>NC_135814.1:31189775-32571078 GCF_964213995.1 Mustelus asterias | reverse complement strand
CCGTCTTGGTTGACGTACTCAGGACCTGTCCTCCTGCGGCGACATGTTAGGACCCGCAAGTCTGACCCTTTGGTTGAACAGGTCCATCTCCTCCACGCCAACCCTCAGTATGCCTATGTGGCATATCCTGACGGGTGAGAGGACACGGTCTAGATTCGAGATCTGGCGCCAGCAGGGGGCTTGGAAACCCCTGTCGCTCCCACACCTCCTGTTAGGGATCCCCCAACCATTATTTCCCCTCCTGACACGGCGCGGGCAGTATCGGGACCACCACTTAACCCTCTTACTCCCGTGTACAGCTTGCCTGAGTCCAGGAGATGGTCGCCACTTCAAGGCGTGCCCGAGTTCAGCGGATTGTCACCACCTCGTGGTCTACCGGCCCGTGAGGAACTGGAGGAGTCGCTGGACACTGCCTTGGAGAGAACGTCACCGCGATTGCCTGAACCGGTGTCATCGCCGGTGTTGAGGAGGTCACAGCGACGGTGCGGTCCCCCAGACCGTTTGAACTTATAGACAGATGAACAATTGTTCTGTGTTTTGTACCCCGCCGGCCTTTGTTTTCAAAGGAGCGGTGAATGTGGTGAACCATTGTTGGTTCCCACCAGGTTGTGCTGAGCCATGGTCTGGCCAGTACTATGTGTCTGTAGATATGTTACTGTTGGGGTTAGGGTTGGGCTGTTCTATCTGTTAATATAGTCATTATGGTACACCCCAGTCGGCTCCGCCTCCTGGGAGAGGTATAAAGGTCACTGCTCTGCCTGGTGACCCTTTAGTCTGGGATCGTATACTGTATATGGTAGCTCTGTTATTGTTGGCAATAAAAGCCTTTATTTCCCGAGTACATCCAGCCTCTCGTGTGTTATATCGCGCATCACAAGGTAAATACGTGGCATTAAGGGGATAGGGCCTAGGTGGGATTGTTGTCAGCGCAGGCTCGATGGGTTGAATGGCTTCCTTCTGTACTGTAGGGATTCTATGATTCTTTCTCCCCTCCTCCCTCTTCCAGCAGCTTATCCTGCTCCGTGTACCATCTGCTTATTCTCCCAGTCATATTGTATTCCTCGAGGAATGACTACAAAGGGCGGCATGTCTGGAAGGAAGTGATTTGTTCATAAGCCTTGAAGTCAGCAGAAAGTCCTTCAACATGTTTAGACAGTTTCCTGTAGATTTTAGCAACTTGAAACACTGATAGAAAGCACCAAACATTTGTACAATCCTAGCAACAGGCATAAGAAATTAACCAGCAACTAATCTGTAAATAAATGATCAATTTAAATGGCGCTGGTGGGGTATCTTTCCTGTTGTTGAACCTATGTTCAGCCATGAGGGGTTAAGATATAGCACTAGCAACAAAAATGGCAAGCTGGCATCAAATCAGCATTACTCACTGACTGATGTCATGATCTACCCACTCTGTATACTCCCAGAAGGCAGTCATTGCACACAAATGAATGCCCTTACCAATATGGCGTTTGGTATGACTCATCCCAGAAATGTATGCACATGTCTCAAATTCCATTTTAGATCTCAAATAACATTTGTAGCACCCAAGCAACAGACACTACCGATCTGAGTTTCACATCATATAAGTTATTGTGTGTTGTAGCATCCGAGATAATTATTAGAGTGCTCTGTATAATCTGTTTAATATTCATTTTATAAATCTGGTGGTCCCCTTTGTCCCTTTGTCATATCATCAGCTCATTATTTGACTGCTGGTTCCCAGGGTAATGAAGACTCGGAGCCCTACTGTTTAATCAAATTCAATCTCAGATATTAAAGACATTGAGAGCAGGAAGGGGCTAAAGGGATCAAAACTAAGCTCACTCTGAGGACAGGTTGCTGCACCATTTTATGGTTCTTGTGAGTAGATCAGTCTCTTGTACGAGCTACAAGAGGATTTCGTGACAACGCCAACACTTCAACGAAAGCCCCCGTCAGCTGTTTTTTTGGGTGTCTCGGAAAAATTTAAAACTGCCCCAAAAGTCAAGGATTGATTGAAACTTTGGATAGCGAATAGGCCTCATATATTAGGGAAGACAAATAACAGTTGAAAAGATGATCAAACTTTACCCCATTTACAATCATTTTCAAATGCAATACAAATCTTAAATCTCACCACAGCGGTTCTAAAGTAACTCGCTGGCTTTGGTTTTGCACATGCTATGAAAAAGGCCAGCTTTCCAGATCATACCCATCAACAATCACGCACCCTCCATCAAACCAACAAATACAATGTGCTTATTCATTGACTGGACCTCAGGCTCTTTTGGCAAATTGCCAAGCCCATGTTATTTGGAGGGCACTCTTAATCAATTTATATATTTTCTTCTTTGAATATTGCATCTACTTCCTTCCTCGTGATGCAATCTATAAAGATTAATCTGATGCTCATGTCTAACCCAGGCTATGTTTAAGCAGAATCAGAACAGAACATCCACCCCATCCAGTGGACCTAAATGGATCGCTGTCATCATTAATATACGGCAACTCGGCCAACGTTGTCTACCTGATACGCTGCAAGAAAGGATGTCCCGAGGCATGGTACATTGGGGAAACTATGCAGACGCTGCGACAACGGATGAATGAACACCGCTCGACAATCACCAGGCAAGACTGTTCTCTTCCTGTTGGGGAGCACTTCAGCGGTCACGGGCATTCGGCCTCTGATATTCGGGTAAGCGTTCTCCAAGGCGGCCTTCGCGACACACGACAGCGCAGAGTCGCTGAGCAGAAACTGATAGCCAAGTTCCGCACACACAAGGACGGCCTCAACCGGGATATTGGGTTCATGTCACACTATTTGTAACGCCCACAGTTGCGTGGACCTGCAGAGTTTCACTGGCTGTCTTGTCTGGAGACAATACACATCTTTTTAGCCTGTCTTGATGCTCTCTCCACTCCCATTGTTTTGTTTCTTAAAGACTTGATTAGTTGTAAGTATTCGCATTCCAACCATTATTCATGTAAATTGAGTCTGTGTCTTTATAAACTCGGTTTGTGAACAGAATTCCCACTCACCTGAAGAAGGGGCTTAGAGCTTCGAAAGCTTGTGTGGCTTTTGCTACCAAATAAACCTGTTGGACTTTAACCTGGTGTTGTTAAACTTCTTACTATCATTAATATAGACAAGGTAGAGTTAGACTTACATATTCTCCCGATGGGCAGAGTGCACGGCTGCTGCATTGCTGTAACGCCACAGCACTATTGCAGAAGATAATACATCCAACGTAGCATCAAACTAGAAAAATCAGAAATGTTCCTTGAAGATGGGATCCGTACAACATTAACATGCATCGTAAATTTTATTTATACACATGTTAAGGGGGAAAATGAATGATTTAATGACTGCAGTTATCTCTGGAAACCTAATATCATGGTTGACCTGAACTGTAGGAAACGATATTTCTGATGGTAATTTATCATTTAGCAGCAGGGTCTCTGAGTACCAGCCAAGTTAATAGGACACACACACAAATGCCTGAAATTGTAAATGTGATTATATATTGTTCATATATTTTCATACAACAGATATGTAATCATATCTTGGATTAAAAGGTTCCCGTTGCAAAAATGATAAATTACCAGTAAAGATACTGTTTCCTGCCGGGTGGTTGATCCATCTCAACCTCCTCCAGAGGTCCCCAGCATTACAGATGCCGCCAGTCTCCAGTCAATTCACCCCCTGTAATGTTATAAAATGGCTGAAGGCACTGGATGTTGTAAAAGCTGTGGGCCCTGACACCATTCTGGCAATAGTACTGAAGACTTGTATTTCAGCACTTGCCTCACCCCTAGCAGTTGGAACACAGGAAGAACGAGTGAAGAACAGGAGAAACACCTGATAATGTGGAAATTTACCCAGGTGTGTCCCTTACACAAAAAAGGACAAATCCTACCCAGGAAAATTACCACCGCATCAGACTACTCTCGATCATCAGTAAAATGATGGAAGAAGTCATCAACAGTGCTATCAAGTAGCACTTGCTTAATAATAACTTGTTCACTAACATTCCTGACCTCATTTCAGCCTTGGTTCAAGCATGGACAAAAGAGCTGAAGTCTAGAGGTGAGGTGTGTTGAAGTTTATTTATTAGTCACAAGTAAGGCTTACATTAACACTGCAATGAAGTTACTATGAAATTCCCTTAGTCGCCACAGTCCGGCACCTGTTAGGGTCAATGCACCTAACTAGCACGTCTTTCAGACTTTGGGAGGAAACCAGAGTACCCAGAGGAAACCCATGCAGACACGGGGAGAACGTGCAAACTCCACACAGACAGTGACCAAAACCAGGAATCGAACCCGGGTCTCTGGCGGTGTGAAACAGCAGTGCTAACCACTGTGCTACCGTGCCACCCCTATGTATGACTGCCCTTAACATCAAGGCAGCATTTGACCGAGTGTAACATCAAGGAGTCCTAACAAAATTGGAGTCAATGGGAATCAGGGGGAAACCTTCCTGCTGGTTTCAGTCATAGCTAGTACAAAAGCTGCAGTATGTACTGCCTAAAAGCACTGCAGGAATTCACCAGGACTGCTCAGGCAGCACCGTCCAAACCCATGTCTGCTACCGTCTAGAAGAACAAGGACAGCAGATATATCGGAACCACCACCTACAAATTCTCCTCCAAGCCACACTTGGAAATATATCCTTTATTGTCGCTGGATCAAAATCCTGGAATTCCCTCCCTCACAGCACTGTGGGTGTACCTACACCACATGGACTGCAATGGTTCAAGAAGACGGCTCACTACCACCTTCTCAAGGGCAATTAGGAATAGACAATAAATGCTGACCGAGCCACTCAATAGGAAAAAACAATTCAGACCAGTATTCTTATTTCCATTTTACTATTTTTTTTCCTTCTGGGTAGTGACACACACGTCCCATGAAAGAATATAAAACAAAAAGACCTGGACAACCCCTGGAATTCATAGCCATGATCAGGATATAAGCCAAGCAGCTGCTTCAGTTATGGTCCAGTATTGCATTGCCCAATCAAATAAATGCCCTCCCACTGAATCATAGAATCCCTACGGTGCTGTAGGAGACCATTCAGCCCATCGAGTCTGCACCGACCACAATCCCACCCAGGCCCTAAACTCCACATATTTACCCTGCTAATCCCCTTGATATTAGGGTCAATTTAGCATGGCCAATCAACCTAACCCACAGATCTTTGGACTGTGGGAGGAAACTGGAGCACCCGGGGGAAACCCACGCAGACACAGGGAGAATGTGCAAACTCCACAGAGACAGTGACCCAAGGCCAGAATTGAACCCGGGACCCTGGCGGTGTGAGACAGCAGTGCTAACGACTGTGCCACTGTGCTGCCCACAACAGCAGAAGCCTCAGGGATTTGTTTGGCGTATAATTTCCAGCATTTTTAAGGGCTTATGTGTTTTTTCAGTTTGTATGAATGTGACAACGCTTGTCACCTGTAGTTCCTTTGGTAACACTGTTGCCTCTGAGTCAGGAGGTTATGAGATTAAATCTCATCCCATGGTTTGAGCGTAAATGTCAAATGTCACTCAGTACTGAAGAGAGTGCTGTGCTGTTAGAGCCGCTTTCTCTCAGATCAGACGCTGTCTGCCCTCTCAGGTCGATGTAAAAGATCCTGTTATTTTGCAGAAGAGCAGGGTCGTATCCCTAGTGTCCTAGTCAGCATTTATTGCTCAATTATCACATTGCTGTTTGCGCAAGTGTGCTGTGTGCAAATTGGCTACCGTGCGTTCTGCCTTACAACAGTGATTACATTTCAAAGAAGTACTTCATTGGTTGTAAAGTGCTTTGGGACATCTGTGGTCATGAAAGGTGCTTTATAAATATAGGTTTATTTTTAAATATGGACTTGAATCTAAGTGAGTTCTAAAGCTGTGCTACATTTGATTTGATTTATCATTGTCACATATATTAGTATAGTGATAAGTATTGTTTCTTGCGTGCTATACAAAGCATACAGTTCATAGAGAAGGAAATGAGAGAGTGCAGAATGTAGTGTTACAGTCACAGCTAGGGTGTAGCGAAAGATCGACTTAATGCAAGGTAAGTCCATTCAAAAGCCTGATGGCAGCAGGGAAGAAGCTGTTCTTGAGTCGGTTGTTATATGCTCTTCAATGTGAAGAGAATACAGGAGTGAACAAACTGCTGTTGTACTCTGAGCTAATCTAAATTCCAGATCCACGCTGTTGCAACTGTTGGTATTCAAATCAAGGGTAAAATGAAAATTCACCTTGACTCCCAGTTCTCTCTTTTGTCAGTAGCTTTGGCGCAGAAACAAGGTTTACTGAATTTCAGAAGAAATGTGAACCCAAAATGAAATATTTTTGTTTTTGGCCAACCCTTGATTAAGGCCCTTTTTAAGCTTTGACTGTGTTTATTTGCACAAGCTTACTTACAGCAAACCCAAAGGATGATGCACTGTGCCTCATGACGGAAACAGCTGAAAGAGAAAGGAAACAAAATAATCAGCAAGTTGCTGCCAGATTAAATGGAAAATTATTCAAATATTGATACGTTCATCAGAAAACCCTTTGGTGAAATGTGCAGGCCAATTTGCCTACAGCTGAGTCAGCTTTCTTATCTAGAAACCCGCCAAGCCAGCTGATATATTTATAATCAAATTTTTCAAAATACCTTCAGGCACCCCGTCCAATTGTGGACATGATTTAATTTTCCAAAAGCAGTAATGTCATTGTGTTCTGGGAATGATGATATTTTAAATAATGCACAATGGGATCAAAAGAGAAGCAGTGAACTGAGGTAAAAGATATGGAAACTTTCTATTGGTGAATGATCCTGAAAGAGGTTAGGTGGCATCAACCATTTTGATCTTACATGGGATTACAAAGGATATATAGCACAAAAGCAAGCCACTAGAGCAGTGGTTCCCAACATTTAATATGTAACGGAGCACCTCTATACTATAAAAAACATTGAGGAACCTCCTATTTTCTCTGTCTTCTTCCCTTACTGGGAACTTCATTTTAAACTTCTACCTGTCCTCTTGCCTGCTAATTTTAACCTCCCACTGTCTCTCTCGCTTCTCCAAGGTTTTTAGTGCTCTTTTTGAATTTTTGACTTTTGTGCAGGTGCATGTCTTCAGCTCCAAGTCCCACAGGTCATGCGCATGGGCCTGACCTACATAAAACATCTAAAACACGCATCTGCAGCTCTTTCCCAGCCAACGCATACAGAGGAGGCCCAAGATTCATCAGGTCTTAGAGATGCCAACCACAAGTTGAAGACGAAGGTTAGTTTTAGCTTACTTACATGAATTTTGAAAATCTTTTTTCCCGGCAAACTTGGGGGGGGGGGGTGGGAGTGGGGTCGTCATGGTTGGGGGGGGGGGGGGGGGGGGGGGGGGGTGGGAGTGGGGTCGTCATGGTTGGAAAGCCCTGCATTAGACCAAACCATGCCAGCTGCTGATGCTCCACTCAGGTCTCCTCCCTTCTTTCCTCATCTGCATCTATCATCAGAACTCTCTATTCCCTTCTCCCTCATATCTTTGTCTAGCTTCCCCTTAAATACAACCATACCATTCAGTTTCCCCGTGCTTGTGAGATCCACCAACTCACCACTCTTTGGGTAAAGAAATTCCTTCTGATTTAGAAGCTGTGGACTTATCGATTTCAAAGTAATTTCCAGAAATGTCCCTTAAAGTTGAATTTTATGCCATCTGAAGAATCCATCACATGGACTTCTACTGACCCTGGCTCTAGATAGAAGATGTAATGCATTTTGCATAAATAATAAATGTATTACAATTTTAGTTCTTTGCTGAGACTATTTTCGCATGTTCAGCATACACACCCTTACTGCAAACTAGTTCTTGCATCCTATTAGTGCATGTCTTTTTACGCTTGATAATTAATGATGACAAGGGTTGAACAAAAGAAACTCTGACCCTATATTTAGCTTGCTGGTCATGTTCCAAAAATTCTTGTGATGTCCGAGATCTCAAAAAATTGTAGAATAAACACTTCATGAAATAGTAGCTTTGACTACAAAATTGTAAAACTGTTTGTTAATACCAAATAAGCAGGAATAAAAATTGGAAAGCAGGTTACTGTAATTTACAGAACATGACTATTAATCGTTGAGTATAGAAAATAATAGAAACATGAAACTCTTCACTGTCACTCCTTTAATATTGGATCCAAATTACTATCTCTCTGTGACAATCTTGCTTTCTCTTCTCTCTTCAAGATCCCAGAAGAGCTTGTAAGCAGGCAGCCTGCCATTTCTTTGAGGTTCAACAAGGAAAAAATAAAATAAAATATAGTTGTCAATCATATCGACATCTTTAAAGTGCATCTGCAGTTTCAGCAATTTCCAGATAATAAGTATCAGACCCAAATCAATTTGACACCTGATTGTAAGTTCCTTTTGTCTTAATGGATCACTCACAGAACAAAGCCAGAAGCTGTCAAGAATGCTTCTGGCAATAGCAGATTGAAATGCTTTGCGATAACCAGTATTAACAGATAAAAGCCAACTTTCTCCCAGGTTGTGAATAAACTAACAGGTTGTGAATAAACTAACTTAGTGGAAGAGATAGCTCATCAATTTGCTTATTCAATCTGGCTTTAACCCATGGTGTAGAGTAACGAAAGGACAAAAATAAAAATATGTGGACTACTTGACACATTATGTTATACAGTATAGTACCTCAAATGTAGCTATCCGAAAACCAGCAATGACTGAAGCACAGAATTTATTTTCAAGCGGGCGATGCCAAAATGTTAAGTTATATTAAATGATTGAGTCAGCATACTGGCTAGTTCGAGGATTTGGTGCATCAGCATGCTGGCATGTTGAGTAGATAGCAGCTTCGTGCTCCTGATATTTCCCACACTCTGAGTGGTCGGAACAACCTTGACCCCACCAACTTAGCTTGGTCTGACTCGGCCCCAACCACCCAAGTCACATAGGTGCACCCAACATGGCTAATTAAACGGACAACTCTCAGCAGGTTAAAAAAAGTAGATGTCCTGATACAGGTAGTGATAGTGCAGGGCAATAAACTGAAAGCAAACATGTCAAGAAGGCCAGCAGATACCCCATTATGTCAAATCCAAATTTGTTAACCTCAATAAAAAAGATTGGTGTAGCTCCTTGGCTGGAAGGCATCCTGGGAAGGATAGAAACTCAGATGGATAGAAAACACTTCTAAAGGAACTTACTCTCCTAATTTTGTGTGTCTCCTATTCATTGAATTAAGGTTCTTTTTTTTTTCCGAAAACCAGCACCGACTCAGTCTTGAGGTTGTCTAATTTGAGGCACTCAAATCTAGCCCTAAGTGTCTAACCCTAAGTGCAAATTCTAACATCCATCCATCAACAAAAGATGATGGACACACAGCAACTAAATTTATCATGGATGGGTTGCACATTCGCTGATGGCTGAAGGGACCAACACTTGAGAGGCTGGTTCTGTCACAAGTGCCCCATCTGAAGCTACCAGGTGTCCATGTGAGTTGTTGTTTTCGGCGTTGCCATCTGTTGCCAACCCACTGTAGTCCACTGCTCTTTGTGGTGATGCGCATCAGCCCAGAGGAGGTATCATCATTTCACAGTGTTGGCAGCCAGAGACTCCCAGGGGCAATAATCGATGTTAGGGGCCTTCATGTCATGCTTGCAAGCATCCTTCATGCAGAGCTTTGGACATTTTACTGGCCCGAGGTGCAAGATATTAAAATTTCTTCAGTGCGTGCATTCCTAGTAAATCAAGCTACAAACTGATATCAACAATGGTTTGAAGGTATGCATTCTTCACCTTTTAATCTCAACATCCAGAGTCAAGCAAACGAGACAGAAGCTACTTTAAGTATAGAGTGCTCCGTTTAAATATTTAAAGTTCGCTCAGCCTTTTCAGCATGCAGTCTGAATCTGCAGTGGTGCATAATCTCTCTCTGTGATATAAATAACACAGTAAGTATATTCTAACATCCTCTCGAGAAGAAATAGAGACACAGACAACATTAAATTTAAAATGGGTTAATAGACTTGCACTTAAAAGGATTATCTACTTTGATTAATTATTTTTTTCCCAGGGTAATTATATTAATAATGCTTATGTATTTCTAAAAATTAAATATTCATGTGGAAAAATATGTTTCTGGATATACTGATGGTTGCTGGCCAAGTTCACTTTTGCATTAAATAATGAATACCTGTAATTAAATCAATACACGTAACATTAAAGTTAGAAGTAAAGAAGTGAATCTGAGAATGTTGTTGATGGTTTATGAAATAGCATTACTTCTGGAATAAAATTAAAACAATTTATAGATTTGCTAAAGTAGAATTTTTGTAGAATTAGAATAAACACATTCTTGTGTTGACTCTCAACAGTTATATCTCAAAATTGTTTTAAATTTCCCCCGAACAAAATGTAATCCATGGTCTGTCAATAAATATTTTCCATTAGACCAGCACAAAGCCTTCCTCAGTAAAATATATACCCAATTACCATTGATATGTTCCTAATGCTTAAACCTTTTTAGTACAGAAGACGTTGTATCATAATATTAATGACATTTATTTTCGTAATATATTTTAAATAAAGCACTCAAGCAGAACAAGGACTGTCTATCCTTTGGATCTAAGAGTAAATTCAGTTCTTATCCAATTCTAAATTGACTTTGCAGAATGTACTGAAGATCAATATTATAAATTCTACAGTAAGAAAAACACACCTTTCTATTTTATTCTTCTCACTAATTCCTACTTAAGAACACAAAAAGACATGAAACAAAAAAAATCATTCATTCCATCTGGCCAGCTCTTTCTATAGGGCCTGCACACTTAATCTGAGAATCATCACTTGCTTAATCAATCAAGGGAAAATTCTAAGAATTTTCTCCCTGACATGTATCAATGGAAGTCCACAGATAAGAATTCTATGTTTTCAGGAACAACAACTTGCATTACATAACATCGGTAAGGCAATTGTTTCACAGGAGTATTATTAAACAAAGTTCAACGCTGAGCCACACAGGAGATATTAAGGCATCCTTTCCCCTCTTTTCAGTTTTCCATTTGATACACTTGGTTCTTGATTTTTTTATAATTCTTGTTTGGAACTTGCTTTTTTCTCCAACATGCATGTTCAATGTGCCCCTTTTTACCACAATCCCTGCATTTTGCCTCTTTGCATCAGCAGTTAATTGCTGGGTGCCCAATTTTTAAACATTGGTGGCAACTTTGAACCTGTGTTCAGGGTTCAGCCAATACCTTATGTACTTTAGTGCTCAAGCTTAATTGTTGGGTTTCCTTCGCCGTTAATTCTATAGAGATCATGACTTCCTAAAGGCTTCTTTAGGTTTAAGCTGCTTTCTGCTAAGTCTTTTCTGGATAGATTCACTTCTTAACCCACACACTAGTCTGTCTCTAATGATGTCATGCAAGACATCTCCAAATTCACAGTATCCAGCTAGTTTCTTTAAAGTATCTATGAACTGTGTGATTATTTCACCTTCTTGTTGGTTACATTTATGGAATCTGAACCTTTTGGCAATGGCCAAAGTTATAGGTGAGAAGTGAACCTGCAATATATTCATAATGTCATTATTGGTTTTCTGGCTGCACCACGCTTCACAGGAGGTTGAATGTTTCCCCCCCCCCATGATGCTTAGGAAAGTTGAGACGACTATGGCCCCCGCAATTTTGTTTGCTTGGAAAAAGTATTCAACCCCACCGCTCAGTATTCTCATCATAGAGGAGGAAGTGTTAGATGTATTAAAAAGTATTTAGGTAGACAAATCCCCAGGGCCAGATGACATCTATCCCAGATTACTGAGGGAGAGAAGCAAGGAAATTGCTGGGCCTCTAACAGAAATCTTTGTTTCCCCGTTGGCCACAGGTGAGGTCCCAGAGGATTGGAGGATAGCCAATGTTGTCCCGTTATTTAAGAACGGTAGCAAGGATAACTCGGGTAATTCTAGGCCAGTGATTTGACATCAGTGATAGTGAAATTGTTGGAGAAGATTCATAGGGATAGCTTCTATACATATTTGGAACTGAATGGTCTTATTAGCGACTGACAGCATTGTCTTATACAGCACAGGAACAGCCCCTCCGGCCCACCAAGCCTGCACCAATCACATTGTCCTATCTTGACCAACTACCTGTTCATGTGCCTATCCAGGTAAGTCCTAAACGTCGCTAACTTATCTGTCTCAACCACCTCATTCCAGTGCATTTCAGACCCCCACCACCCTCTGTGTAAAAAACTTTCTCTGCATATCTCTACTGAACCTTTCCCCCCCAAAACCTTGAACTTGTGCCCCCTTGTGATTGCCATTTCTGCCCTGGGAAAAAGCTTCCAACTGTTCACTTTATCTATGTCCCTCATAATTTTATAAACTTCTATCAGGTCGTCCCCTCAGCCTCTCTCTTTCCAGGGAGAACAATCCCAGTTTATTCAATCTCTCCTCATAGCTAATATCCTCCATACCAGGCAGCATCCTGGTAAACCTTTTCTGTACTCCCTCCAAAGCCACCATGTCCTTCTGGTAGTGTGGTGACCAGAATTGGACACAGTATTCCAAATGTAGCCTAACCAACATTTTATATAACTGAAATATAATTTGCTGGGACCTTTTTGTTCGTAATATATATAATTGACTTGGAAGGAAAGGTAACTGGTCTGATTAGCAAGTTTGTAGATGATACTAAAATTGCTGGATTTGCGGATAGTGATGAAGATTGTCAGGGAATACAGCAGGATATAGATAGGCTGGAAAATTGGGCGGAGAAATGGTAGATGGAATTTAATCCGGACAAATGCGAAGTGATGCATTTTGGTAGATCCAATTCAGGTGGGAGCCATAAAATAAAAGGCAGGAGCATAGACACCCAAAGAGATCTGGGCGTGCAGGTCCACAGATCCTGCAAAGTGGCAGCATACGTGGAAAAGGTGGTGAAGAAAGCATATGGCATGCTTGCCTTCATCAACTGGGACATCGAGTATAAAAGTTCTTTGTTCTTTGTTTGCTCATATGGTCCTACGGCACCAAAATCCTCCACCATTTTTACTATGGAAGGGGCTTGTGCCCACAATGTGCCGCGAAGTTTTTAGCGTTACCTCGCTTCTTTTTCTTTCAAACAAGGTAACCCTGAGCAATGCCCAGGTCCCACGAATGAATAAAACAAAACCTGTTTTGAAACACCTCCAGCTCTTTATTATTGCTGCAGGCATCTGTGTTTTATTCACAATGCTCCCTGTACTATTCCAGATCTTTCCAGGCAGAGCATGTGGCAAACTTCTTTTTGATATTGTTTTCTCCAAAATCTTCATTTAAATTTGGTTCCTTCGATGGCTGCTACCGATATTTGGCACCCCTCCATCGCCAGCTTCGGTGTAGCTATGTTTTTATCTTCTTAATCCTTTTGGGATGTCTTTGTAGTCTCTATTTCAATGTTGCAGCAATAATCAAGCATGTCTGCATTTTTTCTCTCATTCCTTCTAAAGTCTAAAACATGGTTACTGTTATTGTTCCTCCTCACTACATGCCCCCTGAGTCAAAATCAATATAGTAAGAAGTCTCACAACACCAGGTTAAAGTCCAACAGGTTTATTTGGTAGCAAATACCATAAGCTTTGGTATTTGCTACCAAATAAACCTGTTGGACTTTAACTTGGTGTTGTGAGACTTCTTACTGTGCTTACCCCAGTCCAACGCCGGCACCTCCACATCAAAATCAATAGACGATGCACGTCTTTTACTTTCTGGCTTGGGTTTTTCACCCATCGGACACATGCAGTCGGAGGGCCCAGAAACAGCCACGAAATGCATTCCTGGCCGCGGTTGGTCCCGAGGCGCAATTTCACATCAGCTGGCCAATTAACGACCCATCCAGCGTGAAACGTGCTTTGTGAAAGAATGAGTGCTGCCAGGAGGGTGGGAAGAGGCGGACAAGAAGAAAAGGGAAGGTACAGGATTGTGCTTCGAATCTGCTCCCTCAGGGAGACAGCCAATGCACAGCCATCTGAGGGAGCTGAAGATCTGCAAAAAAATAAGTTGCATTGGAAAAAAACTGCAAAGAGTGTCTGGACAGCACACTCAAACTTCAGTCCACAGACACCTATTTAAAATTTTATTTCGGTTCTGAGTGTTCGTCCTTCCCTGGATTGAGGTTGCAGCTAAAACATAAAGGCCGCCTGGCCAATTGATTCGCCTGCTAACTGTGAAAGCTGATGGGCCATGTAAGATTGCATTCAATTGCACCTTTAATGGGCTAAATTGCCTGCTTGAATGTCGGCAAGCACGTTTCCAAATCTCATGCGTGCCCGCCGACCGAAATATTGCAGAAGTGAGCAATGATGTCGGGATGCGCTCCCTACGTATTTTTGCATAATTTCATGTGCTTCCAGGATGGGTGCCCGCCCGCCCGAGCAACATGAAATTCTGGCTTATATTTTTCTTTCCCAAGACAGCAAAATTGTGGATCTCCTTATTACTCTCCCCATCCCTGGCAAGGTTCAGGCTTTTAAAACTGAAACATGTTACCATTTTCAGTCTCATCAAGAAATGAAATTCAGCAGCAGCTTTAGAACCTCGCAAGAACAAATGAATTGGCGCAAATTTGAAGGTAATTATTTTTTTCCTGTTCTTTCAGATCACTTTATGATAAATGATAAAGATATGGCATTCGCCAAAGCTAAAGCAAAGTTTCTGAAGATTCTGGGTAGAGTTTTCTGGGGTAGATTTTTATCAAATAATAAAGAACAATACAGCTCAGGAACAGGCCCTTCGGCCCTCCAAGCCCGCGCCGCTCCCTGGTCCCAACTAGACCATTCTTTTGTATCTCTCCATTCCCACTCCGTTCATGTGGCTATCTAGATAAGTCTTAAACGTTCCCAGTGTGCCCGCCTCCACCACCTTGCCTGGCAGCACATTCCAGGCCCCCACCACCCTCTGTGTAAAATACGTCCTTCTGATATCCGTGTTAAACCTCCCCCCCCCCGCTCACCTTGAACCTACGACGCCTCGTGAACGTCACCACCGACCTGGGAAAAAGCTTCCCACCGTTAACCCTATCTATGCCTTTCATAATTTTATACACCTCTATTAGGTCTCCCCTCATCCTCCGTCTTTCCAGTGAGAACAACCCCAGTTTACCCAATCTCTCCTCATAACTAAGCCCCTCCATACCAGGCAACATCCTGGTAAACCTCCTCTGCACTCTCTCTAAAGCCTCCACGTCCTTCTGGTAGTGTGGCGACCAGAACTGGACGTAGCTCAACTTGCTCAAAATTGGATAAGCCAACGCAGATGATTGCAGGATTTCAAGTTCCGGTTGCACTGAGTGAAAATCAAGCTTCCATGACCTTATGTACAGGTTTGAAAAACATCGCAGAAGAGGCTAACCCTGTCTTATAAAACTGGCCAAGGTTCCTGTTGAATTAATCATCATGGTGATTATTTGTGAACTGGTGGCCCTTTGAGCAAGTTCTTTTAAGATTTTTTTTAGCAAAAGGGACACTTTAAACCATTAATATTGAAAAGTATTTTTAATTTTGTACAGTACACCAGTGAAACTAGAAAGTGGTCCTAAATAATTTTTTAAAGTCATTTCCAGTTATTTAAAATCAGGTTATACTCACGTGGGGCACTAGAAACTCTTATTAGAAATACTTATTTTATGATAGAATCCTACAGTGCAGAAGGAAGCCATTCGGCCCATCGAGTCTGCACCGACCGTAATCCCACCCAGGCCCCTATCCCCATAACCACATGCATTTACCCTAGCTAGTCCCCCTGACACTAAGGGGCAATTTTAGCATGGCCAATCCACCTAACCCGCACATCTTTGGACTGTGGGAGGAAACCGCAGCACCCAGAGGAAACCCACGCAGACACGGGGAGAATGTGCAGAATCCACACAGGCAGTGACCCGAGACCGGAATCGAACCCGGGTCCCTGGCGCTGTGAGGCAGCAGTGATAACCATTGTGCCACCCACAAAATAGATAAATCTATTTATAGCGGTATTAATAAAACTGCACCAGGTTACCTTTCTTAAATATACCGAGGAATATTTTCTATTGCACGAGGAGAAAAATAAAAATTACATTTTAAAACTGTCTTATTACACTGGGCCAGGGAAGATTTACATTTGTGATTATGCAAATGAATTGGAGCAGAAACTTGAACAACTTCACTTTGGAAAATCATTCCATTTTTGAGCACAATCGACACCAGATTATCAATTCTGGTCAAAGCACCACATTCTAACCACCATGTGCAAAATAACGATAAAATGAAAGAAATAAAATTCTAAGTCATTCTGCAGTCTTTGGCTATAAATATACTGCAATCTCAAAGGAGCGCAGAAACTGACGTTCACATGTCTTGTCACAATATGCTTTCTGTCAGAAGTGCTCCTACCGTGACATTTAAATTACCTTTGCTTTCCCCAGAGGTAATGTTGAGTCTGATGCCAACAGGCCAGCTAGTGGACTAGCATAAATAAATGAAAACTCAAGTGGCATTTAAGTACATTCAGTATATCCTAATTATATTCCGACAGTAATGTAAAATTCATCAATGCTCAACCAACTCATGTGTTTAACTATACAATTATATACAGCCAAAAGATCAAACTCAATAGCTTTTCAATGTAATTACCGCAAAGGTTATTGTAGTAATCATTTTTACCACAGTTCGTATAGAAATACTAAGTACCATAGTTATGAAATGCTAATGAGTTCTGGGTAGAATATAACTACACCAATTTGACTTAGTTTTTAATCCTTTCATGGATTGTGAGTGTCACTGGAAAGTTTCCCATTCCTAATTGCCCTTGAGAAGGTGGTGGTGATCAGCCGCCTTCTTGAATCTCTGCAGTCCATCTGGTGTAGGAACACCCACTGTGCTGTTAGAAAAGGAGTTCCAGGATTTTGATCCACCAACAGTGAAGGAACGGCAATGTAGTTCCAAGTCAGGATGGTGTGTGACTTGGAAGGGAATTTACAGATGGTGATGTTCCCATGTGTCTGCTGCCCTTGCCCTTCTATTGGACTGCTGGCAATTGTATATTAAAGTCCAAATTAAATTTAGCTTTCCAGACTCAACATTAATTCCCTCCCATAAACAGCCAAATATTTCCATTTGCTGCATTGACTGCACAGAGCAAAAATGGATTGGCACTGACTTGGTAATTCTTAAGTTGATTTCAAGGTAATATCATGAGGAATCTTGAAAACACAACAGCATTATAAACATGTAGACTGGGAACTGATAACTAGTGAGCAGCGTGATTGGTAGTTTAAAAGAGGATTTGATTCAAGTGTTCAAAATCATGAAGAGTCTAGATAGAGCAGCATTGTATAAAGGTCAGGCGCACATAGCGCTAATGTGAGATTGGGTACTGTACCACCCACACAGTGATGTAAGAAAGCACATGACTCAGATCCAGGGTCAGTATGGTGTTGAGCAAAGGCGTATATAGACCTAGGAATGGAGACAGCTCCCAGTCTGTATCCTTTCCTGCACACAGGTAAAGAGTTCTGGTAGTTTATAAAGATTTACTGTTAGCTTACAGAAGACTATAGATTCTTCCACAGGACATGCCAATCTGTAACCAACGCTCACCCAACGTAGTGGCAGCAATGGGATAAAAACCCAGAAATTTGCTAAAATACAGAGACAAACCAAAATGCTGCAAAACTGAGAACAAAATCAACAAAACATACTGACCTGAAAAGAAGCTCCTCAAGAAGCAGGAGCACAGAATAAGAAAATGCCAGAAAATGTTTCAGAGAAATGCCTGGAAGCTGGAGGCTGTGATTTAAAATACCTTACTGCAGCAGAAGACGTCATTGAATCTGCTTTGGAAGTCTAGTGTGAAAATGTTATTATTTTAATATATTTGAGGATATTGTGTTGGTCTGTGAAAATGTTGTGTGAGAGTGTGTGTGTGTGTGAGACTAATTTACATAAAGCCGGGGACTGAGTATCTATGCAATTGAGACCAAAGGGGCTAGATGTCAAAATCAGACATTTGAAGTGAATAGGACCAAGTTAGATATTGAGGTAGAAGTAAACACAACATTGGTAGAAGTTTGCTTTAGGAGATAAGTGAGGATGTGAATTTTAGCTGTAGAATTTCAAAAGGAAGTAAGTACTTTACATCTTAAGGAAAGGTCATAAGTAAAGATTTATAAGTTTTATTTGACTCAAGAGTGGGTTTAAAGTTTATTTATTAGTGTCACAAGTAGGCTTACATCAACATTGCAACAAAGTTACTGTGAAAATCCCCTAGTGGCCACACTCTGGCACCTATTCAGGTACACTGAGGGAGAATTTAGCACGGCCAATGCACCTAACCAGCACATCTTTGGGACCGTGGGAGGAAACCGGAGCACCCAAAGGAAACCCACACAGACACAGGGAGAACATGCAAACTCCACACAGACAGTGACCCAAGCCGGGAAGTGAACCCGGGTCCCTGGAGCTGTGAGGCAGCAGTGCTAACCACTGTGCCGCCCACATCTCTCTGAACTTAACTTCAAAATATAAAAATCTCTTGTTCTCTAATTCACATGCCTGTGAATTAGAGAACAAGAGATTTTTACATTTTGAAGTTAAGTTCAGAGAGATGTTCTGAACAATTGTTTTAAAAGTAAAAGGGAGAAGCATACTTCAGGAAAGGTTGGGAACTGTGTTCAGGGAGTGGCCATGTAAGATCCCAGAGATTAACTGTGTAAATGTAATCTTGTGCTCTGTGCTGGGACAGAACTGAGAAGAGGTGAAGTGAACAGCGTTTTAGCCACCGTAGAGAAGTGTTTGTTTGTTTCAGAAAGCAAGGTGTTGCTCTAAAGATTCTGGAATTCCCCAGAAGTGTGAGACAGGGAGGGAGAGTGAGAGTGAGAGTGAGAATGAGAGTGAGGGTGAGGGTGAGGGAAGGAAAGGAGGGAGTGGGGGAGGAGGTGATTGGGAGGGAGGGAGGGAAAGAGAGAGAAAGAGAGAGAGAGAGAGGGGCCTTGTGTCTTATCTTCCCTCCAGCAACAGTAAGTCTCTTGTGATAATGTTACTGGATTTTTTATAGATTAAATATCTATAGGGACTGTTGCCAAAAGGGGTATTTATTTGTGAGTCTAACTGAGTGGAAATCGTTTGGAGAAAATGGTTCGGTAGGAATAATTTAACTGTGTAAATGTAATCTTGTGCATTTAAGTTTTTTTGCTAATAAATGTTTTAATGTATTATTTAAAATCTCCAAAAGTGTTATTGAAATTTATGACTCTTGACTTCAGCACATGTATTTTCTTGTAGTGAAATACAAATTGAAAATTATTGTGATAGCTTGTCAAATTACCCTTTGGGATGTGGTTAGCCTGGCACTTACCACCTGCCATATCATAACACCAGCTTCAGAATACAGAGTCAGCAGAACCTGCAAGAGTGAGCTAAAACTTTTAAAACTCCAGCAACAAGACCCAAGAGCTCCTTCAAGTAATTCAGTGTCTGAAGTGCCATTTGAAAGAAACCCATTGCTAAAACCCAATCCCCAAATCGGAGCCTGAAAACATAGCATCCAAGCTCGTCCAAAAGAATGAATGAATTCATTAATTAAATACTTTGGGAGCATCATAATTGCCAAGCTCAGTTAAAAAGAAACAGGCAGAATTCAACTGACTCGATAGTTTATGAAGTAAAATGCTGAACAAAAGAAGTTAGCTGGCAGCTGATCCAGGCAGTCATTGTTAATATGTTTTCAGAATGTGGAGGTGCTGGCATTGGACTGGGGTGGGCACAGTAAGAAGTCTTACAACACCAGGTTAAAGTCCAACAGAAGGCAAAGGGACGTCTGGTAAGTAGCATGCTTTCAAAAGTGTGTTAACCAGGGTTCAGGGTAAACACATTCCTCTTAGAGTGAAGGGCAAGGCTGGCAGAAGTCGGGAACCCTGGATGACTCGGGATATTGGGGCCCTGGTCAAGAAGAAGAAAGAGGCACATGACATGCATAGGCAGCTGGGATCAAGTGAATCTCTTGAAGAGTATAGGGGGTGTAGGAGTAGAGTTAAGAGAGAAATCAGGAGGGCAAAAAGGGGACACAAAATTGTTTTGGCAGATAAGGCAAAGGAGAATCCAAAGAGCTTCTACAAATACATAAAGGGCAAAACAGTAACTAGGGAGAGAGTAGGGCCTCTTAAGGATCAACAAGGTCATCTATGTGCGGACCCACAAGAGATGGGTGAGATCCTAAATGAATATTTCTCATCAGTATTTACTGTTGAGAAAAGCATGGATGTTAGGGAACTTGGGGAAATAAATAGTGATGTCTTGAGGAGTGTACATATTACAGAGAAGGAGGTGCTGGAAGTCTTAAAGCGCGTCAAGGTAGATAAATCCCCTAGACCTGATTAAATATATCCCAGGACGTTGTAGGAGGTTAGGGAGGAAATTGTGGGTCCCCTAGCAGAGATATTTGAATCATCGATTGTCACGGGTGAGGTGCCTGAAGATTGGAGGGTGGAAAATGTTGTACCTTTGTTTAAAAAGGGCTGCAGGGAAAAGCCAGTGAGCCTCACATCTGTGGTGAGTAAATTGTTGGAAGGTATTTTGAGAGACAGGATCTACAGGCATTTAGAGCTGCAAGGACTGATTAGGGACAGTCAGCATGGCTTTATGAGTGGAAAATCATGTCTCACAAATTTAATGGAGTTTTTTGAAGGGGTAACCAAGAAGGTAGATGAGGGCAGTGCAGTTGATGTTGTCTACATGGACTTTAGCAAGGCCTTTGACAAGCTACCGCATGGTAGGCTGTTGCATAAGGTTAAATCTCACGTGATCTAGGATGAGGTATCTAAATGGATGCAAAATTGACTTCTTGACAAAAGCCAGAGGGTGGTTGTAGAGAGTTGTTTTTCAAACTGGAGGCCTGTGACCAACTGATCAGGGCTCAGGGATCAGTGCTGGGCCCACTGTTATTTGTCATTTATATTAATGATTTGGATGAGAATATAGGGGGCATGGTTAGTAAGTTTGCAGATGACACCAAGATTGGTGGCATAGTGGACAGTAAAGAAAGTTATCTCCAATTGCAGCGGGATCTTGATAATTTGGGCCAGTGGGCTGACGAATGACAGATGGAGTTTAATTTAGACAAATGCGAGGTGATGCATTTTGGTAGATTGAACCAGGGCAGGATTTACTCAGTTAATGGCAGGGCGTTGGGGACAGTTACAGAACAAAGAGATCTAGGGGTGCATGTTCATAGCTCCTTGAAAGTGGAGTCACAGTTGGACAGAGTGATGAAGAAGGCATTCAACATGCTTGGTTTCATTGGTCAGAACATTGAATACAGGAGTTGGGACGTCTTGTTGAAGTTGTACAAGACATTGATAAGGCCACACCGGTCATCCTATTATAGAAAGGATATTATTAAACTAGAAAGAGTGCAGAAAAGATTTACCAGGATGCTACCGGGACTTGATGGATTGAGTTATAAGGAGAGGCTGAATGGACTGGGACTTTTTTCTCTGGAGCGTAGGAGGCTGAGGGGTGATCTTATAGAGGTCTATAAAATAATGAGGGGCATAGACAAGGTAGCTAGTCGATATCTTTTCCCAAAGGTAGGGGAGTCTAAAACTAGAGGGCATAGGTTTAAGGTGAGAGGGGAGAGATACAAAAGTGTCCAGAGGGGCAATTTTTTCACACAGAGGGTGGTGAGTGTCTGGAACAAGCTGCCAGAGGTAGTAGTAGAGGCGGGTACAATTTTATCTTTTAAAAAGCATTTAGATAGTTACATGGGTACGATGGGTATAGAGGGATATGGGCCAAATGCAGGCAACTGGGATTAGCTTAGGGGTTTTAAAAAAAAAGGGCAGCATGGACAAGTTGGGCCGAAGGGCTTGTTTCCATGTTGTAAACCTCTCTGACTCTATGACTCTATTTGGAATTACGAGCTTTTGGAGCGCTGCTCCTTCATCAGTGAGTCACCTGATGAAGGAGCAGCGCTCTGAAAGCTTGTGATTCCAAATAAACCTGTTGGACTTTAACCTGGTGTTATGAGACTTCTGACAATATTTATTCTAGAAGGGGCGATTAGTGTTTTGCAGAGCCTAGCAAAACCAACAATTGCGGGAAGTCCCCTTGTCTCGGAGTGAATAGCGACGCCATCTTGAAATCTAGAAAACACTCCAGAGAAAATTTTAAAAACCGAAGTCAGAGCAAATGATTGCCTTCAAATCGAGCTCCAGAGCTTAGAGGAGCAAATTGTTGGTCAAAACTGTTAGTTTTGATGATCCTGCAGCGATGAGATGTTTAAAAAGAAATGGCCCTGTCAGAGCAAAGGGAGCCGGCCAAAATCTGACAACTGTGGGAAGAGCGGGAAGAGAAACGGTTTCTACAGAGCAATTCTTAAAAGAGCAACAACATTTAAGCTGTAACTGCAAATATATTAACTTACCATGCATCAAAATTCAACTTCACAGATCAATTTAGACTTATCCAAGAGTCAACCCCAATGGGAAATGCGGCATCCTCGAGAAGAGAATTTTTAGATTACTGGAATATCTCAGGTCTAAGTAAAAAAAACAATCAGAAGAACTCCAAATTTTTTTAATGGTTTGGTGAATTTGTGAAGCAAGTAATCCGAATTCATGGCATTGATGAATCCTCAACTAATCTTGAAAAACTATTAAGCTGTTGATGAATATTTTAATTTTCAACTTGAGAAGCATGCCAAGTTTAAAAAGTGGCATCAAAAAACCCCAGCAAAGCAATGGAAGAGAAAAATATTCAGACCCGAACAAACCACATGAGGACATCAGCGAGGCAAGGACCTTTACTGAAGTCCCAAAGGTATACCGTTTTGGAGACCCCAACTTATTTCCAGAGGTCTACTTGCCAGTGAATGACAAAGACTAAGCCCTGCAGCAGGGAGAGCAAGAAAAAGTAGAAGCAAAATCAGAAAATGTTTGTATCAAATCTGAACTGGAAGACTTGAAGCGCAAGATTCAAGCTGACTATATACCTTTGATAATGCATGACAAACTAAAGTCTTCAATGAACCCAAATAATTGAGATCTGAACAAACACATTGCTGAGATGTCATGAAGGTTCCAGGAGAAAATAATTACCATCAATTCCATAGCTGGCAAACTGAAGCAGGAGCTGGAAAAACGCAACCAGGTGTACAGCCAAGCGCAAAAGGTGCTCAAAGAAGTTGCAGCCTTGAAAAACTCTTTGTTGTGCCAATATGTGCCCTCAGGAAAATACAAGGAGTTAAAAAAGAAGTTGAATACTCCCTCAGAAAAAAATGTTAGAAATGCCAATAGTGACAGAACTGAAATGCAGAGAGAAGAGCTGAACAAGAAACTAAACTGTTGACGGAACAGTTAATTATCCTTCAAGATTAAATTGTAAAGCATTACATCGCCCTTCAGCAACAGGAAGGAATAAAGACTACCTTGAAGTCGTATGGTGGAACAGCCATTCAACAGCAGAAAAATCTCAATAAGACTGTTGAATTCCAAGAAAACTCAAGATTGAGCTTCACAACTAAAGGAAAAACCTGAAGGTTCTTCACACACTACAAGGATCCTTCAAGTCAGTTTGTTCCTCAGGACAATACAAAATGAAACAAATTGAATTTAATGCCACTCGGAAAAAACGAAGAACCCGCTGATAGAGAAGACTGAGGAATGTTTTATCATTCAGCTGGAAGCCAATAGGTACAAGAAGGAGATTGCAACACTGAAGGAAACAGTTGCACATTTGGAAGGAATAGTGGAAAAACATTCCAGCAACGTTGCAGCAAGTCCTGAGAGTTCCTTCAAGTAATTCAGTGTCTTAAGTCCCATTTGAAAAAACCCATCGCGAAAACCCAATCTCCAAGTCGGAGCCTGAAAACATAGCATCCAAGCACACCCAAAAGAATTAATCAATTATTTTGGGAACATCGCAACTGCCAACTCAGAAGAATAAAACAAGCATGAGCTCCAATTCAACACTGAACAAAAGCTTACGGGGATGGGGGGGGTTGGGGCGAGGACAATTGTCAGGCCTCCCCACAGTGTCTTTCTTGCGGTGGGAGGTGGCACGCCATTTGCCAATGGCGGGAACAGAATCACAGGGAAAGGACCACCGAGTAAAACTAGCTGAATTGCTCCTGCAGAGAGTTGCATGGACCCAATGGAACCTTTATGGGTCCTGTGACTATTCAGTGATTCTATGATTCCATTCTATGCATGCAAATGAGTTGATGCAGAATAAAATTGACATGGTATACTCGGAAAAATAATCCCTGTGGTGGCTTTTCAAATCAATCGCAAGATGGTTGAGAACGGTGGGAAATGTGCAAGCGACAATCCCACAGCAGCAACATTGAGCTGCAGATTACAGTTTGTGAAAGCTACACGTCTTATTAATGATATTGCAGAGACAAAGTGACTGATTATTAATTTAAATGAGAGTCACACGTGACTCCTTTCGAAATGTAGTTCAAGCTTTAACTAAAAAACAGGCCTGGCATTTCCTCAAATGTTATTTCCTGAAACTGAATGGAGTAACCTTTGCATATAAATTACCAATGTGTTACCCAGAACTCCAAATTCTTCATCTGGAAAGAATCAAACAAAAATTTAGAAAGAATGAATTCTCCTCTAATTGTGACAAATGTTAACCAAACAGGCATCGATTCTTGCTTCATGAAGCATTAGGGTTATGGAGCAGTCAGATTTCAGCTGTGTTTAGGATGTATTGTTGATTGAAGATCTGTTACCACTGCATCTACTGTACGAAGGCAAACCAATATATTTTAACCAACCGACAAGTTCCCTAAAGTATCACATTTGCTATTCCAACAATTACTGGGCAATGCAGCAACTATTTTATAATATATTTGCACATTGCTGGTGTTGTGTACATCAAAACGATGGAGGGGCTGATTAATTTGACAAGTGAGCAGAACTGTATTTGGTATCTGCAAAGCCCATGTTGAGAAGGCTACATGATCAAATTATTTTTGTATTTGTTCTAGCAACCTGCACAAATCACCTGCAGGTTCTGTAAACTGTTCTTAAAATAGAATGATCAGATTGTCTGCAATCTCGGTGTTGAGTTTCTGAACAGTTTACAATCAATATTAACAAAATAAAAGTAGCAATTAGATTGCATTAAAAATGCATTGACTGGATGTACACTGAATTACACACAGATTGTCACATTTCTATTATGGTGGACTCACTTTCACATTGCAGAAAACATTTATTTATTACATGGAAGATCAGGGAGTGGAACTATTACAAGTGTTTTCCAGACTGCATGCAGCATTTCACTCCACTGCGATATTGAAGAATAATGCGATAACTGGCAGATACTAAACACTATTGAATTTAATACTGTGTGTCGGTTCCTGCAATTGAATCAAGTGTTCAGGGCTTATTCATGCATTAACCTAACAGACTGCAGGTGGGAATCTTTACCGGATATTCCTGCTCGATTTTGTATCTCAGTACAGAGGGAAAATTTTGGTTAGTCCTTGGACATGCCAACCCGACAACAACATTTTAAATTTTAAAATTGCATAAAAATCTTACAGCAAGATATCAGCCAATGAGAAAAGAGTTCTTCTTCTAGTGAGGTTTCACCCCAACACTGGAAAACCCAGCAAGGGAGGTTAAATAAAGCAGTAGGTGAGGTCTTGGTCAGACACACTGCCCCAATTTTCGTGTGCTTCTCAACCACTATCCCACCCAATTTCAGATGGGATTGTGGTGAAATTATTCCCACCTCTCAATATTCCTGCATGAATTCCTTAATTTAAAAAGAACAAGATTCATTGTAGATGCAGATAACTTAAGATTCTTAATATATTGCCTTAAATGGTACTCAACGCTAAATTATGCCACAATGAGCTTTCTCTAACTGGTTAATCTTCTAGTATAAATATAATAATGCAGTAATGACAGGTTGTTTCAACATGCTCAGGTCAGAAAGAGAATCGAGCTACATTACAAAAAGGACATGATTTAAATAAATTATTTGAGCAATGCCATTTTGGCCAGGATCCTTCTGGCCTGCTGCGCTGTTCAAACATTACGTCGGTCACGAGTTTCCCAAGCGCTTTTTTCTAGCGCAATCAGCTCTGCACTGGAAATCGGCGCGGAGTTGATTATCATATTTAAATCAGAATTGGGGATCGGGGCTGGCAGAGGGAGGTCCGGTAGGCCAGCGATTGGGTGGGGATGGGGGGTTGCGGGGCTGGCCAGCGATTGGGGGTGAACGATCGGAGGCCAGCGATCGGGGGGCCGGCAATGGGGGAGCCACTGCACATGCGCTGATCTCCGCACTGCTGGCCTCTTGGGAACAGGCCCGCCCAACACTTTTCACGCTGAGGCACTCTGCAATGTTCAGCATGTCGGATATTCATTCTGGTAAGTAAGCCCAATCAACGGGTGGAAAATTCTCCCTTTTTCCTGCCTGTTGGGCACTTAGTTTCTTTTGGGAGAATCCCAGCCTTTATCTCAGTTTCCATTTTAAATCTATGTGGTTTATAAAAGTATTTAGATTATTGCCTTGCAATCACTCCTTACTAATGATTGTTTCTTTGCAATCATATATGTGTTGAATCCAGGATTAACTGATACTTCCAATCCATGGCATAGTAGGCACTTTTTTATCCATGACAATGTTGTTCCACAGAAACCAAGCAGCCTTGTCAGAATGCAGCAACACAATTGATTGGCACAATACAACTATGAGTTCATCTTTTCCAGTACAAAAAGGAGTCAACACCTGGGCGGCAAATATAATTTATAATGTGGAACAGTGACTTTTATAATAATGTAATTATTAATGTAATTATTCTTGATATGATAAAAAGATGTACTCGCAGTCCTGTGGCAATGATCACTGATCTATGTTGTTATCTCACTCTGCTATTACTGATAGATAGTGCTCAGTGCTTGATCAAAAACTGAATCCTTTCTAAATGTGTGTGATCAGAAAAGGAATCCTATCTCTCTATGTGTGTGATCAGGAAAGGAATTCTTGCTGCCTCAGTTTGCCTGTTTTCAAACTTTTCTTTAGTCTCTTTATCCTCTGTCTTCCTTCTCTCCTGATCCAATTTTCGTTCATGATTCCGCCTCTCCACATCTGTGACATGCCTTGATTTGTCGTATGTTTATACTTCTGACCTGGTTCCTGTCAACTTTTTGCCATTCGCTTTCTTCAACCACTTCAACAAAATCAGTCAATCAGTCCGAATTACAAAACAGGCCCGACATGTTTAAAAGCATCAAGCGAGCATTGCCAGCAATTAGTGCTTCAATTAAAAGCTGAACATTTAGCAATAACTAATGCATTGAAGGAAAGACATATCTGAAAAAAATCCTTCACATAGATTCACATTACTTGCAAATTCTATGAACACATGTGCATTTCTAAACAAAGACTTGCTATTGGCAAGTTATTTGCTTTGCTGATTTGACCTGGTGCTGAGAAATGCCTGGCTTTCTGCGACCTATGTTCCAGCATTGAGGTTGACACCTAAGAAACTCTGGAAACATAGTTTACACTTACTAATGCTAAGTCGGCAGCTGAAACTTTAATCTTAGAAGAAACTGTTAAATCCACTCTGTAAGTCACTCACACTTCCAGTTTATTAATCATTTCCGTTGAATCAGATGTTGTCCTGTTTCTTTTTCAGTATTTGAAATACTTTAAACCATGGGGATAATTTAATTTCAGTCTAGGAAGTGGGATGAGTAATAGTAATCACCTCCTGCATGGTCCCATTGAGACAGGCTGCATGCAAACCCATGTTCTGAATGGTTGCATGCCAGAGAGGGGGGCCAGCAATATCAATGGCTAGCATGTGTTGCAATTAGCCTGAACTTTTTAATGGCACCTTACTCCTTTTAAAGGGAATCTGCTCTCATTTCACAAATGTTGCTGCAATTATCTGCGGATGATTTGGAGTGAAGCAAAAGCACAAAGTGGAGCGGCAAGTAAGAGAGAGGGTCCCCAGGTTTTCTGATGCAGAGCTGGAGGCATGGTGCAGAGAGGAGGTGCATTGACCACAGCCGTGTAGTCAATGATTAGCCCTCGTCACCCAATAGCCATCCTTTGGTGTGCCAAGGTGGCTTGAATACAGCTGGTACAATGAACTGAATGAAGACATCATGATACCAGGATACCAGGCATTCACTTGCATGATTTTGTGTGTGTGACCACATACCAGCTGGAAGCTGGGTGAGTGGATCCCTGTGGGTTGCAGAACATCTCAGAGTTGATGCGCAACACCCACAAATAACAGGCGTGTGGTCAATGGCATTCTGCGCTATGGGGAAGCCTGTAATCTTCATGAAGCCATGTGGTTACACCACTCATTTATCTCTGGCAAGAGGGAATGGAATTAGTCAGCTCTCATTGAATAGAAAGCTTCAGTGAGCTCACTTATGAAACAATAAAAAGCAAACAGCAAGATGTTGCAAATATCTCCAGCTCCCGCCTGGAACCCAACACATAAAAACACTCATTATTGCTGTCACCTTCACAGCTGCTGGCAATGCAGTCCTTACCCTGCTCTGAGGTTGCAGTTCTGGCTGCAGTAGCTGAATTTCAGTGGCAAATCTTTATTGCTAGTTTGAGGCCTACTTTACTTACAACATGGACAAAATTTGTGTCCTCCCTTCTTTGGTGGAACTTTTGGAGGCAAGGCACTTCACCTTCCAACCTTTGTTCCGTCAAAATCTTGAGCAGATTGCTCAAAGTAATCCTCAAACTAGTTGATGCAAACTGCACCAGCACTTTTCAGCCATGAGAATTCCTTTTGCGTATGTAGCATCAAGATTTTTCAGAGCATTTTTGGAAAATTGTTCAGGTCCTTATCTCAGACTCACAATCATCCAAATTCTGTTGTTTGTTAGTGGTCAGCCTATTTTCCTGATTTGAATGAAAGGCTTGACATACGAGGAGCGTTTGAGAAATCTGGGTCTGTACTCAATAGAGTTTAGAAGGCTAAGGGTATCTCATTGAAACTTACAGAATACTGATGGGTAGGTTCTTGATTGGTACAGGGAAAAGGTGGGAGAATGGGGTTGAGAAACATATAAGCCATGGTCAAATGGCAGAGCAGACTCAATGGGCCAAATGGCCTAATTCTGCTCTTATATCTTACGGCCTCATGGGCATGTAGAAGCACTACCTAGCTCCAGCCATGACACAACAATCTTCATTCTGAGCTTTTCTTTGTAATAATTGTAACAAAGAATTTTTGTAGTCCAATTTGAAGGTCTGGAGTGCTGTAGAAACACCAAAAGAGAGCTAAATATTAAAGCAAATTAAATTTTGCATTCACAACTGCTAAGGGAAAAAATTCTTTAACAATATAAAGAACTGCAAGGCTTGAACATTACTATTCGGATGACAAGAAACAACCTTGAGGATTCTGTCATTTTTCCTATCTAAATATTCATGGTCTTTTTGGAACTCTGTACAATATTAATGAAAATTGAATCATAGAAAGAATTTTGGCTTTAAGCTGTTCAAATATTAATATCCCTGATTTTGCAACAGTAATAAGTGTGAGCTGCAAGCAAGAGGAAGCATATAAAATATGTAAGAAACAGAAAAAAATCTGTTGACAAAGCTAGAGTACCCTGGATGTCAAAGGATATTGATGAGAAAATAAAGAAAGGAAGCATAAGATGCATGCTGGAATAATAATGGCAATAGAAATGGGGAAGAGTATCTCAAATGTAGGAAAGAGGCTAAGGCTGGTGTAAGGAAGGATAAGAGGAAGTATAAGGAAAAGATGGCAGGCTACACTAAAATAAATAGTGAAATGTTCTTTAAACATATTAATGGTAAAAAATTAATAAAGGATATAGTGGGGCCCATAGGGGACAAGCAGGATAAACTGCTCACTGAAGCGGAGGGTATGGCAGGGGTACTAAATGAATACTTTGCTTCTGTCTTTACCAAGTTAGAAGATGGTGACAATGGCCCTGTTGAAAATGTGGGTGTTGAGCAACTGAACAGTATAGTGATAGATAAGGGAGAGGTACTAAAATGTCTGGCAGCATTCCTGGTAGAAAAGTCACCAGGGCCGGATGGGATTGCTGAGAGAGGTAAGGGAGCAAATTGCAGAACCATTGATAGAAACTTTCCAGGTCTCTCTGAACACAGACTGGTCCTGGGAGATTGGAGGACTGAAAATGTGATGCTGTTGTTTAAGAAAGGTGTGATGTGGAGATGCCGGCGTTGGACTGGGGTAAACACAGTAAGAAGTTTAACAACACCAGGTTAAAGTCCAACAGGTTTATTTGGTAGCAAAAGCCACACAAGCTTTAAGAAAGGGGCAGAGGGCAACCCAGAAAACTATACACCTGTCAGCTTGACATCAATAATGGAAAAACTAATGGAGGCCATAATACAGGATAAGATAAATATACACTTAGAGAAAAGTAAGTTAATTCTAGACAGTCAACATGGCTTTCTCAAGGGCAGATCACGTTTGACAAATTTAATTGAATTATTTTCCAAGGTGAAACAGGCAGTGGATGAGGATAGTGCCATGGATGTTGTATATTTGGAACTTCAGAAAGCATTTGATACGGTGCCACATGGCATGTTGGTTAGCAAATTAGAAATGTTTGGGATTGACGGGTCTTTGGCAACATGGATTAGAATTTGGCTAAGAGATAGGAAACAGAGTGTAAGGATAGATGGGCATTTCTCAGACAGGAGACGAGTTGAAAGTGGCATTCCCCAGGGATCAGTGTTGGGGATCTTGCTTTTTCTGATTTAGACAAATGATTTAGAGATGGGTGTTGAGGGCAAAAGTTCTAAATTTGCAGATGATACTAAAGCTAGGAAGGATAGTGAATTGTGAGGATGGCGCCGAACGACATCATAGAATCCTTGCAGTGCAGAAGAGGCCATTTGGTCTGCACTGACTCTCTAACAGAGCATCTTACCCAGGCCCTCTCCCCCACCCTGTCCCCATAACTTCACACATTCCCCATGGTTAATCCATCTAACCGACACATCTTTGGACAAAAAGGGGTAATTTACCATGGCCCATCAACCTAACCTGCACCTCTTTGGACTGTGGGTGGTAACCTGAGCACCTGGAGGTAACCCACGCAGACACAGGGAGAATGTGCAAACTCTGTACAGACAGACACCCAAGGCGGAATTGAACCTGGGTCCCTGCAGCTTTGAGGTAGCAGTGTTAACCGCTGTACTACCATGCCGAGGAACATTGGCAAGTTGGCCAAATGGGTAAGCACCTGGCAGATGAATTTCAATGCAGTGAAATGTGAGTTAATACATTTTGATAGAAGAAACATGGGGAGACAATATAGGCTCAACTCTGAGGGGAATACAGGAGCAGAGAGACCGCGAGTTCAAGTGCCTAACTCTCTAAAGCTGTCCAGGCCAGTTGAAACAGTTGTTAAGAAGGTTTATAGGATCCTTGGGTTTATAAATAGAGGCATAGAGTATAAAAGCAAGAAAGTGATGTTACACCTCTACAAATCATTAGTCAGACCACATTTTGAGTATTGTGTTCAGTCTGGGCACCTTTAAGGACACATGTTAAAGCCTTAGCGCCCTAAAGCAAAGGAGATTTACTCGAATGAAACCAGGAATGAGGAATTTTAGGCGGCACGGTAGCACAGTGGTTAGCACTGCTGCTTCACAGCTCCAGGGACCTGGGTTCGATTCCCGGCTTGGGTCACTGTCTGTGTGGAGTTTGCACATTCTTCCTGTGTCTGCGTGGGTTTCCTCCGGGTGCTCCGGTTTCCTCCCACAGTCCAAAGATGTGCGGGTTAGGTTAATTGGCCATTCTAAATTGCCCCTTAGTGTCCCGGGATGCATAGGTTTGAGGGATTAGCGGGTAAATATGTAGGGATATGGGGACAGTGCCTGGGTGGGATCGTGGTCGATGCAGACTCGATGGGCCGAATGGCCTCTTTCTGCACTGTAGTGTTTCTATGATTTCTAGATACAAAGAAAGATGATAGAAATTGGGCTTATTCTCCTTGCAGCAGAGAAGATTCACCAGATTCACCAGAATGGTGAACAACTTTGACAGGGTAAGGAAGGAAATTCTGTTTCCACTAGTTGGTATGCCAAGGGGGGGGGTCACAATTTCAAGATGGTCAGCAAGAGAGCTAGGAGAGAGACGGGGAGAAATATCTTTACTCAGAGAGTTGTTGGGATTTGGAATGCTCAGCCCGGGAGAGCTGGATACATATCTGAAAGTGATTAATTTAGAGGGCAACGGAGATAGGGCTGGAGAATGGGCCTGGTTGGGTAGCTCTTTTGGGAGCTGGTGGAGACATGATGGGCTGAATGGCCTCCTTCTGTGCTGTAGTACTCTATGATTCTACAAATCTAACAAAGTTCACTCATTTCAGCAGTTGCTAATTCAATAAAAGCTGAGTATTTCACTGTTTTTAATAAAAGCAATTCTGCAACAATGCAGAAAAAACTTTTTTTTTATTTGTTCATGGGATATGTACGTCGCTGGCTAGGCCAGCATATATTGCACAATCCCTAATTAATCTTGAGACGGTGGTGGTGAAATGCCTTCTTGAATCGCTGCAGTCAAGTGGTGTAGCTACACCCACAGTGCTGTAAGGGAGGGAGTTCCAGGATTTTGACCCAGCAACAATGAAGGATTGTCAATATATTTCCAAGGCAGAATGGTGTGTGTCTTAGAGAGCAACATTGTGAGTGGTGGTGTTTCCATCAACTACCATTGTCCTTCGAGGTGGCAGAGATTGTGGGTGAGGAAGATGTTGCCTAAGGAGCCTTGGTAAGTTGCTGAAGTGCATCTTGCAGATGGTACACACTTCTGCCACTGTGCATCAGTGCTGGAGGAAGTGAATATTTAAAGTGGTAGATGGGGGTGCCAATCAAGCAGTCTACTTTGTACTAGATGGTGTGGAACTCTGAGTGTTGTTGGAGCTTCACTCATCCAGGCAGTGGACAGTATTCCATTATACTCCTGACTTGTGCCTTATAGATGGTAGACAGACTTAGGCGAGTCACTCGTCACAGAATTCCTAGCCTCAAACATGCTCTTGTAGCCACAGTATTTATATGGCTGGTCCAGATCAGTTTCTGGTCAATGGAAACCCCCAGAATGTTGATAGTGGGGATTCAGTGATGCTGATGCCAGTGAATGGAAAGGGGAGATGGTTAGATTCTCTCTTGTGGTCATTGCCGGGCACTTAGAAACATAGAAACTAGAAACAGGAGGAGGCCATTCAGCTCTTCGAGCCTGCTCCATCATTCATTTTGTTCATGGCTGATCATCTAATTCAATATCCTGATCCCCCCAGCCTCCCATATCCCTTTATCCCTTTAGCCCCAAGAGCTATAACTATTTTTTTCTTGAAAACAGACAACGTTTTGGCCTCAACTACATTCGATGGTAGTGAATTCCACACATTCACCACCCTCTGGGTGAAGAAATTTCTCCTCACCTCAGTTCTAAAAGGTTTACCCCTTATACTCAAACTATGATCCCTAGTTCTGGACTCCCCCACCATTGGGAACATTCTTTCTGAATTTACCCTGTCTATATGCGCTTGTGAGCATATTAGTCATGATGGCCACAGAATGCAAATTATTGATCTGCAGTTCTGTAAAGACATATGCTTCAGATGTGCCATACAAGTGCACAAAATGGCATTTGGAAGCAGCACAAAGAAGAATTAGAAGGGGTCATTTTCAACACACATCACCTGGTGGAGTGATACACCCAGTAACTGTGGAACCTGCCTGACCTTCATTCATTTGAAATCAATGGAATGGAAAACCAACAGTCTGCATAAAAAGTAGGTACTGCCCAGGTGGCCAAGTTGAAAATGACCCACATGGGAATTGAAGCACAGGCGCCTTTTTTTGTAGCTGATAAGTTTAGTACTAATGACAAACCAAATTGTTCCTGGAAAAACAGGAACTGAATGCATCATGTTAAAAAGATTTCTTATTTTAAAAACTGAGTTGAAAAACTTGAAGAAGCAAAAGTAATGCACTGAGGCTCCATTTTAAAAAGCAACATATTATTACAAAGTGGGCCCATACAATCAGCTCACGTATGAATTTTATTTAACTTCCCAAATCAAGTGAAACTCAAGTGAATTTATCCAAGTTTATTTTCCATATTATTTATCATTAAACATTCACTTTCCAGCAAATTTTGCCGTGGTCCCACAATGCTCCACGGAGGATTCAATCGTTTCCATCTGCATTTACCTTTATAAAAGTGTCTCTTTTGATAATTTGATTGTTTTATGCTTCTAAATGAGAATATTGCAGATTAAACCCCCATGGCACAACTTGAACACATATTGCTGCTTCCGTGAACTTCTAAAGAAGTTGACTGTTACGATTTGAGCTTATTCCAAAGTTTTCTTCCCCATGCCCATGACAAAAGTTTGCTTATATAATCAAATGTTCACTCACTGAGCTGAAAGATGCCCTTATATGCAAAGTAATATGGCTACAAGCTGAATACTTCTATGTCAAAAATCAGAAGTGGCCTGACTTTGCATGTAAAATTTCCAATGGTTCAAGGTGTTGGCGATAAGGGGGGGGGGGGGGGGGGGGGGGGGGGGGGGGGGCGGGCGGCGGCCTCATTGAAGATAGAGACGGGGATAAGCTCCTTATATCAGAACAACTGAGTCCCATCTCCTAACAACCAGCAGAGCAGAAAAAAAGTCATCAATCAGAATTTGCCTGAGAGAGGCACTCTCTCGTGGGGAAGGATAGTGATTGCATGTAGTTATAGTCAACTTTAAAGTCTCATCAAAAAAGAGTGAGTTTTAAAAGTTCAAGCTCTGAATAGCCCACTGTATCACAATGCATTTATTGGCAGCCATTTTAAAATCAACTTTTGATCATTGAACAAACCATACTGTTTAATGTTCCTTAAGTACATAGCTTCCTAAAGTACTCTACAGCCAATTAATTATTTTTGAAGTCAGTGTTTTTACAGAGGCAAGCCTTGTGGGTTTATTTTCATATTTGTTGATGCCGTCTTTTTTCCCATTTCTATCTTATAATCCACTTGGCTGTGAGTATGAAAGCTATCGCAATTTCTTTTTATATTCTCTGTCTAGAGTCAAAGTGAAACAGAGATATGGAAATATAACTGGCCCAGAAAGTGCACCCACCTCCGCTCTCCCTGCACAGCAAGGTTTCCATAGTACCATGAATCAAATGATCCAAATTATGGGATCCTCTTGTTTACCTCCAGCAAGGGAAAGCGGAAGAAACCCACAAAAAGAGTGTTTACTGGCAGAATTCAGGTAAAAGATTGCTTTCCTAGTGTGGGAGGATAGGAAATAGTTATCTCAATGGCAGGTCTGTAGGTATACAGATGGTTGTTGAACCAGCGCCAGGTGCAGTCGGTTCACAGAACAAATAATGAGCACCCAGGGCAAAGATATAGTTGATAAAATTTAAAGTAGAATCGTGAATTATTTGAAGTAAATCACACTTCGATAGTATTAAAGCTGTCATAACTGTTTGAGGGAACAGATTAGTACTTGTGTACCATCTGGCACATATTACATATTGAAATGCATAATAGTGAGAATTCAGTTCTTCACACAGTAATCTAATCCAATATGTAATAACCTAACGTTGTCCTATTGAAAGCTAATCTAAAGATAGTAACATGGAATACAACAGTGAATTTTGATATGCTTCAGCCCAACTTTGTTTCCAGCAATGATCCAGAAGAGTTTTGGAACAATTTCCTGCTGAATAACTCGGCTTTAGTTAAGCCTGACTGAAATATGTAAGAAAATCACCAATACAATTTAAGTAATCATTTCCATTAGAGCACCTCCCCACATTCCCTGTTTACCTCTGCATCTGCACTAGCTTTAGAGTCAGATCTTTCGTATTCTCAGAATGATCTGTTAACCTGAGCACCCTGCCATCACATTCTAGGCATATTGCCAAGCCAGCTCATCAATTCTAAAGATCTGGTGGGAACATTACATGCTTTGCATTAAAGAGTTCTGCAAACATCCTTGGCTAACATCTAATTCCATTCCAGCAATTTACAGTTTTGGTTCCAAAGTTTCTGCTCACAAAATAACTTTCATACAGAAATAATGAAGCAGAACACAATATACTACGTACAATTATCCTATGCACTATCACTGTCCAAAACAAAAGACAAGCAAAAGAAAACATAATTTCTCTTCATGGCTTACTGCATTTTAAAGCATTTGCAGTAAAATCGGGCTTAAATTTGTATGAATTTGATGAGATATTGCAATGGCCCTTGTAAACTGGTAGGTGGTGGTGTTCCTATGCATCTGATAATGAGACCTAATTTGGTCCAGCACAAGTCCACGCAGGTCCAATCTGCAAAGAGGAAATCAGCAATATGCCTACCTTTGGCAAGTATTGGCAATTTGGCAATTGATGCAAATTATGAAGGCTGGGTACAGTATGTGGAGCATTTGCAATATATTTTCCAGGTTAATGGAATAGAGGGGAAGGATAAGAAGGAAGTTATATTGCTTACTGTGTGTGGGACCCAGACACATAATTTGATCAGAAGCTTAACTTCTCCAGATGCTCCTGATCCCAATTTGTTCCCAGCTTGTGGAATTAGTAAAAAGAGCATTAACATCCTAAGCTCTCAGTAATATTGCATGGGTACAAATTTAATTCAATGGAAAGAGCCCCAGAAGAGACCACTGCAGTCTTTGTAATAAGGTTAAGATGAATAGCGGAGTGCTGTGAGTTTGGTTCAACGTTGAATGACATGCTGAGGGACCGTTTGGCATGCAGTGTAAACAATACGACAATGCAGAAAAGGCTACTGGCAGAGTCAGAAGTAACTTTTTAAAAAGTGCTGGAAGTGGCTTAGCAATGGTAAGTGTAGAGAAGGGGGACCCTGGAGCTGCAAAATGTACAGAGTGGTAAGGTCCACCAGGTTTGGCAAAAAGTTGCTAGCAACAGTGGCACCAAGAAACCCACTTGGGTCAGACCCCACTTGGAGTACTGTGCTCAGTTCTGGTCGCCTCATTACAGGAAGGATGTGGAAAAGATTGAAAGGGTGCAGAGGAGATTTACAAGGATGTTGCCTGGATTGAGTGGCATGCCTTATGAGGATAGGCTGAGGGAGCTCGGTCTTTTCTCCTTGGAGAGACGTAGGATGAGAGGAGACCTAATAGAGGTGTATAAGATGTTGAGAGGCATAGATCGGGTGGACTCTCGGAGGCTTTTTCCCAGGGTGGAAATGGCTGCTACGAGAGGACACAGGTTTAAGGTGCTGGGGGGTAGGTACAGGGGAAATGTTAGGGGGAAGTTTTTCACACAGAGGGTGGTGGGCGAGTGGAATCGGCTGCCGTCAGTGGTGGTGGAGGCAAACTCAATAGGGTCTTTTAAGAGACTCCTGGATGAGTACATGGGACTTAATAGGATGGAGGGTTATAGGTAGGCCTAAAAGGTAGGGATATGTTCGGCACAACTTGTGGGGCCGAAGGGCCTGTTTTGTGCTGTAGTTTTCTATGTTTCTATGTAAGAGTGAAGGTGTTGGTTTAAGTAAAGAGAGAAGCATTGAAGCTGAAAGAATTCAAAAGTATAGGAAGTACAGTCAACAGCCTGGGAGTAATGTAGACTGCCACCAATACGAGGAGAAGAGCCAATTCAGAGAAGGGGGCACGTGGGAGAAGAGGGCATGAAAGGCACAAGTGCAGAGACAGGCAGGGCCTGCCCAGTACAAGCAGGGTAAATAATCCAGCTCAAGGACATAAAATGGAGAAGCCACTTTCTGGAAAGTGAACTAAACATTTTGTCAATGAATAACATAGTGGGCAAGGTAGCCCCAATTACAGTGGTGTTATTGGTGAATGACCATCCACTGAGGGTGGGGATGGATATGGAGGCCTCAGCCACGGTCATTGGAGAACAAACATACCAGTATCTCCAAGGAGGGCTCCAACTTCCTGAGATTGAAGAACACCGCAGCCAAGCTAGCCACATACACTGGAGAAGATATCTGAATGGTAGGAATGACCATGACTCCTATAAGCTGCAGGCAGCAGTCTGCTCAGCTACTGTTGATTGTGGTTTCGGGCCAAGGAACAAGTTTAATTGGACCTGACTGGCTTCAGGAGATCAAGTTAAACTGGATGGAATTTTTTCAAATGTAGAAGAGGACTTACCTGAAGTCCTCAGAAGATACCAAAAAATATTTCAAGAGTTGGGGAAGATCAAAGATTTAAAGGCAAAGATCCATGTTGATCCTGAAGTTCACCCGAGATATTATAGGGCTAGACCTGTGACCTACTCATTACTTGAAAATGGTAAAACAGTGCTTAGATGTTTTGAAGACTTGGGCATTATTAAGCCCGTGCAATTCCCAGAGTGGGCAACACCTATCTTACCAGTAATCAAACCAGACAAGATCGTCCAGAAATGTGGAGACTACAAGCTGACGGTAAACCAGGCTGCGAAGCTGGATAGCTACCTCATCCCTAAAATAGAGGATCTGTATGCAAAGTTAGCTGTGAGTCTAACATATACCAAGCTGGACATGAGCCTTGCTTACAAACAATTAGAACTGGACAACACATTGAGAGAGTACAGCACCATCAACACGCACAAATAGTTACATCAGTGTACACATTTACCATATAGAGTCTCGGTGGCTTGTGCCATTTTTCAACATATAACGGAGAGTTTGCAGGATTTAACTAGAGTTGTTTATCTAGACAATGTTTTGATAACAGGATCCACTGAAGACGAGCATTTAGCCAATCTGGACAAAGTCTTGAAGAGATTTCAAAATGCATGAGTATGCCTGAAAAGAGAAAAGTGCAGCTTCCAAGTGAATAAAGTGGCTTATCTAGTTTATAGCGTGAATGAACAGGAGCTACATCCTATGGAGGAAAAGTGAGAGCCATTCAGATAGCACTGGCCCCTGGGAACAACTCAGACCTCAAGTCCTTTCTTGGGCTAGTCAACAACTACAGGCGGTTCCTTCCAAATCTATAAACATTGGGGGCCCATTTGCACATTCCATTGAAGAAACAACAGAGGAAGATGCTGGAAAACACCACAGAAGGAGGCTTTCAACCAAGTAAAACAAGCACTTCAATCATCATGCCTGTTAGTACATTTTGACCCTGTAAAAAAGTTGGTTCTTACTTTTGAAGCATCCCCGTATGGGGTGAGAGCTTTGTTATCCCATAGGATGGATGATGGGTCAGACAGACCCATCACATACGTAGCAATAGCCCTTTCAGATGCAGATAAAGGGTATTCTTAAATTGAAAAGGAAGTCCTAGCCATGATTTACGACATAAAAAATTATGAATATGTCTATGGAAGACATTTCACTGTCATAACAGATCACAAGCTTCTGTTAGGGCTTTTTAAGGAAGACAAAGCAATTCCCCTGATTGCCTCACTAGAATACAACAATGGGCTCGCAGAACACGCCGTACAAACCTTCAAGCTGGCATGAAGAAATTATCATCGACGTCGCTTGAAACAAAGTTAGCAAGATTCCCGATTGCTTACAGGGCCACCCCGCATTCAATCACTGGAATAGCTCCTGCTGAGTTGTTGCTGGGTCGGAGTTTGAGGACCCTGACAGTTCCAAGTTTGGTGGGGAGGGTGGCGTCAAGGCACAGTATGCAGAAAAGATTAATCAAGAGTTGAGAGAACATTTGAGATAGATGATCCAGTATTTGTAAAAACATTTTGGGAACAGATCAAGTTGGGTCGCAGGTGGCCAGAACCGGCCCAGTATCCTACGGGGTGGAATTCAGGACAAAATTCTAAAGAAACACTTATATCATTGAAGAGGATAAGAGTCATCTCAAGGGCAAGTGTTGCAGCCTACTCCAATTTTGCCTGTTCATTATGTTGTCCTTGGTCAAAGGAGTGAAGGGGTAAGTCAGCCTGTTGCAGAGTCGACTGTTGATCCCAGTGAAACCCCGAAATAGTGAAAAATGATGTGCCTGTACAAGAAGAGAGTCGGGCTCAAGAAAGTTCAATCTGTTGTTGAATCACAAACGTCACTCCCAGAGAAAGAAAAAGCCCCCCAACAGACTGAGTTTCTGATGTGTTAAAAATATATATTTTTGTTAATGTTGCGTAAATAATTGAACTTTTTCAAGATATTGTGTAATAAGCGACTTAAAAGGGGAGGAATCTAGTAACGAGCCCCTTTAAGGGGGCTGGACAGTCATGTGACCCGATCACTCAATGGAGTGGGAGCACACGAATCCTGAGCTTGGGTTTTTACCATCAGAATTGACCCGAGAAGAAGCATATTGAAGCACTCTGTGCATGGTCTGAGTTAGTTAACAAATTGTTATTGTTAACCTGGTGGTCACCAATAATTACGCTTAGAACAGATACCCTTGTCCTTCTTGTTGGCACAGATCCCTGGTTTGGAAGATGCTGTATAAGGAACATTGGTGAGTTGCTGCAGTACATCTAGTAGATGGTACGCACTGCTGCCACTGTGCATTGGTGGTGGAGGGAGGGAATGTTGAAAGAGGCGAATGGGATGCTAATCAAGTAAGTTAGAACCATAGAACCATAGAAAATTACAGCTCAGAAACAGGCCTTTTGGCCCTTCTTGTCTGTGCTGAACCATTTTATGCCTAGTCCCACTGACCTGCACTTGGACCATATCCCTCCACACCCCTCTCATCCATGAACCCGTCCAAGTTTTTCTTAAATGTTAAAAGTGACCCCGCATTTACCACTTTATCCGGCAGCTCATTCCACACTCCCGCCACTCTCTGCGTGAAGAAGCCCCCCCTAATATTCCCTTTAAACTTTTCTCCTTTCACCCTTAACCCATGCCCTCTGGTTTTTTTCTCCCCTAGCCTCAGCGGAAAAAGCCTGCTTGCATTCACTCTATCTATACCCATCAAAATCTTATACACCTCTATCAAATCTCCCCTCAATCTTCTACGCTCCAGGGAATAAAGTCCCAACCTATTCAATCTCTCTCTGTAACTCAGCTTCTCAAGTCTCGGCAACATCCTTGTGAACCATCTCTGCACTCTTTCAATCTTATTTACATCCTTCCTGTAACTAGGTGACCAAAACTGTACACAATACTCCAAATTCGGCCTCACCAATGCCTTATATAACCTTACCATAACACTCCAACTTTTATACTCGAGACTCCAATTTATAAAGGCCAATGTACCAAAGGCACTCTTTACGACCCTATCCACCTGTGACGTCACTTTTAAGGAATTCTGTACCTGTATTCCCAGATCCCTCTGTTCAACTGCACTCTTCAGAGTCCTACCATTTACCCTGTACGTTCTTCTTTGGTTTGTCCTTCCAAAGTGCAATATCTCACACTTGTTGCTTTGTCCTGGATGGTGTCAAGATTCTTGAGTGTTGTTGAAGTTGCAATCATGCATGGATGTGGACAGTAATCCATTACACTTCTGATGTGTGCCTTGTAGATTGTGAACAGGCTTTGGAAAAAATGCCACGGATCTTTTGTGACTTCCTGAGAAGCCAGACTGATCCTCAGTTTGATGTCTCATCCAAAAGATAGCACAACAGTGCAGCACTTCCTCAGTTCTGCACTGGATTGACAGCCTATATTTTTGTGCCCAAGTCTTTTAAGTTGAACTTAAACACTCAGCCTTTTGATGCAGAGGTAAGAGCGCTACTAACTGAGTCATGGCAGGCACACAAATGCTTTTCTAATAATCTAATGGCAAGATGTCTGAAAGAGAACAGAAGCTGCACAAAATCTTTACAAACTTGAAATAAGACACCCATAGGAATGCATCAATTGCTTCCAGAGTAACGAGCTGGATAAGATTTGGAGAGCAGTGCTTGAAACAGCTGGAAGATGGTTGCCAAGTTCCACTTTGTGAAAATGGACTAGACACGATCCACTTCTAGCACGGCCCAAATGTGCCGCATAATGTGGCCACAGCCCTTATTTTGTATGCTTCAGTTTTCCTTCAAACTATTACTGCAGGTGCAACAACCATAAATCTTTCTTTAGTGCTTCATAAACATCCAAAAGTCATTGAGGCTTTGCAAAGTACATTTTGGCACCAAATTATAGCAGCAAGAGATTCAGGCAACAAGACTTTCTGTTTTGATTATTGACAGTTTTCCAAGAGCACTTGGCATCATTGAAATGCACACATATGCTTACTTAAGCTAAGCATGGTCAAGCAGAAATAGAAAAATCAATATGTAGAACAATGTTTGATGCTGGTCTGAATGGTCCACCATGATAACACCAGGTCATCTGAGAGCCCCTATGAGTTTTGTATCATACAATATTCCAACATTCAAGATCCTTTCCAGGGACAGCCTTTCTTTTTGTAGGTTTACAGAAGCCTAATTATGTCTTCTGCTGAAATCTATATATAGAGATATTTTTCAGCAGTTGTCAGTGGATAAATCAGGAGCAGAAACCCCAATTGATTCCACTCTTCCTTAGCCTAAGCAGCTGTAATATCCATCATGCTGAGTCAGGCAATCTTAGCACCAGACACTGATGACGGGGCACTGTTCTGATCCGCACACAAACTGCATTGGCATTTAATGTTAATATACGCTAGTCACTCCACACTTGCAGTCAGTGTCAGACCAAAACCCAGATGAATGCACAGCACACAGCAAAATAATATTCCCAAAGGACAAATACAAGCAGTCACAAGGCAGTTATAGTCTTGACAGTAAGTGTTAGAAAAACCTATACTGAGGGGAAATCAGCTCGTAGCCATTTATTTATCCGCTATAAATGTTCATGATTGGAAGTTGGATTGCTAGTCTAAAAAGAACTTCTTACATGACACCAATCCAATCTTCCCGATTAAACGGTCAAACGTAATGTTTGATGTTCCTTGCAAAGAGACAACAAAGTCATACTTTGACTTGAATTCAGAAATCAGTTATTAAGTACACAAGACTTGGAACAATAGTGTGATTTATTGCATTTTAAATATGCGGATTTCAGAGTAAATGGAAGTGAAATTCAATTTCGGCAGGTAACAAGAAGCATGGTGCAGGGAGCGGGGTGTTGGTGGTGGTGGTGGTAGCAACTCAGCCCTCTATTGCCACCCTGTCCAAGTGTCAGTAGAAGTGTATAATAAATCCATTACCATCTTTTCAGTGTCTCAGCTGCAGTTGAGTTTCTCTCCAATCTTTAAAATATAAACTCAGTTGGAGTTAATTTTATATCCTGGAAGGGAACGGGGTCTCGCGATCAATCGTACATCAGACACAACAGCATTGCATTCCACTGTCCAAATTCCCAATCAATGTGATCTAGACATTGGCAGGAAGTAACTGTCCAGCTGTTAAATTCAGGTGGCAGGAGATGCTCTGCCCTAGACCAAATCCCTGACACAAAGAAAGTTTTTCAGAGATCATGGATGGTGGGGAGGAGGTGACGATGGTACAGTGGTTAGCACTGCTGTCTCACAGCACCAGGGACCCGGGTTCAATTCCGGCCTTGGGTGATTGTCTGGAGTTTGCATGTTCTCCCCATGTCTGCGTGGGCTTCCTCTGGATGCTCCAGTTTCCTCCCACAATCTAAAGATGTACAGGTTAGGTGGATTGGCCATGCTAAACTTCCCCATAGTGTCTAAAGATGTGTAGGTTAAGTAGATTAGACATGGTAAATGCGTGGGGTTATGAGCATAGGGCGGCCCACCTCTGTAAGATGCTCTTTCAGAGGGTCAGGGCAGACTTGATGGGCTGAATGGATTCCTTCTGCATTGATTCTATGAAGTGGAAGGGAAGACTGGGGGATGCCACGGTGTATTTGTGTGGTCCAGAGAGGCACTACTGATCCTCCTGGCCACTAGGACGTTTTGTAAAAAATACTTTACTGGACCTCGATCAACTACCCAACATCTTTGATTGCAGTCAAGCATCAGCACTCTTACCAGCCGCCATTTAAAAATGCACTTGGCCAGAAGTAGCAAGTGGATAAAGCCCTACTCCATCTTTACTGTGGTGGAGGGGGGAGAGAGCAGAATGGTACTGTGGTCAAACTTCTCCCTTTGTTGCAACTTGGAGATTGACCTTTCCCATTGCCAAAGGCTTTGAAATGGATCAACTTCCACTGAACGAATCTTGTGATTAAAGGCACTAGATGTGTTTTATTTGACTTTAATGAACAGCAGCTGCAGTCAATTACAATATCTGGAGCCAATAGACCAGTGCATTGTTACCACTCCCTACAGATCCCACTATTATTCTGTTGTGTTCTAAGCAGTATGCCATCTTTGGCATGTAAAATAAACCAACAGCATTATTAGAGCCATCAGGCCTGCAATTTTCTGACTTTCCATCAATAACATAGCAATTATGTGGGAGAAAAATATTTTACAGTAAAGAGCAAAATCTGCGAGGAGGGGAGTATTAATTTGGCGCCATTTAAATCACTCCAAAATGTGATTATTAAACCCTGTTTAAATATCTAATTATTATAATGACGTGCTTTCCAAACCGGGGTAATGATCTTCTAAATTGAGGGTTACCCAATTCCCAATGATACCTGTTTCGGTACTTTATGGGATTTTTTTTTGTCCCCTCCTTTCCAGCTGGCTCCTTACAAATAATCTTTCAAATCCTCATTAAAGTGATAGCTTCCCAAAGCTCTCCTTATTCCACTGCTCATTTCCGAAGTGATCTACGGAGCAGATATTAAAGTGCAGTACTACACATACAAGTAGTTTCTGCCTCTAAAGTTGACCTGAATCATGGGCAAAACTTTCAGTCATCAGAAATATGAACTCAGTCAGAATACGCCCAACCCAGAGAAGGAATTCACTAATCTGTCCCGCTAAAAACAAACACCTTCATGATAATAGCAGCATTATGTCCAAAAGAATAATTTATTAAGTGCCAAATTTTAAACCGAAGATTGGTGAAGATTTTGAAAGGAATCCCATAATCCTCAAGTCCAATCATGAAACAGGAGAAGAGGGATGTTTTCCGATAAATCTTCATTCATTAGAAAGTAGAAGTAACTCTGTATACATCACAATAGAATTACTGAGAGTTCTTCATTCACTAGATTTTATGAATAATATCGTACCAGAACAACTTCACAGGTTAACAACAACTTATATTATAGAGCACCTTTAACGCAATGAAGCTTCCCAAGGCGCTCACAGCAGTGTTATCAAGGACCTGTGGCAGAACACCAACAAAACAGCCCAGAATCAGCAGCTGGTTGATGAACCCACATTGGAAATCCCAGGCATGGCATGGCAAATGGGTCAAACTGAACAGCTTCCGCACTGGGTTGGACCCTGCTGCAACACCGTGACTCACTCCTGCAGCAACTGGTGAAGTGCAAATCAGGGTACATATAATCAACAAGACGATACTTTTAGGGATCATTTCTATAGTTTTTTACTTGAGAAATGTGAGAAGTCTACAAGATTATGAGGGACATGGACAGAGTGGATAGACAGAAGCTTTTTCCCAGGGTGGAAGAGTCAATTACTCGGGGCATAGGTTTAAGGTGCGAGGGGCAAGGTTTGAAGGAGATGTACAAAGCAGGTTTTTTTATATAGAGGGTGGTCGGTGCCTGGAACTCGCTGCCGGGGGAGGTAGTGGAAGCAGAAATGATAGTGACTTTTAAGGGGCGTCTTGACAAATACATGAATAGGATGGGAATAGAGGGATATGGTCCCCAGAAGGATTGGGGGCTTTAAGTTCAGTTGGGCAGCATAGTCAGTGCAGGCTTGGAGGGCCGAAGGGCCTGTTCCCTGTGCTGTAATTTTCTTTGTTCTTTGTTTGTTCAATTGCCCTGGCCTGTGCTTCAGTGGGTAGTCCCACTGTCCTACACCAGGCTGATGAGGAAACTGCCAACTGGCTGAAGAATTTCAAATTTGACATCTAGTTGTTCTGCAGTAGTAGTGTTGTAATAGTAGTAGCTGTGTCAAACAAATGTTATGATGTGGAGATGCCGTCTTTGGACTCGGATGGGCTCAGTAAGAAGTTTCGCAACACCAGGTTAAAGTCCTACAGGTTTATTTGGAATCACGAGCTTTCAGAGCGCTGCTCCTTCATCAGGTGAGTCAAACAAATGTTGTCACCGAGTGACATAGAGAGCTCTGAGGGCTTTTTTAGTAGAAGTAGTTTGGTCAAAGAGATTGATTTAGAGGAAGATTTTAAAGGAGATAAGAGAAGTAGAAAGATGGAGAGGTTTAGGGAGGGAACTTCAGAGCTTCGGGCCTCAACAGCTAACATTACAGCTGCCAATGCCTGAGCAAATAAAATCAGCTATATTCATGAGGCCAGGGATTGAGGATTGTGTCACAGAGGGCTGTGAGATCAGAAAAAACTACAGAGTTAGGGAGGGAGGCTTGGCCATGAAGAGATATCAAAACACGCTTGAGCACTTTAAAACTGAAGCTTTGCTTAACTGGGTGTCAATGCAGGGCAGCAAGCACAGGGGTGATAGGAGAATGGGGCTGAGTGTGAGCTGGGCCAGCAATGGAAGACAAGTTTACAGAAGGTCAACTGTGGGAGGCTGGCTACAACTGGCTTGATACATGAAAATAGGCAAAGGCAGCTGCACCCAGCTGGACAATAATGGAGGCGCTGGAGAAGGATAGTGTGATCATCTGTGTCAAAGGCTGCAGATCAGTCATGGCGAAGTGTTGGGTTCCCAAAGACTGGCAACCCAAAACTTCTAACAAACATTACTTTATTCACTAGCTGTGCAGCTACTCCAAGCTTGTACTCTAATCGCACTCTGGGGAGGACTCCCGTGCTCCCATTATGTGACCCTTTAGTGGCCACGTCATCACTTGACCACTTGGTGTACAGGTCAAGAAGGACGCGGAGTAAGAAGGGCGATGAGTAATAGTGGCATTTGTGATGTTATAAGAGCCGTTTTGGTACCAAAGCCATGGCAGAAACCTGATTGGATGAATTCAAACATGGACTTCTAGGAAAGATAACCATGGATTTGAGAGACAACAACATATTCATAAAGTTTGGAGATGAAAGGGGGTTGGAGATGAGACCAGAAGGGTTGATTATGGAATGAGAGGGGAAATGAGGCAGGTTTGAAGAAGTGGGGGACAGTAGAGAGAGAACTGTTAACATTATCAGCTAATGTAGAAGCCAGGAAGGGAAGTTGGGTTCATAAAAGCAGAAAATGTTGAAAATACTCAGCAGGTCAGGCAGCATCTGTGCAGAGAGAAACGCTTTGCAGATCCCTGTGTATCACAACAGTTTTTGTTTCAGATTTTCTGTTTTTATTTCAGATTTCCAGCATCTGCAATATTTTAGTGTTGTATAAGGGAAGTTGGATGGTCAGTAGTTTAGTGCGATTAGGATCAATGAGGGAGGAAACACGTTTTGATGGACAAGACGCGCACAGAAAGGGTCTGAGGAAAGAAATTGGAAAAAGACTGGAGTTCAGGAAAATCTTATAGAAAGTTTGGCCTGGTGGGAAATAGAGGGAGATGGTGGTGTCGTGGTAATGTCACTAGACCAGTCACCCAAAGACCCAGACAGAGGCAGATTTACAATGGAACAGATAGGCCAGAATGTTACCACCATTCACACCGGTGGGATTTTCCCATCCTGCTGCAGTGAACGGAGATTTGGCTAGGCGCCAAATTCTCCGACTTCGTTGCAGTGGGAGCGTGGTGTGAACAGCCGGTAAGATCACGTCCATAGTGATTAGGTACAGGTCTCCAATAGGGGGGGGCCCCACGCCGGGCTAACGTACTGGGCATCCAATTACACTGTGTTTGCTGGTGATAGGTTCAATGAGCCTATCAGCAGCAAATGCAGGGTGAAATCTGACTCTGATTGGTGAGTCTGCAAGGCAGGAAAATTGGTTAACTTGAGGTGTGCGCACACGTGAGACTATGAGGAGAGGAGAGAGAGAGGCTGCTACAGGCTTGCGAATCAAGCCACAAGGAGCCGAGCAGGTGAGCAAGCTTGTGCCAGGCGCCAGCACTAGTGGACACTATCCAACAGTAACAAGTGCATGAAGCATGACTGCTGAATCTAGCCCTGAGATTAGCCATTGAGCAGGCAAGGCAAGCAGGTGGCCAGAAATGAAGGTGAGCGCCGGGCTTCATGAACTGTAAATCCACTTCTGGTCCCAGGCTCATTATCTGGAGACACTGGTTCAAATCTCATCGTGACTGGTGGACTTTAAATTAAATTAAGTATATCTGGAACATAAAGCTGGCCTCAGTAATGGTGTTTATGAAACTGCCATCAATTACCATAAAAATAATGTCCTTTAGGGAAGTATACATGTGGCTCCAGATCCACAGCAATGCAGTTGACTCTTAACCACGTTCTGAAAGGACCTAGCGAGCCACTCAGTATAAAGGCAATGAGGAATGGGTAACAAATGCTGGCTGTGCCAGTCATGCCCACATTCCATCAAAGAATAAAAAAATGACAGTGGCAGCTGATGGTTTCGATCTCAGTGACAACAAATTCTTTATCGTTGATGTTAGAGAGGATGGAGGAGGCGGGGAAGTCGGGGTTAAGAAGACAGTCTGGAATAGGGAAAAGAAGCTGGGAATTTCGGGATGGTTCTTGAACCATCTAAATGGAAAGGGAGCAAGGTGGAGAGATCTCCCTCTAAGCCTTCTCAAAGGCATAGCCTCAGATTTTGCAAAATTATTTTTATAGCCCAAAAAGGAGTCAAACCTACCTACAATATCAATAATAGCAGGAACAGAGGCATTTAGTTTAGACGCAAACAGTAAAACATCATCCACATATAATGTGATCTTATGTTGCTTTCTATCACTAGACAACCCAAATACTTAAAAGTTTATTTATTAGTGTCACAAGTAGGCTTACGTTAACATTGCAATGAAGTTACTGTGAAAATCCCCTCGTTGCCACACACTCCAGCCTATTCGGGTACATTGAGGGAGAATTTAGCATGGCCAATCCATCTAACCTGCACATCTTTTTGACTGTGGGAGGAAACCGGAGCACCCAAAGAAAACGCACACAGACACAAGGAGAACATGCAGATTCCACACACAGTCACCTAAGCCGGGAATTGAACCCGGGTCCTTGGTGCTGTGAGGCAATTGTGCCATCTGCATACTGAAGGATTATGTCTAATTGCCTCTGCTAAGGGTTCAATTGCTATTGCAAACAACATCAAGGATAATGGGCAACCCTGCCTTGTCCCTCGCTGAAGACTAAAATGATCAGATCTATAACCGTTAGTAAGAACTGCCACCAGTGGACTTTTTTAAAGCACATGTATCCACTTAACAAACTCCTCTCCCAGCCCAAATTTCTGCAGCCTGTAGAACAAATAATTCAACTTCACCCGATCAAAAGCTTTCTCTGCATTAAATGAGATCACTAAGCTATCTGTCGCCTGCTTTTGGAAGACCTGAATAATATTTAGACCATAAGAGACCGTAAGATATAGGAGCAGAATTAGGCCATTTGGCCCATAGAGTCTGCTCCGCCATTCAATCATGGCTGATGTGATTCTCATCCCCAATCTCCTGCCTTCTCCCGTAACTCTTGATCCCCTTATTGATCAAGAACCTATCCAGCTCTGAATTAAAGACACTCAATGACCTGGCCTCCACAGCCATCTTGTGGCAATGAGTTCTACAGATTCACCACTCTCTGGCTGAAGAAATTCCTCCTTATCTCAGTTTTGAAGGAGTGTCCCTTCACTCTGAGGTTGTGCCCTCGAGTTCTAGTCTCTCCCACTAGTGGAAACATCCTCTCCACATCCACTTTATCTGTGCGTCTCAGTATTCTGTAAATTTCAATTTGATCCCACTTCAGCCTTTGAGTATAGACACGGACTCCTTAACCGCTCCTCATATGACAAACCCTTCATTTCTGGGATCATTCTTGTGAACCTCCTCTGGACCCCTTCCAAGTCCAGCACATCCTTCCTTAGGTATGGAACCCAAAACTGCTCACAATATTCTAAATGGGGTGTGACCAGAGCCTTATACAGCCTCAGCAGTTCATCCCATCTCTTGTATTCTAGCCCTCTAGAAATGAATGCTAACATTGAATTTGCCTTCCTAACTGCCAACTGAACCCGCATGTTAACCTTAAGAGAGTCCTGAACCAGGACTCTCTTAAGGTTAATAACCTCTGAACATTGTTACACAAATTCATGCCCTTTATGAATCCAGTCTGATCGCCCTGGATAATCAAGGAAAGGATATTTTCGATATGCAACATCAATATTTTAGACAACAATTTCAAATCTAAATTCCAGAATGAAATTATAGGCCTATACGATGTACATCCCTCAGGATTCTTGCCTGTCTTCAAAACTAACTAGATATTCGCTTCTCGAAGCAAATGAGGTAGCAGAGCTGCTTCAAATGAATGATTATGCATACTGATCAGACGATCTATTCGCAAGTCTTTAAATTCCTTGTTAAATTCCCAAAACCATCAGGCCCAAGAGCCTTACCAGACTGGAGATAGCTTAAGGCAACAACCACTTCCCCTTTAGAAATAGGGGCATTTAGGGTCCTTAGAAATTGTTGAGAGTTTAAATGAAAAGAAATGTTTCATTATTTACTAGTGCATCTCCAAACTGATCTGTTTTATATAAATTAGCAAGAAGCTTTTAAAGGCCTTATTAATATCCCCTATCTTAATTATTCTATTACCCTTAGAATCTAGCATGGAGCAAACAGCCCTAGAGTCTACCTTCTTCTTAGTAAGGGGAGCCAAATAGTTACTTGGTTTATTTCCAAACTCATGTAGTTTTTGTTTGGCAAACTTTATACTCTTCTCAGCATGTTGAGTCAGCAATGAGTCCAGTGCCATTTGGATTGCATTAATTTCTTTCAGCATTGAGTGGCTAGGATTCTTACCATACTCCCTCTCTGTTTCAGCCAATTTTACTTCAAACTGGCGCTGTTACACCAGCACTCTACGCCTTTTGCTGGCCATATATGAAATGACTGAACCCCTTGCAAAAGCCTTACAGGTTTCCCACAGGATTGAGGGGCTTACTTCAGAGAGAGAATTGACTGAGTAGAAGAGATCAAATTCAGCCTTAAAGTAGGAGATAAAGTTATGATCCTTAAGCAGCGATGCATTAAATCTCCAAGATCTAGACCGAGGATGAATCTTCTTGAATAAAAATTCCAGGAAGACAGGGACGTGATCAGAGATCACAATACTATCGATGGAGATGGAGACCACCGAGTGTAATATTGCTTTTGGCATGAAAAAAATAATTACATTGCTAATTATTTCTTCACATACCAATGCCTTTGCCTGTTGAGTAGGAGGATTCCTAGTTATGGGAAGTTTGTCCATCAAAGAATTAAGATGACAGTTGAAGTCCCCACCTATGGAGGAATCTGTTGATGGAAATTCAGCAAAATCCATAAGGACTTTAGTAACAAAGTCAGGTGAATAATGTAGGGGGGCCATAGGCGGCCATTATCAAAATGCTTTCCCTGTGCAGCAGTCCCTTAAGAATAACATACCTCCCCCCATTTATTCTTAGCACAATTCTCCAATCTAAAAGGCATATTCTTATTAACTAAAACCACAATCCCACAGTTACTAGTTGAGAATGAGTCAAAAAATCACCTGCCCATCCAGTCCCACTTCAATTTCAGGTGCTCCTTGTCATCTAGATGAGTTCCCTGCATCAAAGCTGCATCAACTTCCTCCTTTTTTAAGGATACACTAAATCTTTTTGTATTCCAGGAGCAAAGTTTCAAAGTAGGTTCTGCCATTGCTTATTCAGCCAAAGAGAATATAGGATACTGACACAAAGAAAATGGGCCAAAGAGAGTATAGAATAATGACACAAAGAAAATGGCTACCCACCAAATATTTTCCTGCCCCGCTCAGGCGTGCACCAAAACATACTTACTCCAACTATACCAGAAGGGCCTGTGACACATTATAAATTCTTTTTCTAGAACATGAGGTTTGTCTGTATGCCTACAGGGACCAATTAATGTTCTTTAATCCCAAAATAAAAAAATACAAAATCATTTGTTCTAAGGGGGTTTTCCTCAGCAAATGTGAGGCCATGTAGGACTATACCTACAAATCTTCCATAATTACGCCAAGGAGTCTTTCTCATCAAAAAAGAGGAGACAAGATAAGCCACAAAAAGTGGCGAGTTCAGAATGCCCTTACTGCATTCTAGTCCCTCCTATTAAGACATAAGCAACTCGCCCACCTCCCAGCAGTGGTGCTACTTCTGCTTATCATGATCAGAGCAAAGGAGACCATAAAACATAGACCACCATTATAAGCATATGTATGAAAAGAAAGGAAAGAAGGATATTTTTTTACACAGCCCGTTGTACAATCTGCACAGCGTACTTCTTAACTAGAAGGAGCACATTGAAGAATGTTTTCCATTAAGGACAAACGGAACTGCCTGCCAATCTTAAGGATAAAAGCTCACTGTAGTACTCAATTACTGGATCACTCCTGTCAGAATGATGAATACCAACACAGAATCAGGAAGGAATTATAATGACAAGGGATAGAGTCCAGATTTTACAGTGAACTGCAGTCTGCTATTCCAAATTATTGCTTCCACAGTGTTCATTAAAGCCACAGCTTTGCCGGATTGTCGAACGTCTTTAAAGAACTGTTGAATGTCACCTTCAGTATAGCAGGATACAGTGGGTCATATTACAACCGCATAAGGTGCAACAGCTGCCCCTTTACCTCCTCCCTGCTCACCATGCCAGGGCCTAAACACTTGATCCAGGTGAAGCAGCGCTTCACATACACCACCCTTGTCCAATCCCTCCCCCACCCCACCCCAATAGTATAAATCTCTGCTGATTCTATTTGTTCTTAGCTCTGACTAAGGGTCATCTAAGCTCAAAATGTTGGCTCTATTCTCTCCCCACAGATGCTGTCAGAACTGCTGAGATTTTCCAGCATTTTCTGTTTTTGGTTCAGATTCCAGCATTCGCAGTATTTTGCTTTTATGCTTTCACCTCCTTTAATCTGGTCTATTGCATTCGCTGCTCCCAATGCGATCTACTCTACATTGGAGAGACCAAATGCAGACTGGGTGATCGCTTTGCAGAACACCTTTGGTCCGTTCGCAAGCATGACCCAGATCTTCCCATCGCTTGCCATTTTAACACACCACCCTGCTCTCCTGTCCACGTGTCCGTCCTTGGCCTTTTGCAATGTTCCAGTGAAGCCCAACGCAAATTGGAGAAACAGCAACTCATCTTCAAATTGGCCTCTTTACCACCTTCCAGGCTAAACACTGAGTTCAACAACTTCAAGCCATGGACTCTGTCCTCCACCTTCACTCCATTTCCACCCATTTATTTACTTTTAATTTATTTTTATTTCTTCCATTTTTTTAATATATCGCTTTCCATCTTTTTTCCCTTATCACTGTCTCCCCTCCCCCCACCCCACTAGGGCCATCTGTTACCTGTTTCAGGTCACCCTTTGTCACACTGCTCACCTTTGTTCTGCCATTTACACATTCTGATCTCTTAATGGGCCGCAATTAGCACCATTCTTAGCCATGATCACCACCATTTACATTCCCTTTCTCTTTTTGCCTATGACATCTTTGTCAATCTCTCCATCTCCACTAACCAGTGGCTCTCTATCCATCTCCCACAGCTTCCCTGTCTCCTCAGCACAACAATATAAATCTCATCCCATTTTCTACTGTCTTCAGCTCTGACAAAGGGTCATCCAGACCCGAAATATCAGCTCTGTTCTCTCTCCACAAATGCTGTCAGACCTGCTGAGATTTTCCAGTATGTTCTATTTTGTGTTGTAGCACAGGTCATGTTGTTGTCCTACTAGTATAGTGATACCAAGGCCTGGACTAATAATTCTATCAAGAGCAGTCTTATCATTTGAATTCAATGAAAATAAAAATCAATCTAGAAATTTGAAAAAAAAACTAGAACCAGCTGGTTCGGGCAAAACTTCCCAAAGAAATGCTAAGAGTCAGCCTCGATCTCATGGTACACTGGGAGACCCATTCCCTCCCCCCATGGACATTGGGACCCCCCCACCCCACTAATCAGCGGCATGTTCCCCCACCCCCTCCTTGACATGGGTCGACAACATCGTGGCATCAGGGCCCTCCCAATGGGTGCCCCCACTCGACTCCTGACATGCACCCCTGTCATGACCCCTGACATGCCCCCCGCACCCGCCCCCCCCCCCCCAAGAAAGTCAGGCTTCATGATCTACCCCTGCAAAACTCTACCTCCTCCCCCCACCCCAGCACAACCCCCCCATTATTGCCCCCACTCAAGCCCCAGGCACTGCCCCAGCACACTGGCGGTGCCCAACTGGCACCACCGGGCTGTCTGTGGTCACTGCTGGGCACCACTTGTGTGCTAGGTGGGCACTGCCTGGCCATGCCCCCAACCAACAAGCATGACCACTGTGCTAGGTCTCCGCTTGTGGAAACCAATAGTGATTCTCTCCATTATTGCGCCGTGCCCAAAGGTCGGAGAATTTCTTGCGCTGGGACTTAAATGGGCTATGCATATTTAAATGCAACTTTAAATAGCTAGTCCGTGCCATTAGAAAGAGGCCGGGAGAATTGCGAATTGTTTGCTGCCGGAAGCGAAACCAATTTCTAGGCCTGCACGCTATTCTCCGGGATCGGCACATTCTGTTACGGGCGCAGTGAGGTACTGACGCCATTTAGTCAAGGAAATCTGCTATCCTTTCTTGGACAGAGCAATACCAATGTGGTTAACACTAATCCGTCTGAGGTGGCCGAGAAAACTGCTAAACTTCGGCAGTTCAAGAAAACACGCTATCCTTCTCCAAAGCCACTACGAATGGGAAGTAGACTGGCCAGAATTCTAATGCCCCGCCTGCCATGGGAACCGGAATGGGCGAGGGGCGGACAATGGGAAGGTCCATTGACCTTGGGTGGGATTTTATGGTTTCGGGACGAGCGAGGCGGTGAAATCCCACTCATTTGCTGGACTTTTACTGCCACATCTGCCCCAGAATCGGGGCGGACACGTCACACAGAACAGAATTCTCCGTTGGCCTTGGGCGGGATTTTATGGGCCTTGCCCAAGCAAGGTCATAAAATATCAGCCACTGTCACTGTTTGTATAAAATCTCTGTGTTGGAAGTTAGGGCAGATGAAAGTAAGCCATACTCAAGCAGCTTTAAGGTATATTATTCAGCAATGTGCCTTGCCAGTGACATACGTTTTGTGAAAAATTAACCTTCCAGAGAGTGTTCACTTTAAGGCGAATTCTTTTATTTCTGAAAGAGGGATTTGCTAAAAGGAATGGGTTTGACAGGTTTACATAAGGACCAGTGACAAGTTGTTCCATCTGATACAATCTGATCTACTTAAAATTCTAGCCAAGGGGTTACGCATAAGTGCCTAATGGCTGTGATGATGAATGTTCTTGCTTCCCACTCCTCCCAAGCCCCTGTGCGACCAGAGGAAACATTGATCAATAATGCAGTGCACAGATACATCAAGCAGGCCAGTGATTTATTTTTCCCCCACAAACACCTTCAACAATCAGAACCATAGAATGGTTAACAGCACAGAAAATGGCCATTCAGCCCATTGTGCCTGTGCTGGTTTTCTAAAGAGCAATTCACCCAGTGTTAATCCCCCTCCCCTCCCAGTGATCCTGAATATTCTCTATTTTCAGGTAATGGCATAATTCCCTCTGGAATACTTCATTTGAATCTGATTTCACCATACCCAAGGAGGTCTTGTGGCGCAGTGGGTAGCATCCTTGTCTCTAATGGGTTCAAGTCCCATTAAGAAAAACGTGTAGATAATGTAACCAAGCAACTTGGTTATCAACCTGTAAATTCTTCCAATGGCAGACAGGATTTATGCTTAGCCATGCTCTACTATAGCTCCAGACTGCAACATGCATATAAAAGTTCACGTTGCCATAGCAACTTGAATTCCCTGAGTGATCTGTGACATGCCACCACATTCTCAGGCAATCATTCCAGCTCTGAAACACTTGCTGTGTGGAAATGTTGCTTCTTTTCCAATGACATGAAATCTGTGCCATCTAGTTCTCGATGTTTTCACCAAGGGAAACAGCTTTTCCCTATCCACTCTGCACAGGCTCCTCATGATTTTGAATACCTCTGTCAAATCTCCTCTTAACATTCTCTTCACCAAGGAGAATAGTTTGAACATCTCCGATCTACCTCCGTAACTGAAGTCCCTCCTCCCTGGGACCATTCTTGTGAACTTTTTCGATATCCCCTCTAATGCCTTCACATCCTCCCTGAAGTGAGATGGCCAGAACTGGACACAATACTCCAGTTGAGGCTGAATTTTTTTTTATACAAGTTTAACATAACCTCCTTGCTTTTGCATACTATACCCCCAATGATAAAGCCTCGGATGCTGTATGCTTTCATAGAATCATAGACTCATGGAATCACTGCAGTGCAGAAGGAGGCCATTTGGCCCATCAAGCCTGCACCGACAATAATGCCACCCAGGCCCTATTCCCTTAACCCCACCTATTTACCCCGCTAACCCCCCTTGACACAAAGGGGCAATTTAGCATGCCCAATTCACCTAACCTGCACATCTTTGGAGTGTGAGAGGAAACTGGAGTACCTAGAGGAAACCCACACTGACACGGGGAGAATGTGCAGGCTCCACACAGACGGTGACCTGAGGCCAGAATTGAACCTGGGTCCCTGATACTGTGAGGCAGCAGTGCTAACCACTGTGCCACTACGACGTGCTTTATTAACAGACAGACTGAAAACACACATCAAAATGAAAGGATACTATCATTTTTTACATTGCTGGATTCCTCCGTCTAGGGTGTTTTTTTCTTAAAGCTCCTATGTAACTATATAGGCCCCTAAGATGCAATCTAGGTCAAAACGTGCAGAAATTACAAGGTGTTGCATTACATCAATATCCAAGTGGTCAAACAGCAAGCAAGACAGGATCTTTCAGTTTAATACCTACTTTCCACACATCAGTCATTGTTTTATTTCACAGTGAAATCAGGCTTGTAAGCTGACACCTAAAAGACCAAGGTAATCCAATGCAGCCCTGGCTAATGGCACCTTGGCAAAGAGGATGAATACAGATACAAGGTGAATGCAGTTCCCAGAGAGAACAAAAGCTAAATACTGCAGTAGCTGAAAATCTGAAATTAAAAACAGAAAATGCTAGAAATACTCAGCAGGTCATTTATGCATCTCGTTGTTCTTAAATGTTTACTGACTTCACCAATCTGCACATTCCAAGCTGACTTTCTGCATGAATCTATCCCTGTGTTCACACATACCCAAAAAATGGGCATTCCCCAAATTTCTGGGTCTTTGAGTTTATTTTTAAACTTTTCTTTACTGTTTATACAATTTAACTTGACCTAACATCACCCTATTAAACTATAGAGAAAAGCATTGATCTTCCAAGAAGGAGTCAGATAGTTTAGTCATTTTCCAGTCTTAGGTGAAGTCTGACTATCTGGCCAAAGTCTGTGGAACAATTGTGATGAATCTATGTTTTAAAGGACAAAGCAGGCAATGATAATGTGTTGCTAGAGATTTCACCGTTTTAGGCTTATTTAACAGATGCCTTAGAAGGGACCTTGAAACATCTACTAATCATTACCATAAGCAATATTGTACAGGGTCCCCAATCCCCCAGGACCTCTAACTCCATATCCTCTGCATCACTAAAATCGTCAACTCTCACTTCCATAACATTACCCGTCTCCACCCATGCCTCGGCTCATCTATTGCTGAAACCCTCACTCATGCTGCTTTTTTAACCATTTGAGCATGGGATGTGGATGTCACTGGCAAGGCCAGCATTATTGTCCATCCCTTACTACCCTGGAGAAGGTCATGAAGGTTTATTCGTTCATGGGACACCAGCGTCGCTGACTAGGCCAGCATTTATTGCCCGAACCTAACTGCTCTTGAGATGGTGGCGGTGAACTGTCCTCTTGAACCACTGCAGTCCATGTGGTGTAAGTACACCCACAGTGCTGTTAAGGAGGGAGTTCCAGGATTTTCATCCAGCCTAATGAAGGAACAGCGATATATTTGCAAATCAGAATGATGGTTGGCTTGGAGGCAGCTTCTGGATACTGATGTTCCCATTCATCTGCTGCCCTTGCCTCTTTAACCAAGCTTTTAGTCACCTGTCCTAATATCTTCTAATGTGGCTCGGTGTCAGATTTTGTCTAATAATGCCCCTATGAAGAACCTTGCGACGCTTACTACATAAAGAGGCTCTACAAAAGAACATTGCTGTTGTTACTGCCATAGCACTTGGGTCATCACAGACCACTAAACAATAAAGTTACATTGAGGCAATATGCAGGAGCATCCTGAACTCAAGCATGGATCTGACAGGGAGGGAATACAACTGCGGAACTTAGCTAGAGTTGGCATCAACCTCACTAATTCCAGGCCTTCTGCTGATTTGGCAGGCAGTACAGTACATGGAGGTATGAAATAGTGCGTTTGGGGGCATTCATGCAGAATTAGTACATGTTGAAGGTACTAGTGTAGAACAATTGTGATGAATCTATGTTTTAAAGGACAAAGCAGGCAATGATAATGTTTTGCTAGAGATTTCACCATTTTAGGCTTATTTCAAAAGTAGATTTAATTATCCCTTTGTGAATCCGATTAGCTTTGTTGTTGTAGCTGAAGATAAATGCATGCATTGAGCAGATGACAAGTATATCAACATGTCCAACAACAAAACTTACATTTATACAACACACATAACATTGTAAACGTGTCCCTAGATGCTTCACAGAAATATTCTGAGATATAGGGCGGGATTTTCCGGCCAAGCTCGCCCCAAGATTGGAAAATCCCGCCTGAGGTCAATGAACCTTTGCATGGTCCGTGTCTGCTATGGTTCCCATGGTGGGTTGGTTAGGAAAATTCCGCCCATAATGTGAAACCAAGTCACATAGCGAGCAGTAGCTTTTAAGGAGCGAATTAAAGGAAGTGAAAGAGATAGAGATGGAGTGGTTTAGGGAGAGAATTCCAGAATTTGAGACCTCAGTACTGAAGGGACAGTTGCCAACGGTAAAATGATGAAAATCAGGGTTGCACATGAGGCCAAGAATTGGAGGAACAAAGAGGTCACTTGGAGTGGGGGGCTGGATGAGGGAGAGTCACCCAAGCATACTGAATGGACACCAGAGGCAAGAATTAACTCATGATGTTCATTTTGTATGAAGTCTTACTGATTGATTATTGATAGGATCTTATTGAAAGTCATAGCAGAATTGATATACATGGTCTGACAGTTAAATAAATGCATTAAATTATTTTGGCACATGAAACGCCCTATTTTGAGTGAGATCTACAGATTTTGTTGGCCGAGTAAAAAGAAAACCATTCACATTGTGCCTTCTCTTGCATGTCTAGATCCAAACATTCAGTACACAAAAAGGAGATTGAGAAATCAGGAAACAGGATTATTCTAAATGAGAATCATTTGCACACAAATTATTTTTAAAAATCCAATCTGAGATTTTTGTATGTTGACCTTAATCCGTCAGTGCAAATTTTAACATAGAAATTAAAAGTTCTGTAATTATTATAATTTACTGCTGCAGTATTTATGTGCCAGTTAATGCTCTAGTTTTATTTTTATAAAGTTTTCTATTTTATACATAATGGCGGCTTCAATACTTGTTCACGTTTACAAACAATGGATAATGAAAAGCACTTTTTTAAAATAAAAGCAATAGGAAATTTAAAGCCTCACTAATACAACTGTGCACAAAAATAATTAAATTGAGCTGCAGGTTGCCTGTTATTGTATAACTATCTTCATAGTAGACTTCCTTTCACACTGTCACCTAAGGTGCAATCCAACTTAAGATGTGAGAAACATTCCTGAAATATTATGACTAAGTCATACAACCATTGTTCTGTATCACATAAATTAGCAGTTTTGCTACAACACTGACAGTATTCACTGGTTACTGCTATCAGGTTTAATGTAATTAAATACAGTTTATTTTAAGCAAATTACTCATCAACATTAAAGTCAGCTAGCTCATCTCTGTACTTGCGAAATCGTTAACGATTCCTGATTTCTAATTAACAGTACCATACATTGCCAACAGCTGCAGCAAATTCAACTCTCCACTTTTTACTGTATCACTGGAAGCCAAATCTGTACCTCAATAAACTCACTGCCTTTTGTTTGGGTCCATTTTAACCCATTCAAAATCCATTCACGTAAGAGTTAAAATCCAGCTCCAATTCTTGCATTGAGCTACACAGAGCAAAAAGCTTCCATTCATTTCTCAACCCATTTAAGCTCACATATGAAGGTGCAGTGTCAGAGGGCTCAGGTTTTCCATTGAAATCCAGCATGAGTCATTGGCTTTAACTGAAAAAGGATAAGGCAAGAAGATTATATAAGTAAGTGTTTTCATTTCTTCTGTGATAACTGCCAGGACTTGCATGAGGAAATCACTGACTGACTTCCCTGTGGGAACCGTTGACTCCTTGGGGATTGGTAATTATCTCAACAGGTGGAGCTCCTATAATGGGTCCGGTATAAAGCAGGCCTCTGAGTGGGTCCACTGTTGTACTGTCCTGGTTGGGTCACCACAGGCTTGTGGTTTTGCTTTATTTTGTGCAATAATCACTGTTCCTTTACAGCCGACTACTGGAGTTATTATAACCTCAAATGTTCTTCTTGACCAAATAAAAATCTCTATTTGTTTAGATTTTGATCAGAAAGGGGTTAAGAACAAAGAACAAAGAACAGTACAGCACAGGAAACAGGCCCTTCGGCCCTCCAAGCCTGTGCCGCTCCTTGGTCCAACTAGACCAATCGTTTGTATCCCTCCATTCCCAGGCTGCTCATGTGACTATCCAGGTAAGTCTTAAACGATGTCAGCGTGCCTGCCTCCACCACCCTACTTGGCAGCGCATTCCAGGCCCCCACCACCCTCTGTGTAAAAAATGTCCCTCTGATATCTGAGTTATACTTTGCCCCTCTCAGCTTGAGCCCGTGACCCCTCGTGATCGTCACCTCCGACCTGGGAAAAAGCTTCCCACTGTTCACCCTATCTATACCCTTAAGGCAGGTGGTGAATGAACAGAACAGAGAGTATCACCAGTACACACGTGGAACTGATTTGTGCCAGTGGATGGTGTCCCAAGGGTCAGCATGTTGATGAAGAAGAGAAGCAGGGCCAAGGATTGAACCTTGGATGACTCCACAGGTTACTTTCCAAGCACAGGGAGAGAAATTTCTCAGCAAAACCCTGCTCACCGATACTCAGTTTGGGTTCCACCAGGGCCATTCAGCTCCTGACCTCATTACAGCCTTGACAAAACAGCTGAGCTCAAGAGATGAGGTGAGAGTGACACCCCTTCACATCAAGGTAGCTTTTAACCATGAATGCAGCAAGCATCCCCAGTAAAACTGGAGTAAATGGGAATAAGAGGGAAATCTCTAAAATGGTTGGAGTCATGCCTAGGACAAAGGAAGGTGGTTATGGTTCTTGGAGATCAGTCATTTGAGTCCCAAGACATCACTGCAGGAGCTCCTCAGGGTAGTGTCCAGGCCCAAATATCTTCAGCTGCTTCAATTACCTTCCCTTCATCATAAAGTCAGAAGTGGAGATCTACACTAATAGAGTCATAGAGGTTTACAGCATGGAAACAGGCCCTTCGGCCCAACCTGTCCATGCTGCCCTTTTTTATAAACCCCGAAGCTAGACCCAATTGCCCGCAATTGGCCCTCTATACCCATCTTACCCATGTAATTGCCTAAATGCTTTTTAAAAGACAAAATTGTCCACGCCTCTACTACTGCTTCTGGCAGCTTGATCCAGACATTCACCACTCTCTGTGAAAAAATTGCCCCTCTGGACCCCTTTGTATCTCTCCCCTCTCACTTTAAACTTATGCCCTTTAGTTTTAGACTCCCCTACCTTTGGGAAAATGATTGTACAATGCTCAGTACCCACTCACGACTCCTCAAACACTGAAGCAGCCCTGTCCACATGCAGCAAGACCAGGACCATATTCAGGTTTGGGCTGATAAGCAGTAAGTAACATTCATACTGCACAAGTACCAGGCAATAACCATCTCCAACAAAAGAGAATCCAACCATCTCCCCGTGACATTCAATGGCAATACCTTTGCTGCATCACCCAACGCCAGCATCCTGGAGGTTACCATTGACTAGAAAGAGAACTGGAGCAGCCATATAAATAAATATTGTGGCTACAAGAGGTCAGAGGCTGGAAATCCTGCAGTGAGCAACTCAGTTCCTTACTCCTGAAACCTGCCCACCATCTAAACTGTGCAAGTCAGTGGAATACTCCTCACTTGCCACAAGTCCAATAACACTCAAGACTCTCAACATGAACAAGGACAAAGCAGCCCACTTGATTGACAGACCAATCCACCACCTTCAATATTCACTCCATTCAGCCTCAACACACAGAGGCAACAGTGTGTACCATCTACAAGATGCACAATGGCAACTCACCAAGGCTCCTTCAGCAGCAGCTTCCAAACCCGCAACCTCTGCCATTTAGAAGGACAAGTGCAACCGAAGCATGGGAGCGCCACCAGTTACCCTCCAAGCCACACACCACTCTGAATTCAAAGTATATAGCCATTCCTTCACTGTCACTGGATCAAAATCCTGGAACCCCCTCCCTTACAGCAGTGTGTGTGTACCTACACCACATAAAATGCAGCAGTTCAAGGCAGCTCACCCTCCTTTTCAAATGCAATAAGGGATAGGCAATAATATGGCCTTGCCAGCGATGCCCACATTCTGTGAAAGAATATTTCTTTAAAAATACATTTTAATGGGTAACAGTGGGACCTTAACTGAAGGCAATCCCACTAAACTAAACAATGGACCAGAGAATGTTGTGATCGACTGTTTCAAAGGCTGGAGGATGAGATGGAGGAGAATACGGGAGATAATCCACTCTAGTCACAGTTAGAAGGAATCATTTATGACTTTGGTTAGGAGCTACATATTTTTGGGGCATGTTATTTAGAAATTTGAGAGACATTAAAAACCATGTAGGTTAATTGCAAATTGAAAGTGTAATTTTTGAACTTAGTAACATGGAAACTAGAAGCAGGAGTATACCATTCATCCCTCCAAGTATCTTTTAATTCCATAGTAAAATAGCAAAGATTACTATTGCAATCTTAGATTTGCTTTTATTCAACTTGGAATATGGGTGTCGCGAGCAAGGTCAGCATTTCTTACCCGCCCCTGATTGCCCTTGAGATGGTGGCGGTGAATATGCAATTGCTTAGCTCCATAAAGCTGAAGAGCCTTATATAGGGACTTTTCTTTTGTCGCAGAATATTTTATGCAAACTACCCCAATTGGAGCAGACGAGTGGACACCTGGCTGAGACAACAGCATTGGCATTAACGCAGCTCTATAGCATCTAACCAACTATCCCAAAGGGATCAGTCTGCTCTTTCCAAATTCAGTCAGAGAGACACTCACTGACTGCGCAACATTCAGCACATTTAAATGTGCTTTTTCAAAAAGAAAATTGGGATTTGACCAACTAATAACAGAATCAATACATAAACGTTCACGCAATGCATTACATACTAGGAATATTTCAATATAGCAAATGAAGGAAAAGTCTGTGACAGCATTATTCACATGAATTAATATCTGGCACTGATAAAAACATTACTTAACTCAATGCTTTATGCCATTATGCTTATATTTTAATGTTTTTAATTTTTTTTGGTTTTGAACTATTTTTTTCCATTCGAACTGGGCTGGGATTAATGTCCTGGCCATTTGTATAAGTAGGCTGTATACAGAGCTTTAAATTAATGGGGAGTGAAGGAAAGGAGAGGGGTTAAGGAAGATTTAGAAATCAAAAGAGAAAACTCAGAACGATCGAGCAATGTGGGTAAAGGCAAGCAGAGTGGGTCAGGAAGGGACAGAGAGTTCAACAAAGTGTGTACAATAGCAAATAAAGACATTGCAGGAAAGAGAAGTACAAAATTGAAATTAAAGCTCCTTTATTTGGATGCACAAAGTATTTGCAATAAGATAGATGAACAAGTGGCACAATTAGAGATAAATGATTTTGATTTAATTGTCATTTGAGAGAGATAGCTACAAGAATATCAAGGCTGGAAAATAAATATTCTGGGGTGCACAGTATTTTGGAAAAGCAAATAAAATGGGGAGGTAGGGTAGCCCTTATAGTAAGTGGTGACATTAAGGGCAAAAGATCTGACCTCAGACAATCATGAAATGGAATCTGTATGAGTGGCAAGAGTCAGAAAACACTGTTGGGAGTGGTTTGTAAACCTCCGCCCACCCCCCCACCCCCACCCACCCCCCTCCACCATCATAGTAGTTACACCATTAGGCAGAGCATTAAACATGAAATGATTAGAACTTCTAACAAAGGTAATGTAATAATTGTGGAGGACTTTAACCTTCGTATAGACTGAGACAATCAAATCGGCAAGATTGGTCTAGAGTTTACAGAATGTTTTTGTGACAGTTTCTTGGAGCAATACATGGTGGAACCAGCTAAGGATAAAGTTATCTTAGATCTAATATTGTATAATGAAGCAGAGTTAATCAGTAATGTTGTGGTAAAAAACATCCCCTGGGAAATAGCGATCATAATACCATTGAATTCCATATTAAGTTTGAAAGTGACATGTTCCAATCACAAAAATCTTAAAGTAAACAAAACCAATTACATAGATATCTGGGGAGAACTGACTCAAGTGAATTAGATAAATAGACTGAAAGGGATGGGGTAAATGAGCAGTGGGAAACATTTAAAGCAACAATTCAGAATCTCCAACAAAAGAAATCCATTGAAAAACAAAACCATAGCTCACCCAGGAAGTTAAGGACAGTGTTAGATTAAAAGAAGAGGTTTACAATGTTGCAAATAACGGTAGCAAGTCCAAGGATTGGGAATGTGTTAGAAATCAGTACAGGGCCATTAAAAAGTTGATAAAAAAGGGAAAAAATAGAATATGAGAGTAAACCAGCCAGGAAAGTAAAAAGAGATTGTGTAAGAGCTTTCATAAATATACAGAGAGGAAGAGAGTAGCTAAAATAAATGTTGGCTCCTTAGAAGCAGAGACAGGACAAATTATCATGGGGAATCAGGAAGCAGCAGAGGCATTTAACAAATATCGTTGTCTTTGGAGTAGAAGACATAAGTTTCATACCAGAAATAGATGGTAACTTAGGGGCTATAAAGAGTGAGGACATTAAGGAAATTAACATTAGTAGAGAAAAAGATTTGGAGAAACTTAGGGGACAAAAATCCGACGAATACGCCAGGACCTGATGGGCTACACCCTAGGGTTCTAAAAGAGACAGCTGCTGAGGTAATGGATGTCCTGGCTATGTTTTTCAAAAACTCTTCAGATTCAGGGATGGTCCCATTAGATTGGAAGTTGGCAAATGCTTCAAACCTTACATCCTTGTCGGGAAATGCTGGAATCTATTATTAAGGAAGTCTTAACAGTAGATTTAAAAAAAGCATAGTATGATTATAACAATTCAACATGATTTTACTGTCCTGCTTGACATGTTTATTCGTGTCTTTTTGTAGATTTAATAGGAAGGGTAGTAAAGGGGAACAAGTAGGTGTGGTAAACCTAGATTTCCAAAAGACATTCAATAAAGTGCTACAAAATGGTTAACAGTCCTGGAGTTGAGGGAGTGCTCTTGGCATGGGTAGGAGATTGGTGTTGTAATCCAGGTCAGAAACCCCAAAGTGTTCCATGAAGTCAGTCCAGATCATAAGTTTTGCACTTCAAATTTTGGCCACCTTGTCAATTTTTTCCTGTGTGCTTGTATTTTTTACTGTAGACATTTTTCTCTGGTTCAACATCCCTTATCTGAGCCCTTGCTCCCTATGAGCCAGAGTGTGCCTTTATTCAATATCTAGGTGACATGCAGCAAGCAGTGGTCAAGCAAAAAAAACACATCTGAAAAATGCCTTTAAAATTCTGTATAAACACAATAGATCAGATAGTTTGTTAGGTATGAGGGTCTCTTTCTCTCGCCTACCCACCTCTTTCCAATGGTTTCAGGGCTGCTTAATTTAGAACAAGACAGACAGAGAAATATTTTCCAAAATGACCAAGACAAAGCAATCTTAAATATGTGTTTGTTCAGCTCAAGAAGAAATGACAATCAAAAATTCATGCTAAAATCTGCAAGTTGCTTGTTTATGATTTGAATTGAATGGTGACAGAAAATGCTTATACTGCTTAGTTACTAGGGCAAGATGGGGCCTTGTATTGCCCAATTATCAAGCCCATAACAAATGCACAACGTATCAATTTTGACACCAATCGCACACAGCAGATATGTGACAGGAAGTGTGTTGGTCAGTGTATAGGTTAGCCCAGCCTTAGACAATCTGCTTTCCCATTAACTGGGCAAATGGTGGGCCTAACATCTGTTTATCAATCCTCTGACAAACCGAGTCACCATCTCTGCGTGCTGCAGTCAATTTTCTCAGCTCTGAAAGCTGCCGAGCCCACACTAGCATTTATAATAATGTGTCAAAAAAGGGGGAGTACGGAGTGGGGGGGGGGGGGGAACTAATGCTAATCTGTGCTCACCATGATAATAGAGGTAGGCTTTTTCATTTCAGCACTCACCAGTACACAACCTTCCTATTCATTAAAGTGAAATCAGCAGAAGCACAAAAATGGAAAAGACCTGTAAATACTGGACTTCTAAATATTTAAAACACAGAGGCTGGGGGGGGAAGCCTTCTGCGGTTTTAGCTAATTGAGGATAGGAAATCAATTAGCTTAAATAACTGTGTGGTCTGCCCAGAAGGTGGGGTGCTCAAGCTGTGAAAAACAGGAGAATTAAAAGATTAGTGGCACCATCCTGATTCGGAACACCAGGTATTCATTCCAATATGGTCACAATGGAGGAGACTATTAAGGGGCAAGAAAAGAGTAGGGAGAAACTCTACTTTTACAAAAATCACAGAATATCGGGTGCCGTGGTTGTGTAGGAATTGCAAAGGTAAGTCTGTCAATTTTAATATATCGCAATATACATTTCATTTGTTCAATGTGCAGCTTACCATTCCCCATTCCCTGTACTGGAATCTTCCTCTGACTTTTTCTCTCAAAGATTAATCTCTTCCCATTCCATTTCTTTAGCAGTCCTCACTCCAATACCCTTGGAGTTTTTCCAATACCGTTTCCCCATTCTCTTCTTTTACATCTACACACTGCCCTTGGCAACATCATCCTAAGATCTGGAATGCGTTGGCATGTACACTAAAGACACCCCAAATCTATCTTTCCATTACCTCTCGCCGCCCCTCCACTGCCATCGCAGCATCTAATTGCTTGCCTGACAATCAGCTAAACATTGAGAAAGCTAAATTAATTGTCTTCACTTTTTATTAGAAACTTTTTCCCTTGTCAATAACGTCACATCTGCCCCCAGCTGCTGCCTCACATCCCAGGCATCCAATTTGACACCCAGCTAAGATTCTAACCTCATTTCCTCTCCATCATATTGAAAAAAGGAAATTTAAAAATTAGGGCAGGAGTATACCATATGGCCCTTCGAACCTGCTCTGTGATTCAATATGATCTTCTGCCTCAACTTCCCCCTTCCAACTCGCTCTCCAAAACCCTTGGTTGCCTGAGAAATCAAGAATCTAACTATCCCTCCCTTGAATATATTCAATGAAAGAGCAACCTTGACTCTCTGGAGTAGAGAATCCCAAATATTCACAGCCATCTTTGAGTCAAGAAATTGCTCTTCACCCCATTCCTAAATAATCAACCCCTTATCCTGAGACTGTGCCTCCATGTTCTGGATTCCTCAGCCAAGGGAGACGACCTCTCAGTGCCAACCCTGTGAAGGCACTTTAGAATTTTGTACGTTTCAATGCGATCAGCTCTCATTCTTCTAAACTACAAAGAATGAAGGCCCAATTTACACAACTTCTCATCATAGCACAATTCTTTCATCCCAAGAACCAATCTAGTGAGCCTTATCCCAGCGGGAAAACAACTTTTCACCTCCCGCCGCATTATTCTCCCTCCCCAACCGCTATTAAACACGCTGTAGGGGGTCTGGAAAATCCATCCTTTGTCCCGGAATGGAAAATGTCTTTGGCGTCCTTCAGAGACAGTGAAATGCTTTTCAAGTGTACTCGTCATTGTAATTGTGGCAGCTAATTTGAACAGAACAAGGTCCCACAAAGATTACTAAACTGACCAGCCCCGGCCAGCTTAATCCACTTAAGTGGATTTTGGGCGTCCACGATGATTGCTGGACATTGCTGGCTGCAGTACCAGCAGTGGCCATCCTACCCATTGTTACTGCTGGAACTGAAGAGCAACCAGCCCTCCAGCAGCTCTTAAGAAGCCAGATCTTTGCCCTTAATGGGGCAGAACCCCCAATATCAGATAGTTAACTGCCTAAGAAGCATAGAGGAGCTCCCGCAAACACCTTAATCAGGGTTGCCACGGCCTTTCCAGCCTACCATCAGGTCCACTGCTGCCACCAGTAAATTTAGCCCAAAGTCTCGCAGATGAAACAAGATTATCGGTTTAAGTGGCAATGGTTGATGGGTGAACGTTGGCCGGAAGGCTCAGAAAATCCCATGCGGTTCTACAAATGACACCATGAGGTCATTTACACCTATCCAAATAGCAGTCAAGACCTCAGTTTGACAACTAATCCAAAAAAACTGGAAGAGTTAAAAGTTGAAAAGAACTTGATTCTAAAATATTTAGTAGAATTCAAAGTGGCAAATCAAAGAGGACCATGATGATCAATGTAACAGGTTGTTAAAAGAAGTCAATAAGCACAATGCAGGTGCTATAACCAAGTTGTTTTGTCTTCATTGGATGGAAATTGTCTGATGGGGTTAGATGATAATCAATGAAACATTGTGTTCCAGAGATGAGCAAGGTAATGATAGATGCATTAGTCTCATGTGATTGTGAACCAACTCTTTAAATCCATAATTCAAGATTAAATTAGTATGTATTTAAAGAAGCAAAGTACAATCAAGGACAAGCAGGCTTGCTACTTAGATTGGAGATGGATTGGAAGTTGTACATCCCAGGGATTGGCTTGGGTTCAACTTATGTTCTTTAAGGAGTGGCACAGTGATTTGCACTGCTGCCTCACAGCGCCAGGGACCAGGGTTCAATTCCGGCATTGGGTGACTGTGTGGAGTTTTGTACGTTCTCCAGTACTGGCACTGGAGGGGGTGCAGAGGAGATTCACTAGGTTGATTCCGGAGTTGAATCTGGAATCAGGAGTAGGAGTAGGTCATCTGGCCCTCGAGCCTGCTCTACCACCATTCAACAAGGTCATGGCTGATCTTTTTGTGGACTCAGGTCCACTTACCCTCCTGCTCACCATAACCCTTAATTGCTTTACTGTGCAAAAATCTATCTATCTTGTTGAGGCTACCTTGTTGAAAAACATTAAACGAGGTAGCCTCAACTGTTTCACTGGGTAGGGAATTCCACAGATTCACAGCCCTTTGTGTGAAGAAGTTCCTCCTCAACACACTCCTAAATCTGCTCCCCTTTATTTTGAGACAATGCCCTCTAGTTCTAATTTCACCCGTCAATGGAAACAACCTCCCTACTTCTACTTACCTATCCTCTTCAAAATTTTATATGTTTCTATAAGATCCCCCCCTCATTCTTCTAAATTCCAATGAGCATAGTCCCGGTCTACTCAGTCTCTCCTCGTAAACCAACCCTCTCAACTCCGGAATCAACCGAGTGAATCTCCTCTGCACCCCCTCCACTGCCAGTACATCCTTTCTCAAGTAAGGAGACCAAAACTGTATATAGTACTCCAAGTGTGACCTCACCAACCACCTTGTACAGCTGCATCATAACCTCCCTGTTTTTAAACTCCATCCCTCTATCAATGAAGGACAAAATTCCATTTGCCTTCTTAATTACCCTCTGCAACTACAAACCAATTTTTTGCGATTCATGCACAAGGACACCCAGGTCCCTCTGCACAGCAGCATGCTGCAATTTTTTACCATTTATATAATAGTCCATTTTGTTGTTATTCCTACCAAAATGGATGACCTCACATTTACCAACATTGTACTCCATCTGTCAGACCCTTGCCCAATCACTTAAACTATCTATATCCCTCTGCAGACTTTCAGTGTCCTCTGCACACTTTGCTCTACCACTCATCTTAGTGTCATCTGTGAACTTTGACTGCACTTGGTCCACAACTCCAAATCATCTATGTAAATTGTAAACAATTGCGGTCTCAACACTGATCCCTGAGGCACACTACCAGTCACTGATCGCCAAACAGAAAAACACCCATTAATCCCCACTCTTTGCTTTCTCTTGGTTAACCAATCCTCTATCCACACTAATACATTACCCATAACACCTTGCACCTTTATCTTATGCAGCAGCCTTTTGTACGGCACCTTGTCTAATGCTTTCTGGAAATCCAGAAACACCACATCCCCCGGTTCCCCGTTGTCCACCGCGCTCGTAATGTCCTCAAAGAATTCCAGTAAATTAGTTAAACATGACCTGCCTTTCATGAACCCATGCTGCGTCTTCCCAATTGGACAATTTCTATCCAGATGTCGCGTCATTTCTTCCTTGATGATAGCGCTGTTTCTCAGAAGCGGAGGTGGAGGAGGCGGGTCAAGACAATGGCTCTGCGGCCGAAGCAACTCCTTAAAACCTGTGAGAACATCACGCAGTGGAAAGTGGACTTGACCAGTTGGAAAGAGAAAACACTCAACACGAAGACCTGACGGATGAGGAGGATGAAGACGACACTGTCCTGGTGGAGAATCAGACGGACTCTGCCATGGAAGTGTGCGCATCAATGGATGAACTGTACAAAGATGGCATCCTCACCATGGGCTGCGTTGGATTTCCCAACGTGGGTAAGTTGTCTATCATTAATGGCCTGGTGAGGAAGAAGGTGGTGAGTGTGTCCTCTATAGAAGTTAAGCTAACCAACCTTTAGTTACCTGCCTTTTGTCTACCTCCTTTTTTTAAACCGTGGTGTCACATTTGCTGTTTTCCAATCTGCCAGAACAGCCCCAGTGAATTTTGGTAAATTACCATGAGTGCATTTGCTATTTCCCCTGCCACCTCTTTTAGTACCCCGGGATGCATTCCATCAGGGCCAGGAGACTTGTCTACCTTTAGCCCCATTAGCTTGCCCAACACTACCTCTTTAGTGATAATGATCATTTCTAGGCACTCACCTGCCATAGCTTCCTTACGGGGATAGGGCCTAGGTGCAGACTTGATGGGCCAAATGGCCTCCTTCTGCACTTTAGGGATTCTATGAATATAATTTATATTATCTATATTATACACCGAACGAGAAGGTTTGAAGCTACTTTCACTGATACCACCACCCCATTTCCTCAAATTCTCAACAAAAGTTTCACGCCATGTTTTCATCTTTATCCACATTTTAAAAAACGCTTCATAACCTGGCTCATCAATCATCTCGAGCTCATTTTACATTTTTGCTCTTTAAAAAAAATGGATAAAATATTTTTGGATCCGTGCACTCTAAACCCATTAGGCTCAATTATTTCCCAGTACATTAGTCATGGGGAAATTTATCACATGAAAGTTAACTAAGTTTGGAGACAGCAGGGGAGAAGACGGGACCTAAATTGTGTTGTATGTCCTCTCCCCCACCACAGGACCAGGCATTTGGATGTAATGTAAGGTTACTAAGGCACAGGAAATGATTAGGTGTATTCAGAATTAACAGCAACTTACAAAATTAACTGCATTGATCTCCAAATCTTTGAAGTAAACCAATCTTATCATAGAATCCCCACAGTGCAGAAGGAGGCTATTCGGCCCATTGAGTCTGCACCAACAATAATCCTACCCCAGGCCCTATCCCCACAACCCCACACATTTACCCTGATAATCCCTCTAACCTACACATCCCAGGACACTACGGGGCAATTTAGCATGGCCAATCAACCCAACCCGCACATCTCTGGAGTGTGGGAGGAAACCGGAGCATCTGGAGGAAACATACGCAGACGAGGGGAGAATGTGCAAACTCCACACAGACAGTGACCCAAGCCGGGAATTGAACCCAGATCCCTGGAGCTGTGAGGCAGCAGTGCTAACCACTGTGCCACCGTACCGCCCTTATCACTTTCAGACTCAAACTTGTCCAACGTTTTATCAATTTACGTTAACTGTGAAACATTTTCATTTAGAATGTCCTGGAATTCCTCACTAGAAAGTATTATAAGTGTTATCATTGTACCAAATCAACTCTATTTACTGATTTGTCATGATTTAATACCCAAACCTTGTCATTTTTGGATAGATTAAATCCCCACAACCCCTTCCTCCAATTACAACTGCTACATTCATTTGTTGTGAATTGTTGCTTAGGAATTGAAACCCTAACAGAATGGTGCATCCGTGTATTCTGTATCCAATTTGAGCCATTAGCTTTCATTGTAAACACACAGTTACCAGTGTCCCTCTGAGAATTTGTAACTATAGCAATTGCTACCTAACGCTTGAAGAAAATGCTGCAAATCCGGTCAGTCTCGATGCCTGCTGCTCTGTGTTCCCTGGTGATGGAGAAAGCTTTGTGCTGGATGATTTAAATCATGTTCAAGGCAGACCTTCATCTCTGCACAAATTACTTATTATATATAAAAACTATAAAGAAAAATATTTTAATTCAGATTTCAGTTGGGTTATCATTGTTGTGTCTAGTTCATTTTTAAAAATTTCATACAGCATGATTTTCCTGGAAAATTCAACTCCTTGTAATGTCAAAGCTATATAATTCTCTGGTCTTCAAACTGGGATGAGATTTAAGAATAGAATAGAACCACAAAATTCCTATAGTGCAGAAAGAGGTCATTCGGCTCATTGAGACCGCACCGACTCTTTGAAAGAGCATCCCACCCAGGCCCTTGCCTCCACCCTATCTCCATAACCCTGTGTATTTACCATGGCTAATCCACCTACCCTACATGTCTTTGGAGACTAGAGGGCAATTGAGCATGGCCAATCCACCTAACCTGCACATCTTTGAACCAGAGGGCACAACCTCAGGCTAAAGGGATGATCCTTTAAAACAGAGATGAGGAGGAACTTCTTCAGCCAGAGAGTGGTGAATCTGTGGAACTCTTTGCGGCAGAAGGCTGTGGAGACCAGGTCATTGAGTGTCTTTAAGACAGAGATAGATAGGTTCTTGATTATTAAGGGCATCAGGGGTTATGGGGAAAGGGCAGGAGAATGAGGATGAGAAAGATATCAACCATGATTGAATGGCGGAGCAGACTCAATGGGCCAAGTGGCCTAATTCTGCTCCTATGTCTTATAGTCTTTGGACTGTGGGGGGAAACACATGCAGAAATGGGGAGAATGTGCAAACCCCACACAGGCAGTCACCCAAGGCCAGCATCAAACCTGAGTCCCTGGCACTGTACCACCGTGCCATCCATAATCCAACTGTCTATAATCTACTCCATAAAGTCTTATCCATGTAACCATTGTTCGCTCATTCATCCATTAATTGTGAGTATCAGAACGGCATTTGCCATCTCGCAGTGTTCAGCACTTCACCAGTAATTATGAGTGCAAGAAAACAAAGCAGCTCCTTCTTTAATTCCTTAAGAATTCCAGAAAGTGTCTTTCCCAGCTCAGGAAATTTATGCAAATGTATTCCTTCCACTCTGAATCAGTTAGACCTGTTGCTGCAAATTAAATTTCCATACACTCCTATACAGAAAAAAGAACTGAGCTGTCCATTCATTGGGGGCGATTTTGAGCCTGGAATCTCCATCTGCGGGAATGGCAGTGTACGCTTAAAATCCGGAAAGCTCGATTCACGCCAGCGAGTTTCCGAGTTCCAATCTTCCAGACCCCTTGCAGGATGAGTAATGTGAAACATACCGCAAGTCTCCGGGACCCCCCCCCCCCCCCCCCCCCCCCCCGCCCCCCGCCATCCTCCCCTCACCGGATACTCAGCAAGCATCGAGGTGACGTTACACCGGCACCATTTACAATAGGTTCACCTAGACATGAACTTGTTGTGAGGGTCTACCTGGGCGAGTAAAGGTGAGTATGGTCCCTGGGGGAGAGGGACATGGCACTGCTCCTTGGCACCAGCAGAACCTGGGAGTGCAAACCTTCTGTCAAGGGACAGGCCCCAGTGGGAGCCTCATGGAGATTGGAGAGGGGGGGGGGGGGTTTCATTCAAATTTGCCTGAGAATGGGGGTGTTCGGGGCTAGGACTAGCTGAGCTATTGTACAGAACCATTATGGACATGACAGGTTGAATGGCCTCCTTCTGAGTTGCAATCACTTGATGTTTCTTTGATTCTGATAACATTTTTAATACGTAAGTGTGCGTACCTTTGTACAGCCACAAAACATCACTCTTTCCTTTTTCTGCTACTCCTACATGGTACAAACCATGCAACCTCAGCAGGGATAGAGACAGGCTGCTCAGATCCCTGCTCTGACTGCTGGGATGCTCCAGTCCAGGCTAACAAACTGAGTTCTCAAGCCCCGATCTCCCAGTCGAAGACCGTACGCTGTTCATGCAACTGTACAGGAGCAGACTCGACCATCAGGGCAGGAGGCAGCAGGTGCGGAATTGACTGGGGAAGGAGAGCAATGGGTGAGAGCTGGGAGCACTTTTAATGGAGTTTCCATTTCCATGTCCCCTTTTGCCATCATCCCTCTCATGGCCTAGCTGAAATTTGCCGCATGCACTCTGCTAAAGAGCAGATCGTTGGGATGCTGTCAAACCAAGGTTAAGGTATCCATCACCCTATTTAAGACAGCAAACATTTTGACTTTCAGAGTTGGCACAGGCATGAAATTGCTGAAGGTGAGTGGGGTAAATAAATAGATGAGGGTGTTGGGAAGTGTATCGAAAGAAAAGGATGGGTGGGCATGGGTGTGGGGAGTGATGATGATGAAGTATACTTTACAAAGCAGAGTGAGGAGGTGGGATGATGCACATCACAATGGCAGTGAATGAATAAAGGGACTCACCTTTCTCGTTAGGTCATTAAAACATAATAACCTAGATTGAATAGATTGGAGTGACATAACCAATGATGTTACTAGGGGTCAGTAATTTGCACATAACACAAAGTGGGAGTGCAATTAACTGCAAAGTGGACTGTAAATTATTGCAGAATGTCGGAAGGTCAATAAATTGAACTGATAGAAGTTCGACGAAATTTAATGTTAAGGAATGTGACATGATTCAATTTGTCAGGAGGAACAATGAGGGGTAGATGGACAGTATGTGGTAACATTTTAGAAGAAATAGAACAGCAGAAGCAATTCAGAATTCAGACATAAATCTTAAAAAGATGGAGGACTAGTTGATAAAACTGTAAAGCTGAATGGTATCCATGGTCTTATGAACAGATAATGCTAGACCGTGCAAATGAAGAATTAGGTCTCTTGAAATATTGCAACCAGTTTTAGATACCCTAACAAAAGCAACTTATATAGCGCCTTTCAAGAAATAAAATGTCCCAAGATGCTTCACAGAAGCATCATAAAACAAAGCATGACACCATACCACATAAGGGGATTTGAGCTCAGATAATCAAAGATGCTCAAAGAGGTAGGTCTTAAGGAGTGTCGCAAAAGAAGAAAGTGAGATGGAGGAGCAGAGAGATGTAGGGAAGGAATTCTACAGCATGTGGTCTTGGCAAATGAAGACACAGCAACTAATGGGTGAGCAAGTAACAAGATCATAAAATCATAACAAAATTGTAAGAAACAGGAGCAGGAGTAGGCAATTTGGCCCATCAAGTCTGCTCTGGGCCATTCTATTAATCATGGCTGATCTGATTGTGGCCCTAAACTCCACTTTACTGCCTGCCCCCATAACCTCTGACTCCTTTGTAGATCAAAAATCCATCTATCTCAGCCTTGAATATATTCAATGACCCAGCCTCCTCTGCTCTCTGCTGAAGAGATTCCCAAAGACTAATGACTTTCTGAGAGAAGAAACTCTCCTCCTCTCTGTCTTTAATTGGGAAATCCCTTATGTTTAAATTGTGCCCTCTAGTTCCAGATTCTCAATGAAGGTAAACATCTCTTCAGCTGTCAAGCCCCATCAAAATCTCATATGTCTCAATATAATTACTTCTCATCCTTCTAAACTCCAATGAATGTGGGCTCAACCAGCTCAACCTTTCCTCATAAGATAGCCGAATGAACCTTCACTGAACTGTTTCTGTTTTTCTGTCCTGTACCAATAGAACATAGAACATAGAAAGCCACAGCACAAACAGGCCCTTCGGCCCACAAGTTGCGCCGATCACATCCCCACCTCTAGGCCTATCTATAACCCTCAATCCCATTAAATCCCATGTACTCATCCAGAAGTCTCTTAAAAGACCCCAACGAGTTTGCCTCCACCACCACCGACGTCAGCCGATTCCACTCACCCACCCAATGTAGCAAAAACTTCCCTACCTTTTTACTTGATCCCCTATGCAATAAAGAATTGAAACTGTGGACTCACATGAGGCCAGAATTCAAGGAGCATAGAAAACTCAGAGGGTTGTGGCCTTGGAGGAGATTACAGAGATAGGGAGTGGGTAAAGCATGAAAGAATTTGAAGACCAGGATGAGAATTTTTAAATCAAGAAGTTCCCACCCTCAATATTTTTCATTGTGCTAAACTGTTGAGATTGACTTAGTTTCATTCATCGCTTATGGAGATGGATGTGTTAATATGAAAATGTTTGTTCTAACCTCCTCCGTTACAATAATCCTTGATTGGTGCTCCTTTGCTACTTAACACTGCAAACAATTTGGTGCTATTTATATTCTATAGTTCTTTCTCAAATTTGAACAATTCTATCAGATTTCTATAAGCTTCCCTGGTCCAGTTCATGCAACATCATTCTTTCAAACGCCCCATCATAGAGGGCAAATTCCTCACTCCCACTTTCCCAGCAAGGTGCCCCATTGCAGGGGGAGAACAACAGTCAGCACCCTGATTCTTCAATCTGAGTTCCCTTTGAATGCGATTCGTGGCTGAGAGTGAGAGTGAGAGCAGCATTTACTCTTGCCTTGTCTCATTGTTGATATGATATGATAACAAATATTATGGTAGAAATCCATCTGCTGTCCTTATTATTAGTTCTATCTCAACCATTGTCAAACCTGCTCAATGACATCACCAAAGTTCAAAAATATCACCAAATTGTTTGGAATTGTAGACAGATGCTGTGGTGTTCAAGATGGTTCTGGTATTACTGGGAGGTAGTTTTGGTTTAAGATGTGCTTGAATTATGATAAGACATAGTTGCCATTAACCAGGCTCATTCTTGGAGAGGGTTGTTGTTAACTTGAAATTCTGAAAGGGACTTGCATAATAAATTGGGTCCCTGTCTGTGTGGAGGTTGCACATTCTCCCCGCGTCTGCGTGGGTTTCCTCTGGGTGCTCCAGTTTCCTCCCACAGTCTGAAAGACGTGCTGGTTAGGTGCATTGGCCATGCTAAATTTTCCCTCAGTGTACTTGCATAATTTACACTGTCAACAGAACACTGGAGGGCCCTCTGAAGGAAGCAAGCACAGTGCCACAAATTACTCTTTAGGGTCTCTTTTTATACTGAATTTTGTATCTGGAGTGACTGTTCCGGAGTCTGAAATAAAATTGGTCATTAGATAATCCAATCAACATGAGTGTTCATCAGTTTTAATGAGCTCCATTGTACTAGATGTTACTGAGTCATAGAATTTTACAAGTCAAAAGGAGACCAATTATCCACGATGCTACGTCCCTAATAATAGATTTTAGCATTTTGCCCACTGCTAATGTTGGGTTAACTGAATTGTAGTACCCTCATTTCTCACTCCATCTTTTCCTAACAGTGTGGTTGTATTTGCTATCATATAATCCAGGTTCTAATATAGGGAGTTTTAAGAACATAAGGGGCTTGAACTTCTGATGGTGTGGAAATTGAGTCAGATTTTCACTCCACTCGGAAGTTCTTACCTGAAATTCCAGCCCATCCCATCTCGCTCAACATTCCAACTCAGGCCGAGTGGGATTTGGGCATTGCAGCCCATTCCCAAGCATCGAGGGCTGTAGAGTCAAAGTAAGCCATGCATCCTTTTAAGGCACTAGGTGGCACAGTGATTAGCACCGCTGCCTCACAGAGCCAGGGATCTGGGTTCAATTCCCGGCTTGGGTCACTGTCTGTGTGGAGGTTGCACATTCTCCCCACGTCTGCGTGGGTTTCCTCCGGGTGCTCCGGTTTCCTCCCACAGTCTGAAAGACGTGCTGGTTAGGTGCATTGGTCATGCTAAATTTTCCCTCAGTGTACCCGAACAGGCGCCGGAGTGTGGCGACTAGGGGATTTTCACAGTAACTTCATTGCAGTGTGAATGTAAGCCTACTTGTGACTATTAAATAAACTTTAAAACTTTTTTAAAAGCCCAGCCAGGATAAAACATCTTTGACAAGGTAAGTGCATTAGGTGCATGGGTAGAATTTGGGGGCGTGAGGGATCAGGTCCTGCCTTGGGAGGGGCAGGGATCAAGTTGGGTTGGGCCTCGCGAGAATGGGGTTGGGTCAGGTCGGGTCTTGGGGGACAGAGGTCAGGTCATTGGTGGGGGGGGGGGCGGGGGGTGGGGGGGGAGGTGGGGTGGAAGGAGTGCATCGTCCAGGTAGTCTGGTCAGGTCAGGGCTAGAGAAATTGCTGTGAGAGGGAGGTGAGGAAGTGTCATGGGAGAAGATGGTGATGTCCTGTGGGGTGGAGAGTTGGGGGAGACCCATGGGGAGGTCTTGTGGGGGTGGGGGGGGGAGAAAGTGTCCTGTGGAGGGGAGAATCCCATGAAAGGGGAGTCCAATGATAGGGGTTGGGAAAGTCCTCTGGGTATGAGTATTTGGGGGGTTTAAGGAAGTTCCTTGGGAGTCCGGGGGTGTGAGCAGAGTCCTACAGCTTGTAGGTGCAGGTCTGTACAATAGTTACCCAAAAGCTAGAAGTGGTTTTAATTCATCCAACATTTTCTGGATAACTATGGTTTAACACAGTCAGAACAATCCAAAGTTTGTGATTTAGAATCATAGAATCATAGAATCCTACAGTGCAGAAAGAGGCCAGTCGGCCCATCAAGTCCACACCAACCACAATCCCACCGAGGCCCTATCCCCATAACCCTATGTATTTACCCTGCTAGTCCCCCTGACACTAAGGGGCAATTTAGCGTGGGCCAATCCACCTAACCCGCACATCTTTGGACTGTGGGAGGAAACCGAAACACCTGGGGGAAATCCATCCAGATACAGGGAGAATGTGCCAACTCCACACAGACAGCCGGAAACTGAACCCACTGTAAGGCAGCGGTGCTAACCACTGTGCCACCGTGCCGCCCTTAAATTACAATTTCAGATGGTTCTCATTGCAGGGCAATTGCCTGTGAGGAGTCTGCACTTGCTGGGTCATTGCCACACAATCCTTACCTGGGTACTTCCAGGTGAGGTTATCTAGCACTTCTTTGGGGCGCACATCCCACTCCCCCTTCCCACGCCCCCCCACCCCCACCTGATACAATGTCCTGGATCTTGGGAATTACGGCCCAAGATTTAAGAGCAGGGGTTGACCATGTAACCCCTCTAGCCTGCTCCCCATTCATGGCGGATCTGATTGTGGGCTTAAGTCCACTTTCCTGCCTGCCCCACATAACCTTTGATTCTCTTGTCAATCAAAAGTCTGTCCAACTCAATAGCTTCAATAATCCAGCCTCTACTGCTCTTCAGGGTAGGGGATTCCAAACATTAACAATGTTCTGAGAGAAGAAATTCCCCTTCACTTCTGTCTTCGATGGGAAACCCGTTATTCTGAAACTGTGCTCCCTAGTTATAGATTCTAAGATGGGGGGACACATCCTCTCAGCCTTTACCTTGTCTACCCTCCTCAGAATATATGTTTTAATTAGATCTCTCATTATTTTAATTTCTAACAAATACAGGCCTAACCTGCTTGGCCTTATCTCATGTTTTATGAGAATCAATCTAGTGAATAATTTATCTCTCAAGTGCCTCTAATGCAAGAATATCCCTCCTTAAACTGTACACACAGTTCTCGGCGTGGTCTCACCAACACCCTGTACAGGTGTAGCAAGACTTCTCTAACTTTATCCTCTACCACTCTTGCAGTAAGGTCAACTTCCCATCTGCCTTTCTAATTACTTACATGCATGTTAACTTTTTATAACTCATGTATGAGGACACCCAGATCCCTCTGTATCACAGTATTCTGCAGTGTCTGTCCACTTAAAAAGTATTCTGATTTTCTACCCTTCCCACCAAAGTAGATGTATAACTCGATGTGGCTTCAACTACAAAAGGGTTTATTAAAGTATGATAACTATTTACACCAGAAGGTCTGACAGAAACATCACACAGGTCTGCTCCCTTCTCCTCCCTGACTCCAAATGAACTCTTGCCAGTCAATAGGACACGTGCCCTCATTCCCAATTGGCTGGTTTCCAGCCCTTCTGTTCCATAGGATCCTGGCGGATCACGTGGCCCGCAAAGGATTGTCCCTTAAAGGGGCTACATTATCATAGTAGACAACCTTACATTTTAACATATGTTCCAACAACCACACTTTTGCCCATTCACTTAACTTATCTTTATCCTGTTGCAACCATCTGTTGCAAACTCTTAACAACTTGCTCTCCCACCTATCTTTGTAACTTCAGCAAATTTAATATAGATTTTAAACAGTAGTGACCCCAGCACTGATCTCTATAGCACTCCACTAGTTCCAGTTTACCATCCTGAAAATGACCCATTTGCCCCAACACTTAGGGTGGGATTTTCTGGCCTCACTCGCCCCGAAACAGGAAAATCCCACCAGAGGTAAAAGGCCTTTCCATCGTCCACTCCTTACCCCCTCCAATTCCCGTGGTGGGTGGGACGGTAAAATTCCGGCCTTGTTAATTAGCCAATTCTCTCTCTATGCTAATATATTACCCCCAACACCATGAGTTCTTATCTTGCGTAGAAACCTTCTATGTGGCACCTTATTAAATGTCTTTTGGCATTCTAAATATATATCAACTGGTTCCTTTTTATCCATTCTGCTTGCAACATCATCAAATAATGCTAAGAAATTTGCCAAACAATATTTCCCTTTCGTAAACCCATGTTGACTCTGCCTGATTGTATTCTGATTTTCTAAGTGTCCTACTTCATTAATAATGGGCTCTTGCATTTTTCCCAATGACAGATGTTAGGTTAACTGGCGTAAGGTTCCTTGCTTTCTGTCTCCCTCCTTTTTTGAATGGGGACATTACGTTTGAAGCTTTCCAATCCACTGGGGTCTTTCCAGAAACAAGTGCAGACTCGGAACCTACATTTAGTCCCCACGTCGGAGTCCCGAAGCCCGTGGGAAAATCAAGTCCATTGAGAGTGTTAGATTTTTACAGAGTGCAGTTTTACCAAAAGGTTAAACATTTTCCACATCGTTTTTACTGTTTAATCAAATGCCTGAAAAGATGCAAAATATTTCACTATCCACAATTTTCACCATGAAGACTGAAGATTCGCATTTATGACAATTACAATGATTTGTGATACTAACCAATCCAATTCTGCTTCTTGTTTCAAATAAGTTGCAGAAATTCTTGGTCTCTCCAATACCAAACCCAGAAAAGTCACCTTCGCAAGATGGCGAATATCACTTCAAGTATAATGATGTCTAACTGAATCAATGAAAATGGGAAAACGCTAATGAGGGACACTTCTGAATAATTTCCTTCCATTAATGTTCATATGTTTTCAATTTCCAGATGTATATTCATTCACTTTTGTTTCATTTCAGAAGATTCAAATTTGAAGCCAACATCTGTTAGTCCTTGGCAGTAAAGATGAAAAAATGTCTGTTTATTCCATTGGACCTTTCAAGAACTTTCACAGAAGCACTGACATTGAGTCTTATTCTGAATACAAGGACAGTATCAGAGGTTTCCTGAAAATCTACTTAAACCTTTTATTTAATTTATTGAGGCCACAGATTCATTCTTACAAGGGTTCCATGTGCAATTCTTTGTTTGGAAAAGCCAGTGTACCATAATGTTAAGATGATTCAGAAGTTTATTAAAGATACATGAAACTAAAGTATGGATTCATACCTGTGAGAATATTCATGGCTGGGACTATTGCAAATTATCTTGAAGCATTTGACGTCACATGAATGGCTATTTTTGGTTCATGAGCAGAACAAGGTGATAGATTCTAACCGATGAACTCTAAAATGAGATGGATGTCAGTATTTCTTCAGTTGTTCGAACCCAGCTGTGTCTGCAAGTCATCTCAATACCCTGATCCAATCAAAGAGAACAAAGAAAATTACAGAACAGGAACAGACCCTTCGGCCCTCTAAGCCTGCACCAACCATGCTGCCCATCTGAACTAAAACCCCCTTGCCCTTCCGGAGACCATATCTCTCTATTCCCATCCTATTCATGTATTTGTCGAGATGCCCCTTGATTTCATAGGGAAGATGAAATTCTAGCCATGGCACTGGCATACAGTGCTTCACAGCGATCTACCCAACAGCACCTACAGTTTATTTATTAGTGTCACAAATAGGCTTACATTCACACTGCAATGAAGTTACTGTTAATCCCCTAGTCGCCACACTCTAGCGCCTGTTCAGGTACACTGAGAGGGAATTTACCATGGCCAATGCATCTAACCAGCACATCTTTCAGGCTGTGAGAGGAAACCCACAAAGAAACGAGGAGAAAGTGCAGACTCCACACAGGCAGTGACCCAAGCTGGGAATCGAACCCGGGTCCCTGGCGCTGTGAGGCACCAATGCTAACTATTGTGCCACTGTGCTGCCCTAATCTATCCAACTGATCTCAATCCATTTTGTTCTTGTAATTTTAGTCTGTTATAATTTTATGTCTTCCACAATTATCACGGTGAATATTCATGAGATGTGCTTGTGTATGACTACTAAAAACATTACGTACATTACCTTTGCAGACGTCAAACAAGAGTTTGGCAGAGAAAAAGGTATGTGATTTTCTTGTCATAATTCTTTTGAAGCCATAATAGAAGTGTCCAGTTCCCACCCGGATGGGAATATTTACTCTTAAACATTATATTAGCATGTTGGTGTGCAGACAAATAGATATTTCCATATGTCCATAGAAGATGTACCTTTATCAAAACATCAAATTACCTCGCTGTACCATTCCCATGGCAATCAGCTGCCAGTTCAGCAATCTCTGACAAACTAACTTGAAATAAGCAGCAAGAACAACACAAATTACAGGTAGAGCTGCACCATGAAGAATGCATCTACCTTTTCAAACCATACAATTTTACAAAATCCATACAGTCAATTAATTTTTGGAATTGTAAAATTTCAGGGAATAAACTAATGATAAGGATAAAAGAAATCATTTGTTTTTGACACGAAATTTCATAGAATCGTTACAGCAGGGAAGGAGGCCACTCGGCCCTCGACATTCATGCTGACTCTCTGCAAGATCAACTCTGTTCGGCCCACTCCACTGCCATTTCCCCATGGCCTAAATATTTTTTTCTTTTCAGATAATTATCCAATTCCCTTTTGAAAGCCACAATTCAATCTTTCTCTGTGACAATCTCAGGAAGTACATTCTGGGTCCTAACCACTTGCTGCGTAAAATGTCGTCATTGCTTCATTTTCCAGTGATCTTAAATTGGTGTCCTCTACTTCAACTCCTCTGGCAGAAGGAAGAGTTTCACTCTATGTGCTCTCTCTAGGCCGCTCATGATTCTGAACTTCTCTATCTAATCTCCTCTCAAACTTGTCTTCTTTAAGCAGAACAATCATCGCTTCCCCAGTCTATCCACATAATTGAAGTCCCTTACTCCCTTTTTCTGCAGCCTCTTGAAAGAAAAATAAATCTTCAGCACTGCTTCCCTCTTCCTATCATGCAGCCAACTTTGGATTCATGCTGCCACTGTCCCCTTTTGCCTTGGACTTCAATGTTGCTGGCAAGCCTGTTATGTCACACTTCAGAAGTCCCAGACCTTGGAAGATCAAATATTAACCGTGTTATAAACGCTCCTGTTGCCTCAACAAAAACTTAGGTTAGTTAAGCACAGTATGCCTTGAACAAATCCATGTTGGCTTTCCTTAATTAATACAACTTGTGCAAGTAAATATTCATTTTGCTCCAGGTTTAAAAGCTTTTCCACCACCAAGATTAAACAGAGTGATCTGTAGTTGTTGAGTTTGTCCTTACACCCACTTTTGAACAAGGATGTAACAGTTGCAAATCTCCAGTCCTCTGGCACCACTCCCGCACCCAAGGAAATTTGAAGATTAAGGTAATTACCGCTGCAATTCCCAGCCTTACTTCCCTCAGCATCCTCGGATGCGTATGACCTAGTTCTGGTGACTTATCAGCTTGAAGTACAGCCAGTCTTTCTAATGTCCTCTTTTTCTCAACTATTCACTCATTCAATATCTCAACAACTTCTTCTTTCACTGTGACTTAGGCAGTATCTTCTTCCTTGGTAAAGTCAGATGCGAATTATTCATTTAGTATAAAGTAAAAGCAAAATACTGCGAATGCTGGAATCTGAAAATGCTGGAAAATCTCAGCAGGTCTGACAGCATCTGGGAGAGAGAATAGAGCCGACGTTTTGAGTCTGGATGACCCTTCGTCAGAGCCAAATTTAGTATCTCAGCCATGTCATTTGCCTCCACAAATCGATCCCTTGTTTGGTTCCCTAATTTGAATGTCAGTGATTGTGCTGCACTTGGGCCACATGAATGCCATGGCTGAATAGCTGGAGCCATGAGGAGGCAGTGAGGGGTAGAGGTGACATTGGCAACATAGACAAGTGTATGAGGGTGAGGTGCAGTATCAGGGTGTGAGGCATAGCCCTGAGTGTAAGACTGCTGCTGGATAAATGATTTAGGTGAAGAGCACTGAGAGGTTGATGCATTGATGAGTTACGATGCATTTACTGACCTTGACCACCTGCCTGTAGTCATTAATCTGCACTGATGCAAAATCCTCAGGTACTCCCCCCACCTCACTGTCCACCTCCATTACTAATGACTCCAGCACTGAATCTGTTACCCCAGAACCCCCCTTTCTGTCTTGGTGTTTCATTTCCCATCTTTTGAATTCCGGCAACATTATTCAGTGCAACATTCCTTTAAGAGGGACATCCTGCCTTAAGACTGAGTGATGATTGCACCATGTGTTCTCAACAAAACTCCGTTCAGGTCCCCTGCTGAGCACGGAGGCTACTGGAATCACGAAGCGGCCAGCAGCAAGGCATTTACTCAGCCCCAGGCTGCAATCAGTGAGCTGAATTGGGAGCACCAAGTCTTTGTGCCGCCCACCACCTCCAACAGAACCAATGTGGGCAGGTCATGAATCACCACAGTTGCACCCAAAAATGGGGCAAACAAAATGTTTAGCCCAATTTAAATGAAATTGTCTATAAGGCATAAATATTTGCCAGGACAACCAGGGATAACCTCTTTGCTCTTCCCCAAACTAATGCCACCTGAGTGGGCAAGTAGGGTCTCACCCAAAAGAGCATACATTCAACAGCGCAGCATTGGAGTTATGTTCCACACTTTTATGCTTTGGAGTGGAACTTGAACCCACGAGGTCTATAACAGCCCAGAATCCCAGGGTTGACACCAGCATAATAGGGAATATGTTGGATTTTCAAATGGATCTGCTTGCACCAATAACGCTGCAGGAATTCTAATTCCAGTCTGTTACCACATGAAAACATTGAGCATGGTCTCGGCACTTCTCTGCATGTCGTGGGAGGAAATTTTAAAAGGGTCACCTCTAGGCCACTTTAACAAACTGCAGCAACCAGCTACAAAGCAGCATTACTAAATGTTTGCCTGTTCTATTTCCAATGCGAGTAACCGTGTACACCACAAGGAGACACATATAAAGAAAAAAATAAAATCAAGGAAATACATTTTTAAATGCATTAGCAAAATGTGTTGCTGCTGCACCTGGTGCAATGTAGACATGTCTCTGAGACACACAAAAGTAGAGATTACAGAATATATTGGTGTGACTTATTCCAAAGACTGTGGCGATAGTGTCCTCTCAAAACGACCAAGTTGGGCTGCAATTAATTTTTAGTAAAGCTTAAGTACATTAAATACCATAGAACCCAGAATCCCCACAGAATCCCTGCAGAAAAAGGCCATTTGGCCTATCAAGTCTGCACTGGCTCTCCAAAAGAGTATCCCACCCCTTAACCTTGCACATTTACCATGACTAATCTATCTAACATATGCATCTTTGGAGACTAAGGGGCAATTTAGCATGGCCAATCCACCTAACCTGCACATCTTTGGACTGTGGTTGGAAACTGAAGCAGCCGGAGGAAACTCACGCTGACGTGGAGAGAATATGCAAATTCCATGAAGACAGTCAACCAAGGCTGGAATCGAACCCGGAATGCTAACCACTGCGCCACCATGCCGCCAATAAGATTCCCTTTTACCAGAAAGACACATTGCTTCTTGCATCATTCCTCTTCCTCTACATGTATTATTGGATTTTTATCTTACCATAAAGAATGCAATTACGATAGGATGAAGAGTGCTATATGACAGTGTTATGATTCCAGCTGCTGTTACTACAGGACAAGTCAGATTCCATTGTGGAACCCGACTTGATGGATCCTAATTTTTATTTTGTGTTCAGATATGTGGAGGGCAACTACTGAACAGAGTCACAGAGGCAGCTGATGTATTTTAAACAAAAGAATAGAACATTTATTAAACAAGAAAAGATGAATTGTAATATATTACTCCTTCACCCCAACTATACCTTAGTTATGTACAAATTCATAAAGATCATAAGTTACAGAATCTCTCTCATGCTCCTAGTGTTCACAATATGAACACAGTCCATATAAATCAATAGGTAAATTGTGGTAAGTGATAGCTGCCACCCAACTCCTCCAAGATGCCTGTCACCTGTGAGGTAACTAACCTCACTAGAACTCTGTCTTTCACACTAGAGTTTGCAATCCCCACTCTTGAAGGACACTGTGGTGAACCATAGATGGTTACCACTATGGGTACTGAACCATAGATGGTTATCACTATGGGTACTTGTACATATGTTACTCTTGTTACTGTTGGGGTTAGGGTTGGGGTGTTCCACCTGTTGGTATTGTTCTGTGGTACACTCCGGTTGGCTCTGCCTACCTATAGGAGTATAAAGGTCACTGCACTTCCTAGTGACCCTTTAGTCTGGGATTGTATTGTTAAGCAGTATGCTCCATTCTTGTTGCTAATAAAAGCCTTTATTTCCCGGGTACGATCCAGCCTCCCGAGTGAATTAATCACGCATCAGACACACCTTAGAATCTTCTCCAAAATGATGCATTGTCTCAGATATGTTCCCCAAGGCTCTACCTCCAGAGCTGCAACCTCTCCTTCTGACATTCCTCTGCCCTGGAGCACCATGTACATTCAAGCTTTGTATCTATGCAATTTCACAGATAGTCAGCCATGCCAACAGAACTGTACTGCTTCACAGGCCCGTAGTAAGGAGTCACCAACCTTTGGGTCTCCTTAGATCTTCTGGCTATTCACATGCCTTTAATTAGGATCAATTTTCTGCTCTTCACTCTTAACTTGATGGAACAGGATCTCTTTATGATCACTGTCCCTGCCTTAGCTGTCATCTTGGGACTATTTCCTGTCCCTTCCTGGTTTTTGGAACCTTCTTCTTTAAGTTGGGACTTGCTTTTTGTCCCCTTGCACATCCTGCATGTTCCACCAGTTTCTGTATTTCCTTCTCAATCACCTTGTTCTAATTGAACTAAAAAAACTGTTATTCTGTTTCCCCCTGTCTGGAGGCCCTCTAGGCAACCGTATCATGCTGCTACTTTAAGTGTCATAAAATCTCATTAAAACCTCATTTTAAAGTGAAACTAAAACTCAAAATCCTTAACACACAACTACAGAAATATAAATTATACTTAAACTTAAAGCTATAGCTTATGCCCAACATACACAAATACAAAAATAAATTACCTAAATCTGTATCTATTTCTTAACAACAGAGACAGGGGCATGAATAATACTCTGAAACATACTCTGGAAGGATATGATTAGTGGCATTCCACAGGAATTTGGGTTGGGGCCTCAACTATTTATTTGCTTAATTGAGTAATGTCTTAGATAATGAGATGGAGAGTCATATTTCTAAGTCTAAAACGATACAAAGATGGACACCATTATGAGCAATGTAGACAGAAGCATTCAATTAGTGTAACAATGCACTTCACAGACTTCATTAATGAGCACAAAAAGGAATTATTAATAAGAATTATTCAATAGCTTCAGCCAGCTCCCTCCATGTTTCCTGCCTCAGAAAGCTCCCAAAGTCTCTTGCCTAAGAGGGCTCCACCCGCTGGAGTGATTACTCACCCTGAGTCCCAAATGGTCCCCCAGACCAAATGACCCTTAACCTGTTGTGTTGCCCTTATAGGGACAATCACCTCAATACAAAGATACAAGAATAGATTAAGTGAATAAGCATAGCTGTGGAAAATAGATTTCAATGTTGTCAAATGTGAGGTCATCCAACTTAGATTGGAAAAGAACAGAATGAATAATTTCTCACTGGTGAAACGCAGTGCAGACTTACGGTCCAAGTTCACAAACCATTAAAATGTCACAAACACGTACAAACAAAATCAATCAAAAAAGAAAACAAAATGCTGGCCTTTATATCTAGAAGATTAGTATACAAGAGGTGTAATTTTGTACTCTGTACATAGTGTGCTGGCTGAGGTGAGAAAACCAGGTGTAGTTCCCCAGCTGCACAGCTGAGTTTTCTCTCCAGATTCTCTGGCACACTATGCGCAGAAATTCTGCAGGTGTGGCTTTCACTCTTATGGTGATGGGGCGGGGCCTGTTAGAGCCAGCGATGCCAGCTCCACAGAGATCGGGATGTCCTTTGATTAGAGCCCCCTGATCTGCGCTGGAAAAAATGCTACCCCTCCTCCCCACCCCCAAGACCCAAAGATAGGGGAACCACCCCCCCCCCCACCCCCTCACATGCAATGGGTCAATTCCCCCCTCCCCACCCCATGGATAAGGGGAGCAATTCTAGTGCTGCCCACTGCCTTCTAGTGGGCAGCACTAGAAGCTGTCCTAGTGCTGCCCACATGCACTAGGACAACTTCCCCCCTCCACCACATTTACCCCCCCCCCCCCCCCTCCCACACACACCATGTATAAGGCTGGAAATTTGGAGTAGAAAGGGGAGAGTTATAATGACCTTCCTCTTTAGATAAAGGCCATTGCTCATTTCTGTACAAAAGAGATAAAATGCCAAAGCTTCATATTAAAATTGTTATTGCACTGAAATAGCGGATAATTTACATGGAATGTTTGCTTCTTTAGTTCTAAAAAAAAGTTGGCATTCACAATCGCAACACAAACTTCTTAAACTTTAAAGTTCTCTCATTTCATTTGATTCTTTTTATTGTTGAAGGAATTGTTGAAGCAATTGTCCTGTCAACCTGTTTAGTTTTCTATACAGTCTGTCTCTTCGCATCCATCTTGTCAAACCACTCCCATGGCGGTGGGGAAGGCTACAGATGTGCTCTTACATTCGAGCAATATTGACTTTGACGATGCAATTGGTAATGGATTTTATGGTCCATTCAACAAATTTAACAGATATTTTCCAAAACTCACAGTAGAACAGTCTGCGACACACCTGTGGGCTACAAATCTATTCAGTAAGAATACTGAAGCTAAACTGCCACCATCTGTCCCATCAAAGCTAATTAGAGGAACTCATTGACATTTCATCGGACAGCTCCCTCGGAACCAAGTTCAATCAAATACTGCTGGAGACGTTTTGATGTGAATGTTCCAATGAATGCAGCATTGTTTCTCCAGCTGCACTGAAAATGTTCCTCCCATTTTGACCAACCTACTCACGCAAGGCTACATTTTCAGCAATGACAACAACGTAAACAATTACAAAGTCAGGGTGAACATTGGTTGTGACATGTGCATGTGCTCTGCAAAGATACCTCTACGCCTTGACAGAATCATTGCTCAGCGCCAGAAACAAGTTACACATGAAGTAAGTAAAGCAGTAATAATAAATGCACATTTAATTGCACAACTGAATTTTATATGGAACAAAATGAAGGTTGAGAAATCAACCACACACTCAGTACATTGTTCAATCCTTGGTACTACTCCTTAGGAAAGATATATTGACCTTGGTGGGTGTGCAGTGTAGAATGATACTGAACTGCAGGTTACATTAGCAGGCAAGATTAGACAACAGATATAAAGTGTCTCTGGGCTCTTCACTGCAGGGTGGTGCAGTGGCACAGTGGTTAGCACTGCTGCCTCACAGCACTAGGGATCCTGGTTCAATTCCAGCCTCAGGTCGCTGTCTGTGTGGAGTTTGCACATTCTCCCTACGTGGGTTTCCTCCAGGAGCTCTGGTTTCCTCCTGCAGTCCGAAGATGTGTGAGTTAGGTTGATTGGCCATGTTAAATAATAGGGTCCCCAACATTCAATGTCTGAATTCTCGCTACGTCATTGATGCGGATGGGGACAATCGGAACAGGAAACCATATTTTTGGACCGCCATCAACCATATTTTGGGACCGCCGCTGATGCTTCCACCACTACCTCCCCCCACCCCCCAAAAATTTTGTCTCCATTTCTGGGCCACAGCCTGTCATATTGTGAGGATGGCTGGTTGCCGATCAACCAGATAGGCCTATGGAACCAGACAATAATTATGGAGTGGAGAGGAGGGAATGAGGATATGGAAAGGCAGGAGAAAAGATTAGAGGCATCAAGGGGAAGACCGGAAGAATTTGAGGAGGTCAGAAGAGTCCTGGAGGCCTTGTGGAGGAATTGAAGGGTTTGGGGTGTCAGAAAAATCAGGGAAGAATAGAAGTTTTGGAGCAAAATCAGAGGTTATTTGGACAAGATTGGGAAGGTTGATTGGGGGATATCAGAAGGTTCATGGAGGAAATCAGAGGTCAAATCTCGTGGAGGGGATAAAAAGGGTCAGTGCGGACAATCAGAAGGTTTGAGCAGTGTCGCATCATGGGGCATAGGCGAGGCGGGTAAACCAGATACAGCAGGTAAGTGGATAGGTCCTGTTGTCTCTGGAATCCTGTAGGCCTTTACTCCCTTTATCCTCCAGGTCTTCCAACGTCTGGAAAACTCGGCAGACCCAGTGTTGAATTTGAAATGTTGGTAGGAGGCACATAGCCTCAGTAAAACATATAAATTGTGAACCATGTCCCCTGGAAGAGAGTTGGTTGTCCACCCCTTTCCTGGGTCCATTAAAACCGGCAGTGGGCGAGTTAGAAATGGACTGGGTTTGGGAGTCCGCTTTTTAACAATTCAACGTCCCATTTGGTCCAAAACTGTTCCTTTTTTGGGGGGTTAAAATTCACTCCATTGTGTCTATTGAAGAGAGAAGTAATCTCAATATCTTAGTTTGCAATATTGCATTTCTGTACGCCTGACTCATCTGTTTTATTTCCTATAACCCATATGGGAAATTATAGCCCAATCTGTCCTAACCTCACTCAGAACAATCCCCCTACTGAATGAATGTGATTATTTCAGATGCCAGCTATTTAATTTCTAATTTAGTAGCAACTGTAGACAGGAGCAGATTAATCCAGATCTATTATACTCTGGTCTTTTAGATCAGGCAGAAGGACATGTTCTTGTTTGAGTTTTCCTCTTGCATGTGTATGTTCATTATCTCAGTTAGACACTCAGGCACTGACTACCTTTTAAATGATCTACATGGCCTTTGAATAAAGACACACGTGTTCGGGGAATCTTAATAATTGGCATCCAGTGCCAAGATTAAGGGTCTTGATTATGCTCTTAATGTGTTTGCAACCGCACTATTAGGAGTAATCTAAACAGACAAGTTATGTGAGGCACAAATTGAATGAAGATTTGGAATTCTGCAGTACCGCAGGCACAATTGTGAAACGGTGGACTTGATTGCTGTCTTCATAATTGGCCTGACAGCATAATCAGCTACCTACTCCACTTGAACCATTAGTTTTTTTTTCAGACTTATACATTGCACAACTGTTAAAATCTGTAACCTTGAACAAAACTACAGAGCTGGATGAAGGGCACCAGTGAAAGCAGCTGCGAGGTACCATTTCATAAGAAAGATACAACATTGAAGGATGTTGGAACATAGGGACAGAAATAGGCCATTTAGTGCCTTGAACCGATTCCACCAATCAGTGAGATCGTGGCTGCTTTATAACCTAACTCCACCTTTGCCTCCTATCCCTTAATCCATCAACAGAAATCCATCAAGCTCAAATTTTACGCAAACAATTGACCCAGCAATCAATACCATTTGTGGAAGAGTGTGGCAGCAGGGGGAAAATGCCATATCTGCCACATTATGAAGCTCATAGAAAATAAATTCCAAGGGGTGGGTCTGAATGAGCCTGCCCTGCCAGTAACAGGTTCTAAAAAATCAGGACGCTCTACCAGCGTGACGTTGCGGGACCCCTCCCTTCACATTTTTTCTTCTAAGACCCTAAAAACACGACGGAGGAAGTTACCTTTGGGGCCGGAAGCTACCACATTGTTTTTCCCACCCGCTGCGCCACTCTACCTAAAAATGAGAAAAATCCACCCACTACTAGTAAGATTTCTTTAATTTGCAAATCGTTGTAATATTAATCAGTCATTGTAAACCTTGCAGAAATATAAACAATTTATTAACACAAAAGCTTTGTGGGAAGAAAGGATTGATGCACCTTTGTCTCTACATCCATTTTTGTCCAATATTTTGCTCGGAATATTGTGAGTTTCTCCAGTCACACAAGAACAAAGTTGCCAACTCATTTGATGTTATCTGTCGCTTTGGATATCAGCCTTCATATATGTTCAAAGAGAAACATTGTGAGGAAAACATCAGAAAATGAAAACAAGTTGGTGAAAGATGAGTAATGGGGGGAGAAGAACCACATCTAATTAGGTATGAAGAATTCCTTGCACGTCTCTGCTGCTTTAAATTATACTTTTCAGTCTGCCGCAGATTCAAATAGCAAGCGTCAGCATTGGTTCTGATCTGGTACAACTCCTGCCACCCTTAATGAGCTGCATTTTGCAAAGTCACAGGAAAAGTACGAGTTTTTGACATCAATGATTTTGAGGAGATATTTTACAAACGCTCTATTTTGTTCAGATGGTTTAATGATTACATTGGATTGGTGTCCCGACACACTCCAGGATTACACAGGATTTAGAGCACAGAAACTGGCCATTCAGCCCCCTGGTCTGTGCCAGTGACTATGCTGGACACAAGCCTCCTCTCATTTTACTTCATCTCACTGTCTCACTGTATCATTTATTCCTTTCTCTCTCATATACTTACCTAGCTTTCTCTGAACCATGCTACTGCCTCAACCATTCCACATGGCAGTGAGTTCAACATTCTCACCACTCCCTCAGTAAAGGAGTTTGTCCTGAATTCCTCGTTCAATTTAAATGTCATTACCACAGGAAGTAGTTGATGCCAAAACATTGAATGTATTGGGGAAAAAGCAGGATTAGGCTATTGAGTTGGATGATCAGCCATGATCGTAATGAATGGCGGAGCAGGCTCGAAGGGCCAAATGGCCTCCTCCTACTCCTATCTTCTATGTTTCTACTTCACAAGTAGGCTTACATTAAGACTGCAATAAAGTTACTGTGAAAATTCCCTAGTCGCTGCATTCCGACACCTGTTCGGGTACACTGAGGAAGAATTTACCATAGCCAATGCACCTAACCAGTATGTCTTTCGGACTCTGGGAGGAAACCGGAGCTCCTGGAAGAAACCCACGTGGACAGAAAAGAACATGCAGACTCCGCACAGACAGTGAACCAAGCCAGGATTCGAACTCGGGATCCTGGCGCTGTGAGGCAGCAGTGCTAACCACTGTGCCACCATGCCGCTCATTTATTATCAATTATCATATTTTTACATAGAATATGCAGCACAGAGGCAGGCCATTCAGTCAATCTAGCCCTTGCTGGAATTTATACTCCACACACATCTTGTCCCATTCTATCTGCCTCAGTTTAGCCTTTCAGCATATTTTCCTAATCCCTTTCCTTTATGCATGTTTCATTTCTTTTTGAAAATAATCTAGTTACCTCAACCATTTCCTGTAGCAAGGAGTTCCACATCATGACCATTCTCTGAATAAAGACATTTCTCTGTATTTCCATGTTTAATTAATTAGTAACTATTTTCTGAGTTTGTATTCCTAATGATAGATCACAGATCTGAAACATTAACTGGTTCTCTCTCCACAAATGCTGCCAGACGTGTTGGACATTTCCAGTGCTTTCTGTTTTTATTTCAGATTTCTAGCAGCAGCAGTATTTTGCTCTGTCATTTATGGTCCTTAGCTTTAGAGTCTCCCACAAATGGAAGCAGCTACTGTACTCCCCTCCGTGGCAAACCGCTGCATGATTTTTTAAAAACTATCAAGTCACCTCCCAGCCTTCTGTTTCCGAGAGAAGTGAGTCTTTCCTGGTAGTTGGACCCTCTCAGCTCTGGTGTCTATCATCCTTCTCAGTTGTTCCTGCATTATCTCCAGTGTTTCTATATCCTTTCTTTGTCACGTAGAGACCAACACTGCACACAGCACTCTAAGGCCTAAATCTTTCTCCCATCGGGCACGTGCAATCTGTGGGCCCAGAAGTGGGAGTGAAACGTGCTCCCAGCTACAGTCAGCCCAGACAGCAATTTCACACTGGCTGACCAATTAATAGTCAGCCGGCGTGAAACACTCGCTGTGAAAGGCTGAGCGCTGGGGAGGGCGAGAAGTGGATGGGCGCCTTGAAAATGGAGGTTTGGCACATCCATAGAAAACCAGAATCCCTACAGTGCAGAAGGAGGCCATTTGGCCCATCGAGTCTGTACCAAATCTCCAAAGCAGCATCTTACACAGCCCCTTCCCCCCCTCTTCCTTCTCCTCATAGCCCTGTGCATTTTTACCATGGCTAACCAATCCAACCTACACATCTTGAGACACTAAGGGGCAATTTAGCATGACCAATCCACCCAACCTGCACATCTTTGGACTGTGGGAGGAAACCAGAGCACCCGGAGGAAACACAGACACAGGGAGAACGTGCAATCTCCACACAGGCAGTCACCCAAGGCCAGAATTGAACCCAGGTCCTTGGCGCTGTGAGGCAGCAGTGCTAACCACTGCGCCTCCATGCTGCATTAAGGCTCCTTTGACAGCACTGTCCAAACCTTTTAATGACTTAGGGAGGCATCTGTACCCCTAAATCTCTATTCCATTTAGACTCCCACTAAAAGGCACCAGCTCACACTTACATTAAAATTCATTTGTCGTGTACATGCCCATTCTGCAAGCTTGTTCACATCTTCTTGCATTATGTCATGTTAACACGAGTGTTCAATAATCCTTTATAATTAGTTATTTTTGCTGGAATCTTCCTCAGTATTATCTATGCACCACCATCCCCCACGTGCAACCACCAACCCCATTTGGTGTTATCCGCAAATCTCGATGTAGTACATCTGCTTTCTGAATCTAAATAATTGATCTAACTTATGAGCAACAGTTGTACAAGTGCCAGTTCCAGTGGAATGCAACTGCCAACATTCCTGCAGCCTAATTAATTAAATCTAACCACTAGTCTCTGTTTTGTAACCAGTTTGTTATTCAGTTTGTTACTTGTCATCTTGACACCTTCTCTAGCCTTATATGAATCTACTATTCAGTGCCATATTATAGTATTTCTAAAAGTACAAGCATGTCACAACAACAGCATGGTAAGGTCGACTTCACTCTGTTCTACCTATTTGTTGAGTGCACAGGCATTAAATGGGAGTCAAGTGCTTCCTCACAATGGTAAATTATGAGGATGGTGTCTAAAAATACTTTCACACAGCAATACCAACTGATGTCCAGAAGTAGGCAAGTGTCAATGAGGGGCAAAGTGTATTAAAAGGTGCATCTGAAGAAAGATGCAAATAATTCACACATGGAAAAGTAAGTTGCAAGTTATTTTTTCTTTAAGACATTTTTAAAGACCAAATCTGTTCAATGGCTATTTAATATGCAGTTTCTCTTTAGCAGCTGTACCTGGTGTTCTACGTTATTAGTAGAGGTTCTGTAGATTAAAACGGTGCCAATCAATCCAATAATTAAGGATGAAATGTTAAGCATATTCAACTCTCAGAATTGACATATTTAAAAATTATAAAGGGTAAGTTGTACAATTAGCAAGCATTTGAAGAGGAAAATACATATTTATGTTACATCAATCTAACAAATCATAAAAGTCGCAATGCTGGAGCAATAAGCATCACTACAGTGTTACATTACACAAGGAGATCAAGGAATGGATCTGGGATAAGGTTTTGGCTGAATACCAAGTGCAGTACAATTTTTTCAAACTGTCTAAATCCAGTACAAGGAGGTTAGTCCTGTTAATATAAACATAACAACCTTTATCCAGAAGTGTGGACCGGATGATCCTTCTCAGCCTCCTCCAGAAATCCTCTAAGCCCATAGTGTGAGTGCACTGGACACAACAAAGACATTGAGCCCTAACAACATCAGGGCTTGTAGCATAGGGTTGACTTCTTCCTGGCATCTTTGGGCCTTGATATTGACTCTTGGACATAAAATGGATGCAACGAATTCCACGTTCTACCCTAAAACGTCTGTTTTTAATGTTAATCTGAAAATACATATTTCTCCAAATGAAGACTAGTATTCAGCAACCTGTCCTGGTCCCCCCATGCCGACACTATAGTTAAGAAAGCCCACCAACGCCTCTACTTTCTCAGAAGACTAAGGAAATTTGGTATGTCCACTATGACTCTCATCAACCTTTATGGGTGCACCATAGAAAGCATTCTTTCTGGTTATATCACAGCTTGGTATGGCTCCTGCTCTATCCAAGACTGTAAGAAACTGCAAAGGGTCGTGAACGAAGCCCAATCCATCACTCAAACCAGTCTCCACCCATTGACACTGTCTACGCTTCCCGCTGCCTCAGAAAAGCAGCCAGCGTAATTAAAGACCCCACACACCCCGGATATTCTCTCTTCCACCTTCTTCTGTTGGGAAAAAGAATCAAAAGTCTGAGAACACATACCAACTGACTCAAGAACAGTTTCTTCCCTGTTGCCATCAGACTTCTGAACGAACCTACTTCGCATTAAGTTGATCTTTCTCGATACCCTAGCTATGACTGTAACACTAAATTCTGCACTCTCTCCTTTCCTTCTCTATGAACAGTATGCTTTGTCTGTATTGTGCGCAAGAAACAATACTTTTCACTATATACCAATACCAGGGTGGCACGGTAGCACAGTGGTTAGCACTGCTGCTTCACAGCTCTAGGGACCTGGGTTCGATTCCCGGCTTGGGTCACTGTCTGTGTGGAGTTTGCACATTCTCCTCGTGTCTGTGTGGGTTTCCTCCGGGTGCTCCGGTTTCCTCCCATAGTCCAAAGATGTGCGGGTTAGGTTGATTGGCCATGCTAAAATTGCCCTTAGTGTTCGTAGGTTAGAGGGAGTAGTGGGTAAATATGTAGGGATATGGTGGTAGGGCCTGGGTGGGATCGTGGTCGGTGCAGACTCGATGGGCCGAATGGCCTCTTTCTGTGCTGTAGGGTTTCTAAGATTCTAAGATGTGACAATAATAAATCAAATTACTTGCGGACATAAAACTGCTTTTTGCTTGGCAAGGAAAAGTTGTTACGGTCAGATAAAAAAAGATAATGGCCAGGATTCTCTGATGTCAAACCCCCCGCCACTGCTGCCAGCGAGAATTTGGCGCTCAGTCAAATCTTCAGTCACAGCAGCGGGACCGGACAATCCTAATCCGGAGCGAAGTTGGAGAATCCCGGGCAATATTTTACTCACAGCAGGTACAGTTTTTATGAGCTTATGAGGGTCACATTTAAAAGAATGTTGACAGTGAGATATATATACCCTCTTCTTCCTTATTGCGTGCTGTCCCTTGATGACATCATCCAAAGACATGCAACAGGGTCCACATGTACACTGACAAGGCCCAGCTCTTGACCTATCTTTTGTTTCCTCACTTGTCACATTACCACCACGTATTGCTTTGCATATTTATCCATTTTATCTTTTAATCACCTTGCCTTCCACCCTAGCACAGGCTTTCCATTTATTCTTGTCTGTCACACAGCCACAATTTCATCTGGTTAAACTTGTTTAATTTGTAAATAATTTTTACCTGATTATGCTTCTATGAAGCACCTTAGGACATTATTCCACATTAGATGCACTATATAAATGCAGGTTGCTTTTTTAAATTCATTTAATGCCTTTACTGCAAGTGAATTGCAATGGATCTAACTTTATTTGAAATTCGGTTCTCAAAAATCATGGGGGGGGATTTTCTGGCCTTCCCCCAGATCTTTCTTGCAATGGGACGTGGCGCACCATTCTTCAATGGCAGGATCTTCTGGTCCCGCCACTGTCAATGGATTTTGCATTGACTGCACCCCATGATGCCAGGAAACCTACAGCGGGGGTGTGCCATTGCGGGACCAAAAGATCCCACAGATGTGAACAGCCGGAAGATTCCAGCCCGTGTGTCTCTCAAGGCATTTCATAATGCACCTCTCACTAACATTTTAGTTAGTGTGGAAATGCAACACGAATCAGAAATTTGGTACAGCCCTTTCTGTCAGTGTCAGTTTGACTCTTTCCTCAATCTGAACATTGTGGTTTTAGCTCCCATTTGAATTTAAGCAAATAACCTAAAATGACATTACAGGACTCAAGTAGTGTCCCCTTGGTGGAGGTGACATCTTTTATTGAGATGTTCAGCCAAGATCCCATGTTTTTGCACAGAGGATGGCATGGTGGCACAGTGGCTAGCACTGCTGCCTCACAGCGCCAGGGACCTGGGTTCGATTCCCAGCTTGGGTCAATGCCTGTGCGGAGACTGCACGTTCTCCCCATGTCTGCGTGGGTTTTCTCCAGGTGCTCTGGTTTTCTCACACAGTCTGAAAGACGTGCTGGTTAAGTGCATTGACCCAAACAAGCACTGAAGTGTGGCGACTAGGGGAATTCCACAGTAACTTCATTACAGTGTTAATGTAAGCCTCACTTGTGACTAATAAATGAACCTTTACTTTGAAAAGATAGACATAAAAGATCCAATGGCAATGACACTTTTTAGAAGAGTGTTGGAATTTCTCTTGGTGAATATCCACACCTTAATCAATACCACCAGAACACATTATCTGGTCATTCATCCATTGCCATTTGTCGGATCATATTGTTTGCAAATTGATTGCTGTGTTTGTCTATAAAGTTATAAGTAACTACAATTCAGAAGTAATTTATCGGTTATATAAGATTTTGAGACATTTTGAGCATGTGATAAAATGCTTCTTTCTCATTTACTTCTCCTGCATGAAGGAATGCCAGAACCCTCGGAGAAACTCTCAAGAGCAAGTAAATTTGGTCATGCTAACTATTACTAGTAGCTTTTGTTCAAAGTAATGTAGTAATCAAATAAAGAACAGGAGATAGCCTTTCATCTCCAAGAAGTTGTTATTTTCCCTCCAAGTCTGATTGTGACTTTGTATTAACAAACCACAAGCAGTTGTTAGTTAAGTTTGGCCTTCATGGCAAAATTTAGCAATGAAGTGACAAAGTTATTTCATGCAGCTAAGGAATGAAATGAGTACATTTCACACACTTTGTAATTAAAAACATATTTTCACCTGTCCTTGAAATACTCAAATAAGAAAGTGAACAAAGTTCCTGTAAGATTATTGTTTGACAAGTCACAAAAGTTGTCACCAAACAACATCAGTTGCAATGAACTAAAGTTCAGATTTTGTAGTACGTTTGGTAAACACTATTACAAACAAAAATCTATAATCATAATAGGACCTAAACTTTACTTCATATAACAAATTCACCGGGATTCTCCAGTGCCTCCACAGTGAATGGGGTTTTGGCAGGAAAACCAAATGTGGGGTGGGAACAGATTGGATCGGAGTATCCCACTCATTATTTTTCATTCCTTCTTTCAATGTCAAAGTGCACAGACTGATATAACAATCAGAAAATTCTGGAAAAACTCAGCAGGTCTGGTGGTACCTGTGGAGAGACTCTTCAGAGACATTGTTTTTTGTCTCAACTGCAAAAGCCCTTCTCCCCCACTGGGCCACCAGTCACCTGTTCTTAAGTTATGCTTTCACTGAGCACTGACCTTTTTTCTCCCATTAATGCATTCCAATATCTTACCTTTATACAACTACTATACCTCCCCCTGCCAGTAACGCTTCCTCTGTCTCATGACCTACACATCTTTGTTGCAATCTCTCCTAGCACCCACCCATCACTGGCCTTCTACTTTGCTCCACCTATTGCACCCCTCTTGCACAGTATATAATCATTCACATTTCTCCCTCCCCTTAGCTCTGACGAAGAGTCACACATTCTCAAAACATTAACCAGTTTCTCTCTCCACATATGCTACCAGACCTGTTGGGTTTTTCCAGCATATTGTTTCTGATTCCAGCATCCACAGGATTTGCTATGGTATAAAAATCATCCTTTGCAGAGAAACACATTTCCACAGACTCCCAAAGGCCACTTATTAATTATTATATATTGGCACCTCCAGTAACATTGCACAGATGGCAGAACAATTTGGGAACCAGCTACAAGCAGATTTCTTATATGGAATAGTCTTAAAGCAGTAACAACTTATTTTTCTTTTGTACCTTTGATGTAATAACAGTGTCCCAAGGCGCATCACAAAAGCATTATTAAATAAAGTATGACACTGAGCCACAGAAGGAAACCTATGCAGGGGTGCGCCGTCAGCAGGACTGGAAGATCTGTGTGAACAGCTGTAAAATTCTGGCCATTGGAAGAGATGACTTGACCATAAGCTTGGTCAGAGAGGTAGGTTTTTATGAAGTGCCTTAAAGGTGGTAAGTGAGGTTGAGAGCCGGAGAGGATAGTATTGAGGGTGTTCCAGAGATTGGGACTTAGGCAGCTGAGAGTGCAAATAACAATAGTGCAGTGATTAAAATCAAGGATGTACAAGAGGCTAGAATTAGAGAAGCTGAGATACTTTGGATCGTTATAGGGCTGGAGGTGGTTACTGAGACATAGAAAGACAAGGCCATAGAGGGATTTGAAACAAGGATGAGAATTTTAAAATCAAGACATTGCTTGACTGGAAGCCAATGTAGATCAGTGTGCACAGGCCAAATAGGGGACTGGAACTATGTGCAAATTAAGACATGGGCAGCAAAGATTTGTATGGCCTCAATTTTACAAAATGTACAATGTAGGAGACCAGCCAGAAGTGCATTAGGAAAGTCAAGTCTAGAGGAAGCAAAATATGATTGAGAGTTTCAGAAGCAGAAGAGACGAGACAGAACAGAGGTTAGGCGGCGTTACGGAGGTGGAAATAAGTTGCCTGGCCTGAGTATGTGGTTGGATGCTCATCTTGGAGTCAAATGTGACACCAAGGTTGCAGACAGACTGCCTTAATCGCAGACTGTTGCCTGGAATGGGGTTGGTAGCTCGGGAATGGAATTTGGAGCGGATGTTGGATAAGGAGTCTGACAAATTAACAAAAATGGAGTAGTCAAAAGAGATGGTGGTCAGGTAGAGCTGGGTGTCATCAGTGCTCCTGTAAAAACTAATCATAGAATCATAGAAACCCTACAGTGCAGAAGGAGGCCATTCGGCCCATCGAGTCTGCACCGACCACAATCCCACGCAGGCCCTACCCCCACATATTTACCCGCTAATCCCTCTAACCTACGCATCCCAGGACTCTAAGGGGCAATTTATAACCTGGCCAATCAACCTAACCTGCACATCTTTGGACTGTGGGAGGAAACCGGAGCACCCGGAGGAAACCCACGCAGACAAGAGGAGAATGTGCAAACTCCATGCTGTGCTTTCATATGATGTTGCTGATGGAGCAGCATGTATGAGAAATTGGACAATGCCATGTATAGACCTTTGGGGCAAAAAAGGGTATTAATATCTTATAAGCTGAAAATGCCACTGTCTAGCCCAATATACCGTCTGCAGCATGGTGGCACAGTGGTTGGCACTGCTGCCTCACAGCACCAAGGAGCTGGGTTCAATTCCTGGCTTGGGTCACTGTCTGTGCAGAATCTGCGCGTTCTCCCCACATCTGTGTGGGTTTCCTCCGGGTGCTCCGGTTTCCTCCCGCAGTCCGAAAGATGTGCTGGTTAGGTGCATTGGCCATGCTAAATTCTCCCTCAGTGTACCTGAACAGGTGCCGGAGTGTGACGACTAGGGGATTTTCACAGTAACTTCATTGCAGTGTTAATGTAAGCCTACTTGTGACACTAATAAATAAACTTTAATACCACATTCCCAATCATTTTTATAACCATAGCTTTGAACAAGAGAATCCATAATGACTGACTAAGGATCACATCATCCACAATGAAACAGATGCATATCCCTCAACATCTCTATTACAGCGCTGTCGAAATAAGTCATTTAACTGCTTGTATGCATTGTGCCTATGTTGATTGAGGATCTACCAATTTTCATCTTGCAATATGATCAGATACAAATTGATGGAATAGATGCACCTTAATTGGTCTTTTCACAACAATGGTACAAAACATCTCTATAAAAGCAATGCAGCTAAGATGGCTCATCAATGTGTATTTTTGGCACAAATCCTGGTCAAGCACAGTTCTTTGCATGTACCAAAAGGTGAACCTTACGCATTCTGTATAGTGCTGCATTTAACTGACATCAACAATGTATTGCAATTGGCTGATCCCTTTGTGGTTAAGATGGCACAACAAGCACAGCCTGACTAGAGAGCATGAATCTCCTCATAGCTCACTCTGTGGCATAAGACCTGTTGCAGGAGCGAGTGCCATCTGTAATACATGCAGTTGCTATGTTCTCGGTGTTTCAAACTTCACATCTCGTTTATCACAAAGGCCTTGTCAATATTTCTTGCTCCCACCCCACCTCACCCCTGCCACTAGCTAAACCCTTTGATATTTACCTAACCTCTAAATCTGATTTTGCCAATGCCCCTGCACTGCTTTTCAGTGGTCACACTCCATAAACTCCTGGAATTCCATTCTCTATAAATACCAACATGCTATGCTATCCTGCATTTTCTTGTTTTACATGGCCTGTCATCCCCTCCTTCTAACTCTAACCTGTTTTCTGTATACCCTTCACACCTCTGCTCCATTAGTGACAAAATCATTGGGATCTTAGCCCTACGATGTGGAATTTCCTCCTTAAACATCTCTGTGCCTCTCTTTACTCTTTGCAACTTTAAAAGTGCGATTGAAAGCAAGCCTTCAGTCACCTCTTAAATACCACAAAAACATTCATTTTCCATTTCCTTGTTCCCCTGTGAATGAAGGCACCAGATAAATGCCAGTTATTAATTAAAACATTAGAATAACCAGCTTGTGGCACAGACTGTTGCAGGTATTGCTTAAGCCTTGGGCTTTATAAAGCTCGTTATTTTCAAAAAATGGAGCCCTGGAAACTGGCCTGCCTATTTTATGCTGAATTCTCTCTGTAGTCTTTGCATTTACAATGCCTATTTTGCTGTCAGCATGGCGGCACAGTGGTTAGCACTGCTGCCTCACAAGACTAGGGTTGCAAGTTCAATTCTGGCCTCGGGTCACTGTCTGTGTAGAGTTTGCACGTTCTCCTCGTGTCTGTGTGGATTTCCTCTGGTTTCCTCCCACTGTCCAAAGATGTCAGGGTTAGTTTAATTGGCCATGCTGAAATTGACCCTAGTGTTAGAGGGATTTGCAGGGTAAATGCACGGGGTTACAGGAAAAGGGCCTGGGTGGGATTGTGGTTGGCACAGAGTTGATAAGCCAAATGGCCTCCTTCTGAACTGTAGGGATTCTATGATTTCACAGATAAATACATCTCTTTGCATCATGAATACCTGAATTTTAATAATAGTTTAAAAAACGCTCTTTACTTCACGTTTAATTGAATGAAATTTGAATATCTAGATTTTGATTTGCACTTTTCAGAAACAAATTGGGGCCTAACCAGTCTTGCTTCTGTTGGATCATCAAACTTTAAAAAAAATATTTACCATTGAACATTAAGGAAACAGTGCATTTTCTGCATTGCACTCGGTTAATCAGATTTCCTGAACAAGTACAAGCTAAGCAATATTTTCTCAGATGATTTATTCATATATTTTATAGAGATGTACGCCACCATGTTCTCAGTATAACAGCAGTAGTAATCATGGTCAATTCAATATATTCAATGTATAACATGAAAAGGCAATATGCTTCTTACATGCAGTACTGACAGTTATGAAATATTAATTCATAATGTCATCAGCTGGACAAATATCACTTTACAATGTCATTGGCTAGACACTCATATGTATTGAACTTTGTTGAAACAAACACTTTTCCTAAACAGAGGACACTGGTTTACAGCAGCTGCTATGTTGCATTTTTGAAGGGCACAAGCTACTCTTGTGGAGACACCAAGGGTAGAATGTTAGGGATGATGTGTGTTTGGCATTTGCCACGCCAAGTTGGTGCTTAACGGGCAACTGCCAATTATTTGAGTTCCACTGCCATTTACTTTCATTTGAGCATTGATTGGCAGTGGACAGGACTTCCATCAGCCCTTAGGAGGAAGTCCTGCCTGTGTGAGCTGTCAACCAATCAGATTGGCAGGCAGTTTTCAACCCAGCCAGGCACAGTGCTGCAATGGTCAGAAGCGGTACTGCAGTGCTCTGCCTGGGATTACGTCCCAGGACTTTTGATAAGGCAGGTCCCGGGGATCCTGGGGCAGGAAGGTAGGAGATGCCCGGAGGAAGTCAGGAATGGGGCGATCAAGGCATCGGGAGGTAGGCCAATGGGGAGGGGTTCCAGACCCCCAGTGTCCCGGTGGTGGGGGTTGCCCCAATTCTGAGGCGGTGTTCAGAGTGAAGCCCTCTCACCCGAGATGGGGAAAAGTGAAAATGTCACTTTCCCACTCTTCCCTCACTCACTCCCACCAGCATAAAAATTGAGGCTGGATGGGATAAGGCTCTTAGGTGGCCATTAAGTGGCCACATAAGGGCATTATTAGGTGAATGGGTGGTTTCCCACTCGAGGCCCTGCCAAAGGGGCAAAATTGCATCTGGGTTTGGATGTGTGAGTTTCCAGGGGGGAATCCTGTCCATTCAATTTTAAGCTCACCCATGCTTCAGACCCCATCTTGGGGTGGAGCATAAAAGTCAATGAGCTCTCAAAGAGGGGGCATATGATCCAGCTCTTGGGTGTAAAAAGATACTGGATTTTTGAATAGTTAGAGAGACTGCCACAGGGGCAGCAGCCTTACTTTATCTCTTTCTTCTAAAACTTCTCTCATCTGTTAAGCTGCTTACGATTTAGAAGAACCCACCAGAAGACCTCATTGCTGCAAACCAAGATTTCTTCAACCAGCCATGATTGCAGACTGATACTCCACTGTGGAAAAGGACCCTTCAGCTGTAAACAAGCCTCCGACAATTTGTGATTTTTTTTCTCTGACTTTACTTGTTTGGCTAAGTTTTTAAAATTGGATACTCCTCAGAGTTTTATGCATTAATGGTTAATCATTTTAACTGTACATTGTAAACATTTTGTTAAAATTTCTGCATCTTTACCTGAGTGAGTTCTGGCAATAAAACTAACTCTTTACTTGTTAACTTAAGGAACCTGGCTGGCTTATTTCTTGCACCGAGCTATATACAGTCAACTATATACTGGGCATGATCTTACTGCCTGTTCACGCAATGCTCCCGCTGCAGCGAAAATTGAGAATTTGGCGACAAGCCAAATCTCCATTCACTGCAGTAGGATGGGAAAATCCAGCCATTAAATTGGCAATATCACCTACCTTTTAAATTCTAACGCTGTTATGGCCAACTTAGGAGTCAGTTCACTCCTGTTAACCTGATTGTAACACAATGCACTAGCTCTGTAACCTCTTCCATTCCTGCAACTCTCTGAGATCTCTCCACTTGTCTAATTAAGGCCTTCTGTGCATCGCAATTTTAAAATTCTCATCTTCGTTTTCAAATCCCTTCATGCTTCACCATCACCAGCAACCCCTCTTCTCCCCTTAGGAATAATATCTGAATTTCTTTGCCTCACTACCTCTCTCTCTCCCTTTAAGACATGACTGCCTCTTTAACCAAGGTTTTGATCACCTGTCCTAATGTCTCCTTATATGGCTCAGTGTCAAATTTTCTTGGGAAGTGTCTTAGGACAGTAGCGACATCAAAGATGCCACAATAAATTGGGTTGTTGTTGCAGTTCGACAAATAATTGACTGAAAATTTTGATAAAAGATGATACTTGTGAAATGAGTCAATCTGATCATCTGTTTTATGAATATGGGACATGGTTGCTTGAAATGATATGAAATTTTTTCAAGATCCCAGATTTGCTGTTAAAAAAAAATGTGTTTATCAGATGAAATGTTCCCATATTTAGACTTTTCAGGAATTTAGTCATTCAGCATCACCTTCAAAAAAAGCTCATTAATTGCATCTCAGTGATTGATTTACTCTATTCTCTGAAACCAACAATGGACGTTCAAATATACCAATCACTCCTGGGAAATCTGGAAAATCCATGCTAAACAAAGTTGCTCAAATACCCATGACTGAGTAATGGATACAGGCAGAAATTGAGAATATCAATTAGAAAAACAATACAGGCAGAAATTGAGAATATCAATTAGAAAAACAATACATTGGGTAAAAACAGTTAAATTAAGGTGAAAATAACAGGACAGGACAAGAATAAGAAAGTATATAACATGAAAAGAGCGATGACAGTGCAAGCACAAGTTTAAATGATTTTGTTTGTATATATAATTATACTTTTTTGTTTCATTTTATAATATAGTTTAACATTGCAATAATAATGCTGTTTCTGATGCCTGAATAGTTTTATCATTGTAACATTTTTTTTATTTCAGTGGTAGAGTGCCTCAGCTGAAACCAAACAAAACTGACCAACCCAGGGAAAGATATTGCTCCCTGATTCTTCCAGATTTTTTTTAGTGTCTGCAGTAATCACCAGGATATAGGAGGAAGGTGGGATCATGCTATTGAGTTGCAAGATCAGCCATGATGATACTGAATGGCAGAGCAGGCTCGAAGGGCCGAATGGTTTACTTCTGTTCCTATTTTCTATGTTTCTATATTGCCTGGCTAGATGGAGCTCCCTGAGCCCTGCACAAGATTTTGTCAGAGGACAGTCTTCAACGATGTGTCATTGAGTGGGTGCATCATAGCTGCAGTCCGGATTCCCTGCAAGGCCCCACTTGTGCCGATTTATTGCACAAAGGCTTTGGCAGAGGGAAAACAGTTGCCAAGTGCCCATTGTTTGATATGGTAGGTTGAAGCCCATTGGGCAGCCTGTGGGATTGGTAATGAGCAAGTGGTTTTTAATGGTGACTTGTTGGTTCCATTCCTGTTGGCAAAGGGCTTCTGCTGTTATTGCTTGTTATTCTTATTCTTCCAGTACTCAGAATGCATTCACGCAGAGTTGAGTATTGCTCCAAAGTGGTTTCAGCTTTACACCAATGCTGAACCAGCAGGGATGAAAATTGAAAATGAAGGATGAATGATGCAGAGTGAAGTCCCTACTTCCATCATTCTTCCTCATTTCCTTCTGATGTCCGGTCTGGCCTGAACACTAGATTCATGCTGCATTTACATAACGAAAGCCAAGATGCAAAACAAAATCAATTGATCCAGACCTCATTGACCCTTGGGTAAATGCACCTTTGGGATTAAACCAGAAATACTTTTAACTGCAAAGAGACCACAATACTAACTATCTTAAGCAGTCCCTCAGGATCGAGAATGACTTGCTTACACTCGGGTTCTGAGAAGGCTGTTAAGTCCAATGTGTGATCTGCAGACTCTGCCACATGTGGGGCTGGTGATGCATGAGGGTTGGGGTGGTGGGTTGTTTGGAGGTATGTGCACTGCCTCAAACACCTTGGGCGGATTTTACAGCCTTGCTCATCCTGAAGCTGTACTGCCAGAGGTCAGCGGACCTTCCCATTATCCACCCCTCGCCCACTCTGATTCCCGTGGCAAACGGGGCAGTAGAATTCCGGCCCTTGACTCTGCATCTTACTAATAAAGTCTCTCGATTTGTTCAATGGCTCCCCAAATGAGCCATTCCTATATTAGTCGGTCACAACATAAGGTCACCCATGAGCTAGCGAGTGTACTTGACCTCTTCAGGGATGCTTTCAGTACATTCCTAAGGCACTTCTGCTTCCTGAGAGTCTTCTGCCATGATTGAGTTCAGAGTAGAGCAATTGCCTCAAGAGTTTGGTGTCAGGCATACAAACAACATGCCTTGCCCAGTGGAACTGGTTTTGAATGGTTAGTGTTAGGATGTTGGACAAGTTTGGAGAGCACATGACTGTTGAATTGAGGTTCTTGCCACCAAATGTGGAGGGCCTTGTGAAGGTAAGTGCGCCAGGGACCCGGGTTCGATTCTTGGCTTGGGGTCACTGTCTGTGTGGAGTTTGCAAGTTCTTCCCGTGTCTGTGTGGGTTTCCTCTGGGTGCCCTGGTTTCCTCCCACAATCTAAGGATGTGCGGGCTAGGTTGATTGGCCATGTTAAATTGACCCTTAGTGTCAGGGAGACTGGCAGGGTAAATACATGGGGTTAAGGGGATCGGGCTTGGGTGGGATTGTGGCCAGTGCAGACTCGATGGGCTGAATGACCTCCTTCTGCACTATAGGGATTCTATGATTCTATTCTAAAGCTGGTGGCATTTCCGCATTGCTTTAAAGTGCCTGCTGTAGGTTTTTCAAGTCTCTGAAGCATATGGGGGGGGGTGGGGGGGGGTGGTGTGGGGGAATCACTGTTGCCTGGCAAACCATGATGTTAGTCTCAACTTTGCGATGCTGGTCCTCAAATACTCTTTTCTTCAGTCAGCCAAAGACTGAGCTGGCACACCGGAGGTATTGATGAATTTTGTCATTTATGTCTGCCTTTATCAAAAGGAGGCTCCCAATTATCCAGGATCTCGCTGTTGATTGTAATCAGTGGTGGGGTGGGAGGTACGTTTTGCTGTGGGGGCTGGTTGGAAGAAGATCAAATTCAAGAAAAATGCAAGGAACAACACAAACCTCATGGCCTTTCTCAAACACACAAAAACCTTCGACTCCATTAACTGTGGCGACTTATGGAGTATCATCCTCAAATTTAACTACCCTCAGAAATTTGGCCCCATCCTCCAGTTACTCCATGATGAAGTTTAAGCTGTGATCCTCAGCACTGTAAACCCTGTCTGAGTGAAAATTGGGGCCAGGCAAGGCTGAGTCATTGCACCAATTCTCTTCTGTATTTTCCTAGCTACAATACTGCACTTCATCACCACCAAATTACCCACAGGCATGGGGATAATCTACAGGGCAAGCAAGAAACTGTTCAACATACACCGCCTTCAATCCAAAACCTAAACCACTCCAACCTCAGTCATATAGCTTCAGTGTGCAGATGGTGCAAGTGCGTGGTCTCACTCAGAAACCGAGCTCCATGTCTCTGTATTTGTGTATATGTCTCTGCATTTGGAGACTTCTTTTCCAAAGCACATGAGAAAAATGTGCCTTTCATGAAATACCCAGAAAACTATATTAATAACTATCAGATAGCAGGGTTGCACCATTGATTACAATATGTCTTTCCCTTGTGTTGCATTGGCTAATAAAGGCACAAAGAATGGTATTATTGTATTTATCCCACGAACCACAAACTACAGCTGTTACTTAATTTTGAAGCCAAAATTGCATTAAAAAGAAATGACATCTTGGTGTATAGAATTTGCTTCTTTGTTTAGTCAAGGTTTTGAAGAGTCTGATTGTTTCACGTAAATTGTTGTAGCCGCGGAATTAGGCATTACCTTAAAAAAAACCTCAGCCATCATTTCCCAGTGACTGCTGCTCTGGGCCCATCTAACAATTTAACTGAATGAAGTTTAAACAAGATAAACACCCTGGGGAGCAATGAAAACATTTTTTTTCTCACTGCTGCAGAACATGCCTCATCTCTTTAGCCTTTACCGATTCCCCTCACTTTCTTTGTTGCTAAGATTTGGTCATTCACTCATGAAGAGCAGCCCTTCTAAAAGACGGGGGCGAGGAGTGGGGGGGGGGGGGGGGGGACAATTTTTTCTAAAGAGCACGCCCTTTGCCAGGCGTAGATGAGTTAGAATAAAGTGCAGGATGAGGGTGATATCTTTTTGGGTACTCACTGAAGGCGACCACAGCCAAGGACAGGGTGATGACAATTGAGACCCAGGACACCCACAACGCCTTCTTGCGGTAGCTCTGGGCTTCGTGGGGTTTCAGCTTTTGGCTACTTTCCAACAAACCTGGAAGAAAAGGTCACGAAGAAATGAATCGTCTTACATGATGTGTGTGGCTAAGTGGCGTTTGCTGGGGCTGGCACGATCCCAAATTAGTGGAGGAATTATGCAAGTTGAAATGTATGATACACTTAACACCAGCAGCACAAATCCATTGAGACCAGTGGATTCTTGCAGGGCTGCTGGTGTAAGTTTATTCTTAAAGGATTTTTTTATTGGGAGCTTCGTCCTTGACGTGTTCAATAATTCATAACAATTCCCTTTGCCCGTGTCAATGTATCTGTGCTGCGGACAACTCGATCGCCGCATTAAAATACATAAAACGTTTAATCTTGGTGAATAATTAATAATCAAACTTCCTAAATGGCTACAATGATGGTAAAAGTACTTTTCTGCTTAAAGTCAACTGTAAATGTGGCGTAACAATGGCATGTGGCCTGTTTAAAAGTTTTCATACCCAGATAACTCACTCAATAAACATTGGGGTGAAGGTTATGCTGCAGCTGCTGTTAGTTCGCCGGCACTCGGGTCTAACCCAGCCTCTGGCTCCCCACTCTCTCACACATCTTAATCGCAATTGCGGATCTCACACTCACCTCTGTTCTCCACCATATCACCGAACTGCGCGCTCTCACTAATTCTCATTTCGTTCTCTTTGTCCATCTTGAAGGTTTCCTTGTGCTGCCCGGAGGAGGTGGGGGGCCCCTGCCCGCTGTCCCGGGGCTCGCCGGCAGTCTGGGTGGTGGAAGCGGTGGGGAGATCTGAAGACGGAGGGGTCTCCATGGCTCAAGTAGTGTGCGGGGAGGGGGGGGGGGGGAATGTATCACACTGGTGAGAAATCTGCACACCCAGGCACAGAGACAGATGGAAAGCAGAGGAATAAACGCGAGGCTCACGTCTCAGAAGCACTCCCGAATCATCAGCACGGAGCTGCAAACTGGAAAGGGGCTCATTGACGAACAGACTCTAATTAAAATTCCGACTTTCGTCAGATCAGTTGTGAGCCGGTGTGGGATTGTTGTATAAATATGTCCAGGCTGTGTGACGAAGCGTTCATATCTGCAGAAAAAAAACAAAACATAAATCAACATAATAAATAAGTTCATGGCATTCAGCAGATATGTTTGCACAAGGTACAGCTTGATGTTTAAAAATCATTCTCTATAATTCTGCACCCTTCAGCACGGCTACATCCCCCCCAGCCAGTAAACACAATCACTCCTGCCTCGCAGTGAATTCCACACCTTGGTTTCTAAGGCCAGATTCTCCCTGTGACAGGCGTTGCTGTGAACTCACTCAGGCGCTTAGAACAATTCGCCCCAGACACCGGGGGAGCGAACCAGGAAAGGTGGAGAGACTATTCCGTAAGGTGTTTTTTTTTTCCTCTGCCCAGCCTTGTCAATGCGCAGAAGTTCAAGCAGTAATAATGGGAGAACTGTTCCCAACCGGAACTTCTGCCCACTTGTAAGAGTTTCGGAGTGGATTTACGAATCCGGGAAGGTTGTGTATACAATAAACAATCCGCACACTCAATGGGCTTGGCTTGTATTGAATGTGCTTGGCTTTGCTATTTTGAAGACGCGTCTCATTGTACCTGGCTTTACGCCGACTGAACAGCAAGATAGGCGATCAATTTTAACTCTTTGGGGAGCACCCCCCGCCCGCCCCTCGCAGTGTCTGAGCTGTCAGTTTGTAAAGCTAATCCCCGGATAAAATGATGGATGGTGACCTGATGGGTGCTGCAAGTCACACCCAAGCTTTACTTTCATCGTGTCCAGGATGGTAGTAAGCAAAGCTTTTCACGATATACCACAATTCTAGTCAGAATGTTAAATGTGTGCCTGACGATATAATGAATCTTGGCAAAGAAAGGACACCGAGCCAATTTATGGATTTTGTGAATAATCGCTGATTAATTTTACCAGATTGCCCAGTCGGTGGACCTACTCTCCATATCAATTACTTTATCTGTCTTTGGTGTTAAATGATAGACCAATCCGAAAATATCTGATAGCTGGAGCTAAATTGGACAAGTATATTCTTAATGTGCCTTGAATAAGTGAAGGTAGTCGCGACTGTAAAACAAAGAATCTCATGTTTGTATTGATATAAATGCAGTTTCACAAAAAAAGGACTCTGAACTCAGTAAAAGGGGAAATATTGAATATGATATATGTAGAGATTATAGATGTAAAAGGCGTTATTGATTAATATTAGCAGGTCCTGGATCATTGGTCCATAATTAGGTCATGTTTAATACATCATACTGTCAGCATGCATATCCATTTTCAAAAGTAACACCGCTGTGAAACATTGTCCTATGGAATTACGCTGCGTAAAGCCCGCTTTCTGCTATCCCCTGTTCAAAAAGTGAGCACGCGTTTCTCTAAGGCAACTAGCCTTGGGCAACAAATGCTGGTCCGCAGCCAGCGATGCCAACATGAATTAAAACAAATGTTGTGAGCCAGTAAATATTCTCCCGTTGAAAAGCTGGCTGAAGTTCTACCATTTCTCGCTGCTGCTAAACAAATCACGCAAAATGACAACTTTATAAACAGCGATGCTGGAAAATAGTTGCAGCAATTAGTTCGAAGCACAGATCTGCCAGTTTCCCCTGCAAATTTGCTCCAGTTGAAGCTCTTCTGTGGCCACAGAATGTGTCCTCGTTTATTACCGACAGTTTGTGAGGGTTTATAAATGTTTAGCTGGGATTTTGTACTGACTGACATCTGCTTGGACATACTAACACAGAATCACAGGATTCGTACTGTGCAGAAGGAGGCCATTCGACCCATCGTGTCTGCACCGGTTCTCCCAATGAGCATTTATGGCTTAATGCCATTCTTCTGCTTTTTCTCTGTAATCCTGCATATTGTCTCTATTCAAGTTATCACCAAATTCTCTCTTGAATGCCTTAATGGAACCTGCCTGCACCACAATCCAGGCACTGCATTCCAGACCCCGAACCACTGTGTGAAAAGGGTTTCTCTCACATCACATTTGCTTCTTTTCAATTCTGTTCCCTTGCATTCTCAATCCTTTATTTTACTCATTTACAGGATGTGGATGTTGCTAGCTAGGCCTGCATTTATTGCCCACCTCCAATTGCCCTTGGGAAGATGGTGGTGAGTTGCCTTCTTGAACCACTGCAGTCCATGTGCTGCAGGTACACCCTCGGTGCTGCTTGGGAGGGAGTTCCAAGATTTTGACCTAGCGACAGTGAAGGAATGGCGATATATTTCCAAGTCAGGATGATGACTTCCAGGTGGTGATGTCCCCATGTATCTGCTGCCTTTGTCCTTCTAAATGGTAGAAGTCATGTGTTTGGAAGGTGCTGTTGAAGGAGTCTTGGTTAATTCCTGCACTCGTAGATGGTGCACATTGCTGCCACTGTGCATCAGAGATGGAGCAAATGAATGTTTGTAGTTGAGGCCAATCAAGTGGGCTGCTTTGTCTTGGATGGGTCAAGCTTCCTGAGTATTGTCAGAGCTGTACACATCCAGGCAAGTGGGGAGTATTCCATCACACTCCTGACTTGCGCCTTGTAGATGGTGGACAGGTTCTGAAGAGTTGGGGTTAGTTACTCATGACAAGTTTTCTAGCCCATGACATGCTCGTGTAGCACAGCATTTATATGGCTGGTCCAGTTCTATTTCTGGTCAATGATAACCTCCAGAATGTTGTTGTGGGGGATTCAGCAATGATAATGCCATTGAATGTCAAGGGCGACAGTTGGATTCTCTCTTGTTGGAGTTGGTTATTGCCTGGTATTTATGTGGCATAAAAGTTACTTGCCACTTGTCAGCCCAAGCCTGGATATTGTCCAGGACTTCCTGCATTTGGAAATGGACTGTTTCAGTATCGAGGAGTCGCGAGTGGTGCTGAACATTGTGTAATAATCAGCGAACATCCTTACTCTGACCTTATGGTGGAATCACATTCCAATCATTATTCATGTAAATTGAGTTTGTGTTTTTGTGCCCTGTTTGTGATCAGAACTCCCACCCACCTGACGAAGGGACAGCCTGTTCCGAAAGCTAGTGGCTTTTGCTACCAAATAATCCTTTTGGACTTTAACCTGGTGTTGTTAGACTTCTTACTTTTGGTGGAAGACAGGTCATTGATGAAGCAGCTGAAGATGATTGAGCCTAGGACACTACCCTCAGGAACTCCTGCAGGAATGTCCTGAAACTGAGATGATTGACCTCCAACCACCACAGCCATCTTCCAATCAGCTCACAATTTCCCCCTGAATCCCTTTGACTCCTATTTTACTAGGGCTCCTTGATGCCATGTTGCTTGAAGGGGAGTCACTTTCACTTCACCTCTGGAATTCAGGTCTTCTGTCTATGTTTGAACCAAGGTTGAAATGAGGTCAGAGTTGAGTGACTCTGATGAAACCCAAACTGAGTATCAGTGAACAAGCTATTGTTGAGTAGGTCCTGCATGATAGCACTGCTGATGACCCCTTCCATCACTATACTGATGATCGAGAATAGACTGATGGGGTAATAATGACCAGGTTGGATTTGTCCTGATTTTTATGTGTAGGACATGCCTGGGCAATTTTCCATGTTGCCGGGTAGATGCTAGTGTAGTAATTGTATTGAAGCAGCTTGGCTACCGGCATGGCAAGTTCTGGAGCACAAGTCTTCAGGACTATTGCTGCGATATTGTCAGGGCCCAGAGACTTTGCAGTATACGAGTGCCTACAGCTATCTCTTGATAACATGTGGAGTGAATTAAATTGGCTGAAGACTGGAATCTGTGATGCTAGGGACCTCCGAAATAGGGCTAAATGGATCATCCACTCAGTAATGGTTAAAGATTGATGCAAAGGCTTCAGCCTTATCTTTTGCACTGATGTGCTGGGCTCCCCTATTATTGAGGATGGGGATATTTGTAAATAAACTCACTCTTCCAGTGAGTTGTTTAATTGTCCATGACCATTCATAACTGGATGTGGCAGGATTGCAGAGCTTAGATCTGATCTGTTGGTTGTGGAATTGCTCAGCTCTGTCTATCACTTGCTGCTTATGCTGTTTTGCATGCAAATAGTCCTGTTTGTATCTTCATCAGGTTGACACCTTATTGTTAGGTATGCCCAATGTTGCTCCTGGCTTGCTCTCCTGCATTCTTCATTGAACTAAGATTGATCCTTTGGCTTGGTGGTAATGGTAGAGAGTGGGTATGCCAGATCATGAGGTTACAGATTGTGGTTGAGTTCAGTTCTGCTGCTGTTGATGGCCTACAGCACATCATGGATATCCTGTCTTGAGTTGCCAGATCTGTTTGGAATCCAAGCCATTTAGCACAGTGGTAGTGCCACAAAACAATGAAGGTTATGCTCAATGTGAAGATGGAACTTTGTTTCCACAAGGACTGTACGGTCATCACTCCTACCGATACTGTCATGGGCAGATGCATCTGCAGCGGGAAAATTGGTGAGGATGAGGTCAAATATGCTTTTCCCTCTTGTTGATTCCCGCTCCACCTGCCACAGACCCAGTCTAGCAGCAGTGTCCTTTAGGACTCAGCCAGCTTGGTCTGTGGTGGTGCGTCCAAGCCATTCTTAAGGATAGTTTATCCCTATCAACTCTGTTCAGCTCCCTCATGATTTTTCATACCTGTATCAAATCTCCTCTTAACTTTCTCCTCTACAAGGAGAACAGCCCGAACTTCTCCAATCTATCTTGATCCATGGAACCATTTTTGTAAACTTCTTCTGCACTTTCTCCAATGCATTCACATTCTTCCAAAAGTGTGTTGCACAGAATGGTATGAAATACACCAGCTGAGGCCTAACTAGTGTCCAAAACAAGTTTAACATAACATCCTTGCTCTTGTACTTTGTGCCACTATTAATAAATCCTAGGACACTGCATGCTTTATTAATTTTCTCCACCTGTCCTGCCTTTATTGACTTATGCACATTTACCCACAAGTCCCTCTGTTCCTGCACACTCTTTCGGGTTGTGCCCCTCTTTTGTATCATCTCTCCATGTTCTTCCTGCTAAAATGAATCAGCTCACAGTTCTCTGCCATTGAACTACATCTCCCACCTATCTGCCCTTGTTTATCGAACTTGTTTATGTCCTTTTGAACTTCTACACTATCCATCTCACAGATTACAATGCCTCCAAATTTTCTATCATCTGTAAACTTCGAAATTAAAGTCATAGAGTCATCTAATTTTACAGCATGGAAAAGAGGTCCTTCGGTCCATTGTGTCCATGCTGCCATCAAGCACCTATCCTAATCCCATTTTCCAGCACTTGACCCGTAGCCTTGTATTTAATGGCATTTCAAGTGCACATCTAACTATTTCTTAAATGTTGTGAGGGTTCCCACCTCTGCCAATCTCTCAGGCAGTAAGTTCCAGATACCCAACACCCTCTGGGTGAAAATGTTTTTTCTCACATCTCCTATAAACCTCCTGCTCTTTAACTTAAATCTATGCCCCCTGATAATTGACCCTTCTACTGAGGGGAGAAGTTCCACATTAGCTGTCCTCCAATCTTCTGGCACCTCTTCTATGATGTGGAGATGCTGGCGTTGGACTGGGGTAAACACAGTAAGAAGTTTAACAACACCAGGTTAAAGTCCAACAGGTTTATTTGGTAGCAAAAGCCACACAAGCTTTCGGAGCCTTAAGCCCCTTCTTCAGGTGAGTGGGAATTCTGTTCACAAACAGCACTGTTCTGTTTGTGAACAGAATTCCCACTCACCTGAAGAAGGGGCTTAAGGTTCCGAAAGCTTGTGTGGCTTTTGCTACCAAATAAACCTGTTGGACTTTAACCTGGTGTTGTTAAACTTCTTACCTCTTCTATGGCCAGAGAAGATTTGAAAATTATTGTCAGAGCCACTGCAATCTCCTCCTTTGCCTCCCACAGCAGCCTGCGATACATCTCATCTGGGCCTGGGGATTAATCCATTTTTAGGCCCATTAAAACCATTAATATCTCCTCTTTCTTAATGTTAAATTGTTCAAGTAAATCACAAGGCCCCTCCCTGATTTCTATACCATAGAACCATAGAAAATTACAGCTCAGGAACAGGCCTTTTGGCCCTTCTTGTCTGTGCCGAACCATTTTATGCCTAGTCCCACTGACCTGCACTTGGACCATATCCCTCCATACCCCTCTCATCCATGAACCCGTCCAAGTTTTTCTTAAATGTTAAAAGTGACCCCGCATTTACCACTTTATCCGGCAGCTCATTCCACACTCCCACCACTCTCTGCGTGAAGAAGCCCCCCCTAATATTCTCTTTAAACTTTTCTCCTTTCACCCTTAACCCATGCCCTCTGGGTTTTTTTCTCCCCTAGCCTCAGCGGAAAAAGCCTGCTTGCATTCACTCTGTCTATACCCATCAAAACCTTATACACCTCTATCAAATCTCCCCTCAATCTTCTACGCTCCAGGGAATAAAGTCCCAACCTATTCAATCTCTCTCTGTAACTCAGCTTCTCAAGTCCCGGCAACATCCTTGTGAACCTTCTCTGCACTCTTTCAATCTTACATTACTCTTACAGTATACCTACATCATTGTTCACCATAGTGAACACAGAGGCAAAGTACTCATTTAAAACCTCATCTACATCTTCTGGTCACACACAAATTGCCACATTGGTCCCTAATGGGCCCTATTCTTTCCCTGGTCATCTTCCTAACCTTAGTATGCTTATATAACGCCTTTGGATTTCCTTTATTTCACTGCCAATGCTTTTTATGCCCCCTCTAAATGCTCTCCTAATTTCTTTTTAAAATAATCCCTGCATTTTCTATACTCCTCTAGGTCTTCCGCTGTTTTGAGCCTTCTGGATCTGCCATAAACCTCCCTTTTTTTCCTTATCCAACCCTGGATATCCCTTGACATTGTCTCCTGCATAACAAGATCTAGATCACTAATGATCGACTCCTGAGGAACTCTAGCCTGGAAATGACTTTTCCCAAGCACGGCCCTGTCAGTGAGAATTGTGTGAGCTGGTCATACCTGCTGAGCGCACAGGTGCAAAATTTCTGTAATAGCTTCACATCGTAGAGCGCAACTTCACACTGTATATGCCTCATCATCACACTTCTGCTAATGCATGTTGCTCAGGAGGAAGCCCTTTTCCTGTTTACATTGCACAAACCATGCTAATATTATGTATTTTAAATGAGCGTTAAATTAGTCTATTTCCCCCAAACAACAATTGGTCCCTTAAATTTGCAATGTCCCCCTACACAATCTATATTCCTCATAATTATCTTTATTATTGTTAGGCTTTACTTATCATATTCCTCATTTTAAAAATTGAGTTTAATTTTGATTTATTTACCCATGGAATGCTGCATTTTGTTGCATCCCCTTTTCAGCTGTATTTCCTCATTTGTTCTATTAGACTCCTGTTATAATTCTGGCAGGAATTCACAGATCCAATAACAACAACCTGTCTTTATGTAACACCTTTAGAGAGTAAAATATCCACAGGAAGCATTTTGCTATGGGCGGCACAGTGACACAGTGGTTAGCACTGCTACCTCACAGCGCCAGGGACCTGGGTTTGATTCCTGGCAAGGGTCACTGTCTGTGTGGAGTCTGCACATTCTCCCCATGTCTGCATGGGTTTCCTCCTCGTGCTCCAGTTTCCTCCCACATTCCGAAAGATGTGCTGGTTAGGTGCATTGGCCATGCTAAATTCTCCCTCAGTGTTCTCAAACAGGCGCCAGAGTATGACAGCAAGAGGATTTTCACAGTAACTTTACTGCAGTGTTAATGTAAGCCTATTTGTGACACTAATAAATAAACTTAAAAAGGAACGTTACCTAATGAAAGTTGACAACAAAATGCGAATGGAAATCTTGGAACAGATAACCAAAAGCATGGTCAAGGAGGTTGGCTTTGGAGAGCGTCTTAAAGAAGGAAAAAGAGGTAGAGAGTTTCAGGGGAGACATTCAAAGCTTAGGGCCAAGACAACTGAAGGCACAGGCATTAGTTGTGGACTGGTTTGCCTGTGTTGTCATCTATTTGCAAGTTATGGACATTGCTTTCTGTGTTTCCCAGTCACTTGATTTAATAGAAGAATGGAGTATACATAACAAGGGTAACCACTGAATTATCCACCAGGACCAATCCTTTTCCTACATTTAGCCTGACTAATTGTACCCATATCTTCCTTTAGTAAATCTAATTCCTATCTTCAAAAAGGGATACTCGTCTTCTTGAGAAGTGAGTTCAGAATAATGGGTATAATTATGAGGTAGGCACTAACAGATCATGTAAAGAATATAGGAAAATATTCTCAGGTAGATTGGCCATGGTAAGTTGCCCCTTAGTGTCCAAAGATGTGTAGGTTAGGTGGAATAGCCTTGGTTAATGCATGGGGTTACTTGGATAGGACGAAGGGACGGCCTGGGTGAAATGCTCTTTTGGAGAGTTGGTGCAGGCCCGATGGATTGGATGGCCTCTTTCTGCACTGGAAGGATCCTATTGTTTCTATCGTTCATACTGAGAATGGTGAGAAAGCGAATTTTGCTGCCACATAGAGTGAGAGAAGAGGATAGCATTGAAGGGTAGGATAAATGCTGACATGTGGAAGCAGGAAGTAAATGAAGGCCAGTTGGTTCTATGTAATTTTATGCAATAGTCGACCTACTTCTCACTTCCAACATCATTTGAGCCAGTTGGTGCAAAATATTCAGACAAAATCTTGGCCATGCCTTCATTTTTGATAGCTAGTTTCCCATATTTAACCCTGAATAATCATATCCTCTCTAACTATTCTATTACATTTTATGCATTTATAAAGCTTTTATTGTTCCCTTTTATGTAGTCTGCTGATGTTTTTATATTACATTTTAATCCTTCTAATGTCCCCTCTCCCTTCCCCCCCATACACTATATATTCCTCTTGATTATTTTTAGGCTTAACTTTATCATATCCCTCATTTAAGAGTTGAGTTTAATTTTGATCTATTTACTCATGGAACTCTACACTTCGTTGCATCCCCTTTTCAACATATAGGGGCTGTGCTTCCTCAATGGTTCCATTGGACTCCTGTTGTAATTTGAGCAGGAATTCACAGATCCAATAACAACAACATGCCTTTATAGAATGCTTTTAGAGAGTAAAACATTCTAAAGGGGTGGCACAGTGGCACAGTGGTTAGCAGTGCTGCCTCACAGTGCCAGGGACCCAGGTTCAATTCTGGCCTCAGGTGACTGTCTGTGTGGAGTTTGCACGTTCTCCTTGTGTCTGCATGGGTGTCGGCTTGGTGCTCCAATTTCCTCCCACAGTCCAAAGATGTGTAGGTTAGGTGGATTATCCATGTTATTAAACTAGAAAGAGTGCAGAAAAGATTTACTAGGATGCTACCGGGACTTGATGGTTTGAGTTATAAGGAGAGGCTGGATAGACAGGGACTTTTTTCTCTGGAGCATAGAAGGCTGAGGGGTGATCTTATAGAGGTCTACAAAATAATGAGGGGCATAGATCAGCTAGATAGTCAATATCTTTTCCCAAAGGTAGGGGAGTCTAAAACCAGAACGCATAGGTTTAAGGTGAGAGGAGAGAGATACAAAAGTGTCCAGAGGGGCAATTTTTTCACACAGAGAGTGGTGAATGTCTGGAACAAGCTGCCAGAGGTAGTAGTGGAGGCGGGTACAATTTTGTCTTTTAAAAAACATTTAGACAGTTACATGGGTAAGATGAGTATAGAGGGATATGGGCCAAATGCGGGCAATTGGGACTAGCTTCGGGGTTTAAAAAAAAGGGCAGCTTAGACAAGTTGGGCTGAAGGGCCTGTTTCCATACTGTAAACCTCTATGACTCTATGAATCTATGTGCGGGGAGAGGGCAGAGAGTAGGGCCTGGGTCGGATTGGATGTTATTTCAGAGAGTTGGTGCAGACCCAATGGCTGGATGGCCTTTTTCTGCACTGTAGGGATTCTATGGAAAATGCTTCACAAAAACATTAACAAACACAAGTTGACACCAAGGCACAAATGGAAATATTAGAATAGATAACCAAAAGCTTAGTGAAGGAGGTAGGATTTAAAGCTCTGATTTGATTCGAAATGCTAACTCTATTCTCTCCATCCCCAGATGCTGCTGAGTTTTTCCAACATTTTCTGTTTTTATTTCAGATCTCCGGCATCTGCTGTGTTTTTGCTTTTACTTTTCGTTTTAAAGAGTGTGGCAATGAGGAAAAAGAGTTGGAGGGGTGGAACGATACAGGGAGAGAATTTCATAGCTTATGGCCCAGGCACTGAAGGCACTCCAAATCTTGGCACAATGCGCTTGTTAAAATCAGGGTAGCATAAAAGGTCATCATTAGTTTAAGTTTATTTATTAGTGCCACAAGTAGGCCTACATTAACACTGCAATGAAGTTGCTATGAAATTCCTAGTCGCTTCACTCCAGCACCTGTTCTGGTACACTGAGGGAGAATTTAGCATGGACAATGCACCTATCCAGCACGTCTTTCGGACAGTGGGAGGAAACCGGAGCATCCGAAGGAAATCCACGCAGACACGGGGAGAATGTGCAGACTCCACACAGACAGTGACCCAAGCCAGGAATCAAACCCGGGTCCCCTGGTGCTGTGAGGAAGAGGTGCTAACCACTGTGCTATCCATTTTGTTCAGAAATCTCAGAGAGTTGGCGAGTTGGAGGAGGTTACAGAAAAACGCAGGGGTGAAGCTATAGAGGGATTTAAAAACAAGAATGATAATTTTAACATTAGGATGTATCCAGATCTGGAACCATTGTAGGCCAAGGGTGAAGAAACGAATGGAACTTGGTGCAAATTATATACAGGCAACAGCATTTTGGATGAGTTTAGGTTTATGGAGCATGCATAGAAAGGACAGCAAACAGACATGTTGGGTCCTGACCATAGTTACCAAATCTCAGTTGACGTGGTGAGATATGGAGCATTCACCAGCTTTTTACAAGGTCAGTAATGTCAATGAGACTGGTGCTAAGTCTACATAGGCTAACCCAGTGTATAACAGAGCAAGCATAAAATTTGAGACAGGCATGTCCAGTGAGAGGTCTTGTGGTGCAGTGTGTAGCATCCCTGCCTCTGAGTCAGAAGCTCCAGGTTTGAGTCCCACCCCTTGATGGCCAAGGAAGGTGCGCTCATAACAACATTCCAAATGTGCCAATACTGGCGGGAAGAGTGGGAGAGACTCCTGGTCAGCCACCAGGAATGTCCAGTGAAATAAGGCACACCGGCCTCCAGAAGCATGGAAGTTGGATCCACTAGGGGAGTTCCAGGTCAGGCATGTGACCCTGACTCATGAAAATGGATTTTATTTTCTTAATTTTAATTTTGCCCATGGAGAGACCTGTAATAGTGTTTCCAAGAAACCTTTGCACCAATTCACCCCACTCCAATTCTAGACAGGGACTTGAATTCCCACGTTCACAGGCTATCTAACATATGGTCATGTGCCAATTAAATTCTAATTCTAATTCATTCATGGGACATGGGCGTCGCAGGCTGGCCGGCATTTATTGCCCATCCTTTGTTGCTCTTGGAGGACAGTTGAGAGTTAACCACATTGCTGTGGCTCTGGAGTCACATGTAGGCCAGACCAGGTAAGGATGGAAGATTTCCTTCCCTAAAGGACATTAGTGAACCAGATGAATTTTTCTGACAATCAACAATGGTTTGATGGTCATCAGTAGATTCTTAATTCCAGATACCTTTTATTGAATTCAAATTCCACCATCTGCCATGGCAGGATTCTAACCCAGGTCCTCAGAACATTATCTGAGTTTCTGGATTAATAGTCTAGCGATAATACCACTAGGTTGGTTGAGCTCAGGGTTACCTTGTTTGAAAGAAAAAGAAGCGAGGTAACGCTAAAAACTTTGCGGCACATTGTGCTTATGTAAGCCCCTTCCATAGTAAAAATGGTGGAAGATTTTGGTGCCGTGGGACCATATGAAAGAACAAAGAGCAGTACAGCACAGGAACAGGCCCTTTGGCCCACCAAGCCTGTGCCAATCACCTTGTCCTATCAAGACATTAGTGAACCAGATGTGTTTTTCTGACAATCAACAATGGTTTCATGGTCATCAGTAGATTCTTAATTCCAAATTTTTAAAATTGAATTCAAATTCCACCATCTGCCATGGTGGGATTCGAACCCAGGCCCTCAGAACATTAGCTGAGTTTCTGGATTAACAGTCTAGCAATAATACCACTAGACCATCACCTCCCCATTGAGTAAGATTAACAAACTCCAGTGAAGTCAGCATCGGAGGGCACCGATGGATATGATTCTTGACTACCCATTTTCAGCACCCTTTTTATTTTGTACTCTTAGCTTCTTATATTTGAACATTTCTAATTGCTAATTTGTCAACCTGTTTCACTTTCCACACTTAATAGCTCAGACCAGGCTCCTTTTTATCTCATGAAACTTTGTTTAGTTTTCAGTTTAACACCTTTCTGTTTGACTCTTCTTGCCTTTTATTACATTCCCCAAGTCTAAGTCAAGCAACACTTAATTCTCTCTGAACTGAATGAGATACTTTTAACAACAGCAATTACAGTAACATGAAAGCAAAACACTGCGGATGCTGGAATCTGAGACAAGGACAGAGAGTGCTCGGAAAACTCAACAGTTCTGGCAGCTTCAGTAGAGAGAAAAAATAGAGTTCAATTATAATAACTTGCACTCATCTCGAACCATTGATGTGGAGAAATGGGTGCCAAGCCAAAGAAGGAAGTACTGGAAGGGTTAAGCAAAGGCTTAGTCAAAGGTATGGGTTTTAGGGACAAATTTAAAGAAAGAGGGGGAACTGAGAAACTCTGAGTTTTAAGCAGAAAATTCCAATGTATGCCTTGAATTCTGAAGGTACTGCCACCAAAGGTTGGGGCAAAGAGAGGAGGAAGGTAAAAGATTCAATGGAATAAAGAGTTCCAGGGTGCTTTAGGGCTATAGAAGGGAAGGGATTTAAATGTGATGATCACTATTTTAAAATGTTGCCATTGGACCAATTTGGCTAATGTAGATCAGCAAAGACAGGAATGATGCTTGAGTAGAACTTGATGTAGGGGAAGACATGGGCAGCAGAGACCGCAAAATCCATAGAATCCCTATAGTGCAGAAGGAGGCCATTCAGCCCATCGAGTCTGCACTGACTCTATCACAGAGCATACCACCCAGGCACCATCCCCCATCCCCATAACCCCATATACTTATCCCGCTAATCCCCCTAACCTACACATCTTGGGACACTAAGGGACAATTTAGCTTGGCCAATCCACCTAATCTGCACATCTTTGGACTGTGGGTGGAAACCGGAGCACCCGGAGGAAACACAAGCAAACATGGGGAGAATGTGCAAACCTCACACAGACAGTCACCGAAGCTGGGAATCGAACCTAGGCCCTGGCACTGTGAGGCAGCAGTGCTAACCACTGTGCCACCGTGCAGAGTTTTGCACAAGCTGAAGTTTATGGAGAATGGGGGCACAACTCAGAAATCATTGAAATAATTGAGTCTGGAGGTGAGAAGAGTTTCAACTGTTTTGGTTTATCCAGCTACTTTTCAGCTTTTTTTTATCCACACTGCATATTCCTAAGTTACAATTCACAAATACCCTCAAGTCTTATATAAGTTACTTATAATATTAAGAAGCACATGGAGCTTCTGTCAAAATACATGTGGCCTCACGACTGGAATTGACACAAGATGGCTTTGACATTGGAACAACCAATCACAGCACCATCTACAGGTCCAACAAGTTTTGCAGGTAAATAAGGAAAGAACAACTATATATTCTTATTTGTTCTTAAATTGTGAATAATGTAAAGATTTCACTGTATTCTCATTTCCAAACATTGCTGATATGAGAAAAGCATTCTTCTTGTACTGTTATAGTTCCTGAAGTGATTGCACAAATATAACGGATTTATGTAGGAATTTCAATAAATTTTAAAAATTTTAAATGAAAGATTAAAGTGTCACAAGTAGGTTTACATTAACATTGCAATGAAGTTACTGTGAAAATCCCCTAGTTGTCACACTCCGGCACCTGTTCGGGTACACTGAGAGAGAATTTAGCATGGCTAACGCACCTAACCAGCCCTTCTTTTGGCCTGTGGGAGGAAACCAGAGCATGCAGAGGAAACCCACGCAGACATGGGGAGAATGTGCAGACTCTGCACAGACAGTGACCCAAGCCAGAATCGAATCTATGTCACAGGCACTGTGAGACAGCAGTGCTAACCACCAGTGCCACCGTGCTGCATTCATTCAGCTCTATTCACAACGACTGGACATCCCAGCGCTTTACAGCCAATGAAGTAGTTTTGGAACTGCAGTCACTGTTGTAAAGCAGCCAATTTGCACTCAGCAAACTCTTACAAACAGTAACGTGATAATGAATGGATGATGAGTGGAATTCTCCCATCCTGCCTCTGCCGGGTTAGCTGACAGGATGGGAGTGGAGAATCTAGAGACAGCTAAAAAGTTGGAAAGCCGCTGGCGTAAGATCACATTGCAATTAGTGGGTTAATGGTGGGTAAGTCTTCCCACTGACAGGTGGTGGGAATGCCATTTACATTCTTTTGCACCTCATGAATGCTCATTAAAACAGCTGCCCACCAGCATCCCAATCGGGTCTTCCAATCTTGCATCATGCCAGCGGGAAATCATGTCACCTCAAGCCCAGTTGCTGAAGAGTGGCGTGCACGAGGCAGTACTCGGTTCGCCAGAGATTTCAAGGTGAGTTCAACACTGCCATAGTGCTGCGCTGCTCCTGATGCAGTCACCACTCTGCCGGGATAGAATCATAGAATCATAGAAACCCTACAGTGCAGAAGGAGGCCATTCGGCCCATCGAGTCTGCACCGACCACAATCCCACCCAGGCCCTACCCCCACACATTTACCTGCTAATCCACGCATTTTAGGATTCTAAGGGGCAATTTTTAACCTGGCCAATCAACCTAACCCACACATCTTTGGACTGTGGGAGGAAACCGGATGACGCGGAGGAAACCCACGCAGACACGAGGAGAATGTGCAAACTCCACACAGACAGTGACCCGAGCCGGGAATCGAACCCGGGACCCTGGAGCTGTGAAGCAGCAGTGCTAACCACTGCGCTACCGTGCCGCCCTAAGACTAATAGACCAGTTCCTGCCCTCCATCTCCAAGCCGGTCTTCATCGAGAGCATTGTACAGCTAGACTCATGGACCCTTTTGTGTCACTGATTTGGATACGCCTGGAGTTGGAGAATGCAGCTTTATCCTTCCCCACTGGTGCAACACAGCAATGACAGTACAGTGCTGCAGGACTCATGCAGTCCCCGCAACAGTTGGACCCGGGTGAAGTGTGAGGTGAGACAGTGAGGGAGGTGGTCTAACAAAAAACAAGAGGGGCGATGTGGAAGAACGGTTCTGCAAGAGGTGGGGGTGAAGGGCTAGGGCTCATGACGGAAGGCAGAGGGACAAGGAGATGGATGAAGAAGATGAACAGTGGAAGGTAGAGGGAAGACTGAGAGGTGGGAAGCTGGACCCTGATAAGGCTGCATGAAAAGCTGACAAACAAGGGACTCAAAGGAATACTACACTGTTTACTGGAAGGGGATGGTATGAAACTCAAGAGGCGATGGGTCGAAGTCCAACTGAGGCATGGATGCCTCGCAGATGATGGACTTGAGGACGGGGGGCGCAGCGGGGTGGGGGGGGGGGGGGGGGTGTTGAATTGAAGTTCCAAGTGCAGAATCTGGTGCAGGATTCTTCCATTCTGGCCAGCAGGAAAGGTGCCACCAGAGCGACCCATCACCCCTCTTAGTCTCAAAATGGGGGAATTCCACCCAATATGTTTTTGTGGTGTTGATTAAGAGATAAATATGTACCAGGGATAACTCCTATCCTCCGCAACTCTTCTTCCAGATGGTGCCATCGGATCATTTACATCAGCCAAGCAACAGATGGGACCTCTGTTTAACATTTCAGCCAGAATCCAGCATTTCTGACAGTGAAGTACTTCCTCAGGCCTGATATTTACACCCAGGCCCTAGTCTGGGACTTGAACCCAGAACCTTGTGATTCAGAGCTGAAAGTGTTACCAATTGAGTAACAGCTGACATTTCAATAGCGCTGGCATTAACTCAGTGATGGTGAAAGAGCAGCAATGTTTGTCCAAGTCAGGTTGATGTGTGACCTGGAAAGGAACATGGGAGCGAAGGTGTTTGAATAAAATTGTTGCTCTTGTCCTTCTCAATGGTAGGGGTTGCCGAGGAGAAAGTGCAATTGAAGTCACCTCAATGAGAAGTTGGAGTGCACCCTGGAAATAATACTGCAACATGCCAGTGATGGTCAAACTGCTCCAGTCTGATTGGGGTTGTGCTTCTTGAGTGTACCTGAAGCTGCATCCATCCAGGCATTGCGATGAGTATCCCACATCTTAACATGATGCAGGTCTTTCCCCTCTAATATCTCCAATTCAAGGCCTTGCTGCGAGACAAAGTCCCTACAATTCAGAACAGTAGAAACCGCCACAAAGCAAAGGATCCTTCTTGGAGCATATCACAAGATTCATTCCTCAGAGATCCAGACGCCAGAAACAACCTTTCAGCATACCAATTGTTCTCACAAATTTTTCTTGAGTAGCTTCCAACACTTAGCAGCCCTTTGCAAAGAAGAACTAATTGGTTGAAGTGCCAAAAGGTGAAAAACATCAGAGCAGAAGTCAACATAGACAGCTAGATGCAAAGTGTGCGTTGCATGGCAGCTTTCCATTCAGGGAGGGGAATTCTTTCATGGTTAAGGAGTTTGTGGATGCAAATGGAAAAGAGAGTTCCAACTACAGAATTCCAAATCTTGAGAAATGAGTGCAACACCAAATAACTCAGCTGTTGAACTGTCATATCATCTCAAGGCTTCTGAACAAGGGGATGTATTTTAAAGAGTAGGTCCATGATCAAATGGATGCAGAAATACACAACATCCTAAAAAATGCTACAAAGGTTAGCAGTCGCAGTCCATGGCAAAGCTCAAAGTTTTGGTCATTTTAATATCAGCAGGCTGGATGATGTGTATCATGGAGGTTGGTTACAGGTGTAAAAAATTTGGCACAGTTGAAATGAAGTTAGGAGTAATATCACTCTTCACTCAGGTTCACTTATGAACAGGAGTGTCTGTAAATTCGGGGGAGGTGGGTGTGGGTGTGGCGGGGTGGTGTGGGGGGAGGATGGGAGGGGGCTGTCAGCAGCCAGGTCAGAGCCTCCTGCAATAAATCTTTATGTACCACTCCTCTATCCAATCCTTCAGTTTCTCATTATTTTCCAGAACTGTGGTGGCAAGAGGTACCGCCATCGCGAACGCCATTGTGAATCCTCCCAAGTGTTGTTACTTCTTTCCAAGAAATGGCATTTCACAGGAACTGCCACATGCACTAAAGAGAGGAATGTTTCCTATTGCAAACAATCAAAAGAACTAAAAATCTGGCCCCAAATGGTCCATAAATTAAAGAACTTTAAAATCTCACAGGCATCCTTGAGCTTAATAAAACGAAAAGTAAAAAAATATGGAGAGTGCCAGAAGTTCAGATCTGTAGGCAGCAATTATAATCACAGTCAGCCTCTAATAGGCCTGCATATGAACTTTACTTTCCATGTCTGTTCAATTATTTTCCATGACAATGGATATTTGCTTTATACATACTTTTAAAACATTAGGTTAAATTGCCATGGGAAAGATGGGAAATTAGACATAAGGTTTCTTATGTCTGGGGCGGCACAGTGACACAGGGGTTAGCGCTGCTGCCTCACAGCGCCAGGGACCCAGGTTCAATTCCGGCCTAGGGTGACTGTCTGTGTGGAGTTTGCGCATTCTCCCTGTGTCAGCATGCGTTTCCTCTGGGTTTCCTCCCACAGGCCAAAGATGTGTGGGGTAGGTGGATTGGTCATGTGAAATTGTTTCTTAGTGTCGGGGGATTAGCAGGGTAAATTCGTGGGGTTACGGGGATAGGGTGGGATTGTGGTCGGTGCAGGCTCGATGGGCCAAATGGCCTCCTTCTGCATTGTAGAGATTCTGATTTATTTGCATTCTCCCGGCATACAATGTGTACGGTGACATGACCAACATCCAGTAAACACTGTGATGCGGCGAAAGGTTCTGTGGTAGAATTGTACTGCCCAAAATTCACTCACCCACCTCAGAATCCACTGAGAGCACTATTGATTTCTCTGATCATGACGTACAAGCCTGGGCTTTTAGGAGAGGCTAAGACTGTCAAATAACAACTTTGCATGGTGGCACAGTAGTTAACATTGCTGCCTTACAGCACCAGGGACCTGGGTTCAATTCCTGGCTTGGGTCACTGTCTGTATGGAGTTTGTACATTCTCCCTGTGTCTGCTTGGGTTTCCTCCGGGTTCTCCGATTTCCTCCCACAGTCCAAAGATGTGCAGGTTAGGTAGATTGGCCATGCCGAATTGCCCCTCAGTGTCATGGGGACGAGCTGGGGTAAATGCATGGGTTTATGGAGATAGGGCCTGGGTGGGATTGTGGTTGGTGCAGACTGGATGGGCTGAGTGGCCTCCTTCTGCACTGCAGGATTCTATGATTCAATCTATCTATGATAATCAAGCTGTAGAAAAGCACAAAAAAGCAAGATTGTACAGATGAATAAATTCAACTGATGGTCATTATAATAGCCTTATTTCAAAAATTAACATTTCAGTAACCAAGAACAAAAATGGTGAGGAAAGGTTTTCAGAAAACATTTTGAACATTTTAGTTGGTTCATCAACAACCATGATAGCAAAATGTTTACATTGGAATTTTCAATGATAAATATTGACAAATTATCGCAGGAAGTAATGTGGAGTACAGTTGCAGGATTATTAATTATAATATATAGGCCGGGATTTTCCCCTCCGCTTCTTCTTGAGTGGGTTTGGTGACAGGAACGGAAAATCCCGAGGGGCCCAAATTGTGTTTTAGGTCAGCGGGAAGTCTGGTGCTGATTCTCCCCGCCCCCTCCCCAGTTCAGAACGGGAATCCTGACACTCAATATCGGGAACTCCACTATAATAAAGTTGCATGACATTAAAATTATGCCTGATCATTCCCCTCCGTTAGATAATCCATTGATGTCGGCCTGAAGCCATGCTGGCGTGAATTATGACTTATCTTCCACAGGTACACTCCGTGGGCAGATCCACTGGAGGAGCTCGGGTGAGTACATCACTCAGGGGGTCGGGGAGGGGAGGGCGGGGGGAGAGGCGGAGAGCGCCAGGGCAATGCACTGGCAGTACCAGGAGCAATGCACAGGCAGTGCCAGGAACAATGCACAGGCAGTACCAGGAGCAATGCACAGGGAATGTGAGGATCAATGTACAGGCAGTGCCAGGGGCAATGCACAGGCAATGCCAGAGCAATACACAGGCAGTGCCAGGAGCAATGCACAGGCAGTGCCAGGAACAATGCACAGGCAGTGCCAGGGGCAATGCACAGGCAATGCCAGGATCAATGCACAGGCAGTGCCAAGACAATGCACTGGCAGTGCCAGGAGCAATGCACAGGCAGTGCCAGGAGCAATGCACAGGCAGTGCCAGGAACAATGCACAGGCAGTGCCAGGTGCAATGCACAGGCAGTGCCAGGGGCAATGCACAGGCAATGCCAGGAGCTACGCACAGGCATTGCCAAGAACAATGCACAGGCAGTGCCAGGAACAATGCACAAGCAGTGCCAGGGGCAATGCACAGGCAATGCACAGGCAGTGCTAGGGGCAATGCACAGGCAATGCACAGGCAGTGCCAGGGCAGTGCACAGGCAGTGCCAGGGCAGTGCACAGGCACTGCCAGGAACAATGCACAGGCACTGCCAGGAACAATGCACAGGCAGTGCCAGGAGCAATACACAGGCAGTGCCAGGAGCAATACACAGGCAGTGCCAGGAGCAATACACAGGCAGTGCCAGGTGCAATGCATGGGCAGTGCCAGGAGCAATGCACAGGCAATGCCAGGAACAATGCACAGGCAGTGCCAGGAGCAATACACAGGCAGTGCCAGGAGCATTGCACAGGCAATGCCAGGAACAATGCACAGGCAGTGCCAGGGCAGTGCACAGGCAGTGCCAGGAGCAATACACAGGCAGTGCCAGAGCATTGCACAGGCAGTGCCAGGTGCAAGAAACAGGCAGTACCAGGAGCAATGCACAGGCAGTGCCGGGAGCAATGCACAGGCTGTGCCAGAGGCAGTGCACAGGCAGTGCCAGAGCAATGCACAGGCAGTACCAGAGGCAGTGCACAGGCAGTGCCAGGAGTAATGCACAGGCAGTGCCAGGTGCAATGCACAGGCAGTGCCAGGTGCAATGCACAGGCAGTGCCAGGAGCAATACACAGGCAGTGCCAGGAGTAATGCACAGGCAGTGCCAGGTGCAATACACAGGCAGTGCCAAGAACAATGCACAGGCAGGGCCAGGAACAGTGCACAGGCAGTGCCAGGAACAGTGCACAGGCAGTGCCAGGGCAATGCACAGGCAGTGCCAGGGCAGTGCACAGGCACTGCCAGATCCCATGCACAGACAGTGCCAGCAGCAATGCACAGGCAGTGCCAGCAGCAATGCACAGGCAGCGCCAGGAGCAATACACAGGCAATGCCAGGAACAATGTACAGGCAGTGCCAGGAACAATGCACAGGCAGTGCCAGGAGCAATACACAGGCAATGCCAGGAACAATGTACAGGCAGTGCCAGGAGCAATACACAGGCAATGCCAGGAACAATGTACAGGCAGTGCCAGGGCAATGCACAGGCAGTGCCAGGGCATTGCACAATCACTGCCAGATCCCATGCACAGACAGTGCCAGGAACAATGTACAGGCAGTGCCAGGGCAATGCACAGGCAGTGCCAGGGCATTGCACAATCACTGCCAGATCCCATGCACAGACAGTGCCAGGAGCAATACTCAGGCAGTGCCAGGATCAATACACAGGCAGTGCCAGGAGCAATGCACAGGCAGTGCCAGGAGCAATGCACAGGCAGTGCCAGGAGCAATACACAGGCAGTGCCAGGTGCAATGCACAGGCAGTGCCAGGAGCAATGCACAGGCAGTGCCAGGAGCAATGCACAGGCAGTGCCAGGAGCAATGCACAGGCAGTGCCAGGAGCAATACACAGGCAGTGCCAGGAACAACGCACAGGCAGTGCCAGGAGCAATGCACAGGCAGTGCCAGGAGCAATGCACAGGCAGTGCCAGGAGCAATGCACAGGCAGTGCCAGGAGCAATGCACAGGCAGTGCCAGGAGCAATACACAGGCAGTGCCAGGTGCAATGCATGGGCAGTGCCAAGAACAACGCACAGGCTGTGCCAGGAGCAATGCACAGGCAGTGCCAGGGGCAATACACAGGCAGTGCCAGGAGCAATAGACAGGCAGTGCCAGGAGCAATGCACAGGCAGTGCCAGGAACAATCCACAGGCAGTGCCAGGAGCAATACACAGGCACTGCCAGGAGCAATACACAGGCAGTGCCAGGAGCAATACACAGGCAGTGTCAGGAACAATACACAGGCACTGCCAGGAGCAATACACAGGCAGTGTCAGGAACAATACACAGGCACTGCCAGGAGCAATACACAGGCAGTGCCAGGTGCAATACACAGGCAGTGCCAGGTGCAATACACAGGCAGTGCCAGGAGCAATACACAGGCACTGCCAGGAGCAATACACAGGCAGTGCCAGGTGCAATACACAGGCAGTGCCAGGAGCAATACACAGGCAGTGCCAGGAACAACGCACAGGCAGTGCCAGGAACAACGCACAGGCAGTGCCAGGAGCAATAGACAGGCACTGCCAGGTGCAATACACAGGCACTGCCAGGAGCAATACACAGGCAGTGCCAGGAGCAATACACAGGCAGTGCCAGGAACAACGCACAGGCAGTGCCAGGAGCAATAGACAGGCAGTGCCAGGAGCAATAGACAGGCAGTGCCAGGAGCAATAGACAGGCAGTGCCAGGAGCAATACACAGGCAGTGCCAGGAGCAATGCACAGGCAGTGCCAGGAACAATCCACAGGCAGTGCCAGGAACAATCCACAGGCAGTGCCAGGAGCAATAGACAGGCAGTGCCAGGAGCAATAGACAGGCAGTGCCAGGAGCAATGCACAGGCAGTGCCAGGAACAATCCACAGGCAGTGCCAGGAGCAATACACAGGCAGTGCCAGGAACAACGCACAGCCAGTGCCAGAGGCAGTGCACAGGCAGTGCCAGGAGCAATGCACAGGCTGTGCCAGAGACAGTGCACAGGCAGTGCCAGAGCAGTGCACAGGCAGTGCCAGAGCAATGCACAGGCAGTGCCAGAGGCAGTGCACAGGCTGTGCCTGAAGCGATGCACAGGCAGTGCCAGGAGCGATGCACGGGCAGTGCCCGAGGCAGTGCCAGTGGAGGGATTGGGATAGAGCGGGGCATTTCCATTTTAAATTTTGTGCACCAGTGTTGCCTTTAAAAATGGCTCCCGATCTTGAAAACACTAAATTGCTGGCGGGGCAGCCTGCCAGCGTAACATCATGGGACCCACCCCTTCAATTCTTATGCACTAAGTCCCCAACAGAGAAAGTCGCCGTTGGTGCCGATTCTGCGAAGAAGGTAAAATCTCACTGATAGAATAAAGAATAATAGGCTATCGTCACGTTGCTGATCACTCATCACCATTTGCGTTGCATGTGCAAATCACAATTACATAAGTGCCATTCCTTCTTTATCATTAATTCATCCTGGATGAACAGTCTATTGGACAGCTAGTTTGTGTGTGGTGGACGTGTTTTAACGCATATTCCAAACGCATATTGTCTCAGATTTATCATCTCCAGGTAACAGATCTTGTTGTGCCAGAAAAGTTGAATTGCCACTTTACTTAATAATACTAATTTACTTTGTAAACCGATGTAGCTCATACTTCCAACATTTCCTGTTTACAGTAATATTGTACATTTTAATATATGAAAGTAACATACAAACCACTGCAACAATGTAACTCATTATGAAACATTTGTGCACGAAAAGGTGTAAGAGTATAAACTTCCAAAATAGATATTATCTCATTTTTAAACTGCTATCTGAACAGCATAATCGATGATGTTGTTCCCCCTCCATCAGAAACTGAAGTCTGGCAAGATTAATCATTGAGCCTGTGGAGTTGTTCAGTTATGATTTTAGTTGTCACCTTCAATGATTAATGTAATGGCGTAGCATGACTTCATTATAATCTTACTCAAATTGCACAATATTGTCAATATATTTTAAAACTATTTTAGCAAGAAAAAACTGGTTACCTGTGTTTTTACATCTAAAAGTGCTGAAAGGTGCCCAGCTCCAGTCACTGCTCATGGCCATGTCAAAGTGTACAAAATCATTGGGTGACAGGCTGGAGAGATACATTACCACTGAAGCTGCCACAAAATCCAAGGTATGTGCCGAGGTCAGGGAAGCTGTCAGATTTCCCCTCCAGAGAATTTTTAAGAAAACCCTGACCCTTATAAATGTGACTTCCTTATTTTTTGTAATTGTAGGAGAGATTTCAGCTAGAATCCTGGCCCGGACCCCCAAGTGGGGCCCACGCCTGCCATGACAAAGGGTCAGTATATCTGTTTTCATTAAGTGTCCCATTGCTGACAATACACTGGGTCCAATTAAAGGCGGAAGTTGCAAAAACTCTCAGGTTCAAGTTAGGGAGAATCCTCACTCTCCCAACATCCACCCCATCCCACCCCACCCCCTTCCACATTATGCCACTAGTGGTTTGGGGGCCAGAGGTACACAAGCAACATCAGATGCAAAAGTCTATGCAGCTAAACATTTATAGAGTATCTTTAAATTCATGTACATACATAACATCTGTTGTGAGGTTACTTGTAAAATAGTTACATTTTAATATGTTGCTCTTTAACAACAACTGCTACTTGTATTTACATAGTGCCTTTAACATAACAAAATGCCCAAAGTGATTGGCAGTAGCATTTTAAAACAAGATTAGACGCTGAGCCACATAAGGCTGGTGACAAAAACTTGATGTGGAGATGCCGGCGTTGGACTGGGGTAAACACAGTAAGAAGTTTAACAACACCAGGTTAAAGTCCAACAGGTTTATTTGGTAGCTTTGTGTGGCTTTTGTGTGGCTTTATTTGTGTGGCTTTTGCTACCAAATAAACCTGTTGGACTTTAACCTGGTGTTGTTAAACTTCTTACGACAAAAACTTGGTCAAAGAAGGAGGTTTAAAGGAGCATCTTAAAGATTTGTTGTAACCAGCCCCAGGTGATGTTCTCTAAATGTTGTTGATCCAGGTGAGACTGATATTTCCGTGTACAATTCCAGGGTTTTCTCCTCCATCATCATAACAGGAAGAGAGGAAGGGAGAGGTCTCGTGAGGGAATTCCAATGCATAGGGGTGAGGTGGCTGAAGTCATGAGCTAACGTTTGAAGAATTCACATTGGGGATGCTCAAGGTGCCAGAATTAGAGGAGTGCAAGTCTCTCGGAAGCTTTTGGACCTGGAGGAGATTACAGATATAGAGAGGGATGGAGGGATTTATAAACAAGGATGAGAATTTTGCTGCGGGGTTCAGTACAAGATCCCCTGCTTTTTCTGGTATGCATTAACGATGTTGGCATTAACGTTGGGAGAATGATGAAGAAGTTTGAAGGCAACACAAAAGTTGGCTGCGTGGTTGACAGTGAGGAGGACAGTTGTAGACTGCAAGAAGATTCCAGGTAAATGAAATTCAGCCAAGCAAAGTGTGAGGGAATGCATTCAGGAAGGTCAAACAAAGCAAAGTTAACACACAATTAACAGAAAAGGTGTAGAGGAAGTGAGGGATCTTTCAGTGAATGTCCACAAATCCCTGAAAGTTGCAGGGCAGGTCAATAAGGTGGTCGAGAAGGCTTATTGGACATAGGAACAGGACTAGGCCAATCAGCCCATCAAGTTGCTCCACTTAACAACACGATCTTGGCTAGTCATCCATTTTTAATTCTTTTTTCTCACACTATCTCCATATTCCTTTGTATTATTGGTATTGAAATTTCATGGAATCCTTTCCTCTATCAGCTGAGGCATCGACTATAGGAGCAGGGAGACTTGAGTATTGTGTGCAATTCTGGTCACCTCATTACATAAAGTATATGTTTGTATTAGAGAGGATACAGAGGAGATTTACGAGGATGTTGCCAAGACTGGAAAACTACAGCTATGAGAAAAGATTCAATAAGCTAGTGTTGTTTTCCTTGAAACAGAGCAGACTGAGGGGAGATTCTATTGAGATGTACAAAATTATGAGGGGCTTGGATAGAGTGGATGGGAAGGGCCTACTTACCTTGGCAAAGAGGTCAGGAACTCAGGGGGACATAGATTTAAAATGATTGCAAAATGATTAGAGAGGAGATGAGGATTTTCTTTTCCACCCAGAGAGTTGCAGGGGCTGAAAGAGCAAACTTATTTAAAAGCCTTCTAGAAATGCACCTCAAGTGCCATAACCTGCAGGGCTACGGACCAAATGTTAGAAAGTGGCATTAGGCTGGGTGGCTCATTTTTCAGCTGGTGCAGACACAATGGGCCAAGTGGCCTGTTCCTGTGCTGTAAACTTTCTTTGTTTCTGTGATTCTAAGGTATCTCTTGACGGGGAGCATGTGTAGGCTAGTGAATACTGGGATCAATAAGACTTGGAAGTAAATTTTCCATTCTCGCTCATCGCGCAAATTGTCATAGGTAGGATGGAAAATTCGACAGACCATTTAAAGGTCCATTGGCCTGGAGTGGGAAATTCTGGTCTCGGGGGCGGGCGCGACTAAAAAATCTGGGCTGATGTGAGTGTGTGACTGGGCCCAGGCATGTGTCATGTTACAGAAGTGGAAATAGGCAGTCTTAGTGATGTCACAGATATGTGATTGGAAGCTCATCTCGAGGTCAGATATGACACCAAGTGTCTCGTCCGTGGCAGGACCTGTTGCGAGCAAGAACGGAAAATTTGGTGTGCCAGCCAAAACTTCACTCACTCTCAGCAGCACCAGAAAATCCCAGCTGCGAACGAGGACAGAGGATTTTGGCCATAGGTTGGAATGGAACTGAAAACTGTGACAGCAGTCTGTCCAACATTTAATTGGAGGATATTTGTGCTCATCCAATGTTGGATCACAGCTAAGCTTGATAATTTAGCAGCAGTGAAAAAGTCGAGAGTGGTGTGGTGAAGTAAAGCAGGGTGTCATTGGAATTCATGTGTTTGTGAATAATTTCACCAAGGGGCAATGTGTAAATAGGAGAGGGCCTTTGGGGACACCAGTGGTAATGGTGCAGGAGTGGGAAGAGAAGCCACTGAAAGTGATACTTTGGTCATGATTAAATGGATAGGTAGGTGTAGTCCCAATTCACCTGGATGACAGTAGAAAGATATTGGAGGAGGATGATTGGGTCTGTCTTCTCAAAGCCTGCAGACATGTCGAAAAAGACAAGGTGGGGATAGTGAAATATATAATTCTATTGGAATTCAGTGGAATGACATATTTGCAACAGAGAGACAACAAACATCCTTTTCACCTTACATCGTTTAAAAATACTAAACCAACTCATTGGATGTGAAATCAGTTTTGAACTCACCCGAAGTTTCATTATCATTTAGTGGCTATGAATTCAATCCTGTGTTTAGCTGTTGACTGTGTGGTATAAATTATTTGATGAGATCTTGTGACTTGTGGATTAATGTCATGCACCATTCATTTCACTACTTATTCAACTAATATATGTAAGATTATGAAAAACCCCGTGGAGAAACAAAACAGAATTTCAGCCTGCCTTTTGCTTTATTAATCACATGCTACAGCTTGACTATGAATGTCTAAATTACAGATTCTGAGTGACTACAGAAGATGACAAATGATGCCAACAACAGTTCATTTAAAGGAGCAAGCTTGCTGGTTGCAAAAATGCACATTCCACGCTAGTTATTTAAATTATAAATAATTGCCACCCGGTTCCATTTTTCTGGCACAACAGCAAATGGGACAGGCAATTGGGATATTTATCATTGGTACTAACCAGAATATTCATCTCGTACAGTAAATCCAATTAGCTTTCTTGTTCCTATTAGGTTTTTTCCACCTGTAACAGATTTTCTATCCATTGGCAATGATTAAATAGAGAAGTCTTTGTCACTTTACACTTTTAAACAAAATTCTTTTGCTGTAAAAATTAAAAGTGGAACGCTTGCATTTCTACATTCAGAAACACTTCTGCTGTCTTTTTGGTTTCAAGCATGATATTTCCTTCACATTTATATATCCATTTTTTGACTGAGCAAAGGTCTCCACTCATTTCAGCTTCAACTCCCTCTTCAGCTGATGATTCATCACATCAAAGCTATTTTTATAGCTTTCTTGAAAACAAGCTTCTCTCCTCTCAGCAGACAGGTCCTCACGGCAGGATCTCTAAGACAATCCTACCTCTGATCAGATCGTCCAAACTGATGAAGCCTTGCACCATGTGGAGAGGCCATTCAGGTCTTCCAAGTACAAGACAATGGAGAAGAGGAAGAACTATTTTCAGAAGGCCAGCAGAAAGATCATAGGAACATAGGAACATAGGCTCACATGAAACAAGTCAAACTTTTGGACCAGTAACCCTCCATATACCAGGAGAGATTTGCAATGTTTCACATGACACCTAGACATTTCACTGCCGAATAGATCCTGACAAATTACAAAAAGAGGTCCTGGGTGTCTTGCTGGTGAACATCATTTTGAAATAGATGAGACTGAGAGGCCAACTCAGCATCTCAGTATCGCAGAGATCTCCATCCTCCCCATACACACACAAGGGGAGCCTACCCCGCCCACAGACATGGGGAAATCCCGCCCATGGACACAGGGAATGCCTTCTCCCCACAAATGAGAACATCCCCAATGAAAATAGGGATCCTACCCCCCCCCTCATGGACACAAGGGCCCCTCCCTCATGGATGCAGTGGACCTCCCCAAAGGAATTCGTCCCATCATCACTGCCCATGGCACTGCTCCTTGGCATCACCCCATGACTGCCCCCTGGCACTGCCACTTGGCATTGTCCTTGAGGCAGTGTCAGAAAGCAGTGCCAGAGGTAGGGGATGGGGACAATTGCATTGCGAGATTTCACCGGTGAAAGTCACTTTTATTGGCTCTCATGAGATTTTGTGCCCCCGCTGCTATTTATGCCCACAGCAAATGGGACCCAAAATCCTGGCTATTCTTTTTTAAAGTTTTTCTGTTAGTCACAAGTAAGGCTTACATTAACACTGCAATGAAGTTACTGTGAAATTCCTGTAGTCGCCACACTTCTGCGCCTGTTCGGGTCAATGCACCTAACCAGCACATCTTTCAGACTGTGGGAGGAAGCGCCTGGAGAAAACCCAAGCAGACACGGGGAGAATGTGCAAACTCCACACAGACAGTGACCCAAGCCGGGAATCGAACCCAGGTCCCTGGCACTGTGAGGCAGCAGTGCTAACCACTGTGCCACCCTTTTCACACAGTCACTTTTCCCCTGAGGTTACCATTAATAACATAAAGGCAACAATGGAACTGAGGCTAGGGGAGAAAAAAACCAGAGGACATGGGTTAATGGTGGAACGAGAAAAGTTTAAAGGGAATATTAGGGGGGGCTTCTTCATGCAGAGAGTGGTGGGAGTGTGGAATGAGCTACCGGATAAAGTGGTAAATGCGGAGTCACTTTTAACATTTAAGAAAAACTTGACGGGTTCATGGATGAGAGGGGTGTGGAGGGATATGGTCCAAGTGCAGGTCAGTGGGACTAGGCAAAAAATGGTTCGGCACAGACAAGAAGGGCCAAAAGGCCTGTTTCTGAACTGTAATTTTCTATGGTTTATTATTAACTCAACATTCTGCTTTAGATGTTGTCACATCTTGACTCTCATCCATTGGAGAACATACTGAGGTAGGGTTAGGAGTGTCTGGCTGATTAACCACTTGACACGCTATAACATGAACATAACTTCCATGGCCAAAGTCCACTTGCCTCCTGCCATTAGGGTGGTTTGTAATAAATGGCACGTGGGTTTTATGGGATCCCACAACCCGGAATTTAGAGCCAGAGTTCTTGTCTCTACTCATGGAGCAGGAGACAAACACTGCGCCCTCAGACACAGAAGCAAGAATGCCATCATTAAGCCAAAGGCCATTGTTAATCAGGTAGACATACTCCACTACTCAGATGAATTTGCCTTTTATACAACATTCGGTTATCATTGATGAAAAGAATGGTGTAGGTCATCACACAGGATGAAAGCAGATTGCTGTAACAGATTGTTAAAGTGCCTGAATCTTTGGCAGTTTTTTAATGTATTACTATTCAAGCTCAAGGTATATTTAAAAAACCATATACTTTGATGTCAGTTCTGGCCTACTAATGGGCCTCCTTTTTGTTTAAGAGGTAGATAAATCCCCAGGACCTGATGAAGTGTACCCAGGACATTGTGAGAGGTTAGGGAGGAAATAGTGGGTCCCCTAGCAGAGATATTTGAATCATTGATAGTCACAGGTGAGGTGCCTGAAGATCGGAGGGTGGCAAATGTTGTGCCTTTGTTTAAAAAGGGCTGCAGGGAAAAACCTGGGAACTACAGGCCGGTGAGCCTCACATCTGTGGTAGGTAAGTTCTTGGAAGGTATTTTGAGAGGATCTATTGGCATTTAGAGATGCAAGGACTGATTAGGGACAGTCAGCATGGCTTTGTGAGTGGAAAATCATGTCTTACAAATTTGATTGAGTTTTTTGAAGGGGTAACCAAGAAGGTAGATGAGGGCAGTGCAGTTGATGTTGTCTACATGGTCTTTAGCAAGGCCTTTGACAAGGTACCGCATGGCAGGTTGTTGCATAAGGTTAAATCTCACAGGATCCAGGGTGAGGTAGCTAAATGGATTCAAAACTGGCTTGATGACAGAATAAGAAGTTTAACAACACCAGGTTAAAGTCCAACAGGTTTATTTGAGAGCAAAAGCCACACAAGCTTTCGGAAAGCTTGTGTGGCTTTTGCTACCAAATAAACCTGTTGGACTTTAACCTGGTGTTGTTAAACTTCTTACTGTGTTTACCAGTCCAACGCCAGTGTCTCCACATCTTGATGACAGAAGCCAGAGGGTGGTTGTGGAGGGTTATTTTTCAAACTGGAGGCCTGTGACCAGTGGTGTGCCTCAGGGATCAGTCCTGGGTCCACTGTTATTTGTCATTTATATTAATGATTTGGATGAGAATATAGGATGTATGGTTAGTAAGTTTGCAGATGACACCAAGATTGGTGGCATAGTGGACAGTGAAGAAGGTTATCTCCGATTGCAACGGGATCTTGATCAATTGGGTCAGTGGGCTGACAAATGGCATATGGAGTTTAATTTAGATAAATGCGAGGTGATGCGTTTTGGTAGATTGAACCAGGGCAGGACTTACTCAGTTAATGGTAGGGCATTGGGGAGAGTTACAGAACAAAGAGATTTAGGGATACAGGTTCATAACTCCTTGAAAGTAGAGTCACAGGTGGACAGTGTGATGAAAAAGGCATTCGGCATGCTTGGTTTCATTGGTCAGAACATTGAATACAGGAGTTGGGATGTCTTGTTGAAGTTGTACAGGACATTGGTAAGGCCACACTTGGAATACTGTGTGCAGTTCTGGTCACCCTATAGAAAGGATATTATTAAACTAGAAAGAGTGCAGCAGAGATTCACTAGGATGCTACAGGGACTTGGTTGTTTGAGTTATAAGGAGAGGCTTGATAGACTGGTACTTTTTTCTCTGGAGTGTAGAAGGCTGAATGGTGATCTTATAGAGGTCTATAAAATAATGAGGGGCATAGATCAGCTAGAAAGTCAATATCTTTTCCCCCCCAAAGGTAGGGGAGTCTAAAACTAGAGGGCATAGGTTTAAGGTGAAGGGAACATAGAACATAGAACATAGAACATTACAGCGCAGAACAGGCCCTTCGGCCCACGATGTTGCACCGACCAGTTAAAAAAAACAAACTGTGACCCTCCAACCTAAACCAATTTCTTTTCGTCCATGAACCTATCTACGGATCTCTTAAACGCCCCCAAACTAGGCGCATTTACTACTGATGCTGGCAGGGCATTCCAATCCCTCACCACCCTCTGGGTAAAGAACCTACCCCTGACATCGGTTCTATAACTACCCCCCCTCAATTTAAAGCCATGCCCCCTCGTGCTGGATTTCTCCATCAGAGGAAAAAGGCTATCACTATCCACCCTATCTAAACCTCTAATCATCTTATATGTTTCAATAAGATCCCCTCTTAGCCGCCGCCTTTCCAGCGAAAACAATCCCAAATCCCTCAGCCTCTCCTCATAGGATCTCCCCTCCATACCAGGCAACATCCTGGTAAACCTCCTCTGCACCCTCTCCAAAGCCTCCACATCCTTCCTGTAATGTGGGGACCAGAACTGCACACAGTACTCCAAGTGCGGCCGCACCAGAGTTGTGTACAGTTGCAACATAACGCTACGACTCCTAAATTCAATCCCCCTACCAATAAACGCCAAGACACCATATGCCTTCTTAACAACCTTATCTACTTGATTCCCAACTTTCAGGGATCTATGCACACATACACCTAGATCCCTCTGCTCCTCCACACTATTCAAAGTCCTCCCGTTAGCCCTATACTCAACACATCTGTTATTCCTACCAAAGTGAATTACCTCACACTTCTCCACATTAAACTCCATCCGCCACCTCTCGGCCCAACTTTGCAACCTGTCTAAGTCTTCCTGCAAACTACGACACCCTTCCTCACTGTCTACCACACCACCGACTTTGGTGTCATCAGCAAATTTGCTAATCCACCCAACTATACCCTCATCCAGATCATTAATAAATATTACAAACAGCAGTGGCCCCAAAACAGATCCCTGAGGTACACCACTTGTAACCGCACTCCATGATGAATATTTACTATCAACCACCACCCTCTGTTTCCTATCCGCTAGCCAATTCCTGATCCAATTTCCTAGATCACCCCCAATCCCATACATCTGCATTTTCTGCAGAAGCCTACCATGGTGAACCTTATCAAACGCCTTACTAAAATCCATATATACCACGTCCACTGCCTTGCCCCCATCCACCTCCTTGGTCACTTTCTCAAAAAACTCAATAAGGTTAGTAAGGCACGACCTACCTGCCACAAAACCATGCTGACTATCACCTATCAATTCATTACTCTCCAAATAACTATAAATCCTATCCCTTATAATTTTTTCCAACATCTTGCCGACAACAGAAGTGAGACTCACCGGTCTATAATTCCCGGGGAAGTCTCTGTTCCCCTTCTTAAACAATGGGACAACATTCGCTAACCTCCAATCTTCTGGTACTATACCAGAGGCCAACGACGACCTGAAGATCAGAGCCAGAGGCTCTGCAATCACTTCTCTTGCCTCCCAGAGAATCCTTGGATAAATCCCATCCGGACCAGGGGATTTATCTATTTTCAGACCCTCCAGAATATCCTGCACATCCTCCTTATCAACTGTAATACTGTCTATTCTACTCCCTTGCAACCCAGTGTCCTCCTCAGCTATATTCATGTCCCCTTGCGTGAACACCGAAGAGAAATATTGGTTCAATGCTTCACCAATCTCCTCCGGTTCCACACATAACTTCCCTCTGCCATCTATAACTGGCCCTAAACTTGCCCTAACCAACCTTCTGTTCTTGACATACCTATAGAACGCCTTAGGATTCTCTTTAACCCTATCCGCCAAAGTCTTCTCATGTCCCCTTTTAGCCCTTCTAAGCTCGCTCTTCAACTCCCTCTTAGCCAATCTAAAGCTTTCTAGTGCACTACCCGAGTGCTCACGTCTCATCCGAACATAAGCCTCCTTTTTCTTTTTAACCAACAAAGAAACTTTTTTGGTGCACCACGGTTCCCTAGCCCTACCAATTCCTCCTTGCCTGACAGGGACATACCTATCACAGACTCGCAGTAGCTGCTCCTTGAAAAAACTCCACATGTCGGACGTTCCCAGTCCCTGTAATCTCCTAGTCCAACCTATGTTTCCTAATTCTCTCCTAATAGCCTCATAATTACCCTTCCCCCAGCTAAAACCACTGGCCCGAGGTTCATGCCTATCCCTTTCCATCACTAAGGTGAACGTAACCGAATTGTGGTCACTATCACCAAAATGCACACCAACTTCCAAGTCTAGCACCTGGTCTGGCTCATTTCCCAGCACCAGATCCAATATAGCCTCACCTCTAGTTGGCCTGTCTACATACTGAGTCAAAAAACCTTCCTGCACGCTTTGAACAAAAACTGACCCCTCTAACGAGCTAGAGCTATAACAATTCCAGTCAATATTAGTCAAGTTAAAATCCCCCATAACAATTGCCCTATTACTTTCACTCCTAAGCAGGATTGACTCCGCAATCCTTTCCTCAACCTCTCTAGAACTTTTAGGAGGTCTATAAAAGACTCCCAACAGGGTGACCTCTCCTCTCCTATTTCTAATCTCCGCCCATACTACCTCAACAGATAAGTCCTCATCAAACCTCCTCTCTGACACTGTGATACAATCTCTGACCAATAATGCTACCCCTCCCCCTCTTCTACCTCCTTCCCTACAAAAGTGTCCAGAAGGGCAGTTTTTTCACACAGAGGGTGGTGAGTGTCTGGAACAAGCTGCCAGAAGTAGTAATAGAGGCGGGTACAATTTTGTCTTTTAAAAAGCGTTTAGACAGTTACATGGGTAAAATGGGAATAGGGGGATATGGGCCAAATGTGGGCAATTGGGACTAGCTTAGGGGTTTAAAAAATGAAAGGGCAGCATGGACAAGTTGGGCCGAAGGGCCTGTTTCCATGCTGTAAACCTCTATGACTCTGAAATTTAGACCTAAACGTACCCACAATTCTCAAAAATGTTATGCTACACAAAGGAATCTCTTTCTTGAGGAACCAGCCTTATCCTAAAACTTACAGCTGCAGTAAGTATGGAAATTCAGCTGAAAAAGCTGATGTTTGAAATGTCTCGGTGGCTGAGATGCTCCATTGATTCCAATGAGCTGCATGTGTGCTGCGATGTAAGACTCAAACATCACATGTTTCAATTCCCCTGTCTGAGAAATGATAACTCCAATTTGGGTGGCAGCCAGAAACAAATTCATTTTTAATTCTCTTTTTGAAATGAAAAGATGTTCCATGAGAATGCAAGAAATGAATAGACCATAAATCCCATTGAGCCTGCCCTGCTATTCAATAAGATCATGGCTGAACTTATACCTACTTCTCATTCCCACCCTATTCCCATATCTGTTTGATTTCCTTCATTCCTAAGAAAACTATCAATTCCAGTCTTGAATCTACTCATGAATTGAATACCGAAGTCTTCTGAGATAGAGATTCATACACATCTGAGTGAAGAAATTATTCCTCATCTCAATCCAAAATGCCTAACCACTTATGCCGAGACTACAACCACTATCTCTAGTGTCTCCAGCCAGGAGAAACAGCCTCTCAACATTTACCCTGTCAAGATTTTAAGAATTTAATGCACATCAATGAGATTATCTCCCATTCTTTTAAACTCCAGAGAATATAAATTAACTTAATTTAACTTCTCCTCATATAACAGCTATCTCATCTCTGGAATCTTCATTGCTTCCCCTTTCAGGTAAATCTATCCTTCCTTTGGTAAGAAGGCCGAAATTGTACATAGTACTCCAGGTATGATCCCACCAAAGTCTATTTAATTGGAGCAAGACATCCTTACCCTTACATTCAAGCCCTGTGCAATAAAGGCTAATGTACCAGTTGCTTTCCTAATTGCTTGCTGTTCCTTGATGTGTACTTTCTGTGATTTGTGTACAGAGGTGCTCCAAGTCCTTCTGAATTCCAACTTTAACTATTCTCACACCTTCTAAAAAATATCCTGCTTTTAAACTCTTCCGGCCAAAATAGATAAATTCCGCACCTCCTCTGCCCTCCTCTACAGCAAGAGTTTTAACAACACCAGGTTAAAGTCCAACAGGTTTATTTGGTAGCAAATGCCATTAGCTTTCGGAGCGCTGCTCCTTCGTCAGATGGAGTGGAAATCTGCTCTCAAACAGGGCACAGAGACACAAAATCAAGTTACAGAATACTGATTAGAATGCGATTCTCTACAGCCAACCAGGTCTTAAAGATACAGACAATGTGAATGGAGGGAGCATTAAGCACAGGTTAAAGAGATGTGTATTGTCTCCAGACAGGACAGCCAGTGAGATTCTGCAAGTCCAGGAGGCAAGCTGTGGGGGTTACTAATAGTGTGACATAAACCCAACATCCCGGTTTAGGCCGTCCTCATGTCCTCTACAGCAACAGGAGAGAGGAGGATCCTGAGGCAGACAGCAGCACTTATAAGTGAGGGAAAGAAGAAGAAGACCCAGAGACACCTAAAAGGGCAGGACAGAAGAGGATCCGGAGACAGGCAGCAGAACCAAAACAGCTATCCAATCCGTAGTTCCTGATCAGAATAATTGCATTCTAAGAAAAATCAAAGCTTGATGTCACAGGAAAATAAGTGGTTGATGAGTGAGTGAATATTCTTTTCTCAATACAAAACTCCGATTATTTTAGTAATTGTAAGGTTTTGTTAGTATTAGGTCTCACTTGTTCTCACTATCCATATTCTCACTTCCAGTTCTAGGATCCAATCTGACAGCATAAGCCCGGGCTTTGCCCCAAGATCCCTGCATTCGTTCACCATTGGGCAATTGGGTCACATGACCTCCAATGCATCCCTCCATCATGAGGTCAAAAGTGGGGATGTCTGCTGATCACTGCACAGTGTTTCGTTCCATTCACAAATCCTCAGATAATGAACCACTTCATGCAGATATGCAGCAGGCTAACATACAGGTTCGTACTGATAAGTAGCAAGAAACATTACTGCCACATATGTGTCAGGCAATGACCAGTTCCAACAAGAAAGAATCTAAACACCTCCCTTGACGTTCAACGGAAATACTGTTGCTGAGTACCCAACCACTAACATCCTGGGATGACACCAAAGACCAGGAACTATACTGGACCCACCACCTAAATACTGTCACTTGAAGAACAGTAGAGAGATCAGGGCAGTAGATGCATAGGAACACCACCAGCTGCAAGTTCCCTCCAGGTCACACACAATCCCGACTTGGAACTATGTCACCGTTCCTTCACTATCGCTGAGTCAAAATCCTGGCACTCCCTCCCAAATATCTTCTCAAGGGAAATTAGGAGTGGGTAATAAAAATAAATGCTGGCCTAGTCAGCAACGCCCACATCCCGTGTACAAATAAAAAACAAGTTCAGATGTTTGGCATTGTGTGGTGAGCAACTCAATTTCTGGCTCCCCAAAGCCTGACCGTTATCTACAAGGCGCATTTCAAGATTGTGACGGAATACCCTCCACATATCTGGATGAATGCAAATCCGAGGACAAAAAATATGGAACCATCGGGGAAAAGGCAGACCATTCGATTGGCATCTTATCCATCACTTTAACATTTCACTCTCTCCACCACTAGCATGACTGCTGTGTGAACCATCTACAAGTTGACCCGCAACAACTTGCTGAGGCTTCTGCACCTTCCAAAACTGCAATCTTGGCTGCCTAGAAGAATAAGGCAGCAGGCACATAAGAACACCACCACCTCCAAGTTCCCCTCCAACTCATACTCCATCCTGACTTGGAAATATATTGCCATTCCTGTATTGCCACTGGGTCAGTCTTCAGTAATTCCATGCCCAACAGTACAGTGGGAGTACCTACACCACGTCTGCAACAGCAGTTTAAGGGAGCAGCCTTCCCAAGGGTAATGAAGGATGGACAACATATGCCGGCCTTGCCAGCAGTGCCCATACCTGATGAATGAATAAAAAAAGATTTTAAATACTCTGTTCCTTAGTTGGTTTCTCGACATATTGTTTAAGAAAACTGTTTCAAATACAATCGTCTTTCAAGTTACTTTTACCAATTTGGTTTGTCCAGTCTAAATGAAACTTAAAGTCCCCACAATGATTTGTTAAATGCTCCTCTAATTTCCTGATTTATGCACCTTCCAATTACTATTAGTGGACCTCTCAGTTATTCCCACCAATGTTTACTGCTCTTTGTTATTTCTTCATTCTGATTTTATATTCTGAATTTCAGGGCTAAGATCCTCTCTCCCCAATGCATTTTTCAAAACCTTTATTATCAATTACCCTACAACCTTTCCATTTTCTCTATTCGTTTTGAAAGTCAAGTACCCGGGAATATTTAGTTTCTAACCTTGATCAGCCTGCACCAACTTCTCAGTTACATCTCTCTTTATTTGTACCTTCAATTCACCTATCATAGAACCATAGAAATTATACAATGTAGAAGGGGGCCATTCAGCCTATCTTGCCTATGCCAACCCAAAGGCCTACAGGAGCCCTTTCTAATCCCATTTTCCTGCACATGACCCTGCAACTTAAAGCACTTAAAGTACAGATCCAGGTACTTTTTAAATGGGTGTAAGGTCACTGCCTCCACCACCAACACAGGCAGCAAATTCAAGTCACCCACCTCCCTCATATCCCCTCTAATCCATCTGCCACTTAGCTTGAATCTATGACCCCTGGTTTTTGGACTCTCTACCAAGGGAAACAGATTCCTCCTGTCTACTCTATCGCTACCCCTCACAATTTTGTATATTTGTATACCTCAATCATGTCACCCCCCAGCCTTCTCTGTTACAAGAAAAACAACCCGACCCTCTCCAATCTCATGGATGTTTCATGCATTGAGATGTAGAACGTTAACATTATTTTTTTTTAAATTACTATTATTAAACTTTCTGGCCCTTTCTTACAATATCTGTTTCACCTAAGTAAGTACTCTGCTTTAAAGCTTTGACTTTTCTCTGCAGATTTGCAGGATTTAAAAACATGTATATATATATATATTTGGATACAATACCATTAAAGAGCAGTATAAGGCTGCTAATAAGTGAATTTTAATTGGTAGATTGTTAGTGATGGAATCACATGAGCAGCAATATTAATTAAGGGAGTTTTCTTCTTTAATAAATCAAGGAATCATTTGGTTAATGTTGTATGAATGTGTAGTAGTGAAAAATCTAATTTCTTATCATTGTCCTTCACAGAACCTGTTGTGTGAATATGTCATCCACAGCTGTCATGAATTTCATTAATCAGTTTGGTTGCTAAGTGTGATGCCTTGAAGAAAAAACATTAAGCACAATAATTAAGAAGTGTTACCATTCTTTTTTTTAAGACGCCTCTCATTATTGAAAGAATAAATAGAATGCACAGTTATCTGCTACAATATTCTTTTTAACAATTAGCCATTGTTGGGGCTGCCATTTCAAATTATTCCAGACACCACAGTATTACTGGAGAATTGGGTAATATCATGGTCATGAATGTGTAATTACGATATTACAGATCTTAAGGACAACTGTTTTAAAGGCGGACTCCACTTTCAAACCTTTACGTTGAGTTTAGAAGCCTTTCCAAAATGGAAGTGTGGATGGACAACATGTCACCTTTCTTTTAATCGTTCGTGGGACATGGACGTCACTGGCTGGCCAGCATTTATTGCCCATCCCTAGTTGCCCTTGAGAAGGTGGTGGTGGGCCTGACGAGATTTGACTAATCATCTTCTGGTGTCTAATCAAACCTCGTCAGACTCATGTCTCTATAGGAGTGGCTATGAAGAATCATAAAAAATACAAAGACCCCTCCAGGGATGTCCATTGAATTCTAAAAGGCATGAATATCTTTTTACTGCTGTGGAACCATTTAACCAAGAAGTAACTGTTCCAGTGGAAGAAGGGGAAATTATTAGAGGACACAAATTTAAAGTGTTTGGCAAAAGAACTGGAGGAAACATTTTTTATCTGGTGAATTGTGATCGGAAATGCACTACTTGAAAAGGTGGTGGAACCCATTTCAATAGTAACTTTAATTAAGGAACTGCTTAAATACTTGAAGGTAAAAGATGTTGAAATCTTTGAGGAAATGGCAGAGCAATGGGACAAATTGGATAGCTCCAGCAAACAGCTGACATAAGCACAATGGGCCAAATGGCCTTTGATGTTGTATCATTCTATGATTCTATAATGACAGCCTATTAAAATATATTAGTGCAAACCCCGCACCATTCATACTTGAGCCCTCTGTAACAACTTTTGTCAAATGCTATTCCTGTCATGTTTCAATTGTTCTCTCATTGATGGTTCAATCCCTCTAACTAAAGCTCCTAGCCAGGCACTGCTATGGTAGTGCTGTATTGCTCCCATTTAACACTGGAAAAGATCATAATCTATGCTTTCCCCAGCTATAACTTCATTAATTATTATTAGGCCCAACATTATATTTATTTCTCCCTAATTTTCACCATTGAGATGGTTACTCCTGTGAAAGCTATGGAGGGGGAAGTGACTGCCACTGGTAGTAAAGTCCCTGTGGTTGATGTTGTCTGCAAGGCAGCTTGCTTCAGATGACAACTTCATCACAGCCTCCCTACTGCTCCCGAGTCTAAAAAGACAGATCTCTTCAACAGTTCCAGATGGCTGTAGCAGGATCTGTAAACACAGCTCAGTGGGTAAGTGTGGCTGCGGGCAGACAAGCTTTGCTGGAGGTAGACTTCCCTGGCATCAGTTTGTTTATCATCAGCCTTCAAACATCTCCCCAATCGTGGCACACTGAATGTTAAACCAATATGTAAGTAGAACGAGGAGTTGGCAGAATGAGTCACTATGCACTTTCTTGGCCTATACCCTTATCTTTTGAAAGTGCAACACTGTTTGCTTAAGACACGAGCAGGCAGAATGACTCACTTTCTGTTTTTCAGTATTTCTCTGTGTTGAGCAATAACTTTCCTATATACCTTGGCCTAGTCTCAGAACATGTTGAGAATTTGTGTTAAAAAAAGATGAGAATAAACCCTCCTACTAATCAAATGCATGGCTACTGCATAAGGGCTGTATTAAAATAATTATTAAAATTGAACAAAAGCAAATTTCTCTTTAAAAAGATGAACCACTGGAAAAGTCATAGAAATACTGTGCTTTTGAATGTGTGTATTGTGAAACTAAGATTTCCATTAGCAGCATAGAAAACACGGCAGCCAATCATGACACATCTACAGTAATAATCCTTTAAATGCATTATCTAGTAGCCAACAGGTTACTTTAAAAATGTCTTGCATTAATATAGTGCTCTTCATGACCTAAGGATGTCCCTACAACCAATTAAGTACTTTTGAAGCAATGGCAACACGAGATAAAACTTTTTCGTGTAGTGAGTGGTTAGGATCTGGAAAGCACTGCCTGGGAATGTGGCGGAGGCAAGGTCAATTGAGGTTTTCAAAGTAGAATTGGACCATTATCCGAGAAGGAAAAAATCGCAGGGCAGTGCTAATCCATGCTCCTTATGCACCCCACTGACCCATATGGACCCTCATTCTTTTCATGCCAGCATATACCCCCCCCCCCCACTCAACTCCATGGCACTTTATAAGCCTGATGCAAATTTATTGCCAACTCATGCCAACCCATGCCTCAACTCTTCACCCTTTGCCTTTGCACCTGCTATGCCAACTCACCCAGTATCTATTAGAGGCACACTTCATGTCCCATACTGAGTTTAAATAAAATAAAGTTCCAAGTGTCTACTGCGGACTTTAATCAGAAAAAAATAATTCATTAAAAAAATTACTACCTTCCTTCAACTGCATTCTCCTTTGCAACAAGAAACATTTAACTAATTGCATAATCGCTTATTAAAAACAACTATTGCAATTCCTAGTTCCACTTCAGAGTCCATAAACTCTTGGAGCTGTCAATCAAACTGAAATAGCAGGCACCCTACTATGATCATAGTCTGGTGTGAAATCAGTCATGCAGCGCAAATCCAGTAATGATAATCCTAAGCCTTATGTCAACAGACAGAGCGAAATAGCAATCAATCGTTTTAACACACCAGTCTTTGCAAAGAATCACAGGGAAGGAGTTTTAAATGTTTTGGCAGTTTGACAGCTTCCTTTCATCATTAATCTTGACATTTTTGACAGTTATTTATGAGTTCCAATTGTTCCAATTAGTTTATATACCTGTTATGATTCATGCATACTTTTAGAAATCCCAAAGGGCATATGACCTCTCTAAAGGGTACCTCACCTCCCCTACAGGGTCCTAACCTCCACCAAAGATCTCACAGAACCATATCCAGAGTGATAATTCAGCTCTCCAAAAGGTCACAAGTGCAGGCAGCTTCTGATTTTTACAGGCAAAAACACATGTTTGCAAATCCCGTTCTGGGTCCATTCCCACCCCTCCAAAAATTATAGGTGTTGTGCCATTTTTGCAACAACAGAGAGGCTCTCCATCATTGTGAAAACCCAGGCCTGTGATCGGATGGCTGAAACGTGCCTCCCCCAGAAGATCTTGTTTTTTCAACTCCCAAATGACCAATATTCCAGGGAAGGGCACAGAAAATGCTTCAAAGGCACTAGAAAGCTCTTCCTGAAATTTGAGAGCATTAACATTAATGACTGGGAGGAGATTGCTACCAATCGTTCAAAATAGCAACAGCTTGAGCAATGGAGTGGGAAAGAAATGGAAGTGTATCCTGCACTCCACAATCCCCCACCTTATCCTGCCCGATGTGTCCAAAGGTTTCACTGGCTGTCTTGTCTGGAGACAATACACATCTTTTTAGCCTGTCTTGATGCTCTCTCCACTCACATTGTTTTGTTTCTTAAAGACTTGATTAGTTGTAAGTATTCGCATTCCAACCATTATTCATGTAAATTGAGTCTGTGTCTTTATATGCTCTGTTTGTGAACAGAATTCCCACTCACCTGAAGAAGGGGCTTAGAGCTCCGAAAGCTTGTGTGGCTTTTGCTACCAAATAAACCTGTTGGACTTTAACCTGGTGTTGTTAAACTTCTTTCTGTGTTTACCCCAGTCCAACGCCGGCATCTCCACATCCAAAGGTTTGCCAGTGAAGAATCATTCCATTTAATCACATGCAGAGCCATGGCAGACACTTGTAACCCTGAATAAGTGTCATCCTCAAATCGAGGAACAGCTAATGATGATGATGGGACAGGATGCTGGGGCATAGCAGGCGTTCCTTCCAGCCGCCATTGTGCCACAAGTGTTAATGCCCTTTTGTCTGTATGTAGCTCCTTGTGTACTCCATGGAGATCAATGCTCATACTCTGAACGACTGATCCAGGCTATTTGAATGAGCTATAAATGCTTTGCAGAGAATTTCTCTGCTTTTTCATGTACTGGAGGTGATGCTGCACGAGGCTGTCCATGAGATGGACCTTTCTGTCATGGCTGGAGCTCACAACATCAATCCCCTGAGACATATAGTGCTCATCGCCATGTTGGACTCCTCCACTCACATTGTCTCAGGGAACTCCACTGGGAACTCCACTAGATGCCGGCACATCAGCTGCTGTTGATCCAATTACTCTGCCCCAAACTCCTGAGGCAGACCTCAATGCGAACTGGGGCATCATTTTCACTGTCCTCCCTCGTCTGAGGCAGGGTGTGCACATTTTTCTCTCACTCTGACACCTCTTCATGCACTCTGATGCAGTGCCTTTCATCCAGTGCCACCAACTCTAAAACATGCACACCATCTCTATCTTTCATGACTTCCCTTGCAACCAGCACTGTAGGTGAACCTGCACCACATGGACTACCGTGCTTCAAGATGGTGGCTCAACACCATCTTCTCAAAGGCAATTAGGGATGGGCAATAAATGCTGGCCTAGCCAGTGATGCCCACATCCATGAAAGAATAACTTTTTTTAAAAAGCTAAATAAGTATCTCGTGGCCAGGAACATGAATTTCCCAGTCCTCCCCTTCTTTGAGTCAGGTCTCTGTTATTACTGCTATATCATTGACCCATGTATTGACTTGTGCCATTCTGTTCTCTTGCATTTTCTTATATTGCAATCCACAATTTTGGAAATAATCCAAAGCTATCTGTATATCTGTCTGCACTCTTCATTTTATTTAAATATCCCTACAATCACCCTAAATTTTGAAGTGTGAACATTAGTTGAATATGCCACATTAATTAGTTATGCAAGCGATAGGTTTATGATAATTAAAACACATTCCTTGTTTGTGCTTTCAGTTACAAATGTACATGTTACCTCCACTTCTATCTGTACTTTGCCCTTTGATGATTGATTTGTAGTTAGTGAAAGTTTATGTGAGCTCTGATTGGCGACTGTACCAGTACACCTCTCGAAGGAAGGTGGGAGTTAATTGAGTAAGCCATTGGTCTGTATCCAGAGAAAAGTGTCCGATTTTAAAGTTGTTCTGCTCGTTGTACAAGAATGAAGATAGACTTACACTGCCACATTCTGCCCAAGGAATGGCCCAATCTAAAACAGGTGCAGTTACCTCTTTACTGCTTTTGAGAAATAATTGAACGGTAGGGTTTTGATTTGATTTGGTTTATTATTGTCACATGTATTGGTATACAGTGAAAAGTATTGTTTCTTGCGCGCTATACAGACAAAAGCATACCGTTCATAGAGTATATAGGGGAGAAGGAAAGAAGAGGGTGCAGAATGTATTGTTACAGTCATAGCTAGGGTGCGGAGAACTTAATATAAGGAAGATCCATTCAAAAGTCTGATGGCAGCAGGGAAGAAACTGTTCTTGAGTCGGTTGGTACGTGACCTCAGAATTTGTATCTTTTTCCCAACAGAAGAAGGTGGAAGAGAGAATGTCCAGAGTCCTTGATTGTACTAGCTGCTTTTCCGAGGCAGCGGGTTTCATGTTGAGCAACAAAGGAAATAACGTCCCGAAAGTAAAGATCAAATAAATACAAATGTATGTAAAACACCAAGGGGGCAATTTTACCATTATTTGTCTGAGTGTTGGCGGACTCGAAACGGGGAGAGTTTCAGATCCGTCATTTGGGTCTGTTTTCAGGTTCCCCCCATTCGCACTCTGCTTGCAAAATTCTGAGTGAGCCTGTTGCTCGCTGCAGAAGCCTGTGGGTGGGGCTTAATGCGCCTGAAAGCCTGCAGAAGGAGGTCGTGCACATGTGCTGGCCTTTGATGCTGAATAGCAGTAGCAGGGGTCTGACAGAAACGAAAGCTGTCAGGCCCCTGCTCGTGCAGGCAGCAATCGCGGGAGCCCGCAGCCCGAGATACAGCCCCCGCCGACTCCCCCCACCGGCCAGACCGATTGCGGACACCCTTCCCCCACCTATCGCGGCTCTGCTGCCCTCCCCCCACTGATCGCTGCAGAGTGGCAGCGGGCCCCCTCATCCTCACTCCCATTGATCCCTGCAGAATGGCAATGGGCCCCCTCTCCCTTCCTCCCCCCCCCCATTGATCCCTGCAGAGTGGCAGCAGGCCTCCTCTCCCTCCCTCCCACCAATCACTGCTGAGTGGCAGCGGGCCCCCTCTCCCTCCACCACTTGCTGCAGAGTGTCACCGGGCCTCGCCCCCATCTCTTCCCCCACCGATCGCTGCAGAGCGGCAGCGGACTCCTCCCTCCATTAGCCCTGCCCCCACTGGCCCCTCCCCATTAGTCAAGCCCCCACTGCTCCCTCTCCTTCTGGCCCTGTCCCACTTGCTCCTCCCCCATTAGCCCCACCCCTGGCAGTGCCCAGTGGGCACTGCCCAGGTGCCAGACTGGCATTGCCCAGGTGCCTGGGAGGCACTGCCAGTCCGGCACTGCCCAAAGGGACACTCACCCCTTTGCCCTTGGCCCCCCCATGGGGCCTCAATGGTCTCCGGTTCCACCGGCGAGGCCAAGTCGACTGCTCCCAGTTGATGGGGAGCATGTCTATGCCTCGCCGGCGAAAACCTCTCCCAGCGAGGTCATAAAGGGGGGTGATCCAGACGATTGAGCGCCGGGCTCGCTAAGCAGATGTTAAACAGCATTTAAATAAATTTAAATACATTAACCTGCCTCTCGCCCATTTCCGGCCAGAGGCTGACTGCGCTGGAAATCTGGCGCTCATAAAATGGCAGCAGTCACGAAAACCAATTGCGCGAATTTTTTTACGCCCCACTTTACGACCGCGACACACCTGAAAACGAGTGCAATGCAATGGTAAAATAGCCCCATCAAGGGCCTCTATAAGAAGCCTAATGTGAAGGTAAACATTGAATAGTCCGTGGACGAACCTGCATTTAATTGGTGGTGTCACTGGTAGAGGCAAAACATAGGTAACAGATGGATAAAATTTTCAATCTGGTAACAATTTGTTCAAGTCAGATGTTAATGAGGCAATGTATTGGCAGTCTGCACAGAGGCTTAACCAGTTTTGATATATTAGCATTTTTGCGTGAGGGTGAGAATAAAAATAGTATTATGGAGCCAATGAGCAATTATCATGGCATCAAATTTCACCTGAATTTTACCAGCCTACTGCGGGCACCAAAAGGACATTCCACCTTACCTTGCCGGCTTGGTGCTGTGGAAAATTGACCAACTTATACATGTAACCAACCAGTAAATAGGATATGGTGCCTTACCAAATTGAGAGAGAAAGATATATATAGATATATGCAAAGAAATGCCTTTCTATGCCTTTTAGCTTTGACAAAGGGTCATCTAGACACAAAACACCAGCTCCTTTCTCTCCTTACAGATGCTGCCAGACCTGCTGAGATTTTCCAGCATTTTTTCTTTTGGTTTCAGTAGTGAGCGAATCCTGCATTGTAAGAGGTACCATGCTTTAAGTGAAACATTAAACCAAAATTCCTGTTGGAGGGACGTAAAATAAAAGCCCATGCTATTAATGAAGGGAGGACAAGAGAGCACTCAAAATTAAATATAAATGATGATGAAAACACTCAGCAGGTGAGGCAGCATCGGTGGCAAGAGAAACATAGTAAAGGGTCCAATTGCTCACAGGATAGAAGTGAGGCAAAGCAATAGAGTTAGGAAAAACCCTTCAAGACTGGGGACTTGAAAGCTTTAAGTCCTTACAGGAAGGGCTGCATTACTATATTGCAACAGTGTGATCAGGCCATGACTAGATTACCCTGTCCATGGCCTGTTTTCTGCACTTTAAAATTTAAAGGTGTAGGAATGAGGTAGTGTTATAAGCACATAAGAACTAGGAGCAGGAGTAGGCCATCTGGCCCCTCGAGCCTGCTCCGCCATTCAATAATATCATGGTTGATCTTTCTGTGGACTCAGCTCCACCTACCCACCCGCTCACCATAACCCTTAATTCCTTTACTGTTCAAAAATTTATCTATCCTTGCCTTAAAAACATTCAATAAGGTAGCCTCAACTGCTTCACTGGGCAGGGAATTCCACAGATTCACAACCACTTGTGTGAAGAAGTTCCTCCTCAACTCAGTCCTAAATCTGCTCCCCCTTATTTTGAGGCTATGCCTCCTAGTTCTAGTTTCCCCCGCCAGTGGAAACAACTTCCCTGCTTCTATCTTATCTATTCTCTTCATAATCTTATATGTTTCTATAAGATCTCCCCTCATTCTTCTGAATTCCAATGAGTATAGCCCCAGTCTACTCAGTCTCTCCTCATAAGCCAACCCTCTCAACTCCAGAATCAACCTAGTGAATCTCCTCTGCACCCCCTCCAGTGCCAGTATATCCTTTCTCAAGTAAGGAGACCAAAACTGTCCACAGTACTCCAGGTGTGGCCTCACCAGCACCTTATACAGCTGCAACAGAACCTCGCTGTTTTTAAACTCCATCCCTCTAGCAATGAAGGACAAAAAATTATAGACTGATCAACTGAGCCTTAACTCTACAATGACCCTCTTTCACCGATTGTGAGGAGTTAAAATCAAAGCCAATGTTTCTGGTCAATGATCTTTCATCAGAAACGGAATGTCAACAACTTTTAAGGAAATACAGAGCCAAAAAAAGGAGGGAGTGATTAAATGACCAAAGGGCTGATGGTGTAAATCGTAGAGGGTGGTGTTGGGATAAGAAAAGTAACAAAAGTCTGAAGGTGGTATGAATGCTTGTTATAGAATAGCAGAGTGCAAGGGAAGCAGAGAAAATCTGACAATAGAGGAAAAGGCTCCCAAGGCCACAAAGTGGTAGAGAATGATAGGTAAACCCCAGGGGTGATGAACACTTTGTCAGCCATATGTTCCTTGGGGCATCCTGACCCCAAGCACCAGCCGAGACCTCCTCCACTCCCACTGGCTGTAGTGCAGCAGTCCTCCAGAAAATGGGGCATGAGGATCTAAAGATGCTAAATTGAATATTGAGGCAGGAAGGTTGTAAAGTGGCTTTAATTGCCATGTTTGCCTATAGCAGCAGTTAACAACAGTAGCTACACTTCAAGAGTAATTGATTGGTTGCAATGCACTTTGGGATTCATGAAAAATGTTGTATTTGCTACAGTATTTGGAGGGGCGGTGGCACAGTGGTTAGCACTGCTGTCTCACAGCGCCAGGGACTTCGTTTAGATTCCCGGCTTGGGTCACAGTTTGTGCGGAGTCTGCACATTCTCCCCATGTCCTGCGTGGGTTTCCTCCGGGTCCTCCGGTTTCCTCCCACAGTCCAAAAGACATGCTGGTTAGGTGTATTGGCCGTGTTAAATTCTCCCTCAGTGTACCCGAAGAGGCGCCGGAGTGTGGCGACTAGGGGATTTTTACAGTGACGTCATTGCAGTGTTAATGTAAGCCTACTTGTGATTAATAAATAAACTTAAACTTAAGTTATGTCTACCTATATAATTTACAACAGTTTTTTTTTATTTTGCCAGAGATATGGATATGAAGGTTGGGTCCAACTTCACCATCACTCTCAGGTGAGATTATACAAACTCTAAAGTGCAGTGAATAACTGCTATTGAGTTAATTAAAGGTTTGAGGCAGGGAAAATTAAATGTAGCTTGACTTTGGTTCATTCGGTAATATCCATAATTGTGTGAATATATATTTTCCATTTTGTCTCCATTTAATTGCTATAATGAGTCTTATAATATTTTATTTATATTTCTCAATTGTCTTATAATTCTGCGTGACACTGCTGACTCCTGCTGTTTCTCTGGCTCTAACAAGAATGCGTTTAACTGTCTGCTCATCAGATTTCTCCATAATATCACTAAGGTTGCTGAGTGACCAACCTGCTATTAGTACAATTCAGCTGGAGGTAAAGCTGCAATGAAATTTGCACCAAATTCATTCCAGGTCAGCACACGACAGCCAGCCTCACAATTTATCCATTCCTGATTACCCAATTCCTACATGCAGTAGTGATAGTAAACTACGGGCTTATATGGCCAATTAAAATCTGCTGTTTTCAAAAAGGGGGAAGCAAAAATGATGAAAGACAGCAACGTGTTCAGAGTGGTACAGGAAAACTGCTGGGATCCACAAGTTCGAATTCGAGAAATGGATCAATCAGGTAAATTAAGATCCATTATATTATGCTGATAATTTCTCCAAATCCATCCATCTAGAATTAAACAGTGGTTTGTTCATCAGACTGTATTTTTGGAGTTTACAATGAATCATATAAAGAACAAAGAACAATACCGCACAGGAACAGGCCCTTCGGCCCTCCAAGTCCGCGCCACTCCCTGGTCCAAACTAGACCATTCTTTTGTATCCCTCCATTCCCACTCCATTCATGTGGCTACCTAGATAAGTCTTAAACGTTCCCAGTGTGTCCGCCTCCACCACCTTGCCCGGCAGCGCATTCCAGGCCCCCACCACCCTCTGTGTAAAATACGTCCTTCTGATATCCGTTAAAGGATGTTACATTAGGACTGGAGGCTACAACACACTCTAAAGACAGGTCTCCGCTCAATAGCCATTGCAAACTTATTGTCTTACCTGTCTGCTACTATGAAGATAAGAGACTTGATGGATCCAGTTATGATGGATCAGCTGGTCCTTTTCTATTTGGCATTTCCGCAAGTCTGTATGTTCACATTCCACTGAATATTTTGCTACTACGAGGTTAGTACAGCCCAAGATGCACCCAGGATTGTTGCTTGAAATGGCTTGTTGACTAGCTGAACTCATCTTAGGCTATGATATGTAAGGAACAAAATTAGCCAGGGTTTTTAGCTCTAATTTCAGCCTGGTGATCCTGTTGGCAAATCGACATGGAAAGATGCTGAAAAAGAGCAGGGTGAGAAAACTGTGGGGCACTGACCCAGCTACACCAAGAGAGCAAATTCTTTAGTGAGAGAAAGTTGGCATAGAGGGCAACCGCAGACACTGCTGCTGCCATGCCTCTGTTGTCCTTGTCCATCTAGCAGCTGGAGCCCGTGGCTCTGGGAGGCGTTGCTGAAAGGGAGGCGATGGCCTAGTAGTATTATCACTAGACTATTAATCCAGAAACTCAGCTAATGTTCTGGGACCTGGGTTCCTGCCCTGACAAATGGTGGAATTTGAATTCAATAAAAAAAATTTGATTTTATTTGATTTGATTTATTATCGTCACATGTATTGGTATACAGGGAGAAGTATTGTTTCTTGTGCGCTATACAGACAAAGCATACCGTTCATAAAGAAGGAAACAAGAGAGTGCAGAATGTAGTGTTACAGTTACAGCTAGGGTGTAGAGAAAGATCAACTTAATGCAAGGTAAGTCCATTCAAAAGTCTGATGGCAGCAGGGAAGAAGCTGTTCTTGAGTCGGTTGGTGTGTGACCTCAGACTTTTGTATCTTTTTCCCAATGGAAGAAGGTGGAAGAGAGAATGTCCGGGGTGCGTGGGGTCCTTAATTATGCTGGCTGCTTTGCCGAGGCAGCGGGAAGTGTAGACAGAGTCAATGGATGGGAGGTTGGTTTGCATGATGGATTGGGCTACATTCAGGATCTTTTGTAGTTCCTTGCGGTCTTGGGCAGAGCAGGAGCCATACCAAGCTGTGATACAACCAGAAAGAATGCTTTCTATGGTGCATCTGTAAAAGTTGGTGAGACTGGAATATCTGGAATTAAGAATCTACTGATGACCATGAAACAATTGTCGATTGTCGTAAAAAACCACCTGGTTCACTAATATCCTTTAGGGAAGGAAATCAGCTGTCCTTACCTGGTCTGACCTACATGTGACTCCAGAGCCACAGCAATGTAGTTGACTCTCAACTGCTCTCCAAGGGCAAGTAGGGATGGGCAATAAATGCTGGCCAGCCAATGATGCCCATGTCCCATAAATTAATTTTAAAAAAGGTACCTGTGGAGACCAGCAGCAGTGCACCTATCGTATGGCACACATTTGTCAACGGGTTGGTGGTGAAGATTGGCATCATATGAACATCACCTACAACATAAGTGCTCACAAACCATCTTTCTTCTTTACGCAGAACAAATTAGCGCAGAACAAGTACAAGAATGAGGATGAGAGAGGACATGCCCGTTCTCTGACCCCTCTTTGAGTATGAAGAGCGGGTTGCTGAACTGGCAGGGGAGGACCATGACCGGTCCTGTGATAGCGACGAGACCAGCCACTCCCAGCCATCCAATGAGAAGCATACTTAATCTCTGCACTAAAACCTGAGGGTGATGCTGGTGCAATATAGGAGGCAGCACATAGTCCGAGACCAGAGGTAGTTTTAAGGGATCTATGGTTATATTGTTGGATAATAGAATTAAGGTATATATTTAAGTGAGTTTACTTTAGTGTTTTTGTGTAAGAAAGGGTAAAACTCTAGTTAGATTCATGTTAAGTAAAGGTGTTTGCACGTATGGGAGTTTTTGGTTTCAGTTCAAACTGTGTCCGCATTGTGAGTTTATAAAGTGAAAAGTAAACACGAGTTTGGAGAAAGAAATGAGCTGTTGCTTAGCAACCAGAGGCACTTTCAGGGTAGGAAGAATTTTTGAGTTTACTTTTAACTGAATTCATCGCAGTTGGAGCTTAGCAGTGAGACAGAAGCTAACTCTCACAGCCCTGCTAGAGATAGGATAATAAGAAGTCTCACAACACCAACTCATTTTGGTAGGACTAATTTAAATGTGGATTACAGGGTCAAAGGTAGGGTTCTGAAGACTGTGGAGGAACAGAGAGATCTTGGGGTTCATATCCACAGATCTCTAAAGGTTGCCACTCAAGTGGATAGAGCTGTGAAGAAGGCCTATAGTGTGTTAGCTTTTATTAACAGGGGGTTGGAGTTTAAGAGCCGTGGGGTTATGCTGCAACTGTACAGGACCTTGGTGAGACCACATTTGGAATATTGTGTGCAGTTCTGGTCACCTCACTAATAGGAAGGATGTGGAAGCGCTGGAAAGAGTGCAGAGGAGATTTACCAGGATGCTGCCTGGTTTGGAGGGTAGGTCTTATGAGGAAAGGTTGAGGGAGCTAGGGCTGTTCTCTCTGGAGCGGAGGAGGCTGAGGGGAGACTTAATAGAGGTTTATAAAATGATGAAGGGGATAGATAGAGTGAACGTTCAAAGACTATTTCCTCGGGTGGATGGAGCTATTACAAGGGGGCATAACTATAGGGTTCGTGGTGGGAGATACAGGAAGGATATCAGAGGTAGGTTCTTTACGCAGAGAGTGGTTGGGGTGTGGAATGGACTGCCTGCAGTGATAGTGGAGTCAGACACTTTAGGAACATTTAAGCGGTTATTGGATAGGCACATGGAGCACACCAGGATGATAGGGAGTGGGATAGCTTGATCTTGGTTTCAGATAAAGCTCGGCACAACACCGTGGGCCGAAGGGCCTATTCTGTGCTGTACTGTTCTATGTTCTAACACCAGGTTAAAGTCCAACAGGTTTATTTGGTAGCAAAAACCACATCATGACTACCAGAGATAGGATAGCCATACAAAAAAGTAATGAGCAAGGAAACTAGTTCCAGAAACTGGATAATGAAAAGAGGTTTCCATAAAGATTGAAGTGAAGAGAAAAACACTGGAATTTGAGCAGGGTAATGTTCATTGAAGTTGAAGACAGAACTGGAAAGTGCAAAGCTGATGAGGTTGGCTAGAGAAAAGCCAGGTATCTGAAGAAATCATAAGGTTTGGTGTCCTTTGTAACTGTAGTATTCTGTTTGGGAGTGAGTGCCTGAGAAATCGTGTGAAAGCTTGAAAGTTCCTGGTATTCAAGACGAAGGAATGCTGAAAGTAGAGTTGGGAGTCCTTAGAGACAGATCCTTGCTGAAACCAGCTGAAGAAAAACATCATTTGTAAGAAGATTCTAAAGCTTGTCTTTTTGGAAGTGGAGTTTGGAAACATTGGTGTGACAATCATCTGGGGGAATTTAAGGTGAAATCCACAGAAGATCAATTGGGTGGCATCTGCCACTTGTTTCAGAATGGGTGTTGTCTTGAGATGGATAGAAAGCTGGCTGGCAGACAGGAAGCAAAGAGTTGGCATGAATGGATCTTTTTCCGATTGGCAATAGGTAGTAACTAGTGGGGTACTGCAGAGATCGGTGCTAGGACCCCAACTGTTCACATTATATATATATGAATGATTTGAAAGAGGGAACTGAATTTTTTATCTCCAAGTTTGCAGATGATACAAAGTTGGTGGGAGAGTGAGTTGTGAGGAGGATGTAGAGATGCTTCAGCGTGATTTGGATATGCTGAGTGAATGAGCATATGCATGGTAGATGCAACATAATATGGATAAATGTGAAGTTATCCACTTTGGTGGCAATAATAGGAAGTCATATTATTATTTGAATGGGTGCAAATTGAGAGAGGTGAATACTCAGTGAGACCTTAGTGCCATTGTGCAACAGTTGTTGAAAGTAAGTGTGCAGGTACAGCAGGCAATAAAGAAGGCAAATGATATGTTGGCCTTCATAGCAAGAGAATTTGAGTACGTGAATAGGAATGTTTTACTGCAATTGTACAGGGTGTTGGCGAGGCCACACCTGGAGTATTGTGTGCAGTTTTGGTGTCCTTATCTGAGGAAGGAAGTCCTTGCTATAGCGGGAGTGCAGTGAAGATTTACCAGGCTGATTCCTCGGGTGACAAGTCGGTCATAGAAGGAGAGACTAAGTCGGTTAGCATTATATATATTGGAGTTTAAAAGAGTGAGAGGGGATCAAATAGAAGCTTATAAAATTCTAATAGCAATAGACAGGGTGGATTCAGAATGTTGCCAATGGTGGGGAGCCCAGAACAGGGCATCATAGTTTGAGGATAAGGGGTAAATCTTTTACAACTGAGGTGAGGAGAAATTTCTTCACCCAGGGACAGGTGAATTCACTACCACAGAAAGTAGTTGAGGCCAAAACATTGTGCGATTTCAAGAAGAAATTAGATATAGCTCTTGGGGATAAAGAGATCAAGGGATATGGGGGGAGGGCAGGATCAGGTTATTGAATTTGATGAATTGCACAGCAGGCTTGAAGGGCTGAATGGCCTACTCCTGCTTCTATTTTCTATGTTTCTATATCTGCCCATAGTTAGCCTATTGGGTTACAGGGATTGTGTGTTTACTGAGAACTTTATAGCATAAGATATATCTTGTAACCCGGGTTATCCTTAAAATTTGTGTACATTTGTGAAGATAGATGGGGGTGAAGCAGTATTGTATTTTCATCAAACCTTTCATGTTTTTTGTTAAAAGCTAACTGTCAGTCCTGTGGCTCTGTTCACCCATGGTTTTAAGATCTTTTGAGCTAGGGATCTATTGCAGGAATTTCCTGTCCAACTGGGATCATAACAAAAGTGAGGGCTCTTGCAGGATTTAAAACATGGAGAAAGGGTTGTTGGATGTTAATTAGTAATAATTCACTGGAATATCTTGAAACGTGGAAAGCCAATTACCAGGTGTCGAATAGTAAAACTTGGTCTTGGATTTATTGTTATCATGAATCCTTAAAAAAAAGAGCAAGTGGAGGTACTGAGGTACTGGACATAGGAATTGGAGTTACTGTGAAGTATATTGTATGGGTTAGAATCCAAAATGGTGCTGGAAATTGGTAAGACTTTTCTAAAGATGGAAGATGTAACTCTGACTGGTTTACAGAAAGTAACCAAGAGTCAGTATAGGGCGACACGGTGACACACTGCTGCCTCACAGCACCAGGGACCGGGTTTGATTCCCGACTTGGGTCACTGTCCGTGCAGGGTCTGCATGTTCTCCCCATGTCTGCGTGAGTTTCTCCGGATGCTCCAGTTTCCTCCCACAGTCCAAAAGACTTGCTGGTTTGGTGCACTGGCAATGCTAAAAACAATTACCCCTCAGTGTACCCAAACAGGCGCCGGATTGTGGCGATTAGGGAATTTTCACAGTAACTTCATTGCAGTGTTAATGTAAGCCTACTTGTGACACTAATAAATAAATAATATAGCTGAATTGGCAGTGTGGTGGACTTCAGTTGTGCCTTTGTCCTGCCTGGACCACTGTTGTTGTGTTTGTCATGCCTGGACACATCCCCTGCCGGCTCGGCTCCCCTTGTCACCTAGTATAAAGGTGGCTGTCTCCTCCCACTTGTTCAGTCGGGTCGGTTACCTGTTGGGATGTGCTCCTGATTCTGTTATGAATAAAAGCCTACAGTTGTATTGGCACACAAGTAGTCTTTTGCCTAATTGATAGCGCATCAATTTTATTCATAACATTTGACCGACATGGAGCAGCTTTTAAAACACGACAAGTTAACATTAGACCCTCAAGAGGTCGGAGTCTCTGATAAATTTGACCATTGGCTGGACTGCTTTGAAGCATTCATCGATGCCGCTGCGGTCGTTGACTCCGACAGCGATAAGCTCCACGTGCTCCGCACCCGGGTAAGCGATGCAGTCTACGGTATCTTCCGGGACACTACTACATACGTGGACGCTATAGAACTCTTAAAAGGGCAGTTTCGAAAGAGCCCTAACGTGGTCTACGCCAGACATCTCCTGGCTACTCGCAAGCAGCAGCCAGGAGAATCGTGCGCCCAATTTCTGTGCGCCCTGCGGGATCTAGCTCGAGCTTGCAACGGTAAGGCTGCTTCAGCAGCTCAGAACACGGAGGACCTGATCTGGGACGCCTACGTCGCGGGTGTTGAGTCTACTTACATTCGGCAGCGCCTGCTTGAACAGGGTGGCCTGGATCTCCAGAAAACGGCCACGATGGCTGAATCGCTAGAAGTGGCCTCCCGCAATCTCGGGGCCTACCCCGCATCCCGTTCCAGCGATGGTTCCACCGCGACGGCTCTTCCAGCGGGGCCCAAATGCTACTTTTGCGGCCTATCCAAGCATCCTCGGCGTCGCTGCCCGGCGAAGGATGCGATCTGCTCCGGATGCGGTAAGCTAGCCCACTTCGTCAAAGTCTGCCGGGCGAAGCTGATCGCGAAGCCGATCGCGAAGCCTCGTGGCGTCACGTGTGTTCCGCGGGCGCAGCCATCTTTAATGCAGTCAGCGGCTGCGCGCGAATCACCATTATCTTGCGGGCCAACGGTTCACTTTAATTACGGACCAGCGGTCCGTTGCCTTTCTGTTTAACACCAGGCAGGGGCAAGATTAAGAATGACAAGATCTTGTGGTGGAGGATTGAGCTCTCCACCTACCGATATGACATCATGTACCGGCCTGGTAAGCTCAATAAGCCCCCAGACACCCTGTCCCTTGTTTACATGTGCCAGCGCCCAACTGGACCAGCTAAAGTCCCTCTATAACGATCTCTGTCACCCGGGTGTCACCAGATTTTTCCACTTCGTCAAAGCCCGTAACCTGCCCTACTCCCTCGAGGAAGTCCGGTCGATTACCAGGCAATGCAGGGTCTGTGCAGAGTGCAAACCGCAGTTCTACCGGTCAGGTGGGATGCACCTTATAAAGGCCACTCGCGCGTTTGAGCGCCTCAGCATTGATTTTAAAGGCCCCCTCCCTTCCTCTAACCGCAATGTTTATTTTTTGAATGTCATCGATGAAAACTCGCGTTTCCCTTTTGCCTTCCCCTGCCCGGACATGACCACGGCTACGGTGATTCGGACCCTGAACACGCTCTTCACCCTGTTCGGCTTTCCATCCTATATTCATAGCTACCGTTGGTCCTCATTCATGAGTGACGGGCTGCAGCAGTACCTGCTCGCCAAAGGCATTGCCTCCAGCCGCACCACTAGCTATAACCCCAGGGGTAATGGTCAAGTAGAGCGGGAGAACGCAACAGTCTGGAAGGCTGTTCTATTAGCGCTACAGTCTAGGGGCCTTCCGGTCAGCCGTTGGCAAGATGTCCTCCCGGACGCATTCCATTCAATTAGGTCACTCTTGTGTACAGCGACCAATAGGACCCCTCACGAGTGGATGCTCACTTTTCCCAGAAAGTCCTCCTCGGGTACTTCGCTCCCAGCTTGGCTGATGTCCCCGGGGCCCGTTCTGCTTCGGAAGCATGTCCGGACCCATAAGGCAGACCCATTGGTCGAGGAGGTCCAATTGCTCCACACTAATCCTCAATACGCTTATGTAGCATACCCTGACGGGCGGGAAGACACGGTCTCTATTCGCGACTTGGCACCCGCAGGTGCCCCTGAGGCCACCACGTCCCTCCGCCCCACTGTCCCTTGTGTTGTGCGCCCAGAGACCGCTACGCCCCTCCCCCCTTCAGTCCCAGTCTCCCATATTGTGCACCCAGAGCCCACTACAGCCCTCCACCCCCCCAGCCCCAGTTCCCCCTGTTCTCCATACACCACCAGGGCCACAGCTCACTCCTCTCACCTCTATGCACAGCTTGCTTGAGTCGCCGGTGCCGTCGCCACGCAGTACCCGACTATTGGACGGGACGACGGATGGGTCCGCCTCACACCACCTGGCGCCTCCTCTCGACGCTCAGTGCCTGGAGCTTGGGCTGACACTGCTCCCTGCTCGGACGACTCTGCAACCTGCCCTACGACGATCGCGCCGGCGGATCAAGCCACCAGATCATCTGGACTTGTGATATTGTTTCCGCTTCACCCCGTGTTGTTTTTTTTAAAGGAGGGGTGAATGTGGTGGACTTCAGTTGTGCCTTTGTCCTGCCTAGACCACCGTTGTGTGTTTGTTATGCCTGGACACATCCCCTGCCAGCTCGGCTCCTCCCCTTGTCACCTAGTATAAAGGTGGCTGTCTCCTCCCCCTTGTTCAGTTCGGGTCGGTTACCTGTTGGGATGTGCTCCTGATTCTGTAATGAATAAAAGCCTACAGTTGTATTGGCACACAAGTAGTCTTTTGCCTAATTGATAGCGCATCAGGCAGGTACATTGGAGTTGCGATTACCTGCAGGGGTAAGGAAAGTTGATATAATTTCAAGCATAGTTAAGCATTTAAACTTGGAAAGGATGCCTGAGAGACCAATTTCTTTGAAATGTGAGGCAAAAATTTGGGAAAAATTCAATTACAAAAAGAAATAGAAATGAAGAAACTTGAAATGAAAGAGAAAGAAAGGGAAGGAGAGGGAAAAGCAAAAGGAAGCGAAAGGGTAAGGGAGGGGAAGGACAGAACTTTTCAAAGAGAAATGGAGATGAGAAAATTTGAATTGAAGAGGGAAGTTAGAAAATGAAAAATGAGAGAAGGAGAGAGATAGAGCGAGATAGACCGCCATGCCGGTCGATGGGCATGCGAGCCTGTAAGACCGTGAGAGAGGCAAAAAATGATGTCTCACCTCTCGCAACCTTACCGGCACTGAATTGCCGGCGTGATCAGCTCCACGCCCGGGAATTTTTAAAATCCTTTCACAGGTTGTGGCTTTCACTGGCCAAGCCAGAACTTATTGCCGAGCATTAATTGCCCTGGAGAAGGCAGTGGTGAGCGGCGTCAGGCCATGTGACGTAGGTACATCCACAGTTCTGTTAGGAAGGGAGTTCCAGGATTTTGGCCCAGTGACAATTCAGGAACAGTGATATATTTCCAAGTCAGGATGGTGTGGGCTTGGACGGGGATTTGCACATGATCGTGTTTCCATGCATTCGACTGCTTTGATATCACATGGAATGAATCGAAGCATTTGTGATACTAAGGATCTCCGGAGGAGGTCAAGATGAATCATCCACTCAGCCTTAACTTTTGCACTGATATGCTGAGTCCCCCATCACTGAGAAAGGGGATACTTGTGGAGCATCCTCCTCCTGTGAGTTGTTTTATTGTTCAACACCATTCATGACTGGATGTGTTTTGACTGCAGAACTTCATTGTGTGATTGCTTAGGTCTGTTGCACGCTACTCCCACTATTTTGGCACACATGCAGTCCTGTGTTATTTCACTGGGTTAACACCTCATTTCTAGGTATGCCAAGTGCTACTTCTGGCATACCCTCCTTCTCTCTTCATTGAACTGGCTTGATGGTAATTGTAGAATGGGGGATATACCGGGTCATGATATTACAGTTTCTGGTTGACTACCATTTTGCTACTGCTGATGGCTCACATCACTTCATCGATGTTCAGTTTTGAGTTGCTACATCTGTTTGAAATCTGTCACACTTAGTACAGTGGTAGTGCCACACAACACAATGGAGAGAGTCCTCAATGTAATGACAAGACTCTGTTTCCACAAGGATTGTGGGGTGGCCACTCCTACCAATACAGTCATGGACAGATGCATCTGCGACAGGTAAATTGCTGAGGATGAAGTTTTTCCATCTTGTTGCTTCCTTCACCACCTGCCACAGACCCATTTTGGCAGTTATGTCCTTGAGGACTTGGCCAGCATGGTCAGTATTGGTGCTACTGGTGAGGGACATTTAAGTCCCCACCTCAAGAGTACATTCTGTACCCTTGCCACTCTCAGTGCTTCCTCCAACATGGTGTTCAACAGGGAGGCGTACCCACTTCAGCTGGGTGGGTTGGTGGATGGTAATCAGCAGGATGTTTCCTTGCCCATCTTTGACTTAATGCCATGAGACTTTGTGGGGTCTAGAGTCAATGTGGTTGTTTGTGGTGATACAGTGGTGCTGATGACCATTAGAATGGGGGTGAGGAGGGGAATGCGAGTGACCATGAGTGCAGGGAGAAGACAGTTCCTCATGATCATAAGAGTAGAGGAGGGTGCTAATGATCTGAACTCCCCCCTGGTGGGCCACAGTGCACACACTCACACAAAAAACAGTGACAAAGGCAGGGGACTCCCAGCCTCAGTCCCCCATGAGCTGTCCTAGAAATAAGGGACAAAAGAGGCCCCTGAAGGAATGTGAGACAAACAGTCAAAATAAGGGACAATCCCTTCTATATCTGACCCTCATACTTACAGCTTCTTGCTTGAGTTTAGTTTCTCCTAGTCAGTAACCACAACCAGGCTTAGCTGACAACACACAGCACATATAAGAATCAATAGACATGCATGATCAAACACCAAACAATTGGATGCTACAGTCAGTACAAGTAGTTGCCACATGGGCTGACTTCACAATCAAAAATGTGCGACCTGTGGAATCACAAAATTGCATTGAAATAGAAATAATCAAACATGTTTATAAATGAAAAACATTTTATTTTACAGGCGTAACTGTACAAGCTCTTTCAACTGTTCCTGTTATGTTCAATTATTGGGTGAGTTTGAAGGATCATCTGGAATTAAGAATCTATTGATGACCATGAAACCATTGTCAATTGTCACAAAAATCCATCAGATTCACTAATGTCCTTTAGGGAAGGAGATCTGCCATCCTTACCTGGTCTGGCCTACATATGACTCCACAGCCACAGCAATCTGGTTGACTTTCAACTGCCCTCCAAGGGCAAGTAGGGATGGACAATAAATGCTGGCCAGCCAGCAACGCCCATTCCCACGAATGAATTAAAAAAAAGGTTTGAAGGAAAAGTATGAGTATTGTGATTCTGGTTATTGATTAACATATTGTGTTCACTGCCCCTGCAAAGGAAAGTATCATATAACGAGTTAGATTTAGTTCATGCTTGGTAGTGTTCACAGTAGGGTTGTCCCTCTAAATGTTTACCTTTTATCAGATCAGTATTTCTGGCAGCTATAAAAACTAAATTGTAGCAACCATAAATATGTCATGTCATTTATAAAGGAATACTAAGTTAATAAAATACAGAAAATAAAAAATGATACTATGTTTATTATAAGCAAGTTTTCAGTGCCATATCAGGGTAATGATAAACTACATTGTATTGGATAGAATAGGTTGACTGATCCCACACTCCCAGCAGGGAGGATACACTTAAAGTAGCATGAGTCAGCAAAAGTGCTGCAAAATTGCATGACGATATGTAGAAAAAATAATCTCGCTCTCTCTCTCTTATCTCACATTTTGTTAATGCTCTCCATTTTATTTCACTTTCTTTTTTATTACTTTACTCTTCTGTTATATCTTTTTCCTTTTCCACTATTGCTTCTCTTGCTGCCTTCATCCATTTTCTCACTTTCCTTCACTTCTGCATTTCACTCTTCACCCTGTTTTTCTCTTATTTGACTCACTACTTTCATTTCTGTCCCTTTGCTCTCCTCCTTCCCTTCCATGTCTCTCTTTGCCCGCAACTTCCCTTTCCAAAGGTGTGCTTCACTCTTCTCTACTTTCACGCCTCACCTCCCTCATTCTGATCTTTCCCTTTTATCTGCTTTAAGAAACTTGCATTTGCTTTTCATGACCTTGAGATGTCAAAAACCAATTCACAGCCAATGAAGTGTAGCCCATGTTGGAATGGAGAGAAACATCGGTCTCTCGCTCCTTCCTCTGATTCTCTGTTCCTACTCACTTTGTTCTGCCTCTCGGTCATCTCTTAAAAATGTAGAAACATAGAAACTAGAAGCAGGAGTAGGCCATTCGGCCCTACGTGCCTGCTTTGAAATCATCGAATTCAACATCCTTATCCCCCCCCATTCCTCCCATATCCCTTGATCACTTTAGCCCCAAGAGCTATATCTAATTTTTTTTTTGAAATCAGACAATGTTTTGGCCTCCTCACTTCAGTTCTAAAAGGTTTACCCCTTATCCTCAAACTATGACCCCTAGTTCTGGACTCCTCCACCATTGGGAACATTCTTTCTGAATCTACCCTGTCTAACCCTGTTAGAATTTTATAAGTTTCTATGAGATCCCCTCTCATTCTTCTAAACTCCAGTGAATATAATCCTAACTGACTTTGTCTCTCCTCATATGACAGAGCTGTCATCCCAGGAATCAGCATGGTAAACCTTCGCTGTACTCCCTCTATAGCAAGGACATCCTTCCTCAGATGAGGACACCTTATGTTTCAGTCTCCTAATTCACCTCTTTTTTTTTCTCCCTCACCATTCTCTTTCTCTGCCCTTCTCTTCTTTTGCTGCTTCAATCGTCTTCCTTTCACTCTGCAGCATGGTGAAGATGAGGAAGCCAAAAGAGTCTCAGAATCAGATGACAAGCAGGACTCTAAAACAGAGAAGGAACAGGAAGGTTCTAGTAAAGCACAAGAAAGGAATGGTTCACACAATTTTATTTAAAAATGCATCAGAGGTATAGACTTCAAAGAAAAAGAAGAAAAAAAATGGAGAGACTTCGAGAATTGGTAGGAACTGTCCTGACAACAGCAATTTTATAAATCATGTTAACACAGGACAGGAGCATTTTCAAACAAAATTTGACATTGAGTCACATAAGGAGATATTAGGACAGGTGACGTAAAGTTCAATCAAAGAGATAGGTTTAAAGGAATGCGAAAGGGAGGAGAGAGAGCGAGAGGCGGAGAGATTTAAGGAAGGAATTCCAGAGATTAGGGCCAAGACAATCAAAGGCATGGCTGGCAAAAGGTGGAGTAATTAAAATTGGTAATGTGTAAGAGGCCAGAATGGGAGGAGCACAGAGATCACAGAGAGTTGTAGGGCTTGAGGTGGTTACAAAGATAATGAGGTACAAGGCCAGGGAGGGATTTGAAAGAAAGGTGAAAATTTTAACATTGGGATATTTCTGTACTGAGGGCCAATGCAGGTCAGCAAGCATTGGATGACGAGTGAATGGAAATTGATGCAAGTAAGGGTGCAGAATTTTGGATGAGCTGAAGTTTACACAGAATGTAAGATGAAAGACCAGCTTGGGGGGGGGGGGGGGGGGGGGGGGGGGGGTGGGGGGGTGGGGGGAGGCGGGGGGGGGGCATTGCGGTCCAGAGATAAAAAAGGCATAAATGAAGATTGGTGAAATAATTTAAGATTTATAAAATCAACCCTTTGGTCATTTAAACAGCCAAACAAACATAATGTAGCACATGAACATGTGAACATATGAATTAGGAGAAGGAGTAGGCCACTTGGCCCCTCCTGCCTAGGTGGAAAAATAGGTGGAATTTAATTCAGGCGCGGGGATCTCACCCCATCAGCTGGAGAACCAGCGTGAGCACCACATCACCTTCACTGGGAAATTCCCAACACGTGTCCATTAAGCACCCTAATGGGCATTTACATTTACGTGGCCACCATTGGACCCTCCTGGTATTAAGGACCCTGGGGACAGAAATGCCACCCACCAGGAGCTGCTCCTCATTATAGGCAGCCCCACTGGAAGCAGTGTTAGCTGCCTGCAATGCACCCACCAGAGGCCCAGGATCAACAAGGGACCTGAGGCTAAAGGTGTGGGGGGGGGGTGCAGGAGATTCTCCCAAAAAGATTCTAACTGTCGAATTCGCGTGAAAACCGGAGTAAATTGCGCTTTTTCTTTCAGTAGGAGTTTCAAAATAAATCTCCCACATTCTGTGCACTGCAGAGGTTGCTAACATGAATCACTCTGAAAAGCGGCGGGCAGGGCCTATTCCCGCTGGAGAGGCTGAAATCAGAGCGCTGAGTGGGTCCCCGCGCATGCACACATCTCTGGGAGATCGCTAAACAAATCCTCCCAGCATTGGAATCACTGGCCTCTCACTCCCCTACGGACATTGCTGGCTTTACCGCTAGCCTCAACTCCTCACAGACATTGCTGGCTGCTCACCCCCTTCCCCCCCACAAAAGGTTTGCTGGACTCCTGCTCTCCCCATCCCCCGCTGACCCAGGCATCATTGGCCTCCCCATGCCTGCTGACCCGGACATCGCTGGCCTCCTGATCTCCCTATTCCCCCCACCACCACCACCACTTCACACACAGAGCACTGTACTGACATGCACATCCCCTGCCTCACTCCTGATCCCCCACTGAGCCGGACATCGCACACAGTGCGCTGTACTGCCATGCACACCCCCTGCCTGCGAGCATTTCCCCTCATTGAGTGAGAGCCTTGAGCATTGCACCCACCCTGGACACAGTCCCCTGTACAGTGAGAGGCTTGGGCATTGCACCCCCCCTGAACACAGCACCTTGCAGAAAACTCAGCCATCTGTGTTAAATGTAAGACTGTTATTTTTGTTTTTTTTGATAGGCAAAACCCAAGGACACCATGGATCTGTGCCATATTTTGAATGATGACCTTGCAGCCACAGTGCGTAAACACCCAACAAGATTTGTTGGTCTTGGCACTCTGCCCATGCAGGACCCGGAGCTCGCTGTTCAGGAAATGCATCGTTGTGTCAGAGAGTTAAGATTTCCGGGAATTCAAATTGGCTCCCATATCAACGATTGGGATCTGAATTGCCCAGAACTTTATCCAGTGTATGCTGTAAGCACTAATATATTTTCAAATTATTTACACCTTGTCAGGTTTCTAAAATAAATGTTGAAAGTGCCACATGCAGAATTAGTTTAGAAATATATGTAAATGCACAGAAGGGAAAAATACTGAGTTTAAAGGAATTGGCAATATTTTTTTTATATTCATGACTGTTTTGTTAACAGTGGGCAGGCCGCTAACGCAGAGTTGAATGGGGAGGTCAGAGGTCTGCAATGTGTGGGAACAGTCGCCTGGATGTTGTGACTTTCCTCAAATTGGCCAGTTAATGGCCAAAGGACAGGCTCATTGTCCAGTTAAGGACAATATGCAGGCTATCCCATCTTCCTTGGTGACACACTTCTGTCTCCATATTGGTTCACTTATCTGTAAAATATTTTTTTAAAAGCTGGAGGGCCAATAAGAGTCCCTTAGGCACTGAAGAAGCAGCAGACTACCTTTTCAAGTCACTAAGAGAGAAGGGTGCTCTAGGTTCCTCCCACACTCCAAAGACGTGCAGGTTAGGCAGATTGGCCATGCTAAATTGCCCCTTTGATGCACTATCAATTACGACGCGAAGACTCCAGTGAGTGAGGGAAACTAATAGGCTTTTATTCACAGAGAACAGGAGCACACCCTTGTAGCTGACCTGGTCTAGACTGAGGCGAGGAGGAGGGACCATCACCTTTATACCCCACTCTGGGTGGAAAGGGAGGGGTCTCAGATAGAAAGGGAGGAGTCTCGGGCCAGGTGCAGCATGGGTGTGTCCAGGCACATACATGTAGTAACAGTGGTTCACCACACCCTTAGTGTCAGGGGAATTAATAGGATAAATACGTGGGATAGGGCCTGGGTGGGATTGTTGTCGGTGCAGGCCCGATGGGCTGAATGGCTTCCTTTTGCACTACACGGATTTTATGAAGGCACTTCCATTATTTTGAGGTGCCCTCTCTCCTAGATTTTAAACTTTAAAATAAAAAATGTCCATAGCAGCTTTTAATTGACCACCATTGTGAAGGGGCATCCCCTCCACAGGGTAGCCTGCAGCTGTAGCTGAAGTCAAGTAGGTGGGGAGGCCCTCAAAGGAGTGCTGGTCTGCTGGTCTGCTACTGGGAGGCTGCCTACAGACAGCTGGCCTAGTCCCTGATACCTCTGGAAAATTCCGTTGGCCTCCAACAATAGGTCTTAATAAGCCTTTCAAGAGCATTAAATTGTTACTGTGCTACCATCTCTCCACCGTCAACTCCTCCAACAGCTTTGCCCCACCCCCTCCCACTGCCACTGCATTGCCAGGAAAATGGTTCAGGGGCAGGACAATCCCAGCAAACCAACCGGCAGCACGAAATGCCCACTGACCTCTGTGCTCACCCTCATTGGGGCTTAAAATCCAGTCCAAAATTTCAGTCTAGTTACATAACATTTATAGCTGCAGCTCAGGATAGAGACAAGATATACTCCTGAGGGGGAGAAAAATCAGAAAGCAAGTTATCTTAAACTGCTGTCAAATACCTGTTAACCAACTCAACATAGACATGTTGTGCCTGCCGCACAGTCTGTTTTAACCCTTGTACGATGGACAAATAACTGCGAGTAGACGTCTTGTTAGTACAACCAATATTTATTTAGAACACACAATCAATAATCACCCACCCAACCAACAATAAGTTATCTTACAGAAATACTAAAGTTCAAGTCCAATACATGACCTTGACTTAACTTTGCGTGACTGGCAAGTACCCAAGCAGATATTGGCCTTTATCTGTGCGCTGGTCTTGGTCGTCCTCTGCGTAGTCTGGTCCTTTGGTCTCGTCTGGCACTCTGGTTCTGGTCTTCCTTCCTTCTCGGGTGTGGTGGCTTTCCTTGTGTTGGCCGTTGCTGGCGGTGGTCACCGTCGTTGTAGCTCATTCGTGGGGTCAGGGAGAGAGAGAGATCCTTGGTTGCGCAGCACCCTTTATAGCCCGTTGGGTTTCGCGCCCCTTTTGGCCATTGCCAATCAATCAATCAGGACTTGATCACCCTGATCGATAAAGCCCAATCGGGTACTGCCACACCAATCTCTGGGTGTGTCCCCAACGGCCATGTCTGTAGGTGCTGGGGGCACGTAGAATGCACACCTCCCTCCCAAATAAGGGGTTACGGTGCCCCTATGTCTGGTAAACAACCCAGTTTGACCAGAAAGTCTCTATTGTCCTGGAGATGACCCATATCCTGTGTATTCATTCGTCTGGGTTGCAGCCTGTTTATCTCTGTCTTTTAGGCTGCAGTCTGTCATTTTAGTTCTTGCCCAATTGTCCCAGAGTGCTTAACAAATCGCCATTTTAGATGGCCCGTTTGGCCACAGACATGTTGCTGGTGACAGAATGCAAATTTCTATAAGATTATTCCTTGGTTTAGTAAGCGTGATAGATGTGGACATTTCACATAATCTACAGTTGAATTGGATAGTAAAATAAAAGACCTGGACCCCGCCCTCTGGCCTCTTACCATGTAGATCTTTTTATTAAGAACTACTGGCGTGATATCAATCATCCCAATTTCTTTGCTCCCTTCACTCACTCTAACCTATCTCCCTCAGAACTCCCTGCACTTCATTCCTTTAGGTCCAAACCTAACAATGTCATCCAACCTGCTGACAGGAGTGGTGGATTGTTGTTGCTTGGGGAATCAACCTCTACCAAGGGGAGGCCAAATGCCAACTCTCTGGTTCTTCCTCTATTGCTCCCTGGACAATGACCCCACCACTTAACAGCAAACAATCATTTCCAAGACCATCACTGACTTCTTTTCCTCTGGAGATCTTCCTTCAGTGGCTTCCAACCTCATAGATCCCCAACCTCAACAGCGTAATTCCACATCCTTCCCAAGATCCACAAATGGGATTGTCTTGGTAGCTCAATTTTTCCAAACTTGGCAGCTCCGCTAAACTGATTTTTTTCTATCTCGACTATCCAGTCTTCTTATGTGTCTCATGTAAAGCTCTGTATCATTGTCACTACGGAGGAGATATGTTGGAAACAAATTTTCTGATCCTACTATGTTGTAATCCAAAATATATGTACGCATTATTACTGGGCAAATGGCATCAGGTTGCCGAGTGAACAGTTTTACCCTGTGCGTAGAACTGATAAATGAGAAAATTATGCACCATTTTTTGACATTTCAGTATTAATTGGAACACTGAGCACATCTCATTGCTTTTCCTTTAAGGCTGCAGAAAAACTAAAATGTGCCATATTTGTACACCCATGGGATATGAAGACGGATGGGAGAATGTCCAAGTACTGGCTTCCATGGCTTGTAGGTTAGTATTAATACAGAGATCTGCACACAATCCCCAGCGTATTGAGCAATAGGTAACACTAATCCTGTAATTCTGTAAACTCCATAAACTCATTTCTATTCTCAGCGTGCTGCTTTGGAGAGGGAGGAGAAATTAGAGCGGGGGAGCCATGCAGACCACACTCACATTGTATGTAACACTCAATGGAAAATTCCAAACCTTCCAAACCCACAACCTCTACCAGCAAGAAGGACAGGGGCAGAAAATGTGTCAGTACATCACAACCTGCAAGTTCCCCTCCAAGCCAAACACCATCCTGACTTGGAATTATATCACCGTCCCTTCGCTGTTGCTGGGTCAAAATCCTAGAACTCCTTCCCTAATGGCACCACCCACATCACATGAACGGCAAACATTTAAGAAGGCAGCTCACCACCATCTCTACAGTAATAGTTACCAGAAAACAGCATCTCAAGTTCATAAACCTTCAGCAATATTGGAAATCACATTCCAACCATTGCCTCAGCAAAATTACCCAAAAAGGCTGTGAAAGGGATAATATTCTGAAGAGTATGCCGAGAGTCAATTGCTTTATCTGCTCAAGCAAAAGCAAAGGGAAGTGTAGAAGTGTGGAGGTCCTCAGTTGGGAGTGGGGCTGTAGTCAGGGGCTGCGAAGCACAGTCAGGGGAGTGGGGGGACTTTGGGGGAGGGGTCAGTATCATAGTTACCCAGAAGTTGGAAGTGGTTTTCATTATTCTAAATTTTTCTGGTAACTATTACTGTAAGACAGCAATTCATAACACGTTCTCAGATGGTTCCCACTGTAGGGAAATTGCGCAGTGGAAGTTTAAACTTTCCTGGGTAATTGTCGTACAACTATGGCTTCTGGGAATAGGAGGTTTCCCCAACACATCTTTGCTGCACCCCTCCCCCCCCAACTCCCCAGTCACACCCCACAGACACCCACTTTGGGGAATAGAGGTTAAGGGCCCTGATAATGTGTGTGTGGTTTCATTTGTAGACACTCCATAGAACCATAGAACCATAGAAAATTACAGCTCAGAAACAGGCCTTTTGGCCCTTCTTGTCTGTGCTGAACCATTTTATGCCTAGTCCCACTGACCTGCACTTGGACCATATCCCTCCACACCCCTCTCATCCATGAACCCGTCCAAGTTTTTCTTAAATGTTAAAAGTGACCCCGCATTTACCACTTTATCCGGCAGCTCATTCCACACTCCCACCACTCCCTTCATTACTTTCCAGTTTTGTGATTCTATAGCTGTCAATACACAAGCTCCTTCCCTGTCTGCCTTCTAACATGGAATGGCATTCATCATTGTTGATGCATGGCTGAGGGCACATTAGGGTCTACATGGAACTTGTATGTGACACCTTTCAGTTTGCCAATACCAGTGAAGCAGTTCGCATGCAATTTGAGGATATTGTTGGGACGCGTAGGAATGACATATATGACGGCAATCATGTGCAAATCTGTTACTGTGTGAAAACAGATAAGCTTGTCACATTCTCCAGATATGACATAGAGTACTATCTGGTGTTTCAAAAGTCCCAAGAGGTTTCAGTGATTTGCCACAGTTGTAAGAGAAATTTTTGTGTTCCCTGGTTTGCAGAAAATGGGACAATGAATGTTGCTGAATGTTCTGTTACCCATGACACTAACAGATGCTTCTGTGTCTTTGAGAGCATCTATGTCCATGTAGCTAATGGTCACTGTCACACATAGTTGGTTGCTATGCCCAAAAGAGAGCACAAAAGCATATTCAGCATCTTCCACCTCTATTTTGGCTATATTCTCTGACCCTTATGCTGTGGTATGGATACAGGGTATCGGTCTTAGTAATAGATTTTGCTGATGAGCAACAAATACGATAAAAGTGATTGAGGTTCCCACAGGTTTTACATTGTTTGCCAGGAGCAGGGCAATCTGTTCAGTGTGGATAAACACCAATGGAAACATCATTTGAACAAGTTGCAACTCTGTGATACTGCTGCTGTTGCTTTACAGATGGTTTCCTGGCACGTGAGCGATGAACAATGTTCACAGGTGTTGAAGTGGGAGGGTGAGAGTTATAGTTGGCAGCCTCAACTTCAGTAGCTCTGGACTCTGAAAACGATAGCAATCTTGCTAACTCCCACAGCTCTGACAACTTTCTGTCTTTCTCAAGTGTTTTTTGGAACAATTGCCTAAAGAGACAACCTTTGATTGTTTGTGCTTTGATTTCCCGTTCAACATGTTGAACTTCACGAAAATCACATTTGGTGGTTTGTTGCCTCGATTTCATGCAGCATCGGTCAGTTGTCTTGTATGTTTCTTAATTAGTGCATCAGAAGACAATTGTTTGTGGATTGTATTTTTCTTAGGCGTGAAATAGCTTGCCGTTGTATTTTAGCTGAATTGTTGTTGGTTTTGATGTATAGGTCTCAAAAATATCTTCCAATTTTTCACCTTTGTGGAGGAATAAGGCCTTTTTTCTATTGTCATCCGTGATAAAAAAAAGCCTACCAACGTGCCTTCAATATGTCGCAGCCAATGTGAGGTATCACTTCAAAATATATCAGATTGCACATAGGCAACACCATCTTGATCTGCAGTATAGCAAAGGAAATCTTCTCTGGGATTTACTTCTGTTTCTTTGGATGGATAATAGACTGTGCAGGTTTCATTGTTGCTAATCCTGAGCTGGAGTGCCACATGTATGACTCGAACAACAGATTATAGTGTCAATCCCTAAAACTCCAATTTAAAATGCTATCTGCAGAAAGCAGACAAACACTTTCCAAAAGTTGCACACCTGAAAGCAATGTTTTCCGTATTCTGTTGCCATTGTAAAGTTCTTGGGAAGAAAGGAATTTTCAGATTCAAAGCTGCACATACTATTAAAACTTCTTCTACTTCAGTTCTCTGCCCAAAGGCAAGTCCAACCCACAGCACTGCAATCTCCACCCTGGCTAGGGAAAGGAGACAGATTTTGAATCCACCCCAGTCAGGACAGGGAGTGAACCCCATGGGCAGAATTTTACCGGAACATCCACCTGAGGTTTGTACAATCCTGTCCGAGGCCAACGGAGAATGCCGTTCTCCGAGCCTCACCTAACCCCGGAATTGGGGCAGGCATGCCAGTAAAATTCCAGCCCATGTGTTGACACCAATCTGAACTACAATAACCACACAGATCCCCAAGGAGTCTGAGTACTTTCTGTACACTCTAGTCCAGAGTGTAGTGACGATAGAGGCTCCAATTTACTTTCCATCTCATGACTAACCAAGAATTTCTCTTGCTCTTACTACCTGCTATTGGCATGTGATGGGAGGATTTATAGATTGATATTCAACTTGGGTTGACAAGTGGCAAGTAACATTCAGCTACACAACTGCTAGGCAATGATCACCTTAGAAATCATAGAAATCATAGAAACCCTACAGCACAGAAAGAGGCCATTCGGCCCATCGAGTCTGCACCGACCACAATCCCACCCAGGCCCTACCCCCATATACCTACATATTTTACCCGCTAATCCCTCTAATCTACACATCCCAGGACACTAAAGGGCAATTTTTTAGCATGGCCAATCAACCTAACTCGCACATCTTTGGACTGTGGGAGGAAACCGGAGCACCCGGAGGAAACCCACGCAGACACGAGGAGAATGTGCAAACTCCACACAGACAGTGACCCAAGCCGGGAATCGAACCCAGGTCCCTGGAGCTGTGAAGCAGCAGTGCTAACCACTGTGCTACCGTGCCTCCAAACAAGAGGAAACCTAAGCATTGCCCCTTGACATTCAATGGCATTACCATCACTGAATCCTTCACTATCAACATTCTGGGGTTACCACTGACCAGAAACCGAACTGGGCTAGCCATATAAATATGATGGCAACAAGAGCAGGTCAGAGGCTAGGAATCCCATGGCAAGTAACTCACTCCCTGACTCTCCAAAGCTTGTCCACCATCTGCAATGCACAGGTCAGGAGTTACAAATGCACCTTCCTTGTCAGTCACGGCGGCACGGTAGCACAGTGGTTAGCACTGCTGCTTCACAGCTCCAGGGTCCCGGGTTCAATTCCCGGCTCGGGTCACTGTCTGTGTGGAGTTTGCACATTCTCCTCGTGTCTGCATGGGTTTCCTCCGGGTGCTCCGGTTTCCTCCCACAGTCCAAAGATGTGTGGGTTAGGTTGATTGGCCAGGTTAAAAAATTGCCCCTTAGAGTCCTGGGATGTGTAGGTTAGAGGGATTAGCGGGTAAAATATGTGGGGGTAGGGCCTGGGTGGGATTGTGGTCGGTGCAGACTCGATGGGCCGAATGGCCTCCTTCTGTACTGTAGGGTTTCTATGATTTCTATGATATTCTGGACTTGAACCCGGAGGCTGGGACAATGTGACACAAGATTTCCGCTGCTCCATTTTTTCTCGACTCCCTCTACTGTTCTAGTGGTGTGGGTAGCCCTTAGTGGACAAAATGCACAATGGAATTTTCTAGATACTATACTGTTGCCTCAGAGTCAAAAAGTATAGGTTCAAACCCAACTCCAGAGTTTTGATTCATATTCCCGGCTGATATCCCAGTGAAGGTCAGCATTGTTTATAAGAGCAATCTAAGGTCCTGTTTGCCCTCTTGAGTAGATATAAAATATTCCATAGTGCTTTTCAAAGAAGAAAAATTAAGCTCTCTTGGTGTTCTGGATAATACTTATCCCTAACCAGTGTTACAAAAAAACTTCTGTATTTTAATATTTAGTTAGTAGGATCTTGTTCATAAATTGGGTTCCATATTTCCTTATATTGTAACAGCATTGTAAATAGTGATACAGTTCAAAATACAAATTCCATTAACTGTTAAGATGTTGAGATGCACTGAGATTGTGAAAGGTACAGTAGCAATGTAGGTTATTTCTTTCTCTCAAATACTGCCTGGAGGAAAAATACTGATATGTCCTCATATTGGCATGGATGCCATCAGCCCAGGTGTTGCTGGTGTACATGTTTCTCTACTCTCCACAGGCTTTTCTTCCCCAAGAACTCATTACCTTCTTCGTCAAAGTATATTAACAATAAAATCCCCAGAGGGACCTCCATTATTATTTTTTAATTCATTCATGGGATGTGGAAATCATTTGCTAGGCCAGAATTTATAGCTAGGCCAGAATATATTGCCCATCCCTAAATGCCCTTGTGAAGATGGTAATGAGCAGCCCTCTTAAACCGTTGAAGTCCATGTGCTGTAGGTATGCGCACAGTGTCATTGGGGAGAGATTTCTAGAATTTTCATCCTGTGACAGTGAAGGAACAGCAATATTTCCAAGTCAGGATAATGTGTAGCTTGGAGGGGAACATTCAGGTAGTGGTGTTCCCATGTGTCTGCTGCCCTTGTCCTTCTGGATGGTAGTGGTCACAGGTTTGGCAGGGACTGTTAGAGGAGTCTTAGTGAGTTCCTGCAGCGCATCATGTAAATGGTACACAGGGCTATCTCTGTGCATTGAAGGTGGAGAAAGTGAATGTGGATGGGGCCAATCAAGTGGGCTGCTTTGTCTTGGATGATATCAAGGTTCTTGAATGTTATTGGAGCTGCTCATCCAGGCAATTGGAGAGTATTCCATCAAACACCTGACTTGTGCATTGTAGATGGTGGACAAACTTTGGAGAGTCAGGGAGTGAGTTACTTGCCATGGGATTCCTAGCCTCTGACCTGCTCTTGTTGCCATCATATTTTTATGGCTAGTCCAGTTCAGTTTCTGGTCAATGGTAACCCCAGAATGTTGATAGTGAAGGATTCAGTGATGGTAATGCCATTGAATGTCAAGGGGCAATGCTTAGGTTTTCTCTTGTTGAAGGTGATCATTGCCTGGTAGTTGTGTAGCTGAATGTTACTTGCCACTTGTCAACCCAAGCCTGGATACTGTCCGGGTCCTACTATGTGTTGACATGGACTGCCTCATTATGTAATGAGTCATGAATGGTGTTGAGCATTGTGCAGCGAATGTCCGCACTTCTGACTTCATGATGGAAGGAAGGTCATTGATGAAGCATCTGACGATGGTTGGGCCTAGGACACTACCCTGAGGAACACCTGCAGTGATGTCCTGGAGCTGAGACAATTGACCTTCAATGATGACAACCAATTTCATTTACTCTCTCAATTTGGGTATGACTCCAGCAAGTGGAGAGTTTTCCCCCGATTCCCATTGACTCTAGTTTTGCAAGAGCTCCTTGATGCCATATTCGGTCAAATGCTCAGCCACTCTCATCTCTCCTCTGGAATTCAATTCTTTTCTCGATATTTGAACTAAGGCTGTAATGAGGTCAGGAGCAGAGTGAGCCTCAACTGAGCATTAACGAACAGGTTATTGCTGAGCAAATGCTGCTTAATAGCACTGTTGATGACCCCTTCTGTCACTTTACTGATGATGAAGAATAGACTGATGGGGTGGTAATTGGCCACAGTCACCTTCCCTGGTTCCACCGACAGGACAGACCCAGAGGAGATGGAAGCACAGTGGTATACGGTCGGGAGGGAGCTGCCCTGGGAGTCCTCAACATCAACTCCAGACCCCATGAAGTCTCATGGCATCAGGTCAAACAGGGCCCTGACAACATTCCGGCAATAGTATTGAAGACTTGTGCTCCAGAATTTTCCGTGCCCCTAGCTAAGCTGTTCCTGTACAGCTACAGCTCCAGCAGCTACCCAACAATGTGGAAAATTGCCCAGGTATGTTCTGTATACAAGAAATAGGACAAATACCTAGGGATGGTGACTGTGGTGTTAGGGGCATTATCTGTAACATGTGATTCTGTGACCATGACTATGTCAGGTTGTTGCTTAGCTAATATGTGGGACAACTCTCTCAATTTTGGCACAAGACTCCAGACGTTAGAATGGAGGACCTTCCCAGGTCAGCAGGGCTGAGTTTGCTTAAGTCGATGCCGGGTGGTCCGTCCGGTTTCATTCCTTATCGATTTTCCAGCTGTATGATCCAACTGACTTAGAGCGCCCTAAAAGGCCTGGCAAGTTGCAGAAACCTGTTCTGATGAAAGGTCATCTTGACATCAAACATTAGCTCTCTTTCTCTCTACAGATGCTGCCTGACCTACTGAGTTTTCCCGCAGCTTTTGTTTCTATTTCAGATTTCCTGCATCTGCAGTATTTTGTTGTTTTTTTCAGAAAACCGTTCCCTGTTAATGTTCAGAAACTGCAATTCGAAAGTAGTGGAAGTGACTCTCAGCCAAGTCAGTGTTTCAGAGTTGCGCTTCTGTGGGTCTTTTCGCCTTCTCAATCTATTCCCACCTCTCTGGCACCATACAGGCTCAGTGACAGCAACGTTAAGTTATGGGTAATTTAAAAGGTGGTAAGTGGGTGAAAACACAGCAATATCTTGGGAGTACTTGGTCATGTGCTCTCTGCCTGTTTAAAAGCTGTGCTTCCAGCAACTGGATTACGATCCCAGGAGAGAAATTGCAGCAGACGTATTTCAGGAGCAGAGGGCCTCCCTGTTTCATTTTACTTCTCAGATTACCTCTGTGTAGGTTTTTTTTAAGGAAATGTCATGTATAATTACGTAAAATATATCCAGAAGTTGCTAGCAATATGCATGCTGATATTTTCCAAACAGGGGCCATTTTTCTCCAGTTGGCAGGAGACCTAGTGTGTTGATTAACTCACGCCAAGAGCACAAGGTTTGATCACATTCTGGCTGAGACAGATTTGGGCCCTGCCTCCACACCCTACTGGTTGTAACAAAATCACACCATTTGCTGTATTTTGGCAAATAATCGGCATGCACCTGCCTTCGGGCAAGAAACTCAAGAAGAGGACGTTTTTCCAAACAATGCACAGACCTTTCTCATTTGCAATGGAAATATTTCAGACAAAGGATACCCTGTGGTTATTGATGTGGTGCAAATCTATACGAGTGACGTGCCCACACAAAATCCCCGTGCTGATATTTGAAAATATGTTTTCTTTGCTTTGGTCCCTCAACTGTGTGGAAAAAGGATCATGTCTGTAGCCATGGCATGGAAGGTTGGTGCTGAGAGATGTAAACACATCACAAACTGAGGTCTCAGAGATGGAATGTGTTCCCACAACAGAAGCAAAGTAACTGACTTGCTCCCATAATGTGGTCTGATGATTGTATCGATGTGGTTTGTTACCAAGATTAGTACTTGTGGCATTATACTCAGCACAAAGCTGCTTTAATTTTTTAGAGAAATCAATATTGTTACATTGTAATCAGCAGATTGAGTGCAGAGGTAATGGTCGCTATTTTGAAAGAAGTGCCTGTGTGAATGCAGAACAAATGTCCACAAAACTAAGGGTTTTCTAAAAATAGCATTAAAGGTGAACTGACTTCACAAGCCTATCTTGTAAAACAGACAACAATTCAAAGCAAAAACAGAAAATGCTGGAAAATCTCAGCAGGTCTGAAAACATTGGCTCTATTCTCTTTCCACGGATGCTGTGTCAGACCTGCTGAGATTTTCCAGCATTTTCTGTTTTTGTTTCAGATTCCAGCATCCGCAGTATTTTGCCTTTAACTGTACAAAGCATTTCTTTGAACCAAATATACAAACTGGAAGTATTAGAAACATAGGTGTGTACCATTTATGTTAAATTGGACTCATGGAGCGACACGCAGCCTTCTTTTGACCTGGGCTTCCTACATTAATATCTGTATTACCTGAACTGAAACTATGCTTACCAGTGCCCTCACTGCTCATCTCTCGTGGTTTTAAACCATGATCACTGTACTCGCTTGTAGAAGGCAGCGCTGCTCTACTCAATACTCAACCTGCTGATCAGATAGTGTAATTACAACACTGTCATCAGGCTGCCAAAATAACTGGAAATTGTGTTACAACTTCGAACTTAATTTTCTATTATTGAAGAATTACCTAATGAGAAAATAGACATTGCTGTAAACAATTTTTTTAAATGCTAATTTTAAAATTGATGGCAGGCGCTATCCCATTTTCCAGAGTGAAGCAGCAAGAGTCAGGAATTTACAATACAGTAATCGCGTGAAAACAAAATTAAAATCAAAACAGAAAACGCTGGAAAAGCTCTTCCAAATAAAATTGGAAGGCCGCACGTCAGATGCTCAATTTGTGCTGAAGTAGTTGATCTTAGCCAGACCAGCCCCAGGGATTGTACATCGATTCCCATACCCCTGAGTCAGGAAGCATCAGGATTCATGAAAAACAATTACCAGACACTAATTAACATCCATGAGGCTATATCCTAGCAAGGGACCAGTCCCTTTAGGAGAGAAGGAACAGCAAAAAATGGTCGATAAAAAGAACAAAACTAAAGCACTCAAGTTATCACATAAAATGATTGCCAAGCAAATGCTTTTCATTTTAGGAGGAACATATTTTTCACTACAATTACCCTTTTCAGTTGCGTATAGATGCAATTCAATCTTCAGGATATGGATAAAAGAAGTTGGAAAAAATGTTTTATATTAAATACAATCTAATTCAGCCTCCCCAGATTACGGAAATGTCATAGACCTTGAAAGGAAAGTTGGGAATGGGGCACAAATTTCAACACTCATTGAGTGACCCACAACATAGAGCTATTTACTAATTTAGTTCTTCTTTAGGTATGCCTGCTGAAACAACCTCAGCAATCTGTTGCATGCTGTTTGGTGGAATCTTTGAAAAATTTCCCAAATTGAAAGTCTGCTTTGCCCATGGAGGTAAGAATTATATTTTCACATATCAAAGAAAGAGTTAATGGGTGTGAAATCTGGCAATGCCATTGTGCCAAACAGGCTGATTGCAAATTAGCAGCCCATTTTACAGCAAGCCCATTTCATTTCCCATTTATGCCTATGGATTGCCAATCTGCCACTTGCCTGGATGAGTGCATTTCTAATAGTTAAAAAGCTTGATATCATCCAGGACAAAGCAGCCTGCTTGATTGGAACTCCATCCACACCCTCCATCATTGATGCACAGTGGCAACAGTTTGTACCATCTACAAGATGCACTGCAGGAACTCACCAAGGCTCCTTAGACAGCACCTTCCAAATCTATGACCAGTGCCATATCGAAGGACAAGGGCAGGAGATTCACCATCACCTGGATATACCCCTCCAAACCACACACCATCCAAACCATCCTCACTGTCACTGGGTCAAAATCCTGGAACTTCCTTCCTAACAGCACTATGGGTGTACCTATACCAGATGGACAGCAGCAGTTCAAGAAGGCAGCTTATCACCACCTTTTGAAGGGCAAGAAGGAATGAGAAATAAATGTCAGCCTAGCCAACAACACCCACATCTGATAAAAATCTGCTGTGAGCCTATTTTGCATCACTCGTGTTGACTAATTTCACCCTCAATGACTTTCAGTTGCTATATTGTTAATTTTAAAAGCTTCTTTTCAGGTTGTAGATAATATTGGCAAGGGCACATTTCTTGCCCATCCCTAAATGCCCCGAGAAGATGATGGTGGGAATGTGTTTATGAGCTATTATTTGTCCAACTGAGTGTGCAAATAATCATTCATGTTGGCCATTTCAGAGGGGTATGAGAGTCAACTATATGTAGAAAGGGTAAAATCAAAGCTATTATACCTCTCTGGCAATCTGGATGGAATGGGACCCAAAAATCCTTGTCCTTCTCCTACAGAACAGGGAGATTGACATTCAACCTTCATGCTAATTACTTCATTCCCAGGACCTAGGCTGAGGTCAGTATTAGGAATAATTCACAGCAGAAATTCTGTGAACTGTGATTCTGGCAGTGCAGTAGCACAGACAGTAAGACCATAAGACCACAAGACATATGAGCAGACTTAGGCCATTTGGCCTATAGAGTCGGCTCCACCATTCAATCATGGCTGCTGCTGTCAAACTTTTGAATGGACTTTCCTTGCATTAAGTTGATCTTTCTCTACACGCTAGCTGTGACTGTAATAGTACATTCTGGACTCTCTCGTATCCTTCTCAATGAACGGTATGTTTAGCGCACAAGAAACAATACTTTTCACTGTATGTTAATACATGTGACAATAATAAATCAAATCAAATCAAATCTAAATTTTCTCATCCCCATTCTCCTGCCTTTTCCACTGATCCCCTTATTAATCAAGAACCTATCTATCTCTGTCTTAAAGACACTCAATGACCTGGCAAAGAATTCCACAGATTTACCACTCTCTGGCTGAAGAAGTTCCTCCTCATCTCTGTTTTAAAGGATCGTCCCTTTATTCTGAGGTTGTGCCCTCTAGTTCTAGTTTTTCCTCCTAGTGGAAACATCCTCTCCACGCAGTGTTTTCAGTTATAACCTCAAGTGTTATTAATAAATGAATGTGTAAAATGGCAAGCAGAAATGGAAAGAGAATTTTTTCCCCCTTTACAATGCAACAATGAAGCAGTCCATACAGTCTAAATGTGTTGTCAGGGCCTAATCATGTATCAGAGGTAAGTGGAACGAGAATACTTGTGAAATAAGTTCAGGCCTTAACAGTGATTTACTCTACATTAATATGGTGTCAGAATGAAGCCATAACTATGTGTCTGAATGCACCCACGTGGCAAAATAGGGTGCAGCTAAGGTAACTTCAACAATGATAGTCGTCTCACAAACTTCAACTTGGCAGTAACAGGGGGCACAAAAAGACTCAGAAACATTGTGCCAATTTTCCCCAATACAAATTCCCCATAACTTAATGTGCCCTCCAACAATCTTAGTTGACACCAGGAGATAAAGTTCTGGGCTGGAACAAGTGGGTGTTCCATAACACAAGGGAGGTGGTTGTGAAGCATTATTGCATACATTCTGATCTTTTAAAAGACCCTGTTACAAATACGTGTTGTCAGCCAGAAGCCTTGCCCACTAGCAGTACACATAGTGGGATACAGCGGGTACACTGCCCACAATTTCCTGCCTATGAAAATTAATAGATGGAAAGCAGTTGGCAGCACACCTGTGATTTGCTGGTATGCACAGTAAGCAGGCCAACCTCCCTGCCTGTAATTGGGTGTTTATAAAATCAGCCCAGTAGATTCAGCTCTTCCATGAAACTTGGATGAGTCTTCCAGATGCTCAGGGTGGAATTTCCAGTGTGTACCAATTACTTACATTTGTTCGAGTCCATTGAGATAAATAAAACATCCAAGCAGACAGCTACAAAAATTTAAATTGACTAAACTTCGTAAAATCCAATATTTTTCAAAACATTTATTGCATTTTCTAGTTTTCTTTTTTGAGCCTAATATCTTCAATGTGAAAATGTTACATTACAAGCTACTTGCAGATTCATTGCCATATCAAATGGTAAGAATTGTGACAAAACTTACACAAATAATTGATTTTTCAATCTATTTTTTTTCTTCAAACATTTCAGTTGTACATTGGAACTCTGAAGAGTTAGCTGTTTCAATTAATCCTTTGGCAGCATCTTAGTAATCAAGTCAAAACAGAATTCTACGTTGATTAACTGAAATAAAATTGCGAGGATTACAAGTGATTTTATTTTGTTTATGCATACCTCTTAATCTGTTATATAACATTTATCACTAAAAATTTAAAGAACCTTATTGTTCTCCCTTAGTGTTAAGAAAACAGGCGCTGGATTATGGTGACTAGGGGATTTTCACAGTAACTTTATGGCAGTGTTAACGTAGTGCTACTTGTGACACTAATAAGTAAACTTTGAAAAAACTTTAGATATTTTGAAAGCAGCAGGTGTACTTCAGTATTAAAGTTTTTGCGTGACTGTGAGAAAGAGGAAAGCTGTCTTAATATTGTTTCTCTTTAGGTGGTGCTTTCCCTTATACCATTGGTAGGATTGAACATGGATTTAACGTCCGTCCCGATTTGTGTGCCATGGACAACAAGTCAAACCCTCGAGAATACCTCGGCCGTTTTTACACAGATTCATTAGTACATGATCCACTTGCGCTAAAGCTGTTGGTGGAGGTGATTGGGAAAGTGAGTTGGACCTTCTATCACATTTCTTTCACAAACCACAGTCCTAGCTGAAATGTTGATTTGTGCACTGGGCAACAATTCGCAATGTGCTAAAGCAGAAAGTGCTGGAAATACTTTGCATTTTCGACAGGAGAGAGAAACAGAGTTGATATTTCTCAATCAATGACCTTTCATCAGAACTGGGAAAAGATACGGGCTGGGATTCTCCCAAAAACATTCTAAGTCCCCAATTCACATAAAAATGGGAGTGACTCCCACCGATTTTTTTAGCATGATTTTCAAAATGAATCTCTGACATTCTGTGCACTGCAGAGTACCCTAGCATGATTCACTCTGAAAATCAGTGGGTGGGGCCTATTCCCGCCCGAGAGGCCAGCAACATAGTGCTTCGTGGGCCACTGCGCATGCGCTGATCTGTCAGCACCGAAATTGGCACATGCGCAGTGGCCCCGCATTGCCAGCCTCCCGATCGCTGGCCAACCCAATCACTGGCCAGCCCTGCAACCTCCCATCGCCAGCCTTCCAACACCTCCCCCAACCCCCGATTGCTGGCCTCCCAGACAATCTCTGGGCAAGCCCCGATGTTTCCCCCCACCTGGCCACCCCCGATCTTCCCAACCCAGCGAGCCCCAATCCCCTCCCTCCCCCCGCACCCGACAGTGGTCCACCCTCCACACTCACCCGGATGGCCAGTCCCAGAAATTCAGTCCCAGGCCCGCTAATGATAAGGAAATGAAGATTTTCATATTGTAATCAGCTCCGTGCTGATTTCCAACACGGAACTGATGATGCTGGAAATCTTCAGCTGGGAGACGCATGGAGGTCCGAGCACCCAGCGGGATGCTGCGACATGGCCTCCATTGATGTCTCCAGGCCCGCTGCACTGCTGGGAGAATCGCCCCCATGATGTATTAGGTGTTAAGCAAGGAGTGAGTCAGCGAAAGGGGTGGGAGAACAAATTGGAAGGTCTGTAATAGGGTGGAAAATAGGAGAAGTTAAATGACAAAAGGGAGTTGTAATGGCATAAGTCAAGGAACAGAAGTCTAGAGGAGGTGTGAATGGCAGAATCATGAACAGCTCCTACCCCAAAACAAAGAGAGGAAAATCAAAAAAAGCATAGAAAATGGAAACAGAATGGGGACAGAGGTTACAATCTAAAATTGTTGAACTCAATGTTGAGTCCCAAAGGCTGTAAAGTGCATAATTGTGAGATCAGCTGCTATTCCTTGAGATTAATTGGAACACTGCAGGAGGTTGAAGGCAGAAAGGTTAGAGTGGGAGGAAGATGGTAAATTAAAATGACAGGCAACTGCAATCTTGGGGTCTCGCTTGCAGATTATAAGCAAATCTTCTGCAAAGCAGTCACCCAAAATACATTTGGTCTCCCTGCTGCGTATTTCCAACAGTTTTTGTTTTTATTTTAGATTTCCAGCATCCACAGTATTTCTTGCTTTAACAATGTGCTCAAATGCTTTACCTGTGAAAGAAAAACATTTTATAGCCGGGCATAATAAATGTTACTTGTTGTGGTCAAAGATTGAAACCACTCAAGTCTGTAAGTTGTAGTAACTGAGACTTTATTCAGAAACATACTTTGAGAGACATATAGTCTTGATCCTACAAAATGGCTGACTGGTACCAAGGCTGTGTAACATATTTATATCTTTTGGTTGTCAGCTTTACACCAAAGTCGGAATTCTCTGACTTCACGGCGTATGACATCGGAGAATTCCGGCCTATAAATCTCATAAGCAGCATTTGACTGCAGCTGGAGTTTAACTAACTGAAGGATGGAGCCTGTGCTTCTCATCACACTTTTGCTCACCCATTCTGTGAAGGCCATTAATGTGTGATTGTTACTTTCCCACATCAGCATGCTGAGAAAGGGCTCTCATAGCTATTCTTTAAAAGCTGTTAATGCTCATAACTACATGTGCCTACCTCAAAGCTATTCGTGTCATTTTTTTTCCAATTACCCCACTTCACTGTGTTTAGGACAAGGTGATGCTGGGCACAGATTATCCATTCCCACTGGGAGAATTGAAACCAGGAAGACTTATTGAGTCTATGGAAGAATTCAGCAATGAACTTAAGGTAATCTTAATATTAAGAGCTGCATAACCTGCATGTTGCTCTGTTAGTTCTGAAATACTAAGGGAGAAATTTCCACCCTCAAGAATGGGTGGGTTGGGGGGGGGGGTGGATAGGAAAAATAATTGATTTTTGGATCGCGGTAATAACTCCCAGCTCTGAAAAAGCAGAAACTTGTTTTTCCAGATAAGAAAGAGAGATGGAAGTGTTCTCAATTTTTTAAATTTAAAATAAAAGTGTCCTCAGTGGAGTGGTCTCTGGCTGCAGCTGAAGCCAAAGCAGGTGGATAGGATCACAAACTCTGCCTCAAATGTTAGCCCTCCCCCATTCTTCCACCGGGAAGCCACCTCTAGACCTAGTTTCTGATGTCTTGGGGGGGGATGTCCAGAGGTGAACTGAAAAATTACAGTCAACCTATAGCACTATGTTCTAAACACCTTTAAAGGAGCCCTAATCCACTGCTTGGCTGATAGGTAGCCCTGTACTCTCCCATCCTGCATCTGAGAAAATGTGTTGGAAAACTGGCCAGCAACATAAAATTCTACACCTCATACCTGCACCTATTGGGGCCAAAAGATCTAGCCCAGCTTGTCATTAAATACTGTAATAAAAAGACATTCAGTAAATGTGTTAAAGAAGTGAGAGGAGGCAAAGGAAAAAAAACAGGTCTACTGAAATGGTGTGACAGGAAGTGAAAAGGCTATAATTATTCAGGTAGGTGTGGAGAAAGTGTATTAAAGACAGATAAGAGAAAGGGAAATATAAGGAATTGTTTTTATCTTTATCTGTGATTACCACCGTAGATTAACCACTTTACTGTACAGTTATAAAATTCATCCCTTATTTTAAAACAAAAAGAAAGATCCATCTATTTATGCTGGGATTCTTTCAAATTTATCATAAAATTGGTTTCACTTGTTTTACAGGATAAGCTCCTCGCAAAAAATGCACTGGAGTTCCTTGGCCTTGGAAAGGAACAGTTTGTTGATCCAATATCCCCTTAACATGCTTTCCTTTTCCTCAGTTAAGAAATGTCTATCTTATATGAGACACAAGTGGGTTTGGAATTTGACTGATAAACATCTTCCCAAAGGCAACATCAATTCAATCTATTGTCATGGGATAAGCTTTAAAATGAACATCATACCCTGTTTATTGTAACTGCATACAGTGACACAGCTCCGGCTTGTATTAAATTGACCGACAGCAACAACCCTCTAAAATCCATAAATCTTGAACATTAATTGCAAATGCTTAATGAAAAGCTGACTGCAGCTCAGAACACAGACAACGAAACTTCACAAAGAACATTGTATCGAACATCCTATGTCTGCATGGACTTCCCTTCGCCAGATTATTTTGTTAATCTTTTCACATTACAAGTTGCTGTGTCCATATTTATAATGAAACCTGCTTCTGTAACATTGTCTCATTTTTTTTGGATGAGCCATTACACCTTCTGCTCTCTCTGGCGTACATAAAAGATTCCAAATCACTATTTCAGGGGGAGGAAAGGAACAGACACGTTATCCCTGGAGTGCTGGTCAACATTTATCTCTCAATCAACCTCACAAAAACACATTATCTGATCATAATCAGATTTTGTGTTTGTGGGACCTTTCTGTGGACAAATTAGTCATCATGTTTCCGACGTTACAGCAGTGACTATACTTCAAAAATACTTTATTGACTGTAAAACGCCAGAAACCTCTGACCTATTCCACGGCTGGGATTCTCCAGTGCCGCTGCAGTGAATGGAGTTTTGGCTGAGCACCAAATCTTGCTATTCTCAGTTGGCTGGGGGTGGGGAGATGAGATCAGAGAATCCTGCCCCAAGGTTGTGAAAGGTGTGATATAAATAGACATTCTTTTTTTAATTACTTCCACCTGCCAAAGGTGCTGCTTCAGCACTTCATGTTCCATTTCCTAGCTCCTAAACAAAATTCCAATCTCTGAAAAGCCCTATACTTTGCTTCACAGTGTAACTATAGTAGGTGTCTTTAAACTTAGAAAACATTTACGGATAATCTCACACATTAATCACCTCATAGCCTGAATCTTCACAAAGACTAGGTTCTTTACATAGTTTGAACACGTGATGATAAAAAAAGCAATAAAATATTTTGTAATGTATTGTAAAGGAGATTTGTAGATAGACTGAAGACAAAGCAGCAGGGATAGAAACCAACTTCAGGAAATCCAAAATATAGACAGTTTTCTTCAGTACAGCTTTATCAATTCAGGAATACATGTGGGCTGCTACTGAGAATTGTCAATATTAATTTTAAAGCAATCATTTTAAAACTATGTAAATCCAGATATATATTGACACACCCAGCAGTATTACTCAGAGGTCAGGTGTCCATCTGACACACCCCACGTCCCAGCATGCTGAAGCCAGGAAGTGTGTAAATCTCCTTGCTTACTTAAATGGTTGTATAACATATTTTCAGCTTAATACCTGCCATTGCATAACTAATTACAGTCCAGCATGAACGCATGTTTTGAAAGAACCAAGGCATGCTTTTGGGAAGCAAGAAGATGTTTAAACTCATTACAGAAAGTTTTTAATTTTTTCATAGAAGCTATGACTCGGAAACTGGTTATTTGACAGAACTAATTTGTGTTGGTGTTTATCCTCCACACAAACAAATACACCCAATCATATTTACCCAACCTGTTCCCATTTTCCTTCAACCCTTTTCCACTTTGTCCCACTAACCAATCTAATCTTGAATATTAAGATAGCTGCTGCCCCAACCACTAACCTTGGGAATGAATTCCACAGACTCTAAAGCTGTGAAAAGATGCCACTTCTGCCCTCAATTCGCAATCCTTTACTTTTAATGTTGTATCTATGACCCCTGATTTTTGACACTTCAACCACTGGAAGCAACCTGCTTCAATCTACCCCAATCTTTCCTTTCCTGATTGTAAACACTTCTATCATATTGTTTTTCTTTGTATTTGTATATCCGCATACCAATCAGCATCTTAGTGAATCTACATTGTACACTGTCCAGAGCCTCAATTTTCTTTCTGAAATCTTAAGTTCTGTTCTCAAGTCATTAAAAATTAGCAGCAAAATTCCATAGGTGTTTCCAAGCACAAGGCACAAAATTCTTTGTCACATAGTTCAGTGAGTGCTGCAGTGAGAAATGTTCTCCCCAAGTGGTGCAACTGCACAGCAAGTGGGACTGTGCCATGCAGAGGGCTTGCAAGCTGTGCACAAACAATGGCCTCTCTCAAATTCACAACCGAAGGGACATTAGAGGGAACATTGGCAGTGAGTTCACCTGGCTGTGTACCTTGAATCGACTAGCTGTACAACACATGATACTGATGTTGGTCAGTACAACTCACCTGCACTATTACAACATAGAACAGTACAGCACAGGAACAGGCCCTTCGACCCACAATGTTGTGCCGAACATGACTCCAAATTAAACTAATCCCTTCTGCCTGCCTTGGTCCATATCCCTCTATTCTTTGCATGTACACGTGCTTATCTAAAAGCCCCTTAAATGCCCCTATCATACCTGCCTGCACCACCACCCCTGGCAGCACATTCCAGACACCTACCACTCTCTTTGTAAAACGTTTACCCCTCACATCTCCTTTGAACTTTCTCCCTCCCACCTTAAGTTCTTGTAATTTAACATAAAACTAAAAGGAGACATTGAAGCTTTTCATCTTGTACTTGTGAGGACAATTTTCAAGAATGCCAATGTAAGGGAGAACAACAAATTTCTACCATATGATTGGAGAGTCTTGATTGGTTGGCAAGTGAGAAATGTGTCTCTGATGGGATGCCACCTAACCTTTCTACTCCCTTGCATATTTCCGATATGTGGGTGATACGTTTGCTGTACTTAAATCCGCAGCTGTATTTAATAATTTCCTTGCATGTCTTGATGGACTTCATCCTGCTCAAATGAACTCCCTTTCCTTGACGTAGTTGAGAAATGCCAAGGGGTTCTCTACCATGGTCTATCACAAGCCAACTTTCATATCTCTTAATATACCTGTTGGTATTCTTACCGTTCCACACGCTATACAATTTGTCTTACCAACAACCTTCTGAATAGGACTTGAACCATTTGTTCAACATGCAAGCTTGCTGCTGAAATAGGGTGCATCAAAAGCATCCTGCGGGAGAATAACTACCCGGTCAGATCATATTGCATTGTATATTGCACAAACTGATAAAGGCTGTCACCTTTGACCCTAAAAAGTGCCCAGTCTACCTCAGACCCTGAAAAGTGCCCAGTCTACCTCAGATTATCCTGAAAGAGCAGGTTTTTCCAAAGTTTGAGTAACAGGTGTTTCACGCTGCAACTATGCAGTAGTAACACAAGTGATATTCTTCATTAACAGGATGCTGCTGTCAAGCCAATAAGGTATCCTGCCTATCATGCAAATGAGTCATTTGAGGCATGAATTTCAGTGCCATTTTTATGCTAGGTGTGTGTAGGCTGTACATCCCAAAGATCGGTGGATCATATCAAACAGCACGTCCCTTCTGCTGTTCACAATGGGCAAGGTAGAAACTAAACCCAACCAGACCATGCTTGCAAAACACAGAGTCCAACATTAGATGGTGATTCAATGATTGGACAACATTAGCTAAATAATCCTCAGTGTGCTAAGAATTGTGTTGATAACCAAATTAAGATTGTCAGTCGGGCTTGCAGTGTGGTGCATTTGCACGTACTGGAAGCTACATATTTATTATTTTATTCTCAGACAGAAAGAACATGTATACATATTGCCCCTGTATCACCGAAGCAATATGTGACAGCGATTTGCTGGCTCATTCCTTGGGGCAATGCCTTGATCACTCAGTCAAGCTGTCTGTTTTAAATTTTAAACAATGCTTGGCAGTTAACTGTCAGTCACCATCAAGTGGTGAATTCTTCATATCAATGCCTCTACGAATCAGAGTCCACTTCCCAACCAATCAGCACTCTCTTCTTATACAGTTATAGTTGTTGTTTCCCCTGACACTGGTATCCTTGTGACTGTCCTGATGTGTGCAAGATGAAAAGATTTGACAAATGTATCTTTTGTCAGCAATACACAGGTTCTGTTCTACCAATGACTATAATAGTAAAAGTTATAAGTCATCTCCAAAGCTGATAATTGAATATTTGTTTTAGATATTCTCATGCCAAATAGTAGTTTCTTTGTTGCATTATTCAACATTTCCTCAGGATGTAAGTTTTAAAGAAATGCTGCTGACAAAAAAAATGTTATAAATATAACTTGATTTAATATATTGGCCCCGCATTTATTCTAATGAATACATATCCATATAAATAGCTTTGCCGGAATTTTAGCGCCTCGTCCGCCCGAGGCTCGTAAGATCCCACCCGAGGCAAATGGAGAATGCCATTCTGCGAGCCTCGCGCACCCCGATTCTGGGGCGGGCGAGGCAGTAAAATTCTGGCACTTATCTTGCATATGTGTTTGTAACATTCCTTTTCCATCCTCCAAAACAACCAGGGAAAAACTGCATCCATATTGTTAAACACACATGTGCCACTTTTGTGTATAACCATTATACACTTGGATGGAACCATTATACACTTTGTATCTGAATTAATGTATCAGTGGAAACAGAATTCAATTTTTTTTTAATGTTTGCTTTTTCAGTTAGCATAGGCAATTATTAGTTAGTTCTGCATTTACATTCATGTTCTGGCTCACAGTCAAACATCAAAAGGAAATTGTATAACGAGATCTGTGCCTTCAGTGTCTCTGCATGGGAGTGACAACAGTAATTCAATAAGGCTCGACAATTAGAACTAGGAGACACAGTTTCAAAATAAGGGATCTCGCATTTAAGATGGAGAGTAGGAGAATTTTCTTCTCTCAGAGGGTCGTGAGACTGTGAAACTCTCTTCCCCAGAGAGTGACACGGTGACACAGTGGTTAGCACTGCTGCCTCACAGCACCAGGGACCTGGGTTCAATTCTAGCTTCGGATCACTGTCTTTGTGGAGTTTGCACATTCTCCCTGTGTCTGCGTGGGTTTCCTCCGGGTGCTACCGGTTTCCTCCCACAGTCCAAAGATGTGTGGGTCAGGTGTGATTGGCCATGATAAATTGACCTTAGTGTCAGGAATTAGCAAGGATAAATAGGTGGGGTTATGGGAATGGGGCCTGGGTGGGAATGTGGTTGGTGCAGACACGATAGGCCGAATAGCCTTCTTCTGCACTGTAGGGATTCTATGGTGGACACAAGATCATTGAATATTTTTAAGGGTGAATTAGATAGATTCTTGATTGACAAGGGATACAAAGGGTATAAGGGCTAGGGAGAAAAATGGAGCTGAGGTCATAATCGGATCAGCCATGATCTTACTGAATGGTGGAGCAGGCTCGAGGGACCGAATGATCAATTTCTGCCTCAAATCATATATTTGTATAAGATGCCAATTCTAGGTTTCTCATAACCAGCAAAAATGTTGGCCTTAAAGTCTGACATTCTTCCAGTTGAAAATGAGAATGCAATTATTCTACTCATTTTATTCCTAACAACTTTTCCTACTAGATTTATGAACAGGAAGAATTTCAGCCCAACGTTATCCCGTTAGGTAAAGGATTGTCACACTTGTTTTCAAAACAAACTCTTTTGCTAAAATTAGTGACAATCTCTCTTTGTCGGAAAGTTTTTTGCATGTGTTTTACATCTATTCACATTAATGCTCATTCCAATTCTGTAATGTATTTCTTCAAATAAATAATATTTAGTAATTAACTCAAATGAGAACCTTGCAATATTTGCCTTCATATACAGTGAATGATGACTCAGTAGTAAATGGTTTAATTGTTTGTACTTTCAACTAGAAAGGGTCAGATCAGTTGAAACCATGCTTTTGTTATTTCAGTAGTAAAGCGAATAAAAGATCTACATTTTTAAGTGTGTTCTATTTAAATTGCTATGACTGTACACTTTGAAAATACCGGATAATTGCGGATAATGTGTTTTTATAATGATGTAAATGTACCAATCATTCATAAGGGATTAGGTAAACAGGTTGTAGGTTCACTTATTTAGAATAGGCATATAAAAACATATCTATATGTGGATAGAAAGCTTGAAGATTTCAGCAGCAGAGCTGTGTGTACTGTTTTGTGCTCACAGGCCAAAATAAAACTGAGACTGGATTACATGACACACTTCCCTTCCAGGGATGGCATGATTTAATATTGCAACAGATGACAATGCCAAAACAGCGAATTGGATAAGAACAATATTTCATTAAAAGCTATATGGTTTAGTACACAAGTTTTATTTTTCTATTCATGACCACAATCTAATCCATCCCCAACACCTTCTCTGCCTGATAAATTGAGACAGCATCTTCACCACAAGAACAGCTAACAATAGGGCAGCACGATAACACAATGGTTAGCACTACTGCCTCACAGCGCCAGGAACCTGGGTTCAATTTCAACCTCAGGTGATGTCTGTGTGAAGTTTGTACATTTTCCGGGTGCTTCGGTTTCCTCCCACACTCCAAAGGTGTGCGGGTTAGGTTGATTGGCCATGCTGAATTGCCCATTAGTGTCAGGGGATTAGCAGGGTAAATATGTGGGGTTATAGGAATAAGGTCTGGGTGGGATTGTTGTCGATCCAAGCTCGATAGGCTGAATGACCTCCTTCTGCACTGTAGGGATTCAATGATTCTATGAATTCAGGAAGGAGGTCCAACACCATCACCTACGATATTTAGGAATAGACATAAAATGTGGCCTTTGCAGAGTAACCAACATGGCAAGAACAAATAGTGAAAGGGGACATACAGCAGAAGAGACAAAACACTTGATATGATTGCCAGTCATTGAGATATTAGTGTCAGTGGGATTAGTAGGGTAAATACATGGGGTTACAAGATAGGACCTGGGTGGGATTGTTGTCAGTGCAGACTCAATGGGCTGAATGCCTCCTTCTGCACTGTCGGGATTCTATGGTTCTATGAACATACATCCGTGTGTTTCCCAACCGAAAACCATGGATAAACAGGGATATCCACTGTTTGCTGAAGTCCAGGTCTGAGATGTTCAAGTCAGTCAACCCTGACCTACACAAGAAATGATGTGGAAATGCCGGCGTTGGACTGGGGTAAACACAGTAAGAGTTTTAACAACACCAGGTTAAAGAACAAAGAACAGTACAGCACAGGAAACAGGCCCTTCGGCCCTCCAAGCCTGTGCCGCTCCTTGGTCCAACTAGACCAATCGTTTGTATCCCTCTATTCCCAGGCTGCTCATGTGACTATCCAGGTAAGTCTTAAATGATGTCAGCGTGTCTGCCTCCACCACCCTACTTGACAGTGCATTCCAGGCCCCCACCACCCTCTGTGTAAAAAACATCCCTCTAATATCTGAGTTATACTTCGCCCCTCTCACCTTGAGCCCGTGACCCCTCGTGATCGTCACTTCTGATCTGGGAAAAAGCTTCCCACCGTTCACCCTATCTATCCTCTTCATAATCTTGTACACCTCTATTAGATCTCCCCTCATTCTCCGTCTTTCCAGGGAGAACAACCCCAGTTTACCCAATCTCTCCTCATAGCTAAGACCCTCCGTACCAGGCAACATCCTGGTAAACCTTCTCTGCACTCTCCCTAACGCCTCCACGTCCTTCTGGTAGTGCGGCGACCAGAACTGGACGCAGTACTCCAAATGTGGCCTAACCAGCGTTCTATACAGCTGCATCATCAGACTCCAGCTTTTATACTCTATACCCCGTCCTATAAAGGCAAGCATACCATATGCCTTCTTCACCACCTTCTCCACCTGTGTTGCCACCTTCAAGGATTTGTGGACTTGCACACCTAGGTCCCTCTGTGTTTCTATACTCTTGATGGCTCTGCCATTTATTGTATAACTCCTCCCTACATTATTTCTTCCAAAATGCATCACTTCGCATTTATCCGGATTAAATTCCATCTGCCACCTCTTCGCCCAATTTTCCAGCCTATCTATATCCTGCTGTATTGCCCGACAATGCTCATCGCTATCCGCAAGTCCAGCCATCTTCGTATCATCCGCAAACTTGCTGATAACACCAGTTATACCTTCTTCCAAATCATTTATATATATCACAAATAGCAGAGGTCCCAGTTCAGAGCCCTGCGGAACACCACTGGTCACAGACCTCCAGCCGGAAAAAGACCCTTCGACCGCTACCCTCTGTCTCCTATGGCCAAGCCAGTTCTCCACCCATCTAGCCACTTCTCCTTGTATCCCATGAGCCTTAACCTTCTTAACCAACCTGCCATGTGGGACTTTGTCAAATGCCTTACTGAAATCCATATAGACAACATCCACGGCCCTTCCTTCGTCAACCAGTTTAAAGTCCAACAGGTTTATTTGGTAGCAAATTCCATTAGCTTTTGGAGCGCTGCTGCTTCGTCAGATGGAGTGGAAATCTGCTCTCAATCAGGGTATACAAAGACACAAAATCAAGTTACAGAATACTGATTAGAATGCGAATCTCTACAGCCAACCAGGTCTTAAAGATACAGACAATGTGAGTGGAGGGAGCATTAAGCACAGGTTAAAGAGATGTGTATTGTCTCTACACAAGAAAGCCAGATATGCTCTACAGAGATCCATCAAAGATGCCAAAAGACAGTACCGGACCAAGCTAGAGTCTCAGGCTAGCCACACAGACTCCCGCCAACTATGGTAAGGTCTGCAAGACATAACAGGCCACAAGATGAAGGCTTGTAAAATTGCCAGCAACAATGCACCCTTTCCCGATGAGCTCAATGTATTCTATGCCCATTTTGAGCAAGAGGTCAGAGAGAGTACGCCCTCCACTCCGGAAGCCTTGGACAAACCTGTATCTGAGGTCACCATCACAGACGTCGGAGCAGCCTTCTCGTAAGTCAACCCACAGAAAACGACTGGCTCGGATATGTATGTTTAGATATTTAGGGCAGTACAGTGGTTAGCACTGCTGCCTCACAGCGCCAGAGACCCAGGTTCAATTCCGGCCTTGGGTTACTGTGTGGAGTTTGCACATTCTCCTCATGTCTGTGTGGGTTTCCTCTGGGTGCTCCGGTGGGATTGTGGTTGGTACCGGCTCGATGGACCAAACGGCCTCCTTCTGCACTGTATGTATTCTATGATTCTATGGGATACCCGGATGAGCACTCAGATCCTGCGTGGACCAACTGGCAGGGGTATTCACAGACATCTTCAACCTCTCTTTACACCAAACTGAGGTCCGTATCTGCTTCAAAAAGACAACCACCTTCCCAGTACCAAACAAAAGCAAGGTAGCGTGCCTTAATGACTACTGTCTGGTGGCTCTGACATCCATCATTATGGAGTTTTCGAAAGGTTACTCATGGCATCAATCAATTCCGGCTCTCAGATTGCCTGGATCCACTACAGTTTGCCTACCGCCGCAACAGGTCCATAGAAGACAGATGCGATCTCCCTGTTCCTACACTCAACCCTGGAACACCTAGATAACAAAGACACCTATGTCAGACTTCTATTTATTGACTACAGCTCAGCCTTCAACACCATTATTCCTACGAAACCCATCTCCAAACTTTGTGACCTGGGGCTTGGCTCCTCCCTCTGCAACTGGACCCGAGACTTCCTGACCCACAGACCGCAATCAGTAAGGATAGGCAATAACACCTCCTCTGCGATCATCCTCAACACCGGTGCCCCACAAAGCTGTGTCCTCAGCCCCTTACTATACTCCTTATACACCTATGACTGTGTGGCCAAATTCCCCTCCAACTTGATTTTCAAGTTTGCTGATGACACCACCGTGGTGGGTCAGATCTTAAACAATGACAAGACAGAGTACAGGAAAGAGATAGAGAATCTGGTGAACTGGTGTGACAACAATGAGCTCTCCCTCAATGTCAACAAAATGAAGAGGATAGTCATCGACTTCAGGAAGTGTAGTGGAGAACATACCCCTGTCTACATCAATGGGGACAAAATAGAATTGGTCAAGAGCTTCAAGTTTTTAGGTGTCCAGATCATTAACAACCTGTCCTGGTCCCTCCATGCTGACGCTATAGTTAAGAAAGCACACCAACACCTCTACTTTCTCAGGAGACTAAGGAAATTTGGCATGTCCGCTACAACTCTCACCAACTTCTACAGATGTACCATAGAAATAATTCTTTCTGGTTGTATCACAGCTTGGTATGACTCCTGCTCCATTCAAGACCGCAATAAATTACAAAGGGTCATGAAAAAAAACCCAGTCCATCACTCATACCAGCCTCCCATCCATTGACTCTGTCTACACTTCCCGCTGCCTTGGAAAAGTAGCCAGCATAATCAAGGACCACATGCACCCCGGGCATTCTCTCTTCCACCTTCTTCCATTGGGAAAAAGATACAAAAGTCTGAGGACATGTAACCCAACCGACTGAAGGACAGCTTCTTCCCTGCTGCCATCAGACTTTTGAATGGACCTACTTCGCATTAAGTTGATCTTTCTCCACATCCTAGCTATGACTATAACACTACATTCTGCACTCTCTTCTTTTCTTCTCTATGAACGCTATGCTTTGTCTGTATAGTGCGCAGGAAACAATACTTTTCACTGTATACTAATGCATGTCGCAATAGTAAATAAAATAAAATATGGCCTATATAATTGGTATCACACCAGCACTGAAATGTATATATTGCATTACTCATTTGTGTGTAAGGCAGAAGGTCATTATGGCTTGACGGCAGTTAGTGGAGAGTACCACTTGTGTTGCTACTGCATAGTAGCAGCATGAAACAATTAGCTTCACCTGCTGCTCCAATTTCTCTGATACCTTACCATACCAGGGTAATCTGAGGTAGACTGGGCTTTTTCTGAACTGTAAAAAGTGACTTTAGGCCCAGTTATGAGTTTGCACGATATACAGCAAGCAATTATCTGGTCAAGGTAGCCATGACCACAGAATGGCTTTGATGTCCTATTTCAGCATCAAGTTTGCCTGGTGAGAACATTTCTAAGACCCTATTTTAGAGCTTGCTGATAAGGCCATTCTATAGTGTGTGGAACTGTAGGAATCCCAATGCATATATTGCCCAGTAATGGTAAGCTTGCAGTGGACAGTAAGAGAGGACCCACTGGCAGATTCCTCAGCTACCACATTGAAGAAAGGGAGCTGATTTCACTGCTCCATTTCAAAGGTGGATTTGAGCTACCTTGAGCAGAACATTGCTCGCTGTATATTAATTTATTAATGGGCCTAAGGCTGCTACTTTCAGTCTACCTCACATGACCCTGAAAAGGTAAGGTGTCTGAATAATTTGAGCAAGAGGTGAAGCTAGCCATTTCATGCAACACAAGTGGTATTCTCCACTAACAGGATGCTGTCGTCAAAACAAAAGATGATCTGTCTTACAAATGAGTAATGTGTTATATGAATTTCAGTGCCAGTGTGATGCCAGGTACATAAACCGTATGTCCCGTCAGCTGTGCGCTACAAGCAAAGCACTGACCCAAACAGCCATGCTTGCAAATCTCAAAGCATAGTGCCCAACATTAAATGTGATTCCACGATTGGACAACACTTGCTAAACAACCCTGAGTGTGCTGAGAATTACACTAACAGACAATTTAAGATCAGTTGGGCTCGTAGTGTGGTTTACTTAGACATACTCGAAACTATATATATTCACACACGAGACCCTGTCCTTTGCTGGTAGAAGGAGCATGTCTAAACAAAGTAGCTTTTTCAACTAAACAATGGCTTAGGGATAGCCATTCCCTGGCTGTCTCTCCATGGCAATGTCATGACCAATCATCTTTTATCCAATAATCACCATGATTGTTTTCTTATATCTTTGTGAAACATCTTGGGATTTCACAAGATGTTTTTAATGTTTTCCACATTAAGCATCATATATAAAATCTGCTGTTATTGTCCAGGGAATGTTGGCTGTTGAGTCCATTCATTCCTCAGAATAGACGAAGACATCACTGGTCCGTTGAATAACTTTTATTGAGCAGAGTTTTAAAATTAACACATTACTGAAAGCAAAAAAAGGATTATGAGAGAAAGAGAGACCAGCAAAAGCTAGTCTGGACACAGATTTAATCCAAACCTTACACTGCCCACATATAGCTATGGAAAGCGTTATAACTTTTCGGTTATCGGTGTTATGAAATTACTAAGTACAAGCAGTGTCTGTAACTTTCATAAACAATTTGTAGCTGTAACCATGAAGGCTTTGTTTATGAAAATCTTTGTTTTGCTTATGAAAAAGCCTTGCTTGCATTGTACTTTCAAAGAATGCAGTCAACTTCCCAAGCTAATCCTGGCATCCCAGCTGAGTTTTAAAATGCGGCTAAGTTAGCTTCAAAGCTTAGCACAGTTGGTTACATAGGCAGAAATATCTTAAAATGAAGTATTTTGCATAAACTGAAGCAAACCATACAAAATATCCCACATTGGCTGATGCCCTTTGCAGCCAGGCATCACAGTTGGTTAGAAACCCCAAATGAGCTGACCGTTGCTTTAGCATCCCTATGGTGTGCTCAACAATAATTCACATGATGGTATGCACTTCATTGTGTTCTTGTGTCACTTGTTGGGTTTGGGATTTCTAACCAGCTGTGATGCCTGGCTGCAAAGGGCATCAACAATCATAGTCAACCTGTCTGGTTTGAATTTAAACAAACGTTTGACAGTTAATTTCCCCTGGTGCCTTTACCATGACAACACCTCTACCAATCAGAGGCCAGTCGCTACTCAATCAGCATTCTCTTCTCACGCAGTATACATTGTTTTTCCCTTTATAATTGATATTCTTATGTCTGGCCTGATGAGTATAAGATGAAAAGGTTTGACAGCATGTTCCTTTTTTCTCTCTTTTTCCAATACATTCTTTCCAAGATGAGTTCAGGGCAGTGGTAATACGCCCTGCTATTTCACAACAGTCTGCATTGCACAGCAATATTTTAAAACAGTCCAAATGAGCTGATCATTGTTTTAGCATCCCTATGGTGTGCTCAACAGTAATTCACATGATGGCATGTGCTTCGTTGCGTTCTTGTGTCACTTGTTGGGTTTGGGGTTTCTGACCAGTTGTAATGCCTGCTGCAAAGGGCATCAGCCATCATTCCCTGGACAATAAAAACAGATTTTCTATATGATAATTAATGTGGAAAACATTAAAAACATCTTGTGAAATCCCAAGATGTTTCACAAAGACATAAGAAAACCACCACTGGTGATAATTGGATAAATGACTTTCACATCTGCCGACATGAACCATTTAAGTATTTACAGAACAATATGCACCGCAGTTGACATGTTAGCCAGCTCGATTCCGTCTGTAAAACCGTGGGCTCTTGCTAAGTCTGACAGGTTACAAATTTCTGTTCACCTCTCAAATTAATAAAACCAATACATAATAGCTTTAATTGTCACTGTATTTATACAGATAGTGGGCAGGATTCTCCGATCTCATCCATCCCCACCCCCTAATGGCAGTGAAAGCGGAGAATTTGGCGCTTAGTTAGAACTTGATTCACTGCAGTGACACCAGAGAATCCCAGCTGTGGACGAGGTTGGAGGTTTCTGGCAATCAAGTATAAACCGGTATATTTGACAGATGACTCCTAGAATAGCTGGGAGGTTTCTATTGCACTGAAGCTTAACATCTGTTATCAGTGTGATTATTTGAAGAAATGAATGAATGAGTTTGGAAGAAGGAATGGGTAGCAGTTGGAAGATGGTTGTGTGTAGCTAATATCACTGGACTGGTAATCCAGGCTAATGTTCAGCACCATTCTTAACTCTCCTGTTGTGGCCCACGAATAAAGAAAAACTCAGGAGTTCAACTCTTTTGTCCACGTTTGGACTGAGGCCAGAAACTGAGTGGCCCCTCTAACCCAGAACCCAAAACATTTGAAGATAAGTGGGCAAAGGGAATAATAGCCGCCAGCCGGTATTTTCCTTTTTTTTAACTTTTTAAACTCTTTATTAACTTCTTGTAAACAGGCTACACATTATTCCAAGAACATGGACAAGGACAGCAAGATGAAACTGCATATTTGTTGGGATGCCTTCAGAACATAGATGACACCCTTGATCCATGGCAGAATTACCTCAGCATTTCAACGACTGCAATAAATATCAGATTTGGTCGATTTAGAGCTTCTCTTCATCGTAACTCAGGCATAGTTGAGGACATCTGCAACCATCACCAAGATCAAACTTCTGGAGGGTCATCCATTATGTGGGGCTAACTGTACCTACATTCAAAGGACTTGCCTCTGAAGAAGTCATACATGAACTAATCTTCTCTCTCCACAAGACACTGCCAAACATGGTGTTTTTCAAGCATTTTGTCCCTAGTTTTTCCTCACGCCTATCCCGAGCATTTTCCTTTCACTCGGAGTCAGCTGCTGGCCTCCTCCCCGCACGACACATCCCGGCACGCACTTGGGCACAGGGCTTCCGGTGACGCGCAGCGGATCGATGCCGTCATTTCCAGCGATTGTGCGCGCGCGCGCAGACGCTTTGGCCGAGGGGGGGGCGGTGTGCGCATGCGCCCTGTGCCGGCGACGCTGGGCGGAGAGTCAGTCGCTTTTGCCTTCCCCCCCGCCCACACCACAGGTCCCGCCATGCACTGTGCTCCGAGCTTTCGGTGACGCGAAAGCCGATCGGCGCCGTCATTTCCGGCGATTGTGCGCGCTGGCGGAAGGCGGTGCGCGTGCGCCCTGCCGGCGACGCTGGGAGTTGTGCTCGCGCTGTCGGTTCAATGGCAGCCGCTTCGTCGAAATGGTATTTCAGCCGGGAGCAGCTGGAGAACACGCCATCCCGGCGATGCGGGATCGACACCGACAAGGAGCTGTCGTACCGGCAACAGGCCGCCAATCTAGTCCAGGACATGGGCCAGCGGCTCAATGTGTATCCTTCCCCCCCCGTGCGGGAGACCAGAAGCGGTTTCTAGAAATGTCCGGGGGTTGGGGGAGCGGGGCCCGGCCTTGTGGTGGGCCCGGCCCGGCCTGACATGGCGGCGCCTGACCGATCTGAGGCGGCCCGGAGTTGGGAAGGGAGCCGAGTAGAGGGTCCCACAGCCGGGGGGGGGGGGAATGAATGGGTGTGTGTTTGAAATGTTAGCGGTTTGGGAGGCCGGGCCGCTCAGCGGCCGCTTCTCTTTTGTAGTCGGCTTTTTTTTTGGCGGCATCGCGTTTCCCGGCTTTCTGCATCTCCGGGCTTGTGAGGCTGGAAAGGGGAATCGCCTCCCGAATGTAAATCGGTCCGTTTGCTCCCATCTTCAGCTCGCTCGCTCTTTTGGGGGGGGGGGAATCGCGTGGAGAGGCCCCGGCAGGATGGATCTGGAACAGGTGGTGCAACAGGGCACAAAAGACAACATGGCTGCCGGCACCAGACCGGCAATCATCATGGTCATGGCGCCACGCTTTAAAGCCACACAACCTGATGGATCAGAGGACAAAATCCACACGGTTTCCAATCTGTCTATCTTTGCAGTCTCGCTGCTGATGCAGAATTTAAAGCGGGGATCCGTGTAGATTTGTACCATGAAGATTATAATCCTCTCTGTTGCGATGAGGAGGGGAATAATTAGTTTATGGGACGTTTAGATGTGAAGAAGTTATCCAATCAGTTAATGGTCCAAATGACGCCTTCAAGATAATTTATGCTTGGCACACTCGAATCTGCCGAACGGTTTAATATTTTTCTTGTCATTTTGTGTGTAACCTGGACTATGAAGGAACACTGGAGCTGTAAGAAGGCTTTAGGAACATACGTAATATAATTTTAGGCTATTTTTTTTAATGAATTAGAAGGGCATTTAACAAAATAGGAAAAATGTTCTAATTGTATGAATAGTCCATCCCTGATTCTTGTACCACTATTGTGGCACAGTGGTTAGCACTGCTGCATCACAGTGCCAGGGACCTGGATTCAATTCCAGCCCTGGGTCACTGTCTGCGTGGAGTTTGCACATTCTCTGTGTCGGCGTGGGTTTCCTCTGGATGCGCTGGTTTCCTCCCACATTCCAAAGATGTGCGGGTTGGCCATGCTAAATTGCCCCTCAGTGTCAGGATAAATGGGTGGAGTTATAGGGATAGGGCCTAGGTGGGATTGTGGTCAGTGCAAAGTTGATGGGCCAAATGGCCATCTCCTGCACTGTAGGGATTTTATTGCTCACCTGAGTGAAGCTATCTTTGCCGCAGATATAGTTTGAGATGAGTTGGAATCATAGAACAATAAAGCTTTTACTAGCTCTTTGATAGAGCTATCCAATTAATCCTGTCCCTTTGCTGTATTCCCCATTGTTAGGCAAGGAATGAACCATGCTGCTGTTAATGATGTAGTCTATGACAAATGCAATTCCTATATATTAATTTGGGTAATGTTCCATAATATTGGGTGAAGCAATCTGGGTAAGTAGAGGTTGCTGGCCGGATCTGTTTTTTGAAGCAGCACATTGTAGTAAATTTAAATATGTAAATATGGCAAGGATTTTGGTGACCGTTATGAACAGCCAGTGTGATCGGGTCCAAACGGATTGGAATTTGTAGCATAGTTTCTGCCAAATTTTGAGGACTATTGTGTTTGTGGCCCTTTTATAACAGGGCTAGAATTTATTTATCTGCATAACTTTTGCATTGATTTTGTACCTTTGAGCTAAATTGCCTATTTCCAAGATTGAATACTTAAATTAGTTTCCCATTCCTGCCTCAACTCAGTACTGTGGGAGTAATTGAAGGTGTACAGATTGTGTGGGTCTCTTTTACCCTAGTGTATCCTTATTGCTATACAATTGCATGTATTTTTTAAAACTTCATGCATTTGGATTCTTTAATTACTGTTATCAAGCAGTATTGCACACGCACAGTTCCTTTTTAGTTGATTTCTGTCCAATCCAAAGACAAATTATTTCATATGAAGACTCTTCATAGCTGTGTATTGCTGAACACGCCACAGCTAAGATTGATTTGCCATGTCCATGCAGTTTTCAATTTCTACAGTAGTTTATTTTAGTGCTGCTGAACTAATCAGTTATACATATTGAAATTAAACTGGGAGGGGGTGGGGGAATGTCTTAGTTGATCTACAGCACAAATTATCTAAAAAAAATAAATTTCTAATGCCAGTGTGTGTTGGAAATCACGGCCTCCCCAGATAAGTTTAACAGCAAATATTTCTGAGGGTACACATGGCCATGCTGGGATATTTCCTTTGGAATTGGAAACAGTTCAGTTCAGGATGGTGCAAATTTAGGTTTGGAAGTTAAAAGAAATACTACTTTCCTATTGCTTTGTCCCCATGATGAAGTTGATTTTTTTCCTGGTCTAAAATTCCTCCTTTTTCATTGAATTATATTTTGCCAAAGCCTCATTTTGATTGCATTTAAGCAAAAAGTTCTAACATGCTTTCTTAATGTCTCTAGGGTACGCTTTCCTTGACATATATTTTAGCTCTCAATTGACCATCAACACTGCAATTGTTTATATGCACAGATTTTATATGCAACATTCTTTCACAAGGTTTCATAGAAATGTAAGTGTTTTTATTTTTTACTGCCTTGCAGAATTTGATTGACTAATTGTAGGCCTGATATTGGAGGACCAAGTGAAAACTGAAATTTTAAGCCATTTCAGATTAATTACAGTTTGATTGCAATTGATACTTTGATTTTGGAATTTTATTTTAGAATATTAGAATTTGGAGTTATCTAGCAAGAATAATATATGGTCTGGTATGCTCATGGAATATATTTTATGCAGAACAACAAAATGGTTTTGTCATGAATTATAGTGTACAAGTGTTTCTCAAGCTTCTCCTGCAGTGACTCCATTTTAATGCTTGAAAATTAGTGCAACCATAGAGTGAAAGGAGTTAAGGTCAGGGCGAGGAGGGATGAGTCAGTGATTTAATCCACAACCATTTTGAAGGCTCTTGTGTAAAGGAGCCTCAGCATTGATCCCAGGACAGTCCTGTCAGATTCACAGTTTGACAGTCACCATTGCTGCCTTGGGGTTTGTGACCCCTAACCTATGACTTGGGAACCTTTAATGTACACCATTTATTAATTAAGTTTGTAACAAGTATGATATGTAAGTAAGCTATGTGGCTTTGGCAATATAGAACTACCTAGCTTTTGAAAAAGTGTTTAATTTTCCACGTTTTTGCAAGCAATGAGAACAAAACATTAAAAGTCAACAACATTGAGTTAATTCCTGAGTTTCAAGCCCCTTGTAAAATCATAGTTTACAGAATTAAGACTAGTTTGTAGATGAATGAATGCTTTCAAATGACCTGCATGTGCCTACTGCACAGTGCATCCACAAGCAAAAGCTACTTACACAAGCTTTTTGCAAGTTGCTGCCACCAAACACCCAGATATGTTTTTTAGTAATATTAATTTATGGTCATGTAATGTTTGTATTTTCATCCTGTGGATTAATGATAGTGCTGTGAGTTCGCACATCCTGGTTGCTGCCAAAAGCACTCTGGAGCTTTTCCTACATTTAGTGTAATTTTGTGTATTTAAAGATTGATCTCATATTTGTGATGCATTCTGGGCTTTTGATTAGCTGAAAAGCTTATCTTTCAAATGAACAGACAACCAGAAGAAAGGTAAAAATAGTTTGTTTCAAAAATAGAATGGGCAGAAACAATTAAGATACAAGGGAAGAGGACCATGCAAGGGGGTACAAATTTGTTTTCAATTTTTCAAAAATGTAATTGCATTTTAAATACTTTGCTCCAAGAAGTTGCATGCCAATAACTAATTTGAGTACAAGAGTTACTAATTCTTTAGTGATTTGATTTTTGAAGCACTGAGACGTTTCAATGTGGTGGTGTTATACAAGTATTCGTCCCATTTTATCTGGCCTCCGTAAACGTGCACATCTCTGCCATTAGACTTGAAGTCGTTTGAAGATTGGAGCTTTGTTGATCAGATGACCTTCCCTTCCACATTGTACATAAAGAATCATGTCTGAACCACAGCATGCTGATTTTTCTCCAATTCTCAATGACAACTCTTGTTTTATGCGCAGGGTGAAATTGATCTGGTTTGTACTTGTAGCATTCAAGTTGTTTGAGTCTTCAAAGAGTTTCCAAGTTTTAGAATATTTTTGTACTAAATATTTCTAGGTGAATCATCTTTATTTTCATGTTCAGAGTTGATTGATCAAGGTGGATTAAATTTTACTCCTGCTTGACACCTGCATTCAAGATCTGCAATCGTTGTGGATCTATCCTGGGATTGTGGTAACATTTATCTGCATTTCAATCAATGCAATGTGATTTCCAGGGTAGTGCAACCTGTTGTGAACTTGGCAGCGGGATATGAATCTGCCAGATCTACTACTAGATCTGCTGGGAGGAAATCCATTGGATCAGAATGGCTTTCCTTGATTCTTTATGAAGAGATGACATTGAATTTCAGTTCACTGAAGAAGTTTGCCGTCAGCAAGAAATAATTTATGTTCAAACACAGTTCTCAATGTGAACCGCTCAAGTCTCATTCTTTACTGACTCGTTTGGTGGAAATTAGGGTATGCCCATGTTCCTATATTTCTGTGACCAGGTTACTCAACCTCTAGGATCTATTGTTGCTGTGTTGCCATCTGGCGCAAAAGGAAATTTAATGCATTGGCGTCAATGTGATTGAACAGCACAACTCAGTTGATCCGGATGTTTCCATACATTCTGTAGTAATTGACTGTCTTTGTCTTTAAGTTAATGATGCAAATGGCTAAATGTGTTTGTCTCTGGAAATGTCCTTTAAAGTGGCAAAAAATGAGGTGCCTCACTTTATATACTGATTGCTCATTTGCCTGTAATGGTTTTATTTGATCCAAGTCCCAGAGAAATCTGCCAAAATAGATATTCTGTCATGGCTTTTGTGGATCTTGCTGCATTGCACATGGTTTAATTCCAATACTTTTGTGGACATCTACCATAATGGTTTGTGAAAACCTGAGTGATGCATAGGGCTGACAAACAGTCCAAAATCCCTTACTGTGTGAAGAGGCTTCTTTATTCAACTCTGCTGGATTTTTTATGGCAGTCCATCTTCTGGTTATGTATTGTAAATCGTCATTGCAAGGCAACTTTATACTTTATACTTTCCCAGTGAGAGTTGGAAGAGCTGCACAATTGCACTACACGTTTATGCTCAAAGAACATCTTAAATGGGATTGATATCTTGCATTTCAGAACCTCCCTCAAGGTTTGAAACAGTAACTTTCTCAGGCCAGTACTGCCATGAAACCGTTGGTCATGGTGTTGATGAGCAAACATGTTCTATTGTTTCTGAAAAACTATTTTTGATATTACTGGAACTATTTTACACACTGGTGCTATGATTCCTTCTGTGATGCAGAGATCATGGAGGTAGCTAATCCCATTGAAGAAGGTGGTCTTGCGAAAAAAGCATTGAACAGATTGTGGCTGCACATGTCCTTTATCAACCAGAATGACCTCAAAAGATGAACTGCTCATGTGCAAGGAGCAAGAACACAAATCTATGCTCAACCACATTCTTGGCACAAAGTAGACTTGAGGTCCAATCTTCATTAGCTCTATTCTCCAATGATCAAGTCGGCAACATACTAGGGATAGTCTGTATAGGTGATACCACCTAATGAGGTATGCAAACAAGCAGGATGTGACTTATTCCTGACTTTTGTCTCGATACCATGCAGATATGGCATTTGTGTCACAACTTCAGTCCTTTCTGCTCAACAGCTTGCAGGCATGCAGAATATCGCTATGGATGCTCTGAGGAGGGACAGTTCGGCTGCACCAACAGACATACTAACAGGAGACAGCTCAGCTCTTTGACAGGTGGGGTTTTCCAGCAAGGGATGTTAATTACTACATTTCAGACTAGAAATTGACTATTTTATTGCAGGCACGGACAGTCCACGTTTAAAATTTGGCAAATCTCATTTGACTTTAACACTACCCAAGATCTATCATGTATGGAGAAGAGTAAAAGCGGTATCTTGAAATCCCATTCTGGCCAAGAAGTCCTTGGATGTGGCTGATTGCTTGACCGTAACAGCTCACATACATAAGAGACAAAACCAAATATGGCATTGTTCTTTGTGCCAATCTTGAGAGCTTGGTCTCGAAGGCCAGCTTCATGGCAAGATGTTCTTAAGTGTTGGATACCATTTAACCATTGAAAACTTCTGTTTCAAAAATCTACCAAATCAAAATGGTTTGGATTTTGGAATTGCGAATGAAATGTTTGGATTCTAGCTACAGTCCAAGTTTCCTGAGGATCTAGTACCTAGTTCATTAGGATATTTGCATTAACAGACAAAAGTGGCAGATTTTCAACCTCAATAAAACATTTCCATTCCTGTTCTTCTCATAATGGTGGTTAAAATGGACTTGCCTTGGTGAGACTGCACCTGCAGTATTTTGTACAGTTTTGATCTCCTTATCTAGGGAAGAATGTACTTGTCATAGAGAATGTTATGGAGGTTCACCAGATTAACGCCTGAGATGGCTGGATTGTATAATGGAGAGAATGGGGAAGCTGGGCCTGTATTCTATGGAATTGCAAAGACTGAGAAGTGATCTCTTTGAAACTTACAAAATACTTAGAGGGTGTGACATGGTGCATGTGGGTAGGATATTTCCCCTGGCTGGTGAATCAGAACCAGGAACACAGTCTCCAAAAAGGCAGGCCATTTAAGACTAACATGAAGAGGAATCTCTTCACCTATAGGGTGGTGAATCTTTGGAATTGTCTACCCCAGGGAGCTGTGGAAGCTCAATCATTTGAGCATGTTTAAAAACAAATTGATAGATTTCTAGATGCTAACGACATTGAGGAAATGGGAGTAGTGGGGGAAATGGCATAAACACAGATGATCAGCCATGATCTGTTTGAATGGCGGAACAAGCTTGATGGGCCGAATGGCCTATTCCTCCTATGTTCCTACTTTGAAGGTAATCTTTTCAACTTGGTCTTTAATTGATAAGTAACAGGTGGTTCAGAATGTGGCGCTTATGCACAGTGGCCGGGATGTAGGGTGACTTCCTTATTAAGATGACTCTTGCTTCATGCTAAATCCTGATCCAAGGAATGTATTATATAGTGTGCTGCCATTACCTTGGGATGTCTCAGTGCTTCACAGCTGTCATTGTAAGCAAGTGTGACAGCCAATGCATGCAAGGTCATACAAACTGCAAATGAGATAAATGAATAACTGATTTTTGTTTTTATGTCCTGTATGAGTGAGCAGTATTGACCAGGGCATCAGGAGAGTTCTGCTTTTTGAACAGCAGGATCTTTGGTGGTCTGGCCAGTATTTGTGAATTTAAATTGAAGCTCTGCCTGCCAGAACTGGTATATGAGGCCTCAGTGTAAAATCTCATCTAAAAACCGTACTTTGTCATGCTGTAGGAAATTATTGGGACCTCTTGGAAAAAGCCTTTGTTAATTTAGTGTTCAAAGTTCTACTTTTGCCTGCTTTATAAGATTGTTGCACTTGTGGAGATTTTATTTTCATCTGAACATTATGATACACCAACATACAGCTGTTCTGTTTAGAATAGGAGCTAACAAGTTTATTAGATATAGCAATTCACTATTGAAGCATAATGTAAAAAAACTGCAACATGAATGGAAGCTGTAAATGCATGAAATATGTTTTTCCTCTTCAGTGAACAAAGCGCATTGTGCGTAAGAATTATGAATGCAAGAAAGCATAACACTAGAAATAGGTTTCTGCTTTTGTACCTTGTGATTTTTTTAAGATCATGTGCTATACCATTTATATTAGCTCTGGGATTCTGTTTATTAAAGCTTTTTAATTTGGAATGGTGAGTTAGATATTAAGCTATAAGAAAAACCATAAGAGACGGGCAGAAGTAGGCCATTTGGCCCACCGAGTCTGCTCCACTATTCAATGAGATCATATCTGATCTGATATAATCCTCAACTCCCCTATCCTGCCTTATCCTTCTAACCCTGGATTCCCTTACTGATTAAAAATCTGTCTAAGCCAGCCTTGACCACAATGACCCAGCCTCTACAGCCTTCTGTAGTAAAGAATTCCACAGATTCACTACCCTCGAGTGAATAAATTCTTCCTAATCTCTGTTGTAAATGGATGACCCCTTATTCTGAGATTATGTCCTCTGGTCCTAAACTCCATAAGAGAAAACACCCTCTCAATAGCTACCTTGTCAACCTTCCTGAGAATCCTATATGTTTCAAGGTCAGAAATAACTTCAGAAGTTGATTTAACAAGAGAAGCTAGGGCAAATATATAAATATACAAATGCTTTGGCTGAAATGCATCACTCGGTTCGTGTATTAGCTGCAAACTTGAGGGGGACTTTTCCAGACTATGGTGCACTAATTTTGACCACAACCATAGTAATTTTGTCTGGAATAAGCTCAATGATCACTTAAGACTGAACAAAGATCATGGGCACTAATATAAATCCGATTTTAGATGATGGGTTGATGTTTATGGGGAAAAGAATATAGATAAATCTCATAAATAAACATGATTGTAGGGTGGTTCTTGTGTTTTCCATTTCCAGGGTAGTCCAAGGCAATCTCAAACTTAATTGTGGTTTCTTGTGGTGATATCCCCAATGAAGACACATGCTTGACATGCATGTTAATTCATTGACTTTCACAGCTTGCAGATCTAGGTCTTCAGCCTCCCCCCTCAACTAGTTTCTGAACTACTGTGATATATTTTTGGTCTGTAGAGGTGGAATTAATGAAAATATTAAGTTGGATATCATATCATTCTCCTCTGAAGTAAAACTTCCAGCTTATTCCTTGCATTATCTGAACTTGCATGAGGATTTAAAGTGTATCGTTGCCACTGGAATGATGATTTTTAAATTAACTTGCGTACATGGGTAAGTGTTCTGAACTTCATGCACATACTAATACAGATGCTTGCCTTTCTAAACAATGCTATGGAGTGTGGATTTGTTTTATGTAGTAAGTTTGTTTTAGCTACTATCACAAATTACTGAACTTTCAAAGATAGTCAGCATGTGTCCACAATGCTGCCATTTGATGAAGGAAAATTAAGTTCATTCAAATGGATTTTCATTGAGACAATATTTTGTGTAATATGGTAGTGACAGGTGATATAGAATAGAAATGCAAAAGTTGTATCAGTTTGAATACTGAGACTAAATTCTAATGACACAAAAATGTGGATATTGAAATACCTGGACAGCCTTACTTGCCTATAATTTAATGGTATTTGAAATTTATGCTCCCAGACGATGTGGTTCATTTTTTAAAAATAGCACCGAGGGCTACATATCGAAAGATAATAAGTTGAGAAACTGCTCTGGGTGAAAACAAATACCATTTTGTGTTATCTGGAATTTGGGAGCAATGCTATTAAATTTTGATTTAAGAGCAGTAACATTTTAAACATTTTTGATTTTAAGTATAGTCGTGCTTAGGCTAGTTAACAAGTAATGACACTGCATCAAAATTTTGCTTAGGATTTTTGCTGGATGCTAATGTTTGTTCAGGCATTTAACATTTGAAAATTCTTGACAGGTAATTTCCCCGGCTGCTTTGTTCTTGGCTGCAAAAGTAGAGGAACAACCACGTAAACTTGAGCATGTCATAAAGGTGGTACATGCCTGCTTGAATCCTCAAGAACAGCCACTAGATGCTAAGAGTGATGTAAGTTGTAAATAATATAGCAAAGTGACATACTGGATAAAACATAACACTTAAAGCATTGGATTTTTAATGAAAAAGACTTACTTGATCTGCAATTTGTTATTTTTGTTATTAAAAAATTGTTATTTTTATTTTGTAAGTAAAATTAGTTTTGCTAATTTATTTTGAGTATAAATTGTCATTGCTATAGCTAAATGAACTGTAACACTAACTTTGCAAAACCAACTATTTTCATTACTTATGCAAAAGTGAACTTGAGGGATAATATTTACAAAAGGGTGAGATTGGCTTGCTTTGGATTCCACTGTATAAATTTGTTCCTAATACATATTCTTTAAACTGCAGGCATATCTTCAACAGGCCCAAGACCTGGTCATACTTGAAAGTATAATACTGCAAACCTTGGGTAAGTTGGAATAAGGGCTAGATTACAGTAACATACCAGGTTTTGAAGAGAAAAGCGTTGATTTCACAGGTGCTGGGGCAATGTAGACTAATCTGTTGAAATGCTTTACACTGTGCGCACATTCTTAGTCTTCGAGTTCTGCATGTTATTTCCTGTTTGCTGGTGTTCATTGCAAGTTAGGCTTCATTCAATAATAGTTTCTGCACTAAGGCTTTTGGTTCTTGGTTTGTCGGTGACTCTTGAGAGTTGTTATTTTGCCCATCTATCCTTGCCCTCAGAGGTGATCAGCCATTTTCTTGAAGCACCGCAATTTTTGTGACAGTGCTTCCATTGTGGTGTTGGAATTCAGAGAATTTGGCTCAGAGGATGAAAGAATGATGTATCATCAAGTCAAGGTGATGTGTGATTTGAGGCCCTGACCTACAGCTGTTGTGCTTGTCGATGGAGGGTCAATGAGCTTGTTGCTGTCATAGTAAGTTCTTGTAGGGCATATATTGTATCAACACAGGAATTTTGGTATTTTCTTCCTGTGGTCTTGCAGATTAAATTATTTGTTTTCATTCCCGGCATGTTTAATTATCCTTGGTTAATTTTTCAGAACCTAATGAATGGCTTTGAAACTAAAGCATGAATACTAACAGAGTGTTTACTTCCAGGGAATGTGTCTGGAAACTAAAGCTTTTTGCTATCGGAACAGGAGTAGTCAATAACATAGAGATGGAGGAAATTGGGTGCTGGAAAACTCAGCAGGTCTGACAGCATCTGCGAAGAACTCGTGTTTAACACTCTTTTGGCTCTAGAGATGCTGACAGACCTGGGTTTTTCCAGCATCTGTAGTATTTACTTTTATTACAGGAATGGGAAGAAATTTATTGTTCTATTGGTAGCAAGATTTTGCGGCGGTGTTCACTTAACAGGAAGTGGAATAATGTACTGTTCTACGCTAGGAGTGTCAGACCATGCAACGCACTATATTCTGGTGAAGTACAGTTGTTTACTGAGCTATTTAATTATTTTATTAGGGCCATTTAGTTTAATTAGAGACCCTTAAATCTAACTAGAAGGAAATTTGAAAATTTACAGATGCTTGTAATTTTCTTGCTGCGAGTTGGAAGATATCGGCCTGAATTGGAAATTATATTTTTTCCTTTATTATTTCCGGCACTTAAAAGTGCCTTCATCTCTCCCTCTTTTTCTTAATTTCCTCTTTGCTTTTGATATTGTTGCTGGGAAGACAATTCTCAGTTGGAAACTGCACCTCTAGATATAGCCTTGTTTGCTTCCAACCCTTCACACTGCCTTGCCTTCCATGAAGCCTGTTGCAACCTGCACTATTTTATTTACTAGGGGAATTTCGCAGTAACTTCATTGCAGTGTTAATGTAAGCCTTACTTGTGACTAATAAACTTTTTTTTTACTTTACTGTGACTAGCCCCTAAACCTACCACCCCATTTCAATATGGGCTTCCTTTTGAACTAATAGTTCAAATTCGCGTATTGCAGGACACTGCCTCCCATCCCAATTTCTTTCTGACAGTGGAAGGTGAAAGATACGTGGCTGTCACTCTGTTACTGTGAAATCTCTATTGTCTCTGCTCGCTTTCTTCCTTCACCCTATTTGTTCTGGTACTCTTCATTTCTGTACGCTTCATTTATGGATTTCCAACAATATCAGGGTGTCTCCTCCCATTATCCTGAGCCCACTATCGTTGCTTCTGTTAGCTCCAATTCACCCCTGTAATGCCCTCACCCATTGCTACTCTTCTGGTTTGAGTCCTACGAAGAATTTTAAAAATAAATTGCAGGATTTTATCCATAATGTATTTCTGGGAGGAAAAAACTTATTTAAAAAATATTGAAACCTGTTGACCAAAGCTTGACAAGTTAACTAATCATTGGTGTGGAGCAGCTTATAACTGATCACAACTTGCTGCTATCAGAAGTTGTTCAGGGTTACTTGGGTAGAAATATTACATATCTACTTTTGGAGAGGAAATTATTTTCTATTAATCATTTTTGTGCTGCTTCAATCCTCCTGTTTTCCATTTTTTATTTTGGCTGCTGTTTTTTTCTGGATCTTGTCAGTTTAGACCACAGAGCTCACTTACCTGCATCATTTGCATGGAATTGATGACTTGATACAGTGAATGCTTTTGAAGGCGTTTTGAGATCCTTCAAGACTTTTCGGGTTGAACTAAAGTTGTATTCTTTTCTCTTTATAGGTTGTATTTCCCTGCTAGTCTTATCCTTGCAATATTTTTAAGACCTTCAATGACTTTTGCTTTGTTGCTTCTTCCAGATTTTGTAGATGGTGATTATATCTGTTGTTATTTATGGGATCTTTGTGTAAAATGGCTACTGCATTTCTCTGCATGAGTCGATATGTTTTTTCATAAAGCAACTTGTACTTGATGTGTTTATTCAGTGATGGTGCCGTATCAGTATTCCTTCTCAGTTAACAACAGTATTGATACACATAGAGGACAACAATTTATTTAATGGTTCTGATTTTTTACAATGCCATAATTGCTGTTCATAGTGTCATTTTCTGGATCATTCAGTTTTGAAGTTTGCAAGTACTGCCCTAGTTCCAGTAAAATGGTTCTGCTAGACTAGATTCTGGCTTCAAATATTTAAGGATCCTTCTGAGTGACAGATGCCTGCATTGTCATCTTTGCGCAACTTTTAGGTTTAGAAAGTTTGTTACGAACTCTGCACAGGGAATGAGCTTCCTTTTATTTTTCTGTACCATTCTGTCAAAAACATTGACTTTTCTAGCCAGCCTGTGCTGACATTGATCACCAACCATTAATTTCCCAAGTCGCATTATTCACAGAATTTCTGGCTATTCTATTTCATTGCATGGGCTATGAGTCAAGTTTCTTGCCCCTTGATCATCCAAAGTTAATTTTTATCAGAACCTATCTAATCAACGGAGCATTAAGGCCAATTGTGTAATAGGAAGGCATCAGTCTTGAGCCATTCTACTGGAAACATCGTTGGTTCATCTGGAATTGAAAGTGCACCTGTTGTCAGTTGTGAAGGTGTCAGTGTCAACTTAAAAATCACACTACTTTTGCTGACTGGAAAGCATTTTGCAGGTCAGTAAGTAACTGCACAATGTTACGCAGATGAGTGTCTGCTTCTCCCGGAGCTTCTGCAAAGTCTCTTATTTTAAGACAGTCATATTCCCAGCATTGCAGCCTAGAACAGCAAAGTCTCATGGTACTTTCTGACAGATCAAAGCCAATCATTTCAGTAATGGCTGATGACTTCCTGGTTTATCTGAAAGCACACCATACGAAGGCTCTTGTCAGAAGAATAATTTGGGCACAATATCAGTGCATTGCTGGTGTTTGGAGAAGTCTTGAGGGTGTCCTACATAGATCCTAGCTAGTCTTGTGGATTTTGGCTGTAGGTAACCCAATTTTCCATGAAAAAGAGACCTCATCCTGAACGCTTGGAGGAGTTGGGCTTCCCTGGCAGCAAGCTCAACAGCAGTCTGAAATGGATGAGAGAAATAACCTGTTCTTGGTTGCAAGAGTTATGGCCACCTTTGCACTTCTCTCAGCATCAACATCTGATTAATACGCCGAACTATACCTTGCCACTCTTCCAACAGTAAATATGTTGGGATCAATAGATCTTGATCTCTACACAACTCTAGTTCATCTACATTTTTGAAACTTCATTTACCCGATGTAGGCATTGCTAGCTAGGTCAGCATTTATTGCTCATCCTTAATTGCACTTGAGAAGGTGGTAGTGAGCTGCCGCCTTGAACCGCTGCAGTCCTGTGTTGTAGGTACACCCACAGTGTGGTTGGGGAGGGAGTTCCAGGATCTTGACCCAGTGACAGTGAAGAAATGGCAATACATTTCCAAATCAGAATAATGTGTGTGGGGCTTGGAGGGGATCTTCCAGATGGTGGTGTTCCTATGTGTCTACTGCCCATGTCCTAGGTGGTAACAGTAATGTGTTTGGATGGTGCTGCTTCAGGAGCCTTGGTGAGTTTCTGCAGTGCTTCTTGTAGATGCTATGCACTGCTGTCACCTCGTCAGTGGTGGGGAGAGGAAATGTTTGTGAATGGAGGGCCAATCAAGTGGGCTACGTTGTCTGGGATGATATCGTGTTTTTTGTGGCGAATTGGAGCTGCGCTCATCCAGGAAATGGAGAGCATTTTGTCTCACTCCTGACATGTAGATGGTGGACAGGCGACAGGTTTTGGGGAGTCAGGAGTTGAGTTACTCACCGCAGGATGCCTGGTGTCTGACCTGCTTTTGTAGCCACAGAATTTATATGACTATTTCACTTTCTGGTCAATGGTAATCCCCCAGGATGTTGGTAGCACTTATGAAAGTGTATTGTCGGGCAATACAGCAGGATATAGATAGGCTGGAAAATTGGGCGGAGAGGTGGCAGATGGAGTTTAATCCGGATAAATGCAAAGTGATGCATTTTGGAAGAAATAATGTAGGGAGGAGTTATACAATAAATGGCAGAGTCATCAGGAGTATAGAAACACAGAGGGACCTAGGTGTGCAAGTCCACAAATCCTTGAAGGTGGCAACACAGGTGGAGAAGGTGGTGAAGAAGGCATATGGTATGCTTGCCTTTATAGGACGGGGTATAGAGTATAAAAGCTGGAGTCTGATGATGCAGCTGTATAGAACGCTGGTTAGGCCACATTTGGAGTACTGCGTCCAGTTCTGGTCGCCGCACTACCAGAAGGACGTGGAGGCGTTAGAGAGAGTGCAGAGAAGGTTTACCAGGATGTTGCCTGGTATGGAGGGTCTTAGCTATGAGGAGAGATTGGATAAACTGGGGTTGTTCTCCCTGGAAAGACGGAGAATGAGAGGAGATCTAATAGAGGTGTACAAGATTATGAAGGGTATAGATAGGGTGAACAGTGGGAAGCTTTTTCCCAGGTCGGAGGTGACGATCACGAGGGGTCACGAGCTCAAGGTGAGAGGGGCGAAGTATAACTCAGATATCAGAGGGACGCTTTTTACACAGAGGGTGGTGGGGGCCTGGAATGCGCTGCAAGTAGGGTGGTGGAGGCAGGCACGCTGACATCGTTTAAGACTTACGTGGATAGTCCCATGAGCAGCCTGGGAATGGAGGGATACAAACGATTGGTCTAGTTGGACCAAGGAGCGGCACAGGCTTGGAGGGCCGAAGGGCCTGTTTCCTGTGCTGTACTGTTCTTTGTTCTTTGAAAGCAAGTTCCAAGACTTTGGACAAATATCTTTATTTTAATGGTTTTTGATGCTTCACCTAGTGTAACTTACTATGGTGTTTCTGCCTGGTGGAGTCTTCATCCTTCCGATGATGCACATTTGTCTATCATATTTTTCATTGGGATATGTGCATCTCTTATGAGATTGGAATTTTATTGCCCATCATTAGCTGTCATTGAGTAGCTAGTGGTGGACTACCTTCTGCAGTGATGAAGATAGTCCCACAATGTTGTTACGTGGCTGTGTCATCCATGAGTGCTGTCTGGGGAAGCTGGGCAGAAAGGTCAGTGTTCAGCAGCTTTGATTGAGAGTGTAATGCTGTTTTGTTGCAAGACTTAAGTGCACAAGCAAGACTCATATATAACATTGCCGAGTTATAAAATCATGCTGCTTTCATGTATGCAGTACATTCTTACCAGAGACCAACTTGCTCTGCTTTTTAATATTAGCTTTATTTAATTTCCTTTAACTTTAAATGTTTGAATTTAATCACACTGTTTCAGTTGTCTGCTGTTTGAGGTTTAGTGATTTTTATCCCATACCTCTTAAAAGTATATAAATCCCTATTGTAATACTGCTTTGTAAATAAATTGGGATTAATTGAACTGGTTTAACTTTGCAGGTTTTGAGATTACTATAGAACACCCTCATACTGATGTGGTGAAATGTACCCAGTTAGTGAGAGGTGAGTTTTCCATATTTAATAGTAAATATACATTGGACACTGAAGTTCTGTATTCAATTAAGTACAGTGAATAATTACTATGCTCACTAAGTTTTTAGTGAATGATATCCAAAGATATTAAACTGTTGTCCTTAGTTTTTCCTTCAGCTAATTCTGTTTTATTTTTGTTGCAGCAAGCAAGGATTTGGCACAGACATCCTATTTCATGGCTACCAACAGGTTGTTATCCTGACCCTCTTTGTTGCAGTTTCAGGCACACTATTGCTTCCCTTACTGCAGGGCCCCCTCACAAGTGTCTCAAGCCCTTGTTGCAACAGAGAAATGTCCTTTCATCTGCAATGATGGTATCTCTCTGTTTGCAGTGCGGTGTACTGTACAAGGGTATTTTGGGCACTAAGGGGTTAAATGCACAATGAGAAGTGTAGTGGTGCTCTCTGGTTACATTAACTCGATTCTGAGTGCATAACTCTAAAAATTGGTAGCCTGAATAGCAACTAAAGATTACAAAGAGATAAACTTAACCTAGAATTCACAAGCATCATGGTAAGTATGAAAGCATTTAACATTTTTACACTTCTCGTTGAATTGCAAAATTTAATTTTTCCAAAATTAATTTGATTTTTGCTAACAACATTTTGATGTTTTCAGATTTAAACTTTACAGCACATTTTGAGAACTGCAAGTTGTTGGGTTGTACTTCCAGTTGCAATGGAAATTATTCAGTGACCTCCTAAAACTAACTGGAGGTACCAAATGTGGGTAATAGAAAAGTTGATGTCGCAGGTTCTGCTGAATAAATTTATTCAAGTATAATAATTAGGTTCTAAGGAGTAGCGGTCAAAACATTTTAGTTCACTTAATTAATAAATTGAAATTATTGTTAATATCAATATCACTAATTAGCTGCTCATTGATAGTAACAACTTGTATAACTTGTTGTAAAATTGCCTAAAATATGGTTCGGGGGGGGGGGGGTTGGGGGCGGAGTAGAAACTAGAACAGATCCTGTATTTTGGTGTTCGGAGGGTCTGGATTTTATGCAAACCCACATGCAAAAAAAGGTATAAATAACCAATGCACATTGATTTAATTAAAATGACATCCCCGTTGACTTAATGTCTGAACTTCCAAAAATATTTGACTGTAACGATCTTCCTTACTAGATAGCTGTTCTAAACTTCAGTGGTGATGCAGGAATTGGCACATTCTTTGCCAGGGAAAACTTGCTAAAGATCATGAACATTGCTACTAAGAATAATATAATTTATCACCACTGCTAAATGTTGAGTTGTTCATGACCAGATTTTTTTGTCATGTAAAAGGGGCATCTTAAAACTTGAACTACCTAGTAAGGAACATGGTGGATACTAGCTTGACATGAATTTTTCATTAAGCCAATGTACAATGGTATATATACTACCTTCATTGGGCGTATATTTGCAACATGTTCGGCCATACTCAATCTGGAGAAAACCCATTTTCAGCTTTGTGCTGGAAGTGTGACCCACCTTCTGCAGATATTGATGTCTGTCTTTTCACTCAACAACTAAAATGCTTCCTGTTTTTTGTCTCCTTTGTATTTTTTTCCATGATCCACCGATCATCAATATTCTCCACTACAGTTTGCACCTGACAACATTTTGCTTGCAATACAAGCCTACCGTGATAGCATGCGTGTGTATTCATCTGGCTTGCAAGTGGTCCAACTGGGAGATACCTGTATCCACAGATGGCAAACATTGGTGGGAATATGTGGATCCATCTGTAACTCTGGAATTACTTGATGGTTAGTTGTAAATTTGCAGATAAAGTAAGATTTGTAGTCTTTGTTTTGGTAACCATGATGTGGAGATGCCGGCGTTGGACTGGGGTAAACACAGTAAGAGGTCACACAACACCAGGTTAAAGTCCAACAGGTTTATTTGGTAGCAAAAGCTGACGAAGGAGCATCGAGCGCTCCGAAAGCTAGTGGCTTTTGCTACCAAATAAACCTGTTGGACTTTAACCTGGTGTTGTGTGACTTCTTACTTGTTTTGGTAACACAGGGCTACGTAGTGAAACAGGATAATATTTGTGCACTAGAGCAGTGCAAGTAAACTAATTTTGTGTTGTATTGTAGCGAGTGCTGTATTATCACAGCCCTTGATACACACTGGGTGGGGCTTTACGGCCTCGCTTGCCCCAAGATCGGAAAATCCTGCCTGAGGTCAACGGACTTCCCATTGTCCGCTCCGATTCCTGTGGTGGGCGGGGCAGTAGAATTCCAGCATATATCTAGCTCTTCCCACCCTAATCATGCTTAACAGTGATGAGGAAGATCAGTAATTTGTGTTAACAGAATGACTTGGGAAGACCACCTATGGAAGGTCTCCAGGCAGTAAAGCACTGAAACTATCTCCTCAGAAGTTTGTTTTTCTTTCAGAGATTGTAGAATATTTTGTACAGAAAACGATTCTGAAAAATTGTTTCTCTAAATTATGCATTTTATTTTTCTACCTTTCCACATGGGTGAAATTGAAAAAGCAAACTTGGGGAATATTTCCCAGAATTGTATGAATCACATAGTTGTCTAAGAATAGTATGGTACCATTGTAACTGTCTCCAACTAGAAATTCCAAAAGGATTTGATGATTAAAAACAAACCTACAAAATGGGACAAGTTGAAGTTCTTTTCAAAATTAGTCTCCCCCAAAAAACATTGGATTCTGTTACTGGTATAATATTGTATCCCCATTTAAAACATCGTTAAAGGATGCAGTGGCATGTCTAAGTTCCTGTTGTTTAGCACCAAATTCTTGGACCTGGAAACTCTTAATTGTGAACATTGTGTAGAATCCCTATAGTGCAGGAGGAGGCCATTTGGCCCATCAAGCCTGCACCGACGACAATCCCACCCAGGCTCCATCCCTGCAACCCCACAAATTTACCCTGTTAATCCCCCTGACACTAAAGGGCAATAAACCTAACCTTCGCATCTTTGGAGTGTAGGAGGAAACTGGAGCACCCAGAAGAAATCCACGCAGATACGGGGAGAACCAGGTGCTCCAGTTTTCTCCCACACTCCAGAGATGTGCAGGTTACGTTGATTGGCCATGCTAAATTGCCCTTTAGTGTCAGGGGGATTAGCAGGGTAAATTTGTGGGGTTGCAGGGATGGTGCCTGGGTAGGATTGTTGTTGGTGCAGGTTTGATGGGCCGAATGGTCTCCCCCTGCACTGTCAGGATTCTATGGACTAGTCAGTAAAAGAATTCCAGCAAGAATTGTATTCAACATAACTTTAAGAAAATGATTATGGTAAGTTTTTAGTATGTGTATGTCTAAGGATATATGAATGATTGCCAGAATTTTTTCCCATGACTTGACCTTTATTTTAAATTTTATTTGCAGAGTTAACACATGAATTTCTGCAAATACTCGAGAAAACTCCAAGCAGATTGAAGAGGATACGAAACTGGCGGGTAAAGCTTTTAGTTTTCAACGTTGATTTAAGTTGTCTTATTTTTCATTGTTATTGTAAGTATTAGCTTCATTTCTGTTTCTTTCCTTTATAGGCTAACCAAGCTGCAAAGAAACCAAAAATAGATGGCCAGATAGCTGATAATGTTCTTCCTGGTTCATCTGGGCCCCATGAATCTACGTGTTCTATTGGTGGTGATCCTGCTTCAAGTGCAAATTTTCCTAAATCAAATTCCACAACTGCCCTACCTGCATCCTTGAACTCTGGTAGTATTTCAATTCCAGTGCATGTCCCTGAAATGATGGCTACTACATCATTCAGTTCTACCTCCCAACAAGAGTGGCCTCAGCATCCACACCAGAACATGGAGCAAGTTCATTCCCACAAACAAGATCTATCCATATCTGTCAACAAAAATGATATGATCTGCATTCAGCAGTCAACCTCTGGACAGTTAACTCAAAGCCATCATCGATCTGAAAAAGGTTCAGGACATTCATCCAGTAAACATGAACATCTTAAATCTGGTAATGGCAAACATCATGGATTCCCCCTTCCATCTGTTCCAGCTCCTCAAAAATTAGCTTTGGACAGATATAGAGAGAAATTTGCTGCAGAACTTGCAGTACAGAAACGCAAACTAGAAACACTGGAGTCTGATGTGAAAGAACAATATGCCTCTGCTGCTCAAGCCCTGGTAGAACAACAGAAGAAGCGTGTGCCAACACAGCAGCAAATTCAGCATAATAGTAATGCTGTGACTTCGCCAATTAAAATGAAAATCCCAATTTCGTCTGAAAAGTCAGAGAGGCATGCAGCAGATAAAAAGGAAAAGGGTTTGCTTAAATTAAGGATACCCATCCCACCCACAGAAAAGGCTTCTAAAGATGAGCTGAAAATGAAAATTAAAGTTCCCTCCTCTGAAAGACATAGCTCCTCTGATGAGGGCAGTGGTAAGAGTAAGCACACAAGTCCACACGCAGGCAAGGAACACAAGGAGAAACGCAAGGACCATTCTTCTCACCATCATCACCATAGTAGCAGCCACAAGTATTCGCATAGCAGCAGCAGTAGTGGGAGTAGTAGACACGGTATTGATGGATCGAAAGGAGGAACTTTGCGGAGTCCCGTAGGTCTGAGCGGTGATGGCAGTTCCACTGGCTCCAGCTCTTCACGCAAGAGGGCGCACGCCAGTGATACCTCTCACAACCACCATCCCAAAATGAGCAAAACCTCCAAGACTGCAGGTACTTCATCTAGCTCTTCTTCCTCTTCCTCTTCTTCTTCCTCCTCTGTGAAGCAGTATATATACCCTTACAACTTAATTCTTAACCTTCCCTCCTCCCCTCCTCCCACTGTCACATACCAGGTGGGCTATGGACAACTCAGCACCCTCATGAAACTGGATAGGAAACCTACAGAGGCCAACGGTCACAACGCCAATCCAGAGTACAATGCAAACAGCCAGCACATGGACTACAAAGATACTTACGATATGCTGGAGTCACTCTTAAGTGCTCAAGGAGTGAACATGTAGCCGTAATTCGCAGCCTGTGTTTGAAGTTGGAATTCTACTCCCTCTTAATCCAGTTGTGACAAAAGTCATTGCTGCCACTGCTTCCATCAGATCTGAATGCTGCTTCCCCATTCTCCACTTTGAAAAGGAGATTAGCGTAAGCATAATCAGAGGTGAATGTTGAAAGGGTTGTGCTCTACGTAGTATTATTACATACTGTAACTTCTAGCATGAAATGTGCATATTTAATTTTGCCGATATTTCAGCAATTGAAAATTAAAGATGGCAGACTGCTGCTTGTGAAGGTTTAATGCCTAATGTGTTGTGCACACTGATAATGTGGCAGTTTATGTTGGTTTTGCAATCTGTCAAAGCCTATGTTCATATTGCCACGTGTTTCAAAAGAGTGCAATTTTTTTCAAAATTTCATTTGTCCTTTTATTGTATGGTGATTTTGCATGTTTCTAGGACAAAAGGGATGTAAAATGGACATTAGAGACAACTGTATTAGTTTACCAGAAAGTGGAGAAAAATGTACATACATTTTTGTATGTTTAGATGTACTATGAATACTCAGGTTTGGAGCTGCTTGTAAGTATAAAAAGTTTAAAAAAAGAGAGGTTTACATATGACTGACGTTGCTATAAAGTGCATTTAACAATTTCCATGGCTTGTTGAAGTAATTTACCCAGGCACCGTGCTGTTTCTTGATTACATTGGGTTATTAATGTAACATTAAAAAAATTGTCACGACTCATGTAGGAGAGAAGTTAAATCACAAGTATAATAGCTGTATTTTTTTAGGTTAGCTCTTTACGTATTACTTTAAATACATCTTAATCTACAGGGATCAAGTGTCAATCAGCATCTTAACTTTCCAGCTTCTGTATGCTTGGATTATAAAGTAAATGGAACAAGTTATTGTTAATGATGTGATTTCTTTTTCAGGCATAAATATATATATATATAGGTTTGCAGTCAGCTACACAAGTAAAGATATCTTAAAAAGGTATTATCTGACCTTTATGACTGATAGAAGCACCAAAATAGTACTGTTGAAAATTATAGCATACATCTTAATTATTGTAGTTACAGAAGACACTAACTATTTTGTGTGTGGGGACAATGCAAGAATAACCTCCAAGGTAGTCTGGTCTTGAGAACTGATCTGTATGTTTTTGATCTTGGGCATTTGAGACTAAAGCATCCTTCAAGCCATGATAATATAAAAACAAATTGCTGTTGGTGGTCAGATATTACCTTCTTAACATTGAACATTTCTTAGTTGAATTCATCAATAAATGTGATAGATATTCACGTTGTTTCCTGTAGTCTTTCTTTGCTTTGTCATGAATAATGTTGCATCATTCAAATAATAAAGCTGTGTCTTAAGCTTTGAAAAGCATTCTGAGCCTAATGCAGCAGTTAATGAAATATTAGCTTTTAAAAGAAGACTGCTGTTTAGCTACAAATTTTCTAATTTATACAATTGAAACATTTTATTACCTCTTATTCATCCATACTGCTTTGATTATTTCTAAACCAACAATTCGGAATCAGGTAATCCTGCTCCTTAGACATTTACTAGTATAAGCATAAGTGGTTTGGCTGGAACATTCCTTGTGTTTTCAAGCTTTCAAGTTTTATCACATTGTTTTTTTGGTACTGAAACTTGTATCCCCTCTTTCAATTTCAACTGCTTTGCTGTATATTTTTAATAATGGAATATTATCTGTTAACTGAATATTCCAGTTGTAACTGATCAAGGATCATGTGTAATTTTCCAAATATAATACCTGCTGCAATTTTCATGACTCAAATTCGCCTTATTACCATGTTTAATATGCACTATACTTTTGCAATACTGCGATCAAAGTGAGGAAATTTTACAAAGCTAACGGGTCAGCTCCTGCCCTAGTTTACTGAGCAGCGGGCTCCAAGCTCACGCAAAATTAATGATACTCAGGTCAATCAAATAAACTGACAATGTTGATCAATCGAACATAGCATGTGACATGCAGATGAATTTCTCAGGGCAGCAAAGAATTATCTGACAGGTCCTCCATGGTTTGCTCAAAGGCCTCCTTTGTTTGGAATTGGAATCATTTTTTTCCTTGGAGCAAACATTAAAGTGCGGCATCTAACAAATCCGTCAACTTGGTTGACATTGTTTGCTAATTGGTTCCTTTCATTAATAGAATGTCCTGATCATGAACCACCTGTACACGGCTGAATTCTTCGTAGTAATAATTAAGAGTTAAAAATTTTAACTGTTAACGTGGCAGAGAAAAGAGCAAGTTACACAGCAGCCTTCAAATTTGAGGTGATAAAAGTTGCTGAGAACCATAACAGCGATGTATGCATTATTATTCACATTTAGAAAAGATATTCTTGACTAGCTGCGTTTAGATTTGTTTATACTGTGTAATATGCACCCTAACATCTAGATAAACATTTAGGGAAAAATGTGTATCCAGAAAATTAGCTGTTAAAATTGTTCCAATTTCACAAACCATGTTACAACAAGAATTTATTGTTACTTTTATCTTTATTTTCCTTCCTTCTTCCTATGGACACATCTGTATGCTTTAGGCTGTGTTGATGTATTATATTTTCAGATAATCATGTATGGGCTTCAAAAACCTGGACAAACATGCAGAAAGGTTGTTACTGTTTTCAAACTAGAGTTATATCTGAGCATTACTTTTTAAATTGTTTAATATTAAATCTTACTGGTTTTGCCCTATTTATAATCAAATAAACTTACACTTGCATTCAGGTATTCACTTAAAATAGACTTTTTCTTCCTGGTAATGCCTGCAACTGATGCTTCCCAATATTCAAACTTGACCCGTCTTTCAAAGAAAATATCTTTTAACAATGGAAGGTGAGAAAGATATCTGTGAATATTATAGGTTTACCACCTAATCAAGGATACTAATGCATATCTACAACCCACGGGATAGTTAAAACATAAATCCATCACTTGTACAAATATCCACTCAAAGTAATAACAAAAAGATCTTTGTCACATGGGTGTCAATTTATTTGTGATTCAGTTGGGTAAAATCTTGCATTCACAGCAATCTACTTTCAGCAATTTGCTTTGTTTCATTTTAATTTTGTAGATTTTCTTTGTGGCATCCAATTTAGACTGTCTATAATCTCCAAAGCTGATTCCTCTTTAGTTGTGAAGTAGGCAGTCGATACAACACAGTCCGACTTCTAAATGTGCTGTTATGCTGCATTTGGTTTATGTGCATCATTGTATAAGCCAATAATAAAACAAAAGCAAACAATTCTGTGTTCATTCTGACGGTGTTGATTTGTGTTGGTGAACGTGTTTGTTCCAATGATCTATTGTGACATCAGAGCATTAGTGGTTAGTTAGGCTATTCATCTGTATCTGAGGTTGCAAGTTTATCTTTCCCTCCTAGTAGTCTTAAAGCACTTCCTATAGTGTCTATTAGGATCCCAGAAAATACATGGTTCATGGTGTTAGTACTTTGCGATCCTTGTTTCTTTTCCAGATGTACAAAATACAGGTGACTGCCAATGCTAAAATGCCAGTAATTTTCTGACTATTTGTGAATTTTTACATATTAGGCATCACTGGGGCATTCCGTCTCATACTTATGTTGCTGCACGGCAGCCCATTTGGCTGTATGGCGTGTCATTTAGAATATTTGCTGAACTGGCTTGCTTTTTATTTAAGACTATATCTTTTATGTATAGCTTTTTGGATTCCTCTTCTCTTCTCTCCCCCCCCCCCCCCCCCCTCCAGGAGTTTAAAACATAAAAATATACTGAATTCCATTCCAAAAACCCCATGTGTTTTGGGTCAAAAATAAACTCTGTCAGAACTTTGCGTTTGATCAGCAAAGCATTTCTGGAAAGAGCCAACAATATTTTCATAATGGTGGTCTTTGAAAAGTATAGTATTAAAAGGAGTTGACTTCAACGTGGCTGTGTCCTTGGAGGTGGGCTTTATCAACACTGTTGGCACAGAATATAAGAAGTGCTACCTTTGTCAAATGGAGGTGACTGCATGGTCACATCGGACCTGCGCTATGCTGAAGTATTTTGCAAGTCATTTTGAGCTTAGCCTTTTAAAAAACGTGATCAATCATATGTTTATATGTCAAAACAGTTGAAGCTGAGATTTGTTTTGTGATTATAAAGGAAAATGTTGTCATGTAGCATGAATGTTTAACATAATTGGCCATCTGAGTAGGTGAGATGTTTCTGGCTTCACCATGGGATGATTTAGCTGGATGCCATTAAATAAAGGTTCAACAATTGACTAGTCCCCCTCAATGCAGTTGGTAATCTGAAGCCTCATAAAGGCTGATTCTATCAGTGCTTAAAAGACATGTGATCAGAATGTGAGAGTCTTAGAATTGCTTTCGTACCAATTGGCTGCGTGCATTGCAATGTGTGGAAACTCATCTGAGCATTTGTAACAGTGGTTTCTGCTGCCATAATTTCTCAATGCCATTTTGTCCCAGGGTCAACCATAAACGAGCCACGAAGGAGGCAGTTCACTTGTTTCAAGATCTGGTTATACAAATCATTAAATTGTTCTAGCAGATAAACAATAGGCTTTAGTTGTAGCCTGCAAGAGGTAAGTTTGGCACTGTGAAGTATCTTTCTTGTAACACATGCATTTTATAACTTAATTTTCACTAAAGTCTCTAACCATTTGGAATAGTATGCCCATAGCTTAACACATTCTCATTCTGCAGACATAAAGTCAGCAGTCTATGTTCCTAGAAATGATGGGCCTGATTTGCCCTTGCAAATGCATTGAATTGATTAGACTTTACAGGTAGAAACTGAGCTCAGTTATATGGTGCTTTCTTTGTAGATGTATGCATGAGCTTAAAATATCTCCAAAATATCAAATGTTGTAGGTACACAGTTCTGCTTTGCTTCATAATACAAATAAATAGTTTTGTGCAGTTCCACATTTGAATGTTTCTCCATGTAATCATGTTACTGATGCATGTTTCCTGTAGCTATTTTTTCATGCTGTCCTCATTTCAATTCCAACAACCAAAGTGAGAGATCTTTGAGGTGCTTATTTTTGCCTCTTTAGAGAGCAAAAGGTTCATGTGCAACCATTTTCTGTTCTGATTAGCCAGGCTTGGCACATCATTATTTTCAGTGAAAATAAAACACTAACAAAGCTGATAAACCTAGTTTTATATGTCTTTGTACATGTGTGATCAATATGACTTGTTATTGCTTGGTACATGAACACAGTGCACCATTTTCCATTGTCAAGTACTTTTGGATGGATACAACAGATGGATAAGAATGGGCCTAAACCTAATTTGATGTAAAATTGATTCAGATAAATTCCAAATAAGATTCAGATAAGGTTTTGCAATAATTACTCCTTTACTGGTAGAATTGGAATATTTTTCTCATCGGGGATCTCACTTTGGTGAATTTGTGAATGTGATTTTTAACTTTGTATCACAATTGGTTACTTTAGCTCTAATTGTCACTTAAAATAATTCATCAGTTACTCCCCTTGTCAAAAACTGAACTGCCTATTTTGAAAATGTGCTTAAAATTGATAGATACTTAAACTGATATGGAAATATTGATAGGTTTGAACATCCAAAATTTGTAGAAAAATCTAATGACAGAAGTATCATGGTAAATTTGTCAATTTAGCAATTTTGTATTCATATTAATACATGAATCAGTATGTTGTTAACTAGATAATAACACCAATGTTAGTCGGAAAAAAACAAGCAGCCCAATCTTCAGTAACTGCATAGATGGTTTAATTGTTTAAAAAAAAATAGGCACAGAAGCAGGCCATTTGGCCCCTTAATTCTGCTCTGCCATTCAGTGAGATCATACAATCTAATACAATCCTCACCTTCTCTTTGCCTAATTACCATAAGCCTTAATTCCCTTACTGATTAAAAAATCTGTCCATCTCAAACTTGAATATTTTAATGACACTGCCTCTACAGCCTTCTGCAGTAAAGAATTCCACAAATTCATTACCCTCTGGGAGAAGTTGTTCCTCCTCATCTCATCTTAAAATGGGTGACCCCTTACCCTGAGATTATGTCCTCTGGTCCTAGGCTCTCTCACAAAGGGAAATAACCTCTCAGCATCTATCCTGTCATGCCCCCTGAAAATCCTATGTCTAAATATGGCTGTTTCTCATTCCAACTCCATTGAGTACAGGCCCAACCTACTCTACCTCCTCATAAGAAAATCCCTCCTAACCAGGACCAACCTAGTGAACCTTCTCTGGACTGCCTCCAAAGCCAGGACATATTTCCTTCGATAAGGGGACCAAACTGTTCACAGTATTGCAGGTCTAGTACCTTGCATAGTTTTAGGAAGACTTCCTTATTTTTATAGTCCATTCCCTTTGAAATAAAGGCCAACATTTCATTTGCCTTCCCTATTATCTGCTGACCTTGAATGCTAGCTTTGTGTGGTCTATACTCAATGATGCCCAAATCCCTCTATGCTGCAGCTTTCTGCAGTCTTTCTCAGTTTAAATAATATTCAGCTTTTATTCTTCCTACCAAAGTGCACAGCTTCACATTTTTCTACATTATATTCCATCTGCTGTTTTTGCCCACTCAACTGTCTATATTCCTCTGTAGACTGTCATCCCCACCTCTTGCCTTCCCAGAAATCATTTTTTTTGTTTCATGATGTGCAACAAGGCAGATGCGATTGTTGCCTTCAGTGTTGCTGGGCAGTCTTTGGGGATGGGATGGGGGGGAATATTGCGCTGAAGAGCCAATAAAAGGTAAAAGTTTATGGAGGAGGATTAAATCAAAGATAGGAATGGCAAAAAAGATTAGGATGGAGCTGGCTACATGCATGCTATTTCTTTCTAGGACTTTAATTGCTGTATGCACAGAAAAGTGGCATATATTTTCATTAGTTATGTTCACTTGATTTGCAATGTAAACATAAGAATCTTGCCTTTCACCACGTTTTAAACTGATTTCCCTGCATGACTGCAAATAATTTCTTGAAATATCCAATGATTATAATGTTGCATTGGCTATAATATAAGCAGAGGTTTGGGTGGCAAATAACCACTAAGTTTCTTGTGTAGTTAAGACATTTGCTTACTGTGAGCATTCAAAGGAACTTAGTACAATTGCAAAAATCTTGGTTTCATTCTTAGAATTTAAGTTTTGATAGACCATATGGGTTTGAAATGTCATTTATATGCCTTGATCAGAATTGCACAGTGAGCAAATCATCAACCATCCATTAAACAGCCAACAACGGTTTGAAAACGGGGATGGTGCAGTGATGGAGGATGGAATTTGCAAATAGTAATGCTGGACTGTGCAGACCAAATGGGCAGAAACAAGTGGTATAATTGGAAGCAGGAGGAAACTTCCAGTTTATTCTGTCGAGTGCCATTAATCTCACTATAGTTATAATTATTTTTGGATGCATTTTTAAAAAGTGATTTGATGAGTTGGATTCACTTTTCGATATACTGAGAAATTCTGAATTAAATGAAATTTATGTTACAACTATATAAGATAATTAGATTTCAATTTTATTTTTGTCATGGCTAACTTAGTGGACTGCACCCCCCTTCAGTCACCCTGAGGCACTGTCTGGAAGTGGATGGTTTTGTTTCATTAGTCTCCCTAATCAAATCATTGGGGATTATTTTGAGTGTGCAAAATCTTGTGTACTAATTACCTTCTGAGAAACTTATGTCCTGAAGTTGTAGCATAGACTTAATGGATTTGCAAGAACTTAATAAACTTATTCCTACAGTGTCAATATTAAATATGTTAATCTATCACACACCAATCATTTTTAAGGAGATATCTATCGTGCTCAAATAATTGCTACTTTTCAAATTGACAATAGATGGGGATGTTTGGAGACATCAAGGCGTATTCATAAGAAGTGGCATGCAAAATGAGTTGCATAGATTGTGGGTGCATTCCAACCTCTATTTGAATAAGCCTGCAGTTTTTATCTCCACAACTCTGAATTTTAACAGATTTGACATCTATCCAGAGATTGAACTGCCAATTCCTTTAATGTTTAGTTTTTAGCTAATGTATAGCCAGGACATTGATTATTGACAGTTATTGATTTGTTAACATTCTTATCCTGAATAGACCACATCAAAATTTCAAGCTCAGAAATCTTAGCCAGCTAGTTAACTTGGGTTTATGCTATTTTTTCTAAATTATTAAATCGCTCAACAGTCAGAAGCATAGGCATGTAATGTCAGGGAATACAGTTTATTTGTACCTGTTCTACAAACAACAAAAACAGAAAATGCTGGATGGCAGCATCTTTGGAGAGAAACCAGAGTTAAAGTGTCAAACCTAAATGGCATTTTTACAGACTGCTTATTTGCACCTAGCAAGGTTCTACCAACAAAAGTAGTGATGACCAGTTCTTCTCACTGCTGCATGGAAATCCCACCCTAGCTCAAGTCCCTGCAATGGAACTTAAAACCAACAATTTTCTGACTCTCAAAAGATTGCTACCATTGAAACATGCTAATCACATTAATAGCTACTTAAAGTTCTTGATATGTTTTGCCTGAGTGCAGCACGAAAATGCTGCAATTGAAATTGGCACTGATTAGAGCAAGTAAAGCAGGGTCCCAAATAGCCTGCCAAGAATTTGTCCACTTGTTTGGTCAAGCACTGGAAGGTAAGTGGAGTCTGCCATCTTGGGTAATGATCTTGTGCTTTCTCAGGAGGTAGTTGTGAGAACGATGATGGTTGGAAAAAGAATTCTGTAAATTTGTCATGCTAGTCATGTTCCATCTTTATTCTTTCATGGGATTTGGGCATTGCTTGCAAGGCTAGCATTTGTTGCCAATCTTAAATTGGCCATTGTGGAGAGCTGCCACCTTGTACCAGTACAGTCCATATGTTGTAAGTAAATGCACAGTGCTTGTAGGGAAGATGGCAATATAGCAATAGTGATGGTAATAAGGGTTGATGGCAATATTGTTCAAAGTCAAGCTGATGTGTGGTGATGTTCCCATGCCTCTGTAGCCCTTATTCTTTTAGGTGGTAAGAGGTCAGAGGTTTGGAAAGTGCTTTTGAAAGAAGCTTGTTGAGTTGCTGCAGTGCATCTTGTATACACTGCTGCAACTGCATAGTGGTGCAGGAAGTGAATGTTTCAGGTGCTGAACAAGTGGGATGCTTTGTCCTGAATGATACCAAACTTGAGTGTTGGAGTTGCACTCATCCAGGCAAGACAATCTTTGTTTGTGCCATGTAAATGGTGAACAGAATTTAGAAAGGTGGTGAATTTTTCACAGAATTCCCAGTCTAAACTTCTGTAGCCACAGTATTTATATGGCTGATCCACTTTCAGTTTCTGGTCAAAGGTAGCACCTCTCTAGAATGTGGGTGATTCAGCAATGGTAATACCACTGAGTGCCATGGGAGATGATTAGATTCTCTTAGAGATGGCCATTACCTCATATTTCCCTAATTGTGATTAATGCAAAAAGTACTTGCCATTGACCAACCCAAGCCTGAAGTTGTCCAGATATTGTTGCATTAGGACATGGAAATGCTTCTATATCTGAGGAGCCAAGACTGATACTGAACAGTGTGTAATCATCAACAAAACATCGCCATTCCTGCCCTTATGATGGAGGGAAGGCTGCTGGTGAAGCAGCTAAAGATGACCCCACCCTGGGGAATTCCTGAAGTCCTGTGACTGAAATGATCGACCTCCAACAAATGGATGTGGATAGGTTAAGTGAATGGAGCAAAGTTTGGCAGAAGTTTAATGTGGATAACTGAGGTTATCCATTTTGGTAGGAAAACTACAAAGGCAAATGATCTAAATGGAGAGGAACTTCAGTGCAGAGGGATCTGGGTATCGTGCATGAATCACAGAAAGCTAGTATGCCGATGCAGCAGTTAATAAGAAAGTCAAATGGAATCTTGGCATTTATTGCTAAAGGAATAGAACACAAGTTCATAATTTTAGGATAAGGGGTGGCAGATTTAAAACAAATGAGAAATTACTTCTCTCAAAGGCTCATGAGTGTGGAATTCACTACCCCAGAACGTGGTGGATGCCAGGACTTTGAGTAGATTTAAGGAAGAGGTGGACAGATTTTTAATTAGTAAGGATTTCAAGGGGTATGATGAATGGGCAGTCCAAAGATGTGCGAGTTAGGTGGATTGGCCATGATAAATTGTCCATTAATGTCGGGGGGATTAGCAGGGTAAATATATGGGGTTACAGGGTTAGGACCTGGATGGGATCATTATCGGTGCAGCTCGATGGGCTGAATGGCCTCCTTCACTGTAGGCATCCTATGAAGGTGGAGTTGAGGCCGAGATGAGATCAGCCATATTAAATGGCAGAGCAGACTTGGGGCTACTTCTGCTCCTACTTATGATTCCTATGAACCATAGCCATCTCCCTTAGTGCTGAACATGATTCCAGCCAGTGGAGCATTTTGCAATGGCTCCTTGAATCCACACTTTGTCAAGTGCTCCATTGCTGTTGAGGGCAGTCATTCACCTAGCCCCTTGAGTCATTTGAACAGTTAGGCATGCATGTTGATTTGTTTTTATTTAATTTGCAGATCCAAACCCTCAAGTTTTGTTGCATGGGTACTAATTAATTTCGACAAGTATTAGTTTTAAAATGCCTGTCCCTGGCATATCTTTTGTACCAATGTCAGCATCAGTCACTGTCACTTAATAGCACTGTCAATGCCTCCTTTCTCTTTAACAGAGTGTACACTGGGCTGTAATTTTGCTGTTTTGAATTTTCCTGCCTTTTTTGGATAGGACATAGCTGGGTAATTTTCCACATGATGGTTTTGTTCAATATACCCAACAGGAGCTGCACTGTCCAATCCTTAATCATGCCATTGCAATGTGATCGATCATTGACTACCACAAAAGTAGTGGCTAGTCCAGCCATTTCCTATTTCAAATAATCAAGACCATTGTGTTTTTAGTGCTGTCTTTTAGTGTTATGATGCAAGCGATAACTTATAAATTTTGTTTGAGTCAACACAGACAAAAACATTGTTCTTAACATGGATGGGTGCTGGTGTTTTTAAAGATGAGGTGGAGATGCCGGCGTTGGACTGGGGTAAACACAGTAAGGAGTCTAACAACACCAAGTTAAAGTCCAACAGGTTTATTTGGTAGCCAAATAAACTCCCAAATAAACCTGTTGGACTTTAACCTGGTGTTGATAGACTCCTTACTGTTTTTAAAGATAACATTGTCAAAAGAATATTTCCCTAATTCTCCAAAGGAAACAACACAAATTTTGCAGTGAAATTCATGTGAAATGTAATATACAATTCAAAATTTAAAAGTTTTAGTGCAATCTATAAAAAACTGCTTTTTACATACAAGACATTTAAAAAATTTGTAATCCTCCATAGAAAATACATAATTTCATGCATATCATTTGTTTTTCCTTGTTACAGAATATTCCTGAGGTCCAGAGCTTTGCTGCTTGAAATTGTTTCCGCTAATAATTTTATCTTCCCGTAATGGCTGCTTTTGTTTCTTTACAATGAATGGATGCTGAAGGAGCTGTTTTGCTGAAGGGCGTTCGTGCTGGTCACTGGATTAAAGAAAATCTTTAATTCAAATAATTGATATGCTATTACTCTATCAGACAAGGAAATGCATTCATATTGATTATTCCATTAGCAACTTGACCAAGCAATGATTTGCCGAGATTATTCTTGCCCCAGTAAAACAATCAATTAATTAAGAAATTTGTTTCACTTAATTTTAACATTTACCACATTCATGAGTTCATATTACTAAAGTTTTGTTTAATTTTCAGCATCAAATATTGTTTCAGAAGTTTGCTTACTTTGTTGTACATTGGGTGTTGTGATATACCACCCGCTCACTCATTCCTACTACAAGAATGCATCACTTTGCATTTGAATTCAGACAGGTTTTAAAGAGGAATTTTGTGTGTTTAGTGTATTTCAACATTTTCAACACTTTTTGATTTATGACATGGTTGAATCTCTTCAGGGAGGATTACTATCTGCCACTTGTCTCAAGTGACCTTTTCTGATATTAACCCTTCAAGTTTTAAACCTTGCAGGGATGTCCCAGTTTTCTTAGACAGCAGGACAGCCTGGATGTTTGACAGGACCATGCCCTGGGCTACAATGGCTCCTCGTCATTGCAGATGATGAACTGTAGGTGGCAGGGATGATAGACCTGCTTGTTGTCTTGGGCCTTGTTGGCCACCAGCTCCAGAATCTCTGAAGCCAGGTCGTCGACAATGGCCAGGTAGACAGAGCCTCTACCCCCATCACTCAGCATAGTGCCCCCTACACAACAGTGGAGGGGCAGAAGGGGAACTGGAGACTGGCTTGAGAGGAACAGATGTTGCTTTCAGCGCGACCTTTACATCCAGCTTTATTGCAACCTGGTATTTTGTTGCTGGGACTGTTGAAGCTCCACCAATCTCTTGCGTTACCTGCCATTGATCAGCCCATACCTGGGTCCAGATCCTGCTTTAGGCTGCATCGTTATCAGTGAAATGAAGCTGAATCCTTAAACCCTAAATCTTGACTAAGAAATGGTAGTCTTCAAGAAGCAGTTGCAAATAGTTGAGCTGCATCGAATCCTACAGTGCAGAAGGAGGCCATTCAGCCCACTGAATCTGCACTGACAATCCCACCCAAGCCCTATTCCTGAAACCCCATGTATCCACCCTGCTAGTTCCCCTGACACTAAAGGGCAATTTAGCATGGCCAATCTACCTAACCCACACACCTTTGGACTGTGGGAGAAAATCGGAGCATCCAGAAGAATCCCACACAGAAACGGGGAGAATGTGCAAACTCCACACAGTGACCCAAGGTCAGAATTGAACTTGGATCCCTGGCACTGAGGCAGCTGTGCTGCCACCATATTATTTTTTTCTCTGCCCCCAGAAAAATAGATACTGCCTCAGGAGCCCTATCGTGGATGTGTTGGGTTAGATTTATTGACCTATTACAATAAACTGCTGCTTCTGGTGTAATGCCAGTCACTGAAAAGCTCGCCCTTGTGCTCATGTTTAGATCAGGACTCCGCTGACATATTTGTTACTTGTCCACACTTGACTTACCTCTATTAATATGCAAATATATGTTTATAAATAATGGACCAATTAAACTTGAAACTGAAGTCACAATTTTCCAAAAGGAAGCAATGTTTTTTTTTATAAAATGCTTTGACGGTAATCACAATTAAAATATGAACAGGCATCACTTTTTTTAAAAAAATCAATGTAATCAATATTCAGAAAATGCTGGAAAATCTCAGCAGGTCTGACAGCATCTGTGGAGAGAGAATAGAGCCAACGTTTCAAGTCTAGATGACCCTGGGTTCAACTCGGTCATCCAGACTCGAAACATTGGCTCTATTCTCTCTCCACAAATGCTGCCAGACCTGCTGAGATTTTCCAGCATTTTCTGTTTTTGTTTCAAGATTCCAGCATCTGCAGTATTTTGCTTTTAATCAATAAAATTGTTTTTCTTTTGAACCACTTCATCTGCCAATTTTCCTTCAAGAATTGAAATGTCTAGGATTCAACATAGCTTTAAACCTAAAACGTGGCAAAATTATGCATCAGTTAAGTAGCTTAAATCTTACCTATAGCATTTATACATTTATAATGGCCTAGATTTTGCAGACAATGGGAAACAAATGGTGCTTGCTATTGTCGAACTTACAACTGCCAACTTTTGAGCTGCAACCTATGGTCATCATACATCTGAAACAATGCTGCATCATCTACAATGGATATGGGGACTGAACATGGTAAGCTGCAGCTTTCTTTTAACAACCTATCATATTCGATCCTTACTGGCGCACAAAGTATAAACCAGGAGGTGCAAGTTAAAATATTAAATTCAATATGAAGTCAGGTACAGAAATCAAAATAGAGGAAAAGAAAGCTAAATAGAAAAATAAATCTACACATGAAATCTGAAGCAACGTGACTGGACACATTTTAAAAGTCAATTTTCAGTAATGGATTGAGCTGTTTGACAGTAAAGACTTGATGTCGTTGACATCACTAAAATCAGTATGGATATAGATAAGGAATAGTAAAGGTAGGAAGTCACTAATGGGAGTAGTTTATAAGCCCCTGAGCCATAATCATAATGTAGAATGGAGTTTACAGGAAGAAATATTGGGGGCTTGTGACAAAAGCATGGTGATAATCATGGATGATTTTAATCTACATATAGGACGAATCAGATTGGCATGGTTGGCTTATAAAGTGAGCTTATCAGGTGTTTTGGAATGGTTTCTTACAGCAGTATGTTCTATAACTAACCAGAGTGCAGAGTATTCTAAATCAAGATGGGATTCAATAGTTAAGGAACTCCCTGGGTAGCAGTGATCATAACATGATTGAATTTTGCATTCCATTTGAGGGAGAGAAGTTTTAAACTTAAGGGCAATTGTGAGGGTATGAAGTCAGAGACTGCTAAATTGAAGTGCGAAATTAGGTTACAAGGTCAGTAGAAAGGCAGTGACAGACATTTACAGAGATGTTTCCTAACACATTGTTTTGTGGGTTTATTGTGTTATTCTGTGAAGCAGATTTGTGACTGTTAAACTGGGGACTGATTGTCTACAAGGTTTAGAACATTAAAGAAATAGAGGTATGAAAGGCATGCAATTGAAATAAATATAGCTAAGTTGAATTTAAGTAAATGACCAGCAAAAATTTGCATTGGGAGATAAATCCCCTTTTCAGTTCTATTTCAAAGGGCGGTAAACAACTTGAATAAATAAGACAAAACATAGAAAATCTGAGTAGGAGTAGAACATTTGGCCCTTTAAGCCTGCTTCACCATTTGCTATGATCATGGCTGATCATGCATCTCAATAGCCTGATCACACCGTCTTCCCATACCCTTTGATCCCCTTCATCCCAAGAACTAAATCTAACTCTTTCTTGAAAACAATGTTTTGGCCTCACCTACTTCTTGTAGCAAATTCCACAGACTTACCACTCTGCGTGAAGAGATTTTTCCTCATTTCAGTCCTAAAAGGCTATCCCATATCCTTAGACTATGACCTCTGGTTCTGCACAGCCCCTCCATTTAGGAACATCCTTCCTGTATCTATCTAGTCTAATCCTGTAAGAAATTTATAGGTTTCTGAGATCCCCTCTTCCCTCATTCTTCTGAACTCCAGCAAATATAGTCCTAACCAACTCTATCTCTCCTCATACATCAATCCCGTTGTCCCAGGACAAAGTTCTTGAATTTTGTTCAATAGTGGGGGCAATAGGGAGGACATGAAAGATTTTTATATTCTGGGGAAAGTTTTTTTCAGAGAGGGGCCAAATACAATGGAATCAAGTTGAAAACAAAAAAGTACTTAGATGTTGAGAGCTTAGAGGGAGTGGCTATGTCCTGGGGTGTCACTGTGTTAGGAAGAAAGCTGAAGCAGCCTTCGAGCAAAGCTTGCGAAGTGTTTGCTTTTTAGAAGTTTTGAACTCCCACAGCTGAGTTGAAGTGAGGGATGAGATTATATGGTGTGACTCACTAAAGTGACAGTAGCTTTGCCTTGGAGGTATTAGTACTGGAATTTCTATAAGGGATTGTTACCTAAAGGGATACTTATTTGAGTCCAACCAAGTAGGGAATCTTTGTGGGGGGATGTTTCAGAAGATTAATTTTCACTGTTGTAATTTTGTGTTACGTTTTTGGAATTTGAGGCTTTGAATTCATAACCTTATCTTCTCGTGGTCAAAATATGAAAAAAAGTTATGATTATATAAACCAAGTTTCTCTTTGGGATTTGGTTTGCACAACAATTAACATTTGCTGGATCATAACACTCAGCAAAGATACATTCCAGTGAGAAAGAAAGAGTCTCATTGAAAAGGATACACCATCCATGAGTAACTAAGTTAAAGATGGTATCAAATTAAACGTAAGTGCAGACAATTCTGTGAATTTTAGTAACAAGTCAGAAGATCAGGCAGAAGAGAAAAAAACGGCAAAGAATGACTTAAAGGGAGAAATTAGAGTATGTGAAAAAGCTAGTGGCATGGTGGCACAATGGTTAGCACTGCTGCCTCTCAGCTCCAGGGACCCGGGTTCATTTCTGGCTTCAGGTGACTGGAGTTTACACATTCTCCCCGTGTTTGTGTGGGTTCCCCCTCTGCTTTGGTTGCCTCCCACAATCCAAAGACGTACAGGTTAGGTATACTGGCCGTGCTGAATTGCCCCTTAGTGTCATAAGGTTAGATGGAATAGTCCCATGATAAATGTGTGGGGTTATGGAGATAGAGTGGGAAAGAGGACCTTGGTAAGATATTCTGTCAGTCGGTGCGGACTCGAGGGGCCAAATGGCCTCTTCTGCACTGTGGGGATTCTCTAATTCTAATACAAAAACAAATGGAAAGAGTTTCTACAGGCATTCAAAAAGGAAAATAGGAACTCAAATAAGCGTAGGTCCTTTAGAGACTGAGTTGAGGGAATTAATAATGAAACATAGAAGATAGGAGCAGGAGGAGGCCATTTGGCCCTTCGGGCCTGCTCCATCATTTATCATGATCATGGCTGATCGTCCAACTTAATAGACTAAACCTGCTTTCTCCCCATTCGTCCCAAGTGCTTATGTAGCTGCCTCTTGAATACATTCAATGTTTAGGCATCAACTACTTCCTGTGGTAATGAATTCCACAGGCTCACCACTCTTTGGGTGAAGAAATGTCTCCTCATCTCCATCCTAAATGGTCTACCCCGAATCCTGAGACTGTGACCTCTGCTTCTGGACTCCCCCACCACTGGGAACATCCTCCCTGCATCTACCCTGTCTAGTCCTGTTAGAATTTTATAAGTCTCTATGAGATCCCCCCTCATTCGTCTGAACTCCAGTGAAAGCAATTCTGACCTTGTCAATCTCTCATACATCAGTCCCGCCATCCCAGAATCAGGCTGGTAAACCTTCGCTGCACTCCCTCGAGAGCAAGAACATCTTTCCTCAGAAAAGGAGACCAAAACTGCATGCACTATTCTAGGTGTGGCCTCACCAAGGTCCTGTATAATTGCAACAACACATCCTGTACTCGCAACCTCTCGCAATGAAGGCCAACATACCATTTGCCGCCTTTACTGGCTGCTCCACCTGCATGCTTACCTTCAGCGTCTGGTGCACAAGGACATCCAGGTCCCTCTGCACACTCCCCTCTTCCAATTTACAGCCACTTAGATAGTAATCTGCCTACTTGTTTTTGCTTCCAAAGTGAATAAACTCACATTTATCCAAATAATACTGCCATTGATTTACCCACTCACCCAACCTGTCCAAATCATGCTGAAGGATCTCTGCACCCTCGTCACAGTTCACCCTCCCATCCAACTTGTAAACTGCAATGTTACATTTTATTCCCTCATCCAAATCATTAATATATATTGTGAGTAGCTGGGATCCCAGCGGCACCCCACTAGTTACTCCCTGCCAATTTGAAAAGGACCCATTAATTCCTACTCTTTGAAAAGAAAAGGATGTGGTGGATGAATTGAACTGTTGTGCTGCATCTTCCTTCACTGCAGTGGATGCAAATAACATCCCAAAGATAATTGTGAATCAATGTGAAAAGGAGGGCTAAACTTAAAACATAACATTCACCAGGGAAAGGATCCAAATAAATTTATTAGAGCTAAAAGCTGACAAAGATCCGATTAGTTTAAAAAAATAGTGAGGTGAATCCTCTATTCAAGAAAGGAGGAAAACTAAAAGCAAAAAAATATAGTCTGGTTAGATTAACCTCTGTCATGGGGAAAATTCTGGATTCTATTAAGGAAGTTAGAGCTGGCTACTTAGAAAATTGCAATGCAATCATGTAGGGAAGGTGGCCTGGTAAAAGGAAATTGTGTTTAACTACAGTTCTTTGAGTAGCGATAAGGATAAAGGGGAATCTGTGGATGTGGTGCACTTAGACTTCCAGTAGATATTTGTCAAGGTGCCACATGAAAGCTTGCTACACAATGAGAACTTGTGGTGTAGGAGGTAGCATATTAGTATGGATAGAGGATTGGTTAGATACCAGAAACAGGCATTAGTCATTTTTGGGTTGTCAAGATGTAATCAATGGAATGCCACAGAGTTCAGTACTTGGGCTTCAAATATTTACTATCTATATTAGTGATTTGAATGAGGGAACATATGTAGTTGCTAAATTTGCTGATAACACAATGATAGACAGGAAAAAAGTTGTGAAGAGAACATAAGGGATCTGCAAAGGAATATGGATAGATTGGGTGGGCAAAAAATTCAGATGGAGTTTAATGTGGGAAAATGTAAATTTGTCCACTTTGACAGGAAGCATAGAAAAGTAGCAAACTACCTAAATAGAGAGGAATTACAGAGGGGGATCTGGGTATCCAGGTCCATGAATCACAAAAAGTTAGCATGCAGGTACAGTGAGTGATTTGGAAGACAAATGGAATGTTGTTGTTTATCATAAGGGGAATAGAATATAAAAGTAGGGATGTTTACTACAGCTGTACAGGGCATTTATGTGACCACATCTAGAATACAGTTTACATTTTTGGTCTCTTTATTTACAAAAGGACATTATTACATTAGAAACAGTTGAGAGAAGGTTCACTCAACTGATTCCTCGGATGATGGTGTTTTCATATGAGGGATGGTTGGGGAAATGTCCATTGAAATTTAGAAGAATGAGAGGTGATCTTATTGAAACACAAGATCCTGAGGGGAACTGACAGTGGGTGCTGAAAGGGTTTCCCTTTATGGGAGACAGCATAACTAGGGGAGACAAGGGGTTTCCCATTTCAGATGGAGATTTTTTTTCTCCGCAGATCTTGAATCTGCTGAACTCTATTCCACAGAGTGATAGAAACAGGGTCATTGAATGTTTTTAAGGCAGAGGTAGAAAGATTCTTGACGAACAAAGGTTATTGTGGATGGTCAGCAAAGTGGCATAGCTTTGCACACAAACCGTGGGAGAGAACACGCATCCCGAGTGAGAAACCGCCAGACCGAGTGAGGGTATCAAGAATTTGGAGCTGAGTGGGAATTGAATTGGTAAGTCTTTTTCTTTGCAAGTTCAGTTGTCTAGTTAACAGGTGAATAAGGAGCTGACCCAGCTTGCTGAGTGGCAGTTACCTGTCAATCGCCTGAAGTCTGATTAGGGCCTCAATATGCTTGAATACCTTCAAAGTTTAACTGTGTGTTGTCTCAGCTCACTTCAGCTCTATTTAAGAAAGGGGCTTAAAAGCGCACTCAGTGAGCTTTGCACATGAACAGTGGGAGATGACATCCATCCGGAGTGAGACACAGCCAGAATGAGCATGGGTATCAGGAATTTGGAGCTGAGTGGGAATTCGGTGCAGAGGAGATGGAGGTGCCTTTTTTCTTTTTCTCCTTTCTAACTTTTAAATCTTCAGGAGAGTGATCTTTGCCCTGCCGCAGTAGAAGAGGACATGAGGGAGAGAGCTGATTGGTAAGTAGTGGGTAAGGTTGGATAAGTATTTAATACTTTTATCACTGATAGTTTCAGAGGTCTTTTTGTGGTTTATAATTTGTAGGAGTTATATTCAGTAATAATGGGGACCAGGAAAGAAGGGCCCTAAAAAATTGGATATAATCTGATATTGAGCATCTTCCAAATGTTTAACATAAAGGTGTAAGTCATGACAGAAGAGCTCCAAACCCAGGTGTGCTCTTCATGCCCCGCGTGGGAAGCTGGAAACACTTCCAGTGTCAGGGGACAGCATGTGTTTAGGAAGTTTCTCTTTCTGCAGCTCCTGGAAGCCCAGCTTTCGGATCTGGAGCGACGGCTGGGGACACTGGAGCATCCATGAGGTGGAGAGTATCATGGATAGCATGTACAGAGAATAGGTCACACCGCAGACTAAGATTCCCCAGGCAGTAAAGGGAATGGGTGACCACCAGGCATTTCAAGAGGGCAAGATAGGCAGTGCAGGAATCTCCTGTGGCTATCTCCCTGAAAAACAGATATATGCCATTTTGGATACTGTTGAGGGAAATTACCTCTTTGGCGAAAGGAGCAATAGCCAAATTTGTTGCACCACAATTGGTTCTGCTGCAGAGGAGAGGAGTAAAAAGTGTGGAAATGCAATAGTTTATAGGGGATTCAATTGTAAGGGGAATAGATATGTGTTTCTGTGGCCACAAACGAGACTCCAGGATGGTCTGTTGCCTCCCTGGTGCTAGGGTTAAGGGGGAGGGAGAACAGCCAGTGGTCATGGTAAACATCGGTACCAATGACATAGGTTTTAAAAAAAAAGGATGAAGTCCTACAAGCAGAATATAGGGAGTTAGGAAGAAAGTTGAAAAGTCAGACCTCAAGGTAGTGATCTCACGTGCTAGTCAAAATAGAAATAGCAGGATATGTCAGATGAATTTGTGGCGGAAGAGATGGTGTGAGGGGGAGGGTTTCAGATTCCTGGAACATTGGGACCAGTTCTGGGAAAGGTAGGACCAGTACAAAATGGATGAGTTACACCTGGGCAGGACCGGGACTGATGTCCTAGGTAATTATTTGCTAGAGTAGTCAGGGAGGGTTTAAACTAAAATGGCAGGGGGGCAGGAACCTATGCAAGGACTGAGAGGAGAGGGAATCAAAGGCAAAGACCAAAAGGGGAATTTAAAAAAAAAATGAGAGGCAGAGAAACCAAGGGCCAGATTCAAGGGCCTCAGTGAAAAATAGTGGGAATAGGACCAGTAATGTTTAAAAAAAAACAAGGTGAAAGCTTTGTACCTTTACGGGTGTGGCACATTCACAATAAAGTGAATGAATTAATCGCACAAGAAGATGTAAACAGGTACGATATTGTCGGGATTATGGAGACATGGCTGCAGGATGACCAGGGATGGGAACTGAACATCCAGGGGTATTTAGGTTGGACAGACCAAAAGGTAAAGGCGGTACAGTTGCTGGCTCAACAAGAAATTAGCACCATGTTGAGGAAGGCTATTCGCTCCAACAATGTGGCATCAATATGGGTAGAGCTAAGGAACACCAAGGGCAAAAAATGTGAGGGGTTGTATATAGACCTCCAAACTGCAGTGATGTTGGGAACGACAAACAGAAAATTAGAGATGAATGCAATAAAGAAACATCTGTAATTATGGGTGATTTCAATCTGCATATAGATTGGACAAATCAAATTAGTCACAATACCATAGAGGAGAAATTCCTGGAGTGCATACAGGATGGTTTCTGGACCAATAAGTTGAGAAACCAACAAGAGAGCAGGCCATTCTAGACTGGGTATTGAGTAATAAGAAAAGAATAATTGGCAATCTAGTTGTGCAAGACCTCTTAGGGATGAGCGACATAACATAATAGAATTTTTCATCAAGGTGGAGAGTGATGTAGTTGATCTGAAGCTTGGGTCCTGAATCTTAATAAAAGAACCTACAATGATCTGAGGCATGAGTTTGCTACAATAGATTGGGAAACATTACTTAAAGGGATGACAGTGGACAGGCAATGGCAAACATTCAAGGAGTTAGGTCTACAAGTGTGGAGGCTGGGGACGAGCTTGGGGCTGGGACAAGGCTGGCAAAGAAGAAGAGCACTCTGGGGGAGGACGACCTCACTGGGCCTGGAGGTCTGGAGTGCTTATACTTCAATGCAAGGAGCGTAGCAGGTAAGACAGACGAACTTGGGGCCTTAATGCGCACGAGGAATTTGGATGTGGTTGCGGTGACAGAGACTTGGTTGAAAGAGGGACAGGACTGGCAGCTGAATATTCCAGGGTACAAGTGTTTTAGGCGAGACAGAGGAGGGGCCAAAAGAGGTGGGGGAGTAGCGGTATTAGTTGGAGAGCATATTACAGCGGTGCAGAGGGAGGACAATTCAGAGGGGTCGTGTAACGAGTCACTCTGGGTGGAGCTTAGAAACAGGAAAGGCGCAGTCACTATGTTGGGGGTGTACTACAGGCCCCCCAACAGCCCAAGGGAAGTGGAAGAATGGATATGTCAGGAGATACTGGATAGGTGCAGGAAAAATAGGGTTGTTGTAGTGGGAGACTTCAATTTCCCTGGTATAGACTGGAAATCGCTGAGGGCAGGGACTCTGGATGGGGAGGAATTTGTAAAATGTGTACAGGAGGGTTCGTTGGAACAATATGTAGACAGCCCGACTAGAGAGGGGGCTATACTGGACCTGGTACTGGGGAATGAGCCCGGTCAGGTCTTCAAAGTTTTGGTAGAGGAACATGTGGCAAATAGTGACCACAATTCTGTTAGCTTTAGGATAGTGATGGAAAAGGATGAGTGGTGTCCCAAGGGTAAGGTGTTGGATTGGGGGAAGGCTAACTTTAGTGGGATCAGGCAGAAATTGGCAGCTCTTGATTGGGAGAGGCTGTTTGAGGGTAAATCCACATCTGGTATGTGGGCAGTCTTTTAAGGAACAGTTGTTAGGGCTACAGGACAAGCATGTGCCTGTAAAAAAGAAGGATAGGAAGGGTAGGATTAGAGAACCGTGGATAACCAAGGAAATTGAGGGACTGGTCAAAAAGAAAAGAGAGGCGTATGTTAGGTCCAAGCAGCTAAAAACGGAGGGAGCTCTGGAGGAGTACAAAGAAAGTAGGAAAGTACTCAAACGGGGAATTAGAAGAGCAAAAAGGGGTCACGAAATGTTCTTGGCAGACAGGATTAAGGAGAATCCCAAGGCATTTTATTCATACGTTAGGAACAAAAGGGTTGTTAGGGAAAAAATCGGACCTCTCAGGAGCCCAAAGAAGTAGGGGAGATCCTAAATGAATACTTTGCGTCGGTATTCACAAAGGAGAGGGATGTGTTGACTGGGAGTGTCTCGGAGGGGAGTGTTGAACCGTTGGAGAAAATCTCCATTACAAAGGAGGAAGTGTTAGGTTTGTTAGAGAATATAAAGACTGACAAATCCCCAGGGCCTGATGGAATCTATCCAAGGCTGCTCAGGGAGACGAGAGGTGAAATCATTGGGCCTCTGACGCAAATCTTTGTCTTGTCACTGGACGCAGGTGAGGTCCCAGAGGATTGGAGGATAGCTAATGTGGTCCCGTTATTTAAGAAGGGTAGGAAGGATAACCCGGGTAATTATAGGCCGGTGAGCTTGACGTCCGTGGTGGGGAAGTTGTTGGAGAAGATTCTTAGAGATAGGATGTATGCGCATTTAGAAAGGAATAAACTCATTAACGATAGTCAGCATGGTTTTGTGAGAGGGAGGTCATGCCTCACTAACCTGGTGGTGTTTTTTGAAGAAGTGACCAGAATGGTTGACGAAGGAAGGGCCGTGGATGTTGTCTATATGGACTTTAGTAAAGCGTTTGACAAAGTCCCTCATGGTAGGCTAGTGAAAAAGGTTGGATCTCATGGGATAAAGCGGGAGGTGGCTAGATGGGTGGAGAACTGGCTTGGTCATAGAAGACAGAGGGTGGTAGTGGAAGGGTCTTTTTCCGGCTGGAGGCCTGTGACTAGTGGTGTTCCGCAGGGCTCTGTATTGGGACCTCTGCTGTTTGTGATTTATATAAATGATCTGGAAGAAGGAGTAACTGGGGTGATCAGTAAGTTTGCGGACGACACGAAAATGGCAGGACTTGCAGATAGTGAGGAACATTGTCAGAGGCTACAGAAGGATATAGATAGGCTGGAAATTTGGGCAAAGAAATGGCAGATGGAGTTCAATCCTGATAAATGCGAAGTGATGCATTTTGGTGGGAATAATGTAGGGAGGAGCTACACGATAAATGGAAGAACCATAAAGGGTGTAGAGACGCAGAGGGACCTGGGTGTGCAAGTCCACAGATCTTTGAAGGTGACGTCACAGGTGGAGAAGGTGGTGAAGAAGGCATATGGCATGCTTGCCTTTATAGGACGGGGCATAGAGTATAAAAGTTGGGGTCTGATGTTGCAGATGTATAGAACATTGGTTCGGCCGCATTTGGAATACTGCGTCCAGTTCTGGTCGCCACACTACCAGAAGGACGTGGAGGCTTTGGAGAGAGTACAGAGGAGGTTTACCAGGATGTTGCCTGGTATGGAGGGGCTTGGTTATGAGGAGAGATTGGGGAAACTGGGGTTGTTCTCCTTGGAAAGACGGAGGATGAGGGGAGACTTAATAGAGGTGTATAAAATTATGACAGGCATAGATCGGGTGAACGGTGGAAAGCTTTTCCCCGGGTCGGTGGTGACGTTCACGAGGGGTCATAGGTTCAAGGTGAAGGGGGGGAGGTTTAACACAGATATCAGAAGGACATATTTTACACAGAGGGTCGTGGGGGCCTGGAATGTGTTGCCGGGCAAGGTGGTGGAGGCGGACACACTGGGAACGTTTAAGACTTATCTAGACAGCTATATGAACGGAGTGGGAATGGAGGGATACAAAAGAGTGGTCTAGTTTGGACTAGGGAGCGGCGCGGGCTAATTGTTCTTTGTTTCTCGTTTCAAGGCTTCATTCTATGATCATCTTGCTGGTGCCAGTACAGAGCGAGACTGCGGATAGTTGGGAACCTGTCTCGGGGGCAGGGAATTCAGATGGTGTTCGTAAAGCAGAAGTGGAAATGAATAGGGTTGGGAAGCATTTTCTGATCAGGGCCAGTGTGATCTCCTGGACTCGTTTCGATCGCCTCAGGGGGTCGGAGAGGAATTTCCCAGATTTTCTTTTCCCCATATTGGCCCTGGGGTTTTCACTCTGGGTTTTCGCCTCTCCCTGGAGATCACATGGTCTGGAATGGGGGGGTGGGGGTGAGTTAATAGGTTGTGATGAACAAAGCATCGTAGCTGTGAGGGACAGCTCGGTGGATAGGATATTAGGATGTAGATAGGCTGGAAAATTGGGCGGGGATCCTGGATTCAGGATTCAATCCTGGACCAGGGAGCGGCGCGGGCTTGGAGGGCCGAAGGGCCTGTTCCTGTGCTGTATTGTTCTTTGTTCTTTGTTTGTTTGAGTGTATGGCTGAATTTCAATAATTGTTTATTCCTGTCTGGCATCAAAGTAAAATGGGACAGGTGGCCAAACCATGGCTTACAAGATAAATTAGAGATAATATTAGAGGGACAGGCATATAAATTGGCCAAGAAAAACAACAGACCTCAGGATTGCGAGCAGTTTAGAATTCAGTAAAGGAGGACCAAGGGACTGATTAAGAAGGTATATGAGAGTAAGCTTGTGGGGAACATAAAAACTGACTAAAGTTTCTAAAGGTATGTAAGGAGAAAAAGATTGGTGAAGACAAATGTAGGTCCCAATAATACAGGGCCTTGGTGAAGTCAAACGTGGAATATTGTGTGCAGTTTTGGTCTCCTTATCTGAGGAAGGATGTTCTTGCTCTAGAGGGAGTGCAGAGAAGGTTTACCAGGCTGATTCCTGGGATGATAGGACTGATGTACGAGGAGAGATCTTGTCAGTTAGGATTGTATTCGCTGGAATTCAGAAGAATGAGGGGGCAACCTATGAAATTCTAACAGGGCTAGACAGGGTCGATGCAAAAATAATGTTCCCAATGGTGGGGGTGTCCAAAACCAGGGGCCATAGTCTGAGGATGCTGGGTGGACTGTTTAGAACCATTTAGATGAGGAAAAACCTTTTCACCCAGAGTGGTCAGCCTGTGAAATTCGCTACCACAAAAAGTAGTTGAGGCCAAAACATTGTAGGTTTTCAAGAAGCAGCTAGATATAGCACTTGGGGCAAAGGGGATCAAAGGGTAAAGAAACATAGAAAAACTACAGCACAAAACAGGCCCTTCGGTCCCACAGGTTGTGTCGAAAATATCCCTACCTTCTAGGCCTACCTATATCCCTCCATCCTATTAAGTCCCATGTACTCATCCAGGAGTCTCTTAAAAGACCCTATTGAGTTTGCCTCCACCACCACTGACGGCAGCTGATTCCACTCGCCCACTACCTCTGTGAAAAACTTCCCCCTAACATTTCCCCTGTACCTACCCCACAGCACCTTAAACCTGTGCCCTCGCGTAGCAGCCATTTCCACCCTGGGAAAAAACCTCTGAGTCCACCCGATCTATGCCTCTCAACATCTTATATACCTCTATTAGGTCTCCTCTCATCCTACATCTCTCCAAGGAGAAAAGACCGAGCTCCCTCAGCCTATCCTCATAAGGCATGCCACTCAATCCAGGCAACATCCTTGTAAATCTCCTCTGCACCCTTTCAATGTTTTCCACATCCTTCCTGTAAGTAGGCGACCAGAACTGTGCACAGTACTCCAAGTGGGGTCTGACGAGGGTCTTATATAGCTGCATCATTATCCCCGGACTCCTAAACTCAATCCCTCGATTGATAAAGGCCAGCACACCATACGCCTTCTTATCCACCTGCGGGGCCGATTTTAGAGTCCTATGGACCCGGACCCCAAGGTCCTTCTGATCCTCTACAGTACTAAGAGTCTTTCTCTTAATATTGAACTCCTTCATCCCATTTGACCTGCCAAAATGGACCACTACGCATTTATCTGGGTTGAAGTCCATCTGCCACTTCTCCGCCCAGTCTTGCATCCTATCTATGTCCCTCTGTAACTTCTGACATCCCTCCAGACTATCCACAACCCCACCAACCTTCGTGTCGTCGGCAAACTTACCAATCCATCCCTCCACTTCCTCATCCAGGTCATTTATGAAAATGACAAACAGCAAGGGTCCCAGAACAGATCCCTGGGGCACACCACTGGTGACCGACCTCCATTTAGAAAAAGACCCATCTATACTCACTCTCTGCTTCCTTTTGGGCAAGCCAGTTCTGGATCCACAAGGCAGCAGCCCCTTGGATCCCATGCCCTCTCACTTTTTCTAGAAGCCTTGCCTGGGGGACCTTATCGAACGCCTTGCTAAAATCCATATAAACCACATCTACCGCTTTCCCTTCGTCAATGTGTTTAGTCACATTTTCGAAGAACTCCACCAGGCTCGTAAGGCACGATCTGCCTTTGACACAGCCATGCTGAGTATTCTTGAGCATACTAAACCTCTCTAAATGCTCATAAATCTTGTCGCTCAGGATCTTCTCCATCAGCTTACCAACTACTGAGGTTAGACTCACCGGTCGGTAATTTCCTTGGCTATCCCTATTCCCCTTCTTGAAAATAGGAACCACATCCGCAATCCTCTGGCACCTCTCCCGTCTCCATCGATGACGCAAAGATCATCGCCAGAGGTTCTGCAATCTCTTCCCTCTCCTCCCACAGTAACCTGGGGTACATCCCATCCGGACCCGGCGACTTATCTATCTTGATGCCATTCAAAGATTCCAGCACAACCTCTTAAAGTCCACATACTCAATCTTTTCAGTCCACTGCAAGCCCGCAGTACATCCACCCAGGTCCTTCTCCTCTGTGAAAACCGAGGCAAAATACTCATTGAGCACTTCTGCCATTTCTACTGGTTCCGTACAGACTTACCCACCTTCCCCTTTTATAGGCCCAAAAGGAGGAAGGCTAATAAGTTGGATGATCAGACATGATCGTAATGGATGGCGGAGCAGGCTGGAAGGGCCAAATGGCCTCCTGCTCCTATTTTCTATTTTTCTATTGAATGGCAGAGCATGCTCAAAGGGCCATTTGGGCTACCCCATTACAAATTTATATGTTCATATGTGTTTGAATGCTGATTCTCTGAAATAGGACAAATTGGACAGCAACTTACTGATATTCACTTTTAATTATATACTTTTCTAAGAAATCAAAAAGATAAATTAAACAAAAGATCAAAAATGAGAGGGGCACTGTCTAAAGCAAAACGACAAAGGAAACTTAATTAATTAAACCAAAGCATCATTCCCAGGGGTGATGATGCACCCTCTCAGCACCGACCAGTCATGGAAGGCCTGGACCAAACCAGCAGAAACTGCATGCTCTGTCTCCAAGGCCACCCGGCTGTGATTATAGCCATGGTAGAGGGGCAGACAGTTGGGTTGGTCAGTGTAGGGCTGAATGCAACCAAAAACTGAAGGGCAGCCCCTTCAAATAATGAAAAAGGGGCTGCAACCTCTGGCAATCTACATACATGTGTAAAACTGATGCCCCTTGGTTGCAGAAAACACTTGCGGCCTGGGTGTCAGTGAACCATGTTATGATATGATTGCATGGCACTGCTGCATGCAACACTCCATGCTAGGTCCTGATGGAAAAATAAATCTCTGTGGAGAGCTCCCCACTGGGGACTTCTCATCACCCCCAGATGGCAGGACAGAACGCCAAGGTGTATCCTTCACCCAGAGAGTGGCTAATCTGTGGAATTCACTACCACAGAAAATAGTTGACGCCACAATGTTGTGATTTCAAGAAGGGATGAGATATAGCCCTTGGGGCTAAAGGGATATGGGAGAGAAGGTGGGATCAGAATATTGAATTTGATGATTAGCCGTGATCATAATGAATAGTGGTTCTGGTTCATAGAGCCAAATGGCCTACTCCTTCTATTTTCTATGTATTCTGTCTGAAGAGTGGCAAGCAAGTGAAGGGTGCACAGTAGCAGGTTATAGAAAAAAATCCCTCTGTCCTGAGAGGAAAGACAGAGGGAATCTCATTAGACAGCTCAAATTGTGGTTCTCGACGGAGGTATCGGGACACGGGACTAATTTGAAATTCTGTCCGAATGGGGGTCAATTCAGATGGAAGCTGCCTTGTTAAAGGGAGTAAGAGTTTTGACAACGCCAGGTTAAAGGGTTTATTTGGTAGCAAATGCCATTAGCTTTCGAAGCGCTGCTCCTTCGTCAGATGGACGTTGGATCTTACTGTGTTTACCCCAGTTCAACGCCGGCATCTCCACATCATTGTTAAAGGGAAACCAGCCAAGCATATGAGGGCGAAGGGAATAGATGTACATTTGGATAAGGAAAGATGGAAGGCAGCTTCTTTATTCTTCAATGGGATATGAGTGTCACTGGCAAAGCCAGCATTTGTTGCCCATTCTTTGCTACATCGTTTCAGAGGGTAGTTAAGAGTTGTCTCTGGAGCCAGGCCAGACCTTCCCTAAAGGACATTAGTGAACCAGATGGGTTTTTACGACAATTAATAGTTTCATGGTCACCAATAATCTAGATTAATAGAATTTAAATTCTACCAGCTGCCATGGTGGAATTTGAACCCATGTTCCCAGGGCATTGGCCTGGGTCTCTGGATTACTAGACTAGTGACATTACCATTATGTCATCATCTCCCCATAAAGCTGGAGTGGAGCATAGACACAAGCATGGACTGGTTGGGCCAAGTGATCTGTTTCTGTGTTAAGTTTAAGTTTATTTTATTAGTGTTGCAAGTTGGCTTACATTAACACTGCAATGAAGTTACTGTGAAAATTCCCTAGTTGCCACACTCTGGTGCCTGTTCGGATACGCTGAGGGAGAATTTAGCATGGCCAATGCATCTAACCAGCTCGTCTTTCAGACTCTGGGAGGAAACTGGAGCACCCGGAGGAAACCCATGCAGACACGGGGAGAATGTGCAGACTCCGTACAGACAGTGACCCAAGCCAAATCCTGGCACTCTGAGGCAGCAGTGCTAACCACTGTGTCACCGTGCCGCCCGTGTAGTCCCATTCAGGTAAAATTGGGCAAATTCTAGAATGGGTGGGCGATCCACTGTGCACATTGGTGTCTGAGTGTTGAATCTATAAATTATTTTCTATTTTGTAACATCACATGAGATTGATTATTTAAAAATACACTAACCTTGTTAGACAAATATGTACAAAGTCTCTTGCATTCTCGGAGAACTCCTTAGGTAGGGTAGGCATCAGACCTCGATGTGCTCCAATGTAAAACATGGCTGCCATTTTGTCCATATGAGCCAAAGGTGGCTTCCCTGATGCCATTTCAAACACCGTACAGCCTAAACTCCAAATATCAGATTTCTTGCCATGTCCAGTCTCATTAATCACTTCAGGTGCCATCCAGTAAGGAGTTCCATGCATTGATTTTAACATTTCACTGTGTGGATCACTCATATTCACACAAGTCATGCGTTTAGCACATCCAAAGTCAATAAGTTTGATCACACCATTGGGCATAAGCATGACATTGTTTCCTTTTATATCTCTGTGAATCACCCTGTTATCATGTAAATAGTCCACTCCTTTTAAAATTTGTTTGGTATAAGTACAACAAACAGGCTCTGGCAATGGCCCAAATCGACTGATGACACCAGCAATGGAACCACCAGGAACAAACTCCATGAAAATGCTGACAACATTAGCTTCTAGGTTTGTACCTAGAAAGCTCACAATGTTGACATGTTTTAGGTTTTTAAGTAGCTCTATTTCCTCTTCTAATTTCTGATATTCCTTTTCTGCTGCAATTTGATTTGTTGCATCCAAAGAAACCTGTTTAACAGCAATCAATTGACCTTGACTGGTTAGACCACAATACACCTAAACAAATAGAAAATGAAAATGATAAATACACAGTACTTATTATGTACTTTTGCAAGGACAGAATTGAAATAAATTTGCCTGCCTCCGAAACCAACTTTATCCTATATAAATTCTTAAAGTTTAAAAGGTAAGAACAAATGATTAAAACTGCATTTTGGTTACTAGTAGGTATCTCAAATGAGCTAAATAATTTATACAGTCAAGGTGATTGGGTGGTTGCACTATATGTTTTCCCCTAATGTTGTGAAGTTGAGTAGAATAACTGTAGATTGGTGTTTGTAAAACTGAAAAATGCTAGGGGAAAAAGCATAGCATGGTTCCTTTAAAAGGTGGTGTTTTTTTCTGTGCTTAGAAAGTTGTTAAATGCAAGTACATACAGAGTGACCAAAATGAAACATTGGTATCAAAGGGCCAAGCAGCAGTGTTACCAAGGTAACAGGCTTTTGAATTTTTTTGATTCGGCCAATCAATTTGAATTAGGCACTTGGATACCGAGAACCTATTAAATTTAAATCTGATGGTTTTGGCAATCTAGGGCCAATCCTATTGTGGGGGGTATTGATATGTCATGACAAGTATAAAAGAAAGGGGGCAGTGGGACAAGGAGGGAGAGCAACTGCCATCTGCCATAGCTCACAGCTCTTAGTTCAAAGCCCCATCTTGATCGCAAAGGTACCAAAGAAGAAGAATCAACAGAGAAGGACCAGAATATTCCGGAAGAGACAAAACCTGGTTATAATTTAGAGAGTGACTAAACTTCTATTTTTTGTTAATGAGTGGGAATTATATTTGTTGGAACAGCATTCTATTAGAATTGTGTTTTATTCGGTTTGTTAATAGTTTGGTTAACTTGTTCACTGTTAGATAAATTGTTACTTGTTGATTTTAGTGTGTCAGGGAGTTTGATTTAACAAGTTGCTGAAGAGCAGATCGTACCACTTCACACTCACGTTTTACAGATTATTGGGCGAGGTACTCCTCTTTGAGTGGTTAGGTGTTAGTTCTCAGAGGGGATCCATCTCTGCTTTATAATACTAATCATTTCTGATTTTTCGTGTCAAAAGGGATAGCCTGGATAATTTCAAGCCAGTCAGTCTAGCTTTAGTGGTGAGGAAAAAATTAGACTGTATAAATCTTCATTTAGAAATGAATAGATTGTAGAGACAGAAACCTTAATTGTTTGTGATGGATATGTACTTGATCTGGCATACTACAGGGCCACAGACCAAGTGCTGGATGGAGGGATTGGGCTGGATATCACAATGGACTGAATGGTTGCTTTCTTGCTGTAAATATTATGTCTGTGTTATGATCCCCATAGAGACCATTAAAGTTTAGAGAAATTCGAGCATCAAGTGAGTAGTGACAATAACTGCCAGAACATTTCACATTTTTAAACAACAGACTTTACCATATATTTAAAAAAACAAAGAAAGCACTACTAACTTAACACCATAGTTTGTCAAGACTTAAGAGTATACATTTAATTCCCCTCTTACTTCCTAATTCTGCCCTTTACACATTGAGATCTTGAGGGTTCATTCGTTTCTCTTTTTGGAATCAAACCAAATATGCCACAGCCCTCCAGAATTCACTTTGCTTTCTACTCAGTATTCCATCTATTCTTTAAGGTATGGGATTTCATTAGGATCTTTTCATTAACATTTGCCTAAGTGACCCTCCAACTTTTCAAAAACCTCACAATTGTGGACTTATCAGTTCAAACTTGGCCTACTACATTTGTGATCTGATTTAAAAACCAGGAACACCCTGGCTCTTAATGGTCTCTATAATACTTGTCCTGGCTTTGGTCAGATACAATCTGTCTGCCAGTCTATTCCTACAGTTACATGTAGGCCATGCTGACTACCTTTCACTGTTACTGTAGATTTATTCATCTAGCTCCAAGCTAGGCAAATCTTCCAGTCTTTTTTTATTCTCATGAACACTTTCCAAATTGAGTGCAAACACTCATCTGCATTCTGCAGTGAATGACAAAGTTAGTATTAAGGTACTAAAGTAGCTTAAGGTGCAAGCCTGACTAACAGTCATCTCTTGCTTCTTTGACTTTTAGTGAGCTGCAAACTACAACTGTCTGATATTTCAGGATTTCTAGGAAAGCCTGTACCTTGATCCCAGAAAAGACTTCCCTATTCTCTTCTCCATAGCAATGGGAAACCCCTTATTCCTTTTAACCAAGTAGAAATGTCAATTAGCTGAATCTGACCACAAACAGCCTTTAAATTAGAAATAAAGGGGTAAATTTCAGTATGACTACTTATAATCTGTGTTTCAAGAGACTTAAAGGCCGGAATTCTCTGGCCGTTCACGCCAGCGGGGGTGACATCAATGGGAAATTCCATTGACTGGGGCCATAGATTTCCATCACTAATGAACAGCATGCCGCCAACCACCACCTGGAAACACACGGCTGGGAGAATCTCGCCCAGTCTTTTGATTTCAGGCATAGCAACATGGCAATCAATTTATAATTGATTGTTCTCAAATGTAAATACTGATCACAATTCAAGCCTTCCCTTTGATCTTTACCAATTACCACCTAGCTTTTATAGCCAGGTAGACTCCAGAACAGATCATATTATTCCTCTCACCCAAAATTTAAGGATAGAGTCCTAAACAACAATGCTCTTACAAATCAAAAGATAGAGTGTTAACATCATATAAATTTCAACATTGTAGCCACAAAACATATATTGCACAAGACAATAGGAGTAGATCATTTGCCATTCGATGAGAGAGTAGCTGCCTTGTGACCTAACTCCATATACCTGCCTTTGCCCCATGTCCTTTAATACTACCTTCCTTCTCCTTGAGTTCGCTGACTGAAGGCGGGTCCTTGGTGATTATTTGCTGAACCATCGCAAAGTACTGTGGATATTTTACTGTCTCAGTTGGAATGGGAAACCCTGTGCTGTTGCCATTAATCTGATCCATGCATACATAACCATCTAGCCAACTGAGCTAGCTGCCCACTCAACCTCCCCACTCCACCCCAGCACCATTCCCCCATTAACATAACACCTGGTTAATAAAGAATTTTCATTCAGTTTTAAATTAACAATTGATTTAGCATCAATTGCTGTAGGGGAAGAGTGAGCCAAAGCTCTACCTGCCTTTCTGTAAACAACTGTTTCCTAATTTCATCCCCGAAAGGTCTGGCTCTAACTTTTTGATTATGCTCCCAGTTCCTGAATTTCCCAAATAATTAAAATAGTTTCTCCCAGTCTACTCTATTTGTTTCACTTAATGCTTTGAACTTTGATCAAATAATACTTGAACTTTCTAGATTCTAGGGAAGAGATTCCTAATTTTATACAATTTCTCCTTATAATTTCAACCACTCTAATACCATCCAAGGTCAACATAGCCTTCCTAAGGTGTGGTGCCCACAACTGCTCACAGTACTCCAGGTGTGGTCTAACCAAGACTTGATTATTTTACGTACATGTTCCTGACATTCCAATCTATGTACATAGACTGGTCTCTTCGGATTCTAGTTTTTCACCATTTAGAAATGATTCTGTTTTATCCGTTTTAGGTATCAAGCTAGTGACGTCGCTTTTGCTCACACCGAATCCATTTGTTTCAGTTTTGCCCATTCACTTCATCTATTAATTTTTGTAATAAAGACAAATGATTACAATTTATCTTATTGACTATTAACATTTGATCTTTGAAGTCAACAGGAATTTACAGTTACTCACTGTGCCATAGGCTCCTTTGCCAAGCACATTGCCTTTGGTCCATATGATGGCATCCTCACAACTGGAGCTACATTCAGATTTTATGGAGTGACCAAGTGAACTGTTTGGCCTGCTAGAAGTCTTAAATAGTTTTGCAACTGTATATCCAGCACTCTGTTGGAAGAAAATAACCATGCTTATGAGCATCCCTAATTGCTTTGTTTCTTTTCTCAGTACAATTTAGTGTTGTAATGCTACAAGTTAAATATGTGTAAATTTTTGAAAAATAATTTACCTGAAGGCTCTTTTCATGCATCATCTTTCCATTTCCATTTTGAAACAAACTATTCGTGCTATCATCTTCCTTTTGTAGTACATGTTTGGTCACTTCTACATTGTTGGCACAAGTATTTTTTTCTTCTAGCAACAATGCTGATGCCAGACAACTAAGCAACTCATCTGTAAGACTGTCTTGACTATCACATTCTAAGAAATGTGCTGGGCATGTTTTTTCTGTTGTCCATGTGTTAATCAGTGGTTGAACTGGTAAGCTTGTATGATTCAAACCTGGGCTTGAAATAGTTTTTACGATAGGAGAAGTGGCTTTAACTTGATCTTCATCAGTACATAAGACAGTAGACTCTGTTTCATCCTCTATAACATCCCAGTTAAGTTTATTGGACGAAGCAGTTGTAGACTTGCTTGCATCCATAGTCCCTTGACATTCTACAAATTCACTTGTTTTAACATCACCGTGTCTCTTACTCAGATGCTGTTGTAACTCACATACATCAGCAGCAATATAATCGGTGCTCTTAGTTTTTGGAAGCATTGAGGGCTTACACTGATCAGTTGTATTATTGTGTAAATTTCCATTAACAGAAGTACTATATGATTCTTTACAAATAGCTTCATCGTCCTCTGAAATGTCAGGTTTATCTGAAGTTTGTTTCAGTGAAACTTCCATAATGGTTGACAAATATTGGTTATCTAGGTGAGCTTCATAATCTGGTAATGAATGAAGGGACTCAGAGTTACCTGAGAGATGACCATTATCTTCCTGGTTATTTAATTCAGAGAACAACTCCTTGTTCCTAGAAGTTTTTATGTGCCAATTGTGTTGAGAAATGATCACATTTTCTTGTCCTTCATCGCTGTTGAACAAAGGGGCTGTTTTCTCTCCACCTTGTGATGCATCTACATTCTCCTGTTTTAAATCGACATTCTCCTGTTTTACATTTGTGTGATTTTTCTTGTGTTTAGCATTCAGATTTTGTTTTGTATTCTTTGCACTACCTTTTGCAATTCTTTGATTTGGCTTTGAATTCTTGCATACTCGCCTTTTAGGTGGTGCAGAATGAATAACTTGGTTATTAATTATAGATGTTGTGGACTTTCGTATTATAGAATACACTGGAGTGCCAAACATTTCATAAATTCCTGGGCCTTTCTCAGTTGGATTTATTTCCTGAAACATATCACTATATTTCAACACTGAGAAATCATTAGTGGAATGTGATCTTGGAATCCTTAGAATTGGTGAATTGTTAAGTCTATCTGAAATTCTGCGGATATGTGGAAGATCTTGTTCAATAGAAACTGATCCATTTTTCAAGAGGTGCTTAATTCCACCTTGTTCTTTTGTTTGTACTTTTGATGAAACTTGGTGCAGATCAGGATTCTCCAGTGAAGGAAGGCATAGATCTTTTTTATATTTTAGTAAATGAGTAGTTGGCACAAGTGTGCTTTTCTTTGTCCAACTTTGTGTTGGAATGAGGTGGCACTGTAATGACTTGGAACTAGATTTTTTTCTTTCTAGAATTGAGATATTCCTTTGATTGGCACAATTAATCTTGCTCTTTTCCTCTTTCTCTTTCCATGCTAAAATATTGAAGCTATGGTTGGCATTGTAAGACATGCTATAACTGGTGTTTTTCACTTTAACAGGAATTTTTTTTGAGAAATGGTGTGCTTTGGTAGGTGATTGTTTTGACATTGTGACATGCATGGCAGAATTACATTTTAAGTCAGTGTTAATATCCTTATGTGCCATGTATTTTTCTTTTATATAAGTGGTACATTTTGTCCCTACAATCTGTTTTGGTACAGCTGCATTCTGTCGAAAATTATCTGCTAGATTTTGAGCTATGCCTTTGTGGCTTATACTTTCTCTTGCTTTTTCTTCTTCAAGCAGATTATCATTCGGTATGATCTCCTGAAGGCTTGGAAGGACCTCATCAGCTAATATTTCCATGTTGTGTGCATTCTGCAAATGTGTGTTTTGAATTGGGTCCACACCTACAGAATTAAGAACAATGGTACTCATATTTTCTTTAACAAGGTGCTTCCTAGTCTCTAAATTCAGCTTGCTGCACAGAATTCCATCCAATAATACAATATCATCATTGCAGGAACCAGCATCAAATACTTCTCCATTTGTTAAGTTTCTTCCTACAATTTCAGGTTCTTCACATTTATGTTTTTTATCTGATCCTACTGAAGTGCATTCTGTACTATTTTCTGATCGCATTATATGAGTGACATCCTTTGGACACAAATATTTAGCCATTTCTTGACCGAGTCCTTCATTGTTAATTTTCATACTAGCAGTTACACAGTTCATACAATTACTGAGAGGCATAGGAAGAGATAAAATTAGCTTGTCATTATTTTCAATGTCAAGTCCTGTTTCTGATTGCTGTACATCCAAGTGCTCTAGTTCATGGCCATATGTGTGTTCAGGACATTCATCCACATTGAAGGATCTTTGGTTGCTGGGTGCACTGGCACTAGAGGATTCATTTGAAGTTTTTTGTTTGAGAGTTGATGCTAAGGATTGTCTATTCAATCCTTTTTCCTTTGTGAATGATTCATATGGCAATAAAGAATATGGGTATTGTTTTGAAGGCAATGTTACTGCAGTGGTATTGGAGATATCACTTTCATTTTGTTTATCAGTCATTCTTTTATCCTCTAATTGGAGAAGTCGCACAGGAGCTGGAGACTTTGTACTGCTGGTGCTCAGTTGCGGTAAAGAAATCTGCAGTTTGCAAAAGTATAAGATTTAAATTTTATCTGAAGTCATGTATTGTTTAGAGTCATCATTACTTTGTTTTTTTCTTATGTTTAAAGCAACTGGAAGTGGCATCACATTTGCAATGCTTTGCCAATGTTGTTTTCAGTTATAAAAGATCAATCAATAAAATTGCATATTAAAAAATTGCTATAAAAGTTATGCATGCTTTTGTCATGGAACACTTCAAGTAATGAGTAAATCATAGGAATGCTAAAAGCCAGGGAAATCATTGTAAAGTCATGAGCAATAGCCAATGTCTTGTGGATTGTACGTGGATCTAAAAGGACACATTTTTTTTCTAGGGTTTGTATTCACCACTGGATATTGCATTCAGCCTGCGTAGGCTTAAATGCATGGAAATAAAAGTAGATGGTACTCCACAGTTCTGGCAGCATCTGTGGAGACAGAAACACCCTTCAGACCTTCAACAGTATTTTGCTTTTATCCAAGTGAATGTGTATTGGTTGATGGCAGGGAGGATAGGTGTTGAGCCAAGGCTGCTGTACTTCAGCAGCCTTGTGTGAATCTCGGAGGGCTGCTTTAAATGAGGGGAGTAAGTTATTGCTGATAACAAGGTCCCAGATGGCAGGGTGTATCAAGCTCTAGGATGACCCGCTGCCCAATAAAAGTAAAATGGAGTAAAAGTAAAATTAGTACGAAAAGGAGGGGAGAGAGTGAACATTTATGCCATCTGAATCCCTTGATGACAATAATAAAGCTATAAAGCTTAGTTTTGTGCAGTTGATATTTAAGAAGAAAATAAATTTGGAATTGCACAATACCTTGAGTGTGTCACTGCTACTCTTTGAATCTGCTGCCACTTGTTTTTTTAACCCTTAACAATAAAAAAACACTTGAAAAATTTAGTATCAAGTTCTATGCTTCAAATAAAGCTGCAGTTTAATATTTTAAGTAAAATTGCAACATTGTAAATCTACTTGAATTGCCTTTGCAATTAAAAACTAGCAGTTAATCTTTCAGAAAATTTTAAAACTTTAATCAATATCACTTGTTAAAATTAGTTGAGTTTTAATTCTATCAAGTGAGATAAACATTTTTGAAAACTGATAATGTTGAATATTCATATAGTGAACATGATTTATTTCACCGTAATAATAATCGCTTACTGATTATCACCTCAAAAGAGCCAATGATTATAACTCTGAATTTTGCACACCAATATCCCATCAATGCCAAAACTGAACAAAAATGCCAAAAACTTTATAGTGGCACCACTTTCTACCATATATTGAAATTTGTATTGAGGTTTGCAGGCCTTATTGAAAACTCCAATAAGAACATTCAAATTATCCATACTGGTTACACTTACCTGTAACATTTCCTTGTAATACCACGAGATGGTGCTCTAACAGAATGTCTAATGCTACTGTGATTGAGGATCTGTGACAGCTCCTTGTTATACCTGCAGCTTGCTTTGATCATCTTTGTTCTTCAGCCAAGCTCTGTCTATTGTAGTGTGTTGGAGACTGTGTTTTGTAGGCCTTAATGGAATCCTTGCAATAAGTAAGTTAATTATGTATGTATTAACTACAAGAACTATGTATACATATGATAAAGATAGGATTTCTCTCCATGCTTTGTGCACACAGCTCTGACGAATACTAGACTGACCCCCAGATACAGATCATGTGTTCCTTTACATTCTCGGCCTTTTGGTTAAAACCAAGCCTCGGGTCAAGCCCAAGATGGGGTCCATGTCAGCTTGGATTTTTTTTTCTCTCTTGTGAGAGAATGAATTGGATTCAACTGAATTTTGAATTTAGTTTTTGGAGCAAGCAAGAAATGGATTTGGATTTGCCCAGTCCATCAGAGCATTGGCTTTGTAACTTTAAGAATGGAGTACAAGTTTTTTTTTAAAGTTCCTTTACATCACAGTGTGGGCAGTACTGTATTCTCCCAACCTTATATTGGAAAGCTGCAGGCCATTCAGCTTATAGAGCTTACCCTGGAATTCAATTTTATCATGGCTGATCATCTACCTCTGCCAGATTTCCGCACTGTCTTCAGAAATCTATTGATTTCTTCTTGAACATGCTCAATGAGCTTCCATGATACTCCGGGGTAGGGAATTCCAAAGATTCATCACCCTGTGAGTGAAGAAATTCCTCTTCCTCTCAGTCTTAAATGGGCTGCTTCTTATTCTGAGATTGTCCCCCCTGATTCTAGACTCACCAACCAGGGGGCAACATCCTATCCACATCTACCCTGTTATGCCTTGTAAGAATTTTACAAGTTCCAATGAGGTCACCCCTCATTCTTCAAAACTCTAGAGAATACAGATCCAGTCTCCTCAACCTCTCCTTATAAAACCATCCTGCCATCCCATGGATTAATCTGGTGAATCTCTGTTGCAATTCTTCTTTGGCAAATTTATCCTTCCTACGATAAGGGGACTGTAGTTGAGAATTCTGATTTGATTCTAAATACCCAACGTGAGGATAATTAGCAGCTAATGTTTTAATATGTGGTTTGAGAATAATACAAAATATGTAAGTAACATCTTAATGTCTCCAAAATGTTTTTAATATGCCATTAAAATAAAAGATGTATTCATGAAAGATATCAGCACAAGTCAGGCACAAATAATGCAACAAAGTAAATTGCCAATGTATATCTAAGCCAGGGAAAATACGTCCAATAGATAAAGGTGCCTTCAATAGAACCAGTTTAAATGGGTTAGAGAAAATGCTGAATCATAAGCCATTTTTTGGGAGAGAACTTCCGTAAAACAGACTGACTAATAAGAGTTATATTTGAAGGTGTCAGAGAATTATTGATTGAAAGACATGTCATCAGTTGATTGAAAGACATGTCATCAGTAGATTGACAGATCAGTGAATGAATAGAATTGCTGTTAATTAAGTGCTGAGCAGATTAATCTGATAAGTATAACTATTCTACTTTTTGGCATGAAATCTGAGATCTTTGTGTAAAGCCTGCTAGCGCATTAGCTGTGTAGGTGGAACCATCGATCTCCTATTTTGACCAAAATGAGATTTGTCTTGTCCTAATTGTATGTTTTTGAATATTGTTAATTTATGTTTTTGATTTGAACATTTCAATGTTTTAATAAAAACTAGTTTAATTGAAGAATTTCATTGAACTGAATAAAATTTTTTTTTGTCTTTGTGAAATGAAATTTTTAATGAAAAGTCACCTCAATCAAGTCACTTAAAACAATTTCTCACAATATGGACCAATACTGCACACACTATTCTAGATGAAGTCTCCCCAAAGCTTGCATAACTGCAACAAGACATCCTTACTCCTGTACTCAAATCCCTTGCGATGAAGGCCAACATGTCATTAGTTGCTTGTTTCACTTGCTAGACCCTTATAAACTACACCTCTCAAATATTTATCCAAAGTATTTCAAGTTGTTCTTGTTTACCCTATGTATTTACATTATTACGACTCCATCTCCTCTCTGAGCTTATCAGTTCAGATTGTCTGGAGGCCTTATAATCTTTCTATATCTCATTTGCACTACTATCCAAGAAGTGTCAGCCTCTGTCATTGCAGGTAAATTCTGTTGATTTGGATGTTATCCTGGCATCTGGGTATCTTGGTGTTTTCCCACTACTGAGCACACAATGAGTGGTTTCTCCTGACCATATCCTCCTGGGTGCCAACCAAGGTAGGTCTGAAGAACTGAATTGATGTTTTGGAGTACTCACATTTTCATTTAGCATCAGCCCTCCATCCTGCAGGTGCTCTAAGACTGCTGCATGTCTCTCGTCACATTCCCCTACCGTTTTACTGTGAAACAATACATCCTACATGTGGCAAATAACCCTCTGTAGGCTAGCAAAGTAGCTGACATCGCATATTGAAATATTTCTGGGAGTAAGGTGTTTCACATGTCTGTGCAGACTTGATGGGCTGGAGGGCCTCTTCAGCACTCTTTAATTCTATCGGTGTGTTCATTTGTACAGTTAATGGACCTTTTTATTAAGATTCTCTTGGGATTTTAGACTTGATACGGAGAATTATTGGGGGTTTTGATTAGGTTTATTCACAGGAACAAAGTCGTGTGGCTAATGGAAGAAGCTAAGTTTTCAGGAAACAGATTCATTTTTAAAATACAAGCAGTTGCTGCGTGGACCTGCTAAAAGAAACTTCTCTCTCTCCACTGCCCCTTCTCCCCCCCCCCCCCCCCCCCCCCGCCAACCAACCCTAAACAAGAGGTGTTCTGGAAACCTAAGTCACAGCAAGCATGCCTGTGTTTTGCTAACTAATTTTAAAGTGAGGTTTGAGTCTATAAGAGAAATATTGCTTGATTGAAACTCAACCATGCTCAAGTATTGTTCAATTGTTAAAGGTTAAACTAATTTATCTGTTATAATTAAACTGTGTTAAATAAAGTTTGTATTTATAAAAGATACGTAGTTTGTCAATAGAATGGGGCACTGCCAAGGTGTCAATGTCCAGGGGGAACCCCCCTGCACCCGATCCTCTGGAGAGCCCCAATTGCCTTCCCTTCACTCCAGTGGGGTCAGGCCACTTTTGAGGAGCTATAATAATCCCCACTGGAATGAACCATTCTGGTTGCTGGGGGGAGGTGGGGTAAGAGATGCTAGTCTTGGGCCCGCTAATGATATTTAAAATGTATGGAAATGCTCACTTCCATAATTTATGCGCCTTTCCACCAATTTCTGGTGTTAAGCTGGCGCCACCGGAAATCTGGCACTTGGAGATGCTGGTGGGCTGGGATAGAAATTGTTGGGATCTGGTCTGGCTTCATAATGTGTTGCAGTTTCTGATCTGGTACCCTAACAGTAGGATTTGCTAAAGACCCTGCTATTTGACTAATTTTCACATTAAATAAAAATGCCTTTCCTGGGTTTTGAGAAACTCTTTAGTGAACTCATTCCATGGGATTCAAATCCTGGTTAAAACCAGTAAACTACAGACAGGGAACTCCCTGAACAGCTTTCCCTCAACCCGCTCTCTTATTTAAATAGCAGGACCTACTCAAATCTGCCACTGGAAGTGGCATCTGACATTTCTGCTCCATTTTCCCCATTCTAATACTTCCTGATTCCTTGCAATTTCACCCATCGCCTGCTAATTCCATTCTGAATGCAATTCATGGTTTGAATGAAACAGCAACGTGTGTAACAGACCGAGGAAGCACCTTTATAATGCATACTTGTTCAATCTGTTGGGTATGGTGAACCTTTGAGAGTGACCTTACCTTGATAATTTTCTTTAGACCTACCTTATATGTTTGCGTACAATTAACTGTTAGAGGCAGTATTCTATTGGGCACCCATTTTCTCCCATGGATTTTACACTGCTTTTCTCTGAAGATCACTCTAGAGTGGCACACAGGGTAGCCTTCCTTGCACTTGGCATACAGCAATAACTTTACTACTGCACCAACAAATCTAGCAGTTGTTGTACTTCAGTGCTCCATAACAAATCGGGAAACTGTTTTATTGCACTAGTTGCGCAACTAGTCTGATTCCCTTAAATTGTTGCTTCAACTTGTTAAACAGTTGCATTTGCACTCAATTTCCGAAAAGTTACAAGTGACCTTCCAGAAGCAGCCTGCTGAGTGATTGAATAAGTAGGAGGTTAAATTGCAAAGCAGAAGTTGCAGTAGGGACTGTCATGCAGCAGGTTGACAGATATTTGACTGTTCATTACTCCTGCTCTGAGATTGCAGGAATCAATTTCTACAGTACAGGTTTTTTTTTTAACTTTAGGAATGGTTAGATGGCCACAATAGATTTTTCCGGTCTTATAAGTTCTCAAAACAATTGCAGTTGTTTCTAGCTTTGTACTCAACTTAGACATTTCTGGAACATTTGGAGATTGGAGCCTTGTAACCACTTCCAGGTATTCATTATTCTCTACCTATTTTCTAAAATCTCTGCAAATTAATACTATATTAAGAAAGTGAACAAAAATATGGAAGTCTGCTTACTTTGCCGAATATAAGCTTGAGAGTCCTGCGAGGAATCCAGATGTATTTCAGTGTTACTAATATTTGGTTCAGCTTGTGAGCCCTGCATTCCAGTGGTCTCTTCAATACTGGGCACATTTTTAACCTTCTTGTTCCTTCTGGTAAATACATTTAATGAAGATGGCCTCCTTCGCTTCATTGAAGCAAGTAGTGTTTCATCTGGAAGTGATGAATGACGTAATTTTTCTCCAAGTCCTTTCCATGGATTTGCCAATGCAGAAGATGTGCTGTCAATTGCATCATAAATTACATTATCTTTCTTGAACCTATTATTTATATACTCATGCTACCTTTACCCTCAGCTTTTAACTGACACAACTGAGTAAAAACCTCAGATAAATCCATGATTAAAAGTACGTTGAACACGACTTGTTTGTGCATTAATAATTTGTTCTTGTTTTCCTGCTTTTGAGCTTTTCTATGCATCATTGTAAACTTGAGGCGAAGAAAATAATTTTTTTTGTTAAAATTGCAAATACCAGTACTAAGCAGTGATGATACATACGCAACTTCAATAAAATCCAGAAAAATATTGGGTTATGTTTTCAAATGAGACCTAAGCCACTTCATTTCTTTTAAAGAAAAGAAAGAACTTGCATGATCTCAAGATGTCCCAAAATGTTTTTCAATGCTTTTGAATGTGTAGTTTCTGTTGTAAAGTAGGAAACAGAGGTTAATTTGTACACAAGTTCCTACAGATGGCAATATGAAAAAGTCAGATACAGTGTGTCAAAACTGGCAATCTCGGAACTTCAGTCCATGTTGGATTTTGAGTCGGGTGGTTTGGGTTGGGTCAAGGTCACTTGAACTATTTGGAGTGTGGGGAAAAGCTCGGCACGCAAGACTGAGAACTAGTCAGTGTGCCATTGCAGCACCTAACCCAGCAAGCTGATAAGTTACTTTACTCATCTCTAATAATAAAAACAAATGCATGATAGCTTAAAAATATATTCAGTTTACAAGCATTGCTGGTTTTGGATAGCCAGATTTGAGACACTGTACCTGTAATTTATTTTGATAATTGAAGGATAAGCATTGGTCAGGACACCAGTGACAACTCCCATGCTCTTCTTCAAGATGACCTTTTACATCCAACTGAGTTTAATGACTCAACTCAAAGACAGCATCGCCAATACTGCAGCATCCCTTAGCATTGCAATTTAGGGTTTCAACATAGATTTGAGATTTCAAGTCTTTGGAATGGGGCTTGAGCCCACAACCTTCTGACTCAGAAGCAAAAGTGCTATCAACTGAGCCACAACCGTCACCACAGTAAAAGATTGCCCCACCTGTCTTTTCAGTGCTTCTGCTCAAGTGCATCTAGTAAGGGAAATATAAGGATTGAGGGTTAACATCCCTCACCATTTCCCATTTGTAAGCACAAACCAGGTGCAACAAAATGCTTTTTCTTTAAAAATGGGAACTGAATTAATATGGGTACATAATTACTTTACCAGAGGCTAGATCTTATTTGTTTAACATTGATGTCAATATTATGAATATCAATACAACATTTGTGAATGTAAAACATGGAATTTCTCTGTGCAATTTTAACTAATACACAAACATTTAACCACAACTACTTGGAATTTTAGCATTGAGGATTATGATGGGTTAATTCTATAACCCTGTTGGGAGTAAACAATGTTCAGAAAAGTGATTCCACATCTCTAGCCCTTGAACCCTTTTGAACATAGTTCACTGATTAAATTAGCCCATTGCTGTTTTCTTATGCATCAGATTTTATAATTGAGGCTCATTGGGGTACATTATTGCCTTTAACTGGATAATAATTTAGCAGAACAGATTTTCCACCCTTTAAAGAAACATACATAGAAACATAGGAGCAGCAGGAGGCCCTTTGAGCCTGCTCTGCCATTCATCACAATCATGGTTGATCATCCAACTCAATAGCCTAATCCTGCTTTTTCCCCATAACCTTTGATACTATATCTAGCTGCCTCTTGAATACATTCAATGTTTTGGCATCAACTACTTTCCGTGGTAATGAATTCCATAGGCTCACCAGTCTTTGGGTGCAAAAACATCTCCTCATCTCCATCCTAAATGGTCAACCCTGAATTCTCAGACTGTGACCCCTGGTTCTGGACACCCCATCATTGGGAACATCCTCGCTGCATCTACCCTGTCTAGTCCTGTTAAAATTTTATCAGTCTCGGGAGATCCCCCCTCATTCGTCTGAACTCTAGCAAAAACAGTCCTAACCTAGTCAATCTCTCCTCATACATCAGTCCCGCCATCTCCGGAATCATCCCAGTAAACTTTCACTGCACTCCCTCGAGAGCAAGAACATTCGAGACCAAAACTGCACACGCTATTCTGGGTGTGGCTTCACCAAAGCCCGGTATAATTGCAACAACACATCCCTGCTCCTGTACTTGAAACCTCTCGCAATGAAGACCAACATACCATTTGCCGCCTTTACCACCTGCTGCACCTTCATGCTTTCCTTCAGCGACTGGTGCACAAGAACACCCAGATCCCGCTGCACATACTCCTCTACCAATTTACAGCCATTCAGGTAGTAATCTGCCGCCTTGTTTTTGCTTCCAAAGTGAATAACCTCACATTTATCCAAATTATACTGCATCTAACATTGATTCACCCACTCACCCAACCTGTCCATATCATGCTGAAGGATCTCTGCATCTTCGTCACAGTTCACCCTCCCACCCAACTTGGTATCATCTGCAAACTTTGAGATGTTACATTTTGTTCCCCCATCCAAATCGTTAATATATATTGTGAATAGCTGGGATTCCAGCACCAATCCCTGTGGCACCCCATTAGTTATTGCCTGCCAATTTGAAAAGGATACATTAATTCCTACTCTTTGTTTCCTCTCTGCCAATCAGTTTTCTATCCATTTCAATACACTTGCCCCAATCCAATGCACTTTATTCTTACACGATAATCTCTTATACGGGAATTTTGTCAAATGCTTTCTGAAAGTCCAAATATACCACATTGACTGGTTCCCTCTTGTCAACTCCACTAGTTACATCGTCAAAGAATTCCAACAGGTTTGTCAAGCATGATTTTCCCCTTCATAAATCCATGCTGTCTCTGATCCTGCCACTGCTTTCTAAATGCTCCACGAGAGAGTTCTTGATAATGGATTTGAGAATTTTCCTCACGATGAATGTTAGGCTTACTGGTCTATAATTCTGCTTTCTCTCTACCTCCCTTTTTGAATATTGGAGTGATATTAGCTACCCTCCAGTCTGCAGGGACTGTTCCAGCATCTATAGAATCCTGGAAGATGACCACCAATGCATTCTATTTCTAGAGCAACTTCCTTAAGTATTCTGGGATGTAGATTATCGGGCTCTGGAGATTTATTCGTTTTCAATGCCATCAATTTTCCCAGCACCATTTCTCTACTAATATTGATCTCCCTCAGTTCTTCCCTCTCGCTATATCTTGCATTCTCCAATATTTCTGGTATCTGATTTGTGTCCTCTTTTGTGAAGACCGAACCAAAGTATGTATTCAGTTGCTCAGCCTTTTCTTTGCCCCCAATTATACATTCCCCTGTTTCTGTCTGTAGGAGACCTATATTTGTCTTCACCAACCTCTTTCTCTTCACGTATCTATAGAAACTCTTAGTATCGGTCTTTATGTTTTCTGCAAGCTTACTTTCGTACTATATTTTCCCTTTCTTAATCAATCCTTTGGTCCTTCTTTGCTGAATTCTAAACTGCTCCCAATCCTCAGACCTATTATTTTTCTTAGCCAATCTGTCTGCTTCTTCCTTGGATTGGATACTATCTCTAATTTCCTTTGTAAGCCATGGATTGGCCCTCTTACCCATTTTGCTTTTGTGCCAGACAGGAATAAACAGTTGCTACAGTTCCCCCATGCATTCTTTGAATGTTTGCCATTGCCTATCCACTGTCATCCCTTTAAGTAGCTCTCCCCAATCTATCAAGGCCAACTCACGCTTCATATCTTCATAGTTTCCTTTATTAAGATTCAGCACCCTAGTCTCCACATCACCCTACTCTCCACCTTGATAAAAAAAATTCTATCATGTCATGGTCACTCATCCCCAAGGGGTCTCGCATAATTAGGTTGACAATGATTCCCTTCTTACAGTCTAAGATGGCCTGCTCTCTAGTTGTTTCCTCCACAAGAAAACCATCCCGTATACACTCCAGAAATTCCTCCTCTATGGCATTGTGGCTAATTTGATTTGCCCAATCTATGCGCAGATAGATGGTCACTGATATTCCCTTATCACATGCATCTCTAATTTCATGTTTAATGCCATTCCCAACATCACCACTGCAGTTTGGGGGTCTATATATGAAACATTCAAGAAACATTGAATTTTCATTTCATTGAGTTTAAAGACCTAGTGAGATTTTAAAGTCTATTGATATCCAGTTATCAGTGTGTCCCCTGATATCTGACTCAGAAATATCCTATTTCAAGATGCAAAAGATATTTTCCCATTTTTTTCTACAAATGGCATGCCAATTTTCTGTTTACCCATACTGGCAAAGAATATGATTTCCCGTAGCTGGCTTGTAAAGCCTCCCCACTTATTGGGTAAAAACTATGACTATGAACTAACGGTCATGCCTGTCCAATTGTTCTGTGTTGTTCCAGTTGATGTGGAGTCTGTTTCACAATGTAAGCAGGGACAGATTCCACAACACTAGAACCTCCCAACAGATTAGAGGACTAAATGTATAATAGAAGTGGTTTGTGATAGAAGAGGATATTTGTTAGCATGATGCTGACATTTAAATTTCTCTCTCTTTGGAGAGCCAACTATTCACTCCTGCAACAACCCAGCAATAAAGAAGCTTTTAGAAAAGTTCTGTTGAAATATTACTATCTCTTTTTAATTCCATTGCAGCTACCTCCATTATGTTTTGATCAATTCAGATTATTTATATTTTTTGTTCTAAGTTACAAATACACTTCAAAGCCACAAATTTTTAAATCTACAGCAAGTCCACTATAATCAGTTATTGTACTTACCAACTTGTTTCTAACCCATTGTGTGAACAAATCATCTCCTCTAATGCATTTTTTCCAATGTTAAAATCAAGAAGAATCTGCTGACCTATAAATATATTTTAAGACAAGATTATTCAAAATGATATTCTAGTGCAACAAGCTACTTTCTATATAATAGACAGTACAAGTGTCATGAAATGTCATTCTTGGGTGAGGTCAATAGGTCATGATTTAAATATTAATGATTAGTTATTCAATTGGCTGGATTTGTTCTCAATGCGAAACAAATGGCACCAGACATGCATCACATTTGTACTTTCCCATAGACTTTTCATGTGGCCTTGCATTGAAATTTACTTTAAATTACTGGTGATCAATGAATCAGAAGATTGTGACAGAAGTGCACATTATTTTGAGGAAGAGCAGGAGAATTTTCTCCGAGTGTCCTGGCCAATATTTAGCCCTCAATCAATTCATGAAAGCAGATTACCTAGTCACATTGCTGTGTGTGACACCTTGTTGTGTGCAAATTGATAGTTGTGTTTCTTGTATTACAACAGTAACTGCACTTCAAATATATTTAATTGGTTGTAAAGCACACAGGTTATATCCTGAAGTTATGAATGACTCTGTATAATTGCAATTTAAAAAAAAGTCCAATACCCTTTACAAAGAATCTGGGGCTTTTGTGAACAGGGTAAGCTCTTGCCTATCTCCTTACCCAATAGATTAAAAATAATCACTGAATTGTGCTAAACCTGAACCAGGATGTGTCACCTTGAATATTAAATACGATGTGTATTAGGTGCAAAAAACTAAAAACAAAAGAAATAAGATAAAGGAAGACAGAAAAAGAGACAAAGTAGCAATAAACAATAATACTTGATTTAAATCTCTTCACAATCAAAACCTGAAAGAATGAGATTTTAATTGTAAAAGTACTTAGAAATGGTCATTTTCAGTACCAGAGATGGTGTTTGGCACTAATTAAGATTTACCTCCCTACAGCGCAGAAGAAGGTCATTTAGCCCATCGAGTCTACACTAACTCTCTGAAACTCTCTCTTACTTGCCCCCCCCCCCCCCCCCCACCCACTCCAGCCCCATCTGTGTATTCATCCATGCCAAAATAGGTCACTTTAGAGGCATCCTGCAAAAATGGCTACCCTGATCAGATCATTTCACATTACATATCACCCAAACACCTTAAGGCTATTACATTTGACTCTCAAGTGCTCAGCCTACCTCAGATTACCCTGGAAGGATAAGGTATGTCAAAAATTTGAGCAACAGATGAAGCTAGCTATTCATACTGCTACAAAGCAGTAGCAACACAAGTGGTATTCACCACTAACACAATGCTGCCGTCAAGCCAAAAAGATGTTCTGTCTATAATACAAATGAATAATGTAGTGTATGAGTTTCCGTGCCAGTGTGGTGCTAGGTATATAGGCTGTATGTCCCAAATATTGGCAGACCATATCAAACAGCATGCCTGTTTCACTGTTTACAATGGGCCTAAGATACACATCATACCCAACCAGCCCATGCTTACAAAACCCAAAACACACTGTGCAATATTAGATGTGATTCTGCAATTGGCCATTTGCCAAATTATCCTCAGTGCACTAAGAATAATGCTAACAACCAATTTAAGATTGTCAGTTGGGTTCACAGTGTAGCACGTCTGTGTATACTGGAAACTACATATATTAATACAAAAGGCCCTGATTTTTTTTTGCAGATAAAAGACATGTTCACACATTGCGCCTGTTTCAGCGAAACAAAATAAATGACAGCTATTCATTGATTCACTTCCCAGGGCAATGCCTTGACCAATCACCATCCAACTGCCAGGTGTAAATTTTAAACAATGCTTGGCAGTTATCTATCAGTCACCATCAACTGGTGTCTGTGTTTAACTACACTGCCCCAATGAAGCAATTGAGGCTACCTTGTTGAATGTTTTTAAGGCAAAGATAGATTTTTTTGAACAGTAAAGGAATTAGGGGTTATGGTGAGCAGGCGGGTAAGTGGAACTGAGTCCATGAAAAGGTCAGCCATGATCTTATTGAATGGCGGAGCAGGCTCGAGGGACCAGATGGACTACACTTGCTCCTAGTTCTTACGTCCTTATGTATTTGCCATGGTGACGTCTCTACCAATTAACATTCTCTTATATAGTATAAATTGTTGTTTTTCCCTATACTGGTATTCTTGTGAAGTGTTTTGATGAGCGCAAGAGAAAAATCTTCGACATGTCTCTTTTTTCAGCAATCCTCAAGTTCTGTACAACCAGATGACTATTTTGTGTATTTGAATGGTGAGTCAGACAGCAAGATACCATAATTCTTTGAGATGTAAGGCATCTGGGATGGCAACTTCCAAATGCCCGTGTTTAACTACATATATGATCATTAGATTTCCATTGTCCGATTTCATGTAAATAACATCATGTTGGTTTCACTCTTACCTCGACTGCAAAGTCAATTTTTAATATTCATTCAAGTAAAGATGATGTGGGTAAACAACATTTACTAATAATCTGACTATTCAGAAGTTCATGTCCAAAAGCCCGGCATCTGTAGCAATGTTCTACATTTCTGGATGTCTCAAATCATAACTCTTATTCTGGGTCTGTCTTGGAATTCATTAGTTACTTAAAAATGAAGAGATCTTCCTGGAGGTAATGGTCTTTCATTCAAAATACCTTTATTTACATCACAAACTATTTAAACATCAGGACATAGCTCCAGCCCTTGTCTAGGGTATTTCACTCATCTTCTGTGTGGCCTCACTATAACATAGCTACTTACGCACATGCTCAGTAGTTAGTACTAGAGTTAACCCTTTCTTCTTCATCTCTCCTGAATCTTTATCCCCATTTTATATACACATCCTCCTACACCATCCCCAAATTCTCTGCTTTTAAAGGGACAGTCTCCCTTGTAGCTTTACCAGTTTTCTTTAATGAATGCAGGGTTCCTTCTGAGAGAGTTGGGAATCTATTTGCTCTGAAATCAGTTCACAACTGGTTTCCCACATTTGTGGTTCTTGTAGGTGTGATGTTCTTCTGAGGTTGAGGGAGTGCAGCCCATTCTGCTGCTGGTTTTCTATCCATTGGGCAGTTCTGTTCCTTTGAATGATTCCTGACTGTGTCTGGATCAAATATGATCTTGGTTGCTGTAAGTTCTCTATTACAGTACTTTCTTGCTGGTCTCTAATCTATACCATGCCTCCACTTTTGAGAATATGAAGGCTGAGAGCCCTGTGTCTGGTTACAAGTACAGGTTTGATTTGCTCTGTACGTCTCCTCCCATTTTTTAGCCCAACTATGATCTTCCATCTTGACATTTGGTATCAATGGATGGGGAAGGAAAGGAAGTTGGATTCTTAGCCTGGTGGGTTTACAATGGTGTAGAGTGATAATTGAGCAGAACCAGCTCAAAGTCATTATTCTTCCACAGGAGGTTTCTCATAGTATGTATCCCTCTTTCAGCACCGCTGCTTGATTGAGGGTACTTCAGACAACATGCAGCTGATATGTGATGACAGACGGCAATTCCTGCATGTCTGTGCTTAGTTCTCGGGGAGCTCTCACGTCACCTATATTCTGACCCACTCCCAGGTGCCACAGATCTTTGAAGTACCTTGACGATTGCAGGGCTGGCACTTTGGGAACAAGGGATATCCAGAAGACCTGGCTGATGCCATTCTCCAGAGAGCTGCTATGGAGAGTTACAATTCCGCAGATGTCTCCATTAGGTCTATGATTGAGCATATGCATCTACAATGCTCCTTGTCACTCAAAGAGCAGGTTTAACTCCCTGAGAGTCCTTGTGGTTTCCCCCCCCCCCCCCTCCCCTCATCTCATCAGGGCAACAGCAGCAAGAGATGTAATGATCTTGCTGAACACATTTTCAGAGGTCAGAACAAGGCGTGCTGAAAGTATTGGCTTACATGGTGTGTGGCCTGGCAGCACATTCTCAAATGATGGCCAGTGCTTAATTGGCCAAATGATGGCCAGTGCTTAATTACTCCACATGTGGTGTTGAGTAATGACTATATTGATAATATGAGAGAAGTGAATTTATAAGAGTTCATTATCAGACTTGAATAGGAGCCCAAATTCCACACCCTTAAATGTCTGTGATCATTGAAGCAACTAGCAGCATGATGGAATCTAGAAAACTTCCAAACAGTTCAAGTGAACATAAATTTACCATTGCCAGAACTATATACAATGGTTGTTTCACCTGTGTGCCTTCAAAACTCCATAATCTTTCTTTGTCTACCTCTATACCTATGTGCACTCTCAGCATCTGCAGCTAATGTGGAGGCAGCCCATTGATTGTGAGGACTTTGGCAGGCATCCTCTGGAGGCCTGAGGATTAGAGAGGACCCTGGCCTGCTCAGAGTTTGCTGCTCAGATGCAGGTGCATTCTCCTCGGCCTAACTTGTTGGAGACAATTGCATCACTTACAGAAAGAAGAGAGACTGAGCAGCAGAGGATCCTTGGAGTGTCCTGGGATAAAGACCTTAGGGTGCCTGGCTGGTGGTCTTCCTACCTGTGGCACCACCTTGACTCCTTGAGGAGAAAGAGCACCTGGAGGGAGGTCGAGGTGCCCGTATCCCTTTCGCCTAGCCATTGCTGCAGTGCACTCATGGCTACAGAGGTAATTAGAATGAAGGTCTAAGTGCATATCTAGCAGCCATTGTGTATTCTATGGGACTTCCCTTCCATGGAGGTAGACATGGCTTACATGCCACAGCCATGACAGACAGAATGTGGACAGACTCCTCCAGCCTTTCGTTCGATCTGCGTAAGGCCTCGCTCTACTTGTTTCTCTGCTTGTCTCTGCATCTCCAACATGTCTCTTAGGGCTGAGTCCAGAGGCATATCACTTGCGTGGAATTGTTAGGACAGGCGCTAAGCTATGCAGGCATTTCTGCTCAACAAAGAGCATTCTTGATTCTGAATAACATAATGTTTCAGAAATGTTTCTATTTTTGTATTTCTTTGTGCCATCAAGTTGACCTTTAACATTTAGCTTGATTCTTTCAGACTCTGAGTTGAATAGATGAAGGTTGCAGAGTTATTTTGTTTAGCCATTAAACTCTGTCAGATAAAACAAACTCCAGCTCCTGTATTCAATTTGAATGCAGTAGGGTGTCCACTGATTTGCATAGAATCCCTACAGTGCAGAAGGAGGCCATTTGGCCCATCAAGTCTGCACCGATCCCAATCATTTCATTGTCAACACTCCAACATTGGCTTTTATTTTTCTTCATTTCTCCTTAGAAGGTGATTTCCTGATTGTCAAGGTCTTGAATGGAGGTTTGTTTAACAGATTTCTCCTGTTTGTAAACACAGATCTCCTGAAACAGCAGACCATTCTAAAATGTTCTATTTAGCCATACCCATGACACAATGCAATTGAGGTGGGACATTCTTTGCACCTGTGGATCTTCTTCTCACCAGAAGGGACATTGGAAAATAGCAGTTGGCACCTTTTCAGGGTGTTTCACTGGTTGTTGCCTTGCCATGCTTTCAGATTTATAATCCACAAACTGACTGCATTGGGCCGCTCCTGCGGGAATTCCCTTGCATCTCTTACAAAGACATTATTCTGCCTCTGCTCTTTGGCCTGTCTGGCCAATTGTACTGAGATTGTGCAAAGTCAGAAAGGGAGGGAAGAACTCAGGAAAATTACAGTCACCAGAGAAATGGTACTGAGTAAATTGTTGGAACTGGGGGCTGACAAGAGCCCAGGTCCTGATGGCATTCACCTAGCTTCTTAGCAGTGTCTAGTGAGATTGTTGATGCATTGGTTTTAATTTTCCAAAACTTCCTCTATTCGGAGAAGGTCCCAATGGATTAGAAAATAGCAAGTCTAACTATTATTCACAAAGAGAGATAGAAAGCAGGAAACTACAGGCCAGTTAATTTTTGTCAAGGGAAAATATTGGAAGCTATTATTAAAGAAGTTATAGTAGGGCACGTCGATAAGCTCAAGCAGAGTCAACATAGTTTTATGAAAGGGAAATCATATTTAACCAACTTATTGGAGTTCTTTGAGGAAGTAACCTATGCTGTGGATAGAAGGGAGTAAGAAGTCTCACAACACCAGGTTAAAGTCCAACAGGTTTATTTGGTAGCAAAATCCACTAGCTTTCGGAGTGCTGCTCCTTCGTCAGGTAAGTGGGAACCATTAAGGTAAGAAGGGAACCATTGAATGTACTAAAATTTCTAGAAGGCACTTGATAAAGTGCCACGTGAAGGTTATTGCAGAAAATAAAAGTTCATGTTATAGAGACAACATTTTAGCATGGATAGAAGATTGGCTAACTAACAGGAAGCAGAGAGTTAGCCATAAATGGGTTGTTTTCAGGTTAGCAAGAGGTAACGAGTGTGCCAAAGGGATCGGTGCTGGGGCCTCAACCATTTACAATTTATATAGATGACTTGGATGAAGGGATTGAAGGGATCATTGCCAAATTTGCTAATGACATGAAGATAGGGACGAAAGTAAGTAGTGAAGTGGACATAAGGAAGCTCCAAAAGGTGAGTGGGCAAAGACCTGGCAAATGGAGTATAATGTGGGAAAATCTGAAATTATCCATTTTGACAGAAAGCATAAAAGAAATCTAAATGATGAGAGATTGCGGAGCTCTGAGGTGCAGAGGGATCTGGTTGTCCTAGTGTATGAATCGCAAAAGATTAGTATGCAGGTACAGCAAGTAATTAGGAAAGCAAATAGAATGTTATCATTTATCATGAGAGGCATTGAATACAAAACTGGGAAGTTATGCTTCAGTTGTCAAGGGCATTAGTGAAATCACATTTGGAGTATGATGTACAATATTGGTCATCTTATTTGAGGAAGGATGCAAGTGTGTTGGAAGCAGTTCAGTGAAGATTTACCAGATAATACCTAGAATGGGTCTTATGAGGAAAGGTTGGACAGGCTAGGCTTCTATCCACCGGAGTTTAGAGCAAGAGGCAACTTGATTAAAACATATAAGATCCTGAGGGGTCTTGACAGGGTGGATGTGGAGAGGATGTTTCCATTTGTTGGAGAATCTAGAACTAGGGGTTATACAGTTTAAAAATAAGGAGTTGTCCATTTAAATTGGAGATGAGGCAAAATTCTTTCTCTCAGAGGGTTGAGCGTCTTTGGAACTCTCTTCCTGAAAAGGTTGTGGAAGCAGAGTCTTTAAATATGTTTAAGGCAGAGATGGATAGATTCTTGGAAAACAACGGATAACAGGTTAACAGAGGTAAGCGGGATGCAGATTTGAGGTTATTATCCAATCAGCCATGATCTTATTGAATGGTACAGCATGTTCAAGGGCTGAATGGCTTGATCCTGCTTCTTATAGCGGCGGCACGGTAGCACAGTGGTTAGCACTGCTGCTTCACAGCTCCAGGGACCTGGGTTCGATTCCCGGCTTGGGTCACTGTCTGTGTGGAGTTTGCACATTCTTGTGTCTGCGTGGGTTTCCTCCGGGTGCTCCAGTTTCCTCCCACAGTCCAAAGATGTGTGGGTTAGGTTGATTGGCCATGCTAAAATTGCCCCTTAGTGTTCTGGGATGTGTAGATTAGCGGGTAAAATATGTAGGGATATGGAGGTAGGGCCTGGGTGGGATTGTGGTCGGTGCAGACTCGATGGGCTGAATGGCCTCTTTCTGTACTGTAGGGATTCTATGATTTCTTATTCATATGTATGTTCAACTTACTTAATCGTGTTTTTTTATGAGGTAACAGAGGGTTGACAAAGATAATGTGGTTGATGTGTTGTACTTGAACTTCCAAAAAATATTTGAAAAAGTGCCACAAAGTAAGTTTGTCAGTAAAATTGAAAACCCATGGAATAATAGGGCAGTGCCAGCATGTGTACAACTTCGACTGACTGACTGGAAACAGTCACAAATGGTTGTTTATTGAACAGGATCACAGTATATAGTGGAACTCCCCAGGGATCGAAATTAGGATGACTCTTACTTTGATCTATATTAATGACCTAGTCATGGGTGTGCAGGGCACAATTTTAACAGTTTCAGATGATACAAAACTTGAAAGTATTGTGAACTGTGAGAAGGATAGTGATAGATTTTTAAAAGACATAGACAAGCTGATGGAATGGGCTGAGCTGAGGCAGATGAAATTTAATGCAACAAATTGATGTATACATTTTAGAAGGAAGAATTAGCGAATACAATTCTGAAGGGATGCAGGAACAGAGGATCCTGGCGTATATGTGCACAAACAGTTGAGGGTTTCAGGGAAGGTTGAGAAATTGGTTAATAAATAAATGTTTCATGGCGACCATGTTGCGTTTCGGGTCGGAGGGCCAGCGAGTGTGTGGAAGGGTGGGGGGCTGCTGTTGTTCACGTAGTCCGACTTCAGCCTCTCAGGGTGGACCCGGGTCAGAGTGCTGATCTCGGGTCTTAGCTCTGATTCTGGGTCCTAGTGATGGCAGTAGCAAGCACTGTTGCTGATGGGGATGGGCTGGAACCTCTCTGAAGTGGCAGTGCTGCAGCCTCAGGACTTATCAAGCAGCACTGTCTGTGGCCACTAATGCGTGGGTTCTGGGTATGTGTTTGAGAGCGGGGTGGGAATAAGGGTTCTGTGTTACCATTCTGTAGCCGTGGGGGGGCATGGGGAATGTATATGTGGCTTGGGGTCTGTGGGGGGGGGGAAGGGTATGGGCAGTGTTTTGCTGGGGGCTGTGGGGGGGGGTGGTGGTATGGGAAGTGTATGTTGCTGGGCTGGGGCAGAGTTCATTAACTCTCTATCTGTGTCTCCCCTTCCCCAAATTTCCCCACCCCCACTCTTCAGATCAACAAGATGGCTTTTGTAATGCAACCAATTGACCTTGCTGCTTTTTTGGTTGCTGCTGGAGCTGAGAATGTGGAGCAGGATGATGAATTGCGGGCTGAGGAGGCCCAGGCCTTACCAACATGCAGGAGTGGAGGGAGACAGCCACCAGAGGCAGCACGTGGCTGCCATTCGTCCCGAGGGAGCGGGGAGAAGAGGAGACCCCAGCAGGTCCGCATGCGAGGGTCCTTTGAGCAACTCCGGCTCCGAAAAGAGACAGTGCGACACCTGTGCCATTTGTTGCCGGACCTGGCACGTCGGGGCACAAGGGGGTGGCACCCACTCCTGCTGTGAAAGTGACAACCGCCTTAAACTTTTACACCACTGGGTCCTTCCAGACTGCCAGTGGAGACCTTTGCAGCATTTCCCAATCATCCGTCCACAAGTGTGTCAAGGAGGTCACGTATGCCCGGGTTAGTATATTAAATTTGACCTGGAGCAGACCCAGCAGGAAGCCTGGGCTGCAGGTATCGCAGCCATTGTGGGCATGCCAATGTGCAGGGGGCTATAGACTGCCCTCAAAGCCCCGGTGAAGAATCCAGGGAGATTCATGAACAAAAAGGGTTTCTATTCAATCAATGTGGACTTGGTGTGTGACCATCAGCTGAACATCATGCATGTCTGCGCGAACGTGCATGACAGCTTTTTATTGAGGAGCTCTGATGTTCCGGAAGTTTTTGAGGATGAGCCCAGGGTGCAGGGTTGGCTCGTGGGTGACATGTGGTACCTCCTTCGGATTTGGCCGGTGACACGTATGCGGAGACTTGAGACTGAGGCGGAGACACTATATAATGAGGCCCATGTTGCCACTCGTTCAATAGTGCAGCAGTGCATAGTGTTCCTCAAAATGCGGTTCAGGTGTCTGGATCGCTCCGGCGAGGCCCTCCAATATAGCCCCTTTATATTGTCCCATATTGTGGTCGTGTGCTGTGCCCTACATAACCTGGCACAGCAGCAAGGACACCTCTTGGAGGAGGAGGACGTGGAGGCTGACCAGCCAGGTTTCACTGGGGAGGAGCCCACCCAGCAACAGGAGGAGGAGGAGGACGACGAGCAACACCATCCAGCCACTGGATGGCTGGCAGCAGCAAGGATCGGGCATACGAGTGCAGTGAGGGAGGCCCTGATCACCATGCGCTTTGGTCACTAAGAACCGGAGTTGCTGCACATGGGTTCTGGGGATGCCATAGGAGATGCTGTAAATCACTGCCAATGCATGCCATCCACTGTTGCCAGTGAATTATTTGAGCGCCTTGATTTTCTCAGTAGCAGTGCGTTGAGGGGCCTCCCCTACTGACATCAACGTGCAGGGTTCCTCTGGCGATCATCGGGGTAAGTACATTCATGTTAGAGGCTAATCAGAGATAAATTAGTCACAGGTGTGGGGTGAAATAACATTTACTGGGGCCAATAAAAGTGCCTTCAAAATAAGTGATAATATAAAAACAAGTGAACATGAGATTTCAAAGTGCCTAAATATTCTATCTACCTAGTGTTGCCCTCACCCATGCCATCTTAGTGCCGCTACAACTTCTTAACTTTATGTGGCCTACCGCTACGTCCTGGTGTCTCCCCAAGATGTACATCGGAGGTGGAGGTGGCCAGTGTGGTGAACCATAGATGGTTACCACTATGGGTACTTGTACATATGTTACTCTTGTTACCTTTGGGGTTAGGGTTGGGGTGTTCCACCTGTTAGCATTGTTCTGTGGTACACTCCATTTGGCTCCGCCTTCTTATAGGAGTATAAAGGTCGCTGCTACTTCCTAGTGGCCCTTAGTCTGGGATAGTATTGTTAAGCAGTATGCTCTATTCTTGTTGCGAATAAAAGCCTTTATTCCCGGGTACGACCTAGCCTCCCGAGTGAGTTAATCGCGCATCAGCCAGCCAGCTGCCGACCGTGCCCCTTGGCCTGTGATGCCCTTGGTGATTATCCTCAGTGAGCTCCAGAAGTTCCAGCATCATCTGGAGCTGCCAGTCCTGGAGGACCACCTGCGTTCATGCCATGGTGGCCGAGATGGCCCTCTGAGATGGAGGCCACCTGTCAATGGCAGCAGCAAGTGCCCTCTGAGACTGAACCACGTTCTCAAAGGCTGTTGACATCACCTGCTGTGTCTCAGTACTGTCCCCCTGGGTCTTCTGCAAGCTCTCAAGCCTCTCAGCCATGGGTCGCAGATTCTCGATAAGCCTGTTGAGGCCCTCAGTGGTGGCCTGCTGTGACTCAACCATGGCCCTCTGGGACTCCACCGTGGCCTGCTATGCCTTGGACATCGCTTGGACTCTGCCACTCATGGTGAGGATTTCCTACTCCAGGCTTTCCACCACGAATGCCACTCTTGCAGTGTTGACCTGGGGACCACGCAAGACAAGCAATAGCTGGTCTGCCTGAAAGCTTTGGGACTCCTCCCAATAGCCTCGCAGTCGGTCCAGTGTTGCTGTCAGCCCCTCCTCCATTCCGTGGCTCTGTTGCTGCATCTCCAGCAGCTGAGGGAGAAGTGATTGCAGAGGCCCAGCATGTAGCCTGGGGCCAGCTGAGTCCTCAGTTGCAGCAGGTCCCCACATGTTCCCTCCTCCTCCCGATGTAAATCAGCAGATGTGTCGTGCATACCAGAGAGTGACCCAAATGCCTCACCACTAACCGCACCCACCGATGTGAGAGTCCCTGGGATGGTAAGTTGCGAGGTGGAAGCTGATGCAAAACTGGTGCTGGCCTCATAGGTCCCTTCATCGGCTTCCACTGAGGTGTCTTCCGAGCTGTCAGGGGAAGGATGTGTGGGAGCAGCAGTAGGGCCCGCAATGCCAGATGGCCCGGGTCCCTTCCTGCAACATAGGGCACAAGTTTAAGTGCAAGGGAGGAAGAAGAATCTGGGCTGCATGCAATTTACTTGAGATATCTCCAACAAGTGGAGGATTGGCAGGTGCTCACTTGTATGCTCCAGCCCAACCATGCTGTCACTCATGGTTCACATCCCTTCCTCTCCCGCAAGCTCCAGTGCCCACTCCTCAAAGGGGGTGAGGACCTGGATCTTAGGCACACCATCCCCTGTTTTCACCCTCTCCCGGTGATTATGGGCATTCTTCCCCTGTGGGGACAGAAAGAGCCATGTAAAATCTGATGGCACAAGTCCTGCAGGGTTTCAGGGGGTGGCCCTCAGAGGGCAAGGATTGCGATACTCTTGGGGGGAGGAGGGAGGTGCTTGGTGGTCAGGGGCTGGAAGCATGCAGGATGCTGGGGTTGGAGGGATCTGGGGGTATTTTGGGGAAGACGGTAGATGAGGTTAAACATTCACCCTTGCTACCCGGATTCAGTTTTTTGCGGCACTGCTTCCCAGTTCTCCTGGCCAGTGCCCTGGCACTAACACATGCTACCACCGCCTCCCAGGTTGCATTTCCATGCCTTCCCCTGGGACAGCATCCTGCTGGGGAGAAGAGGGTGTCCCGCCTTGCCTCCACCACCTCCAGTAACCTGGGCAGATCAGCATCAGAAAAACAGAGAGCTGTCTTCCTGAAGGCCTGCCTTCAGGAAGAGTGCTGTCTTCCTGAAGGTTTCTTCCTGCAATGCCTGCCTGTCCGTCCATCCTTGGGATTTTTATGGAGCTTTCCCTTTTTAGGGCAGATCAGCTGGAGACAGTTTGGGCGAGTCACACGCCCGTTAATGTTGGGGTGGAATGTTCCCAATGTCCATGTGGGGGGAGGTTTTATCTGGTCCAGAGGTGTTCTGTGAGGAGAGCTGCTTTTTTTTAGCTTTTTCTGTGCATGCCCAGTTTGTGGCTCCGATCTGAGCTGCAGGCTGTCTGTCAAATTAAGCCCCACTCACTGCCTCTGGTGGCTAGAAACAGTCTAGCCCACTTTTTCAAAGACTGAGTGCATAAGATTTGGTGTGAAAACTCGCCCAAAAAACAGATCAGGAACCCTCCCATTTTCATGCTAGCTGGGCGCTTGGAAAAAATCTTGTAAAATTCCGCCCATAGAGTACAAAAGCAAGGAAATTGTGGTGAACCTTTATAAAACACTGGTTCAGCCTCAGTTGGAGTGTTGTATTTGATTCGGGGCAGTATACTATAGGAAGAATGTGTGAGCATTAGAAAGAGTTAAGAAAATGTTTATGATAATGGTTCCAGGGATGAGGGACTTCAGATATATGGATAGATTGAAGAGGCTGGAGTTGTTCTCCTTCGGTTGAAGGGAGATTTGAAAGAGGTGTTCAAAATCATGACAGTTCCAGACAGAGTAAATAGGGAGAAACTGTTCCTATTCGTCAAAGGGTTGAGAACCAGAGGACCCTAATTTAGGGTGACTGCCAAAAGAACCAAAGGCAATGTTGAAGTAAAACAATCCAAGTGTGTGGTGGAGGCAGATTTAATTGTGGCTTTCAAAGGGGAATTGGATAATTATCTGAATAGAAAAAAAATGCAGGCATGTGGGAAAAAGGTGGGAGAAGTGGGGCTAGCTGAGTTGTTCCCTTTTTAATTTATTCCTTCATGCATTCTGGGCATCACTGGCAAGGGGTGCATTTATTATCTGTTCTTAATTGCTCTTGAACTGAGTGGCTTGCTAGGCCAGTTCAGAGGGCAGTTAGGAGTCAAACACATTGCTGTGGGTCTGAAGTCACATGTAGGTCAGACCAAGTAAGGATGGCAGATTTTCTTCCCCACAGGGTATTAGAAAACCACATGGGCTTTTAGACAATCAATGCTAGAGTATTTCTCCCATTGGTTAACAAAGGAGCAATATTTATGCTAGGGGAAAATTCTATTCCAGATTTCTTGACCTTTCCAGTAAGTGAGGCAGTGTGAAAGTTACAGCAAGTAGGAGTCTAACAGAAATAAGAAACAAGAATCACAAAAAGTTAGCATGCAGGTACAGCAAGTGATTAGAAAGGCAAATGGAATGTTGGCATTTATTGCATGGGGAATTAAATATAAAAGTCTTGGTGCGGCCACATCTGGAGTACTGTGTACAGCTTTATTTGATAAAATATATAATTGTACATTAGCAGTTCAGCGAAGGTTCACTCAAGTCATTCCTGTGATAAGGGGCTTATTTTACGAAGAAAGGTTAAACAGGTTGGACCTAAACCTATTTAAGTTTAGAAGAATGAGAGGTGATCTTATTGAAACACATAAGATCCTGAAAGGACATTACAGGGTGGATACCGGGAGGATGTTTACTCTTGTGGGTGAGACTAGAATTGGGGGACACAATTTAAGAATGAGAGGTATCTTACTCTTGTGGGGGAGACTAGAATTGGGGGACACAATTTAAGAATGAGAGGTATCCCTTTTAAGACAGTGGTGAGGAGATTTTCTTTCTCTGAAGGTTGTTAGTCTGTGTGATTCTCTTCCCCAGAGAGTAATGGATGCTGAGTCATTGAATTTATTCAAGGCTGAGTTAGATAGATTTTTGATAGGGGTTATGGGGGGGCGGGCAGGAAAGTGTTGAATGGCAGAACAGGTTGAAAGGGCCAAATGGACTATCCTTGCTCCTAAGTCCAATATTCTTATGTTTCTAAAGGAGAAACCTCTTAAAGAAGTTCTATAGAAAGTTAATGTTTATCCTTAATGTGTCTTACTCTCTACCTGACTCACTCCAGGCAGAACTCTCAGAAGAAAAAATATATTTTCTAATCCATTAGTAGCAAACTCATCTTTCTTCAGTGGGCAGATTGGAACTTTTTGTTCTGCATTTCTGTTTCTAATAAGGCACATTCACACTAAATCATGGGATCTTTATAACAAATATCTGCAATAGGAAACTTTCTCTACAGTTTGAAAGGAAAACCATCTTCATGAAAAAGGAATTGGCAAACATTTGTTTGTAATGCAGGATGCCTGACAAATTATATGTCAGCACATAATTTCACCACTTGCATATGATTTTAGCATGGGAAAATTGCATTAACTTTTCTCCTTCCCCAAATTTGCCCAACAGTGTTTACCCTTTGAAATTTAAATAGAAAAAGACAATTATGATCTTAAATGAGTAGTAAATTAACACCTTAAACAATAGCAGAGTATACCCGTATTGGTCAATGGCACCTGAATGAGGTTTGTATACTTGAGACTGGAAGCACATTCTCTGCCTCTGTAAATAATAAGCTGTTTACAGCTTTTCACCAAAGCTTACACATTAAGCGACCCTTTTCTTTATTGTGCAATCAGGCTCCCTACAACATAAGTGATGTAACTAGTCTGCATGTACAAGTATGATTGCTTGCATGTCCAAAGCATATCCTACACCTTCCTGGTCAAAATAATTACAACCCGAGGTATAATATAACAGTACCTTGTGTTAGTCTTTGAAACTTTGAATTTGTTCCATCAGATTGTCTGACCAAACTGCTTTTTTCAGGAGCTAAAGTCTTATTTCTGCTCATCAAACAGTTTGTGTTTTTTGAGTCCTCAGTCGACACCTAAAGGCCAGAAAATCACATGAACATTAAAAGTCTCTCAGTGTACCAAATACTGAGAGGGCTAAATTCAATAGCTTCCAAAAAGGAGCTAGGGAATTGTGATGTGCAATTAACCTGCAACCATTGACTGCAAGGCAGGCCACACACTAACTTTATGCTGCCTGCTCATTTCAATAACTTTAGACTACAGCCAGAGAGCTAAGTGCTGTTGATTGACTGGATGCATCAGCAAGGGCCCAATATCATGAGTGACTACCTACCCTGCACCACTTAAAATTAGCTTCCAATCTGGAGTATATTAACAACAAGTCTTTATTAACAATTCTTAGCTATGTACGTATTTACAGTAGAAGGTGCAGGTATGGAGTTAACTCCATCCAAGGATTTTACACAACTGTGTCCATCTCCAGACTGACCCTGGCTCTGGTCAGGTGTCTTCTTACATTACTGTATGGGTGGTACTGTCCTCAGTCCCACATTAATCCTTTATGTACCAAACCCTTCTATTACACCTCCCCAAGTATTTATCCCATGGAAGTAGAGGTACTTTAGTTTACTTCCACGTCTTGCATTGCTATATGTCTTGTGCATTGAATTTATTTTTACAACTTTGATGCTATTCTAACATTATTGCTTTTACAGTATTAACATTAATAACACTCTCATTATTCCATCTTGCCCCTCCAAATCATCAATCTGGAGGCTTTTAACCCTTTCACATCACATTCACCATTCTGTTGGGAGAGTGGCATGCTCTGGTGTTGCTTGTTCTTGTTGTTGGCCTGGAGGTTGGGCTGGTGTTTCTCTGCTTTCATCTGCTTCTTCCATTGCTCGAGGTTAAACTGCACCTGGTTGGTCTGGCTGGTTTGAGGGTACATGGTTGTTGTTATCCTTGATTGTTTCTTGCGGGGTGCACTAAAACGTTATTTGTTTATTCACCTGCTGAAGGAGCCGTGCTCCGAAAGCTCGTGATTCCAAATAAACCTGTTGGACTTTAACTTGGTGTTGTGAGACTTCTTACTGATTTGTCTATTTGACAGTGTTTTTTCTTCTTCCTTCTTCATTTAGGCTATTTGGCAGCTTCCAGATAGCTGTGTCAAGGATAAGATCATCTTTAGCTTGTGGCAGGTCAAAGAATGAATTGTTTGCAAAACCCACCATCATTCTGTCTCAAATGAGCTCAGACTTTAAATACCCAACTTCACATCCTTCAGCCATCTTATAGAGATTGTTAATGAAGGAATTGATAGATTCCTTGGAGTTGGATTCTCATTACATTTAGCTCTCTCCAGTATTCTATTGGATCTCAAGTTAAAAAAGACATTGAGAGATTTCAAATCATCACCAAATTTGGCAGATAATAACATCAAGAACTTATTTCTTTTTTGTCATTTTGAGTGTCTGAAGACCTGTAAATAAGCATTCACCTTTATATTGTATCTGGCCAACTGTGAGTCATTGCACTGAGAGAACAACACCCCACCTATCGCAATCCCCAGCCCCTGGCGACATCCCACATTCAATGGCATAACCATTGCCAAATTCTCCACCATTAACATCCTGGAGGTTATCATTAACCAGAAACTGAACTGGACCAGTCATATAAATACTGTGGCACCAAGAGCATATCAAAGGCTGTGAATTCTGCAGTGAGTAACACCTCCTGACTCCAAAGTATTTTCACCATCTATACGGCAGGAGTGCAATGTAATATTATCCACTTGCAGATGTGCACAATTCCATCAACACTCAGGAATCTTGATACCATCCAGGATATAGCATCCTGCTTGATTGGCATCCCATCCACCACCGACACACAGTAGCAGCAGTGTTCACCATTTAAAAAAGGTCAATTCCTGCACCTCGTCAAAGCTCTTTCAATAGCACCTTCCAAACTTCTACCATTTAGGAGAACAAGGGCAGCAAATGCATCGGAACACCACAACCTGGAGGTTCCCCTTTAATCCACATTTAATCTAGACGTGGAAATATATCGCTGATCCTTCACAATCACTGGGCCAAAATCCCGGAAGTTTCTCCCTAACTGCAGTGCAGGTATGACACAATGGACTGTTGTGGTTTGGGAAAGTAGCCCATCAACATAGCACAAAGAGTTAACAGATGGGGTATGCTAATCTATGAAGTAGATGATGTTGAAGCATTAACACTAGTCAGTCATGTGTCAGATTGTCTGGGCCTGATTTCACCATCACGTTGTGCCCATTTTTGGGTGCGAAAACTTGGTAAAGTCAGGCGTGAAGTGAGTAGCGCGATCTGTGCCGGTTCCCCCTTTACCAAGGCCTGAAAATAGCCACGATCGGGACTGCACCTGAAATGGGCGCAATGGCCATTTAAATGCATTTAAATTGACTTAATGAGCTGCACATCCAACCTTACCGGCACTTTTCCCTTTACCACCACGTTCGCCCATCCAGATTCGATGTGAAACAGACATATTCTACAAAAATCTGATTCGTGCACTCCAGCTAGTGAGGAGGTAAGTGCTCAGTATCCAATGGCTCTCTGCTTGAGATTGGTGGTGGTGGTGGGTGGGGGCTGTGGGGGGGGGGGCAGGTGGGTCCGACGGCTCTCTGCTTGAGATCGATGGGGAGGTGGTGGTTCCACTGCCACTCTGCCTCTGATTAGTGAGGGGGTAGGGGGGATCTGCTGCCACTCTGCCTGTGATCAGTGAGGGGGAAGGGGGGTCCGCTGCCACTCTGCCTGTGATCAGTGAGGGGGAAGGGGGGTCCACTGCCACTCTGCCTGTGATCAGTGAGGGGGAAGGGGGGTCCACTGCCACTCTGCCTGTGATCAATGAGGAGGAAGGAGGGGGTCCGCTGCCACTCTGCCTCTGATCAGTGAGAGGGAAGGGGGGTCCGCTGCCAGTCTGCATGTGATCAGTGAGGGGGAAGGGGGGTCCGCTGCCACCCCACCTATGATCAGTAAGGGGGAAGGGGGGGTCCGCTGCCACTCTGCCTGAGATCGGTGAGGGGAATGGGGGAGGGGGCCGCAATCGGTCTGGGTGGTGGAGGGGGTGGGGGGATAAGGGGGTCAGTAATGTTGTGGGGGCAGGACAATGTCTGTGGGGGCCAGGGGGAGGCATTATCCGGCCTGGGAGCCATGTGGCATTCTATCTTTTTTTATGTGCATGTGCAATTGGAGGCGCCATTCGGAGCTGCAGGAATTTGGGTGCGTTAAGCCCTGCCCACAGGCTTCTGCAGCATGTTTTGGAATCGCTGATATTTTTGCAGGCAGAGTGCGTATGGGAGCGCCTGAGAACGAGGCTAAAAGTCGGGTCTGAAACACTCCCAGTTTCAAGTTCACCCAGCACTTAGAATCAAAATCTCTTTCTCTCTCTCTCATTTGCCTATTCTGTAACCTAATAAACGAGTGTTAAACAGATAGCAGAGTATATTTGCAAATGGGACCTGATCTCAGAACAATCACCAGCTTTTAAAGGGGAATTAGCGATGGAGAATAGCTGCTGGCCTTGCCTATGCTACTCCCATCTCATGAATCAAAAAAATGTTGTGATGGTCAGTGACAGCGGAAGTTCAGGTGTTGGACGATCAATGCATGGAGAATTGGGTTTGTGGATTCTGGTATTCCATTCAACTGAGTCCTTCGTAGACAGCCCATCCAGCAGAGTTGCCTCAGTTGCATTTCCCATTTTCCTCCTCCTGCTCGTGCTCCTGCTTCTCAGATGCTTCACATATAGCCAGTGACAGCAGCTGTCATCTCATGACACCTGTTCTGCTGAGTACAGCAGGGCTTCTCCAGAACTGTCCAGGCAATAAAAGCGTCCTTTCAACAGCCCATTGGTCTTGTCCTATTACATTTCATGGGACCATACAGGTTTATGTTATGCTTTCCACACATTGGTATTTGGGTTACACACTGAAGTCATCAGCAATGTCACCAGCTCTTGTCACCCTTTGAAAGAATCTTTGTCAGTGTTGTGCCTGTCTATCATTTCAATAGCCTTGTTTCTATATCTAAGTACAAAACTCCTTGGTCATTATATTTTATTATTTAGATTCAATGCGGGTACTGTTTTGGAATGTTTTCTTTGTCATGCACCAAGCCTCACTGGCAGAAAAAGATTAAACAACTGCACATGTAGTTGAAAGAGTGAGGTAGGGATTCAAAAAAGTGAGGTATTGGTATATCTGGTAAAGAATAAAATAGATTCATTAGAAGGATGCCAGGGATGAGATGGCAGCAAGGGTTTAAAAAATTAGGACTATGTCATTACAGCCGAGAAGCTTAAAAGCAATTTTATAGAAGTGTTCAGTTTTGAAGATTTTTTTCACAAAATCTACCATGCAGGGTCCCAGATATTAATCATATTTTTAAACGCTGCACTATAGTGCCATGAGGGTAGGAGGGTATCAACAGGCTTTCAACTAATACTCATTTTAAGCCAACTGACTCTCACAACTACCCTGACTACACTTCCTAACACCCTGCTTCGTGTAAGGATTCCATTCCATTTTCCAAGTTTTTCCGTCGCCTCTGTTCTGATTATGCAATCTTCCACAACAGCACTTTAGAAATGCCTTCCTTTTTTCTCAACTGAAGATTCTCCTCCATGAAAGGGCCCTCAACTGCACTTGTGCTCTCACCTCTTCCTGCCCTCCTAGAACTGCAATAGGACCCTTGTCCTCACCTTCTACCCCACCAGCTTCCACATCCAATGATCGTCCTCTGCCATTCCCGTCACCGTGTGGAGATGCCGGCGTTGGACTGGGGTAAACACAGTAAGAAGTTTAACAACACCAGGTTAAAGTCCAACAGGTTTATTTGGTGTGGCTTTTGCTACCAAATAAACCTGTTGGACTTTAACCTGGTGTTGTTAAACTTATTCCCGTCACCTCCAGCATGATGCCACTACCAAACATATCTTCCTCTCTCTTCCCCTGTCAGCATTCTAATGGGACTGTTCCCTCTGTAACACCCTGTCCCCCAATACCTCATTCCTTTCCCGTGACAGCTTCCCATGCAAATGAAAAATATATAATACTTGCCTGTTTACTGTCTCTCTGCACAATATTCTTCTAGATATATTTATTTTTTATTTTAATTTCTATTTCAATATACTGTATTCTTTGCTCACAATGAAGTCTCCTCTACATTAGGGAGACCAAATGCAGATTGGATGAACGCTTTGCAGAACCCTCTGCTCAATCTGTAAGCATAATCTCCATCTTCCAATGGCTTGCCATTTTAATCTCCAACTTGCATTCAATGTTCAAGTGAAGTTCAACGCAAAATTGAGGAACACTGCCTTATCTTTTGATTAGGCATTTTACAGCCTCCAGACTCAACGTTGAGTTCAACAATGTCAGGCCATAAACTCTGTTTCCCCGTTTTGGTTTTCCTGTTTTGCTTTCGGATACAGCAGTTCATTATTGTGTCATTCACACCCACTCTGGGCAAATTTTTAATTTCTTCACTCCAGCCAAAGTCACTACCTTTCCATTCTCAACCCTAACACAGACCATCCCTTTTTTCTTCTTTCTCCCCCTCCGTCTGTCCTTTTGCTTGCTTAAAATCTATTACATTTCTATTTCCCATCAGTTCTGAAGAAGGACCTTGGCCTGAAATGCTATCTCTGTTTCTTTCACCACAGACACAGTCAGACCTACTGAGTATTCCTAGCATTTTCTTTTCATTTATACTTCATTGCATGTTATAGAGAAGAACCTATATATTACAATGTTTGATTATCTCATCAATACCTCTAGAATATCTTTGTTTGCATCACCATAAAGTCCCAAATATTTATTTATAGGACAATTATAAATTCCAGATAATCCAACATCATTGATGATTAGAAGAAACCCCTTAAATAAAGTGTGCTTCTGTTTACTTTACTCAAAATTGACTCCTGTCTCAACAGAAAGATGAAACCCAACCTGTTACCTGTGAATCACAGATGTTCAGATCAACATTTATCCCGACCTTTTCTCCACATGCAAGGAAGTTATGTAATAAAGGTGATTCTGGATTGGGAGAGCAGACGGAAGTGTCCTCTGCCTGCATGGCTACAGAATCAAAGGACAAAATATTATTTTAAAAATGTGATTTAAAAAAAAAAGAGTTTAAACAGTACCTCCTTATAATAATTTGGTTTTTTATTTAAGAGCAGTGATCTTAGTTCAATTTTTGTTGGCACATGCAGAATTTGCTGGATGCTGCTGGTGTTAAGGCCATGAAGTATTTGCATTCAGCCATACACTTCTTGAAATTTTTTTTCCTGTCATTTAAGAGTATTGAATATTCTAAATATGTTGTAACTGTGGTTACAACCATTGCCTGGTCAATACATGATACAAAGGCCATGCACAGATCCTTAACTGACTCTCAGTTTAAATTTATGTTTGTTTATTTATTAATGTCACAAGTAGGCTTACATTAACACTGTAATTAAGTTATTGGGAAAATTCTCTAGTCGCCACTGGCGACTGTTTGGGTACACTGAGAGAGAATTTAGCATGGCCAATGTACCTAACCAGCATGTCTTTCAGTCTGTGGGAGCACCCGCAAGAAACCCACATAGACACAGGGAGAACATACAGACTCCGCACAGGCAGTGACCCAAGCCGGGTCCCTGGCACTGTGAGGCAGCAGTGCTAACCACTGTGTTGCCCCGGTGTTCTTGATTGGATTTGAGCACTTGATTAAATATCCACAAACAGAAAAATACAAAAGTGTTCACTTAGACAACAAGCAATAAAAACGAATGGTTGGAGAACAGGCATTCCCAAACTGGGATCCACAGATCACCAGGGGTCTGTTAAAGGTCTCCAGTGGGTCTGCGAAGCTGACTAGTCAGCCTATCAGCTTACAGTGCTCTGAGAGGCCTTGCTCTGATTGGCCAATTTGATTTATTCCATCTCCCTGTTGCTGGGCAGAATAGCCCATGGGCGGCTGAACTGGTAGGTGATGTATTGGGCAGAAAGCAGGCAGTGGCGGCAAGAAAAGGCTATGCATGGCCTACAAGTGGCTGCAGCGGGGCTTCAAGAAGGGAGCTTGTGGGGTTCGGGTCTCAGGAAATGGCAGGGGGTTGGTTCTGGCCTCGAGAAAGGAGTGGGGAGAGGTGGTTCTGGCCTCGAAGGGAGGTCGGGCCTCAGATTGAGGAATATGAGTGTGCTGTGTGTGAGAGGATGTGAGGGCAAATGTGTGTGAATGTGAGAGAGAGGGGTGAGTAAGCAAGGTGTGTATGTGTGAATGTGAGAGAGAGGGGTAAGTGAGAGAGGTGTGTGTGTGTGAATATGAAAGACAGACGTGAGTATATGTGTGAATGTGAGACAGACGTGTTTGTGCGTGATGTGTGTGAGATGTGTGTGTCCAATATTAGAATCAGCTTTCCTGCATCATTCCTCCCAATAAAAATGTCAAAGGGTAAGACGTATATATTTTTAATTAGAGAACTTTTAAACTATTACCAGATTAATGTATGCATAACTATAGCTAGAAAAGACTTGTTTACATCTGATTTTTGTGTTCCCTTTCATAGCAACAAAAAGGGGAGCCAACATTGAGAGTGCTTGGTGTTTCCTGATGCTATTGGTAGGTCATTAGGGGTTCCGTGGCTCAAAGTTTGGGAAATCCTGACTTAGAATAATCTACCATAATGATAAAATATTGATTATAATTGATAGATATAAATACATTATTTTGATGAAAATCTATATATTTTGTATATTCTTTATAAAGGGAGCACTATATGTTGAGCGGCATTTTTGTTTAAATTTAAAATTGCGACACATGCCAGAATAAAACAATTACTATCATCAAAATTAAGATTCTTAGAAACTGCTTATTTTCCCAAAAAATACAGATTAGTGTTACAGACATTTCTAATTCAAATGATTTTGTCTTTTATTAATAGATTTGAACGATTTGCTTATTCAGTTACTTAATTTCCTGTATTCACTTATGTAGGACCTTCTATGCAATGGCAGGGCAGTTAGTAATCATTGTCTAAACTATTTCACTCTACATTCCTATAAAGTAATTTAGAAGGAAGTAACTTTGTCTCATAAAATGCTTGAAAATCTTAATTCAAACTAAAGCAAGCAAGTTTACCTTGTAGTGATAGTTGATTTGGTATTACATCAGACTGTTGTTCTCTTCCTGTGTTTTTCACATGGGTTTCATATGGAGTTACCAATCTCCTGTTTGAATTGTAAAAAATCAAATCTCTGTAAAGCACAACTGTGACGTTAGTGTACCTTTAAAAAGTGTTTTTTTTTAAATCATGTACTCTGCAGTTGTAAGCAAACGTTTTCAATTTGTTTTTCTCATTGTTGCCAGGCTGTGTATGAGTTTTTTTTATTGCTGCTTAAACAGGGGTTTGTTTCTTTTACTGGGATGTTTATAGCTCTGCATTGATGGGAGAAAAAATGGTTGGCAGGTCAGGTGTTGGAGGAGTTTTTTTCATTTTCAGTGTGGAGCTACAGGTTTGAGTTTTAGTTTTAGAAGCGGCATCAAGCTGAAAATAAGTCTCTCTCTCTCCCTGGTTTTGGAAATTCTGCTAGTTAGGTGAAAGCAAGGTCTTACCTGTCTGAAAAGGGGAATCGGCTGTTGGTGGCTTTCCCAGAGTCCTTGATGTTTTGGGAAGCTGTTCTGACTTCAAACTGTTCTGAGTCTATCCAGAGAACTGCAGACTTCATTCAAAGGACCCAAGTCCAGTATTACATGAGCATCAGTCTTTGCTGTGTTTAAACCTGTGAAAAGGGTCCTTTGTCTATGGGATTGATTTGATTGGAACACGTTAGGTATATTTGTTAAGGGTTAGACATTATAGTGGTTGTTCTGTTTCTTGTTTGTAATTGATGAAAGTTCTTGCTAATTTTCTTACTATACATGTTAACTATATTCTTAAATAAACTTTGTTTGATAAAAGCTCCCAAGTGGGTCATTTGAATCATATCTGAAATGGAACATATCATGCTTATCCTCGCCAAATTTAAGAGGCAAAACTAATGATCTTGGTAGGCTCCATAAAACACTTTGGAGTTTCTGACCTGAACCATAACACAGCATAATATTGTACTTGTTCAATAAGTATATAATAGGAACTTAGTTTTCATGTATATTTATAAATGTGGAGGAGGTTAAAAGGAAAATACATATTTTTAAAAGCATTATATTTTTGGTATAGGTTTTAACTGCATTCATTCTGCCAGTTGTAATATATACTTCTGGTGTGGCAACAGCCGCTCTTTTATCCTGTTCAATCTCTTGTGGCTAAACTCCACTTGCCCCTCAAAGAAAACAATTTTTTAACTATCTCAGTTGAAATCAGGCCCAATAGAGTCATAGAATCATAAGAACATAAGAAATAGGAGCAGGAGTAGGCCATCTAGCCCCTCGAGCCTGCCCCGCCATTCAATAAGATCATGGCTGATCTGATAGTGGTTTAGTTCCACTTACCCGCCCGCTCCCCATAACCCTTAATTCCCTTATTGATCAGAAATCTATCTACCTGTGACTTAAACATATTTAACGAGGTAGCCTCCACTGCTTCAATGGGCAGAGAATTCCAGAGATTCACTACCCTCTGAGAGAAGAAGTTCCTCCTCAACTCTGTTCTAAACTGACTCCCCCTTATTTTGAGGCTGTGTCCTCTAGTTCTTGTTTCCTTTCTAAGTGGGAAGAATCTCTCTGCCTCTACCCTGTCTAGCCCCTTCATTATCTTATATGTCTCTATAAGATCTCCCCTCAGCCTTCTAAACTCCAACGAGTACAGGCCCAATCTACTCAATCTCTCCTCATAAGCTAACCCCCTCATCTCTAGTATCAACCTGGTGAACCTTCTCTGTACTCCCTCCAAGGCCAATACATCCTTCTGCAAATAAGGGGACCAAAATTGCACATAGTACTCCAGTTGTGGTCTCACCAGTACCTTGTACAATTGCAGCAAGACCTCCCTGCTTTTATACTCCATCCCCTTCGCGATAAAGGCCAACATTCCATTTGCCTTCTTGATCACCTGCAAACTGAGTTTTTGCGATTCATGCACAAGGACCCCCAGGTCCCTCTGCACAGTAGCATGTTGTAATTTTTCACAATTTAAATAATAGTCCATTTTACTATTATTCCTTCCAAAGTGGATAACTTCACACTTGTCAACGTTATACTCTATCTGCCAGATCCTCGCCCACTCACTTAGCCTATCCAAATCTCTCTACAGACTTTCCGCATCCTCCACGCAATTCGCTTTCCCAATCATCTTTGTATCATCCGCAAACTTTGTTACCCTACACTCGGTCCCCTCCACCAGATCGTCTATGTATATGGGAAACAGTTGAGGCCCCAGCACCGATCCCTGTGGCACGCCACTAGTCACCAACTGCCAACCAGAAAAGCACCCATTTATTCCAACTCTCTGCTTCCTGTTAGATAGCCAATCCTCAATCCACGCTAACACTTTACCCCCAACTCCGTGTACCCTAATCTTCTGCAGCAACCTTTTGTGATGCACCTTATCGAACGCCTTCTGGAAATCCAAAAACACACATCCACTGGTTCCCCTCTGTCAACTGCACTCGTTACATCTTCATAAAAATCCAATAAATTCGTCAAACACGACTTTCCCTTCATGAATCCATGCTGCGTCTGCTTGATCGAACCATTTTTTCCAAGTGTCCTGCTATTTCTTCTTTAATGATGGATTCCAGCAATTTCCCAACTATGGACAGTGTAGAAAAGGCCCTTCGGCCCATCGAGTCTGCATCAACAATAACTACCACTAAAGTTGCACTAATCCCATTTTCCAGCACTTGTCCCATATCCTTGAATGTTATGATGTTTCAAGTGCTTATCCAAATACTTTTTAAAGGTTGTAAGATTTCTGGCCTCCACCACCTTCTCATTCAAGATGCCCAGCTCCCTCTGAGTGAAAAAAATATTTTCTCAAATCCCCTCTGACTTTCCTGTCCCTTGCCCTAAAACTATGCCCCCTCGTGATTGACCCTCAGCCAAGAGGAACAGCTCCTTCCTATTCACCCTGTCCATACCTCTCGATCTCATACACTTCAATCAAGTCCCCCTCAGCCTGCTCTGCTCTAAAGAAAGCAATCCAAGCCTATCCAGTCTCTCCTTATAGTTCATATGCTCCATCCCAGGCAACATCCAGGTGAATCGCCTCTGTACCCTCACTAATGCAATCATATCATTTCTATAGTGAGGTGACCAGGACTGTACTCCAGCTGTGGCCTAAACAATGTTCTGTACAGCTCCAACATTACCTCCTTGCTCTTATACTCAATGCCACAACTGATAAAAGCAAGTGTCCCATATGTCGCCTTAACTATCCTGTTCATCTGCTCTGCCACCTTCAGGGATCTGTGAATAAGCACCACAAGAGTCACTAGTGTCCTGCCATTCATTAAATACTCCCTTGTCTTGTTACTTCTTCCAAAGTGCATCACCACACACTTATCAGGGTCAATACCATCTGCCACTGCTCTGCCCATCTGACCAACCCTCTATACCTTCCTGTAACCTACGACCACCTTCTTCACTATTAACCACATTACAAATCTTGGTGTCATCTGCAATCTTGCTTATCATTGCCCTCATATAAGCGTCTACATTATGCATGTATATAACAAACAATAAGGATCCCAGCACTGAACCTTGTGGTAAACCAGTGGATACTGGCCTCTAGTCACAAAAACAGCCTTCTACTACCTAACTTTGTGTCCTATTACTAAGCCAGTTTTGGATCCATCTTGTCAAATCTTCCTGTATTCCATGTACTTCAACCTTTTCAATCAGTCTCCCATGTGGGACCTTATCAAAGGCTTTGCTAAAATCCATATAAACTACAGCAACTGCACTTCCCTCATCCACACACTTGGTCACATTTTCAAAAGATTCTAACAAATTTGTTGCATGTTGCATTTGAGGCATCACCTCCCTCCGACAAACCCAAGCTGACTATTCCTAATTAACCCATGCCTTTCCAAGTGGATATTAATCCTCTCCTTCCTAATGTTCTCCAATAGTTTCCCTACCACTGACATGAGATTTATCGGTCTGTAATTTCCTGGTTCATCGCTCCTACCCTTCTTGAAAAGCATAACCACATTAGCCACCCTCCAGTCCTCCAGCGCTTCCCCCATGGCCAGAGAGGAATTAAAAAATTGTGTCAGAGCCTCTCCAATTTCCTGCCTTGCCTCCCACAGCAGCCTGGGTAGCAATTCATCTGGGCCTGGGGATTTGTCCACTTTCAAGCCTGTCAGAGCCTCTCATTTTTCCTATGCCAAACTGTGCAAGTTCCTCACAGTCCTTTTCCTGAATTTGAATCCATTTTAACATCATTAGCTAGGTTCAAGTCAGATGTTCAGACCTCACTAAATCTTGATTTGATTCGATTTATTATTGTCACATGTATTAGTATACAGTGAAAAGTATTCTGAAAACCTTCCCATGCACCAGCGTACTGTCACACAGACGAAGTAAGTATCCCTCTCCACCTTGTACCAGGGTGTGCAAGGGGACAGTATATGCTGGACAGCTGCAGGGGGGGTTAGTTCAAGGGTGGTGGGGGTAAGGGGAGCAGGGTTTTGGGGTGAGGGGAGCAGTTTGGGGGTCTCTCCCCTGATGGGGGGGGGGGGGGGGTCATGATTGGTGTGTGTTGCCATAAAGCCATCAGCTATGTCTTAAAAGCCATCAGAGCCCAGAGCTATTCTGAAGTGTGTCTGTCTCAAAGTCCCTTCAGAGCACAAAATGAATGTAAAGGCTTTCTGGTTTCACAGCTGCTGACTGCCCTGAGTAATTCTAGAGGAAGGCTTTCTGTTTTAAAATCTTTTCAGTGCCATTAGTGACTCTTCTGCTTGTTTGGCAAAGAAGTGAGAATGAGCACATAGTTCAAAGTTGCTAGTGGCATGGGGGTATAGACCATTTGGGGGAGCATGAGGTGGGGGGGGGGGGGGGGGGGGGGGGGAGGGAGTAGAGACTGAACGAGACTGCCCCAAGGGGCTGGTTGAATGAGATCCTGAAAGAGAAGGAAGGATGGTAATGAGGAGGGGGTGGGGGGGAGGGGGTGGGGGGGGGGGTCACTATTTAGAAATTATACAGTGGCTGCCCAGGAGTCTTAGATTACAGGATGACAAAGCCCAAATATAGGTGCCTATATGTGTCACCTGTCTGTGTCTCAGAGTAACTGTGCCCTCTCGCATTCGTGAGAGTTCTGCTTATCTAACTAATTGGCCTATCATAATTTGAGCCTTACCAATGTCAGCTGCCCCCAGCCTCAAAGTCAAGGAGAGGGGTAGAATTTTGTGTATTAAGGATAAAAGATTGGGTGCAGGGCATCAGGAGGAATGTGTTGAGCCTTGCAGCCACTACCCATCCTTAGAGGATGCAAAGGATGCAATGCTCACATTGGCATTCAGTTGACCCTGCACATGAGGGATAGGCAGCCATTGAAGCAGCCTGCCAGAACTCCGTGATGTCAATATTAAGGGAGGAAACAACCTGACGGGAGGCCATAGGCAACTGAGTAGAAAGGGCATTGACCAGGGTTGGTCAAATGATGAAGTTGGAAGAGCCACAGACGTGCAAGCATGCGCTTGCTGTCGAATAAGGTGTAGGGTTGACAGCTTCCAGGACCAGAGGGACCAGTGGTGTAGAGAGGGTCTGAAGGTAGCACGATGGAACATGAACCTGACTGTCTTTCTCTGTCTCTCATTCCTCGCAGAGGTCTGAGATTCATCAGGGTGGAGCCAGTGAACAGGCGATTATACTGACCACTGTGCAGGAGGAGCACAGACTCCAGCTAAGGCAGGCCGCATTCAGGGACAACTCTATGCCAGGAGGCCAGAGTGTCACAGGGCAAGCTCAAAGGCAGTCCACCCATCAGGCCAAAGAGGAGGCTCAAAGGGAAAGAAGAAGGAGACCAAGGGTGTTCATGGAGCTGTTCGACAACATGTGTGGCAGGACACTCTGCCTCACAATGGAGATGATGGGGCACCTGAACGACCTTCTATCAAACCTTGTGCCATGTGGAGGAGGAGGAAACCCCACTCCATGTGGCCGTGAAGGTCACAGCAGGCCCTGAATCTTTATGCAACTAGATCGTCCCAATGTTTTATGGGTAATCTCTGTGGGATCTTGCACTCATCTGCACACAGATGCATCCACAAAGTGATGATGGATGCATTGTATGCCCAGACTTTGGACTACTGCTCCCTGGCTCAGTTTGAGTGAGGGTTGGGGCCACATCCCTTTGTCATTTTACTCCAGAGGGGGAGAATGAGCTAGGTCTAGGATTCACTGAATAATGGCAGAGTCCATCCAGGATGACAATGAGGTATTAAGGTTGTGAACAACAATAGCTTTGAATGAGATGAGTTGTGATTGTGACAAATTATTTTGAACTCTAACTACCTATGCCTTACTGCACCCATGCCCACTACCTCTAGGTGCGTTCCCAGGTCACACATCAGAAATGGAGGCGGCCTGCTACCTTCTTCACCCAGTTGCCTGAAACACCTGGCAGACATCCTCTGGAGGGCCTGGCCAACTTTTGGATAGCACTGGTGTAACCACATCACCCAGTTCTGCCTGCTGTCCCTGAGCTGCTTCAGTGTCAGAAGGGCTAGTCACTGCCAGAGTCTCCTTAGTGGAAGAGACTGGGTTGGGCTTGAGTACTTCCTCCTTCCTCAGGCTGCTCATGGGCCCCTGGGTTAATCCATGGGAGGGAGGGGCAGCAGGGGTGAGCTCCAGAAGCCTCAACATATTCTGCACTTCGAGTCTAGAAGGTCCATTATTATTTCATGGTGTCAACGTTCTCAGAAATGGTCCTCTGTGTCTGCACCATACTGTCGAAGTCCTCAGCCATGGTCCTCAGTGACTGAGCCATGGCTTGGAGTTTACCAATCATGGCTCTGATGTCTTGACTTAGGCTTTGCACTGCAGTGTTGGCCTGGGTGCTACACCAATGCCAGCAACATCTCCTGCTACTGAAGGCTCTGGGACTCTTCCAATCAGCCTTGTAGTTGCAGGAATGTTGCTGACAGCAGCTCCTGATATTCCTGGCTCTGCTTTTGTATTTCTAGCAGCTGATGGAGAGATATGTCCAGAGGCATGGCACTTGTCTTGGGCACAGCTGTGTCCTGGGATCTAGCAGACCGCCAACTGTCTGATCCCTGGGACGTTCCTGCATCCACCTGATGCGCATCAGAAGCAGTGCAGTGCACACCAGAAAGTGACCCAGAAGCCTGTCAGCTAATTTCATCCACCAAGGGATCCAGCACTAATTCCTGTGGTACACCACAGGACATAGGCTTCCAGGCACAAAAACAATCTTCGACCATCGCCCCGTGCTTCCTGCCACAAAGCCAATTTTGAATCCAATTTGCTGGATTGCCTTGAATCCCATGGTCATAATGGTCAAGAATCCATTTGTATTTCTCTCCCTCAAATACTTAATTTTTTTTTAGTATGTGATGAGCAATTTTAAAAGGGTTGTTTGTTCTTTTTAATATAATTGCTTTATTGAATTTGCCTTTGCCATGACAGTGGTTCATTCACTAACTGGTAATCTGCCTTCATTAGAATATTCAAAGCAATGTCATTTTGGCTTTGTCAGCTTACTTCTAACATGTGCATGAAAGTCATCAACAGTTTATAAAGAATTCAAATTGATCTGGACTCAATAACAAACCAAAATAGATTCATTTAGATTTCCTACTGTTTGTAGACAATAAATTTTCTGTTGTATTAAATTTAAACTTACTTTTTATACTTGAGAAGTTCTTGCACAATCTCTACTGCTGTGTTATCTGCTGATGTAAGATCCCTCAGTTTTTCCAACATGTCCACACCTTGTACAGTTAACATAGGGGGAGTCTGGCCATCGAACCTGTTGCAATTTACATCCAATGACTCTTCTCCTGACTGGAAGAAAATATTACTATATATTAAAGAACTTGTTTGCCCAAGGACTTCAACTATTAGAACTATAAGAAATTTGTTTTTAACTGCACATCTCCTGTCTCCTGCAATCTTCACAAATCCCACACTTTCTCTCCTCTCCCTTAAAAAATAACTGCAATAGTTTGCTCATGAGAGTGAATCATTTCATGTTTGGAGATCAACCACCTACTCCACACTGTCACTTCAAATGTATGTATAAGTTTTCTATTTTCATTGAAGAGTAATGGGAAAATATGGGCTAGATTTTACATCAGCAAAGCGAGTGGCTGCTATCCTGTGCGAACCAAAAATAGGGTGTGATGACATTGGGTTGGCAATACTGCTCACACCAGTCTCCAAAATTATGGTCAGCAGCCTGCCTATCAGTTTGAAATTACTAATCAACTGAGCTTGTTAAAAACCCTGTTGTCTGCAAATTTTGTTTCCCCTTGCATTTTTTGGGCATCGGATGTGAAACATTTGGGAGTGTTTTCCAGCAGCTATGATGAGGCAGCACCATGGTGGGAGAAAGGAGACTATGGTTGAATGTAGCAACAGATTCTGTTGGGGAATGTGGCAGCATCGTTTTTTTAAAATTTAAATCTCATTTTGTATCTTGTCTTCAGTTTTAAAAAAAGACTGATTTGGAGAGTAGGCAGCCTTTAAGCTTGTAGCCATGATGGACTTCCAATTCACAGCATTACCTCTCTGCTGCATGATGTCCAGACTACAGTGCCAATTTGGCATGGAGCTCCCCTTTGCATCTCAGTTTGACCTTCCTGCCAGACAACCACTAATTGTTCATCTAGACTCGATTGGACGAGCTGAGACAGTGGTGTCAGGAGAGAACAGACCACTCAATTTACATGCTGCCTCCTTCAACCTTGCCAAAAAAACAAAAATCCAGCCCAATGTTTTCCAATCACATTTTGTTAATCTGTTTTAACAGGGTTACAATTGTAAAGTTTATAAGGTGTTTTGGGACTGCGTCTTTAAAGTAAAATGAAGGGGGTCATGTGGCTGTTCTGCAATCTGCCCGACAGCAAGCCTGGCTAGTTTGATTGTTAGAAATTAAAGATTGCTTTAGTGGGAAGAAGGTGCAAGGTGTTTTCACTTGGAGACATTGACAGCAACCAAACAGTTTATAGACTGAGAGTTTCCAAAGTCCCAGTAAGGTTTTGAGAAATGTTGGGTTGTAAATAGTTATGCTTTAAACTGTTCATTTACTTCCAAGATAAAAGAGAGTTGGAGTCCCAAGGATAATTTATCAGCATTTCCATCTAGATACAAGGCCCATGTGATAGATATTGCCATGGAGGTGGTCTTTGAGAGGATAGGATCTAAGCTATCCCTGAAAAATCACAATGTAAGAGGGACAAGATCCAGGAGAGGGAGAGAAGATATAGGCAGCAAGATGCTACGGTTGACCAGGCAGAAATGTTGGTGGGAGCTTGGGCTCTGCTTGAAAATACCCAAATTCATGAGGAGTTTAAACAAAGTTTAAAGATTCACCAAGCTTGCTCTAGATGAAGAATCTCTGGGAAAAAACCTCACTGTGAAAGGCAATTCTGAGATTAAAAGTTACCAGGCTTGGAAAGGAAAAGAACAGAAGGAGGGGAGGGGGCAATAATTACTTGGACTGGTTTTGGGAGAATGTTTACTTAAAGGACAGTGTAAAGTATATATGAAGAATGTTTTTGATTGTGCTAAAGGCAAAAAGGGAGTGTTCTCTTTTGTCGTTTAAAATGGAAGTTGTCAATAAAGATTGTATTTGGTCAACAGCACTTTTGTTTTTGTCCAACAGATAATTTCCCTCAGTACTGCCGGACTGGGACGTTCGTCTAGATTTTGTACTCAAAAGATTTTGTCTCATCCCAAAGTGGGTGAGGCTGCTACTGACTCAGCTACAGCTGACACATTCAACTTAACTATTATGTAACTAAGGATGCACGATTATGTAAAAGCACTCTACCATGGCCACTTGTGTGTATGTATATAAACAAAAACAGAATAAACCAGTTCAGTTGGTCACTAACTATCAGTTGGGCGGCATGGTAGCACAGTGGTTAGCACTGCTGCTTCACAGCTCCAGGGACCTGGGTTCGGTTCCCGGCTTGGGTCACTGTCTGTGTGGAGTTTGCACATTCTCCTCATGGCTGCGTGGGTTTCCTCCGGGTGCTCCGGTTTCGTCCCACAGTCCAAAGATGTGCGGGTTAGGTTCATTGGCCATGCTAAAAATTGCCCCTTCGTGGCCTGAGATGCGTAGGTTAGACATCAAATTTTGTCATGCCATCCTTTCAGCTATTAACTGGAAGCTCAAATTTCTTTTTAAAAATTATGGGGACGATCTTACCAAAAAAATTCGAAGTGCCAAACGAGTGTGAAAACAGGAGAGTTTCAGATCCGTTTTTTGGGTGAGTTTGAAAATGCAATCTTGCATCACTTTATGCAAAAAATGATGCAGAATCTTTGCCGTTAGTAGGGGGAGGAAACAGGGCCTAAGCTCGCTGGAAAGCCGGCCACTCACAGTAGAGGGTTCAATCATGCATACGCAGATCTCTCTGTTCAGTGCAACAAAACAGAGACATCTGTCAGTTACCTCTCCCCTTGTGATATCCCCTGCCTCCCCGCCTCCCCCAATATTGCTAGCCTCCCCGGTTGAACATCTCCTCACACCCATGGATATTACCTCCCACCCACCGCTGTTAATTAACCCCCCCCCCCGCCACCCCCATCTCACCACCCAGTCAATCACCGCGCCCAGACAGCTCACCGCAGCCGATCACTGGTTACAGAGTGCGCAGTTTCCTCCCTCCCCCGCCCCCGGCCGATCCCTGCGCAGTACCAGGAGCCCCATGAGCAATGGCAGCATATGTGCCTGGTACTGCCAGGGTGTCAGGTTGGCACTGCCCTCCTGCCACTGACCTCCCAGGGGACCTCAATGGCCTCCGGTCCTACCTGCAAGGCCATCACATCAAGTCCCCATTCATGGGGCCATAGGTCTTCACCAATGAAGCCTTTAAGGCAAGTGAATCCAGACAATTACATCCCGGGCTCACTAGTAATATTTAAATCAACATTACCATTAATTTAAATATTATAATCAGCCTTGCACCCTTCCCGGATGCAAGGCTGATCTCGCTGGAAATCCAGGTCTGGTAAGATTGCGAGAGACGAGAAATCGAGCACAAACCCGATTTTTCATTTCTTGTGCAATCTTCCCAGTTCACCCTGCCCATTGACTGGCAAGATAAGTCACCCCCTATCAGTCTCCATGGGGATGAGAACAACAGGATAGTAATCCTCAAAGCAATGCCAAATCTTGACAAACAATCCATTAGTGCTTTCTACAACATTATTTGTTCTGTTTGGCAATTCTCACAAGAGATCATCAGAGAGATAGAAAGGAAGCTCTAAACGAGTGTGAGCTACAGATGGACAGAATGTAGTTAGAATTAAGGAAAAGGAAAATATTTACTACACCACTGCAAGTATTTTAACAGACCACTTGACTGCAATGACTAGATGGAGGACTATACATGTGTAAATGGTGGAGGCCTGAAAGAAAAAAAAGGTAAATATAACTTGCATATAAATTAAACAGATATTGCAGCACCAGTGAGAAAGAGGATAATTATTGTTCTATTGAATTTATTCAAGAAAATGTCTATCTGAACAGGAGCAGGATCGCAACAAAGGTCCGAAGTTTGACCAGGGGTGGAGTGTAAGGTGAGGACCGGGGCAGTGGTGGGGGTGTAGTATGTGGCCTGACAAAGAACATAAGAACATAAGAAATAGGAGCAGGAGTAGGCCATCTAGCCCCTCGAGTCTGCCCCGCCATTCAATAAGATCAAGACAAGAGGAACAACATGGAAGGAGGGCTGTTCAAGAAGGAGAGAAGAGCAAGGGGTCATGATTGCAGGCAGAGGAGAAAGAAGGTGGATGAATGTAATGATCCTGTGCCTTTAAGAAATGTATTTTTATCATGTTTCTTGTAAGTGGTATGTTTAAAGGTCAGCTCTGTTTTGCGAGGTGCTGATTTGTCTAGGAAAACATGCAGTTCCATGTTGAGAATGCAATATAATGACTGTTTTTACCTAATGGTTTGTTTGTCTAAACGTTAATACATTTGTGTTTCCTTGGATTTCCCTTGGAGTTTCAAAGTAGAGTTTTGATTAGGTTGATTGACAGGTCCAGAGTCCTGTGTTAAAGGGCGGATCTAAACTTGCTGGAAAGACAATGCTTTAAAACAGTCAGTTTCTGCTTGGTTCTGAAATAAGCAAAATGTGTCTCTCTGTCTCTCTCTCCAGAAGTGCTCTGAGAACACAAGGACTGGCAATCTAATTATAAGCGTGCAAGTCTGTGTTTGCTAACTGATTTTGAAGGGGGGTTTTAAGTTTATAAGAGGTATATTGCTTGAATTAGAACTCATGGGGATAGGTTAACAGTTAAGAGTTGTGTCTCATCACATTTAAGCATTGTTCAAAGGTTAAACTAATTAATTTGTTATAGTTAAACTGTGTTGTTAAATAAAGTTTGTTTTGATAAAAGCTTCCCAGTTTGGCAGTAGAATTGCACCTGGAATGAAACATCACATCCTCACATTAATGCCAAAAATAGCAAATAGTTGAGGTCTAGTCTAACTTCACAATATACCTTGGGGTTTCTGATCCGTACCCTAACATGAAGACAAACAATGGAAGGCAGAGGGAAGACTAAGGAAAGGGAACCTGGTCCCTGACGAGACGGCATGAAAAGCTCACTAACAAGGGGGTCAAAGGGATACCACATCATTTACTGAAATGGGATGCACAAAGATCTGGTGGGTAGAGGATTGTTTTTTAAACTGGAAGCCTGTGACCAGCGGTGTGCCTCAGGGATCAGTGCTGGGTCATTTGTCATTTATATTAATGATTTGGATGAGAATATAGGAGGCATGGCTAGTAAGTTTGCAGATGACACCAAGGTTGGTGGCGTAATGGATTGTGAAGAAAGTTATCTCCGATTGCAACAGGATCTTGATCAATTGGGCCAGTGGGCTGACGAATGGCAGATGGAGTTTAATTTAGATAAATGCGAGGTGATGCATTTTGGGAGATTGAACCAGGGCAGGATTTACTCAGTTAATGGTAGGGCGTTGGGGAGAGTTACAGAACAAAAAGACCTAGGGGTACATGTTCATAGCTCCTTGAAAGTGAAGTCACAGGTGGACAGAGTGGTGAAGAAGGCATTCAGCATGCTTGGTTTCATTGGTCAGAACATTGAATACAGGAGTTGGGATGTCTTGTTGCAGTTGTACAAGACATTGGTAAGGCCACATTTGGAGTACTGTGTACAGTTCTGGTCACCCTATTAAAGAAAGGATATTATTAAACTAGAAAGAGTGCAGAAAAGATTTACTGGGATGCTATCAGGATTTGATGGTTTGAGTTATAAGGAGAGGCTGAATAGACTGGGACTTTTTTCTCTGGAGCATAGAAGGCAGAGGGCTGATCTTATGGAGGTCTATAAAATAATGAGGGGCATAGATCAGCTAGATAGTCAATATCTTTTCCCAAAGGTAGGGGAGTCTAAAACTAGAGGGCATAGGTTTAAGGTGAGAGGGGAGAGATGCAAAAGTGTCCAGAGGGGCAATTTTTTCACACAGAGGGTGGTGAGTGTCTGGAACAAGCTGCCGGAGGTAGTAGTAGAGGCGGATACAATTTTGTCTTTTAAAAAGCATTTAGACAGTTACATGGCTAAGATGGGTATAGCGGGCAATTGGGATTAGCTTCGGGGTTTAAAAAAAAGGCGGCATGGAGAAGTTGGGCCAAAGGGCCTGTTTCCATGCTGTTAACCTCTATGATTCTATGGCTCTAGGTCCAAGTGAGGCATGGGCAATGCGCAGGTGATGGGTTCAGGTGGAGCATGGTTGAATTGAGGAACAGACCTCTTCTTGAGGCTACTAGCCTTTTTCCCCTGGGTTGCTGATATCCTGTATGGTTTGGTGAAGATAGGTGGGCTGGAGTGAGTGCTATGAGTGTGTTGGACAGGCCCAGCACACTCAGGACCATTGAACCGCCAGCTGACGGGCAGATGAATCAGCTGCCGGTGCACCAATTGACTTGGAGGGGAACTCACCTGTGCATAATTAATGAGGTTCCAAGCGCATAATCTGGCATGGGATAAGCCGCCATTCTGGCCAGTGGGAAAGGCACCACTGGAGTTGCCCACCACTGAACATAATCGCAAAAAAAAGAATTCCACCCCAAATTAACCTCACTAATATATATCAATCTCAGATATTGATCCCAATCATAAATTGATAATCAGTAAACTAGCCAATGTTGAGTTACAGTGACCCAACTGAACTACCTTTATAAACATTATTATCAATTTTGTAAGTAGCTCTGTCTACTGATTATCCTCATCCTCAACACTTATGTTTAGGTGTTGCTAATTATGGTTAAGTTAATAAAAAAATGATACTGTATGACTTCTCTGACTTTTACTTTGAATATTTGGCAAGAAAGGATTATTTCATTCACTCAGTAAATTGAAGGTTGGAAAGGTAATGTGAACAATCTGACATTTAACTTTATAAAACTTCCTTGTAGCTTTATTAGTTCATTTTGAAATCTCAGTTCTAACAAGGATAAGCCAAACCTTTTTAACATTTCCTCATAACTGAGAGTCCATCTGTAATATTGAGCAACTTCAGATGGATTCTTGCCACAATCTACAAAACTTGTTCCTAGCATAATTCTAAAATGAAGCTTTGGTTAAATGCTTTTTGTTTCTAAAGATAGTAATCAGGAATTCTAAGCTCTAATTTCAAAGAATTTTAGGTAATCACCTTGCTGTGAAAGATTACATGAATAGGATTACAGTTTGTATACATAGATTGTCAACAGGGAACCAATTAGTCAATTGAAGCTCGAGCATATTATGCCAGCACACACCACAATTATTTGGAAGCAGTCAGACAGTTGTGCGTTCAAGCTCCTCTCCAGAGACTTGAGTACATAATCCAACTTCAATTTCTGTGTAACATCAGAAGAGTGTTGCTTTCTTGAATGTGCACACTTTTAGATGAGATTCTAAACTGTGGTATTGTTTGCTTGTACAGATGAATTTAAAAGATCCCATTGAATTAATCAAAAAGAGCAGGGAATTCTTCTAGGGTCAGAGCAACATTAACCCCCCCTATCAATATCCTAAGGGGTTACCATTGACTGGAAACTGAATTGGACTAGCCATATAAATACTGTGGTTACAAGAGCAAGTCAGAGGCTGGGGATTCTGCAGTGAGTAACTCACCTCCTGACTCCCCAAAGCCTGTCCACCATCTACAAAGGACAAGTCAGGAACGTGATGGAATATTCTCCATTTGCCTGAATCAGTGCAGCTTTAAAGACACTCAAGAAGCTCAACATCATCCAGAGCAGTCTACTTGATTGGCACCCCATCCACCACCTTAAACATTCAATCCCTCCACCACCAACTGTGTATTTACCATGTTAAAGCTGCACTACAAAAACTCACCACACTTCCTTCAACTGCATCTTTCAAACTTGCAACCTCTAGCACCTAGAAAACAGGCAGCAGATGCATGAAACATTACCATCTGCAAGTTCACCCCCAAGCCACACACCCCTCCAAGCCACGTACCATCGAGACTTGGAACTCCTTCAGAGTTGCTGGGTCAAATTCCTGGGATTCCCTGCCTAGCAGCACTGTGGACGTACTTACAACACATGGACTGTAGCAGTTGAAGAAGGCAGCTCATCATCACCTTCTCAAGGCCAGATAGGAATGGGCAAGAAATGCTGGCCTAGCCACTGATGCCCAGATCCTGTGAACAAATAAGTTAATAATATTCCACTACAAACACTATTATAAAACAAATTATTTGATCATTTCTATTAGCAGCGGGAAACCACACCTCACCAGACCAGACACAGGGAAACCACATCTCACCTTCAGACCAGCGCAGCAGGAAACTGCACCTCACCTTCAGACCAGCACAGCGGGAAACCACACCTCACCAGACCAGACACAGGGAAGCCACACCTCACCTTCAGACCAGACACAGGGAAGCCACACCTCACCTTCAGACCATCACAGCGGGAAGCCGCACCTCATCTTCAGACCAGCGCAGCAGGAAACCACACCTCACCTTCAGACCAGACACAGGGAAGCCACACCTCACCATCAGACCAGCGCAGCGGGAAGCCTCACCTCACCTTCAGACCAGCGCAGCAGGAAACCACACCTCACCTTCAGACCAGACACAGGGAAGCCACACCTCACCATCAGACCAGCGCAGCGGGAAGCCTCACCTCACCTTCAGACCAGCGCAACAGGAAACCACACCTCACCTTCAGACCAGACACAGGGAAGCCACACCTCACCATCAGACCAGCGCAGCGGGAAGCCTCACCTTCGACCAGCGCAGCGGGAAGCCCCACCTCACCTTCAGACTGGCGCAGTGGGAAGCCCCACCTCACCTTCAGACTGGCGCAGTGGGAAGCCACACCTCACCTTCAGACCAGCGCAGCGGGAAGCCACACCTCACCTTCAGACCAGTGCAGCGGGAAACCACACCTCACCTTCAGACCAGACACAGGGAAGCCACACCTCACCTTCAGACCAGCGCAGCGGGAAGCCTCACCTTCAGACCAGCGCAGCGGGATGCCACACCTCATCTTCAGACCAGCGCAGCGGGAAACCACACCTCACCTTCAGACCAGCGCAGCGGGAAGCCTCACCTTCAGACCAGCACAGCGGGAAGCCTCACCTTCAGACCAGCGCAGCGGGAAGCCTCACCTTCAGACCAGCGCAGCGGGAAGCCTCACCTCACCTTCAGACCAGCGCAGCGGGAGGCCTTACCTTCAGACCAGCACAGCGGGATGCCGCACCTCACCTTCAGACCAGCGCAGCTGGAAACCACACCTCACCTTCAGACCAGCGCAGCGGGAAACCACACCTCACCTTCAGACCACGCAGCGGGAAACCACACCTCATCTTCAGACCAGCGCAGCGGGAAACCACACCTCACCTTCAGACCAGCGCAGCGGGAAACCACACCTCATCAGACCAGCGCAGCGGGAAGCCACACCTCACCTTCAGACCAGCGCAGCAGGAAACCACACCTCACCTTCAGACCAGCGCAGCGGGAAGCCACACCTCACCTTCAGACCAGACACGGGGAAGCCGCACCTCGCCTTCAGACCAGCACAGCAGGAAGCCACATGATAAATGACTTGGAGGAGGGGGCTGAAGGGTGGATCAGTAAATTTGCTGATGACACCAAGATTGGTGGATGAGGTGGAGGGCTGCAAAGAGACATTGATCGGATGCAGAGCTGGGCCGAAAAATGGCAGATGGAGTTTAACCCTGATAAGTGTGAGGTGATTCATTTTGGTAGGACAAATTTGAATGCGGATTACAGGGTCAACGGCAGGGTTCTGAGGAATGTGGAGGAACAGAGAGATCTTGGGATTCATATCCACAGATCTCTGAAGGTTACCACTCAAGTGGATAGAGCTGTGAAGAAGGTCTATAGCGTGTTAGCGTTTATTAACAGGAGGTTGGAGTTTAAGAGCCGTGGTGAGACCACATTTGGAATATTGTGTGCAGTTCTGATCACCTCACTATAAGAAGGATGTGGAAGCACTGGAGCGAGTGCAGAGGAGATTTACCAGGATGCTGCCTGGTTTGGAGGGTAGGTCTTATGAGGGAAGGTTGAGGGAGCTAGGGCTTTTCTCTTTAGAGCGGAGGAGGATGAGAGGCGACTTAATAGAGGTTTATAAGATGATGAGGGGGATAGAGTGGACATTCAGAGACTATTTCCTCGGGTGGATGTAGCTGTTACCAGGGGGCATAACTATAAGGTTCATGGTGGGAGATATAGGAGGGATGTCCGAGGTAGGTTCTTTACGCAGAGAGTGGTTAGGGTGTGGAATGGACTGCCTGCTGTGATAGTGGAGTCAGACACTTTAGGAACTTTCAAGCGGTTATTGGATAGGCACATGGAGCACACCAGAATGATAGGGAGTGGGATAGCTTGATCTTGGTTTCGGACAAAGCTCGGCACAACATCGGGGTCCGAAGGGCCTGTACTGTGCTGTACTGTTCTATGTTCTATGACAGTCTATAAGACCTTACTATGTGAAAATTGGCTGCCCTAATTGGCAACTAAAGGAAAAATACATTTCAGAGCTAATTAATTACCTGTGAAGTTCTTATTGGCAGCTTGAAGATAAAAGAATGATACGCAAATTATTTTTCTAAATGCACATATATTTTTCAAACTGCAATGGATTGATATTGTAGTTGTTATGTTAGTGGTCTTATAATTCAGAGGCCTGGACAAATAATCGAGAGAATATAAGTCATATCACCACAAAGGCAGTCTGAGAATTTGAATTCAGTTTAAAAAGTATGGAGATAAAATGTTGGTACCAGTAAAAGTGATCATAAACCCCCCTGTTGGATTCACTAATGTTTAAAAGGAAGAAAACCTGTTGTTCTGACCCAAGATGTAACTCCCTGTTACACCATTGTGACTGCCTTGCAACTACCTTCTGGATTTGCCTCATGAGTCAATCAGTTCAAGAAGAAGGCTGTTCAAGAAACAGATACACCTCCTTCTTAGGGAAGCTAGGTTTATACATTACCAGCTCACATTTCAGGAAATAATTTTTTAAAACTATAATAGACATGCGGAGGGGGGGGGGGGGGTGATTTTCAGGGCCTGTCCACCACAGGGACAAATCTAGTTATAACTAGAAACTCTTCCTCCTGCCGATGAAGTAATCAGGCCCAAAAGGGAGTGAACCTGATTTGAATGAATTTAAATTAATTCATATCTGATTAAATGGCTTTACGCCGGATTTTCGGGGGATGTCAGATGTTCCCACCCATCTGCATGATGTAACGCTGGTGCGCATCGCTATTGCTCTGCAACAGTCAAGATGACCATCCCAGTGGTGCAAAGTAAGAACTCTAACAACACCAGGTTAAAGTCCAACAGGTTTAATTGGTAGCAAAAGCCACGAGCTTTCGGAACCAAATAAACCTGTTGGACTTTAACCTGGTGTTGTTAGACTTCTTACTGTGTTTACCCCAGTCCAACGCCGGCATCTCCACATCAGTGGTGCAAAGGCCAGTGTAGCCCTTGGCTGGTCAGGGACATGGCTTGTCTGGCATTGCCAAGAAACAGGGCCAGCAGGCCCAGGACCCATAGCAGGGGTTCCCATTATGTGGGGAGGGATGTGCCGTGCCCCTGATGCCACGATTAAGTGGGGGGGCGGGGGGAGTGGTGTTGATGCTAGCAATTAGAGATGAGAGGGAGGTTGCGTCGCTGTGGTAGAGGGTTGGAGGTCTTCCCTTGTTTGCCAGGAGGGGTGGAGATCCCGATGTCCGTTGTGGGCAGGGGGGGAGTGGGGGGGCTTCTCTTCACTTTAAGATCGGGACACCTTTTACTAAAAACAGCATCCCGATCTCTGTAGAGCCTGGCTTGCTGGAGTCTTTAGGCCCCGCCTCTCAGGTATAATGGCACAAAACATGCCCCTGTTTTTTTTGTCAACGTGTCAGAAGATCTGGAGAGAAAACCTACTGTTTCTCCGGAGAGAAACACAGGAGTTTTCAGCCAGAACCTGACAAATTTCCATCTTTTGGGAAAATTATGTTCGCAGTATTCACTTGGCCATAATTACTTGAATTAAGAAGAAAGTGAATACAAAGCAACAAGCTCCATCAAAAAAAAACATTAAACACAATGGGTGGGATTTTATGGACCCAAGGTCAATGGATATTTCCATTTTCCGCCCCTTGCCCGCTCAGGTTCCGTGGCGGGCGGGGCGGTAAAACTCCAGCAATTCTTTTTAAATCTAGTACAGCAATAAGCAAATAATGCTTGATTTATATTTTCTACTCAAACCTTGACCATTTTGTCTGCCTCTTTCTAATTAAATTAACTGCAACCGGATTACACAGCTATTGTTTGCTCCCTTCACTTTCTTTCAGTGACAGGGATTACATCATTGAGGCTACCATAATACGATTATTCATCATATTACAACACCTATCAGCAGCTGTTGGAGTTGATGGGGGTCCCCAGGCAGGAAGCCTATAACAGACACCTGTTAGAAAAACTGGTTCTGGTTACAGAAGACAGCAGGTTTCCCTGAACAACAGAATTAGTCACATGTATGGCTGTCTCACTGTTGTAATGAAAAAGAGTGATATCAACTCCTTTTTACAAAAGCAAGCATACAGCCTGTCGAACAATGATAAAGCTTATATTGTGCTGATCACAAAATTTAAAAAAGCAGACAATCTATCTTAGACCTGAAGGGGATAAAAGCTTTACTTTCTGTACCAATGGAAAACCAATTTAAGTTTTTACAGGTAATTTTAATCCATTGTGAAATGACTACTAACCAACAAGCTGCCGTGATGTCTACTGATTTATTTTTAATTTTGTTTCCTTTTACTGTTTTCTTCCTCCCCCTGACAATTACTAAAATTGTTACAAAGTCAATTCCACAATATTTACTTGTATAAGAATTGTGTAAATGCATGAGCTATGTATTTGGAAAGGGTAATTTACTTGAGTTTTAGAATTCAACTAGAGCTGCTATCACAACAAGTACTCTCTGGCTGATGATTCAGCTTGCATTTTCCTCAGTTGCATGATGTCAATGAACTGGGATGAGATGTGTTCTCCATCAGCCACTTGCACTTCATAATTTTTTCTGGGTTCAGCTTACACAAACTAAAACTAAGACATTGGCAATGCCTCTCTTTGAAAGTTCTCCTTTTCGTGGATGGAAAATTACATGCTGAAATCAGAGGGCTACAGTAGCCTCTGGAGTCAAGTATTAATGTCACAACTTCGGCTCCAAAAATTGCAATTCAAAGTGTTAGAGAGGACTGTTGCAGTACATAGAACCCTCTGTTTTATGGATACTGATGTTGAAGAGCTGCCTCAGGAATTTAGGCTTAGGAATAAATCACACACAATAAATAATAGAAGGATGCTTGAAGCACAATTAAGCAGATAAAGGCCCAGTGCTGTCATGCCAATTCACCATTTGGTAAATGGCTACACAATGTCAGAAAGTGTATAATGACTACCAGGTCAGAGGAGCCATACATTTGAAATGTGCACTTAATCATGTCTGCCACTTGCAATTTCCTCATTCATGGTGTTAAAGTACCTCTATGGTGCTGTGTATGTGGTGTCTGTCTCTTTAAGACAGTACAGCAGAAGTAAGTCACCTGATTTGAGGGACCAATGGAATGAGAGTGAGTGATCGCACCAAAGGGTGGAGTCCGCTCTGAGGCAGAATCTTCCAGAAGCCAAGTTGTAAGCATGCAAGGATTGAAACTGCTCTCCAGGGCAGCCAAGGGCTGCCAACTACTGAACCAAGTTTCTATTATCACTATATATCTTTTGTTCCTAACAAAGACCGAAATCTTTTGACGATGCTAGAATGCCACAACTTAACATATAGTTTACCATCAATGCCCACGAGGTACCTTTTACAGAATCAGTTCTCATCTGTAAATGCTCCTATTTTCACATCATTACTTGCATTGATTCCACAAAAAGCCTCATGCAGAATGTCATCACTTGCTGAAATCATACACTCTATTATAATCTACGTGCTTGTGATTTACTCCATGTTAAGGGGACAAAAAGTCAATTGAACCTTTTTGCTTGTTTAAAAGAAAGCAGAACAAAGAGACAACTGTGACTTTTCAACCCTCTCAGAAGAAAGCAGAGGGAACTGGAAATGGCAAAGTGTGAGTGTACATACCATTTGAGGAGTTGTTACATCATTCTGCTTCTATTTTGTATTAATTTACTTGTTAGTGAACCAGGTTGCCAAGCTTTTTATTAGATAAACTTACAGGAGCTAATTCCCCATTTCACCAGTTGCAAACACTACATTGTAGGAAATCATGGGTGCACAACTCATGACTTTCTGCCTACGAGAAAAAAATCACAACCCAGTTCCCAGTGATTTCCTCTCATGTGCTCCATGCAGTGTGTGGACGGAGAAAGAATAGCTACAACAATGATTTAACAACAATAATGGCAACAATGGCTTTAAAATGGCTGTTCTGGTTGAGCGCTATTCATGATGGGAATTTTGGTCAACTTATAGATTAAAACCAGATGTACATCATAAAGAGACTCTGATCTGGGAGCTGTGATCTGAAGCTTCCTGTATTGGTCAGATCAGGGAAGTTTACATTAAATGAAACAGCGTGGCTCCGATTTTTATGGCTGCTATGTCTGGACATGTAAAATGAGCTAAGCATCATGGCATCGTTCAAAAGTAGTTTCACTGGATGTTTGAGCCATGTGATCAGTTTCTGGTGAGACAATTGGCTGGATGACAGAGAATCTTCTGGAAGCAAGTGGAGAATTGTGGATAAAAGACATATGAGTTCTTTGTTTGGCAGCGATAACTCGAAGAGAACAACCATCGCAAAAAGAATTGTACCCTGAAGGATACTTCAGAGAAGAAGGTAGATTCTACCTCGAGGATATTTCTTGGCCAAGGTTTTCCTAAACTCGGTAGTATCTATTTTCAGTTAAATAGTTAAAGTTGATGTTCAGTTAAAGTGCAGTTTAAGAGTTATAGTTCAGTTGAGAGTTGATGTTCAGTTAAAGTTAAAGTTCAGTAAAGAGTTAATGAGTTGCAACTGTTTATGTTTGAGTTAGTACTAGAAGTGTTAAATAAAGAAATAATTGAATTACTGTCCTTGTTTGTCTCATTAAACTGGAATGCTTGGAAGATGTTTAAATTAAAGCTTTATAACAAGTGCCACTCTACGTAGAAGAATTGGTTCTCCTGAGTCATCAGGAGAAACTTCAATCTATATATTAGTAAGGTGCAATCTTACAAAAGGTATAAAGGAAAGGCTAACTTAAGCCAGAAAAACATGTTGCTAAAGGTCTGATACAATATAGTTCTTACCTCTGTATAACCTCTCTGAGCTGCTCCAGTGAGAGGCATGCAGTCTATGTCGGGATGTTCTAAACTGATGTTCGTAGTTTCTGTTTCATTTGTGAGCATTTGATTCTGTACTATAGTTTCCAGATTTCCTTCTGATGCAGTAACCAAGAAGCAATAATTAGATTAATTTTGTCCACTTTCATCTTTCCCTATCAAAATTGTAAAAATATCAACTTCTCTTACCTTGTTATTAAATGGCAATAAAATGCAATTCAACCTCATAAAATAAACCACTTAAAATGTTTCAGGGGACTTTGTCTATCATCCAGTTTAATTTGAAACTGATACAGAAGTAATAATGTCATAGTTATTTAAAAAAACAAAGCAGTAGTCTTCTTGGGCTGGCAGACAGAGGGAGGAAGGCAGGGAGGTCAATGATGTTGGATGGAGGAATGGAGGGAGGGTAGGAAGGGATGAAGGAAGAAAGAAATGGAGGGACGGAAGAAGTGAGGGAGAGAAGAAAAAAGGGAAGGAGATGGAGAAAAAAGGGAGGAAGAAAGAAAGGGAAGGAGAGAGTGGGGAAGGGAGGAAACAAACAAACATATGAAATAGAAGTAGGCCATTTGACCCCTTCAGCCTGTTCTGCCATAGAATGAGATCATAGCTGATCTGTTTAAGTTTCAAGTTCCACATTCCAATTTACCCCCTTTGATTTCCTTGCCTAACAAGATTTATTTACCTCTGCTTTAAAAATATTCAAAGACCCACCTTCAAGTGGTGAAAATGATATAAAGAGTCTACAGAGGGATATAGACAAGTGAGTGGGCAAAAATGTCGCAGATGGAATATAATGTAAGAAATTGTGCAGTTATACACTGTGATGTTGCAAGGAGTCAGGCAATGATAGCAGTGGGGTTTAGAGACACAAAGTGGACAATCAGAAGACCAACTCAAATCAATAAACAATTTATTGATTAACACACATGAAAGCACATTGCCAACTTCATTGTCGTATAGATAGAAAAAGGTTCAAGTTACTGAGGCAGGTCATCATACAATCCATAGTCAGGTTTCAAAGTGGGTTCATTGTCCAGTCCTGGTCGTAATCCACGAAGCAAGTAAACAACAGAATTCCAACACCCTCCTCACTTTCACCCCGCCATTTACTCTTGCTCAGTGATCTACTTTCTCAAATTTATACTTTTTAAACTGACTTATGTGTGCATTTTAGTTCACGTGCTTTTGTAAAAAAAAACGTTTTTGTCACATGGCTGCTGGAGCTTCCGTATAGCCCTGGTGGCCTCTTGTGGACCCCAGGGTTCCATGGAACTCTGTTTGGAAACCCCTGTGTTAACTTGTTTAGCTACTGCCTTTTCATCCAGACCTGTAACAATCATGTTTCTAAGGAATCTCTTTCTCCAAAGTCCCCAGTTTTATGATTGATCTGGGCCTGGGATGAGTCCAACTTCATTTATTTATTAGTGTCACAAATAGGCTTACATTAACACTGTAATGAAGTTACTATGAAAATCCCCTAGTCGCCACACTCCGGCGCCTGTTCGGGTACACTAAGGCAGAATTTAGCATGGCCAATGCACCTAACCAGCACGCCTTTTGGACTGTGGGAGGAAACCCACGCAGACACGGGGAGAACACACAGACAGTGACCCAAGCTGAGAATCGAATCAGGGTCTCTGGCGCTGTGAGGCAATAGTGCTAACCACTGTGCCACCATGCCACACTGGAAGAGTGGACTTCTGATTCACGGTTAAAATTTTTAAACTGCATGTTCAGCTTTAAGATGTTTCTGAAAACCCAAAATGGCGCTGCTGAATGCTTCTTCACAAAAGGTTTTTCCCGTGCTTGCCATGTTTTGGCAAGCACCCGCTATTATGGCATTTGCGGTCTCAGCATTTAAATTTTTTCAAAAATGGCTGCCTGGATTGAATGGTTTGTCTTCAGCACTTTAGCGCAATGTTCTTGGGTCTTGAAAGCATCAAATCTAGCTTTTGATGGTTTTTTTTAAGCTGCCAACTTTTTTGCTCGGAGTGAGATCGGCCGTCCGGTGTTTGGGTGCCGACTCAGGAAACTTCAAACTCCAATTTAAATGGAAGTTTCTGATCTGTTGTAAAGTGTAGGGTTTTGAGGTATAAAACCCTACAAACTCTAAGGTCCAAATGTTTAATTTCTTACAATGAGATCCTCGGTTGTGCATGAACTACAAGGTAAAAACTAGTATAGATGAAATTAGCAGCATGCATTAAGTAAAATGTAAATATGCTAAACAAAAGCAATGAAGACAGCCTGGATACTCTATTCACAAGGAAGCAGGATTCCTTAAACGCTGACAGCACAGCCGAAGTCTGTTTTCTTCTGTCTTCGAAGTAATGATGAACGATGTCTCAGAAGAAGCGATGGTAAAACTGTGCCAATGAGTGCACTAATTCTCTAACTTTTAAACCCACAACTCATTATCCAGCACTCCCTTTTTTTGAACATTCAATCTTCCTATTGGCTATAGGATACAAATCATTTCATGTCATCCCACCTTTGCAACCTGTTTTATGGATTGTAAATTGAGACAGTTCTATCAATTACTTTCTCTAATCCCAGAAGAAAACATTCCATGACAAACAAATGGCATGTTTCCTCTTGATAACAAACAGTCATAAATAAAGTCACATTCTCTTGTCAAGATCCAAGCCTCACACTAAAGCTATTAAAATCAACAATTAAGGCCACTTCCTATAATAATATCAGAAAATAAGGGTTTCCTATTGGTACAGATCAATTAAATCAATGCACGCTTTGTTTAAACAGTGTCATCCTAGGTTCACACTGTTTTAGCCATTCCTTCAAACTGATTTAAAAACAAACACATATTGGTGTTTGACCATTAAGACAGCTTCTGCTCAAGACACAATTGAGCTTCATCATAAAAATCTTCACAAATATCTGATTTTCCTGTTCCCCTAATTACCTTGACTGTTAATTGCCCAACAGAAATTCCATCTCTCCAGTTCAAAAGCGGCTAACTCCAAATTTCATAAACAATATCTTATACCCTGCAGTATTTAAATGTTCTCAAGACTTGTGTTGTTTAGGAATTTTATTTTTTAGCTCACCCCTGCTAGGTCTGATGACTCTGCACACTCTGGGTATTGAAGCTGAACTTCCATGAGATTCTATGGTGTCTTCTACAGCAGTGAGGAATTTAATTTATGCTTTCATCTTCCAAGCCTTTCTTTGGAGCTTTTCGCTGACGATTTTCTTCTGTGTCTTCACTTCTTCAGCTTTTCTTCTGCTTCTTTGATTTTTCCCTCAGTTTTCCAGGATTTTAATTTTCTTCTGCACTCTCTTGTAAGGTAATGGGCATAGTTTGGTAGGTGTTATTAAGATATTCATTGTCTTAGGTAGTTCAACACTGAGTATTTATTGACTACTGGAAACTATAAGCATAGGTAAAGTAAAGGTGCAAGCTAAGAACTGTCTCCATGCTTGCTTCTACACACCACTCTGTCCAACACTAGACTGACCATCCCCACCCCACAGGTGCAGGTCATATGTTCTCTTACATTACTATGTGGTTGGTGCTGTAATCAGTCCCATGTTAGCCTTTTATGTGCCAGACCTTATACTACACCTCAAGGAGCGTTTGAAGTGGAGGGATAGATTCATTTAAATTAGAAAAGCATAGGAGGGAGAAGGGAATAGAAAATTAGAATGACAGATTTAGATGGGGAAAGATGAGGAGAGACTGGAGTTGAGCATAAGAACCAGAATGGACATATTGGGCCCAATGGCCTGTTTTTGTGACGTATGCCGTATGTAATATACATTATAGTCACTTCTAAAACTGCCATTGCACCACTGACACGGAATGATAAATTCAGTTAGTGAACTTTTACTGAGAGTACCAGCACCCCCAGCTGGTAGGAATTCGAAAAGATTATAGTTTAATTTTGATAGATCTGATTTAGAATAAGACTTCCAAAGTTGGCATCTCAAACCCTTATTCATCAATTTCTGCTTTCTGCGTCACCTTTGACGCTCCTAACATGTCAAAACCAAAGTTGAAGTCATGGGACAATTAATCATGTTCTGATTCCTGCCGAGTCTGACAAACTCATAAAGAGATTTAAATTATAAAATCAGTAGCAGTATTTTCTGTACCTTTGGTCTTGAGGTAATGCTGCTCAAAAGTGCCAAGGCCGACCAATTTCAACATCTAGAAGGTGCACCTCGGAGCGCTCTCCCCAGGACTGGGTGTTGCTCTGTCTGGAGGTTTATAGTTTACAGCCTGGTTGTCAGTAGCAACAGCTGGAGCTGAAACTACGGATAAGGTTTCACAGAGCAACGGGACAAAAGCTTTCCAGAAAAAAAACACCGTCAAAAGGCTCTAATAAAGAGATTACTGCAAAAGGTTCAATTGTGGACATTGTGTGGGAATTAACTAGCGAATTGACAGTGTCCATATACACCGCAAGGTTTGGCTGCACTTTGCAAAAGACAAATATTCCAACAGCAAATGTTGTTATCTCTAGTTTACGTTTAATATTTTGATGATAATTATACAAAATAAGGAAATTGAGTTTTGTTCCTTAAAATTACCAATGTCTTAGTTGTTGCCAGTCATTAGATGTGGTATGAAAAAGCAATGAAAGTCAAAACAGCAATTCCGCAGAGGAAATGTCTGGCCAATACGTGAAAGTATATATTTATTAAATTCCCTAATACCCCGTACGCAGTCCTGCTATTGAAGCTATTGTACTGTTCAGTGCGGGCAATTTTCAAAAGTATTGTTTTGTATGAATCCCTGCTGAGTGTAATCACTTATCTATCATGAATTTGATTGCTGTGATCAATATGGAGAAATATTTATCTCAGAGCTGTTCTGCCTTATTTTCTATCATTCACAAGAATGATTCCGGGATAAACAACTGTAGTTATGAGGGTAGGTTGGAGACGTTGGGTCTGTTTTTCTTGGATAAAGAGAGACAGAGAGGAGACTTGAGAGAGGCATTCATGTTCCTGAGGCATATGGAATAGTGAGAAATTGTTCCCTCTGAAGAATACATCAAGAACTAGAAGGCACATATAATAATGGGCAAAAGTAGTAGAAGTGATATGAGGAAAGTTTGTTCACCCAGAGGCTGGTAGGAGTCTGGAACGAACTTTCTGATGAGGTGGTAGAGGCAGATTTGAATGAGATATTAAAAGGGAATTGGATTGCTATCTGAAAAGAACAAATGTGTAAGGTCATGGGAATAAGGCAGGGCAGTGGGACGAGATAGAATGCTCATTCAGAGAGCTAGCGCAGACTTGATGTGCCAAATGGCCTCCTTCTGCACTGTAAAGATCTGTGATTTTGATTATTGCTCTAAATATTTCAACTTTCCTATTAAATTATTCTCATGTGAGAGCATTAACAGCACATTTGGAATATCTAAACCATTTTCTTTATGTCTTTAACAACACAATGATAAAAGAGCAACAAAGAAACAACAAACCCTTGAAACTACATATAAACCTTTAGAACACCCCAAAGTACATTACAGCAATGAACTAGTAGTCACTGCTATTTTACAGGAAAACATAGCAATTTGGATACATCAAATAAACAATCAGATAATCTGTTTTTAGTAATGTTAATTCAGAACACCGGGATCCTGAGGAGTCAGGTATTGCCTCAGTTCAATGTCTCAGCTGAGAGACAGGTCCTCCAGCAATACAGCACTCCTTCAGTTCTACGCAGAAATATCAGCCTCAATTTTGTGTGAGATTTGAACCAACGTCCTTATGACTCTCAAGCAGAATTGCAACCAATGAAGCAAAGATTTCATTCATATATAATTGGTATATTAGAAGTTAGACAGTACCAACTCCTTGTATGAGGAAAATAATAAATGGTTCAAAATTTGTAGACTGAACTATATCATTTATAATTAACTTGGCAACAGTTTTTTAAAATATCCTTACCAACTATGAAGGTTAACTTGTTTTATTAGTCTGCAATATTTTCAGTCCAATTCTCTCTCAAATTTGAATAGTCCAAGCTAATTAATTAAATTAAATGTCCATAAAATGTCCTATCAAGGAGGAAATCTCCAGGCCTTCTCTGATCTGGCTTACATGTGACTTTCAGACCTACAGCAATTTGATTGACTCTTAAATGTCAGCAAATTCTAGCAAGCCACTCAGTTGTACAAAACTGCTACAGAAAAGTCATATAGGAATGAAACTGGACAGACCATCTGGCATCAACCAGGCACTGGAAACAACAACAGCACACCAAACCTTGTTGATTGTGCAAAGTTCTCCTTACTAACACCTGGGGACTTGTACTAAAATTGGGAGAGTTGTTCCACAGATTAGTCAAGCAGCAGTCTGACATAGTCATACTCACAGAATCATAACTTACTGTCAGGACAGACCCACAAACAGTGGCAGCACCATGATATATAGTTGGGAGGAAGCTGCCCTGTTAGTCTTCAAAATTAACTCCGGACCCCATGAAGTCTCATAGCATCAAGTTAAATATGGACAAGGAAAGCTTGATTACCACCTAGCAGCACCTATAGCTGCTAAACTGGGCCTGCGGCAGGTGGCAAAAGAACCAATAAGAAGAAAAAACCTACTTGACATTGTCCTCATCATTCTACCTATTGCAGATGCATCTGTCATTGGCATTATTGGTAGGAGTGAACACTGCACAGTCATTGTGGAGAGAAAGTCCTGTCCTCCAATTGAGGATGCCCTCAACTTTGCTGTATGGCACTACGTGAAGACATTCAAAATAGTTTAAATAACTTATATTTGTATTGTGTATTAGGAATAATGTATAATTTTAAGTAAGCTTAATCTGTGTGCTACAAAAGACTTAAAATTTCAGATTAGCTTTGTGTTTAATAAAGGTGCCGACAAATCGATAGATTTTAGTTTCACTTTAAACTTTGCCAGCATTGTAATTAAGATTTTATGATGTAAAAGCAATTACAGGCTTTTAAAAAATGAAGTTGTTGCTTAGCAACCAGAGGCCCACAATGAAACAAAAGCATTTGAGTTCAGTTGGAATCAGATAACCCAAAAGCAAGGATCTTTCCACAGAAACTGCCAGTACAGGCCAGGACAATACAGAGGGACATAAAGCTAAAACAGAAGCTAGAAAACAGAAAGTCCCAGAAACAAGGGAATGAGAGGGCCAGGAAGTTAATGGATTTAACATCAGTAATCTGGAAAATTGTTCTGTTCGATGAAGTCAGGAATAGAGAGAGATGCTCCTAGTTAAAGATAGGGCTGCAAGGTGCAGACCTGGAGATGTCGGCTAGTGAGAAGCCAGACATCCAAATAAAAGCAAAATACTGTCGATGCTGGAATCTGAAACAAAAAGCTGGAAAATCTCAGCAGGTCTGACAACATCTGTGGAGAGAGAATTAAGCCAAGTTTCAAATCTGGAAGACCCTTCATGGTTTTGTTTTTGAGTGAGACATCCAAATTGGTCCTAAGGTTGGTGACACCTTAATATAGCCTGGTAAGCAGAGGTGTTCTGTTGGCAAGGCTGGGTACCTGAAAGATTGTGTCGAAGCCTGTGTCCACGTATTGATCCAGGGGAGAGGAATACTGAAATCCTGGATGTGGATCCTTGGTGAAGGCATTGTGAGAAAGCGTTGTTTGGGGGAAGATTTCAAGAGTGTTCTTCAAGAGTGAAGTTTGGGAACCCTTGTATGAAAGTTAGAGGTCCAGTGACACCAATTAGCTCAGTGTAGCAAGCATGTGGGGGGATTTGATCCAGAGTTGTTTAGGGTGGCATCTGTCACTTGGTTTCTGAGTGTGGTGTGTCTGACCACAGTTTGTCTATTGGTTTACATGGACTGAGTACCTACCAAGAATCTTAGAGTATTAGATTTTGTAACTTGCTTTATCCTTCTACATCTGTATATATTTGAAAAGGTATAACTGGAGTGAAGAAGTTTATTATAGTTAATCTTTTCTTGTTTAATAGAAGTTTTATTCTTTTGTTAAAAGGTAATCAGCAGTTCCCGTTCAACCTGGTATCTAAACGAAAAAAAAGTTATGATTTATTGAGCCTGGGTTATGCTCTGGGACCTGACTGCCCAGTAGTAAAATCAGCTGGGATCAAAACATGACCGCATGCTAAATGGGATAGATTTAGAATAGGTCTAGCAACTCAGAACTGGGCAGCATGAGGTGCTGTGAGTTACCAGGAGCAGCAGAATTGTATTCAACCACATTCTGTAACCTCATGACCCAACATATTTGTCATTCAACCATTACCATTACTAAGCTAGGTGATCAATCCTGGTTCAATGAAGAGTGCTGGAGATTATGCCAGGAGCAGCGCCACGCATACCTAAAATTGAGGTGTTTACCTGCTGAAGCTACAATGCAGGACTACTTGTGTGACAAATAATAAAAGCAGAATGTAATGGACAGAGCTAAGCGATCCCATAACAAAAAGATTAGATCAAAGCTCTGCAGTCCTGTCAAATTGAGTTGTGAATGGTGATACATATTTAGAATCATAGAAATCATAGAATCATAAAAAAGTGCAGAAGGAGGCCCATTGAGTCTGCATTGACTCTCTGAAAGAACACCTTACTCAGGGCCAATCCCAGTTCTAACCCCTTAATCCTGCATATTTATCAATCCACCTAACCTACACACCTTTGGACACTAAGGGGCAATTAAGCATGGCCAATCCACCTAACCTACACATCTTTGGATATATTGGACACATATTTGGATTCATATTGGACATATTTAAACAACTAACTGGAGGAGGAGACTCCACAAATATAACCCATCCTTAATGATGGTAGAGCCAAGCACATCAGTGCAAAAGACAAGGCTGAAGCATTTGCAATCAAGTGCCACGGAGATGATTCATCTTTGCCTCCTCCTGAAATCACCAGCATCACAAATGCCATGTCTTCAGCCAATTCAATTCACTCGACATAACACTAAGAAAAGGCTGAAGGCACTGGATTCAAGGGTCTAACAGCATTCCATCTGTAATACTGAAGACTTGTGCTCCAGAACCAGCCATGCTGTTGGCCACGCTGTTCCAGTATACTGGCGTCTACCCATCAATGTGGATGTCCTGTCCATAAAAAGCACGAAGAATCATCCTGGCCAATTGCTGCCCCATCAGTGATAGTAGGTGTAATCGCAGTGTTATCAAGTGGCACCTACAGCAATAATCTGCTCACTGATGCTCAGCTTGGGTTCTGCCAGGGCCACTCAGCTCTTGACTTTATCCAGACATGGTCAAAAAAGCTGAACTCAAGTGGTGAGGTGAGAGTGACTGCCCTTGACATCAAGGCATCATTTGACTGAGTGTAGCATCAAGAAGCCTTAGCAAACCTGAAGTCAATGGGAATCAGGAGAAAGCTCTCCATTGGTTGGAATTATACCTAGCAAAGAGTAAAAGGTTGTGGTCATTGGACGTCAATCATCTCAGTCCCAGGACATAGCTGGAGTTCCTCAGGGTAGTGTCCTGGCCCAGTCATGCTTCATCATTGACATTCCCTGCATCATAAGGTCAGAAGTGGGAATCTTTGCTGATCATTGCACAATGTTCAGTACCATTCACAAGTCCTCAGACGCTGAAGCAGTCTGTGTCCTTATGTAACAAGACCTGAACAACATTCAAGCTTGGGTTGGGATGAAAAGTGGCAAGTAATATTTGCACCACACAAGTGCCAGGTATTGACCATCTCCACAAGAGGGAAGCTAACCATGACAATCAATGGCATTATCATTGCTGAATCCCCTCTATTAAAAATACTGGGGGTTACTATTGACCAGAAACAACTGGACCAGTCATATAAATGTGGTTACAAGAGCAGATCAGAGACTGAGAATCCTGCAGCAAGTTACTCATCTGCTGACTCCTGTCCACGAGCTCCAAGACACAAGTCAGGGGTGGGATGGAATTCTCTCCACTTGCCTAGATGAATGCAGTTACAACAACACTCAATAAGCTCAGTCCAATCCAGGACAAATCAGCCTGCTTAATTGGCACCCCATTGACCAACTTAAACATTCATTCCCTTCACCACTGACACTCAGTGAGAGCAGTGTGTACCATCTACAAGATGTACTGCAGCAATTTATCAAGCCTCCATCGACATTACCTTCCAAATCAATGAACTTAGCCACCTAGAAGGACAAGAGTAGCAGATACACAGGAACTCTACCATCAGCAAGTTCCCCTGCAAGCCACACACTATCCTGACCTGGAATCATATTCCCATTCATTCACTGTCGCTAACCTGAAACCCCCTTCCTAACAGCACTGTGGGTATCCCTAAACACAGTAAGAAGTTTAACAACACCAGGTTAAAGTCCAACAGGTTTATTTGGTAGCAAAAGTCACACAAGCTTTCGGAGCCCCAAGCCCCTTCTTCAGGTGAGTGGGAGTTCTGTTCACAAACAGGGCATATAAAGACACAGTCTCAATTTACATGAATAATGGTTGGAATGTGAATACTTACAGCTAATCAAGTCTTTAAGATACAAACAACGTGAGTGTCTATCAGTTTCTGCTCAGCGACTCTGCTGAGCAGAGTCTGATAGCCAAGTTCTGCACGCACGAGGATGGCCTCAACCGGGATATTGGGTTCATGTCACACTATTTGTAACCCCCACAGAGTTTCACTGGCTGTCTTGTCTGGAGACAATACACATCTTTTTAGCCTGTCTTGATGCTCTCTCCACTCACATTGTTTGTATCTTAAAGACTTGATTAGCTGTAAGTATTCGCATTCCAACCATTATTCATGTAAATTGAGTCTGTTTCTTTATATGCCCTGTTTGTGAACAGAATTCCCACTCACCTGAAGAAGGGGCTTGGAGCTCCGAAAGCTTGTGTGGCTTTTGCTACCAAATAAACCTGTTGGACTTTAACCTGGTGTTGTTAAACTTCTTACTGTGTTTACCCCAGTCCAACACCGGCATCTCCACATCATGGGTATCCCTAAACCACATGGAGTACAGCGGTTCAAAAAGGCAGCTCATCTTCATCTTTTCAAGGGCAATTAGGGAGGACAATCAATGCTGACCTAGTCAGCAACAACCCACATCCTGTGAAAGAATAAATAAGTAGAGCAATATATGGAATTGGGTCAATTTGTTCAGTGATTCAGATAGTGATCAGAGCGATTTTGAAGGATTTGAACCAGAAATGTTGCAGTTAATTCATTATCGTACATATTTATATTGTGCTGGATGAAAAATATAGGGTGAGAGTCTCCCAAAAAAATTCTAAATGTCGAATTTGCGTAAAAATTGGAGTTAATCCCGTTGTTTTCTTTAGCGGGATTTTCAAAATGAATCTCCCACACTCTACATCACAGAGTGTACTCGCGTGAATCACAATAAAAATCAGTGGGTGGCGCCTATTCCCACTGGAGAAGCCGGCAGCATAGCGCTGAGCGGGCCACTGCACATGCGCCGAATGGTCAGTGCTGAGATTGGTGCATACGCAGTAGCCTGCACTACCAGCCACCTGAAAACTGGCCAGCTAGATCGCTGGCCAGCCCCACGATCCCCCATCGCTGCTCCTCCGACCCCCCCACCACCTGATTGCTGGCCTCCCACACGTGTCTGGGCCAGCCTCCACCCCCCCCCCCAACAACCCCAACCCCTCCTAGATCTCCCCCCCACCCTGTCGCCCGATCTCTCCACCCACTCCACCAGCAGCCCCGACCCAACCCCCACAACCCCCTCCCCACCCCGATGGCCAGCCCAATCGCTGGCCGCTCTCCAACTATCACTGATCCCAAAGCGAAGAGTGGCAGCGGGACCCCCCACACCCACGATCTCCCCACCAGAGGCCCCGCCCCTATAGGCCCTGCCCCATCAGGCCCCACCCCCTTAGCACTGCCTGATGCCCAGTGGGCAGTGCCGAGGTAATCCCAGGACATTGCCACTTTTCCCTTTGGGCAGTACCAGGGGGCCAGGCTGGCATTGCTAGGCTGACACTGCCCAGGGGGCACTCCCCTTTTCCCTGACCTCGGGGGGCCTCGATGTGTTCACTCCAGTGGAGTCAGGCTACCAGCTCCTCGCAAGTGGAGAGCTATTGTAAATCCCGCTGGAGTGAAGCAGCCCTGGCGGGGGCGAAGACTCTAGCGGGCCCAGAGATTTCAGTCCCGGACCCGCTAATGAGATTTAAATTCTAATTTGAATAAATTATACAGCTCCGTGCCAGAAATCGGCGCGGAGCTGACGATGCCGGAAACCCGCCGGACAGAGACGCTTGGAAGCCATGGCGCCCAGTGGGAAGCCTGCCTAATAGCCTCTACTTAAATCTCCTGGCCTGCTGCCCACCCTCATATAGTTTGTAATCATTATATATTTAAAGGGGTTGCAGATTGCTTTAAGAGCTGATGACATGACTTGATGCTGATGTGATTAGAGTGTGCAGAGGTTGCTGTTTTATTTTCAGTTTGTACTCTGTGCCGTGCTGAGAACATCTCTTTCAATAAAACCTGTTGTGTATTACGCGTGTAATCCACATCTTTTCTTTTTGTGTTAAACCCACAACCCCGAGCATAGTTAGGACATTACACTAATGTTATAAAATAGATAAATGTTGGTGAATTAATATGAATTGTTTAGTGTTGTTGATTTTTACTTTATTCCATTGTGATGGGTTTTTAGGGCCTAAGTCAAGCATGAGTTAACCATGTAATAGTTAACCCACTGACTTCTGGCCTAAATTTGGTCTCAAATTTTACTTTTACACAACTGTATATGCTAACTGAATTTTTTAGCATTGGCTTGTGAACAACTAAAATCTTTTTGGTAAAATGTAGTTGAGAACCCCAGCTTATTTTGTTGGATGCAGATTGTTAAAGACTGGTTTGGATAGCAATGATATGTACTTCATGAGTGGGTCCATAGCTACAAATAAATTGAAAGTCTGATGGGAACTTTGATGCCAGGCCTTGATGCTGGGATCTCTAGGCCGTGAACAGGAAAGTTCTTTCTACTTATTTTCCTCCCTCATAAGATAAAGCATTCAGCCACTGTAGAGTGCACCATCTTGTGGTTTGTTTAAAAAAACACATTCACCTGCGAATGTCTGTTCAGCCTGAAATTGAGTCAAAGCCCTTTGTGCAAGAATTCAACTTTTGACTGTGATATCAAGGGATAGGGAACATAGCTAGGTAAATAGAGTAGAAATGCAGATTAGCCACAACCTAACGGCATGGCAGCTAAAACTTGAGAAGCTGAAAGGTCTTTGTAAGTGGGAACCCTAATGGTGTGGTAAGATTTTTAAACCATTAGACATTAAGGCACTGAACTAGCAGCATTCAGTTAAATGACTTTTAAAATAAGTTTATGAGCTAACAAGAAGCAATGTACCCATATGAGATGCAGTAAGAGATTCAGATGAGTGATTATGATTTTAAGACGCATATGCTGATCTTTTGAAAGTATTAATATATTGTTAAGGTATATTGTTCACTTTAGTCAAAAGCATTTTACTGCAAGGCATCATGGTAAAAGTCATTAGGGCAAAGCCATATTTCGAGAGAATATTTGAACCTTGGAAATATGCAAGATTTATCAATAAAGTTTTGGATGGAAGGAACATATAGAACACCTAATCATATTTCATGAATAGGATCTATTCATTGTTCAGGCAAGATGGATTCACGCCCAGATATGGAGTCGTGTGTTAATCTGGTTTGGCAGCAGTCTTTAAGAAAACCCATGGGAATGTTCATTTGAATTTTGAGCTCAGCATCTGGGGTTACTAGGCAACATGAGAAGTGGGATCAGCCAAGACAGGAGTTAGCTTCCGGATTCTACAGACTATTAAAATGCCATTATGCCAGAGTAGGATGCGATTGGCTAAAGTATATGACAGGTATTATTGTTATTATTGTTGATTTCTGTGTGTTGAAGATGATTGATTTTTAAGTTAATGGAAGGTGGGAATAATTGATAAGGAAACCTACAATTGATCTGTTTTGAATTGTGTATGTCAGATTCATCGGAGAGGTCTATCTGCTCTATGTCAGAGCTGCCCAGACCCTTTTGATGAGCTCCTAGCGATCACTGGTTTTAAATAAAGTTACGTCTTTAAGCAGAGGTACTTGCCTCATGAGTCTTGTATTCTCTAAAGATAAGGCAGTACCACCTCGGTAACCCTGCCAACAGTCTTCTCCTGTTCCTTCGTTTCTCAGCTATTTAGGTAGAAGATTCACATTTTCTATCTGCCTAGAAATTGTAAACAACTGGTGCCATTCTGAGTTAATGACACATTGAGCATTATCTTTAATAAATTATTAGCAAAATATTAAAAAATGTATATCTCATCAAGTTTGGAGCTTGTGTAAACTGAAATTTGACAAGTATAAACATAAAAGTCTTAAAACACAAACTTAACTTAATTTATCACATAAGTTATAGGGCATCTTCCAGATTCATTTTAGAAGTTATTAGATAAATAAAACAATCATCCAGCTGAGGTAAAATTTTATATACTCCAGCAACGGATTGATGGGTTAATGCGTATGCCATAGAATTGAGGACGAAGAGTTGATTTCTTACTGAGCTGCACTGCATGGGAGTAATGTGTTATTCAGAGACCAAGAAATAATAATGCATGGAAAACAAACTAAGACACTAAATGTATTATCTATGCTCTTCAGCTGTCTCACACACAAACTAGTTGATGAGGTACATTTCAAATGCATTTTGCTTTCAGTTTGTTGGTGTCTCTGTGAATATAGTTATGACATGATGGGAGTCATTGTCTGCTTTATTCTTATTTTTCTTCCCATAGACTCAGTAATTTGCTCATCAGGCACACATTGCGTTTATGGACATAGCGTGCAGAAAAATTAATCTGGGTACTGTCCAATTGTTAGCTATAGCTCAGTGAAACATTCTTGCCTTTAATTCAAAAGATTATAGGTTCAAACCATACAAAGAACAAAAGAACAAAGAAAGTTACAGCACAGGAACAGGCCCTTTGGCCCTCCAAGCCTGCACCGACCATGCTGCCTGACTTAACTAAAACCCCCTACGCTTCCGGGGACCATATCCCTCTATTCCCATCTCATTCATGTACTTGTCAAGACACCCCTTAAAAGTCACTACCGTATCCGCTTCCACTACCTCCCCCGGCAACGAATTCCAGGCACCCACCACTCTCTGTGTAAAAATTCTGCCTCATACATCTCTTTTAAAACTTGCCCCTTGCACCTTAAACCTATGCCCCCTAGTAATTGACTCTTCCACCCTGGGAAAAAGCTTCTGACTATCCACTCTGTCCATGCCTCTCATAATCTTGTAGACTTCTATCAGGTCTCCCCTCAACCTCCGTCGCTCCAGTGAGAACAAACCAAGTTTCTCCAACCTCTACTCATAGCTAATGCCTTCCATACCAGGCAACATCCTGGTAAATCTTTTCTGTACCCTCTCCAAAGCCTCCACATCCTTCTGGTAGTGTGGCGACCAGAATTGAACACTATATTCCAAGTGCGGCCTCACTAAGGTTCTATAAAGCATCAACATGACTTGCCAATTTTTAAACTCAATACCCCGGCCGATGAAGGCAAGCATGCCATATGCCTTATTGACTACCTTCTCCACCTGCATTCCCACTTTCAGTGACCTGTGTACCTGTATACCCAGATCCCTTTGCCTATCAATACTCCTAACGGTTCTGCCATTTACTGTATATTTCCTATCTGTATTAGACCTTCCAAAATGCATTACCTCACATTTGTCCGGATTAAACTCCATCTGCTATCTCTCCACCCAAGTCTCCAACTGATCTATATCCTGCTGTATCCTCTAATGGTCCTCATCGCTATCTGCAAATCCACCAACCTTTGTGTCGTCCGCAAACTTACTAATCAATCCAGTTACATTTTCCTCCAAATCATTTATATATATTACAAACAGCAAAGGTCCCAGCACTGATCCCTGAGGAACACCACTTGTCACAGCCCTCCATTCAGAAACGCACCCTTCCACTGCTACCCTCTGTCTTCTTTGACCTAGCCAGTTTTGTATCCACCTTGCCAGCTCACCTCTGATCCCATGCGACTTCACCTTCTGCACCAGTCTGCCATGAGGGACCTAGTCAAAGGCCTTACTGAAGTCCATGTAGACAACATCCACTGCCCTACCCTCATCAATCATCTTCGTCACTTCCTCGAAAAACTCGATCATGTTCGTGAGACACGACCTCCCCTTCACAAAACCATGTTGCCTCTCACTAATACGTCCACTTATTTCCAAGTGGGAATAAATCCTGTCTCGAAGAATCCTCTCCAATAATTTCCCTACCACTCACCGGCCTGTAATTACCTGGATTATTCTTGCTATCCTTCTTAAACAAAGGAACAACATTGGCTATTCGCCAATCCTCTGGGACCTCCCCTGTAGCCAGTGAGGATACAAAAATTTCTCTCAAGGCCCCAGCAATTTCCTCTCTTGCCTCTCTCAGTATTCTGGGGTATATCCCATCAGGCACTGGAGACTTGTCTACCTTAATGTTTCTCAAGAACCTCAATACCTCCTCCTTCTTGATCTCAACATGACTCAAACTATCTACACATCCTCTCCCAGACTCATCATCCACCAAGTCCTTCCCTTTGGTGAATACTGACGCAAAAGTACTCATTTAATACCTTGCACATTTCCTCTGGCTCCACACATAGATTCCCTCCCTTGTCCTTGAGTGGGCCAACCCTCTCCCTGGCTATCCTCTTGCTCTTCATATATGTGTAAAAAGCCTTGAGATTTTCCTTAATCCTGCTGGCCAATGCTTTTTCATGACCTCTTTTAGCTCTTCTTACTCCTTGCTTAAATTTGCTTCTACTTTCCTTGTATTCCACACTTGCTTCGTGTGTTCCCAGCCTCCTAGCTTTGACAAATGCTTCCTTTTTCTCTTTGACTAGGCTCACAATATCTCTCGTTATCCAAGGTTCCCAAGACTTGCCATACTTATCCTTCATCCTTACAGGAATGTGCCGGTCCTGAATCCCTATCAATTTACACTTGAAAGCCTTCCACATGCCAGATGTTGATTTGCCCTCAAACATCTGCCCCCAATTTACATTCTTCAGTTCACAAGAGATTTGAGCATATAATCCAATTTAACACTTTGTTGCGAGTGCAATTTTTTGGATGACTCCCTTGTTCAAAAAGGGAGAAAGGCAGAAGGCAGGGTGCTATAGGCCAGTTAGTTTAACATCTATTATTGGAGTCAATAATCAAAGAAGAAATAGCTAATCATTTAGGAAAGCTGAATATAATGAAACCTAGTCAACATGGTTTTATGAAAGGTAAATCATGTTTGACAAGTTTGTTCAAACCTTTTGAGGATGCAACAGGGAGAGTATCATAGAATCATAGAGCGCAGAAGAGGCCCTTCGGCCCATCAAGTGCACACTGACACAACACCTGAACTCCCTCCTCATCCCATTTGCCAACATTTGACCCATAGCGCTGAATGTTATGATGTGCGAAGTGCTCATCCAGATACTTTTTAAAGGATGTGAGGAAACCCATTTCCACCACTCTCCCAGGCAGCACATTCCAGACCGTCACCGCCCCCTGGGTAAAAAGGTTTTCCTCACAACCCCCCTAAACCTCCTACCCCTCACCTTGAACCTATCTCCCCTTGTAACTGACTCTTCAACTAACAGGAATAGCTGCTCCTTATCCACTCTGTCCAATTCTCTTGTAATCTTGTACATCTCAATCAGGTCGTCCCTCAATCTTCTCTGCTCCAACAAAAACAATCTAAGCCTATCCAACCTCTCTTCATAACTTAAATGTTCCATCCCAGGCAGCATCCTGGTAAATCTCCTCTGTACTCCCTCCAGTGCAGTCACATCCGTCCAATAATGTGGCGACCAGGACTGCACACAGTACTGTAGCTGTGGCCTCACCAAAGTTCTATACAACTCCAACATGACTTCCCTGCTTTTGTAATCTATGCCTCGATTGATAAAGGCAAGTGTCACAACTGCCTTTTTCACCACCCTACTCATATATGCCCTTCTGCTTTCAGAGATCTCTGGACAAACATGCCAAGGTCCCTTTATTCCATAAAACTTCCTAGTGTCCTACCATTCATTGAATACTTCCTTGTCAAATTACTCCTTCCAAAGAGTATCACCTCGCACTTTTCAGGGTTAAATCCCATCTGCCACTTATCTGCCCATTTGACCATTGCATCTATATCTTCTTGTAGCCCAAGATACTCCGCCTCACTGTTAACCACCCATCCAATCTTTGTATCATCTGCAAATTTACTAATCCTACCCCCTACATAGTCATCAATGTAATTTATATAAATAATATATAATAGGGGGTCCAACACACATCCCTGTGGTATGCCACTGGACACTGGCTTCCTGTCACTAAAGCAGCCTTCTGTCATCACCGTCTGTCTCCTACAACTGAGCCAATTTTGAATCCACTTTATCAAATTACCATGTATCTCATGTGAATTTACCTTCTTTACAAGTCTCCCATGTGGGACCTTATCAAAGGCTTTGCTGAAATCCATATAAACTACATCAACTGCACTACCCTTGTCTACACATCTGGTCACTGCTGCAGAAAATTCAATCAAATTTGTTAGGCATTACCTCCCTCTGACGAAGCCATGCTGACTATCCCTGATCAAGCTTTGCCTCTCCAAGTGGAGATAGATGCTCTACTTCAGAAGTTTCGCTAATAGTTTCGCTACCACTGATGTGAGACTCACTGGTCTGTAGTTCCCTGGTTTATCTCTACAACCCTTCTTAAAAGTGGAACAAATAGATAGAAGAACCTGTGGATGTAGTGCATTTAGATTTCCAAAAGGCATTTGATAAGGTGCCGCATAAGAGGCTCGTGCATAAAGTAAAAGCCCATGGAATTGGAGAGAATGTGTTAGCATGGATTGAAAACTGGCTGTCACATAGAAAGCTGCAGGTTGGAATAAATGGGAACTTTTCAGAGCGGAAAGATGTAATGAATGGAGTACGGCAGGGATCAGTTCTCGGCCCGCAATTATTCACCATTTACATTAATGACTTGGAGGAAGCAACAGAATATAAGGTTTTCAAATTTACCGATGACATGAAGATAGGTGGAAGGGCATGTTGTGAAAAGGATATTGTGATTCTGCAACAGGATAGAGATAGATTGGGTGACTGGATGAAAACCTGGCAAATGGAGTCTAATGTGGGGAAGTGTGAGGTCATGCTTTGGTATGAGGAATCAAAAGGCATATTATTATCTAAATGGAGAGAGATTGCAGGTAAATGAAGTACAAGGAGATCTAGATGTTCTAGTTCATGAATCATAAAAAACCAACAGGCAGGTCCAACAAATAGTTAAGAAGGTAAATGGCATTTTGGGCTTTACTGCAAAATGATTGGAGTTTAAAAATAGGGAGGTTTTGTTGCAATTGTACAGAGTGTTGGTGAGGCCTCAGCTGGAATACTGCCCACAGTTTTGGTCCCCTTACCTAAAAAAGGATATAATAACATTGGAGACAGTCCAAAGGAGATTCACCATGCTAATTTCTGGGATGAGAGGGTTGTCCTATCAAGAGAGACTAAATAATCTGGGTCTGTATTCCTTGGAGTTTAGAAGAGTGAGAGGTGACCTTATTCAAACATATAAAATCCAGAGGGGGCGTGAAATGGTAGATGGTGAGATGTTTCACTTGTCTTGAACAACAAGCCATAGCTACAAAATAAAGAGCCGATCATTTAAAACTGAGGTGAGTAGAAATTTCTTCTCGCAGAAGGTGACGAATCTCTGGAATTCTCTGCTTAAAAGAGTGGTGGAGGCTGAATCATTATAAGCATTCAAAGTGGAGGTGGATAAATATTTGATAGATCAAGTGATAGAGGGCTATGGGGAAATGGCACAGAAAGGGAATTGAGGCCGACACAGACCAGCCATGATTATATTGAATGGCGGGGCAGGCTTGAATGGCCCGGTGGCCTACTTTTGCTTCTATTTCTTGTGTTCTTGTGGATGAGACATTAAACCATGCTTTTCTTGGGTGGATGTAGACAATTCAGTGGCATTATTTGAAGAACAGCAGGATAATTCTCCTGGTATTCTGACCAATATTTATCCTTTAACCAACATCACTAAAACAGATTACTTGTTATGCACCTCACAGCAATTTGTAGGAATTGCAGTGTTCAAATTGGCTACCATCGATTCCTACATTAAAACAGTAATTTCAATTCAAAAGTTCTTCACTGGCTAAGCAATTTGAAATGTCCTAAGGCTATGAACAGTGCTATATAAATACGAGTTCTTCCCTTTCCTTTCATTGCTTATTTGGAAAAAAAATGCTGTTTATCAGGGTAAATATTGGAAGACCAATGATGATCAGAGAAAATGCCCAAGCAGGTCACTTTGCAAGTTGATTCTTATCTAGAAGCAAATTATTTCCAGTAGTTGAAGAATCAAGAGCAAGGGACCACAGATGCAAGATTAAACAAATAAGAGATTCAGTCAGTGGGTAGGAGAAAATTCTATATACACAATCATGAGGTGTGAAATTCACATCAGTATTAATAGTTGAGATAAAAACTATATTAATATATCAATATTAGATTGGATAGATGGATAAAGAAAAAGACGAATGGAAATAGGAATGGGTAAGTGAGACTAGAACTGTTTACCTAAGTTAAATGCAAATAGAGATTGGTTAGGTTGTATGTCCTCTTTCCATGTTGTAACATGTATGTGTTTCTAAATAATTGTGTATAAGTATCCATCAGGTGTAGATTTCTAAATGTATCTATATCTGAATGTATGTCAGGACTATAATTATTTTACTATTAAAAGTACTTGGATTATTTTTTGGACGCCTGGAACAATGTTATTGTTATTTATTTTAATGAACATGTTAATAATTAAAATCCAATGGAGTGTCATGCTTGTGTTTTATTATACTGTGCCACTGCTGCAGGACTCTGCCCAGAATTCTCCATGAGTTTTCTGCCTTCCCTGGGTTATCAAGTTGGAAGTCTCAAATGGACAAAAGGAAGGAGGTGAAATCAAAGGTTTAGCATTTTTATATGCAAACTAGGAGATTATATATACCATTGTTCACAATAAATTAGATAACATACTTTTATATGACAATGCAATTCCACCAAATAATGCTAGATTATACAATTCTATTGGTGAATCAATACTGCATCCAGTATTTTTTACCGTGGCCTGTTAATTTTTGTACTCCTTTCTTTATGTTCAATTGAAGAACGAAAATACATGTTAATTTGTAATTAATATGTATTCGCATCAACATTAAATTACATTTAATATGCATTTTCTGTGCTGTCACGTGCCTCCAAGAATTTTCTCAAATGGCCCTCGTGAGACAAATTATCAAAAAGTAGCTCCTATTTATGGGCTTTTAACATCCAAACATGCATTATATTAGCATAATTGAACAAAGAAGATCATAAGACTATAAGGAATAGGAGCAGGAGTAGGTCCTTCAGCTTATCCAGCCTGTTCTGCCATTCAGTAAGATCATAGTTGATCTGATTATGGCCTTAACTCCGCTTTACTGCCTGAGCCCTGTAAGAAGTCTCACAACACCAGGTTAAAGTTCAACAGGTTTATTTGGCAACACTAGCTTTCGGAGTCTCAAGCTCCTTCATCAGGTGAGTGAGGGCTTGTGTTCATAAACAGGACATATAAAGACACAAACTCAATTTACAAGATAATGGTTGGAATGCGAGTCTTTACAGGTAATCAAGTCTTAAAGGTACAGACAATGTGAGTGGAGACAGGGCCAAGCACATCTCCACATCATGTCCCCTGTAACCCTTGACTCTCTTGTCGATGAAAGAAATCTGCCGAACTCAGCCTTGAATATATTCAATGACCCAACCTCCATTGCTCTCATTGGAAGAGAATTCCAAAGACCAACAACCCTCTGAGAAAAGAAATTCCTCCTCATTGCCATCTTAAATGGAAGACCCCTTAATTTTAAACTAAATTGAAATGCGTGATCTGCTTCTTGTATTTCTATTAATGATCTAAATGCATGCTTTGTTTCTATAAACCATCTTTACGTGTGTGTGTGTGTGTGTGTGTGTGCATGAGGGAATTAGTGTTTTTTGTTTACATCTGTGTTCACATTTTGGGTGTTGAGTGAATAAACATTGCCCTAGCTCTAGATTCCCCCACAAGAGGAAACAGCCTCCCAGTATCTACCCTGTCAAGCCCTCTCCAGATCTTATATGTTTCAATAAGGTTACTTCTCATTCTTCTAAATTTCAATAATGTCAGGCCCAATTTGCTTAACCTTTCCTCAGAAGAGAAGGATTAAGGGCAAAATTTTTGCATTTGCAGTGAAAGGCACCTGAAGCAATTAACACCAGATGTGGCAGGAAAATTTGAGAGAGACTTTTGAACTTTCCACAAAAGAATCAAGAAGTACTTGAGTGGATGATATAACTTGTCTGAAAGCAACTTTCAAAGCAAAATATCCAAATTAGTCCATGCAAATGCTGTGTCCTTTGAAGAATTTTCCGATGGTTTTCAAGCATGCAATCATAAAAAGATTGACATGGATGTGCTGCACAAAGAATCAGAATTATGGAAAGCATGTTATGCCCAGCAAAAATATTGGCCTGGAACCTTCTACACTATGTGGATCACAGAGTGCACTAGTAAGATTCCCTCTGAAAATCAGGGGTGGGGCCTATTCGCGCCCAAGAGGTGCCAGCAGCATAGCGCTGAGCGAGCCACTGCGCATGCGCCGATCTGTCAGTGCCAAGTTTGGCACATGTGCAGCGGCAGGACACTGCCTGCCTCCCAATCACTGGCCAGCCCTATCGCTGGCCAGCCCTGCAACCCACCCATTGCTGGGCTTGCATTGCCCCCCCCCCCCCCCCCCGCCCCCCAGTCATTATCCTCCCAGACCTCCCCAGGCAAGCCCCAATGCCCCCCGGCAGCCCAGAACCCCTCCCCACTGACTGTCCTGCACACCACCCCAAACAGCAGTCCCAACCCTCCCCCCCCCCCCCCCCACCTCCACCCCGGCAGCCCTGAACCCCTTGACCGGATGGCCAGCCCTGATCACTGTCCTCCTCCCACTGCCCCCGATCCCTTGACAGAGTGGCAGCAGGACCCCCACACCCACTAATCACCCCCAACAGGCCTTGCCCCAATAGGCCTGCCCCCTTGGCACTGCCTGGTGCCCAGTGGGTTGTGCCAAGGTGCCCCTTGGGCATTGCCAGTTTTCCTCTTGGGCCGTGCCAAGGGGCTAGGTTGCCACTGCCAGGCTGGCACTACTCAAGGGGCACCCCCCCTTACCCCCGATCTCCTGTGGGGGCCTCAATGGCCTTTGTTCCCTCCAGCAGGCTCAGGCCACTTGTTCCCCGTTAGTAGGGAGCAGTTGTAAACCTTGCTGGAGTGAACCACTCCTGGCGGGGGAGGGGGGTGGGGGAGACATTAATGGACCCGGAGACTAATGACATTGAAATTGCGATTTCAATACTGTAATCAGCTCTGCACTGATTTCCAGTGCAGAGCTGATTACTCTGGAAATCTTAGCCACGGAGACTCATGGAGGCTATGGAGCCCAGCGGGAAGCCTGCGAAATGGCCTCCACTAATGTCTCCCAGCCTGCTGCACTGCCCAAGTAGTGCAGCGGGCTGGGAAAATTGCTCCCATTGTGTTCCGGAATTTCAAGATATGGACTTTATTCAGTGCAGACGTTTTGAAATTAACTTTAAGACGTTGGACAATGTACTGCAAGGGTGGCCACCAAGGGTCAAATCAATAGCCCCTAGACACAATGTCTGCAAGCTCAATATTTAAACAAAGTTGAGAAGAAACCAGTTTATCACCAGCAGGTCTGAACAGCAACCATTCACCCCCCATTGTATAGCAATGGGTTTTAATTTTAAATAATTTGTAGACAACAGAAATAGTGATTATTTGGTCATGTGATTGAAACTGACTTCAGCTAACAAATTTTACAACTCAAAAGGCAGTAAGAGACAAGTCAGTTTGAAAACCAATAGAACAAGAAGGACCATTCCCCCAGCAAGAAGAATAGAACCCTACCGGAACAACTACTCAACCTGGGCAGTGAGAGAGAAGGGTTAACTTGTCTTCACCTGTAAAGATTCATCTCTACAGAAACTCAGCCATGACTTTGTCTAGAACCCAGAGCCTTCTAACTTTCATTTATGCAAAGAACCATGAAAGAGAATGCATCCAAGCCTGCAACATGTGCATCTTAAAGGACTAAATTGAAACACTTGATTTGCTTCTTGTATTTCTATTAATAACCTAAATGCATGCTTCGTTTCTATAAACCATCTTTACTTGTGTGTGTGTGTCTTTGTGCATGAGGAAGTGAGTGTTTTTCATTTACATTTGTGTTTACATTTTGGGGTGTTGTGTGAATAAACGTTTTCTGTTCTTCTGATTTAAACTTACTCGAAAGCTCCGTGACTATTACCAAAAGTCACAGCACTCAAGGTTTTAAAACACTCTCTAAAATTCAAATCTTTTTGCAGACAATTATGAGATGAGGAGAAAGGGGGTAAAGTTATCCCACCAAATCTCTCCTGTCCGTAGCAAGCATTATATTCTCCTGTGAGTTGAAGCATTGCCGGATCAGTGAAATGTACCAGTAGCTTTTCAGCAAAAGCCCAAGGGAAAAAAAAATGAACATGAAGAAAATCAGCTCCTATATTCTCCAGGCATGAAGCAAATGCTCATAGAGAACATGCTTTTTCCATGATGACCACTGTTTGCAGAAACAAGAAGAACAGGGTGGAAATTCACAAACTGCAAGTGGGATTCCAGATCTGCATCAATTTCTCAGAAGATATTACTTTGAGTTTTGGGGAAATAAAAAAAATGAATGTCACAAAAGTGCGAACACTTTTAGTCATCCCTATGGTTAATACCTTGCCTCACTAAATTGTTAATATTGTTATATTATGTATAATGGTTATCATAATGCATGTATCAGTTATTACATTATCAATGAAGTGATTAATGCAATTGTAGCAGTGGTCTATGTCATGCAAATTTTAATACTGGAAGGCTCTAATTCGTAACCATTTTTGCATGTGTGCCTGTGCAAGTGTTGGCAGTTGGGAGTGTGGTGTGTTTCTGGTAATCCTGGCCTCTTCCAGTGACCACCCTGGTGATGTGACTCATCCAACACAGCTGTGGCTGGCTTCCAAGCAGTCTCACTATTTACGCTGATGTATCAATCTCACTATTATTGTTCTGGCTTTTTAAAAAAAAACTCTATTCTTAAAGTTACAAAGCTAATGCTCAGAGTGGACCAGGCAAACCCAAATCCATTTCTTGCTTGTTCCAAAACCCAAATTCAAATGAATCCTATTCATGGTCCCCACAAAGGAGACAAACAAGATCCAAGCTGACAAGATAAGGCACTGCACCCCACCTAGGGCTTAATCTGACATTAGCCAAAAGGCCGAGAAGTGATCCAGCTTTTTTTTTCAAAAAATATACTTTATTTATAAATCTGAGAACATTCCAAAATGGCCATCACATAAAAAGCAATAGTATTCAGGCTTTTACATACATCAAGTAACATTCTGAGATGTTTCAATACAATAAAGGGAATGTTTCAGACATTTTACAATGGTCTTACAAATGTTGCAAAGTAGTTTAAAGGTTGTCTACAAAGAAAAAGTTGCACTCCGATGTGCTTCAGTGGTAACTGGGGGATTTTCACGGTAACTTCATTGCAGTGTTAATGTAAGCCTACTTGTGACACTAATAAATAAACTTAAACTTAAAAATTTAAACTTCAGTACAACTGATATGTATGCATTCGGCCTGAGGAGGTTCTGTTCTCCTTGGTTCACTGTGGTCGATAGGTATTAGACAGCGACCTTCCCCATTGTGCCTCTGCAGCAGCTGCCCCAAGCTTTAGTTTGTCCCTCAGCATGTAGTCCTGGGATTTGGAATATGCCAGTCTGCCCAGAAGTGATCCTGCATTGGCTTAGTTATGCCTTCAGGTGTTGAGGCTCTTAACTCTGGAATTCCCTCCCTAAACGTCTCCACCTCTCTGTATCCTCCTTTGGGGCAGCTCAACTTTGTGGCCAAGCAGCAGCCCTACAGTATGTCCTCATCGGGCTAGGTGTCAAATTTTGTTTGCCAATACTCGTGTGAAGCGCTATGAGATATTGTATTGCGTTAAAAGGCGATATGTGAATGCAGGTAACAGTGAGCTCTTGTTTTTGTTCTAAAGGAGTGCCCTATGCTTGCTCCCCAGTATCCTGCCCTCAGTGATGGCTGAGGTCTCTTGCAGCAGGAAACGGGCCGCTCAACCCACAGTGCACCGCAGACAAACAAACAAACAGCTCTCAAGATGGCGGCGGACAGCGACGTGAGTGCGGGATCTTTGCTTTCTGTGGAAAATATACTTACAATCGGTATACTTATCTGCCCGTCTCTCACCGGCCTGTCTTGTTTTTGTTTAAATTCCCACAGCCGGAGTCGGAAGTGTTTGAAATCACGGATTTTACGACGGCGTCAGAATGGGAGAGGTAGGGAGGGGAAGCTGTTGCTGGCCGAGCCTGTGACGGTTGGAAGCCGTTGGTGCCCTGTGCTGGAGCTCGAGCCTGACCTCAAGCCCTCGGCATTCGTTCAGCCGCGAGCGGCCCTCACACACACACACGCAAGCGCTTTTGGTTGTTGACCACATCGTGCTCATCTTATGACAGCTGTCAGGCTCGGACACACGCCAAGACAGGCTGTCCTGTTTAACCATCTGCTTACTCAGATTTAGGTGTTATGGAGACCCCTTTTTAGTGCGCCAGCAGCAAATTTTTACATCTATTTTAACAAATTTGGCTTCTTTAGCAATCAAAATCGTTAATGACAGCTTTCTGCTACTAAAGGCATCATCTTCAGGGCACCATCTTTTCGATGTTAGTCAATGTTCAAGGCAGCGTACTGTGGAAATCATTTAAACATTTCCTAGTGTGCTGCACATGAAATTATATTTTGCGTAATGTGTTGCCATTGCGCAGCAGTTCCTCAGACATTATTATACATTTAGAAGTTAAATAACCCATACATCATATCTGCTGCTTAAGAGGCTAAGATTGGCCCTGCAATGTATCTGTAGAAGTGATTGGAAGTCAGTGTCTGGAAAGTTATTATTTTTAGTGTCGATTTGAAGCAATCTCAAACAATTCACAGTATAAGATCAGTCGTAATTTTTGGAGTGTGGCAATTTCAATTTTTTGTAACTTGTTTCTAGTCTGAACTCTCTAAAACGAGAAGCAGTGTGCCACATTGCACTATTTTGTTTTTGTCTGAATGAAGTTCAGTAATTGGGTTGCAACATTGGGAAAAAAACTTACAATTTTATGTAACTTATAATGAACAATTAATTTATAAGATTGACTGTGCATTCAGTTGAAATTAACAGATAGCATGCATTTGAGAATTGTAATATCTTTACCGATCCTGAAAGAACAGTCCATAATAGCAGAACACTAATACGTGGAAAAATTATGATGACATAAACACTGACTGTGTTAGTTGCAGACCCACCATAAAATCATGGGAAAAGACAGCATATGTTTTGTCAAGAATGTTCATTGCTTGGAAACTGGTGTGCCTCAGCAGTAGAGTCAAATGTCGTGTAAAAGTTGAAATGTTTAGTTGTCAGACATGTAGGTTCAAAAGTCTGCTGGTATAATTTAGCATGGGGAGGGGGAGAAAAAGAGAGTCTTTGGAACATTCTTTCCCAAAAGGCAGCGAGTGGAAGTGGAGTCAGTAAATATTTATAAGGCAAATGTAGATAGATTCTTGATAAACAAGGTGGTGAAAAATTATCGGGGTAGGCAAGAGAATGCAACTAGATCAGCCATGATCTCAATGGCAGAGTCGGTTTGAGGGACCAAGTGGCCTACTCGTGCTCCTAATTCGAATGCTTGCTTGTAGAGAATTCCCGAATGGCTGGTTCACAGCTTCATTGGAGAATTGATTGTCTTTCTGCCCTTTCGACTCTGGACAAAAAGTAGAGGAATGTGATGCTGTTATTTCTCTCTTCTTGGGTGCCAATCTGACCTTTTTTTGGCATTCATTCTTTAATTAAAAGCTCAGTTGAAAACTAGTTAGAGTCAACCCAGTTGTGATGTGCTGATACCAGTAGTAGACCACTCTTGAACTCCAAAATTATATTATTCCTTTATACTTCAAGTCTTTTTTAACAAAAGAAATGTAAATGATCTCAGAATGCAAATTAAACAACATGAAACAGTGGAGTGGGGAGTTAATATTCAAAATTTGTGCACCGTCAGATTGCTTGGCTTAAACAACCTTGAGTGGAGTAAATGGGCCATGTTAAACATAGAAGGTTAGGTACATCTGATAAAAGTGAAGTAGTTAATAAGAATTCAGTTATGTTTCTTAAGTTTACCAAGGTGTGTGGAAGGAAGTTGTTTAGCGTAAAATAATTTTGCTAATTCTATTTTTAGTGCTGCGACCAAGCAAGTTTCTATTGTGGCTTTTATTATTAAGGTTTCCAGTAATCATTTATGAAGATTTAACTTGTGTTAGTAAAACAATGATCTGTGCAATTAAAATTATGCTCTTTGGAAATTCTAAGCTAGTTTGTCTTTCTTTTAAAAATTAGTTGCATAAAATATTTTATTTTATAAATGAAGGATCCAAAATGATAATGTTTCATGAGGCAAAAATATGTAGTGCGCATATTAAATACATAAGCAATGCCACTGCTTTGAATAGATTGAGGAATCTCTAGCACTTTGGGACAATCTAAGAGAAGTTGAAAAATGGCAATTTCATGCATGAAGAATTTATCCTTATCCTTGGAAAACAGTAAGTTATACTATATTCTTTGTTTCTAGACCTGAAATATATATAATGTATCTATAAATCATAACATCCTGAAGGTTTTATTTAAGGAATAATAGTAATTACTTAAATTATTTTAATATCATCCTGTATTTTCATATTTTTAGGTTTGTGTCAAAAATTGAAGAAGTGCTGAACAATTGGAAACTGATTGGAAGTACTGCAAAAAAACCTTTGGAAAAGGTTTGTTCACTAAATAGTTAAGTAACATAGGCATTGCTTGTTCTTTTATCCTTTATCAAAGAACTGTGTAATAAATAAAATGGCTTGGAATAAAGCCAGTATAAATACTTTGCAAGGCAGTTGATTTCATTCTCCACAAATATTTACATTGGATTTATTTGTCACCATTTCGAGAACATCTTCCAGCATGACTAGTACATGGAGAAAGGGTGTTTCAGCATTAAAATAATTGACACTCTTCAGTGGCTACATTGCCCATGTCCTTTGGATAATCATTTCAACTCTGGGTATTTGCAAGGACCTAATGTATACTTGCTTTTAAGCTCATTGTTTTGTTTCTTCATATACCGGTTTAAAATTACAGTTTTGTAAAGCTATAGTGTTGTATTTTGTGAATTTACAGGGTGAATTAACTTCTGGCGTATGGGAGGAGAAGTCTGATGAGATTTCTTTTGCAGACTATAAATTCAGTATAACGCATCATTATCTAAAACAAGAATCTTTAACTGATAAAGAAATTAAAGAAGAATCTGAAGAAGGTATGACTGGCAACCTTTGTTGACTTTGCAGTTTTAAATTTCTATTAAAGGAGAATTAACGGATTTGAGTTGTATAATGCACTTCTGAAGGTTTTGAGTTGGAACACATTTGATGAGTTTTTGATTTTTAAAAAATTTGTGTATATTGGCCTTTTGGATCCAAAACTTCTTAAATGTTCATTCTAAAGTTTATTTATTAGTGTCATAGGTAGGCTTATATTAACACTTCAATGAAGTCACAATGAAAATCCCCTAGTTGTCACACTCCGGTGCCTGTTTGGGTACATTGAGGGAGAGTTTAGCATGGCCAACGCACCTAACCAGCACATCTTTCGGACTATGGGAGGAAACTGGAGCACCCAAAGGAAACCCATGCAGATACGGGGAGAATGTGCAAACTCTGCACAGACAGTGACCCAAGCCGGGAATTGAACCCGGGTGTCGGGAATTGAACCCGGGTTCCTGGCATTGTGAGGCAGCAGTGCTAACCACTGTGTCACCATGCCGCCGCGGGGCGTGGATGTTGCAAATTGGTCTCTTTCACAATCATATTCATTTAGTTACCAATATTTTTGATTGTACATGGTTAAAGGAATTTGTTTCTTCTGTGGAATAATTCTGTTTTGTGCTTTTTTTATAAAAGACCTATTTTTTCTTAAGAAGAAATTTTATTTCAACAGATGCTCTTCCTGAAACGATGCAGGATTTATTGTCCATGAACAATGATTTTCCACCTCGAGCTCATTGTCTTGTCAGATGGTAGGCACATCCTCAACATTATTTAACTCTGTTTTTTATAATTTGTGTGCAATTGACAATTTTATATGAAACTGACACAACACATACTTCAGCTCGCACAGATTTAGAATTTATGGTTTTGTAGTGTGTAATAGGAAAGATCTCGCATGTGTTGGGGGGGGGTTATGTAAATAGCAACCACTTTAGCACTCTGATGCAGTATAACAACCCATTAATAAAACATAATTGTTGCAAGTTTTGTTTTTACCTGGGAGCAGTAGCACCTCAAGTGTGAATACATTTGTGAAAATTATGCTTTTAAAAGGGAAGAGTAGAGAACATGCTTTAATTGTAAATATGTTCAATTTCTCTAACCTTTTAAAAGATAAAATGATTAACCATCCAGGGTGTTGTAGGTATCATCAACTCAATTAAGTTATCCAAATCTATGGATTCTTGTCAGCTTGGTAATATACGTTATTAACTTGAATGCTTCTGGGGTGCTCACTGCCAACAAAATTGATGGAACTGCTTTGGGATGCCTCTATCGCCATATCGTTGCATCAGCTTAAGAGCACAATGTTGAAATGTCTATGCGAAGGAAAACCACAGAAAATTTGCATATTTGAATGGATTGAAGATAATATCGACTCAGATTTGTTTAAGCATTTGAATTGAGTTGATTACGTGAATATTGATATAAATATTTCCAGAGGTGGATAGATTAAGTTAAGGTTCAGATTGGCTGTGATCTGGTTGGATTACAGAGCAGCATCAAGATTCTGAATGGACAACTTTGTTGCTATCTTTCTATAAAGGAACTGAAGAAAGCCATTTGGCTGAACAGACCTGTTCCTTTTTAGGGATGAACTGCACTTCCCTGCCTTTCTGCAATTCATTCAGTTCTCTATTGAAACTCATTAATTTTTCTTTTGAATCCAATGACCTTTATTGGTAAGCTACTCAGCAAATCTCAGCAAATTTTGGGTGAAAACATTGCACTGCCTTACCTTTTTACTTCTGATTTCCTAATTTTGTGTGTCCTGGCATATCGTGTCTGCAGATTAATTTGGTCTGTTTACTTTATAATCTTGGAAATTTCTAAACTTGGAACTTTATTATCTTTTTCAAAATAAAGCAAGCCCAACTTTCCTTCTAACAAATGTTTTAGTGTTTTTAATAGATATATGATCACTTTTGTTGCTTCCCTTTGTTTCTTCTCAAAAAGAATAGTAATCTTACCATTTAGTGAAGAGAGCTGCAAATAGTATGCCAGATTGGATAAGTAAGGATTTTTCATTATGGAAGAAGTCCTCAAAAGATAAATCTGTAGATGTTGATGGACTTCTTGCATCTTGCCATTATATTGAAATTGATGAATAGCGATCAATAGCAAATTCATTACCTTCAGGTGTTTCTTATCCTAGGTATGGTTTACGTGAGTTTGTGATAATTTCTCCAGCAGCAAGTAATGATGCGGTCGTCAGTGAATCTAAATGCAACATTCTACTCAGCTCCATTTCTATTGCATTGGGAAACACTGGTTGGTAGGTAAATGTTTGAAAATGCTAGATGGATGGTATCAGATATTCATACATGGACACTGACGGAGAGAAACTTGAACTTGTTGATCAAATAACGTGAATAGTTACGGACTTGAGCTCATCACTTTACTTCCACATTTTCTCTTTTTTTTTTTAACCCTCCCAGATCCCTTTTCTTCTATCATCATGCCTGCTTTCACTTTTTTACTCTCAGGTACTCTGCCCTCCCAACACCCTACAACCAATCCTTCAATACTCCTTGACCTCCCTGCTCTCATGTCACTTTTCAGTCATGACTCTTTTGGATAAGCCTGCAGCTTCCCCCTGGCATCTTAGCATCCTCTGAAGGGATCATTAAGGTACTCATACTTGCTTGTTATAAACACTAACTCCAATTACACTATTTCATTCTGATGAAAACATGGATTTGCTCTATAGTGTCTTCTGACACTTCCTGAAGTACATATATGTGACCTCTGTGGACAAAAAAATGCATGGAATACCAATGTACCGAGCATGGCATGTCATATTAACATTTCAGCTCTAGGTCAATACACACTTCATTGCATCTTGGTTCTCGTGTATCCTAATGTTGTTATATTACTGTGAAATCGTGCAATTCTGGCTATAATAATATTGTTTTTCCTAACGGAGATTTTTTCCAGCAAGATAACAATTTGAGGGAAATGGGAAAACAAGAATTTTGTTTAATTTAATATTTCAGGATGCTTTAAAATAATCTCTGCTATTAATTGAAGGTGATACCTAAACTCAGTCCGCTTATTCAAGTCCAGAACCCCATCTACTTAAAAACCTTTGAGAATTATAGAACATAGAACAGTACAGCACAGAACAGGCCCTTCGGCCCACGATGTTGTGCCGAGCTTTATCCGAAACCAAGATCAAGCTATCCCACTCCCTATCATCCTGGTGTGCTCCATGTGCCTATCCAATAACCGCTTAAATGTTCCTAAAGTGTCTGACTCCACTATCACTGCAGGCAGTCCATTCCACACCCCAACCACTCTCTGCGTAAAGAACCTACCTCTGATATCCTTCCTATATCTCCCACCACGAACCGTATAGTTATGCCCCCTTGTAATAGCTCCACCCACCCGAGGAAATAGTCTTTGAACGTTCACTCTATCTATCCCCTTCATCATTTTATAAACCTCTATTAAGTAATTGGGCAATTCCTAATAAATGCTTTGCGTGAGGACTCTGTTTCTATTATTCCTGCCCACTTTGGTATGTATCTTGTTTCTGACATCATTGACATTAACAAATGTAATATTGTTGTAGGATATTGAGAGTAAAATACCAGTTTAGAGATATTGGGCTGAACTTCACTGGAGATGGGGAGTAGTGTTGCCATTGATCGTGAACTGCTAGCATTCACTAGCAATCTTGCTGAAACTGATCTCAGGCATACGTTGATTTGTATGGAAATCCTGAAGTTACACTCTGTTATACAGGGCTTCAATACAGGTTGCAATGCATCCCCCTTCAGAGCTGACAATCAATTTCAACTTCCCTCCATAACGTGTTGGACTTTTTGAAGTGTTAATGGGTTTTTAATGGCAATGTGATTAATAAAGTTTGGAGACCAATGGAACCTGCCCTGAAAAATAATTTTGTAATCATAGAATGCTGTTAAATGATTAATTATTAGATTTTATGAGCTGACTTAAAACAATGTTTTTTCAGAATATTTTAGGCGCTACTCCATGTGGAATTCCCAGTGTTTAATTTGCTTCATGCAAAACATTTTTAAAAGTTACTGTTCCAGTGCTTTTTGTTTCCCATATGGCTAACTGTGAAAATCATTTAACGCAATTAGCTACTTAGCTAGGCTGATGACATCAGTCCAGCTACACTGGAGATGCTTATTAACAAATGCTATGAAAAGAAGCTAAAAGTATTAGAGATGCTCAAAACAATATGGTGTTTTTATTGTTGTAGTAAATGGAAAAAACCTAATTCTACAATCAGCAGGTTCCTAACCAACATTGTAATGGTCTTTAATATAAATTGTGGAGTTGCAGTGATGTTATCAGGCTGTCCAAATCACAATTAAGGATTCTTACACAGTCAACCAGGAAATTAACAGCTTTAAAGTCAAATCACTTCCGAAAAAAACTTGCATTGAAAATATGAAAGATTGGGACATACACACGGTGAAGGTCGAAGCTCAAATATCATGACCAAAGTTATTTAAAAACTTAGTCTAAGAAATCTAATAATTCATCATAATGGTGACATTTAACAATGTATCATATATAAAATTATTTTTCAAGGGGCAGATCTGTTGCACAGCAGTAGTTATTACCCAGATTGCCTTTAAAAACTCAGTTACACTTGACTGAACAAAATTAAGTTTGTATGGGCTTTCTAACAGCAGTATGAGGGCAATAAAGGGGAAGTTCTCACCACATCAAAGGTAGGGGAGCCTAAAACAAGAGGGCATAGGTTTAAGGTGAGAGGGGAGAGATACGAAAGTGTCCAGAGGGGCAATGTTTTCACACAGAGGGTGGCGAGTGTCTGGAACAAACTGCCAGAGATAGTAGTAGAGGCGGGTACAATTTTGTCTTTTAAAAAGCATTTGGACAGTTACATGGGTAAGATGGGTATAGAGGGATATGGACCAACTGCGGGCAATTGGGATTAGCTTAGGGGTTTTAAAAGAAAAGGACGGCATGGACAAGTTGGGCCGAAGGGCCTGTTTCCGTGCTGTAAACCTCTATGACTCTATGATATCAGCTGATTTCAATGATGACTGGCTCAGAGGGAGGAGAGAGTGTAGGGAATATTGATTTATTTTAGAAGTGACTACATATTACTTGTCTGTGGAGCATTGTGGAGGTGAGTAAATCTTGAATTTGTGTATTTTAAATTAGTCAGGTGACCTTGTTTGTGCAAATCCAACAAAAGTCGAGAAGGATGTATGTGGGTGCATGTGAAGGCCCAGGTGTTCGGACAGATTTTGAAATGGTTCATCTTCGGAAAGTACCAAACCAATATAATCATCTGTCTGGCCTACTGGATATATTTAAATCGAAGATTGTAAGTACTTTTTAGAAATGCATTTTTAATTGACATCTTGAAATATACTTTACTGAATTTAGTTGCAATCAATGTTTCCTCTAACGTCTTTATGCTGTGCATGTCCCATTCATCTCTTTGCATTATCTTGAAGGGGAAACTTGTGGGCAGCCTGCGCGGTACCTTCCAGGTTGCTATACATGTGCACACTTTCGAGGGAACATTGATTGGAATCATGGGGAGGGGGAATTCTCTAGCCTCCCAGCCACATGTTTCTTAAGGAGGGAGATGGTGTGCCTTTCACTGGCAGTGGGAATTGGAAATCTAAGTACAGTACATCTGCTGGTTCTCCTTTATCCACATTACATGTTAATTCTTCAAAGAACTCCAATAAACTCACTAAACATAAATTCCCTTCCTCAAAACCATGTTGACTCTGCCTGATTATCTTGAATTTATCCAAGTACCCAGCTGTAACATCTTCTAATGTTTTCATCTGACAGTTATCAAGCTAACAGGCCTGCAGTTCCTGGTTTTTTGACTCCCTTTGAGGGAGTTATATTTGCTATTTTCCAATTTAATGGGACCTTCCCTGAATCTGAAGCATTTTGGAAAATTAAAACCAATGCATTAATTATCTCCCTCGACACTCATTTTAAGACCACAGGATGAAGTCCATCAGGACCTGGAGATGTGCTAGCCCGCAACTCCAAACATTTGCTCAGTACCACTTCCCTGGTGATTGTAATTTTCCTGAGTTCCTCCCTTATAATTCCTGATTCACAGTTATTTCTAGATTGCAGAGCCTTTGGCGTTGATCTTTGGGTCCTCGCTGTCCACGGGGATGGTGCCAGAGGACTGGAGAATGGCGAATGTTGTTCCTCTGTTTAAGAAAGGGAATAGAAATGACCCTGGTAATTATAGACCGGTTAGTCTTACTTTGGTGGTTGGTAAATTGATGGAAAGGGTCCTTAGGGATGGGATTTACGACCATTTAGAAAGATGCGAATTAATCCGAGATAGTCAGCACGGATTCGTGAAGGGCAAGTCGTGCCTCACAAATTTGATAGAATTTTTTGAGGAGGTAACTAAGTGTGTTGATGAAGGTAGGGCAGTTGATGTCATATACATGGATTTTAGTAAGGCGTTTGATAAGGTCCCCCATGGTCGGCTTATGATGAAAGTGAGGAGGTGTGGGATAGAGGGAAAGTTGGCCGATTGGATAGGTAACTGGCTGTCTGACCGAAGACAGAGGGTGGTGGTCGATGGAAAATTTTCAGATTGGAGGCAGGTTGCTAGCGGTGTGCCGCAGGGATCAGTGCTTGGTCCTCTGCTCTTTGTGATTTTTATTAATGACTTAGAGGAGGGGGCTGAAGGGTGGATCAGTAAATTTGCTGATGACACCAAGATTGGTGGAGTAGTGGATGAGGTGGAGGGCTGTTGTAGGCTGCAAAGAGACATAGATAGGATGCAAAGCTGGGCTGAAAAATGGCAAATGGAGTTTAACCCTGATAAATGTGAGGTGATTCATTTTGGTAGGACAAATTTAAATGTGGATTACAGGGTCAAAGGTAGGGTTCTGAAGACTGTGGAGGAACAGAGAGATCTTGGGGTCCATATCCACAGATCTCTAAAGGTTGCCAGTCAAGTGGATAGAGCTGTGAAGAAGGCCTATAGTGTGTTAGCTTTTATTAACAGGGGGTTGGAGTTTAAGAGCCGTGGGGTTATGCTGCAACTGTACAGGACCTTGGTGAGACCACATTTGGAATATTGTGTGCAGTTCTGGTCACCTCACTATAAGAAGGATGTGGAAGCGCTGGAAAGAGTGCAGAGGAGATTTACCAGGATGCTGCCTGGTTTGGAGGGTAGGTCATATGAGGAAAGGTTGAGGGAGCTAGGGCTGTTCTCTCTGGAGCGGAGGAGGCTGAGGGGAGACTTAATAGAGGTGTATAAAATGATGAAGGGGATAGATAGAGTGAACGTTCAAAGACTATTTCCTCGGGTGGATGGAGCTATTACAAGGGGGCATAACTATAGGGTTCGTGGTGGGAGATACAGGACGGATATCAGAGGTAGGTTCTTTACGCAGAGAGTGGTTGGGGTGTGGAATGGACTGCCTGCAGTGATAGTGGAGTCAGACACTTTAGAAACATTTAAGCGGTTATTGGATAGGCACATGGAGCACACCAGGATGATAGGGAGTGGGATAGCTTGATCTTGGTTTCAGATAAAGCTCGGCACAACATCGTGGGCCGAAGGGCCTGTTCTGTGCTGTACTGTTCTATGAATGTTACTTCATAGAATCATAGAATTCCTACAGTACAGAAAGAAGCCATTCGGCCCATCGGGTCTGTACCAACCGCAATCTCACCCTCGCCCTATTCTCATAACCCTCATTTACCCTGTTGACCCCCTAACACTCGAGTCAATTTAGCATGGCCAATCAACCTAACATCTTTGGACTGTGGGAGGAAACCGGAGCACCCGGAGGAAACCCATGCAGACGCAGGAAGAAAGTGCAAACTCCACAAAGACAGTGACCTGAGGCCGGGAATGAACCTCGGTCCTTGGCACTTTGAGGCAGCAGCGCTAACCACTGCACCACCGTGCCGCCTGTACTTGTGTCCAAAAGAGAGAATGCTGGAAAGTCTCAGCAGGTCTGGCACATCTGTAAGGAAAGAAAAGAGCTGACGTTTCGTGTCCAGATGACCCTTTGTCAAAGCTTTGACAAAGGGTCATCTGGACTCGAAACGTCAGCTCTTTCCTCTCCTTACAGATGCTGCCAGACCTGCTGAGATTTTCCAGCATTCTCTCTTTGGTTTCGGATTCCAGCATCTGCAGTAATTTGCTTTTAGCCCGTACTAGTGTCCTCTGTATTGAAGACTAATGCAAAATACCGGTTTAATTAATTTGCCATCTTCTTATTTTCCATTATTAATTCCCTAGATTCGCTTTCTATAGGACAAGGGCTCAGTTTGTTAACTCTTTTCCTTTTAAATATCTATAAAACTCTGATATATTTTTAGCTAGATTTCTCTGATACTCTTTTTTTTCTCTACTTAATTTTTTGGTCATTCTTTGCTGTTTTTTATAGGCTGTCCAATCTTCTGACTTGCCACCCATCTTTTGCAATTATGTGCTTTTCTTGAAGTTCGATGGTATTTTTAACTTTTTTAGTGAACCTTGCATACTGGATCCTCCACTTGAAACTTTACTTGCTCGTTTGTGAAATCTAAAATATCTCTTTAAATGTCTGCCACTGCATCTCTATTGACCTATCCCTTAACTGCATTTGCCAGTCCATTTTAGCTAGCTTAGCATTTGATGCCCTCATAGTTGCCCATATATGAGCTCGGACAGGCCAAATGGCCTCCTCCTGTGCCGTAACGATTCTGTGTTTGTTCTGGATTATAGCAGCATCCAGGAGCTCCTAATATGTTGCAACTATGACACACCACCTGTTCTGCCATCTTGATATGTTTTAACTAATGACTTATTTTATTCAATTAATTCTTTTCCTTTATTGTATATATTTTGTTTAACTTGCCACCAATTTGTATACTGTATTAAACCTTAGGAATAGAATAGACTTTAACCATTTATCAGATACTCACCAAGCAGCTAGCTTATTCCCCTGTAGTAAAATAAGAACTAATTTCTACAGGGTGAAAATGTTAGAAAAGCAAAGGAGCACCTCCTTTCTTCACCCAACTCCCCCTCATCCAACTCTCGGCACTCTTTTTTAAAGCTACACTTGAGCACCATGGCCATTTGATTCAACCAACAGCCTGTAACTGAAGTTTGTTGCTTGCTCAGGCGCAAGAAAGTGCGCATCTGCAACACAATGATATACCTGTCACCCAAACGTTGATCTGGCACCCTCCCCCAAACCTCATTTCCCTCCCCCAAACCTCAATCTGATACTTATTCCTCCCCCCCCCCCCCCCCCCCACCAAGCCTCAATATGTTGCCCAGAACCAGCAGCAAGTTTCACGTTAAGTTTTTAAAGAAGTAATATGGTGTTTAGTTATACAGAAAAATTCTTGTGTTAAAGGGTATCTGTGGAATTTTTATAACATGGGAAGGTATCTCAGCAGCAAAGAAGTTGAGAATCCCTGTCTTATGTAATTAACATATTGTTTCCACTTTATTATTTTCACATCCTTTTTAACCAGTGATTTTTATGTAAAATACAACGATGAATGATTTTAGTTCAAAGAATCAAGTGCCTGCTGAATTGCAAAATGTTAAGACTGGTCTTTTCTGTTTACTCCGTTTTCTTTTCCAGGGATGTCCTTTGACACCTTTGCCCCCTATAAGTGTAGCAATTCGGTTTACATATGTCCTTCAAGATTGGCAACAGTATTCTTGGCCCCAGCAACCTCCAGGTAGGACATGCTAGTTTGTATGTAATGTTACAAGGTTGCATCTTCTAATTGTGCAGTTTAAAGATTGTCATTGAGCACCATAAAAATTCAAACTGCAAGTCGTAGTTCCTAGCTTAGTTAATTGTCATGGTCAAGTTTTGATTTTATAAAACATTTAAAAATAACAATTAAAAAGGACTGCATTTGGGTGCTGCTGGCAAGACCAGCATTTGTTGCCCATCCCACACTCCCCTTGAGAGAGGGTGGTGAGCCATTTTCTTGAAGTGCTGTAGTCCATCTGGTGCATCTACACCCACTGTGTTGATTGGAAGAGAGTTCCAGGATTTTGACTCGGTGACTGGAGGAACAGCAAAATGGTTTCAAGACAGGATGGTGTGACATTTGATGGGCAACATGCAGGTAGTGGTGTGAAACTGCTATCCTTGTCCTTAAGATGGTAGGTTTGTGGGTTTGGATAGTGTTGCCCAAGGAGGCTTGACAAGTTGCTGCAGTCCATTTTGTATACAGTACGCATTGCCACTGTGTGTCAGTGATGGAGAATCTAAATATGTAAGGTGGCAGATGGTGTGCCTATCAGGCAGGCTGCTTTGTCCTGGGCAGTATTGAGTTTCTTGGGTGTTGTAGTAGCTTCATTCATCCAGGCAAGTGGAGGATTGCATCATGGTCCTGATTTATGCCCTGTAGATGATGAACAAGCTTTGGGGAGTCAGGAGATGAGTTGCTCGCTGCAGAATTCCCAGCCTCAGATTTGCCCTTGTAGCCACAGTATTTATATCATAGAATCCCTACAGTGCAGAAGGTGGCCATTTGGCTTTTCATATCTGCACTAACTCTCCGACGGAGCATCTTACCCAGACACTGTAACCCCACGTATTTACCCCACTAATCCCCCTAACCTTGGGACACTAGGGGGCAATTTAGCCAATCCACCTAACCTGCACATCTTTGGACTGTGGGAGGAAACCGGAGCACCCGGAGGAAACCAATGCAGGCATGGGGAGAATGTGCACACAGTTACCCAAGGCCAGAATTGATTCCAGGTCCCTGGTACCACCCACTGTATGGTCCTGTTCAGTTTCTGGTCAGTGATAACCCCCAGGATCTTGATAGTGGGAGATTCAATGATAGTAATGCCATTGAATGTCAAGAGGAGGTGGTGAGATTCTCTCTTGCTGGTTTGAGCATTGCATGCCACTTTTGAGGCACAGATGTTACTTGTCGCTTATCGACCCAAGCCTAAATGCTGTCCAGGTCTTGTATATGATCTTGGACTTCTTCAGTGGGTAGAAGTTTTAGGATGGCTCAGTTTGGTGTTGATTGGAAGAAGGCAGGACTTCTGTCTGCCTTTTGAAGAAGTCCCATCTTGGAGAGCTGTCAGCCAATCTGATCAGCCGACAACACTCTAACCCATTCAGGCACAGCGCTGCAGTAGCTAAACGAGGTACTGGATCTGTCTGGATCTAATGCCAGAATCCTCAGGTCTCACCTGCCCGTTAGCTTTGTCAGCGAGAATGGAGAATTTGGCGCTCAGCCAATCTCCGTTCACAGCAGCGTTACCGAACGAAAGTGGTTGGAGAATTCCGGCCTAAGTCTCAGGACTGTTTTCAAGGTAAGTCTGGGTGAGATTGTTGGAAATGCTCTGGGTGGATGGGGATGATCGTGGCATTCGGGATAGGCCGGGGGGGAGAGAGGGGTCGGAGCTACAAGGTTCCAGAGGGATAGGCACTCCAAATCTGAAGGAGCCTTTAGCTTGAGGCATCCATTCCCACCCTCCAGCCAACTGTAATTGAGAAAAATTGAAAAATCGATTGTCTGCCTGCCAGTTCTGTCCTTGTGATGACTTAAAAATTACACTGGCAACGTAATATTCCAGGCAGTAGAGCATACAATCCACTTAAATGGATCCATAATTGTCGTCATGATGTGGAGATGCCGGCGTTGGACTGGGGTAAACACAGTAAGAAGTTTAACAACACCAGGTTAAAGTCCAACAGGTTTATTTGGTAGCAAAAGCCACACAAGCTTTCGGAGCTGCAAGCCCCTTCTTCAGGTGAGTGGGAATTCTGTTCACAAACAGAGCATATAAAGACACAAACTCAATTTACATGAATAATGGTTGGAATGCGAATACTTACAACTAATCAAGTCTTTAAGAAACAAAACAACATGAGTGGAGAGAGCATCAAGACAGGCTAAAAAGATGTGTATTGTCTCCAGACAAGACAGCCAGTGAAACTCTGTGGGGGTTACAAATAGTGGGACATGAACCCAATATCCCGGTTGAGGTCGTCCTCGTGTGTGCGGAACTTGGCTATCAGTTTCTGCTCAGCGACTCTGCGCCGTCGTGTGTCGCGAAGGCCGCCTTGGAGAACACTTACCCGAATATCAGAGGCCGAATGCCCGTGACCGCTGAAGTGCTCCCCAACAGGAAGAGAACAGTCTTGCCATGACCATGACACCACACAACCCTGCCACAGCAACCTCTGCAAGACGTGCCGGATCATCGACACGGATGCCATCATCTCACGTGAGAACACCATCCACCAGGTACACGGTACATACTCTTGCAACTTGGCCAACGTTGTCTACCTGATACGCTGCAAGAAAGGATGTCCCGAGGCATGGTACATTGGGGAAACTATGCAGACGCTGCGACAACGGATGAATGAACACCGCTCGATAATCACCAGGCAAGACTGTTCTCTTCCTGTTGGGGAGCACTTCAGTGGTCATGGGCATTCGGCCTCTGATATTCGGGTAAGCGTTCTCCAAGGCGGCCTTCGCGACACACGACGGCGCAGAGTCGCTGAGCAGAAACTGATAGCCAAGTTCCGCACACACGAGGACGGCCTCAACCGGGATATTGGGTTCATGTCCCACTATTTGTAACCCCCACAGAGTTTCACTGGCTGTCTTGTCTGGAGACAATACACATCTTTTTAGCCTGTCTTGATGCTCTCTCCACTCATGTTGTTTTGTTTCTTAAAGACTTGATTAGTTGTAAGTATTCGCATTCCAACCATTATTCATGTAAATTGAGTTTGTGTCTTTATATGCTCTGTTTGTGAACAGAATTCCCACTCACCTGAAGAAGGGGCTTGCAGCTCCGAAAGCTTGTGTGGCTTTTGCTACCAAATAAACCTGTTGGACTTTAACCTGGTGTTGTTAAACTTCTTTCCATAATTGTCGGCAGACACGCTCCCAATCTGCATCTGCACCCGCTGCTCAAAATATTACACAAGGACAGGATGAAGCAGGATGCGTGCCCGATGTCATCATGCGCTATTTTATGCTCTTTCGGGTTGGGCGCACGCTTGCCTGGGATGCATAAAATTCTGCCCAGTATCTGAGGAGTTGCAAATGGTACTGAATGCTGTGCAAACATTTCCACTTCTGACTTATGATGGAGGGAGGGTCACTTGTGAAAGAACTAAATATGGTTGAACCTAGGACATTACCCTGAGGAACTCATGCAGCATTGTTCTGGAACTGGGATGCGATCTATAAGTCCAGCCAATGGAGAGGTTGCCCCCTATTCCCATCGACTTCAATTTTGCCGGGGCACCTTGATGCCACACTTGATCAAATACTCTCTTGATGTCAAGGGCAGTCACTTTCATTTCATCTTTTGAGTTAAACTTTTTTGTTCACATTTGGATCAAGGCTAGAATGAGATCTGGTGCCGAGTGGCCTGGCAGAATGCAAAGCGAGCATCGGTGAGCAGGCTATTACTGTGTAATTGCTGCTTGATTGCACTGTTGATGACACCTTCCATCACTTTCCTGATAATCCAAGTATGTTGATGGGGCGATAATTGGCTGGACTGACTATTCCTTTTTTTGTAGATAGGACATACCTGGGCAATTTTTCACATTGTTGGATAGATGTCAATGTTGTAGCTGTACTTGAACAGCTTGGCTAAGGGTGAGGGCTAATTCTGGAGCACAAGCCTTCAGTGCTACTGCCAAGATAATGCCAGTGCCCATAATCTTTGCTGTATCTTCTGATTAGTTGTTTAATTGTCCACCGCTATTCATGACTGGATGTGGCAGAACTCTAGAGCTTTGATCTGATCTGTTGGTCATGGGATCACTTAGCTCTGTCTATTATATGCTGCTTCCACTGTTTGGCAAGTAGCCATGTGTTATAACTTAGCCAGGTTAACACCTCATTTACATGAATATTTGATACTGGCTCCTGGCATGCCCTTTTGCACACTTCTTTGAACCAAGATTGATTCCTTGGCTTGAAAGTAAAGTAGAGTGAGGGATATGCTGGACCATGAGGTTATAGATATAGTTGAATACGGTTCTGCAGCTGCTGTTGGTCCACAGCACCTCCATGGGTGCCCAGTTCTGAGATGCTTGATCTGGAACATAGAGAACATAGAACATAGAAAAGCTACAGCACAAACAGGCCCTTTGGCCCACAAGTTGCGCCGAACAATTTCCTTACCTTCTAGGCTCATCTATAACCTTCTATAGAACAAACAAAGAACAATACAGCACAGGAACAGGCCCTTCGGCTCTCCAAGCCCGTGCCGCTCCCTGGTCCAAACTAGACCATTCTTTTGTATCCCTCCATTCCCACTCCGTTCATATGGCTATCTAGATAAGTCTTAAACGTTCCCAGTGTGTCCACCTCCACCACCTTGCCTGGCAGCGCATTCCAGGCCCCCACCACCCTCTGTGTAAAATATGTCCTTCTGATATCTGTTAAACCTCCCCCCCCTTCACCTTGAACCTATGACCCCTCGTGAACGTCACCACCGACCTGGGGAAAAGCTTCCCACCGTTCACCCTGTCTATGCCTTTCATAATTTTATACACCTCTATTAAGTCTCCCCTCATCCTCCGTCTTTCCAGGGAGAACAACCCCAGTTTACCCAATCTCTCCTCATAACTAAGCCCCTCCATACCAGGCAACATACTGGTAAACCTCCTCCGTACTCTCTCCAAAGCCTCCACGTCCTTCTGGTAGTGTGGCGACCAGAACTGGACGCAGTATTCCAAATGCGGCCGAACCAACGTTCTCTCCGTCTGCAACATCAGACCCCAACTTTTATACTCTATCTTACTAACCTCCATGAACCTATCCAAAAGTCTCTTAAAAGACTCAATCGAATCCGCTTCTACCACCACTACCAGCAGCCGATTCCACGCACCCACCACCCTCTGAGTGAAAAACCTACCCCTAACATCTCCTCTATACCTACTCCCCAGCACCCTAAACCTGTGGCCTCTCGTGACAACCATTTCAGCCCTGGATAAAAGCCTCTAAGAATCCACTCTATCAATACCTCTCAACATCATATACACCTCTGTCAGGTCACCTCTCATCCTTCGCCTCTCCAAGGAGAATAGACCTAGCTCTCTCAACCTATCCTCATAAGGCATACCACTTAATCCCGGCAACATCCTCGTAAATCTCCTCTGCACCCGTTCTATGGTTTCCACATCCTTTCTGTAATGAGGCGACCAGAACTGGGCACAGTACTCCAGGTGGGGTCTGACCAGGGTCCTATACAGCTACTGCATTATCTCCCAATTTCTAAACTCAATTCCTCTATTGATGAAGGCCAGTATTCCATACACCTTCTTAACCACAGCCTTTACCTGCAACACCGCTTTGAGTGTCCTATGACCCCGGATCCCAAGATCCCTCTGTTCTTCCACACTGCCAAGCGTCTTACCTTTAATATTATATTCTTCCATCCTATTCGACCTGCTAAAATGAACCACTACACACTTATCTGGGTTGAAGTCCATCTGCCACTTCTCCGCCCAGTCTTGCATCTTACCTACGTCTCGTTGCAACTGCTGACATCCCTCTACACTATCCACAACACCTCCAACCTTTGTGTCATCAGCAAACTTGCCAACCCATCCTTCCACTTCCTCATCCAGGTCATTTATAAAAATCACAAAGAGCAAGGGTCCCAGAACAGATCCCTGGGGCACCCCACTGGTGACCGACCTCCACTCTGAAAAAGACCCATCTACAACCACTCTTTGCCTTCTGTGGGCAAGCCAGTTCTGAATCCACGAAGCAACGTCCCCTTGTATTCCCTGGCCCTTCACTTTCTCCATAAGCCTTGCATGGGGCACCTTATCAAATGCCTTCCTGAAATCCATATAAACCACATCTACCGCTCTTCCCCCATTTAAGTGTCTAGTCACATCTTCAAAAAACTCAATCAGACTCGTAAGGCATGATCTGCCTCGGACAAAGCCGTGCTGGCTACTTCTGATCATACTATTCTTTTCCAAACCTTCATAAACCCTGCCTCTCAGGATCTTCTCCGTCAACTTACCTACCACTGAGGTTAGACTCACCGGTCTATAATTTCCTGGGCTATCTCTTCTCCCTTTCTTGAATAACGGAACCACATCCGCCATCCTCCAATCCTCCGGAACCTCTCCCATCTCCATTGACGATGCAAAGATAATCGCCAGAGGATCAGCAATCTCTTCCCTCGCCTCCCACAGTAACCTGGGATACATCCCATCTGGTCTCGGCGATTTATCTAACTTGATGCTTTTCAACAGCTCCAACACATCCTCTTTCCTAATGCCTACATGCTCAATCTTCTCAGTCCACTGCAAGTCTGCACTGCAACTACCAAGATCCTTTTCCACTGTGAATACTGAAGCAAAGTATTCATTGAGCACCTGTGCTATTTCAACCGGTTCAATACAGACTTTCCCACCGTCACATTTGATAGGTCCTACTCCTTCACATCTTATTCTCTTGCTCTTCACATACTTGTAGAATGTCTTGGGGGTTTTCCTTTATCCTGTCTGCCAAGGCCTTCTCATGTCCCCTCCTGGCTCTTCTAATTTCCCTCTTTAGTTCCTTCCTACTAGTCATATACTCTTCTAGATTTCTAACATTACCTAGCTCCCTGAACCTTTTGTAGGCTTTTCTTTTCTTCCTGACTAAATCAGTTACAGCTTTCGTGCACCACGGTTCCTGTAACCTACCATAACTCCCCTGTCGCACCGGAACATTGCCGTGCAGAGCTCCAGACAAAATTTCCTTGAAAATTTGCCACATTTCTTCCGTACGTTTCCCTGAGAAAACCTCCTTCCAATTTATGCCTCTAATTTCCTGCCTAATAGCATTATAGTTGCCCTTACTCCAGATAAACACTTTCCTAGCTCGGCTGATCCTATCTCTCTCCAATGCTCGTGTAAAGGAGATAGAGTTATGATCACTATCCCCAAAATGCTCTCCCACTGATAGATCTGACACCTGCCCAGGTTCATTCCCCAATATCAAATCCATGCACAGCCTCTCCTCTTGTAGGCTTATCCACATACTGTGTCAGGAAGCTCTCCTGAACACACCTAACAAACTTCTCTCCATCTAAACCCCTTACCCTAGGGATATTCCAATCGATATTTGGGAAATTAAAATTTCCCCTCTCGACCACATCTCTCCAGAATCCGCTTCCCAATCGGCTCCTCCACATCTCTGCTACTATTGGGCGGCCTATAAAAAAAACCCAGTAAAGTTACCGATCCTTTCCTGTTCCTAACTTCCACCCACAGAGATTCCGTAGACAATCCTTCCGTGGCATCCATCTTTTCTACAGCTGTGACACTATCCCTGATCAACAGTGCCACTCCCCCACCTCTTTTGCCTCCTTCCCTGTCCCTACTGAAACATCTTGAAGTAACCAGTCCTGTCCCTGAGATAACCAAGTCTCTGTAATGGCCACCACATCACACTCCCAAGCAGCGATCCATGCTCTAAGCTCATCCATTTTGTTCACTATACTCCTTGCGTTAAAATAAACACACCTCAACCCTTCGGTCTGTTCTGAATTTATTCAATTTAGCATGGTAGTAGTTTTGTCACACAACACAATGGATAATATCTTCAATGTGAAAACTGGAGTTTGTTAGAAGGACTGTGCAGTTGTCACTCCTACCAATGTTGTCATGAACAGATGCATTTGTGACCAGTAGATTTGTGAGAACAAGATCCAGTAGGTTTTTCCCTCATGTTGGTTTTCTTACCACCTGCTGGAAGCCCAGACTTCTTGATATGATTTTCAGGCCTTGGCCAGCTAGGTCAGCAGTGGTGTTACCGAGTCACTCCTGGTATGGATATTCTGCACGCTTGCCACTCCCCAGTGTTTCTTCCAAGTAATGTTCGACATGAGGAGTACTGATTTATCAGCTGAGAGAAGGCAATAGGGAATAAATAGCAGGACTTCCTGGATGAGAGAGGAGGAAAGGATGCAGCTATGCACAACACACGTGTTGATCTTTGTTTGCCCTCCATTTCATTTATAGCTTTACATTTTTTCATTCTTAAAGTAAGTTTTGCCCATAATGCCAACTTCTCTTATCAACACCGCTTTTCTTGCTCTCCACGTAATGGCCATACTGTTCAAGCAACTGACAGCATACATCTACCTATAGATATTGTGACTTACCAGCTATGCAGTGCCAAACCATTGAATTTTTGCATTTTATACAGTAGTTTGCAGTGCTGAATTTTATTTTATGATTAAATGATTTGCTCATTTTTACATAAACCAAGAAAATGCCAATGAACACGTTACTTGAATAGTCCTTCCGTTTGGTTATGATACATGAAGCAGGAAGACAAAAGAAGGGAGAAAATACTAGCTCTTTATGTTTGACTTCATAGTGAGAGGATTTGAGTATTTTACTGCAATTGTACAGGGCATTGGGTAAGGCCACACCTGAAGTATTGTGTGCAGTTTTGGTGTCCTTAACTGAGGAAGGATGCCCTTGCTATAGAGGGAGTGCAGTGAAGGTTTACTAGGCTGATTCCTGAGATGGCAGATCTATCATATGAGGAGGGACTAAGTTGGTTAGGATGATATTAATTGGAATTTAGAAAAGTGAGAGGAACTTGTAAAATTCTAACAAGATTAGACAGGTTAGATTCAGAAAGGATGTTCCTGATGATGGGGGTGTCCAGAATTAAGGGTCATAGAATAAGGGGTAAAGCTTTTAGGACTGAGCTGAGGAGAAATTTCTTCATCCAGAGAGTGGTGAATCTGTGGAGGTCACAACCAGAGAAGGTAGTTGTCTGATTTCAAGAAGAAATTAGATACAGCTCTTGGGGCTAAAGGGATCAAGGGATATGGAGGGAAGGCGGGATCAGGATATTAAATTTGATGATTAGCCATGATCAAAATGAATGGCGGAGGAGGCTTGAAAGGACAAATGGCCTATTCCTGCTTCTATTTTCAATGTTTCTATGAATCACAAGCAGTGCTTGCAACTTATGCAAACATGAGGGAACAGAATTAATTTTAATGTTGAGAGTATGGGTAGTTGCATTTTAAGCATGCTGAAATAATAGTTGATGTCTTCCATTTCATTAGATTTTCTGAGTATTATTATGAAACGTTTTGGATGGCCTTTAACTCTGGAGAAACTGACACTGGCTTGGATTCAAAAATGCTTTTAGTTCAATAACTAAATGGATTTCCTTTCAATTTTTTAAATTTCAGTTGATTGAGTTCAACCTTATAATGAACATGAAACATTCTAATTTAGATAATTAGTCTTGAGTTAGTACATTTAGTTTTAGCATATAGCTATATTGTTCAACAAATGGTATATTGAGGCAATAATTTTTTTCAGTGTTATGTTCATTCCATCAATAGGCATTACAGATCAGGCTCCATTTTTAAATTTGGGCACATAAATTATATTGGCTGTGATCTTACTGGCTTATCCTGCTTGTCGAACGGCCAGGCGAGAGGCGGAAAATCAGGATTGGGCCCGGTTTTCTGCCTGTCGATCTTACTGGCACTGATTTGCCAACAAAATTGATTTCGCAATTAGTGAGTCCCGGGCTCACTCTGGCCGAGGTCCTCACCGGCAAGGATCACGTACGGTCCTCAGGTGGGACTGGAGGCCATTTAAAACCCCCCGGATAGTTGGGGTTGGGCCGGGCAGTGCCCTTTGTGGCTGGGGGGCTGGCATAGGGAATGATCGTTGGTGAGTTCCAAATGTCCATGAGTGGAGGGTAGTGACAGGAGATCTCCCAGTACACTGGGAGATCAGTATGCCTGCGCAATGACACCCCTGGAGCTCAGCAGCCAGCTTTACAGGTGAGCTGAGGCTCCACTCAACCTCCCCCTCCCACTGGTGAGAATCACATTCTGACCCTTTTTTCTGGCTAAGTGCCATACGATTGCTTTTTTTTAACTCCCCCAGAAAATGAGCCAGAAACTCTCCCATTTTCTTGCTCGTTCAGCACTTCGAATTTTTTTCATCAAATTCTGCCTATTGTGATAGATTATAGAAATAGTAAGTGATTTGAATGCTTACCATTTAACGCACCTTGTGTTGCCTTTCACCTCTTCCCAATGCGCAATTTGATTTTGTTGCCTTAGTAACAGCTGTTTGCCCTCACAATTAAACATTGTGTTAGAATCAGTAATAGCTGCATCACAAATGGCTGCTATCTCTCTTGAACTCCTCAATGCTGGAATGACTGGCTTAGAAATGTGTTGCTATCCCGCTTGCTCAGTATCGAAATTTATTGCATTGGTAACAAATCCTTTTTCTTTAAAAGTCTAGCCTTTTCAAAAAATGCCTTTAAAGAAATGGATAGATGTTAAATTTTCTGATCTTAGGCAAACGTTAAGAAAAGCCAAGGCTGAAAATAACATTTTCTAATAGATCCTGTTTCAATTCATACAGAAGGTGGTGAGAATTTGGAATTCTCTGCCAAAAGCTGTTGAAACAGAATCCATGAATTATTTTACTAGAGATTCAATATCCAGAAAAAGAGTGAATATTGAAGGGAATGTAATTAAAGGGAGTGCCTTCAGGCACTTAAGTGCCACTGTTAGGTCTTCCCTGCGATTGTGGTCCCCAGTGTCTACACGTCGACAGCTGCTGATCAATAAGAGATCACCATCTCCTCTTGCCGCTAGTGTCAGCAGTAGCAATGTCCGCTGACAGCAATGCACCTACCAGAGGCCTGGGATCATCGTGATACCCCAGATCAGAGGTGAGTCTGCCTCTACTTTCTCAGAAGACTAAGGAAATTTGGCATGCCAGTTACGACTCTCACCAACTTTTACAGATGCACCATAGAAAGCATTCGTTCTGGTTGTATCACAGCTTGGTATGGCTCCTACTCTGCCCAAGACCGCTGAATATTGCCCAATCCATCACGCAAACCGGCCTCCCATCCACTGACTCTGTCAACACTTCTCGCTGCCTCATCAAAGCAGTCAGCATAATTAAGGATTCCACGCACCCCGAACATGCTCTCTTCCACCTTCTTCCATCGGGAAAAAGATACAAAAGTCTCACCAACCAACTCAAGAACAGCTTCTTCCCTGCTGCTATCAGATTTTTGAATGGACTTACATTGCATTAAGTTTACACCCTAGCTATGACTGTAACACTACATTCTGCACTCTCTTGTTTCCTTCTCGATGAACGGTATGTTTTGTATAGTGCGCAAGAAACAATACTTTTCACTATGCTAATACATGTGACAATAAATTAGATCAGAAGTATAATGGGTATCTTTCGGCTCCTGAGCAGAAAGATCACTTAATGCAGCGCTGAGGGAGTGATGTTGGAGGTGCCATCTTCGCTGAAACATTAAATCAAGGCCCCATCTGGCCTCCCTGGCAGCACCCACTTCTAGAACTGCCAACCAGACTCTTGCCAACAGCTCTCGAAGGTGTCATTTCCTGTCCACTGAGAGGCAGAAGACTGACCCTGAACTTGTTGCCCCCAGACTGTTATCGCTTTTTAAAAGTTGATCTCTAGGAACTGACTTTCCTTCTGGGGATGGGAAGAGTGAGTAGTACACCCTTTTCCCCCCGCCCCCATAAAATTCAGCCCTGTATTTATACCTCAATTAACATCACAAAACAAATGATCTGGTCATTATTACTTTGTCATTTGTGGGAGCTTGCTGTTTACAAATTGGCTGCCACATTTCCTACATTACAATAGTGACCACATTTCAAAAAATACTTAATTGGTTCTAAAGCATTTGAAAGTGATGAAAAGCTCTCTATAAGTTGTCAGAGTACTAGATACGTACTGAAAACTGTAGACAGTCAAGAAATCTCTGGGCAAAATCTTATTACTCTTGGATGCAACACGAAATGTTTTGTGTTCATGCTCGCTGCAAAAGTAGTGGTATATGGTATTGCTGTATTTTATTTAATGGCCTGTATTGTTCAGGAATTTAAAGTTAATTTATTGATGCTTGTCAGCTATATAAGAATTTGATGAAAAGTTTCTAACATTTTATGGGTGCAAAGTGCCTCATCCAGAATTTTTCTTCATGTGTAGATTTTGATGCATTGGTTGGAGGAGAAGTGGGTGGTCTAGAATTTGGAAAATTACCATTTGGAGCATGTGAAGACCCTATTAGGTGAGGCTAAGAGATTCTTTGATGCAAGCAGTAACAGAAAATAAGGCTATACATGTGCTTATTTAATTTGTCTGACTTTGAAATACATCTAAGTAGAATAAATGTTTTTCAATTACCTTTGGGAAGGGTGTCCGGATGGTAATCAGTACGAAGTGTACCAACATAACCTGATATCATTGAATACCAATGTTGTTAGATGATGCAGATGACAGAATAATGTGCAGTTTTAGGCACTCTGTTACAACAAGGATATTAACTACGATGTGATGGCCACTTTGTAGTACCAATCAAATACATGCATTTGTATTTCACCCTATTGTGTAACAAAACTGTAAGGCCATGAGGTTATTCTAGATGGTTAAAAGTGAGGCTGATGGTTGATCTTCTGCTTCCTTTCCTTGGGATGAACAAACTCAATACAAGCAAATTATAGAACGTGGACCCTTTTAGTTCTGGATGAGTATCATGTCAGAGCATATTTTATCTGTGTATTGAATTTACTTTAACATTTTCAGGCAAGGTGGCAGTAATGTACCAGCCTTGAATAACTTAAAGATGGGGCAGGCAAGAACAAATTCTGAATGACTCAACGGTAGTGGTACCGTATTAATGTTGCCCTATCTCTGATCCCACCATCCCTTGGCATGAGATAGGTTGCCTCTGTCACTGGAAGAGAAGAATAAAATATAGCGTACCTGATTAATTTCCATGAAAAACAATGCAATTATCCAGCTGCTGTTGTATAAATTTGTCTTTGAGTTGGATATCAGAACTCCATTCAAGCAGACAAATGATCTTTCTGTACCAAAAATATTATTCCACATTTTCTTTAGAGCTTTTCAGCAGAGCTTTAATGCATTTTAATAATGGGATGGATAAGATTCTGACTGTTGCCATATTTCTGTTTTAGTGAATTACACTTAGCCACCACTTGGCCTCATCTCACAGAAGGCATTATTGTTGACAATGATGTATACTCGTGAGTACTGAGTAGCTTTAATTTTACTTTTGCTATTCAAATTTTTTAAATCTAGTTTACAAATATATTTGAATAAAAGCTCAGGATTGTTGACATTTCATCCTTTGGCACTTCTGCAGAACACAAATTTACTATTTTGCTATTGAAAGTATTCAAAGTACAACCATGTTTATAATCTAAGACATTTTATTTGTGCTGAGTGATCTTTGGACTCTCTTTAATCCATTTAACAAGTTTTTAGAAAGCATTTCAATAGGTTTTGCTAAGATTTGAGAAAAATGCTGAGATAAAATTCAACATGAAAGATTGATAAATGATGCATGGCAATTTTGTTGCACTTCACAAGTAATTGGAAATGCATGAGGGCTTAGAAAAATAAATAAGTTTGTCTTTAATGAAAGTAAGCAGGGAAAATGAATCACTAATTTCAATTCTGCAGCTGTGTGATAGAATAAATGAACTGAGAGATTGAGAAATTAGTAGCATTCTTCCATGTGGCAGGGAAATTGATAGCACCTAACAATATTGTAACAATAGTGTTTTGAAGCAGAAGTATTAAACTGCTTATGAAGCTGTAAATACATTTCACAATTGTTAACTTTTTTGCCAGGGACCTTGATGCTCTACAAGCACCCCAGTGGTCTGTCAGAGTGAGGAAAGCTGATAACCCCCAGTGCTTGTTGGGTATGAATTACTCCATTATAATACAAGTGATAGTGAACTCAAAAATTTTTGTTTTGATGAAATTCTATTAGAAATCCTAAATGGTTTTGCATTTCTTATATATACATATATAGGGGATTTTCTTACCGAGTTCTTTAAACTTTGTCGCCGGAAAGAATCAACTGATGAACTCCTTGGAAGGGCAGCTTTTGAAGATGAAAGCAAAGGTTAAAACAGCAGATTCTGAAATTCAGATGTACCAATTTTTTTAGAACTTGGCTTGTGCACAAAATAGAGTTTCTGCATACTCAGTAAGTTGTTTATAGTAATGTTTCTTTTCAGCAGAGAATGCCGATATCAGCCAAGCATTGCAGAAGCTCACAGAACCAACAGCTGTTCACATGCCTAGATTATCCACTATGTCAAATATGGTTCATAGCGCTCGCAAGAGGATGCATAGACATAGACGTGTGGAAGAGTCACCGATTAGCAATGAAGTTCTAAACTCCATTTTATTAGTAAGTTGTTATTTTGTTTGAAAGTACAAGCTACTGATAATTTGAAGTGGCCTTTGCACTAAAATTTATTTTTTCAAAAATATTAGCAATGTAAATAACACATTGGGGAAATTTAAAGCTAGAAAGAAATTTGAATTCTCAAGACAATATAAATTACAGAAATTTGTATTAAGGAAAGTAGATAATAGCAGAATAAAAATGTTATAACTTTGATTTGTGGTCATTACTTTCATTAAGTTTGTAATATTATTTAACAAGTTATATCCCTTCAGTGCGTTTTATGTAATATATAGCTGTTCCCTTCTGATGATTAACATCATTGCTTGATACTTAATGATGCAGTCACAATTTCTTCAGTGAGCTTATAAAGACACATCCATTCCATAGAGCATACTTGCTGTCCCTGTGCTCCTTGACCAATGCTGTCTCTCTGATGGAGAGGAGGAGCATAAATGGCATAAAACTGCCCTATTGGTGCTGTATTCTGTATCATAAAATAATAAGTGATTTGAAATCCACAAACTTCCATATGTTCAAATATTGTCACAAAGTGCGTAAGCATTGGCCTTAAATTATTATAACAGAACTTTGTATGTAAAATTGTTTCTTGATGAATTTTGAGAAATATTGATTTTGATACTTTTACAGACAAGTTAATGTAAACAGCACTAATTTCTCCTCACCATCTGTTCATAAACAGAAAGATGTTTTGATTTGCATTGCTCTTTATAAGTGTATTTCCTAACCCCTCGGTTTTGGTGTGATTCAATTTTTAATTAATAACCCCACAGCAAACTCGAGAGGGTGAGCTTATTTGCATACACTCTAGGAGGGTTGCAATGTTGCCCCCAAATTCAGACAAAAGAGATTTACAGTGCAGAAACCAGAGAGAAAATAAATATTTTTCCATATAAGTTCCAGAGTTTAGAATCAAAATCCAATGAATATTCTTTCCCGAGGGTCAGTGAGCTTAAAACCAATTTTGGATAATTCACTTTTCTGTTGACTTCATATGATGTGATGGACTTGCAGAGATGAATCAAGTCTTGTAGGCAATAGTACAACATTCCCATCAGAAGCCAGGTGTCCAAATTGGGCCAGAGCTCCTTGTCTGTGAGACTGCTTGTCAGATGATAAAAAAGGAGACTACAGTTTTGCAGTTCAGTAAGATTCCACAAGCCAGAGGCCAATGTCACATGAATCTCACCTCTCCACAATGTGTTCGACAAGGAGGTTTATCTCTTGTCTGGGTGCATGTCTGTAGATCTATGAAGGTACAGTAAGAAGTCTCACAACACCAGGTTAAAGTCCAACAGGTTTATTTGGTAGCACAAGCCACAAGCTTTCAGGGCGCTGCTCCTTCATCAGGTGAGTGGGAGTCGTGTTCACAAACAGGGCATATAAAGACACAAACTCAATTTACAAGATAATAGTTGAAATGCGAGTCTTTACAGGTAATCAAGTCTTAAAGATACAGACAATGTGAATGGAGAGAGGGTTAAGCACAGGTTAAAGAGATGTGTATTGTCTCCAGCCAGGACAGTTAGTGAGATTTCGCAAGCCCAGGCAAGTCATGGGGGTTACAGATAGTGTGACATGAACCCAAGATCCCGGTTGAGGCCGTCCACATGTGTGCAGAACTTGGCTATCAGTTTCTGCTTAGCGATTCTGCGTTGTCGTGTGTTGTGAAGGCCGCCTTGGAGAACGCTTACCCGAAGATCAGAGGCTGAATATCCGTGACTGCTGAAGTGTTCCCCAACAGGAAGTGAACACTCCTGCCTGGTAATTGTCGAGCAGTGTTCATTCATCCGTTGTCGTAGCATCTGCATGGTCTCTCCAATGTACCATGCCTCGGGACATCCTTTCCTGCAGCGTATCAGGTAGACAACGTTGGCCGAGTTGCAAGAGTATGTATCATGTACCTGGTGGATGGTGTTCACACGTGAGATGATGGCAACTGTGTCGATGATCCGGCATGTCTTGCAGAGGTTGTCGAGGCAGGGTTGTGTGGTGGTGTGGTGCCACGACACCACACAACCCTGCCACAGCAACCTCTGCAAGATATGCCAGATCATCGACACGGATGCCATCATCTCACGTGAGAACACCATCCACCAGGTACACGGTACGTACTCTTGCAACTCGGCCAACGTTGCCTACCTGATACGTTGCAGGAAAGGATGTCCCGAGGCGTGGTACATTGGGGAGACCATGCAGATGCTACGACAACGGATGAATGAACACTGCTCGACAATCACCAGGCAGGAGTGTTCTCTTCCTGTTGGGGAACACTTCAGCAGTCACGGGCATTCAGCCTCTGATCTTCGGGTAAGCGTTCTCCAAGGTGGCCTTCAAGACACACGACAACGCAGAATCGCTGAGCAGAAACTGATAGTCAAGTTCCGCACACGTGAGGACGGACTCAACCGGGATCTTGGGTTCATGTCACACTATCTGTAACCCCCATGGCTTGCAAAATCTCACTAACTGTCCTGACTGGAGACAATACACATCTCTTTAACCTGTGCTTAACCCTCTCTCCACTCACATTGTCTGTACCTTTAAGACTTGATTACCTGTAAAGACTCGCATTCCAACCATTATCTTGGAAATTGAGTTTGTGTCTTTATATGCCCTGTTTGTGAACACAACTCCCACTCACCTGATGAAGGAGCAGCAAGCGCTCCGAAAGCTTGTGGCTTGTGCTACCAAATAAACCTGTTGGACTTTAACCTGGTGTTGTGAGACTTCTTACTGTGCTTACCCCAGTACAACGCCGGCATCTCCACATCAGATCTATGAAGGTGGCAGGGTAGGTATATAAGGAGACTAAGTAGGCATATGGGATGCTTGCCTTTATTAGTCAAGGCATAGAATATGAGCCGGGAGGTTATAATGGAACTGTATAAAATGCTTGTTAGGTTAACTGGGGTACTGTGTGCAGTTCTGGTCACCACAATAGAAGGATATGATTGCACTAGGTAGGAGATTCATCAGGACGTTGCATGAGCTGGAGTGTTTTAAGCTACGAAGTGAGGCTGCTTAGGCCTTTCCTTAGAATAGAGAAGGCTATGAGGGGGACCCAATTGAGATGTAGAAAATGATGAGGGACATTAATAAGGTAGATTAAAAGAAACTTTTCCCCTTTAGTAGAGGGGTCAATAAGCTGTGGGCATAGATTTAAGGTAAGGGGCAAGAGATTTAGAGGGGATTTGAGGAAAAACTTTTCACCCAGAGAGTGATGGGAATCTGAAACTCTCTGCCTGAAAGAGTGGTAGAGATGGGAACCCTCGCAACATTTAAGAAGCATTTAGATGAGCACTTAAAATACCATAGCATACAAGGCTATGGACCAAGTGTTGGAAAATAGGATTAAAATAGATAGGAGTTTGATGGCTGGTGCAGATACGATGGGCAGAAGGGCCTCTGGAAAACTCTCTAACTCCATGGGTCCCTGTGATTGTTAAATGTTTATTGCTGAATAAAAAGAGACATGTCGAAGTCTTTCATCTTGCACTCATCAGGACACTTTATAAGAATACCAGTACAAAGGGAAAACAACAATTTATACTGTATGGGAAGAGAATGCTGACTGGTTGGCTAGTAGACTCTTGATTGGTCGAGGCATTGCAATGGAGAATACACCAATTTATGGGTGCAAGACAAAATTACCTCTTTTTTTCAGCAACACTCTTAAGCAATGCCCTTAAGCTCTGTACCAAACGACTAATTGTTAAATGTTTCAACTATTAAGAATTGAAAGGAAGGTTGTGGGGCTCTTTATCTGTGGAGCAAGCAGACTTCTGTTGGCCAGCTTGGGTTATGAACTGTAGATGACCTTTGTATAACTTTCTTTGAATTTGATCTGTGCAGACCGCAGGGGGTTGTTAGTGACTCTTCAGGGATAATGATGAATGCATTTCCTCAGTACTGGCAAGCTGTTTCTTGTTTGGGGTCACAGACAGACACTAATTCCATATTCGATTTTAAGTTTAAATTCATTAGATGCATTCATTTTTAAAAAGTCAAATAAATAATTAATGGTCCTAGTTACATATTTTAAGTAGAAAATATTGGACCGGACTTTGTGGTTTTTAATGGCAAATGATGGCAAAACTTTCTACATCTGCATTCCTGCAAAACATATAGCAATGTCTGCACATACACAGTTAAATGTGGAAATCCAGATGTTGCTGTCAGTAATTCCTTGCTGTCCCACAGGGTGCTGTATCCTTGCAGATTAAATCATTGAATTTAGGAAAGCTTCCCTTTTTACATTGCAACGTTGATGTCAAAAGTCTAGAAAAAGTTACACCCTTTTCATGAGGTGCAACTGGGTGTTTAATGGATACTGAGTCATAACAATGCTGACTAATCTCTTTGTTTCCCCCCCTCCCAGAACTAATTAAATATTTGAGTAACACAATTTTTTCCATTATGAAAATTCCATCATTTTTAATATTTAAAAAAAAGTTTATTTCAGCTTTGAATGTGTATGTCCCATTCTTTAATTCACTCTAAATTCATATAAAAAGTGAAGGATAATGCTTTTTACCGCTGCTTTGTCTCTGAGAATTCTTCGGTATGGTTGACTGTTTGCCCTACTTTATGACATCATTTTTGCTAGATACCTGGAGATCCCATCAACCTGGCACCAGATCCAAACTAATGTTGGGAAATCCATGCAACAGAGATCACTTCTTTGTAGGCAGCTTAGTTTGAGGTCAGCAGTTTTGTTTGAGGTCAGCAGTTTTGTTGCTGATCACAAAATCCAGGCTATGATCCGTCTCCTTGAGTAGACAAAACTGCAAAATTGCACAACTCTAAAGACTTAAGCTAATCCCTCAAGTTACTTTCAAATACCCTTTTTTCTTTCTCTCTATTGTTATGAATGCCTTTATTAATCTAAGCTGCTTTATGGTAACTTCGAATTGTTTTTCTCTCTTAGAATTCCGAACTAACTGATTTCAAGACTCTCATTAAATAAAACACCCTTTTTATATCGAAAAGATGGATTTGATGGCACTCAGTTTTGAATATCTAACTACTAAAATTTGCAAAGGAACTGTCAATCAGCTGCAAACTAAACAATGGCATAGCTAACATTGTTTAATTTTGTATTATCCTTCGCTCGAGCCTTTAACTGAATCTTGTAACACTTGTGATAATACCATGTCTTTAAGAAATGTATTTCTATCATGTTTCTTGTAAGGGGTATGTTTAAAATTCAGCTGTTTTACACAGTGGTAATTTGTCCGTAACAGGCAGTTGACATGCTGGGAATGCAGGCTAATGATTGATTTTAGCTAGGAATGTATTTGTTTTAGTCTGAGTTAATGCATTTTTTTTTTATTTTGGTTTCTCCCCTGAGGTTTCAGAATAGGGTTTCAATTAGGTTGATTGACAAATGCAGTCATGTGTTAAAGAGTGGAGCCAAGCTTACAGGAAAAAAGTGGTCAGTTTCTGCCTGGTTCTGAAAGAAGCAAGAAGTGTCTTTCTCTCTCTGGAGGTGGCTGTTTGGGACTGTCAGAAGACCGGTCTCTCTGTCTGTTTCTCCAGAGGTGCTCAAAAGGTCCTAGGACTGTTAACAAGTGCGTAAGCCTGAGTGTGATGGGAATTACATTGGTTACATAAATGTGGGTTCAGGAGATAAATGACTGATCATAACACACACCACTCCATGATAAAGAGTAATTAAATGTAATCTAACTCGTTATTTTGTATGTTTCAGTTTCTGTTCCCAGATGCTGCTGCTGATGCATTTAATGCTAAACGTAGTACCTCAAGAGGAAGTAATGTCGCTACATTTGAAGAAGAGGGTTGTGTAGGTTCCAGAATCTTCTATCTAATTCAACCCTAGAAAGTCTTTTTAACTGTTTTAATTGTTGGAGGTTGCTTTATTTCTTCTGCATGTTGCAGCAAAATAAGTTTCAGTAATGATTGGTATAAACTTTTAGGCATACTTGTTCCTTCCCGCTGAGCTCAGTATTTATGATGCTAATGTGAGAATATGAAGAGGAGGTGGTGTGGCTACAATTGAAGATGCTAAATTGGCTGCAGAATTTAATGTAGTGTGCTCAAATTGTTTCTTCATTATTCAATTCTTGTTCCAAACTATAGCATTGTATGAGCTTCAGACTTATGTTTGTGTTAATCCAATTATTTTTGATACACAAGAAAAAATGATGAGTCAAAAGGTTATGCGCTCAGGTTCTGCTAGAGAGACTTGAGCACATAATCTGGGAAACAGTTGAAAGCAGTATGGAGGAAGTGCTGAAGTTTCAGAGCTGCCCTTATTCAGAGACCTTGGCTATCCTCTTGGGCAGATGTAAAAGATCTCGCATCATAATTTGAAGAAGAGCAGGAAAGCTCTCCTAATGTCCTAGTAAATATTTATCGTATAACTAGCACGTAAAACATATCTGGTCACTTATTTAATTGCTGCTTGTGGGACCTTGCTGTGCACAAATTGGCTGCTGTGTTTCAGTGGTACAACAGTGACTACACTTCAAATGTACTTAATGGACATCCAGTGTCATGAAAGAGCTCATATGGTTTCAAGTTCTTATTTCTTTTCTAGCACTTAATATTTAAATTTCACACTGCAGAAGAAATACAGTTTAGATGATTAGATTACACTAAATAGACAGATGATAGGAAAATGTGTGCATGTTTTATATGTATGCATTTTGTGTGAAAGCAGGGGAGTAGGGAAGATTTTGTGTCCAAGATTAATTTCTAGGAAAACTAAATGGACAAAATTAAACCATCTTTACTGAAACACTTGAATGAAACTGTCAGTCCATCCAATACTACAAATGTTGCTCTCAGCTATAGCCAAATATCTTTACTAATCCTTTGAGGATAAGGAGAGTATTCGTGGATCCGAGAAATATACTAAATTAGAATTTATTATGCGCCATAACAAATAATTTAATACATGTGGGAATGTTCTTTTTGTGTCTAATCGTGATTTTAATAATGGATGAATTGATTGCATACTCAGACTAGCATTTGTCAGAATTTTAAGTTGATGTTTACAATAACATTTTGCAGCATTTTCACAGGCATGTTAAACCTGTCTCTGTCAAATACTCAAAGTTTAGATAATTTCCTGTGTGGCGTAAATGGAGAATGTAATATTCTTGCATTGTTTTTCTTTCCTTTCCTCATTTCTATCTCCTGTTTGTCTAAAAAATGGACTTGTTGATTTATTCTACTTGATGTGTCCTCTCACTTTTTTTTTGCAATTTTACACACTTGTGTACCTCTCATGAGGAAACACTTTTTTCCTCCCTATTTGGAGATCTCCATCAGCATTAACCTGAATGGCATTCTAAAACTTCAAGCTGTTGAAAATTACATGCTAGTTCAGTTTCCTGATAGTTGCATGTAGCCCGATTAGGCTTGGCAGCATGTTTTGTTGTCTAGCTCTTTTGAAATTTGTATTTAGACTTGTATAAGTGCTACAGTTTTGGTTTGGTGACCGGCATGTAAATTTCTTTCTGAAAATTGTTCTTTTTTATGTCAGCTGGTCCAATGTGCCTGCACCACTGCTATCTGATTTAAGCCAGCTAATTATGTTACAGTAATCCACTTTAAACTGTTCTTTCCTCATTTGCATGATATTTCCCTGGTTATTTAAGATTTCCTTTAACTATTTACCAAATTCATTTTTCATCAGTCATAGAATCATGGTTGTATAGAAATTTATGGTCCAGAAGGAGGCCATTAAACCCATCATGGCTGTGACTAACTGGCTTCTGTACCAACTTTTAATTTAATCCATAAATGTGTGCAAAAATATGTTTACTGGTTAAAAGGTTTTTATAATTTAAGATGACTCGTGAATTGGTTATATTCTGGTATATTATCGATTCATGCTATCTCATTTCCCAGTTTTTGTTTCTAAATTCAATAACACCAGTATATAAAATTGGTAAACTTATATGTACTAATTATTTCTATTATGTTTTTATTGTTTATCTTCATCAGAGCCTTTACAGTCAATTTAAATCGGCTCCTTCAGACAGCTTGACATACAAACTGGCTTTGTGTCTCTGTATGGTTAACTTTTATCATGGCGGAATGAGGGGTGTGGCCCACTTATGGCAGGAATTTGTCTTGGAAATGCGATACAGATTGGAAAATAATTATCTTGTACCAGGGTAAGTTTTCTTTTTAAACAGTAAAGCTTCTGCCATGCATTCAAAAGCAAGAAGTTTAACAACACCAGGTTAAAGTCCAACAGGTTTATTTGGGAGCAAAAGCCACACCAAAACTTGTTAAACTTCTTACTGTGTTTACCCCAGTCCAACGCCGGCATCTCCACATCATGACTACCATCGACACCGCAAACTGCCGGCTCCAAGTGGAGAGGATCTCCAAGAAGATCGCGCATATCGACACAGACATCAGGTGTGGCTTTTGCTACCAAATAAACCTGTTGGACTTTAACCTGGTGTTGTTAAACTTCTTACTGTGTTTACCCCAGTCCAACGCCGGCATCTCCACATCATGCATTCAAAAGCCCAGGTTTGAATCTTTAGTATTTGTGGTTGTAGTCTTAGGTCATTTGGTGCAGCATGGAAAATCAATTAAGTTCTACATTCATCACCCTCTAATGACTGGCTGGATCCAGGTTGTATAGATGTCAAAGGTTCTGAAATTTAGGATGTGTTGTTTTGGATAATATGATTTAAAAAAAAATAAAGATGTTAATGATGAATACAAGTTTTGAACCTATGGATTGCTATAAAGTGTAACAATTAAATAATTAATTTTATTTTGCAGGTTAACTACTGGACCTCCAGATTTAAAATGCTGCTTGTTACATCAAAAACTTCAGGTAGGATTGAGAATTCCACCCATTAACTTTTATGACAGCAGCTGTTTTAAAATGTATTTATTAGTGTTACAAGTAGGCTTACATTAACACTGCAATGAAGTTACTGTGAAAATCCCCTGGTTGCCACAGTCCATCGTCTGTTTAGGTACACTGAGGGAGAATTTAGCATGGCCAATGCACCTAACCAGCACGTCTTTCAGACTATGGGAGGAAACCCATGCAGAAATGGGGAGAACGTGCAGACTCCGCACGAACAGTAACCCAAGCTGGGAATCAAACCCGGGTCCCTAACAGTGTGAGGCAGCAGTGCTAACCACTGTGCCACCCTTATACTTCAACATGCTTTCAGTTGAATTGACTGAATATCTCAATGCAAAGAAAAGTATAGTCTTGCTGAGTTTTTCTCAATTTTAGGTAAACACCTTGCATTCTTATTTACTATGAAAAATTGTTAAATATTAATGTCATTAAGCATTGTATTACACTGCTAAAACACCATTTTTTTCTCTCAACAGAAAAAATAATTTTTAACTTCATAGTCTGAAATAATGGACATTATTATTAATTATCTTAACTCTTAATAAGTAGTAGAAAATGTGTTTTTGTATTTAACTTTTAGTGTCAATAGTTTTAATATTTTTGCTAAAAGTAATGATGTTTTATCTACTTTCTAAGCATCTGATACTTACCACGACCTATACTCTATTTTAGATTCTTAAATTTAGAGATTGTACATTGAACCACCTTTTCAGTTCATGTTGCACAACAAATTCTGGAACTTAGCTGAGCAAACATCTTGTCAGCAAATTGTTTTTGGACATTTGTAGCTTTTCATTTCACCTTGCACATCAATAACTGGGACTATATCATCTTCCACCTCATGTTGGATTATTCCCCAGTGAAATGTCATTTGAAGTGTTCATTTCTCACTGAAAGAAAGAGCAATTTTCTTGCTGAGGCTATCTTGGCTTTAAACCAGTAAGACAGCTAGAGGATTCAACAATATATGAAACAAGCCTAAATATAAATGAAACAAGAGAAGTGAGTACAAGACAGACTTAACTATGAGAGCATAAATGGCCAGGATTCAATAGATTTATAGAACAGGTGTGCAAAAAGATGATGAGAAAAACAAAGGGAAATACTCTTTAAAAATTAGTTAAACTCTCTGTACAGCAATCCACATAGTGTCTGCTTTCAAACAAGGGAATGTCTCCAGGGAAAAATTGTTGAAGGTTCTAGAAGGATGTCTTTCTGTATAACAACAAGGAATCTGAAATTATTTTTGTCCCATATTCATATCTATGTATTTGTGTCTAAATTTAATTGTTTTTTTTAAAGAAAGGTAATCTGACCATGTTAAAAATGCATGACCCTTTAAGAGTAAACAGGACAAACCTCAGAGTGAGTTGAGAGCAGGTGATACTCATTGAAGCCTGTACTTGAGGGCTGAGTTTTTCGCCAGTGGGGGAGTGGCTTTCGGACCCGCTGGGAGAGGATCCTGAAGGGAAGAGAGGAAACTGATATTTGCACTGGATTATAGTACAACATTAGATCAGTTGTGAATCATAGAATGTCTTCTGCTTGTTTCAGTAAATGGATACCTGCCTATTAATCACGGAGAAAGATATATGAAGCAAACTAGGCAAAGAAATATAGAATAATAATGGGGTTTTCAACTACTTAAATTAATTAGCTGGAAAAGATGGGTAAAGAAGATGAGGGAATGGCATAAGAAGCCTAACTAGGGAGAATTCTCCACTGGATCTAGTCATGCAGAAAGAACCAGAGCAGATAAGAAAATTAAATGTTGGGACTTTTAGGCAACAATGGAGATAATATTTATTTCAAGATAGTAATTGACAAGGACCAGGCTTACACATTGGAGAAATCAAATTTTGAGGGACTGCAAATATAACTTGGGAAAATAAAATGGACTGTAATACTGGCAAACAGTTTTTAAAAAAAGTTAAAAACATTTAAAATGCTGTTTAACAATGGATCAATAAAACATAAGAACTGTGGATAAGGAATGTGGCATATATTAAGTACATGGACAGTAGTGGAGAGAGAATACAATGTGATTCGGAGAGAAGTCAAAAAACAGTTCAGAATAACTATGAAATTAAATTATCAAGAAACATAAGAAAATAACAAAATATTCTACAGGCATGAAAATGCAGGAATATCAAGATAGGAATATAACTACTAAAGGATGGGCAGGGTAAAGTCACAAGTAGTTCAGGTTTCAATCTTCTGATTGACATAAGGCAGAAAGTGGGGTCCCATTAGTCAGTGCTGATAACAATGCCGTTCACAATTTATATTGACAATTTAGACTTTGGACAATTTGGGAATTTGCGGATAAATTTGCGGTGGTTGGGGGAATGGGATAGTCAATATTGAAGAGGACTCCAATAAATTACATGAAAGATTAATAGACTTGCAGAATGGACATATGATTGGCAAATAAATTATATTTTATTAAGAAAAGTAAGAGGTCACATATTACTTGGGAATTGGTATCTTGTGTTAGAGCAATAAAAGGATCTTCAAGTAGAAGTACACATCAGTAAAAGTAGCAATGCAGGCTATCAAGGCCATAAAAAAGAAAACTAGGAATTCGGTTTATTTCTAGAGCGATGGAATTGAAAAATAGACAAGTCATGCTAAACCTCTATTGAACTTTGGTTAGACCAGACTTGGAGTATTATGTATAATTCTGGTTGCTGTTTTATAAAAAAGATGTAGAAACACTGGAGAAGATGCAAAAATGATTTACAAAGATGATTCAACAAGTATTGGTGGGGAAATGGCAAGTTGGGTCTCTTTTCTCTTGAAAACAAAAGGCTGAGAAAAGACCTAATAGAGACCTTTAGAATTATGAAAGGAATTGATGGAATAGACAGATGGAACATTTGTGAAACAGAGGAGATCATCACTATAAGATAGTCACCAGCAAATTGAGTACGGAATTCAGAATAAATGTCTTTACCCAGAGAGTGGTGAAAATATGAAATGTTTACTTCAGGGAATGGTTAAAGTGAATAGTATAGGTGCATTTAGGGGTGGCAAGATAAGGGAATATGATAGCGAGTTGCCATGATAGATTTAGATGAGGAAAAACAGGAAGAGCTTTGAGTGGAACATGAGCACGAATAATAAAAGCAAAATGTTGCGGATGCTGGAAATCTGATTTTAAAAAAACAGAAAATGCTGGATAAACTCAGCATGTCTGGCAGCATTTGTGGAGAGAGAAACTGAGTTAACGTTTCAAGTCCATATGACCCTTCTGCAGAGCTGAAGAGGTGTAGAAATGTAATTAATTATATAGTGGAGGAGTTAGGGCAAAATAGAAAAACAGGCAGAGGTCAAGGTAAAGGTGTCATGGACATAAGATAAAGGACTAGGTATGGTGCCATTAATGACTGAAGAGTGCTAATAGTGGCAAAAAGTAAGATAGCAGAATGTGTTAATAGGAGACAAAAGTCAGTGCTCAGTGGGAGTGAAACTGAATGACAAGGGACAGGTGGTCAATTGGGGGGGCGGGGGTGGGGTTTATATTGGGATAAGTCAAGGGAATCGAAAAATGGAAAGGTCAGGGGTGGGGGGGAGGGGGTTAAGATGGAGGGGAAAGTTCAGTCTAAAGTCATTGAACTCAAATGTTGAGTCCACAATGCTGTAACGTGCCTAATTAGAAAATCAGGTGTTGTTCTTCCAGCTTGCATTGGGCATCAGTGGAGCATTGCAGCAGACCTAGGACAGACATGAGCATGACAGCAAGATGCTGAGCTGAAATGGCAAGCAACCAGAAGGCAGGGATCATGCTTATGGACAGAACAAAGGTGTTCCGCAAAGTGTCATTTAGGGCAGAATTTGTTTTCCTCCCCAGAGAAGCAGCCAGGTTTTCTCTCCAGATCTTGTGACACTTTGTCAAACAAAAGCAGGGGGGGGCCATGTTTTGCATTGTTATTCCTGAGGGGCGGGGCCTAAAGACGCCAGTAAGGCTGGTTTCACAGGGATTGGGGAGCCCCAACTCAAATTAAAGTTAAAGACCCCCAGCCCCACTCCCACCCCCACCGACATCGGGACCCCTGGCAGACAAGGGGAGCACCCCCAACCCTCAACCACAGCGGGGCAACCTTCCCCCAATACTTAATGAACGGGGCACGGCACGGGACTTGCACTTTTGGGTGCCCTGACATGGTGCTTCACCCCTGGTGATGCCTAGACCTGCCAACCCATTAGTGATGTCACCCCCTGCCCGAAATGACATCAAACCCCTCCCCCAAGTAACATCATTGCCTTCCTGACCATGCCCACCCTCAGCTCACACAATACAAGCCAGAAAGGTACACAGATCACTGCTTCATTGCTTTTTATTTCATGAAAACAAGCTTGTAATTGATTAATTCAAATCCATAATGCAAGCCACAAGAACCCAAAAAAGTACAAATACACAAATCACTGCTTCAGTGCTTTGTAACTGATGCAAACAAGCCTGTAATTGATGCATTCAAATTCAAATCCACAACACAAGCTGCAAAATTACAAAACAAATTTACAAATGACAAATCACTGCTTTGGTGCTCTTTTAATTTAACAAGCCTGTAATTGATCAATTGAAATCCAAGCCTACCTGTTGTCAGCATGACGGTTGGGATGGTCAGTATTGCGATTTGTGTATCTTGAGACAAGCAAACATGGAACTGGCCATGATGAGCAATGAGATGGAGAAATCAGCTGATGATATGATTGCAGCACAGCACAGGCCAGTGAAGGACCAAATGAGCCAGAAAAAATCAGTGCAGGAACAAATACTCCAATCAAGTGGAGTCCAAGTGGTTTTGCTGGCAACTGTCTGGAAGGATTCCGTTCTTTGTCCAAAAGAGACTTTCTGAAGGCTAGTAGTGAAAGCAATGGGGGTTGGTGGTTACTTACCATGCAGTGGTTATAACTCACTGCATGTGACAGCCATGATATCAGACCAGCAAATAGTCGTCCCTAGAATTTAAACAAGAGAATATGGAAGAGGGAGATATTTTTAAGATTTTCTTGGTTTATCAGTGTTTGTAACCCATGACAATTTAGACAGCTTTTCTTCTGCACTTTTTCTTCACAAAATCATCGATATCATCATAATTTGCACCTGCGTCAAATGGGTCCAGAAAATTGCGGTCCCAGTCTGCGTTTAGCCTTCCCGATGTAGAGGAGACCACATTGGTAGCAGCAAATGCAGTAGAGCAAATTGAAGGAGGTGCAAGTGAAATGCTGCATCACCTGAAAGGAGTCTTTGGACCCCTGGACAGTGAGGAGGGAAGTGGTAATGGGGCTGTTGTTGCACCTTCTGCAATTGCATGATAAAGTGCCAGGGGAAGGGGATGAAGGGTTGGGGAGATGGAGGAGTGGACCAAGGTGTCACTGAGGGAAGGAATGGGATCCCTGGTTATGGGAAAAGGTACACATGTTTAAAGCACTGTTTTCAAAGGTGGTAACATTGGAACGGAGGTGGAGAAACTGGGAGAATGGGATGGAGTCCTTAGAGGGAGCATGTCTGAGGAGCTGTAGTTGAGGTAGCTGTAGGAGTCATAGAACATTACAGCGCAGTACAGGCCCTTCGGCCCTCGATGTTGCGCCGACCAGTGGTACTAATCTAAAGCCTCTCTAATCTACACTATTCCAATATCATCCATATGTTTATCCAATAACCACTTGAACGCTCTCAACGTTGACGAGTCCACCACTGCTGCAGGCAGGGCATTCCACCCCCTTACGACTCTCTGAGTAAAGAACCTACCTCTAACATCTGTCCTATATCTCTCATCCCTCAATTTACAGCTATGTCCCTCGTGCTAGCCAACACCATCCGAGGAAAAAGGCTCTCACTATCCACCCTATCTAATCCTCTGATCATCTTGTATGCCTCTATTAAGTCACCTCTTAACCTTCTTCTCTCTAACGAAAACAACCTCAAGCCCCTCAGCCTTTCCTCATACGATTTTCCCACCATACCAGGCAACATCCTGGTAAATCTCCTCTGCACCCGGTCGGTAGGTTTGTAATGAATATTGGTGGCCAGTCTATCACCAGAAATGGAGACAGATCAGGGAAGGGGAGGTGAGAGAGGAGTGGGATTTGAAAGCAAAATTGATCCATTTTTTCCAGGTCCAGATGAGAGCATGAAGTGGCATGGGATATGGTCACCAATGTAGTGGAGGAAGAATTGTGGGAGAGGGGCTGAGTAAGACTGGAACAAGGAATTTTCCACATATCTCACAAAAAGACAGACATAACTGTGGCCTATGTGATTACCATAACCACATCTTTTATTTGCAGGAAGTGAGACAAGTTAAAGGAGAAATTGTTGCTTGATTGAACAAGTTCAGCTTGGAGGAGGAGAGTAGTGGTGGATGGGGATTGTTTGGGCCTCTGAGGAAGAAGTGGAGAATGCCGAGACCCTCCTGCTGGGGGTGGAGGATTGGAGGAATTGTACGTTCATAGTGAAGAGGTGGTTAGGACCGGGAAACTGGAACATTTGATTGGGCCAAATGGCCTGTTTCTGTGCTATATATTCCATGTAATTCTTTCTCTGTCTAGCCCCGCAGTCAACTTTGATTAATTCATTAAGCCTGTTGCCTGTTACACTTACTTGTATAAACTTTAATTTGCTTTTGTAGAACAGAATACCATTGAATCTTGAATATTTAGAAAGAGAAGTGTTGTTGTATGTGAGGTACTCCCTCATTTGTTTCTCCACTCTGCCGCTCCCTGCTCAAATGGCACTATTTGAAGTCGGAACATTAGGGGTGGGATTCTCCCTTTAGTGTTGAATTCGCAAAAAACTGGAGTAAATCACGCTAGTTTTTCAGCAGGAGTTTAAAAAAGAATCTCACACCCTCTGTGCACTAGCGTGAATCACGTTAAAATCTGTGGGCGGGGCCTATTCCCGATGGAGAGGCTGGCAGCATGGCGCTGAGTGGGCCACTGTGCATGCACCGATCTGTCAGTGCTGAGATCGACGCATGCGAAGTAGCCCTGCATCGCTGGTCTCGATCCCCACCCCCACACAGGTAGTCCCAGATGCACTCCCAGCTAACCCATGTCCCTCCTCCTTTCCCAGCAGGCTGTGGGATGGCCAGCCCCAATTGCTGGCCTCCCTCCCTCACCTACCGATCCTGACTGTAGAGTGGCAACGGGATCCCTCACCCCCACCGATCGTCCTCCCAGAGGCCCCGTCCCCTTGGCCCCTGGGCATTGCCAGTTTGCCCCTTGGGCAGTTGCGGGGGGCCCAGGCTGGCAGTGCCAGGGTGCCAATGCCCAGAGGGCATCTCCCGGCACCCAACCCTCTGGGGGGGCCTCGATTGCCTCCACTTCACTCCAGCGGGATTGGGCCGCTAGTTCCCTGCAAGTGGGGCTATTGTAATCCCCGCTGGAGTGAAATACTCCTGGTGTGGGGAGAAGCTAGCGGGCCCAGAGACTTCAGTCCCGGGCTCGCTAATTGCATTGAAATTATAGTTAAATTAGGCGCTGCATATATAATGCAATTCCACGCTGATTTCTGGCACAGAGCTGATGGTGCCAACGCGCTCAGGCCCGGGCACCCAGCAGGGAGCCTGGGAAACGACCCCGCTAGAGTCTCCCGGCCTGCTGCACTAAAGCAGCATAATGGGATGGGAGAATCGTCCCCCCAGATAGTGGCATTTTAGTTATTGAAAATGATTCAGTAGGAATCAGAAAACTTGTTTGAAAAAGGGAAATGAGAGGAAAATGCTAAAGAGAAATTGTGTGGCTTGTGCTAGAATCAGTTGTGTTTTGTGACCATAATGCTGGAGCGGCTTGAGTTGAGCTTTGATGGATGCAGTTTATCCTATACAGTATTGTGTTCGAAGCTGCATTTGAGCCCTTGAGCATAAAGGAATGAAATGGAAAACGGTATAAAATTTTAACTTCCTGTGAAAAATTTTAATTTCAAGATGCTGAATTGTTGCATTGAGAGAAAAAAAGCAAGAGATGATGGAAGAAAACAAGCAACTGAAAATGCACTGGGTGGCTCAATGGACCGAAAGGTGTCAAATAGTAAAGGGACAACAGATGATAGAGACGTTAAGGAGAACAAAGGGGAATCATCTCAGCAGAAATCGTGGGAGTCATGGAGTGATAGTGAGGATGAGTTTTTTGAATGTCTGAGTGACACGGAAGATTTGAAAGTCAGTGAAATGAAAGATGGAACAGCAAAAGGAGAGGTGAAAGATGGTGGAAAGAAAGAGAACCAAAAGTGGAGACCTGAGGGACGTCTACATCAGCATGGCAAACTGACACTGCTTCACACAGGAGATCCACTTTGTGTTCCAGTTACACAGGTAAGAAATATTTTGGGTAACAAATATTACTTTCCAACTTGTATTGTATTTTATAATAAAGTATCTGACAAGGATACTTTCAAGTTTTTTTTATATATTAATATTCAAAGTCATCCTTCACAGGAATAAATTCAAATAATGTAATCACACTTGATGGCCAATTGGATAAATTTGTCACCAAGAAAGCAGATATCCCTGGTTAAAAAGGAAAATGGGCAGGATTTCCACTCCTAATTGCTAAATGTGTGCACAACATGTATTGTTACGATCCCCATGGAGGAATCGTAAACCAAAACAGCTCACTTCTTAACATAAATCAGAACCAATGTGAATTAACAGGCAAATAATACTTCAAATAAAAAGGTCAATCTCACTTTAATCAATACAACAAAGATAAATTGAACACAACAAGCATGCCCCATCAGCATGTATGGCATTACATAGCTACATCGTTCCACAATATGCTGCTGTTAATCCACACAGGTTAGGTTAGGAGTCCTATCCAACAACAGCTTTCACCCCTGTATTTCACAGGTATGATAGTTGGCAAGGTACAGTTTTATGAACCGACTCTCCCTTGGGTCACTGCAGTCCTGATAGTGTAGCTTTCCAGAGCTCATTTTCAACTAACTAGCCATAGAGTCATAGAGGTTTACAGCATGGAAACAGGCTTTTCGGCCCAACTTGTCCATGCCGCCCTTATTTTTTTTTTAAAAACCCTCAGCTAATCCCAATTGCCCGCATTTGGCCCATATCCCTCTATACCCATTGTGCTGGGACCAGAGTCCTGGCAAATCGTATAACTAGGGTCATTGATAGGGCTTTAAACTATTAAATGGGGGGGAGGGTGCAGAGGTATGGGGAATTACAAAATCGAAGGTAAAGGAGAGAGTACAAGTGCAGATTAATGTTGAGGATATTCAACTAGTTAAAGGAGTAGAGGGCTTGGGAGGTATTAGTAGCGTTTCAACAAACCGGGTCCAGATAAAGGCTGGCATAAATACACTTTGCCTGAATGCACGAAGCATTCGAAACAAAGTAAATGAGTTGATGGCACAAATCCATACAAATGAATATGATCTAGTGTCCATCACAGAAACGTGGTTGCAGGGTGACCGGGACTGGGGACTGAATATACAGGGTTATCAGGCATTTAGGAAGGATAGACAGGTAGAAGAAGGAGGTGGGGTAGCTTTGTTAATAAAGGATAATATCAGGACGGTAGTGAGAGACGACATAGGCTCTAAGGAGCAAAACGTGGAATCGTTGTGGGTGGAGATAAGGAATAGAAGGGGGAGAAAGACACTGGTACGCGTGGTCAATAGGCCCCCAAATAATAACTTAGAGGTGGGGAGGGCTATAAACAAGCAAATAATGGATGCGTGCAAAAACGGAACGGCAATAATCATGGGGGATTTTAACCAGCATATCGATTGGTCGACTCAAATTGGATGTGGAGGGATTGAGGAAGAGTTCTTAGAATGCTGTCGGAATAGTTTCATTGAACAGTATGTTACAAAACCTACGAGAGAGCGAGTTATCTTAGATCTGGTACTGTGTAATGAGACAGGTAGAATTAAGGATCTTCTTGTGAGGGATCCTCTTGGGTTGAGTGATCATAATATGGTTGAATTTCTGATACAGATGGAGGGTGAGAAAGTAGTGTCCCAAACCAGTGTCCTCTGCTTGAACAGAGGGGAGTACAATAGGATGAGGGCGGAATTGGCTAATGTAGACTGGGCGAGCAGACTGGTAGGTAGGACAGCTGAGGAACAGTGGAGGAGTTTTAAGGAGATTTTTTTAAGTACTCAGCAAAAATATATTCCGGTGATAAAGAAGGACTCTAAGAAAAGGGATAACCAGACGTGGATAACAAAGGAAGTAAAGGAGAGTATTAAAATAAAAACAGAGTGGCCAAAAAGAGTGGAGAATTAGTGGATTGGGAAAGCTTTAAAAAACAACAAAGAACGACTAAGAAAGCGATTAAGAAAGGAAAGATAGATTATGAAACTAAACTAGCTCAAAATATAAAAAATGATAGTAAAAGTTTTTACAAATATATAAAAAGGAATAGAGTGGCTAGAGTGAGTGTTGGACCCTTGGAGGACGAGAGGGGGGATTTAATAGTGGAAAACGAGGAAATGGCTGAGACTTTAAATAAGTTCTTTGTGTCGGTCTTCACGGTGGAAGACACAAATAGTTTACCGAATATTAGAGATCGAGAGTAGGTGGGAGGTGAGGTCCTTAATACAATTACTGTTACTAAAGAGGTAGTGCTTGGTAGACTAATGAGACTGAAGGTAGACAAGTCCCCGGGCCCGGATGGAATGCATCCCAGGGTACTGAAAGAAATGGCTGAGGTAATAGCAGATGCGTTAGTAGTTATTTATCAAAATTTGCTGAAATCTGGGGTAGTGCCGGCTGATTGGAAAACAGCTACTGTTACGCCGCTGTTTAAAAAAGGAAGTAGACAAAAGGCGGGTAACTACAGGCCGGTTAGCTTAACGTCCGTAGTTGGGAAGATGCTGGAGTCCATCATTAAAGAGGAAATAGCAGAGCACCTGGATAAGAATGGTTCGATCAAGCAGATGCAGCATGGATTCATGAAAGGAAAGTCGTGTTTGACGAATTTACTGGATTTTTATGAAGATGTGACTAGTGCGGTTGACAGAGGGGAACCGGTGGATGTGGTGTTTTTAGATTTCCAGAAGGCATTCGATAAGGTGCCTCACAAAAGGTTACTACAGAAGATTGGGGTACACGGAGTTGGGGGTAAGGTGTTGGCGGGGATTGGCTATCCAGTAGGAAGCAGAGAGTTGGAATAAATGGGTGCTTTTCTGGTTGGCAGTTGGTGACTAGTGGCGTGCCGCAGGGATCGGTACTGGGGCCTCAACTGTTTACCATTTACATAGATGATCTGGAGGAGGGGACTGAGTGTAGGGTATCAAAGTTTGCTGATGACACGAAGATGCGTGGGAAAGCGAATTGTGTGGAAGATGCGGAAAGTCTGCAGAGAGATTTGGATAGGCTGAGCGAGTGGGCGAGGATCTGGCAGATGGAATATAACGTTGGCAAATGTGAGGTTATCCACTTCGGAAGAAATAATAGTAAATTGAAACATTATTTAAATGGAGAAAAATTACATCATGCTACTTGCAGAGCGACCTGGGGGTCCTTGTGCACAAATCGCAAAAACTCAGTCTGCAGGTGCAGTAGGTGATCAAGAAGGCAAATGGAATGTTGGCCTTTATCGCGAGGGGGATAGAATATAAAAGCAGGGAGGGAGGTCTTGCTGCAACTATACAAGGCACTGGTCAGGCCGCAACTGGAGTACTGTGTGCAGTTTTGGTCTCCTTATTTGCGAAAGGATATATTGGCCTTGGAGGGAGTGCAGAGAAGGTTCACCAGATTGATACCGGAGATGAGGGGTCTGGCTTATGAGGAGAGATTGAACAGATTGGGTCTGTACTTGTTGGAGTTTAGAAGGCTGAGGGGTGATCTTATAGAGACATATAAGATAATGAAGGGGCTGGATAGGGTAGAGGTTGAGAGATTCTTTCCACTTAGAAGGGAAACCAGACCTAGAGGGCACAGCCTCAAAATAAGTGGGAGTCAGTTCAGAACAGAGTTGAGGGGGAACTTCTTCTCTCAGAGGGTAGTGAATCTCTGGAATTCTCTGCCCATTGAAGTGGTGGAGGTTACCTCGTTGAATATGTTTAAATCACGGGTAGATAGATTTCTGATTGATAAGGGAATTAAGGGATATGGGGAGCAGGTGGGTAAGTGGAACTGATTCGCCTCAGATCAGCCGTGATCTTGTTGAATGGCGGGGCAGGCCCGAGGGGCTCGATGGCCTACTCCTGCTCCTAATTCTTACGTTCTTATGTACCCATGTAACTATCAAAATGCTTTTTAAAAGATAAAATTGTACCCGCCTCTACTACTAACACTGGCAGCTTGTTTCAGACACTCATCACCCTCTGTGAAAAAATTGCCCCTCTGGACACTTTTGTATCTCTCCCCTCTCACCTTAAACCTATGCCCTCTAGTTTTAGACTCCCCTATCTTTGGGAAAATATATTGACTATCTACCTTGTCTATGCCCCTCATTATTTTATAGACCTCTATAAGGTCACCCCTCAGCCTCCTACGCTCCAGAGAATAAAGTCCCAGTCTGTTCAGCCTCTCCTTATAACTCAATCCATCAAGTCCCGGTAGCATCCTAGTAAATCTTTTCTGCACTCTTTCTAATTTAATAATATCCTTTCTATAATAGGGTGACCAGAATTGCACACAGTATTTACCAATGTCTTGTACAACTTCAACAAGACGTCTCAACTCCTGTATTCAATGTTCTGACCGATGAAACCAAGCATGCCGAATGCCTTCTTCACCACTCTGTCCACCTGTGACTCCACTTTCAAGGAGCTATGAACATGTACTCCTAGATCTCTTTGTTCTGTAACTCTCCCCAACGCCCTACCATTAACTGAGTAAGTCCTGCCCTGGTTCAATCTACCAAAATGCCAGTTCATGAACCAAGCCTAGTTAACAGTTGGTCACTTCTGGGATAGCACCCACCAATGTAACATCTCTGAGGCATTTACAGAACTTTCTAGGTTTTAGACCTTTTTCAGCCAACTTGCATGTTGCCTCCAAGAACTCCTATCTCCTTTTCTGCCAAACAGGAAAACAGACCTCTTTCTGAGTGACTTGTTTTCTTTTCCTTACAAGAGTTCGATGTGCTCCTCTTTCTATCTCTGTCTGCTTTCTCTTTGTGTCTGTATCTAATCTCCACCCTCCAGCTCCTCTGCATGTAACTCTCCTTTGTGTCTGTAGTTCTCCTTAATATCTACCAGCTACACTGCTTCTTTCTTAACTTCCTGTTGATACTGCTTTCAAGTTAAGGGCACCAGATCACATAGACCAGTATTTCTTTGTATTCAAGAGAATTACAATTGATCCCTTTACAATTGATGCAAACTCTTTAAAACTCATTTTCAAACATTAATTAAAAGGTCTGTGGAATCTGTAATTGATTTTAAGAAGTTGCAAATTTTATTACCGTACTGCTTCCGGGTTAAAGACCATCACTTTATGTATATATGTGGATACTCATTTGTTACAGTAAAATATGAGACCACTAAGTTTGAGTTCCAGTAAGCAAAGCCTTTATTCAAGCATATGCTGGAGAGATCCACAGCCAGCTATGATGCCTCCCTCAATGGTACAGGGTTTTTAGCACATGTTTCTAGTTCTTCCTACTTTTCATTCTGATGTTTCTCATTAATATCATAACTAACCATTCTATTCTATCACAGATGTTCCCGTTATCTCATTACTCAATCTTGGTTATGATTTTCAGTTCACCTTATCTCCTTCTTGTCCTGTTCAGCAGTGAATGCCTGTGAAAGCTGTTATTGTTATGACTGCTGGGCTAGCTGCCCCTGCAACTACCCTTGCCCAAGGATCCCATCATGTCTGTAGTATTGGCTAAATTTCCAATCATACCTAGAATTACCTCTCGTAACTACATTTTTCTATTCTAAAGCTATTAATGCATGTTTTAATATCAATCTTAATAAAATCACTTGATTTACCACTTCACAATAACATAAAAACAGGAATAGGCTATTTGTCCCATCTAGCCTGTGCTATCATTCAGTTAGATCATGGCTGATCATGTGTCACATTTCCTCACCATCCCCATATTCCATGACATCATTATTCAGAGATCTATTGATTTCAGTCTTGACCATGCTCAATGATTGAGCTTCCATAGTCCTCTGGGGTCAGGTTGAGGAGCCTCTGAAGGTTTGGTGTAAACAGCTGACGAATTACGGTGGGAGATCAAGAGACCATCAGCAGAATTTCCAGTTCTAGAATACTGTGGAAAGTAAACATTGCAGGATTTTTCTTTGTGTTAAAATAACTTACACTGTAATAAGCAATGTCATAAAAAGTTGGACTGCTCAACAGCAACTGTTGAAAAAATCTCAAGTCATAAACACACACCTGCATGTTATAATCCCTTCAAAAATATCTCCTTCCAGAAAAAGAAACCAACTCTATTCCTCAGAAGGGTGACAAAACCTTTTGATACAATCTGAATTTGATACTTTCCATTGCTCCCTTTCAACTTTTGTGGACCCTTAATATAGAATGTTAATTTATATTTGATGATGATGGCAGTATCTTTTAAAAAGTTACAAATTTGTTTTACCAGATGTATTATGTTTGATGATAGTGGAATAACTTTTACTCCAGAGTCATGTAAAGCAGAAGTTTTAAAGAAATTCTCATTGGGTAAGCCATTGATGGGGTTATTTTCTTTCAGGATGACAGGATGATTAAGTGTTTTTCAGCAAAACTGTAACCGCAAATTGTACTGTGTAAATCCTCAATTTCAGTTTAGTGACTAATTCCCCACATTTTTCTTTTGAGTTTCAATGTCAGCTGTGTTGCTGTGTGAAGTAATCAAGTGAACGCAGTAAACTTTTTGTCATGAGATGCAGGAAACATTGTGAGAATGCTATTCTCGCCTAAATCCTTATGCTTAATTCAGAACAGCATGGTAGAGATTTAGGAGCAGGTTATCTGGCTCATAGAGTCATAAAGGTTTACAGCATGGAAACAGGCCCTTCGGCCCAACTTGTCCATGCCGTCCTTGATTTTTTAAAACACCTAAGCTAATCCCAATTGCCCGCATTTGGCCCATATCCCTCTATGCCCATCGTACCCATGTAACTATCTAAATGCTTTTTAAAAGACAAAATTATACCTGCCTCTACTACTACCTCTGTCAGCTTGTTCCAGATACTCACCACCCTGTGAAAAAATTTCCCCTCTGGACACTTTTGCATCTCTCCCCTCTCACCTTAAGCCTATGCCCTCCAGTTTTAGACTCCCCTACCTTTGGGAAAAGATATTGACTATCTAGCTCATCAATGCCTCTCATAATTCATAGGCCTCTATAAGATCACCCCTCAGCCTCCTACGCTCCAGAGAAAAAAGTCCCAGTTTATTCAGCCTCTCCTTATAGCTCAATCCATCAAGTCCCGGTAGCATCCTAGTAAATCTTTTCTGCACTCTTTCTAGTTTAATAATATCCTTTCTATAATAGGGTGACCAGAATTGCACACAATATTCCAAGTGTGGCCGTACCAATGTCTTGCACAACTTCAAAAAGATGTTCCAACTCTTGTATTCAATGTTCTGGCCAATGAAACCAAGCATGACGAATGCCTTCTTCACCACTCTGTCCACCTGTGACTCCACTTTCAAGGGAGCTATGAACATGTACCCCTTGATCTCTTTGTTCTATAACTCTCCCCAACGCCCTACCATTAATAAGTAAGTCCTGCCCTGGTTCAGTCTACCAAAATGCATCACCTCGCATTTGTCTAAATTAAACTCCCATTTGCCATTTGTCAGCCCACTCGGCCAATTGATCAAGATCCCGTTGCAATTGGAGATAACTTGCTTCACTGTCCACTATACCACCAATCTTAGTGTCATCTGCAAACTTACTAACCATGCCTCCTATATTCTCATTCAAATCATTAATATAAATGACAAATAACAGTGGACCTAGCACTGATCCCTGAGGCACACCGCTGGTCACAGGCCTCCAGTTTGAAAAATAACCCTCTACAACCACCCTCTGGCTTCTGTCAAGAAGCCAATTTTGTATCCATTTAGATACCTCACCCTGGATCCCGTGAGATTTAATCTTATGCAACAACCTACCATGCGGTACCTTGTCAAAGGCTCAGTTGATCAGTCTTGCCTATCACCAAAAGAACAAATTTTGGAAAAGACCCATTATAAAGCTAATTTAATGATCTAATAAATTTCACAGTCCAATATTGTGTAATAATCAAATTGTCAATCAATGGAAAGTTTGGGTCAATCAGATGTATTTTCTTGCTATTTGACAGGCATTCTCCTCCTGCCACAATTACCACAAAGTACTGAAAACAATTCTAATTTTAATTTACTGAAATCTTTCATCCTGTCAGGAACCAGCACCAATGACGGAAGATTTATTAGAAGAACAGTCGGAAGTATTAGCTAAACTGGGGACATCAGCTGAAGGAGCACATCTACGTGCTAGAATGCAGAGTGCCTGTTTGCTGTCAGACATGGAATCCTTTAAGGTAAAGTACATTTTCATAATTTCAATCTTCCTAATCATCAACTGTAGGGGAACATTATCTTATTCAAAATTTTATTTCTAAGTAGAAGTTTATTTATTAGTGTCACAAGTAGCTTTACTTTATCACTGCAATGAAGTTACTGTGAAAATCCCCTAGTCGCCACACTCTGGCAGGTACACTGAGGGAGAATTGAGCATGGCCAATGCACCTAACCAGCATGTCTTTTGGACTGTGGGAGGAAACCGGAACACCCGGAGTAAACCCACGCAATCAGGGAGAACGTGCGGACTCCGCACAGACAGTGACCCAAGGTGGGAATCGAACCCAGGTCTGTGTCATTTGATAGAATGGAAAGGGTTGGCTGTGGTACATTCAGAATGGTACTATATCACAAAGAAGGTGTGCAGCTACAATATAATTCCTACAGAGGTTTGATGGCTTAATTAGATTCATTATTTTATGACCTAGAATTGTGCAGGGACGGAGTTGCATTAACATCGCCTTTCAAAGTGCACTGGAAGATCAAGTGATCTGCGTATGATTGTATAACGTACACTGTTAAGCGATTTCTTCACAGCAAATTATAGTTGTGAATAGTAGGTATAGAATGTAGTTATGTAAGGTTGAACAGTTCACTCTTTTTTCCTAAACAAAGTACACAAAACATTATGTATTTGAGCCTAGGTAACTCCATGCATGTGCATACAATGCAGAAGCAGCAACTGAAGTTGCAGAGAAAGAGAGGGACTTGAAGCTCATTATGAATAAAATACTGAAGGTTCAGAAGCAGTGTGAAATGATTACTCGAGCAAATTACTGGAGGGCTAATAGAGCTTGTACCACTATGTTAGTAACCTGTTGGAGAGAAGGGTAATGGATAAAAGCAAATGATTTTTACACCGGTTTACATGAAGTAATTTTTCTTCAATAAATAAAACAGTTGAGGGCTTATCACCACTACATCTTAAATGAAATAACCATTCCAACTTAAGTGAAGTATGTAACTTTACAATGAAAATAATTTTGTGATGGAGTTGATTTGTTTCTTAGGCTGCAAACCCTGGCTGTTGTTTGGAAGATTTTGTGAGGTGGTACTCTCCTCGTGACTATATTGAGGAAGAATACACAGATGAAGCAGGTGACAAGGTTCTCAGAAAAGAGTTGAGTGCCAGAATGAAAATCCCTGGCAACATGTGGGCGGAGGCTTGGGAAACGGCAAAGCCAATTCCTGCTCGAAGACAAAGACGTCTCTTTGATGACACAAGGGAGGCTGAGAAGGTATAAATGATTTAAATAGTTGTGAATGATATATTAAGGGCAAGCAAAAAGAAAGCTGAGAGAAGGAATGGAAAAAGGCTGCAGGGCAGGGAAACAGTATAGGATCTCAGGTACTTGAAAAGGAGAATTCGGGATGAGAAAGAAAATTTGTAATAAGATAAACTTCACTTCAGGTTACACTTGAGTATGATATTGAGAAATGTAACGATATAAGAACAGGAGCTGCAACAATTTGAAAGTATAACGATAGTTATGGACGCAGTACTGAAAAGGTTGGTGAAATTAGAGTCATAGAGGTTTACAACATGGAAACAGGCCCTTCGGCCCAACTTGTCTATGCCACCCTTTTTTTTTTTAAACCCCTAAGCTAATCCCAATTGCCCGCATTTGGCCCATATCCCTCTATGCCCATCGTACCCATGTAACTATCTAAATGCTTTTTAAAAGACAAAATTGTACCTGCCTCTACTACTACCACTGGCAGCTTGTTCCAGACACTTATCACCCTCTGTGTGAAAACATTGCCCCTCTGAATACTTTTGTATCTCTCCCCTCTCACCTTAGATTTAGACAGTTTAGGAGAGTGGTCCAAGAAGTGGCTGATGAAATTCAACGTGGGCAAGTGCGAGGTCTTGTACTTGAGAGATCAAAAACAAAGGCCCAAAGATAAACACAAGTGATTTAGAAGAGGGTATGAAAATATCTTCACAATTGGGAGTCTGAAATTTAGTCTGAGTTAGTAGTCAAGGCAGAAACTAACTTGCCATGCAAAATTGGATTATGGGTATATGATTAGCACAATTTGCTCAACTAGAGGATAAACATGAACACAGTCTGGGTTGGTTAAATGATCTGTTTCATAACTCCTATATGTTTCTTTGAACTTCATTGGGTAGAGAACCATATCAAACCATACCCAAGTACAAAAGTTTTAAACAAGATAACTTGACGTTTATGGTTTTAAATTTTATTGAATTTTGTAAGATATGCAGAGGAAATTGGTATGTTGAAGATTTTTGTATATGTAGGAGAGGGATGATGTAATTTATAACTACAAGTCTTGAGTCGCAAGTTAAAGTAATATCTAATGCAATCTTTTAAAGTTATTACTGATGGATTTTTAGTCATACTTTTAAGTTGTATTTATCTGCAGATTTAGTCCTATATACTTGAGATAATGAGACATATGTTTTCTTTCAGGTTCTTCACTATTTAGTTGGCTTAAAACCTGCAGATTTGACCAGGCATTTGCTACCATGCATTTTGCATGCTGCATTGCTAAAGGTGAAAGAAGAAGGTAAAACAGTTTTGTTAGATTCTCCAACAGATTAGTATGAATAGTTTTAAATACTTTAATTGCTTATGATTGAAGAGTTTCAGTATTTCACATAATTTATGTCCAATGAGATAACTGATTAAATCTTAAGCTGTTTATTAGGCTTGTAAAGTATTCTAGTTTCTATGTTGCTTTCTCTTTGAGCTTTCTGTATTAACGGTACTATTAATTTATTTACCATCTTTAACAGAATCTATAGAAGATATCCCCTCTGTAAGAAAAATAATTCAACACATCATTACTCACGCTAGCAAACTTTTAAGATATTCAAACCCTGATATCAAAAAATTGGAAGTAAGTTTTGCTGGAATTACTTTCATTAGACTTAACAAATGGGCAAAAAGGACTTTAGATAATAGGAAAACATAATTATATGACCTTTCTTCTAGGAAATAATTAGTCAAATAATAGCTTCAGAAGCCATTATTGCAAGATCACGATCACTTCAAGCCAAATTTGGAATTAAGAAATGTGAAAAGGAAGAGGAACGTGAAGAATTGGAAAGGTAAAAGATATTGATTTCCTAATTTGTAACCTGGTCATTATTTTTGCATTTATTTAGCAACTTTGTGAGTTTGGTAAATCTGAAATAGACACTGAATAAGCTTGTGCAATATTTGAGGTTACACTAGATCAATGGAGTGTAATTTAAATAACATTTTAAGAACAAATATATAATTCTAAAAAGATCAAGTGAAAGTATTTACTACGGCACAAGTGTAGAAAAGACCTATGAGGGGGTTATGGTCATGTAAATATATAGGGTGGAATTCAATGGGGGCTGCAGGGGGCCTGACACCTACCACCAAAACTGTTGGCAACCCTGCCAACCTCATATCCAGGACAGCCTGAGGGAATTAAAGCAATAATTGGCATTGGGGGATACCTACCACCAAGGTTCCCGACTGCAGGGGGATATATGATTTTTACTTTCCCAAGTGGAGTGGAAATCCAGCCCCCGAGCAGGGCTCAGCATCTCTCCATTATCAGCAGTAGCAGTAGCTGGTAATTTACTTTACCTGCTTGAATAGGGATCTCTGGCATGAGGGGATGCATGGATCCAGCAAGGGACAAATCCTCTGTGCCCATGTGAGCTGCAAGCATGCTGGGCAGTCTCTCCACATGGTCATTTCCCTGCCCACTGCTGGTTGAATACACAACTGTGGGATGAGGCCCTTAAGTGGGTAATTAAGGGCTTCAGTTGGCCTCTAGGCAGGAAGATCTCTTGCAACACTCTCCTGCATGACGACACGGCACCACCCCACCCAAACTAACCCAGGGATATCCTTTATTAAATCCCACCCATAGTATCACATTGCTTGGGTCTGTCTTCTTGGCCGTACTATCAGCTGCCTCTCACTCAAGCTCTGGAATTCGCTTCCTAAATCTTTCTGTCACTCTGTTCTCCTTCAAGGCACTTCTTAAACTTGCCTCTTTGACCAAGCTTTTGGGCACCTGTCCTAACATCTCACATGGCTTGTCAAATTGCATTTGATAAAGTTTGTGATCAAAGTCTGAGGACATTTTATTATGTTGAAGATGCTATATAAATGGAAGCTGCTGTTTTCCATTTAATATCAAAGCTCTATCCTTAATAGCTTGTTAGTGGTTGTTTTTTAATTCTGAGGTGACTAAAGTTTATTTATTAGTGTCACAAGTAGGCTAACATTAACACTGCAATGAAGATACTGTGAAAATCCCCTCGTCGTCACACTCCGACGCCTATTGGGTACACGGAGGGAAAACTTAGCATGGCCAAGACACCTAACCAGCATGTCTTTCGGACTGTGGGAGGAAACTGGAGCGCCCGGAAGACACGGGGAGAACATGCAGACTCCGCATAGACAATGACCCAAGCCGGGAATCGAACCCAGATCCCTGGCGCTGTGAGGCAGCAGTGCTAGCCACTGTGCTAATTGTCTTCTGTCCAATGTAAATACACTCCAGTGTTAAAGGATGGTGTAGATATAATTTTCTGTTAAATGGAAGTAGCCCAAAATATTGGTGTTTTGTGATGCTTACAAATTTAGAGCCACAGACAAGTTTATAATGTGCGAAAGTTTTTAGACCATAAGATATAGGAGCAGAATTAGGCCATTTGGCCCATCGAGTCTGCTCCAACATTCAATCAAAGCTGATAAGTTTCTCAACCCCATTCTCCCGCATTTTCCCCGTAACCTATGATCCCCTTACCAAACAAGAACCTATCTATCGCAGTCTTAAATATACTCAATGACCTGGCCTCCACAGCCTTCTGTGGCAGTGAATTCCATAGATTCATCACCCTCTGGCTGAAGAAATTCCTCCTCATCTCCGGTTCTAAATAGTCATCCCTTTATTCTGTGGCTGTGCCCTCGGGTCCTAGTCTTGCCTACTAATGGAAGCATCTTCACGTCCACTGTATCCAGGTTTTTCAGTATTCCATAAGTTTCAATGACATCCCCCCTCATCCTTCTAAACTCCATCGAGTACAGACCCAGAGTCCTCAAATGCTCCTCACGCATTAAGCTTTTCATTCCTGGGATCATTCTCATGAACCTGCTCTGGACCCTCTGCAGGGCCAGCACATCCTTCCTTAGATACGGGGTCCAAATTGCTCACAATACTCCGGTCTGAGCAGAATCTTATCCAGCCTCAGCAGTACATCCTTGTTCTTGTATTCTAGCCCTCTCAAAATGAATGCTAACATTACATTTGCATTCCTAACTACCAATTCAACCAGCAAGTTAATCTTAAGAAAATGCTGAACAAGGACTCCCAAGTCCCTTTGCGCTAGTGGTTTTTGAATTCTCTCCCCATTTAGAAAATAGTTCATGCCTCCTCTTCCTATCAAAATGCATAACCGCACACTTTCTTGCGTTGTATTCCATCTGTCACTTTTTTGCCCACTCTCCTAACCTGTCCAAGTCCTTCTGCCGCCTCCCCAATACTACCCGTCCCTCCACCTGTCTTTGTATCACCTGCAAATGTAGCCACACTGCCCTCAGTTCCTTCATCTAGATGATTGATGTATAAAGTGAAAAGTTGTGGTCCCTACACTAACCCCTGCGGAACTCTACTAGTCACTGGCTGCCATCCTGAAAATGACCCTTTTATCGCTACTCTCTGCCTTCTGCCAGTCAGCCAATCTCTTATCCATGTTAGTACCTTGTCTCTACACTATGGGCTCTTGTTCAGCAGTTTTCTGTGCTGCATATTGCAAAGGCCTTCTGGAAATCCAATCAGATAACATCCACTAGCTTTCCTTTGTCTAACCTGCTTGTTACCTCCTCAAAGAATATTTTTAAACAACAGAAAGCATTTTAACCTTTTAAAAACTGAAGATAGATTTCAACATGAAAATAAAACTGCTTTGTCCTGAGACTGCTGTTAAGTATTTTGTGGTGCAATAATGTTTGTTTTATGCTGAACATTAAGGCAGAATTATTAAAAGTAATGTTGCATTACACAGAAAATTGGCGCTTTAAATTATACACCAGTTAGGAGCAGGAGTAGGCTATTTGGTCCTTTGAGCTTGCTCTGCCATTTGATAAGATCATGGCTGATCTGATTGTGGCCTCAACTCTACTTCCCTCTCTATGCTGTACACCATCAGATTCATGATGAACTTGGGGGAAGAAAATTCCGTGACCATCGACCCACTGAAAATGTTTTTTCTCATCTGTTTTAAATGACGCCTTATTTTTAAACTGTGTCCCCTAAATCAGTGGTTCCCAATGTTTTATCTGTCACAGCACATCTTTTACACTAAAAAATCTTCAGGCACACCTCCAATATTCTCCAACTGAGCTGCCCTTGAGCAAAAGCTTTTTATCTCTCAATAAATACATCAAGGTGCCATTTAATGAATTTTCATTGGTTTAAGAAATTTTCAATGGAAACGTTATCTCAATTTGCATGTGAAATACAATATTCTTATTCAAAATATGCATAATTTAAAAGCGTTTTCCATTCAAGGTTTCAATTGTTTACTTAAATTTGCACTTCTCACTGTGAAGTTCATAAAAATGAAGGAAATACTGTGAGCAGCATCTTACCAATAATAGTAACGTGACACCTGGGTACGTCTCTGTGTAAGAAGTTTAACAACACCAGGTTAAAGTCCAACGGGTTTATTTGGTAGCAAAAGCCACAACCTTTCGGAGCCTTAAGCCCCTTCTTCAGGTGAGTGGGAATTCTGTTCACAAACCGGGCATATAAAGACACAAACTCAATTTACAGAATAATGGTTGGAATGCAAATACTTACAGCTAATCAAGTCTTTAAGGTACAAACAATCTGTCCTGTCTGGAGACAATACACATCTCTTTAGCCTGTCTTGATGCTCTCTCCACTCACATTGTTTGCACCTTAAAGACTTGATTAGCTGTAAGTATTCGCATTCCAACCATTCTGTAAATTGAGTTTGTGTCTTTATATGCCCTGTTTGTGAACTGAATTCCCACTCACCTGAAGAAGGGGCTTAAGGCTCCGAAAGCATGTGTGGCTTTTGCTACCAAATAAACCTGTTGGACTTAAACTTGGTGTTGTTAAACCTCTTACGGTGTTTACCCCAGTCCAACGCCGGCATCTCCACATTATGCCTCTGTGAGCAGAGTCTCTTGATTCGGGGAGGATCCTAGAACCCAGACTTGCACCATGTCACTTTGCCTGAGCAAGACCAGAAATTGCATTTCTCCCACTTTGGAAGTTGGATATCGAACAGTGGGCCAACCCATCAGGGGCAAGAAGAAACATTTTGGTGTTTGGAAACACCCACAATATAGAATTTGCTGATCTGGGGTCAGAAATCGGAAATTCTCTGAATTGGATAGAGCCTTAACAATACTTGGACATGTTTTGGAGCATCCTAGTCCAGTGGCCTGTTCCCACCCAAAGCCTGTAGTGAATAGGCTAACCTGTCAGAGAAATATTCAAGGACAGATGAGGAACTCTGAGGAATTAAAACTGTTCTTCAAACATAGATACAAAATGTTCTCATCTGAAACTCCAACCCAGTCTAAGTAAACAAATCCATTAATATTCTTGTCAAATAATTTGTGGGAAAAATGTACTTAATCCAATGTAACTGATTAAAAACAAAATGAGTCAATGCCAGATACTCAACAGGATGAGCATCATTTGTGGATGGAGAAACAGTAGAGTAAATGTTTCAAGGTGCTACCTTTCATTAGAACTGGATGTTATTAGACATTGAAATTGTCCAGGAATGTGACAGGCAAAGATGAGTAAACCCTGGGTGTATTGAGCAGCCCTTTGGCTGCATAGAGAGGCAACCCAAACACCAAACCACATTTGCTTTGATCTTGTTTAGCCAATCTGATTTGCCAAACATTCCTATGAGGAATTCATGGTTACATCTCAGAAGTTGTAAAACACCAATGGGCAGGAACTAACATGTCTAATCAAAAAACCCGTTGTTTCTCATTGCATTGAAGTGGAATAGTGGAGTTCAGGAAGGCCATTTGGACAGTTCCGGCTTACCTGAACAACTGCAGTCAGTGGTCTGGGCCATTTCCCTCTACCAGGTCCCGTTAATAAATTTGGAAGGACACATTTGGAATTTACGTCTCCAATTCCTGCCATTTACCATCACTGGGGGAACTCCTTACCTTCTCGCTAGTGCTGGGCTGAGAAAGAAAACTGTTACAAGTTTTTGGTTCTGATACCCGCATAGTGCTTCTTCTGCAAAGCACAAATGTGTGAACTTCGGGCACAAACATTGACACATCCCCACACTAAAAAGATGATGCTGTGGGACCCCAACTGGGTTATTTCTTTCCTGCACATCGTTGGAATATCTGCGGAATTCGGTTATTCCAATCCTGCCCAGGTTTCCCCATTCATACATTTTTGTTCTCTGCCCCAGAAAGTTGGGGCCCTTTCCTAATTTAGTTTTGCACTGGAGAATTTCACCAAACTCATTTCTAATTTACGTCCCTGCTTTGCTTTCAAGTAGTCCATTGCTGGTATTTTATTTTCCATAAATTAGAAACAAGTTTGATAAAATTCACCTCAAGCCAGGGTTCCTAATTACGTCAGCAAGTAACTCTTGAGTCATCCAGTGTTATTTTTGTTTTCATTTAGCAGTGGAATTAAAACAGAAGCATTGACACAGAGATTTGGGATATCATATTATTAGAATATCACAATCTTAAGTTTGTTTAGTAACATGTATTGTGTAAAATATTTGTTTCGAATGTTTGTGTTTTTTTTGCTTAGAAGTATGGATTATTAATGCACTAACTGATGATATTTAACGTGCTCCATTATAACCTATCTGTCCTGCATAATAAAAGCTTAATCTGTGATGTTTCCAATAGTCTTGCCCAATCTAGCGTTCAGATTTGTCTAAAATTGAACTGAAATGTTAGGTGTGCCAGAAAACTTGTCATTCACAGATTTATTTATTTTTATTAGGTTTGTGAGCTCTCTTTTAGAACAGCCAGAGGTACCAGTCGTTGGAGCAGGACGAGGACCTACAGGGAGCATTATTTACAAACTATTTGTGAATGCACAGAGGGTGAGGACAAATTGAAATTGAATCTGTCACTGCTTTATTCTGCTAAATAATCTTTATAAAGTGGGGGAAAAACACTTGACAAAGAAATGTTTTGGAATTCACCTTTTTCTTTCAGTTAATGACATTGTGCGAGGGAATTTGCCAAGTAAACATATAGTCAAGTTCCTTCATTAAAATAAGAAAACAAGGTACATGATGGGGAGCAGATTACCACAGGTTCCAATTCAAAAACAAATACAAGTAGAAACCTAATATTAACAGGTAAAAGGCAGAGTAGTTAACTGGAAGGGAGATGCACATATATGTTTGAACAAAAATATTTGTGGATTGCTGTTTATACTTTCAGTTAAGGCTTGCTCAATGTAATATGGGCCAAACCATTGGGATGTTGTTCATTTTAAAATATTTCAGCTGGTACCATTTGACTGCCCAATATAAGATTTCAACAGTGAGGTCAAATGATCTGCCATCCTGTGTGTGTGTGTTAGTTGTTGTGATAACCATGGCTTAGTTGGAAGCATTCTCACCTCTGAGTCACAGATCATGGGTTCAAGTCTCAATCAGAGGGTTAAAGAGCACAAAGATCTCTGCTGATGCTGAAGGAGTGCAGTTCTGTTGGTTTTTCAGATGAGTCCTTAAACCATCTCAGTTGGATGTAAAAGATCCCATTGTACTATTTTGAATAGGAGCAGGAGGGTTGTCCCTAATCCTTCAGTCAATATTACAGAAAAACCAGATTATCCAGTCAGAATCATAGAATCCCCACAGTGCAGAAGGAGGCTATTCGGCCCATCGAGTCTGCACTGACAACAATCCCACCCAGACCCTACCCCATAATCCCATGTATTTACCCTGCAAATCCCCCTGACACTAAGGGGCAATTTAGCATGGCCAATCCACCTAACCTGCACATCTTTGGACTTTGGAAGGAAACTGGAGCACCTGGAGGAAACCCGCACAGACATGGGGAGAACGTGTAAACTCCACACAGATAGTCGCCCAAGACTGGACTTGAACCTGGGTCTCTGGAGCTGTGAGGCAGCAGTGGAAGTGCTGTGCCACTGCGCTGCCAGTCATGATCCCATTGCTGTTTGTGGGGGCTTGCTGTGCACAAACTGGCTGTCACAATTCCTATAATACAGCAGTGTCTGCACTTTATTGCCTATAAATAATCTGGAATGTAACGAGGTGGTGAAAAGTGATATAACAGTTCAAATTCTTTCTTTTAAGCCAAGGAGACAAGGTATTGAAATGAGGAATGAATTGCTCTGTTTTAAAATATATTTTGAATGAGGAATAAACAACTTATTGAGTAATAATCAGAAGTGTGAAGCTATTAGCATTCGACATTAGTGATATAGGGTTGCAATTTCTAAGCTCCCGGGCATCATGTTGTCGTGTTTGGGGGGTGATGAGAACCATCTGAAAATGCCATTTAAATTGCAAACTTTGTTTGTTTCCAACTGGGTTATATCAATAATTATCCAAAAATTGAAGAATTAAAACGTTTTCTAACTTCTGGGTAACCATTGCACAGACTGTACCGACCTCCCATAGGACTCCAAACTGCCCCAGATCCCCTCCCAGCAAATCCTACCCACGTACCTTACATATTCTTATACACATACCTTTTTCCTGGCCTGTCAAGGCCTTTAAACTCTTTTGGACTTCTAATTTAACCCCGTTTACGGCAGCTAGTGCCATAAAAAGAGGCCATGGCCTTCTTGCATCCGACAGAGCAGCCTTTGACGCTAGGCTCTGAGGACACTTTGCAATGCCCAGAACTTACCTGGCCTATGTTGGAAGATTGGGTGAGACAGGATTGAAGAAAATTTGAGGTAAAAAAAAACTAGGAGCAGAGTGGCAATCTGAGTCTGATTGCAACTGAGGGATGCTCAGGCCCATTGTTTTATAAATGTAAGTAAATACAAGCAAGTTAAACACAGACATGGGCTATACTAAGGTTAAGATAACCATCCTGACATTATGTATTATTGGATCTTTTGACCCTAGCTCTCTTACAGTTCAAAGTCAAGTTTCTTAATTGAGAGGTACCCAAGTCACAGCTGCTTTTGGAACGGGGTCGAGTGCAATCCACGGGATTGGTTGATCAAGTGACTGCTGTGTCTCTGGCAGTATTATATAGATTAAGAATTGGAACAAGTATTCTGCATTTGTTCTAAAATATCTAGAGCTGTTGGAACCAATGATGCTATTTCTGTTTATCGTGGGAAAGTTAGCTCTGTTTTCTTTATACTGTTATGAAATCCAAATTTACCTTCAAGTAGAGCAAAGCTCCAGAATTTCAAGTCCTGACTGGCCCTGGGAGTTTCACACATAGGCTCAACCCTGGAACACCTAGATAACTAAAACACCTATGTCAGACTCCTATTTATCAACTGTAGCTCAGCCTTCAACACCATTATTCCTACGAAACTCATCTCAAACTCCATGGCCAGGGGCTCGGTTCTTCTCTCTGTGCCTGGATCCTGAACTTCCTAACTCACAGATCACAATCAGCAAGGATAGGCAACAACACCTCCTCCACGATCATTATCAACACAAGTACCCACAAGGCTGTGTCCTCAGCCCCTTACTATGCTCCTTATACACCTATGACTGTGTGGCCAAATTCCCCTCCAACTCGATTTTCAAGTTTGCCGATGACATCACCGTAGTGGGACAGATCTCAAATACTGATGAGACGGAGTCAGGAAAGAGATAGAGAATCTGGTGAACTGTGCAATGACAATAATCTCCCTCAATGTCAACAAAATGAAGGAGATAGTCATCAACTTCAGGAAGCATAGTGGAGGACATGCCTCTGTCTACATCAATGGGGACGAAGTGGAAATGGTCAAGAGCTTCAAGTTTTTAGGTGTCCAGATCACCAACAACTTGTCCTGGTCCCCCTATGCTGACACTATAGTTAAGAAAGCCCACCAATGCCTCTACTTTCTCAGAAGACTAAGGAAATTTGTCATGTCCGCCACGACTCTCACCAAGTTTACAGATGCATCACAGAAAGCATTCTTTCCGGTTGTATCACAGCTTGGTATGGCTCCTGCTCTGTCCAAGACCGCAAGAAACTACAAAGGGCCGTGAATGAAGCCCCATCCATCACTCAAACCAGCCTCCCACCCATTGACACTGTCTACACTTCCTGCTGTCTCTCAAAAGCAGCCAGCATAATTAAGGACCCCACACAACCCGGATGTACTCTTTTCCACCTCCTTCCATTGGGAAAAAGATATAAAAGTCTGAGGACGCGTCCCAACCGACTCAAGAACAGTTTCTTCCCTGCTGCAGACTTTTGAATGGACCTACCTTGCATTAAGTTGATCTTTCTCTATACCCTAGCTATGACTGTAACACTACATTCTGCACTCTCTCCTTCTCTATAAACGGTATGCTTTGTCTGTATAGCATGCAAGAAACAATACTTTTCACTGAATACTAATACATGTGACAATAAATCAAAGAAGCAGCCAGTGCATGCACAGTCCATTTCTATTGTTCTTTAGGTCGAGAACGTGCCCCATCCGCCTGTGTGAAGACTTTTAATAAAACTGATGCCAAAAAAAACAGTTGTGACCCATAAGTGGGGCACCATCTTCAAAGAAGAGTCCCAGGAAGGGGTTATAGAGACGTCCCAGTTAAGTTGCTAAGCAGGTAAAGGTTGCTGTTGCAGACTTTTAATGGTGAGGGTTCAGGAGATGACCCAGCAATTAAAGAGGGCTCGGGAGAAGCCTTTTTTTCTAAGAAGGCAGCGTAAGATTGGTGACTCTGTGCTGGAGGCCAAGGTATCCCTTAGGAGCAGTAGTATTCTATTGAAGAGCTGAAGCTGTGCTTGTTAGTAGGTGCTGGATGTAGCTCAGGAATCCAAGGAAATTGAGTCTCGGGAAACTATATTAAAACCCTGCAAGATGAGCCATTATTGACGACCTCTGATTTGGAAGTACTTTCACAAAGGATTCCACGCTTCACCTTTGAAGATCTTGCCATAGAATTCTCTCAGAGAGACAGAATTTCAACAAAATTGGTTAACTCAGTGTTTACTCAGGATGGATTATTGAGAAATTCATGAGCTCTTCCTTGGTTGCATTTTGCCATTTATTGTGCACTGTGGTATATTTGACCACAGTTTGTCTGTTAATTTACATGTACATCATATTAACCCTGAATGTTAGAGTATAAGATGGAATATTGTAAATTGTTTTACCTTTCTGATCTTGTATAGTAAAATTCATTTTTGTTAGTTCAAAACTCAGTTTTATTCTCTTTGCAAGTGTCTTGAATCTCAAACGTGGTCCCTAACTGGATCTTACCAAAAGCTTTGAAGTCTGGTCAAGGATCAGAACAATACTTTACAACAATAAATCCAGCCATCACCAATTATATGCTGATACTAATATGCGCAGAGAATATCTGTACCTACCAACATATTAGAGTGGAGCACATTTAAATTAATAGATCATTTTGTTTCAAAATGGTGGTGGCAAGTGAGATCCAAGGCCATCAGTGGTAATAAGCTCAGTAGACAACTAAATTACAATTGAATGATCATCTATTTGTTCAATGAATAGTAACAATGAAAACTGTTCCACTTTTTTGAAACAGCAAAGGAAATTACTCAGGAGAGTAAACAGGGCAAGTGTTTTTTCTTTGATTTAGTAGCCTTTTCACTTAAGTGTGCTCCACTGCTAATCTAATGACATCTACAGAAAATCAAAATGCACAAGTAGCCAGTATTGTTAAAGTTGGTATTCGGAATGAGGTTCATTGTATAATATATAATGCTATTTTTGGCAATTAACAGTGCGTACCATGAACATTTATTTTATGTTTGAGATATTTCTATTTTCAGGATTAGCATTCTCCCTTCCAACTGCCCCTCACCTCTGCCCTTATCCACCATCTCATCAAACTGACAAAACTAGCAAATAATACAAACTCTAATCATTATCTCTTCAGATTAAGGCACATGATATACTCGCATATAAACTTCAGTTTAAGATAGCAAGTTCCCAAATGCCAAGTTATTTTAAAATTTCATCACAAGAAATAAAATCATTTAAATCAATATCTTGGGAAAATCATAGAACAAAGAACAATACAGCACAGGAACAGGCCCTTCGGCCCTCCAAGCCCGCGCCGCTCCCCGGTCCAGGATTGAATCCTGAATCCAGGATCCCCGCCCAATTTTCCAGCCTATCTACATACCAATATCCTATCCACCGAGCTGTCCCTCACAGCTACGATGCTTTGTTCATCACAACCTATTAACTCACCCCCACCCCCCCATTCCAGACCATGTGATCTCCAGGGAGAGTTTTCTCAGTTTGACCAACTGAGACCCTTGATATGCCTATTGCTTTATAACAATTTTAATTGTCCATTGTGTATATAATACTAGTGAATAGCAAATTTAAATTGGTGACCATTTGTGTTTTTTGTCAAAAGGGTATGTTTTCATGTTTTAAATAGAAATATATTTATTTTAACTTTTGTTTAACCCCTTATTAACCATCTAATTTGACTTTCCTTTCTTCATCATTGTGTTTCTCTCCTAATACTACTTTTCTCTCAACTCTTCTCAAGCTGGCTGAATCTACTGAAGAGGTAACAACCAGCCATTCTCCTCCATTATCCTTTGTTTCATACCTCATGTAGATGCAATTTTTTTTATGGCATCGTATAAATAGCAACCGTATAGCATAAAACATATTTTGATTCTCTTTGACTTCAATTTCATTGGCCCAGAACTTCTGATCCGAGTTGGAATCTTTAATTCCGACCCAAATCAAACAAAAAGTTAACGATTTACTTGATTTGTTTGGGCCTTTCTTCCTATGGAGGATCCTTCCAAACCTACACAGTACAGCATTCCTCACAGGGAGCAGTGGAATCATCATAGAAACCACGCCTCCATTTTATAGCACTGGCTGTTGTATTCTGGTAAGTAGAGAGTTTAAAGGTCCCAAATTCACTTTGAAGCTATGGAGAGAAGGTAAGTATGCAAGGTAAATGGGTGAGATGTTAGGGTGGTAGGTGGGTGGATGACAAAGTAGGCTGGCAGGGAGTGGATGAGGAGATGGGATGGCAAGAAAAGGGAGAGGTGTCAGGGTAATGGGTTGTAGTTGACGGGGGTCGGGGTGGGGTTCGAGTGGAGGTCCAGTGGGAAGTTGGGAGATCAATTGTAGAGCTACTCAAGTTAGAACTGGTTTTAATCCTAACTTTTCCTGGGTAACTATTCAGGTAAGTTGGAACCATCCAAAGTCTCTAACTCTGAGATGGAGACTTTTTGGAGGGTTCCAGATATAGGGGAATTGCCCATCAGAAGTCCAAGCTTCCCTGGGATTTTTCCGTGTTGTCAGAACATGGGATGTCAGAAGGATTCCATAGCGAGTCTTGGGAGGTACCTCTGTGATACAACCATCCGGAGATTGGAAGTTCTGGGCTGCTATGTTTAAATACAAGATTGCATTTTTATAGTCCATCTGCTTTACCGGACTAGGCCATTCTCAGAAATGTCATTAGTATTATGGAAAGTGTTTCTTTCCAAGTATGTAATTTTACATATTTCAAAATGTTGAAATAGCAATTTGATTACAATACAAATGCTAATTCCAATGAAAAACATGCAGTGTTCATCCAATGCAAGTCTGTTTTACATCGTGAATAGCATTTGAACTTTAAAAGGTACATTACATTGCATTAAAAATGTATTTTAAAACATTTGTAATTAGCTTGCAGTTTTTTTTAAAGAAATTGAATTATTTTAATCATAGGGCTGATTGAATCTTTAAAAGAAAGTGTATTTGCCAATATCACTTTCAGCATCTACATGTTTGGTCAATTTCATTTCCAGCTTCCACATTATATTCTATACATACAATTAAATTACCGTTTTGTCTTTTATCAGTAACTAGTAAATTAATTCTAACCACTGTTCAGACATAATTGATGTAAAATAAATCTCTTCTGTTTTCAAGGCTGCTACTCTGACTCCAATTGAAGATGAACCTGGAAAGGCAGGTTCTTCTGATGAGCACAGATCAAGCTCAGGAGCAGTCTCGGAATTTCCTCCTCCAACTGGCCGTGAAATAATTCTTCGGACAACTGTACCACGTCCTGCACCATATTCCAAATCTTTACCACAACGCATGTATTGTGTTATGTTGAAAGATGAATTCCGTCTAGCTGGAGCATTTTCATCAGATACATCGTTCTTCTAAAATTGGGATAATTGATAATTTAACTCAATTATTTTATGTGGTTATACTTTAATGTCATTCCTACATTTTGTCACATACGTTATTAAGTGTACTCAAGGAATATGTTTGAGCTGTAGCTGTTAAATATCAGTGGCCCAATCTGAAATGCTACAAAATATTTTTTCATAACCAGTATAATGCATGCAACGTAGAAAACTGGCATTGATTCAGACAGTGTATTTCCATGATTGCTAATATTGGGTAAAAGTGTAGTTAGTAGTTTGAGTGTCAATTTTAGCACTGTTTAAATAAGTGAAAATAACATTGTAATATGGAACTGTCCAAATGTAAAATATGGCTGCTGTAAAATGAAATTCGTTAGTGCATTGTGAATTTTTGATATGGTCATTACTTCAGTTGCTATCTTGCTTAATGTAGGGCAGCACTAGGTTTATATAACTTATTACAGTCCTGGAAGGATTTTGGAACTGTAACAAAAATGTTTGCCTGTAACATGTATTCCACATCATAAAAACTTTTCTGATTGTGGATGCTTTAAGCATTTTATTGCATCAATAAATAGTACAAATTGCTTACTTTAATATTTCTAACAATGTAAGAAATAGCAGCAGAAGTTGACCATTCAAACTTGCTGTTTCATTCAATATCAGGGTTGCTGCCTCCATAACCCACAAACTTAATTTCTTTAGTACCCAAAAATCTATCATCTGTGTTCTGAGTATACTCAACAACTGATTATCATTAGCTCTCTGGGACCAAGAATTCCCAAGATTGACAATCCTGAGTGAAGAAATTTCTCATTTCAGTCTGAAATGGCTGACCATACCCTGGCCAGGGGAAAGATCTTATAAGAGGATCAGAGGTAGGAGCAGGAGTCAACCATTCACCTCTTAAGGCCTGTCCTGCTATTGAATATTATCATGGCCACAACTTCTTTCTGCTTCTTCTCCCTCAACTCCCTTGTGGATCAGAATTCTGAATATATTTAATGACCCAGCCTCCACAGCTCTCTAGAATTCCATAGATTAATGGCCGTCTGAGAGAAGCAATTCCTTCTCATCTCTGTCTTAAATGGGAGGCCGCTTACTCCGAAACTGTTCTAGATTTCCCCAGTAGAGGAAATTTACTCTCAGCATCTACCCAGTAATACCCTCAGAATCTTATGTTTTAACAAAATCATCTCCCATTCTTCTAAACTCAGAGGTGAATTTTATCTGCACTTTTCAGAGGAGTCCATATGATTGGCAAAAACTGCCTTGCGCTAAAGACATAATGTGTGTGCTGGTAAAGAAAATTGAGGTGCTACGGCTTTGGAATAATCCTGTCTTGCTGAAGACATTGAGGAATCATTTAGTTTCTCACCTGAAATGTTGAGAGACATATACAGTGAAGCTAGACGAGTCAACTAATGAGTTGGGTGGCACTGACACTATTGCTGGTATTTGCATACTGTCTTTCATAACATCATTCAGGAGGACTTGCTGCTACGTGACCCTTGGTTAAGCACCACTACTGAAGAGATATTCAACTGCATTAATAACTTTTATGAAAAGACATGGAATTAGTTAGTGTGTTGAGATGTGCACAGAAGGCACCAGGGCAATGGTTAGCAAGACAGTGGATGTTGTAATGCAGATCAAAGCTGTAACCCCACAGTGCATAAGCAGTCACTGTGTCCTTATCAGACATGCACTCTTAAAACGATGTCTGCACCTCAAAAAATGTGTGCTGGATGGGGCAGTGCAAATTATCAATGGTATTAAAGCTCCGCCACTGAAATCAAGACTGTTTAAAATTCTGAGAGATGAAGTGGGCAGTGAGGACACAGCTTTGCTCCTATATAGAGGTAAGGTGGCTGTCACGGGCTAAGTGCTTGTGAGATGTTTTCAGCTTTTTTACCAAGTCTTGGTGTAGTGTGTGGATCAGAAATTTCTAATTTAAAGTTTTTGACAAGTACCTCATGGCTTCTGAGACTTGCATCTTGCAGATATTTTTAACAAAGCTAAATGAAATGGATGTATGACTATAAGGAAAGATATTACCATTTTCACTGTAATTGTTGCAGAAGTTGTGCTTTTGGACTTTGTGCACAGAAAATAAGAATTTCCCCAACTTCCTTTACTTTCTCAAGTAATTTCTATCCTCGAGGAAAATATTTTCAGTGACATTACATTGCACCTGCATGACTTGCACTCTTCATTCTTCCATCAAATGAGAACAATATGTGTGTGTGTAACCTACTTGCACTAACAACCAAGCCAGTTGACTTATCAGTGCACAATTATGATAGCCTGATATGACTTTCTCCACACTAAATGCTTCAATGAACTTCCATTGACTCCAAATTTTTGGAGCAGCTTAATGCACAAGTATCCCATTGTGGAGATCAGATCAGTTTGTGCGCTCCTTTTCACCACAAAATATTTGTGTGAAAGTGTTTTTTCTGGATACGTTGTGACAAAAGCAAAAAACAGGAGTAGACTGAATACCGAACTCGATTTGAGAAGCCAGCTCTCCAGATTCACCCCCTCACATCAAACCAATTTGTGAGCAAAAGAGGCAGCACCATTTCTCCCATTAAAGACAACAAGGGGTTAGACATTAGTACTTTGTTGAATAATTCTTTTTAAAATATTCATTTATGGAATTGGGTACTTCTGGCTGGACCAGCATTTATTGCCCATCCCGAATTGCCCTCGAGGTGGCAACCTACCTTCTGAAACTGCTGCAGTCCCTGAGGTGCAAGTACATCCACATACTGTTAGGATTTTGACCCAGCGATAGTGAAGGAATGGTGATATCTTGCCAAATCACGATGGTGGGTGACTTGGAGGGGAACCTCCAGGTGGTGCTGTTCCCAGGTATCTGCTGCTCTGGTACTTTTAGATGATAATGGCCATGGGTTTAAAAGAGGCTATGTAATTAACCTTGGTGAGTCCCTGCAGTGCATCTTGTAGATGGTACACACAGCAGCCACTGACTGTTGGTGGTGGAGGGATTGAATGTTGGTGGAAGCGGTAGCAATCAAGCAGGCTGCCTTGTCCTGGATGGTGTTGAGCTTTTTGAGTGTTGCAGCTTCACTCATCCAAGCAAGTGGAGAGTATTCCATCACACACCTGATTTGTGCCTTGTAGATGGTGGACAGACTTTGGGGAGTCGGGATATGCGTTACTGCACGAATACTAGCTTTTGACCTGCTCTTGTAGTCACAATATTTATACGGCTAGTCCAGTTCAGTTTCTGGTCAATGGTAACCCCAGGATGTCGATAGTGGGGGATTCAGTGATGATAATATCATTGAATATCAAGGGGTGATGGTCATTGCCTGGATATTATTTGTCACCACAAGCCTGGATATTGTCCAGGTCTTGCTGCATTTGGACATGAACTGTCTCAGTATCAGAGTCACAAATAATGCTGAACATTGTGCAGTCACTTTTGACCTTATGATGGAAGGGAGGTCACTGATGAAGCAGCTGAAAATAGTTGGGCCTAGGATACTACCCCTGAGGAACTCCTGCAGTGATGGCCTGAAGCTGAGATGATTAATCTCCAACCACCACAACCATCTTCCTTTGTGCCAGGTATGACTCTAAACAGCAGAGAATTTTGTCTTTGATTTTCATCAACTCCAGTTTTGCTAGGGATCCTTAATGCTATATTAGGGAAAAGGCTGTCTTGATGTTAAGAGCACTCACTCTCATCTTGAGTTCAGCTCTTTAGTCTATGTTTGAACCAAGGCTGTAATGAGGCCAGGAGCTGAGTGACTAGCAGAACTCAAACTGAGCAACTGTGAGCAGGTTTTTGCTAAGTGCACTGCTGATGATCAGCAGCAACATGATGGAAGGGGTCAAGAGTAAACTGATGTGCTGATAATTGGATGTATCCTTTTTTTTGGATGGGACATACTTGGTCCATTTTCCACATTGGCATCTACCTACCAATGTTGTAGCTGTACTGGAACAGCTTGGCTATTGCATTTCAACAGTCAACAAAAAAGTTAATTTATTTGCATAATATGTTATTAAGTTATGGTAGATACTGATTTCCCAGGGAATAACTGAAGGTGGGTTAGATGCTTTCCATTTAAGTGGCTATCTTAGGTGGGTTTACTCGACAGTTCTTTGTGGTGAGCTGTCAAGAGATTGGGCTAAAACCTGGAAGCCATTTATGGGAAAGGGAGTTATTTAATAAAGAGTAAAAATAAATACACAAAGTTAAAAGGTTTTGCCACATTTTATAATTATTATATGAAAAAGGAAGTCACAAAGTGCATACGAAACTGAACTAGGAACCGGTTTAGCCTGCTAGTTTTATGTTTTCAAACATTTTATATTCATACTTATTCTTCATTTCTTTGCAAAAAAACTTCTGATGTCTGATGCGTATTTGGAAGTCTCCGAAAGTCTCTTTGCTTGGCTTCTTTCTTTAGCTTGTTTTGCAGTTCTCTATAGAAGAAGTTTCATAATTCATTGTTATCCTTTGAGTTATTTGGACAATAATACCTTAAGTTTTATCACAAATTATTGCTTGCATCATCAGAGGCATTTCAAGTAAAAGTTGGTAGTACTTCCTGTGAATCCTCTATTGGTTTCCAAAACACGACAGCTTTGTAAAACAATACTGAATACAATTCAATATTAAAGCATTAAGGAAGCAATATCTGGAACTAAAATACATGAAAATGGTCCAAGCTATTTGTATGTTACATATTTGGAGATTTTACACAAGTAGATATAAATATGCATTCATATAGATCTATAAAAATATACATAATTCACTAAATTTTGTTTTACATCAGACAATTTATTTACAAGATAGTACTCAGTGCATATTACTGCCAGGCTGCATTAACTCAACATTGCAATTACCTAGTTCTTCCGCGAGCCTTTTTCCTATCTGCTTGATGCTCTGCAACTGCAAAGCTGAAAAAAATCCTTTTAAGAGCTTTCATCTCACTTTGGAAGCTTCAGGTCAATCCACATCCAACAACTTGCTTTGAAGACTCTGCTCACATTTTGACAACTGTGACAAGTTCCGCCACAACATTTTAAAACAACGCATTCTAAATAAAACGACATCAACATTCTAAAAATAAAGTTTGTACGCCCTAATGTTAAAAACCTCCAGAATCTGGATCTTCACCAAAAACTAATCAGTTCTTCCTTGGGCCACACCCCATCTATGTTCCAGATTTCGTGGAAGCCCATCTATTAGTTTTCGACATATATTGTTTACTGACAACCAAAACAAATCAGAGTGAAAGCATTACTTTTGCTCATCTTCAGTGGCGGAGGTAACAATGGTGTTGCAATCCCTTTAGAGACCAAGAACTTTTGAAAGGAAATTCAAACTTCCAGTTAATAGCTGAAAATATGACAAAGATTTCATGTTTTAAAACTTTTACTATAACAAATAACTAAAAAAAAAGCACTACTGACTTACTTTTTGGAGGCAACTAATACTTAAAACTCCTTTTATACTGGTAACACATCACATGCTCCACAGAATTAAGATGTTACCACAAACAATCGACAGTTGCTCCCAGCTTCCAATGTGTTTACATTTCCCTGTTTTGCTGAGTTGTAATTTTGAAAGGCCGTCTCCAGGCACTTCCCTTGGTTTTTGGAGAGTTCCCTAAATACACAATCAGCTGTCAAATCTGTCCTGATGATTTGTCCACTCTTGCATTGCTGGAACAAATCTCCCAGAATTCTTCAACTTAGAAGGCTGTGAAATGCATTTTTTTGACTAGAGATCATCGCTGCATTGAACTCTGCTGGTTTGTAAATCCAAACAGCCTCATTCCTCTGCTGACCACACAAAACTATTGTCTGCCTGAGAGATTCGTCAATTTGTAGGGAAGCCTGTAATCTGATCTCAAAATGGCTTCCTCTGTCCTCTTCCCCACAGTAACAGAAAACATTTTGCATCTAGGTAGATATGCTGATTAGCTATCCGTGACCACAACTCTCCCTCATCTTCGAAGTAAATACAGTTCACAGGGCAACTTTTCACAATCCGATACTTTCAACATCATTCTGAGACTGGGACTCAAATCTACCAATTCTGAACTTAGACTGCTGCCACTGCTTTCAACATGAACACCTTGTGCCATTACCCCTGGAACAAAATCTAGACCTCTGATCTTTTAACCACCCCAAGCTTGCTGACAAGCAGACTTTAGAATAAGTCTCCCCCCTCCCCCCTATCATTTTACCTTAAACAAAAGACAGTTCCAAAATGATATTCTAAACTTCATAATTGTAACAAGGTAGATTAATGGAATGTCAATAAAATGCAATTATGCACCACTTCAGTACTCCTTACTACCTTTCTCCAATAGATTCTGTACCATCTCTTCTAGTCTTCCTATTCTCAATTCCTTCCAATAATGAAATGCAATAGCAGATTTTATTTATGGTAAAGTTGAAAGACAAATGCAAGTTGTCGTTAAACATTCCCCGAGCATTCTTTTGCTTTAATTTCAAGGGTAAGGTAGTCTAGTGATTTTGATATTGAGCATTCAATGCATTGGAATTCAAATTCTACCACTGCAAGTGCAGATTTAAATAAATCAATGACAACTTGTGATATAATGTGGTGCTTTTAAAGGTAATAAAATGTCCCAAGGCACTTCAGGGGTATAAAACAAAATACGTCACTGAGCCACATAAGGAGATATTAGGCTTGGTCAAACAGGTAAGGTATTAAATCTGACCTGCTGAAATTTTCCAGCATTTTCTGTTTTTGTTTCCGATTCCAGCAACTGCAGTAATTTGCTTCTACCCAAGGTTTGAAAGAGTGTCTCAGGGAGAAACGAGAGCCAGAGAGGTTTTGGAAGGGAATTCCAGAGCTTTGGGGCTAGGCAGCAGAAGGCATGGCTATCAGTAGGGCCCAAAATAAAATGTGTGGTTGCTCCAGAGGCCAGAATCAGATTAGTGCAGATGTCTTGGAGGGTTGCAAGGCTGAAGGAGATTACAGAAAGTTTTATAACAACACCAGGTTAAAGTCCAACAGGTTTATTTGGTAGCAAATACCATTAGCTTTCGGAGCGTTGCTCCTTTGTCAGATTACAGAGACAGGGAGAGGTCAAGGCATGGAGGAATTTGAAATTAGGGATGAGAATATTAAAATTGAGTTGCTGTTTTAACCAGTAGCCAGTGTCGGCCAGAGAACAAAACAGTGATCACAGATTTCCAGATTGGTTGTGAATTAGGACATGGGCTGCAGGATGACCTCAATTTTACAAGGGTGTGGAATGTGGAAGTCCAGCCAGGAGTGCATTTGAATAGAGAAGTCTGGAGATAACAAAGGCATGGATGAGAGTTTCAGTAGAAGTAATGAGGCAGGGCGGACGTGGAAATACAGTCATAGTGGTGACATGGATACGAGGTTGAAATCCTACATCAGGGTCAAATATGACACTGACGGTGCAAACAATTTAGTTCAGCCTGAAGCGTTGCAAGGGATGAACTCAGTGGCAGGGGAGTGGAGTTTGTGTGGGGACCCAAAACAATGACTTCAATCTTCCAAATATGCAATTGGAGGAAATTTCTGCTTATCCAGTACTGGGTGGTGAATAAGCAACCTGACAATTAAGCTACAGTGGAGGAATTAAGAGAGTTGGCAATGATGTAGAGTTGGGTGGTGTTGGTGTACATGCTGAAAAGTGACATGTTTATGGACGGCGACCTGAAACATTAACTTTTTCTTTCTCCACATATGCTGCTTGATCTGCTGTGTTTTTCAAGCATGTTCTAGCTTATTGCAGATTTCCAGTATCTGCAACATTTTTGCTCTTGGAGAAGAAGAAGCCACTTGGTGCCATGGTTGAGGCAGGAAAGCAGTGAACATAACTTGGGAAAATTGGCAGGGTACTTGGGCAGCAGCAGAGAACCAGAATTCTAAATGAGTGGAGAGGGGTGTGGAACAAATCTAGATGCTCAAAGGAGGAAAAAGTGCCAGGGGAGAAAAGGGACAGACCAAGGTGAGATTTGGTTACATGTTCCACACCATCACAAAAGTCTGGGCAAATGGTGAAAGGTGTTACACCAGTATAGGCATGTAGGTATGTTAGAGGGATTTAGGATAACCTGGTACTAAAGGACTAATAAATCAGGGCAGACTAATTTAGAAATGAATGTAGTAAAGGCACTGTTTTGCATAGAAACACATGACCATTGTTCTTATATATTCTGTCTTAAAATGTACACCGTGGCTAACTACAGACTGCCCCAAGGCATAAATGGGATAAAAGCCAAGACTAACCACATTCTATAAGAACAATACAGCCACAGACTTTATCAGTCTGGGTTCTAGAAAAGACATGTTTCTCAGACATTAGAATGAATGGAATAATTCAATTTCTTCCGATAAGAGATTGCTCAGCAGACAGTGGGAAAAGAACTTGAATTCTACGACCCACGTAATTGAGGTTGCTAAAGAGGCAGTGGGAAAGGTACCTTTGAACTTGACGACATATGTAATTGAGGTTGCAGTGGGTGGGAGCTTTTGGATACTACAGACCAATGAATTCTCATGATGCCAGAGTGTAGGATGTTATTGGCCAAGGTAAATAATTCATACTAACATGATTGGCTCATACAGTTAGGACGACAGGGTAGGCGGGCAAAATGATTTCTGAAAAATGTACAATCGTAGGATGTCTTAATAACGTAACTTCGAGTAATTTGAGCTGCCTCAAACTGCTCTCCCTCACGTGCAGACCAGGCCTGGGCAAAGTAAAATATGTCTTCAACCAGAATGTACTGTGTCCCCGAGTTCTTTGTATTTGCTGAGCTATAATTAATAAAGAGAAATCTCCTGCATGAAAACCAGAATAATACACAGGTCTCTGAAAAAGCTCCTAAATTATGTAACAAATTTTTAAAGCTACTTTTATAAACCACATTTTTTAAGACTGCAAACATGGTGCCTGAGGATTACCAGACTTTTATGGATTGAAACGATCCTGTCTCCAGAGAGAACAAAAGAATACATTATTGACTGTTGTGAGTCAGATCAAAAAGGTAAATGAAACCCACTGACATCTCACATTGTAATATGATGGGCTGTCCTTTGAACACAAGACATTTGGCTGTCTGAAACCACAGGTGTGAAAAACCACAGTCCAGAATGCTCATCAAGTTGGCGCACCACCTTAGATGATAACTCAGCACTTCAAACAAAGTCACATGGTCAAGGTGGCCATCTTTACTCCTTGCTGTTAAAATAGAACAGGCTTCCAGCAGAATATCATAGTCCATGAACAAAGAACAAAGAACAATACAGCACAGGAACAGGCCCTTCGGCCCTCCAAGCCCGCGCCGCTCCCCGGTCCAGGATTGAATCCTGAATCCAGGATCCCCGCCCAATTTTCCAGCCTATCTACATACCAATATCCTATCCACCGAGCTGTCCCTCACAGCTACGATGCTTTGTTCATTACAACCTATTAACTCACCCCCACCCCCCCATTCCAGACCATGTGATCTCCAGGGAGAGGCGAAAACCCAGAGTGAAAAACCCCAGGGCCAATATGGGGGAAAAAAAATCTGGGAAATTCCTCTCCGACCCCCTGAGGCGATCGAAACGAGTCCAGGAGATCACAATGGCCCTGATCGGAAAAAGCTTCCCAACCCTAGTCATTTCCACTTCCACGAACACCATATGAATTCCCTGCCCCCGAGACAGGTTCCCAACTATCCGCAGTCTCGCTCTGTACTGGCACCAGCAAGATGATCATAGAATGAATCCTTGAAACGAGAAACCAGGAACAATTAGCCCGCGCCGCTCCCTGGTCCAAACTAGACCACTCTTTTGTATCCCTCCATTCCCACTCCGTTCATATAGCTGTCTAGATAAGTCTTAAACGTTCCCAGTGTGTCCGCCTCCACCACCTTGCCCGGCAACACATTCCAGGCCCCCACGACCCTCTGTGTAAAATATGTCCTTCTGATATCTGTGTTAAACCTCCCCCCCTTCACCTTGAACCTATGACCCCTCGTGAACGTCACCACCGACCCGGGGAAAAGCTTCCCACCGTTCACCCTATCTATGCCTTTCATAATTTTATACACCTCTATTAAGTCTCCCCTCATCCTCCGTCTTTCCAAGGAGAACAACCCCAGTTTCCCCAATCTCTCCTCATAACCAAGCCCCTCCATACCAGGCAACATCCTGGTAAACCTCCTCTGTACTCTCTCCAAAGCCTCCACGTCCTTCTGGTAGTGTGGCAACCAGAACTGGACGCAGTATTCCAAATGCGGCCGAACCAACGTTCTATACATCTGCAACATCAGACCCCAACTTTTATAGTTGAAACACCATCTAAAACATGCAGTCAACTAAGTAACAAAAGGTACTCAACAGCAATAGTGAAAAAATAATTTTCTTATATCCTGCTCAACTTAAAGTTCACCTGAGAGTTTATTCTACTGCAGATCAATAACTTTTGCAGCTACTGAGAAATCTCAGCTCATCAAGACATTCACTCCACTTAAAGCATCGACTCAACTAAGGAATGTCAGTCCACAGGATTGGCATTGGGAAGGGAGGGTTGGACAGGTGCATTGGGCGGCATGGTAGCACAGTGGTTAGCACTGCTGCTTCACAGCTCCAGGGTCCTGGGTTTGATTCCCGGCTTGGGTCACTGTCTGTGTGGAGTTTGCACATTCTCCTCGTGTCTGCGTGGATTTCCTCCGGGTGCTCCGGTTTCCTCCCACAGTCCAAAAATTGTGCGGGTTAGGTTGATTGGCCATGCTAAAAAATTGCCCCTTAGTGTTCTGAGATGCGTAGATTAGAGGGATTAGCGGGTGAAATATGTAGGGATATGGGGGTAGGGCCTGGGTGGGATTGTGGTCGGTGCTGACTCGATGGGCCAAATGGCCTCTTTCTGCACTGTAGGGTTTCTATGATTGGCAAGATCAGCCCCCACCCCAAGCTGGGTTGGAAGTTTGGCAAGAGTATCAGGCATTTGGGGTTGCTGCTGTAAAAAGCCAGCAAGAAGTGCTATGATGGCCCTTTGGAGGATGTCAAAAGGGGCAGAGAAGAAAACTGAAGACTTATCCAAGAGGGAGTTATGCCTAGGATGGGAGCAGGAGAGAAGGAAGGTCAAGGAGTATTGAAGGGTTGGGATATAAATCTGGTAATTTGTGAGCTGGCGTCAGATAAAATGACCATGAAGGCTGCCATTAACTTAGAAAAAACTAACTTGTTCACTTATTTGGCTCAGGAAATGGATTCCCACCCCTACCTAATCATGGAATTCCCCCATCCTGGGACAAGGTCCTGTGACATGAACAGGAATGTGCTGTGTTTCCTGTTGCAGAAACTGGCAGAGAAACACACCACATCTTCTGGGCCTGATCTCATTAATTATGTACCCAGGGATTTTGTGCTATTTTTCATGGCGGCATAGGCCTGGCAGCACATGGTCGGCCATATTGAAAAGGCATCCAACATCATGGACCCACTATTGGAGAAAGAAGATGCACTTCGTGAAAATGAAGATGGATCTCCGGGAACATTTTGTGCCTGGAAGATCAACCTCCTTAAGGACACCGAATCTGGAAGGTTCATTTATAGATGCTCCCCCTCCAACTGCTGTGGTGTTCTGGGGTCCAGGATTGCTGGCAGCTTCCATCCTGAACTCTGGGGGCAGCTCCAGGCATAGTTCAGAGAACTCCGACATCTGCATGCCATCTTGTTCCAGACGTGTTTTGCACCGGCATGTTTTCCTGCTGGTGCCGTGGAGAATTGGGAGTGGGTGGTCAGGCCTTCTTTTGCATTTTGTTAGCGATATGCAAGTCAGTTTCATGCCGGCCTCCAGTGGGTTTCCCAATCCGCTGTGGCAGGCACCTGCGGACGATCCCACAGGAGATTCACGCCAGTGTAAAAATAATTTTTGGGCTACTTGCCGAATTCTCCCCCTGCCTGCCATTAAACCTGCTGTTGGGGGCATGGGAGAATTCCACCCAAAGTTCTTAACCAAGTAAGGGGCACTTTGAATATTGGTCTGTCATTGCTTTCCACATCAAGAATGAGTAAAGTCAACATTTCATCTAAACATAGGGATTCTGATTTTTTGTGGGTATTGGAAATACACTATTACAGCCAAAATCACTGTGCAAAATCTAAGTCTGTCTATTGAATACCAGACAAATAAATTGAATATGTACATGTTAACTCCATAAGGCAATTTTCACATCCTGCATCAGTTTTAACGATTTCACAAGTCACACTGTGAACTAAATTCACTAAGCAAGAAAATCAAAATCATTTTTCAGGTTTACTAAATTCTCTTCATGACAAAGAAAAAAATTAATTAGAAGAGCTTAATCATAATATATTAACAAAATCCTTTCCACCAGGTAACTTCAAGTCTAAACTGTGCCTCAGTGGACTTCATCTCATAAATCAGATCAATTAGGAGGATCTCTGAGGCTTTGGGAATTCTGACTACTAAAAATGACATCCTATACAGACATTAAACTGGGATCCCAATGAGTGTAATTAAAAAGAGCAAATGGTATGATTAATACAGCTCCTAATTCTCTTCCAAGATTGCTAAACAGTTTTCCCAATATTTGAGGGCCCGTACAAAGGAAAGACACTAATTTGGATAAATGTGATGTGGAGATGTTGGCGTTGGACTGGGGTGGGCACAGTGAGAAGGCTCACAACACCAGGTTAAAGTCCAACAGGTTTATTTGGAATCACGAGCTTTCGGAGCACTGCTCCTTCATCCACTCGCCTGATGAAGGAACAGCGCTCCGAAAGCTCAAGATTCCAAATAAACCTGTTGGACTTTAACCTGGTTTTGCACGACTTCTTACTTGGATAAAGGTGTTCACACTTTTGAATTTGGGGAAGATTTTTTAAATGTTTCGATTGAGACATTCTACTAGGAAAATTAAAATTATTACTTGGGGTTGGGATTTTCTGTGGAGGTGGGGAGGCGGAGCGTGGGGAGGCGGAGCGTGGGGAGGCGGAGCGTGGGGAGGCGGAGCGTGGGGAGGCGGAGCGTGGGGAGGCGGAGCGTGGGGAGGCGGAGCGTGGGGAGGCGGAGCGTGGGGAGGCGGAGCGTGGGGAGGCGGAGCGTGGGGAGGCGGAGTGTGGGGAAGCGGAGTGTGGGGGTGTTGCTATCTGTAAATTACACCTGAACTTAAGTCATTAAGCTGTGCCTATCAGAGAAATTTCCAGCCAATCTCATTGACATTTGCCTTGACACAAATATGGATGTTAACAATTGGAAATCAGTGTGAGCAGTCAGGGACCAGGAAAAATGCTGAACTCTCAACACAAAATAAGAAAATTAAAGTTTGAAACAATACATTATTCATGCATATTAGCACTGCGGTATTAACTAGTTTTCATTAGTTTCATCAGCATAGAAAGGAGAATTTTAAATGCGAGTTACATCAAGGTGTAAACTTTGAACTGTAACGTAACCAGTGCAATTTGTGCCAACTCCTGAAGCAGAAACCTATCCACCTGAAAAGCTATGGATGTTGCTCGATCTGCCAAGTATTTCAAACATTTTATTTTGGAAACTTGCCCCATGTTTAAGGACATGTGATTGTGGAAGAATTTCCATTTTTAAATGTTATTTGTTTGGATTTCATAAAAATGCATACAAAGAAATGGAATTTAGGGTCTCTGAGGATAAACAAAAATTATTCAGAATGCCCAAAAATGATCTAAAAAAATTACTGCTTCTGGTTGCACCTACAATTTTGATCTTTTACATATTTGAACCAGTGTTGTTGCAGGAAATTAGCCTGTGCAACTCTTTAACGTTGGGAGGAGGGGGCTGGGGAGAACCCATACACAGTCTGTTACCCAAGTTTTATGGCATCAGTAAAACAATTAGCTCTCGAGTCCAAGAATAAAAAAATCTTTTGAACAATCTGTAGCAGGATCATTGGTGGCACCTGATATTTATTATTTTTATTAAGTTTCCTACGGTACCCTGTGGGTCAAAATAACAAATGTTGAACTTTGAATGCAGCATGGTACTTGTGAGCTTATACCACATAGTTCCTCTCATGGTGATATTAAGTGCAAGGCCAAGTTAATAGGACTCTTATTTCTACAGATTAAGTGACACGAGTAATGCATTTTGCCCCTCAACTGACTCACCCAAGTCTTTTAGTTTCCCCATCAATTGTGACAGAGACAAAAACAGAAGCAACCAGGTAATTTAAAAAAATACCGCTGTGAGAAAAGAATTATGTCTGTTCAACCATTAGATTATAATCATACCAGTTTACTAACCTTTTTATGACAGACAGTACAGAGTGTCTGTAGGTTCTCGAAGGAGCACTGTCCTCCACCACCATATACTGGTCTGATGTGGTCCACTTGCCAGAATTGACCCTCCGTTGGATTTGAAATAATTTCATTCAACTGAAACCGAGAGAATATAAAAGTTTCAAAAGTTTAAAAGAAAGACAAATCAGAGATTTTTGATACATTTTAATGATGTCATAACAAATTATTGAAGAATTTATTTGCAAATAAAGCTACTTTAAAGAGAGAGGGAGAGAATCAATAAAATACTAAATTACATCAGATGTAATTTTGGTGTGGGAATTTTCATTTGACCTGTACCAAACATTGCCATAGTAACAGGCTCATGATTTGGGTGTAGGCTACTCAGAGGATGTGTGTTTTTTTTAGGAAAGAAAATACATATAACTTTTAATTACATATAGCACCTTTAAAATCAGATCAGCCCTGATCTTACTGAATGGTAGGATAGGCTCGAGGGGCCCAATGGCCTGCTCCTGATCCTAATTCATATGATTACACATACCTTTAATGTAATAAAATGTCCCAAAGGTGCCTCATCGGAAATAACATTTTGTTACGAAACAAAATTTGGCGCTAATCCACGTTAATAAATACTGATGCAGTTGACCAAAAACTTAGTCAGAGAGGTAGGTTTTAAAGGAAGGGAGAGAGTCGGTGAGGCAGAGAGGTTGAGGCAGGAAATTGTAGAATTTAGGACCTCAGCAGCTTAAAGTATGGCCACCAATGGTAGAGTGATTAAAATCAGGGTACTTCAGAAGACAGAATCTGAGTAACAGATGTGTTGGAAGGTCGTGGGTCTGAGGAGCTTACAGAGATAGGGAGGGCAGGATCATGGAGGGATTTGAAAACAAGGGTGAGAATTTTAAAATTGAGGACCTAGGCAGATCAGAAAGCGGTGTTCAAATAGGGCTTGGTGTGATAAAGACAACTGTCAGAGAGAGGGATGGACACAGTGGTTAGGAATTGAATTTGTGGTGGGGACTGATGACTTCGGCTTTTGGTTTTTCCAACATTTAAAATGAAGGACATTTCTGCTCACCTTGTGCCAGATGTCAAAAACATTGTGACAGTGGAGGAGTCAAGGAAATCAATGGTGAGGTGAAGCTGGGTGTTGTCAGTGTGCATTTGAAAACTGATGCAGCGTATTCAGATGATGTCGCTGAGGCGCAGCAAGTAGATGGGCCTCAGCTATTTACAATCTATATTAATCACCTAGATGAAGAAACAGAGGGTAATGTATCTAAGTTTACAGACGATACAAAGCTAGGTGGGAATGCAAGTGGTGAGGACACAATGAGGCCACAAAAAGATATAGGCAGGTTAAGGGAGTAGGCAATAAGATGGCAGATCAAGTATAATGTGAGCATGAGGTCATTCACTTTGATCATAAGAATAAAATAGAATTCGTTTTGAATGGTGTGAAACCTGCATATGTTGACGTTCAAGGGACTTTGCTGTACACGTACAAGGACTGTAGAAAGTTGACACAAAGGTACAGCAAGCAATTAGGAAGGCAAAGGGCAAGTTGGCCTTTACTGTAAGGGGTTTGGTGTTCAAGAATAAAGTAGTCTTGCTACAATTGTACAGGCTTTTGGCGAGGTCACACCTGGAATACCATGTACATACGGTCTTCAGATTTAAGAAAGGATGAACTTGCATTGCAGGCAGATTACCAAAAGTTCATTAGATTGGTCCCTGGAATGAGGGAGTTGTCCTATGGCGAGAGGCTGAGTAAACTGGGACAATACTCTCTGGAATTTAGAAGAATGACAGGCGATTGCCTTGAAACATACAAGATTTTGAAGGGGCTCGATAGACATAGATTGGTTCCACTAGTCATGGAATCTAAAACAGTCTCAGGATAAGGGAACAAGCATTTAAAACTGAGATGAGAAGAAATCACTTCCATCAAAAGGGGTGTGAATTTTTGGAATTCTCCAGTTGAGGTTTGTGGATGTTCCATTTTTGAATGTATTTAAGGCTGGAGTGGACAGATATTTGGTCTTATGAAATGGAGCAATACAAGGAGCCAGCAGGAACTTGGAGTTGAAGTCCAAAATCTGCCAGAATGGTATCAAATGGTGGAACAAGTCACATGATCAACTCTTGCTCCAATTTTTTATGTTCTTGAAAAGAAAAGAGGAAAGTTCTCAATTGTTGGGTGGGGAAGGGAAAGAGGAGCCGGAAGCAAAGTCATTGCAGGTGATTCTCTGGTTATAGAGAACTGATTCTCAGAGCTAACATTGCCGAAAACACTGAAGTCAGAGTCAGAATCCTAGTGGTTTAGTCACATCACTCACTCAAGTCAGGTTCACATTTAAATTCCGATGATGGAAATGTTTTTCCTGTGCTCACTAGCTTTTTACTTTCCTCCTCCATGGCTTGCTACACTTACCTGTTTCCCCCAGACTAGTTTACCGTGCAAAGGTGTTCGCTTATATACAAAATACAGGCACATCACTACTCCCAAGATCTTCGCTAAATCACACATCATGCTCACTTGGCTATACGTTGCTGCTCTTTCACCATCACTCTTCAAAACATATAATTCCCACATCATGAACAACTACCATCTTCCAAAAGGCACTAAGTATTAGCAATAAAGATCCCCTCGTCAATATCACCATGTCCTTACACAAAGGGAAAGCACGAGCCAGGAAAAGAGGATGTCTCAACATTGTGCATCAATAATGGATGAATTAGAAGATCACCAATTTATATGCATATTGCTTATTTAATGAAGTGAAGAATAGTTATTCATAGGAATGAGATTAAACAAAAATAGATACGAAAACAAAGACGACAACATTAAGCAAGAGAGAGGGAGGGAGAGAGCGAGCCAAAAAAGCAAGCGAGACCGAGCTTGGTGCCTAAATGGTGAAAGGCATAGTTACCATGGAGGCATGGTAAAGGGAGGCCATGAGGGGCTTTGAAGATGACGAGAATTTTTAAAAATCAAGGCACTGTTGGATCATGAGTCAGCATAGATCAACAAACACAAGAGCAATGAGTAAATGAGATTAGGTGCAAGTTGTGAGCTCAAGTTTATGGAGAGTGACAGCAAATTGGTCCATGGCTAACAAAAGCACGGATGAGCAAAAGTTGATGAATCATACACAACAATAGAGTCAATAGTACTTAGTTTGCCATGGTCCGAGTCAGTGGGTTTAGAGAGATAAAGTTACTCATCTCATTGTGGTGAAAATCTTCCAATTTAACACCAAGCCCAAACCTAACCAAGTGATTATCAATTCAGAATTGAAGGTCAAAATAGCACCCCCACCCTCAGAAAATAAATACTTCCCCGTTCTATTTCAGAGTCTCCAAACATTGCTTAGAAAGTCTGATAAAGCAAGGGCCAGCCCTCCTCCAGGTCTCGTGTCAGAGACAAGGGTAGTAGCAGCAACGTTGATGAGGAATGTGCCTCTCACCTCTCTATAACAACATGTTAATGGGAAGGGGCAGCTGGCATGATCTTGGCAGGAAGAAGAAATTAAACTCAGTGCAGGAGAATGATTGGGCCTTTCCAACTTCATTTTGCTCTCTTACCCACTCCTGTGCAAGTTTTTTTTTAAAACCATAAAATGTAATGCACATGAACATTGGAAATTCTTCATTTTAGTTTCAGTAAAACCAGAGTATGATTGTTTTTCCACTTACCTGACCGAGTGGAAGTTGTGCCAGCCATGTGCTTTCAAGTAGCTCCTTCCGCTGGGCTCTCAGTGTGTCTCGGACATGAAGGTACAGCTCCTGAGCATTGAGGCCACACTGCTGGCAGATTCCATGCTCAGCTTCAAAAACCTTTGATCTCATATAGCACCGATTGGACCGGACCAAAAAGTCTTCCTGACATTTCTGGGAGCAATATCGGGTGTCCCAAGCTGTGGACTCATGATGCTTGCTGACCTGGATCGTGGGCTGTTGACAACCAAGGCAAAGTGGGTTTCCATCTTTGTTCACAGCTTGTACATAACCAACTTCCAAGGAGATGTCAGCCAATTCATCAGTTAGAGGCAATGGAGAGGTCGTGTTGCAGACTTTATTCTCAATAATTTCACTTGTGTCACTGAAAGCAAGACAATATATGATACGCATTCATTTTTAATTGCTTAATGATAAGTAGAAAATATTTTACATTTTTAAAATGCGTTAGCTCTCTAAATTTGGCTGTTCTAACAAGTATTAATCTTCTGAGCTCAAATTTAATTCACATCAAAACATGCACTAACATCTATAAAACAAATGACTATTTTGAGTTACTTAGCATCCAATGGCTACATATGGAGGCCAATACTCCAGTTATACTTAACTGTTAACATGAGTTGCAGAATTTAAAGTGAACACAAAGTTTCAAATGTTGTAACAATTTTTCTTTACATACGATCAGGTTAATGGATCCAATCTAAACGCTGTATGAAGCAATTTGGCACATTTACATCTCAAATTTAATAATCACACTTGGTGGATTGCAGCAATGTTTAAAATTGAATATTTTCAGAAATCTGGCAGGAGGTTCTTTGTGGCAGTAACACACATTTTCGGGGCTCAAATAAAAAGGGAAAAATAGTTATGGATCATTAATGCTAAATAAATAATTATTGCAAAGATTAAAGAAACTTGTAACAAAAACCACCGACACATGTTATTGCTCAATAGACACAAGAGTGAATCTACTTTTCAGATTTCTACAGTAAGAAAAGCCAGATGGTAAGTGAACAGAAGCTTTATATATCGCTGTTATTTAATGCATATATATCATAGAAAATTTTACCATTACCTTCATAGCATTAAAGATGCCACCAGTTATTTCAGTGACGAATCGGAATCAGGAAAGTGGCTTTCTGGCAAGTTGTTTGATTATATTAGTTAGGCTAGTTTGGAATATCGTGTGCAGTTCTGGTCGCCACACTAACAGAAGGACATAGATGATTTGGAGAGGGTGCAAAGAAAGTTTACCAAGATGTTGCCTGGTCTGGAGGGTTTTAGGTATGAGGAGAGGTTGGATAAACTGGGACTGTTTTCACTGGAAAGACGGAGGCTGAAGGGCAGCCTGATAGAGGTCTACAAAATTATGAGAGGCATGAATAGAGTGGATAGTCAAAAGCTTTTTCCCTGGGTGGAAGGTTCGACTACAAGAGAGCACAGGTTTAAGAGGTGGTAAATTTAGCAGAGACGTGAGGGGAAGTTTTTCACAGAGGGTGGTGGGATGCACTGCCAGTGAAGGTGGTGGAAGCAGGTACGTTAGCAACGTTCAAGGTGTACCTTGATAGACAGATGAGCAGGAGGCGCACAGACGGATAGAAACTGTATCGGCACAGGCTTGGTGTGCTGAAGGGCCTGTTCCTGTGCTGTATTGTTCTCTGTTCTATTTCTTCAATGGTGAAATGCTATGCAAGAACTGTACCAAACACAGCATTTCGATCTCTGATTGGCAGATCATTTAAACAGGAAACAAAAGAAACGTACGTGTTTAAATTGTTCTTAATTGGTTGATCGGAAGTTTTGGTTTTATTTTTGCCATGGAACGTGGTCTCACTTGTTATAACTCGGACAGTTCCTCCTTCACTGCGTGCCTTCTTCAGAGACACAGCAGCTACATCTTCTTTTGTTATAAATCTAAAAATAAATATTTCATACCGATTTTCAAATGAGCACTCCATTTTCATTATTGGAAAGTAACAAAGAAACACAATTACTAAAGCAGGAATAAATAAAACAAACCAAATAATCTGTATGCACGATGCACACCAGTTTTCAGCTTTTGTATTTAAATTTCATTTAAACAATTGGAACAAATAGGAACTTAGGAATATAAAAAATAAACAACTTCAATAAACAGACTCTCACTAAAAACTCAGTGATAGTCTCCTCCTCCTCTCCATCACCGAAAAAGGGTCAACATTTGAACAGGATGCGCTACATAGAGAACACGGTAAAAGTAAACAAAAAGGTATGATAGAACATAGAACATAACAGCGCAGTACAGGCCCTTCAGCCCTCAATGTTGCGCCGACCTGTGAAACCAATATAAAGCCCATCTAACCTACACTATTCCAATATCATCCATATGTTTATCCAATGACCATTTACATGCCTTTAATGTTGGCGTGTCCACTATTGCAGCAGGCAGGGCATTCCACGCCCTTACTACTCTCTGAGTAAAGATCCTATTTCTGACACCCGTCTTATATCTATCACCCCTCAATTTAAAGCTATGTCCCCTCGTGCTAGCCGTCACTATCCGAGGAAAAAGGCTCTCACTATCCACCCTATCTAATCCTCTGATCATCTTGTATGCCTCTATCAAGTCACCTCTTAACCTTCTTCTCTCCAACAAAAACAACCTCAAGCCCCTCAGCCTTTCCTCATACGATTTTCCCACCATACCAGGCAACATCCTGGTAAATCTCCTCTGCACCCTTTCCAATGCTTCCACATCCTTCCTATAATGCAGCGACCAGAACTGCACGCAATACTCCAAGTGCGGCCGCACCAGAGTTTTGTACAGCTGCAACATGACCTCATGGCTCCGAAACTCAATCCCTCTACCAATAAAAGCTAACACAACGTACGCCTTCTTAACAACCCTATCAACCTGGGTGCCAACTTTCAGGGATCTATGCACATGGACACAGAGATCTCTCTGCTCATCCATCTTACCATTAGCCCAGTACTCTGTAATCCTGTTACTCCTTCCAAAGTGAATCACCTCACACTTTTCCACATTAAACTCCATTTGCCACCTCTCAGCCCAGCTCTGCAGCTTATCTATGTCCTTCTGTAACCTGCAACAACCTTCCGCACTGTCCACAACTCCACCGACTTTAGTGTCATCCGTGATAATAACATGAAAATGGAAAGTCTCAATTAACTGAGGGTCAAATATTAGGAACATCCCAATAAAGTCTCACCTTTTTGTACAGCTTTGTAAACGCTGGCCTTTCATGATGTTTTCTAGTGCAAGTAAAGGACTACAGAAAACCAGGCCACTCTTCCTAATTATTCTTTGTTTCATAGCAGTTAAGCTGAGCCATTCTCGTACAAATCGCAGAAGCTGCAAGTTTGTTTAAAATAAACCAGGGGGTTAAAATGCAAATTTATACAGAAGCAAAGGTAAAATAAACTGATATTGTGGCGGACTCAGTTATTTAATTTCCTGCTATTTCTAGACCAGGTGCTTTAAGACAACGTTAAGATTTTCTGTGTGTAAGTTAACACTACACTCTCCTTAACTAAATGAGCAATGATAAGATCAACAGTACCACCAATGCCTTGTGTCACAAGGTGGCCTTGAATATACAACATAAACTTATTAATTTTCAAAGGAAAAACATACATTGGATAGGCTAAATGTGGACACTAGTTACCATTCTAGCACCACTGTGTATGCGCAGGTACATAAATACTGTCCTGCATACGTGCACAAAGTGCATAAAAATTAACCACTGATTCAATGTGCATCTAGTAGCACCTTTTTCAATTGAAAATGCCTTCAATTATTTTTAAATGTTTCAACTGATGAGCAATAATGATGAGCCTAAGCTTCGTGGAAGCATTCATGCCACTGAGTCAGAGCATTGTGGGTTCAAGTCTCAGCCCAGAGTCTTGAGTACATGTTCCAGGCTGAGAGCACAACATAAAAAGTCTTATGAAAGAGATATTAAACGGAGGCCCACTCACATCGACATAAAGAGATCCCATAGCACTATGCGAAGATGAACGAGGGAGTTTTCTTGATGTTTTGGCCAGTATTTATTCCACAACTAATGGCTACAACAGATTATCTGGTCATTATGTTATTGCTGTTTATGAAACATTGCTTTATGAAAACTTATTGCTCAAGTCCACACTTCAAAAAGAACCTCATTGCCCGTAAAGCCCTGTGGACCATACTGATGCTTTGAAAGGTGCTGCATAAAAACCCACATTATTCAGTTGCAATTGTATGAACATTTACTGCTCTTCAGTGAACTTATTGTAACTCAGTATTTTGCTTTTTAAAAATTCATTCATGGGATATGGGTGTTGCTGGCAAGATGAGCATTGATCACCCTTGACGAGGTGATGAGCTGCCTCCTTACCACTGCAGTGCATGTATTGCAGGTATAGCAACAGTGCTGTTAAAGTAGGTGGTTCCAGAACTTTGAGTAAGTGACAATGAAGGAACAATGATACATTTGCAAATCAGGATGGCTTGTGGCTTGGAGGGCAAACTTGTAGGTGGTGTTGTTTCCATATGTCTGCCACATATTTCATCAGGGTGGCACGGTAGCACAGTGGTTAGCACTGCTGCTTCACAGCTCCAAGGACCTGGGTTCAATTCCCGGCTTGGGTCACTGTCTGTGTGGAGTTTGCACATTCTCCTCATGTCTGCGTGGGATTCCTCCGGGTGCTCCGGTTTCCTCCCACAGTCCAAAGATGTGCGGGTTAGGTTGATTGGCCATGCTAAAAATTGTCCTTAGTGTCTTGAGATGTGTAGGTTAGAGGGATTAGTGGGTAAATATGTAGGGATATGGTGGTAGGGCCTGGGTGGGATTGTGGTCGGTGCAGACTCGATGGGCCGAATGGCCTCTTTCTGTACTGTAGGGTTTCTATGATTTCTATGATACCTTAGATGTTGCACAGTAATTTGGGTCAGTTAAAAGGAGATGTACTTTGTCAAACCTGATTTTACATAATACAAGTTGTGGTGCTCAGATTGTTGCCAAAATGACTATTACGGGTTAAAGGATTCTGACAATATTTGTCATACAAAAGCATACATCTTTAAAAAAAAATCTATAAAATCATTCCACTTAAAAACATAAATACAATTCAAACCTTACCACTGCACGGTTTTTTTTCTGATCAAAGAATGTTGGTAAATCCTCCCAGTTCTCTGACTTTACATCCAGAGGAATAAAATTGCAGTTTAAAGGCTCTCCCTCCTAATAATAAACAAATAGCGGTAATCATTTACTTGAACTCCTCAGTGCTGCACATTGTACAAACGATCAAGATAATTCCAGGGGATCCAACACCAGGGTAAATAACACTCGCCATTTTGTATGTGGTAGAAGCAAACAAGGACATTAAAACAGGCGCACTGATAAGACTGTCTGAGCACAAAGCCAATTGAATGAAATGTGATCTACAATCTTAATACCTCAAACTAAAATTTAATCTAATCAACTCCTCAGGATCATTTTGAAAAGCAAAATAATCCTCGGCACATTTTCAAAGAGTGTAGGACAGCATGCCAGAACAGCATCAGGCATACCCAAAAATGGGGTGCTAACCTGGAGAACATACTATATATACATACAACATAGTTGGGATGTTAGATCTATAGCCTATCAAGCAACATTTGCACTGCAACAACCAGTTCACTATTGTTCCGCCAGGGTCACTCAGCTGTAGATAGCAGTTCAGCCAGAGTTCGACAGAAGATTTGAACTCAAGAGGCAAAGTGAGGGTCACTGCCCTTGACATCAAAGCAGCATTTAATCTGGTGTGGCATCAAGAAGTACTAGCAAAACTGGAATCAATGGGAAACAGGGAAACACTCCCCACTGGTCGGACTCATTCCCAGCACAATGGAAGTTTGTTGTGGTTGTTGGGAGATTAATCATCTCAGCCCAAGGACAGTTCTGCAGGGGCTCTTCAGGATAGTGTCCTCGGCCCAACCATCTTCAGCTGCTTCATCAATGACCGTCCCTCCAACATATCAGAAGTGAGGAGATTTGCTATGATTGCACAGTGTTTAATACAATACGATACTTTGCAGATACTGAAGCAGTCTGCATCCATATGCAGCAAGGTCTGAACAAACCTCAGGACTGGCAAGTAACATTTGTGCCACAAGTGCCAGACAATAACCATCTCCAGCCAGAGGGAACCGAATTATCTTCCCATGACATTCAATAGCGTTGCCTTTATGGAACAGAAACATAAATGGATAAAGTTATATAAATACTGTGGCTTCAAGAGCAGGCCAGGGGCTGGGAATTCTGCAGTAAGTGACTCACTTCCTGATTCAGCCTGTTCACCATCTACAAGGCTCAAGTCAGGAATATGCTGAGACACCCTCCACTTGCCTAGATGCATACAACTTCATCAATGCTCAAGAAGCTCAACACAATCCTAGGCAAAGCAGTCTGTTTGATCAGCACCCCATTCACTCCCTTAAACATTATTTCAGTCTCTCCAGCATCAGTGCAGTGGTAGCAGTGTGTACTATACACCATATACACCGTAGCAACTCACCATGCCTCCTTTGACACCACCCATATGGGGAGGGGATGGTCTAGTGGTATTATCGCTAGACGATTAATCCAGAAACTCAGCTAATATTCTGGGGACCCATGTTTGAATCCCACCACCTCAGATGGTTGAATTTGAATTTTAAAAAAAAATCTGGAATTGAGAATCTACTGATGACCACAAAACCATTGTCGATTGTTGGAAAAATGCATCTGATTCACTAACGTTCTTTAGGGAAGGAAATCTACCGTCCTTACCTGGCTTGGCCGACATGTGACTCCAGAGTCACAGCAATGTGGTTGACTCTCAACTGCCCTCTGAAGTGGCCCAGCAAGTCACTCATTTCAAAGGCAAATAAGGATAGGCAGTAAATGTTGGCCCAGCCAGTGACACCCATGTCCCATGTATGAATAAATCAAACCTTCCAAATCCATAGCCTCTATCATCAAGAAGAACAGGGACAGCATATGCTTGGGAACACCACCATCTACAAGTCCCCCCTCCAAGTCACACAGTATCCTGGTTTGAAATGATATCCCTGTTCTTGGGCCAAAATCCTGGGACGCCTTGCCTAACTGTAATGTGGCTGTACCTATACCCCATGGACTGCAGCGGTTCAAAAAGGCAGTTCCCCACCACTTTCTCAAAGGCAATTCCGGATTAGTAATTATCATTGGCCTTTCCAGCCACACTTGCGTTCCAAGAACAAACGAAAAGGAAGAATGCTATGCAGGACTGTCTGGCGAAGTACTGGGAATGACCTGGCCCTCTACTGTCTCTGAAAACAAATGCAGTAACTCGTGGAATTCTTTGGCACAAAGATAGTTCAAAATCTGTTCAGCTGTCTTTGTCACATCCCTTATGTTCACTTGGCCCATTGTCCAACTCAGTGGAACTGCTCTGGTTTGCTTCCACGCTTAATGATCCAAGGAGAAATTTAAAAATAAACCTGCACTATTTCATTTAGATTGTTTGATTTGAACTACTAGACAATTCTATTTTTCCACAAACAAATAAAAACTGACCGAACCAACAGAAGTAGAGTAAACGGACAGTTTAATACAGGGGCAGCATGCACCTCCAGTGGGGGTGGGGTGGGGTAATAATGTGCCATTGTATTCAATTATTAATATGAATTGTTAATATGTTAAGCTGTTACATGTAGAACTGATTTTACAAAAAGTTTAATATATTTGTCAAAAGTGTTTATGATGAGGATAAGCAATGCCACAATGCAAAAACTAAGATGTTTGGGGAAGCAACTTTATGTTCAGTGATGGTACGGTGGCAGTGGTTAGCACTGCTGTCCCGCTAACCACTGGTTCGGTTCCAGGCTTGGGTCACTGTCTGTGTGGAGTTTGCACATTCTCCCCGTGTCTGCGGGAGTTTCCTCTGAGCGCTCTGGTTTCCTCCCGCAGTCCAAAGATGTATGGGTTAGGTAGATTGGCCATGCTAAATTTCTCCTTAGTGTCAGGGGGATTAGCTAGGGTAAATGCATGGGGTTATGGGGATAGAGCCTGGGTGGGATTGTGGTTGGTTCAGTTTTGATGGGCCAAATGGCCTCCTTCTGCACAGCAGGATTCTATGAATCAGATTTCCCTGGGAATTTCCACCATTGCAATGATGCATCTTTGTCATGGGGAACCTCGAACAAAATAAAAAGGAAATTATGGACTAAGTTACACACTTTATGGCATTGCATATTTTCTGAGGTGTGTAGCCACCAGACTCGCTGTAAACAAGTAGAAGGTATCTTGGCACTTCTAACGCCACCCCCCCCACCCCTCCAACCCATTAAAATCAAGCCACTTTCCTTCATTTATTTTTTTAATGCTGTTAGATTTAGGAAAAATCAAGGCAAAGGTACTCCAGCAATAGCTTAATTTATTGTTTCCCATACCGATCTTGAAGCAGAGAGAGCAAAAATCAAATAAAACTGAATTTCACTGAAATTTATTAGTCGTAAGTCTGAATCAGAAGGTTGTTGGTTCCAAGTACCAACTAGGAGGCTGATTTTAAAGTTTAGTCCCTCGATGTGCACCCACTGCCTACCATGCAACCCATCCACTCAACAAGCCATTTTGGGGCAAAGTATTTGTTTGGCTGCAGCAGATGTGTTGGATGTACCAAACTATGAATGGCGAATAGCAGTTGGAGCCTGAGAGAAGAGAGAGCCAATCAGAAGAAGCAAATGTTAATTAAGAAGTTATCTGAACCATTTTCTTAGCGGTTTCCAAAGACTGCTGGTTAGGTTGCTCACTGCCCCTACAAATGAGCAAAGTGTCACACTGACATTAGCCCAATGTATGTTGTAGTACTCCGACTTCCATGTTGCAAATGGCCTCTTAAATAGGGCTGTAATTTACTGACGCAGCTTTCAAGCCAAATGACAACTCCACTTTTGACAGGTGTCGATGGTTAAAATCAGCTCTAGGACTTGTGTGCACAATCCAGGCTGACTTTTCAGTGTAGCACTGAGAAAATGCTGTGTTGGTGGGGGTGCTGTCTTCTGATGAGATGTTAAACCAAGGCTCTGTTTAGCTAGGTGAATGTAAAAGATCTTGTGGATTATTCAAGGACTGTGTTCCAGCTAACATTTACCTCGCAACCAGCATCACTCACAACAGCTCCCTCATCATTTATTTTTACTGCACCAGGCTTGCTTTTAAAATAACCATGCATACACTTCAAATAATAATTAATTGGCTGTGAAAAAACCTAAAATAATCAGAATCATAACAGCGTGGAAGGCATCATAAAATGAAGATTGTTTTTTCGCAAGCAGGCAAAGAAATCATGTGTGTTTGAACTTACAAGATTTGTGATCAGAAACAGAATTTTTCTAATTTACTGGTTAAAAAGAATATTTGTTTCTGAAACATAGTTTGCTGGGGATCTTTGAATGCTGTTTCACTAACTTGTAAGTGTAATGCAAGACCCATGAATACACATCTGTACCAGAATAGTATGCACCAACATATGGAGATGAAATTACGAATAATACCTTGGTGTAGAGATATATTCTATCGGTATTCTTGCTTGCGCAAAACATGAAGCCATCATAAATTGGAACACTGCTGTCACAAGTGATATCAGGTTGTTCTATAACAGAAATGTTTGAAAGAAACACCATGATTAATTTCACAAAAATAAATTCTCCTTCACACATTCAAATATGGGATGCCAGCAAAGCAGATTTTTAAAAAAATATCAGAAACTGCTGCAAGTAACCTTATGGTGTGAAGACAGGTTTGCGATAGTCGTTAAGTCTTTCATCATTCATTTGATCAAGGCACCCAGCAAGAAGTCAACGCACTCAAGGCAAGAATTGGGTAGGGGGAGTGGAAACAGTGTTGGAATTTATAGGAAGATTCTATGAAATGCCACAACTTTGAGAAATTATGTTTCTTACACTACAGCAGAGGGTTTTAGGGAAGTCTTGAAGAATATGAAGGATTGGTGAAACTGATAATAAAGAGGGTATATACCTCAGATAATCACAAAATGATTAGAAACAAAATTCTGCATGCAAAAAGTCATTAAAATACTTTGCCATAGGCCACCATTGAAACAAAATATATTGCACATAACAGCAAAGGGGTTAATCAAAGAAACAATTTATAAAGGGAACTGACGGGGTGCTTGCTGGTTGGAATAGACTAGTTGGATTATAGGATGAAAATTGCCAGAGACTTTAAAAGCATATCTGTGTAAATTATTTGATGCATCTGTGATATGGTGAATAGTGAGATGTTTTGGGCTTCAAAATGCAGTCAGTGCATACACTGAATTGGTAAAAAGGAATCTGGGACAATTAAAAAAATCAATGTGGTCAAGACTATAATGAACAATAAGCAAAATGAGAAACTCGTTAAATAAATATCATAGTGGGGGAAGACAACAAAACACTAATCGTGTAAGGAAATCTAGAAATAAGTCAAGTTAGTGGATTTAGGATATACCGTGGCTGAAGATAGACAATCTAAAGACTTGATGGGTGGGTGAGGATATTGTAAGTGATGATATTAGTCATGATGTTTCAAAGTCCTTCGGGGCCAGAATCATGCCTTTCATTTGGAAAATTGTAAATGTCAGTCTGTTACATAAGAAGGCAGGAAGTGAGAAACCACAGACCCATCAGTTTAATATCACTTCTGGAAAAGTTATTGGAATCCATTACCAGACAGTGACTAAGCACTTGGATATGCATGAACTTATCAAAGGGATTTGTGGATGATAGGTCACATCTAATTATTCGAGTTAAATTTTCTAAGGAGGTCATTAGGCATCCAAATCACCAAATATCAGTTTACAGGTACAAAAAGTAATCAAAAAAGCTAATGGAATTTTGATCAAAGGGTTTGGAATTCAAAATTGAAGTATAGATGCTTCAGTTGTGAAGATCCCTCAGTCAGACCCCATCTGGAATATTGCACCTGGGGCACCTTGCAAAAGACATGCACATTTATTAGAATGGAACAAGGGTTTAAAGGCTTGATTTTGCAAATGCATTGGTTTGAATTTCTTTGGCAGGTTGATAGGTGATCCAATTGAGGTGTTTAAAAAAAGAAAGTATTTGCAATTGTAGAAAGAGAGAATTTATACCCTCTAGTGGGGGAATATCCAGAACAAGGGGGCAAAAATCTAGCCCCCTTATAAAAATAAAGCAAAGGCTTTAAATCTAGGTTATTTTGGAGCAAAATCAAGAACCACACATTGGGTAGCAGAAATCTAGAACTGTCACTTAGAAAAGGCCTTGGATATTGGGCCAATAGCAATTTTAAAGACTAAGATTGATTCTACTTAGTAATGGGCATCAAGAGACATGAACAAAGGTAGGTAAATGGAGTTAGGGTACAGATCATCTGTGATATCATGGAATGGCAGCCTCAGATCTAAATGGCTTACATATTCTTTAAAAAAAAAATGATGGATAAACATCTGGTTAGGAATTGAACAGAAGGTTATCAGATTAAATAGATCAATATAATCAAAATGCATCAAGATGATCATATACCGCTTTGAGATGTTGTGGGTAAAGTACTGAGCCATGATGAGCAACTAATGAAAGATGATTAGCATAAGTTTAAAGAGTTAGACACACTTTGGAGATTTGCTCCACCACCTCTGGGATAATCAGTAAACAACATTGCAAAACTTGCGCTCAAGAAACGAACTAAACTGGGTTCAGTGCTTACAATAAGTGAAAACAATTAGTTGTAGTAACCGATGTGAAGAACAAACAGAATTACCTGGCTGCTGTTGATTCGCGTTGTGCATTCTTTCTTCAGTTATGGAAAGTGCATTGCTGCTTTTGTCAATATCAATCAATACAAGGTTTTCCTCAGATTTCACTGTGCTGTTGTGTACCTGTTCTGTAGGTGCGTTTGATTCATCTTTTTCCTCATTCTCCAGGTCAGGTAGCACAGTACAGTCAGTCTGAGGCTGGGTTGCCCCTTCACACTCTTTTTCACTTGGATTTGCTTGACAAGGCATGTTTTCTCCTTTCTGGTCATCTGTGTCAGGAAAAGCTTCAGTTTGAAATACTACACGGACAGCTCGAGTGAAGGGAGGCAATCGATGACCCCCAGGGAGGGTTGGGCGCCCGGGAAGGGGGTGCCCCCTGGGCATTGCCAGCATGGACCCTTGGCATTGCCCAAGGGGCAAAGTGCCAATGCCAGGGGGCACCAACCAGTATAAGGGACAAGTAACAATTTATACTGTGTGTGAAGAGAGTGCTGGTTGATTAGCAAGTGACAAAGTAATTTCCTCCTCACCCCCCAAAGTACCAAATGTTTCCCCTGATTTTACCAAAATACTCAGCTATTTTTAGTTGAAGTAAAATACTAATATGTCAACTTGAGGCTTTTTCTAGTAAATATTTTTATAATACATTTACAAGTGATGGAAAATAAAAAAATGATCTTACCAACATCTCTGAGAGTTTCACATATTTCACAGTAAGACAGTAAGGTATTGTTGGTGTATGTGCACAACTTGCAGTTCCACGATTTTTCAGTTACAGGCAGTTTTCTTGAGGTAAGTTGTGCTTCACCCAGAAATCGTTGGGTGCTTTGAATTCTAAATGGGGATGGTGTCATCCCATCTTTGGCCTTTCTCTTTCTTGCACTTGTACAATTTTGGACTGGTGAACATAAAGATTTAAATCGTTTAGTCTGTGGTTCAAAGTCAGCTTGTAGCAGCAGCTCGTCATTGGATATTTTGCACTCTTCATCATTCTCGTTTTCATCATCTTCTACTGCATTTATTTTATCCAGTTTTTGTAGTGGTTGCTGAACTAATTTGGGGGAATCTGGAGATTTCTGCAGCTCAATTATATCAGAAACCTGGTTGGCTGGCAAACCCTGAGGGATTCTCTTGCGTTTCTCTGCAGTGTCAGGTTTTGGTGAGAAGAATGAGCGGATGTCATGTTGTTTCTCCTTCTCAAACTAAAAGGAAAGCATAATTCATTGCTTCAAAAATAACGTCAAATATGTTAAATCAATTTACCTCGGAAGCTAGAAATCTATAAAGTTTAAAGGCCCATTAAACTGGGAGCACTTGCAGTCTTCCATTAAAACTGCAATAATTCAGATGGCATTTGCTAAAGTATATGGACTATAACAGGTGCTTATTAAATTCAACAATTACTGCAAATGTAAATCTTTCTAATCTTTAGCATGCTGAAAAAGTGACATGTTGAAGCCTTTTGTCTTGAACTCATGAGGACACTTACCTGTATAAGGGGAAAATAACAATTCATACTGTATAAGAGTACTGATTGGTTGGCAAGTGGACAGGGCAGTGTTGACAATGCCACTTGCTAACCAACCAGCACGCTTTTCACATACAGTATAAATTGTTATTTTTCGCTCATACTGGTAAGTGTCCTGATGAGTGCAAGATGAAAAGCTTCGACATGTCTCTGGTTTCAGCAATACTCAAACAACTACTTTCTAACTTTGTAAAGGTTTTGTTATACATAGTGAGGCAATGAAAAACTTCCATGTTCATATCAAGCTCAGTAAATCTGTGACTCAAGATTGTTTTACCACCTTTAGCTATGTACGGAATTAAAAGAGAAAAGGGATAATATCACCATACAATTCTTCAGCCCTAAACCTTGCTCAGCTGTTAACATGAATTAGATTATAAAGTTCAGAATAAGACTTAGAATTTTTTTTTGTTGAGAGAATCGCCCCCTTAGCTTGCCAATAATCATGTTTTCAAGCAGCTCAATTTTTGCAATGAGGTGATTAAATCAAGGATGTTTTCAGGTTGAAGTGTTTGGGAAGACAAAATTTAAAATCACAGCACTGACGTCAGTATAATCTGCAAATACTGACTCTGTGAAATCTTCACCTTCGACAGAGAAGAAAACACTTCAAATAGCTTGGAAACAGAAGGTGTCACACTTGCCATTTTCCTTGACAAGACAAGCCTTAATTATATTATAGAACTGTCTCAGTTTGTGACATGATTTATACCTTACCACCTCTTGATGGCACACCTCCTGGCTGACTGCATACGTCACCAACCATAACACCATCACTGATTCAAGTGGTGAAGTCCTAGGTTTCAAAATTTGGACAACCCTCAAGTGCTTGAGGACAGGCTAGGGAAGATGTGGAACATAAAGGAGAGCTCAAATTGTGAATGAGGCTACCTACGTCATACCGTTGCCCACACACTGAGCTTCTGCCCAGAGAGATCCACTTGTGTCACAACCATTCAGACCACGCAAGCTGAAGCCATTGAATAGCTTGTTAACCTCAACATTGAACTATAACTACCGCCCTAACCACACAAAATATTTACACCACTATAAATGTGTGTGTTTGCGCTCAGGACCCAGATGCCAGGGTTGATGCTGCACTGTGTCAGTCACCCAAAAATTGCCCGGATTGGCAAATTAGTAGCTTTTCAGCGTGCTCACTGTCCAATTCAGGAGATTGGAGTCCTTGAAAATAGAGAGCCAACACATGGGCGGCACGGTAGCACAGTGGTTAGCACTGCTGCTTCACAGCTCCAGGGACCTGGGTTCGATTCCCGGCCTGGGTCACTGTCTGTGTGGAGTTTGCACATTCTCCTGGTGTCTGTGTGGGTTTCCTCCGGGTGCTCCGGTTTCCTCCCAGTCCAAAGATGCGCGGGTTAGGTTGATTGGCTATGCTAAAATTGCCCCTTAGTGTCCTGAGATGCGTAAGTTAGAGGGATTAGTGGGTAAATATGTAGGGATATGGGAGTAGGGCCTGGGTGGGATTGTGGTCGGTGCAAACTCGATGGGTCAAATGGCCTCTTTCTGCACTGTAGGATTTCTATGATTAAGAGATACTAGCACAAAAGGAGCTGCAGCCTGCAGGTAAGGGAGTCTATCTTGAGACATTCCCTCGGCACTTAAGAATTTTGAGGTAAAATTGGCCACAGCTGCTGGATCACCAATCCACAGGGCAGCCCACAGCCGAAGCAGTGTCCAGATAGGTGGAAGGAGCCCCACTACCACCCTGTGTAGAGTTCTAGCCCACCCGGTCGGCCGCCAGGGGCCACCTTCTGAAACTGCTGTGGTTCCAATGTCACAGGTGGCCTGCGGTTCTGCTGGAAAGCTCCAGTCAGCCTCTGGTCAATGGCCTTGATTAGCTCATTATCTTAATCTATCAGCCTAATCCAGCCTTCCTGACTGGAGCCCCAATCAATGCAAGCTCAGCACTTCTGTCCTCGCGGCTGTTAAGATATTTCACATTTACATGACCGACATGACCCAAGCTGCAGCAGGTGATAATGACAAATTGCAGTTGGCTCTTCGCTGTTGCATCGGGGAAGTGTATGACGTGCACTATTCTAGGTCTGGAAATCTACATCTGCTTTTCCATGGACTAAGCAAAATTGGTGAAGAGAATAATAGGTTATATGTGCATTGCAGCCCCCCAACTTCAAAGGATTAATGTCTGCACTCATATAGCCTTGCATGCTCTGCATCAACAGCCTGGCATTTTCCTCACCCCCCTCCATCTTGCTTGTGACCACAGGCAGTGTATAATTCATGGTTTCCTGGTAGCAATGACGTGGAGATGCCAGCGTTGGACTGGGATAAGCACAGTAAGAAGTCTCACAACACCAGGTTAAAGTCCAACAGGTATATTTGGTAGCACAAGCGTTTGGAGTGTCGCTCCTTCTTCATAGACATAGATAGAATGCAGGACTGGGCGGAGAAGTGGCAGATGGACTTCAACCCGGATAAGTGTGTGGTGATCCATTTTGGCAGATCCAATGGGATGGAGCAGCAGTATAAAATGAAGGGTACCATTCTTAGCAGTGTAGAGGATCAGAGGGACCTTGGGGTCCGGGTCCATAGGACTCTTAAATCGGCCTCGCAGGTGGAGGATGCGGTCAAGAAGGCGTATGGCGTACTAGCCTTCATTAATCGAGGGATTGAGTTTAGGAGTCGGGAGATAATGCTGCAGCTTTATAGGACCCTGGTTAGACCCCACTTGGAGTACTGCGCGCAGTTCTGGTCACCTCATTACAGGAAAGATGTTGAAGCCATTGAAAGGGTGCAGAGGAGATTTACAAGGATGTTGCCTGGATTGGGGGGCATGCCTTATGAGGATAGGTTGAGGGAGCTTGGTCTCTTCTCCCTGGAGAGACGAAGGATGAGAGGTGACCTGATAGAGGTTTACAAGATGTTGAGGGGTCTGGATAGGGTGGACTCTCAGAGGCTATTTCCAAGGGCTGAAATGGTTGCTACGAGAGGACACAGGTTTAAGGTGCTGGGGGGTAGGTACAGGGGGGATGTCAGGGGTAGGTTTTTCACTCAGAGGGTGGTGGGTGAGTGGAATCGGCTGACGTCGGTGGTGGTGGAGGCAAACTCGTTGGGGTCTTTTAAGAGACTTCTGGATGAGTACATGGGATTTAATGGGATTGAGGGCTATAGATAGGCCTAGAGGTGGGGATGTGATCAGCGCAACTTGTGGGCCGAAGGGCCTGTTTGTGCTGTGGCTTTCTATGTTCTATGTTCAGGTGAGAAGGAGCGACACTCCGAAAGCTTGTGCTACCAAATAAACCTGTTGGACTTTAATCTGGTGTTGTGAGACTTCTTACTGTCCTTCCTGGTAGCAGCCAGGATTCCTTCCACCTGCACCAGTTTTCTGTTCCACTTCTATTTCAACCAGAATGTCTGGTAACAGGTTGCTTACATGGTGATAGTTCCTCCAGATCATGACTCTTGTAACAAACCTGGGCAAAGACGCAAAGTGGCACGACAATGAAAGCTATGTTATCCAGCTGACACCAGAAACATCCTGGAGTAGTCCTTCAACATGCTCAAATAATGATTCAGCTGCCTGGCTTATTTTGGAGGATTAGGTTGTCAAATTAGTCTGTTGTACGGTGTATCGGCATAATTTTGCTATCAACTGTTTCCATCTCTGGAACATAACCTAATTTAGCCCCTTGCCTCAGCTCATCTGCTCTGAGATCCTCAAAAGCTTCAGTTACCTCAAGACTTGACTATTGTGCTCCTGACCAGCCGCCCACACTTTTGATTTGATTTATTGTCACATGTATTAACATGTTTCTTGCATGCTATACATACAAAACATACTATTCATAGAGGTGGAAACGCGATAGTGCAGAATGTAGTGTTACAGTCATAGCTAGAGTGTAGAGAAAGATCAACTTAATGCAAGGCAAGTCCATTCAAAAGTCTGACAGCAGCAGGGAAGAAGCTGTTCTTGAGTCAGTTGGTACGTGACCTCAGACTTTTGTATCTTTTTCCCGACGGAAGGTGGTGGAAGAGAGAATGTCTGGGCTGTGTGGGGTCCGTAAATTATGCTGGCTGCTTTGCCAAGGCAGCGGGGAGTGCAGACAGAGTCAATGGACGAGAGGCTGGTTTTTGTGATGGATTGGGCTACATTCACGACCTTTTGTAGTTCCTTGTGGTCTTGGGCATTGCAGGAGCCATGCCGAACTGTGATACAACCAGAAAAAATGCTTTTTATGGTGCATCTGTAAAAGTTGGAGGGAGTTGTAGCTGACATGCCAAATTTCCTGAGTCTTCTGAGAAAGTAGAGACGTTGGTGGGCTTTCTTAACTATAGTATCGGCATGGGGGGGACCAGGACAGGTTGTTGGTGATCTGGGCAGCTAAAAAACTTGAAGCTCTCCACCCTTTCTCCCCATTGATGGAGACAGGGGCATGTTCTCCTTTACGCTTCCTGAAGTCGATGACAATCTCCTTCGTTTTGTTGACATTGAGGGAGAGATTATTGTTGCCGCACCAGTTCACCAGATTCTCTATCTCATTCCTATACTCTGTCTCGTCATTGTCTGAGGTCCAACCCACTACGGTGGTGTCATCAGCAAACTTGAAAATCGAGCTGGAGGGGAATTTGGCCCTTTAGCAGTATAGTAGGGGGCTGAGAACACAGCCTTGTGGGGGACCGGTGTTGAGGATGATCGTGGAGGTGGTGTTATCGCCTACCCTTACTGATTATGGTCTGTGAGTTAGGAAGTTCAGAATCCAGTCGCAGAGGGAGGTGCCAAGGCCCAAGCCACAGAGTTTGGAGAGGAGTTTTGTGGGAATAATGGTGTCGAAGGCTGAGTTGTAGTCAATAAATAGAAGTCTGAAGTAGGTGTCCTTGTTATCTAAGTGTTCCAGGGTTGAGCGCAGGGCCAGGGAGATGGCATCTGCTGTGGACACGCTGCAGCGATAGGCAAACTGTAGTGGATCAAGGTAGTCGAGAAGACTGGAACTGATTCGTGCCATGACGAACCTTTCGAAGCACTTCATAATGATGGATGTCAGACCCACCGGCTGATAGTAATTAAGACACACTGCTTGGTTTTCTTAGGTACCGGGATGATGGTCGGCTTTTCGAAATAGATAGGGACCTCAGATTGCTGTAAAGAGGGGTTGAAGATGTCTGCGAATACTCCCGCCAGCTGATCCGCACAGGATCTGAGTGCTCGTCCGGGTACCCCATCCTGGCCAGTCACTTTCCGTGGGTTGACCTTCGAGAAAGCTTCTGACATTTGCAATGGTGACCCCAGATACAAGTTCATCCAGGGTGGAGGGCATGCTCTCGCTGACCTCTTGCTCAAAACGGGTGTAGAATGCATTGAGCTCATCAGGGAAAGGTGCATTGGAGCCGGCGATTTTACATGCTTTCATCCTGTAGCCGATTATGTCATGCAGACCTTGCCATTGTCGGCGGGGGTCGGTGTGGCTAACCTGGGACTCTAGCTGGGTCCAGTACTGTCTTTTGGCATCTTTGATGATCTCTTTCGATCATATCTGGCTTTCTTGTATAGTCATGATGTGGAGATGCCGGTGTTGGACTGGGGTAAGCACAGTAAGAAGTCTCACAACACCAGGTTAAAGTCCAACAGGTTTATTTGGTAGCAAATACCGTAAGCTTTCGGAGCAATGCTCCTTCGTCAGATGGAGTGGTCTCTGTTCTCAAACAGGGCACAGACACAGAAATCAAATTACAGAATACTGATTAGAATGCAAATCTCTACAGCCAGCCAGGTCTTAAATGCACAGACAATGTGGGTGGAGGGAGCATTCAACACAGGTTAAAGAGATATGTATTGTCTCCAGACAGTACAGCTTGTGAAATTGTGCAAGTCCAGGAGTCAAGCTGTGGGGGTTACTGATAATGTGACATAAATCCAACATCCCGGTTTAGACCGTCCTCATGTGTGCGGAACTTGGCTATCAGTTTCTGCTCAGTGACTCTGCGCTGTCGTGTGTCGTGAAGGCCGCCTTGGAGAACGCTTACCTGAAGATCCAAGGCTGAATGCCCGTGACTGCTGAAGTGCTCCCCCACAGGAAGAGAACAGTCTTGCCTGGTGATTGTCGAGCGGTGTTCATTCATCTGTAGACGCTACGACAACGGATGAATGAACACCGCTCGACAATCACCAGGCAAGACTGTGCTCTTCCTGTGGGGGAGCACTTCAGCAGTCACGGGCATTCAGCCTTGGATCTTCAGGTAAGCGTTCTCCAAGGCGACCTTCACGACACACGACAGCGCAGAGTCACTGAGCAGAAACTGATAGCCAAGTTCCGCACACATGAGGACGGTCTAAACCGGGATGTTGGATTTATGTCACATTATCAGTAACCCCCACAGCTTGACTCCTGGACTTGCACAATTTCACAAGCTGTACTGTCTGGAGACAATACACATCTCTTTAACCTGTGTTGAATGCTCCCTCCACCCACATTGTCTGTGCATTTAAGACATGGCTGGCTGTAGAGATTTGCATTCTAATCAGTATTCTGTAATTTGATTTCGGTGTCTGTGCCCTGTTTGAGAACAGAGACCACTCCATCTGACGAAGGAGCATTGCTCCGAAAGCTTACGGTATTTGCTACCAAATAAACCTGTTGGACTTTAACCTGGTGTTGTGAGACTTCTTACTGTTTCTTGTATAGGTCAGAGTCACCTGGTTTGAATGCCTCTGACCCTCCCAGAACTCTGCTGCTCATGTCCTAATTCACACCATGTCTTGTTCATCGCTAATGGGTAAGCAATGCCTCCATTTTAAAAAAAAAATCCATTTAGCCCTTTGAGTCTATGCCACCTCTTCACAGAGCAATCCAGTCAGACCCATTTCCCTGCTTGATCCCCAGTCCTGCAAATTTATTTAATTCAAGTGCTCGTCCAATTTCCTTTAGAAATCATTGATCAACTTTGTTTCCATCACTCATGTAGGCAGCGGGTTCCAGATCATTATCTCTGTGTCAAAAAGTTCTTCCTCAGACCACCCCTGCATTTCCTACCTAAAACCTTAAATTTGTTTCCTCTTGTCCTTCTTTCATCCGCCAACAGAAACAGCTTTATCTTTTCTACATTATCTAAACCTGTCATAATCTTGAACACTTCTACTAAATCTCCTCTCAATATCCTTTGCACCAAGAACAACCTCAGGTTCTCCCACTTAAGACTGTAGCCAAAACCCACGTCCCTGGAATTTTCTGGGAAACCCCCCTCTTAACCGTTTCATGGACTCTCACTTTGTTCCTAAAACTGTGATGACCAGAACTGAATGCACTACTCTAATTGTGGCCAAGTAGAACTTTATAAAGTTTACAAATTGTTGTTCAATTAAGATTTATCCTTGTGCCTTTCTTCTGTGCTTGTTCACCTGTCCCTGAGCTGCTATAAAGAGTATAGTCATTAGCTACAGTGTGGGAGGAAGCAGACTGCTGAACTTCTATTGAAGGCTCTACATGGCTGTGGTGATCAATCTTAAACAGCTCTGGGCCTTAAGGGCACAATTGCAGAAATCGTGGCTACAGCAGTCTGATCCAGCTGGCTGTATCACAATGAAAAGGACACTGACAGAGTTGATGGTAGGGAAACAGGCAAGCTGTCATTCTGAGATGATAGCCCATCTTCCATGGGCCAAGACACATGCATCACCACTCCTAGTCATGTCCTGTCTGACTGGCAGGACAAATCCACCAGAGATAGTGGCACAGTGGTATATAGTCACAAGGGAGAGACCCTGGGGCTCCTCAGTATTGGTGGCGCAGGGGCGAGGGGAAAGGTTTTTATCTTGACAACTCTGGTGATGTCTGAATTCGCACTGCATGCATCTTTCCACTGTCTTCCTAAGTATCGACTTTTGTGAATTCTGTCTGCCCGAAAGGAACAGCATACAGGTCTTCATGCCTGGACCAGGGCCTCCAAATTGGAGAACTCGTGACCCCTTTCCACAATTTTTGCAGCCATTTTACCCTTTTCAAAGCTTTTCCTGCTATCTGCAGGTACACTGCATTCCTTAGCTACTGATGTCTTTAAATGGCATCAGACACATCTGATTGCCTGTTCTTCTAAACAGCCAATAAGCCTTATGAACAGCACTGCCTGCACACTTGTCTCATTACACTGAGGTCTCAGCACCAGTTTTGTGCAATCCCTAACTACTTGAGCAAATGCCTGCACTGTGCCTCAACCCCTATATGCCCGTTTGGGATTAAATCAATTTTCTAGGCAGAGGCAATGGTTACAGGATGACAAACTGGCATCTGAACATTGAGGAGTATGAGACACTTAGGAAGGACAGGAAGTTAAGAACAGGTGGAGTGGTGGCTCTATTGATTAATGATGGTATTGCAATTTAGAAAAGGATGGCTTAAATTCAGGAAGCCAGAATGTAAAAGCAGTTTGGGTTGAGATGAATAATGATAAAGAAGTCACTTGCAGAAGTGGTGAGCTGCTTCCCTCATTATAAATACACGGTAGGACACCAAGTATAAAATAGATAACAGGAGCTTGTCAGAAACATACTGCAATAATCATGGGGTATTTTAATCTACATATAGTCTGGAAAAATCAGATGGGCAAAGATCATGCAGAGGAGCAGTTCATAGAATGCTTTCTTAGAACAGCGTGTTCTGCAATCAACTAGAGGACAAGCAGGCCTGATATTATGCAATGAGATAGGATTAACTGACAACCTCATTGTGAAGATACCTCTAGTAGCAGCAGTCATAATATGACTGAATTTTACTTCAATTTATTGGAGAGAAAAGTGCAGCCAAGACTGGTATTTAAAACTTAAATGTCCTTAAGGGACAGATCAATAGATATTCAGTGGCCCAAGACATTTAAAAAGAATATACGAAATAAACACATCCCAGTGAGAAAAAATTCCAGGACATAACCAATCATTTGTGGTTAAATAAAGTTAAAGACAGTATTAAACTTAAAGAAAAAACATATACTTACGCAAAGACAAGTCACAGGTCAGAAGATTGGAAAGAACATGAAAGAATAACTAAGATTTATAAAGGAGGGAAAAGCTAGAGTACAGGAGAAAGTTAGCAAATAACAAAGATGAATAGTAAGAGTTTCTCTTGATATTTAAATGAGAAGAGTTAACAAAGTGTGCACTGGTCCTATAGAAAGTGTGTCTGGGAAATTGATAATGGAAAGCAGAGCTAGGGCAGACAAATTAAACAGGTATTTTGCATTGATCTTCACCATACAGGACACAAGTAACACACCAGAAATAGCTGTCAATCACAAAAGGAAAGGACAGAGAGAAGCTCAGCAAAATGGCAATTACCAGAGAAGCAGTACTGAGCAATTTGTTGAGTCTGTGGGCTGACAAATCCCCTGGCCCAGATGGGCTTCATGCTAAGGTTTTGAAAGAAGTGGCTAAGGAGATTGCTGATGCATTTTGTTTTAATTTTCAAAAGTGCCCTAGATTCAGGGAAGTTTCCATTAGATTGGAAGATAGCAAAGGTAACACCTTTATTCAAAACAAGGGAGGGAGACAGAAAGCAGGAAACTCTAGGCCAGTTAGCTTATCATCGGGAAAATGTTCGCAGTCATTATTAAAAGACATTATAGCCCGGCACACGGAAAAATTCATGGCAATCAGGCAGAGTGAACATGGTTGTGTGAAAGGGAAATTACGTTTCACCAATTTATTGGAATTCTTTGAAAGAGTCACATATGTTGTGGATAAATGGGAACAAGTGGATGTACTGTACTTAGACTTCTGGAAGGTATTTCACCAAAGGTATTGCAGAAAATGAAAGCACATGTTATAGAGATAACATATTGGCATGAATTGAAGTTTGGCTAGCTAACAGGAAACAGTTGGCATAAATGGGTCTTTTTCTGGTTGACAGGAGCCAATGAGTAGTGTGCCACAGCATCAGTTCTGGGGCCTCAACTTTTTACAATTTATATAAATGACTTGGATGAAGAGACTGAAGGTATGGTTGCTAAATATGCTGCTGACACAAAGGTAGGAAGGAAAGTAAATTGTAAAGAGGACCTAAGGAGGCTACAAAAGGACATAGATAGGTTAAGTGAGTGGGCAAATATTTGGCAAATGAAGTATAATGTGGGCAAGTATGAAACTGTCCATTTTACAGGAAGAATAAAAATGCTTCTGAGCTAAATGGTGAGAGATTGCAGAACTCGGAGGTGCAGAAGAATTTGGGCATCTGAGTGCAGTAAATACATTAGAAGCAGTTCAGTGAAGGTTTATTAGACTAATACTGGAAATGAGCAGGTTGTCTTATGAGGAAAGGTGTATCCATTAGAGTTTAGAAGAATAAGAGGCAACTTGATCAAAACCTTTAAGATCCTGAGGGGTACTGACAGAGTGGATGTGGAGAGGATGTTTCCCCTTGTCAGAGAATCTAGAACGAGTGGTCACTCGAAAAATAAGAGGTTGTTCATTTAAAACAGAGATAAGGAGAAATGATCTTTCTCAGCGGGTCGAGAGACTCTGGAACACTCTTCTACAAAAGTTAGTGGAAGCAGATCCTTGAATATTTTTAAAGCAGAATGAGATAGATTGTTGATTAACAAGGCGATGAAAGGTTATTGGGGTATGCAGGAACGTGGGGTTGAAGTTATCAGATCAGATATGAATTTATTGAATGGCAGAGCAGGTTTCAGGGGCTGAGTGGTCTTTTCCTGCTCCTAATTTGTATGTAGGACTAAAGACTTCACGGATGTTATTATTATTTTCTCCACTAGATCTTTAATTCTGAAAGCAACGTTAGCACCACATAAACCCAAACAAAAACTAAAGCAGGATAGCTAAATTAAGGGATCATCCAATTTAACCCAAAATTTCAGAAGATACTTTTCGTTAAAATAAATACCAAATATATTGCAGGTGAAATGTTATGGTCTACACTGATAACTGAATAAAATTGCAGTTATTTATAAATAATTTATTTTCTAAACTTTGAAATTTTAAAATTCTGTTTTAAGACGATTCGCTGCAGGAACCAAAGATCTGAAGGAAGATAGCTTTGTGAAATATCTTTGTAAATTAGAATAACATAGATACATGGCACAGAGCATGAACACTAATCAAGTTGATCTACAAATATCATAACGCACAAGAGTGGCTCCAATAGTTTATGAGCATCGATAGATACTGCAATTGGAATTACTGCCTCTTTCCAGTTTTGTTCTTTGAGTACTGCAATTTTGTAAAGCAGTTTCTTGCTTTTTCTCACGATAGTGCAGTATAGAAATAGGATGCGGCAAACATGGCATGGTAAATTGAAAATATAGAGGTGACAAAGGATATGAAAAAGTGTATCACATTATAACTGGCACTATTGTATTAATATTGATAAACAGATGAGACAGATGTTACTCATCATACTGTTCTATTACAACATGTGTACTCAACCATGGCAATCGGTAAATAGGTTTTAAAAAGAAAGAAATCAGTATTTATATTACATGTTGCACATTTCACATTCTTACATGGGTGAAAAACATTCCATCCTCAGTTCCTGGTAAATTTTCATTTGGCACCCAAGCCAAAGCACTGTTCAAGAAATCCCATTTCTCTTTATCTCCTTCCTCTACTTCCAAGCGCTGCTTTATTCCATTTAATGTGTTACTTGTAACACGAGTCTGTAATTCAAAAGAGAAGTAACTTATCTCCACTGACCAATGCATGAGCTATTTGGTATTTCAACTAAACCTACAAAATTAAAAACCAGCAAACAAATCTTCAAACTTAGAAATATTCTAAATTATGATTTATGCATTTTAATCGTACATTTTCTTAAACCGAGCATGACATTTTCAGACTAAACCACTCGTTAAACTGCAGTGCCAGCTTTCATTAATCTTGCACTAGTTCTTTGCCATCACCTCTGATGATGGGATCCTCCAGTTTCAGAAATGAATAATTAGCGAGACCCCCATAGTCAACTGAACATGGAAATGCGTAGATTGTAATTGTACAGAAATCTATATACTACATTGCAGGTACATATTCTTAAATATCTATACCCTCTTCCTGCTTAAATGTTTCCCTTCTCTCCTGAATCTACAAGCTGGAGTACAGATTCATCGCAATTTGGCCAAGCGTCCATTCTTTAAGTTTCAGTCTGGACAATAAAAACAAGTTATTTGATTGTGTGGAAGGGGAAATAAAGCAAACAATAAAAAAATGTAACAATTAAATCTTGGCTGGATTAGAGCCCATACTTAAAAAGAAATCTGAAGAGATGAAAGACTCTAGTATCATAGTGGGTGGCACCGGTGGTACAGTGGTTGGCACTGCTGCCTCACAGCACCAGGAACCCGGGTTCAATTCCCGGCTTGGATGTGCGGAGTCTGCACATTCTCCCCATGTCTGCGTGGGTTTTCTCCGGGTGCTCTGGTTCCTCCCACAGTCCGAAAGACGTGCTGGTTACATGCATTGGCCATGCTAAATTCTCCAGTGTACCCGAACAGACACCGGAGTGTGGCGAGTAGGGGATTTTCACAGTAACTTCATTGCAGTGTTAATGTAAGCCTACATTAGTGGCACATTAACATATCACTAATAAATACATTTTAAAATTTTATTCAGTTTATGACGAATAGTCACAATGTTCAAATTTGTTCTGGAGCATCCCAGAGATAGAGAGTTTGGATTTATTTGTAAATCCAGTTGTCTTCGAAGAGATATATAATTTTATTCAAAATTTTTTAGCTGTTTATAAAACTGTCATGGAAGTGAGAATGTGGATGTATTCGCTCTGTGGAGAGAGAACAGAGCCAACATTTCAAGTCTGGATGGCTCTTCATCAGAGCTCGGTAGCACAGTGGTTAGCACTGGTGCTTCACAGCTCCAGGGACCTGGGTTCGATTCCCAGCTCCGGTCACTGTCTGTGTGGAGTTTGCACATTCTCCTCATGTCTGCGTGGGTTTCCTCCAGGTGCTCCGGTCTCTTCCCACAGTCCAAAGATGTGCGGGTTAGGTGGATTGGCCATGCTAAAAATTGCCCATTAGTGTCCTGAGATGCGTAGGTTAGAGGGATTAGCAGGTAAAATATGTAGGGATATGGGGGTAGGGCCTGGGTGGGCTTGTGGTCAGTGCAAACCCGATGGGCCGAATGGCCTCTTTCTGCACTATAGGGTTTCTATGATTCAGGCTTGAAATTTTAGTTCTGTTCTCCCTCCACAGATGCTGTCAGACCTGCTGAGATTTTCCAGCTTTTTCTGTTTTTGTTTCAGATTCCAGAATCAGCATTAAATTGCATTTATCATGATGTACTCTGGTTGAATGTAGAACCACTGGATAACTAGAAAGGAAATGGATTCTGAAAAAAATTATACAGGATCACTGTCTATTTGGTCATATCTGTTGGAGGGGTGGCACGGTAGCACAGTGGTTAGCACTGTTGCTTCACAGTGCCAGGGACCTGGGTTCGATTTCCGGCTTGGGTCATTGTCTGTGTGGCGTTTGCATGCTCTCCTCGTTTCTGCGTGGGATTCCTCCGGGTGCTCGGTTTTCTCCCACATTCTGAAAGACGTGCTGGTTAGGTGCATTGACCTGAACAGGTGCCGGACTGTGGCGACTAGGGGAATTTCACAGCATCTTCATTGCAGTGTTAATGCAAGCCTTACTTGTGACTAATATAAACTTTAACTTTAAAGAGAGGAGACAGCAGAGGCTTTGACCCCAATATTTCAATCTTTTGACTTGTAGAAAACAGAGTCAAAATTACACATTTTTCACGATAAGAGACCTGAATAGGCCGCACAACTACTGACCAGTTAGCGAAATTTAGAATTCATACTTCAAATTCCATTGGAAAGCACTTAAAAGTTAGAGTATTTGAACGTTAAATACATCATGCACTGGAGTAGTAAGTGCTGGGTTCACTTTTGTGAATGAACAGATCTGTAAATTTGCTGGTGATGCAAAAGTAGAGAATTTACTAAAATAATGAGGACCATAAAAGACTTCACAGAAGCAGACAGCTCAGCAAAATGGGCAGACACTTGGCAGATGTAATTTAAATTAGATACATACACTGCAACACATCTGAAGGGGAAAGAAAGAATTGGAGTATACACACAATGCAAATGATGCTAGACGGTATGATTGAATAAAGAGACTTAAGGATTCAAATACAGAATTATCTATGCAAAGGCAGGCAAATACAGCAATTAAAAAAACGGAGCTTCATAAAGCAGCACAGAATACAACAGTAAAGAAAGCATGCTGAATTTCTAAAAGATATTACTTAGGTTGCCTTCAAAAGAGCGCAGTTTTGAGGGCTCGTTGTAGAAAATACATTAATGCCGTAGAGATGGTACGTTGCAGATTCACCAGAATAATAAAATTAAGAACCTAATTGTATTGTATCGTCACAGACACTTTTTCCCCCCTCTGGGTAAGTACTGGAAGGATTAGCAAGCTGATCATCAACCTGCTTGAACCTTGTCACAAACATTCTTTCAGTGGCCAGCAGGTCCTACAGTGGGATTTGAACCCAGAATTTATCGCTGAGGCAGGGATGCTACCTAAAACTTTGTTTGTAATATTAAAATTATATATTCCGGAGCAGAAAAGACAGAAGATTCGATTGAGATTCTGAACAGTATGAAGAATTTGGATGGGGTGAATAGAGGAGAATTTCTTCCAGTTAGAGAAACATTTAGATTCCCTTGGTTTTATGAAGAGGCATCGAGTTGAACAAAGCAAGAAAATATTGCTAAATGTTCATAAATAACTGCTAAACCACAGGTACAATATTGTTCAAGACTGAACACCATACCTTATGAAGGATGTCATGGCCTTCTAGAGTGTATAAAAAACATTTACAAGAATGGTGTCAGGGATGAGGGAACAGAGATTGTTTTCAGGGAGGAGATCTAATGAAGTATTCAAAATTATTAAGGGCTTTGATTAAGTGAAAACAGAAGAAACTGTTTCTACTGGGAAGACGGTTGGAAGCCAGAGGCTATCTGGCAAGTATACCAGATCGGAGATGAGTGTTTGATTTATGCAGTCAGTGAAGATGATCTGGAATGTGTCAGCTAGAATGGTGGATGTAGATTCAATAGCAAGTTCCAAAATGAATTCAATATATATTTGAAAAGGAAACATTTGCAGCGATATGGGAAAAAGAGTAGGAGTGTTGAACTAATTACATGGATTTACGTCACAGAAACAGACTATTCTGCCCAAACAATCCATGCAGTCATATATGCTCCACTCAGCTTTCCTTATTAAAATCTATCATTGTAACCCTCTATTCCCTTCTTCCTCATATGCTTGTCTAGCTTCCCCTTAAATGATCAACCTCGACTAGTGAGTGCCATCGCAGTGGGCCACATGATTAAAACCGAGCATGTTTACTAACCCTGACTCCATGAATAAAATTAAATTAATTTAATACATGCCAAAAAATTCATAATGGGTTACAGAAAATGATGAGCCATTCATATATTAATGGAACTATCAACTTCAAATGGTAAAAGCAAAAATGTTTACACTTCGATCGGGCGCAGGGGGAGCACACAGCTCTGAGCCAATGTTGTGTGCAATCAGCGTGCACTTCACTTTACATGCCCTTGCTTTGCGTGCGTATCACTCTACTCACTACCCTGATGGGCCACATGTGACATGTTGCCCGCCACTGCCATGTACGATTCGCTTCAACCACTCCTTGTGGTAGTGAATTCCACATTCTCACTAGTCTATGTTTGAAGAAGTTGCTTCTGAATTCCCTACTGGATTTCTTGGTGAACCTCTCATGTCGATGGTCTGTAGCTCCGTTTCCCCCACAAGAAGAAACAATCTCTCTGTAACAGGACTGCTGAACGAGTTGAATGGCCTATTTCTGTACGACTCTGTTACATAATCTTTCATATAATATTCAGTGAAACTGTACCTTACGCTTCAACATGTTCCACATGAGCATGTCCAGTGTTCCTTTGGCGATGAGGTAATGAATATGAACTGAGCTGCACTGTCCTATTCGATGAGCTCTATCTTCAGCCTGCAACAAGTGACCGGGATCCCAGTATAACTCAGCAAAGACAACATGAGTGGCAGCTGTAAATGTTAAGCCCTATGAGGGATATGAAAAAAAAGTATCAGATACTGTTTTTAGGCTTTTTCTGGTGCAAAAATCACAAGTCAACATAAAAATTCTTATAGTTTTGTAAATATTTAATACAAGATTAGATAGAACATGTTAGTTGCTTGCACACTTTTAAAACCTGGTACAGCTCCAATTTGGTTCACCCAGACTTCGAAGGAATCACTGCAACTCGTTTATAATTTAAAGTACTAAAGCACAAGATTGTACAAAACATGCAAGAACTTGGTTAGTATTCATGATTGTGCACACAATTGTATTCTGTAACTCAGGATCATTACAAAAAGAAAATAGCAAACAGGAATCAGGCACATTTCCAGATGGGAAAGGTAGAAAATAATCAAAAAAATGTTGTTGTTTGCACAACTCCTCATGGCTTGGTCACAGCAACATTGAGATCAGGTCTGTTGAGTGGTACACAAGTAAAATTATTGCAGTGACTGATAAACTTGATTGAAATACTCCATAGGGCAAACTTTGGAGGAAAAGGCTTTTATATCCTTCTGTTGTAAATAAGAACTACTTCCAAGCCTCTGATAATACCTCTTAGAAGCCTCAGTGGTGCAGAAGCAAAAGTTGAGTCATTCGTAATCTTGCCCCCCCTCCCTCCCGCTCCCCATTTGGAAATCAGTCTTGCCACTAGATACCAATCTCACAAATTCACCCGAGATAGGAATTGGTGAGCAGATAATATACATTCTACCATCCTGCAGGACAATGCATTAAAAAACTGAATGTACTAATGACACTACCATCGCATCAACAAGTTGCTCCAGTCATGTAGATGATTCTGTTGCAAAATAAATGGCTGTTTAAGCAAAACATTTAGTCTAATAATTTAAATTTATTCCTTAGCTTAATGCAACAGTAGATAGAAATAAAATGACAAAATAGGAAAAATATTACTGCAACACACCAAAAGTGCTAAATAACTAAACAACATAAAAATATAAAAGGTGCAAAACAGAACAAAGTCTTGAGGAAGAAATAAAAATGTAAAAAAAAAGCAAAATTAATTTAACTTAAAATGTTGCTTCATCTATTCCAATATTTCCATGGTCAAGAGAAACACAGAAGTGAACTGGGGAAAAAAAAATAAAGCCTTGAACATCAGTAAAACAAAATTTCTAAATAAACTTAACAGCACACACAAAATATATTTTTGCTTTATAAAAGATCGATGTATCACAAACAAACATCTATAGATCTAGGTCTTTTTGTTACAAATGCAATACCTGTCCAGCAGCCTTGATGCTTAGAATGGCAACTTGTGTCTTTGGATCGTTCTGAAACTGATGGACAAGATGAATCCTTTCTGATGATGGAACACAACCATCTATCCTTATGTACCGTGCCTAAACAATAACCAAAGCTGTTACATGACATTTCATACGAATATAATGAATACTAAGCAGCAAAGTGCCTGACAATAGGGTGTAAAAATATTTGATCCTGGAATATTAGTTGCCACATTAACTTTGACATTTATGATCATTCATGTAAACTCAATACTTTGGAGCAGGGAGCAGTTTGCACCATAGACTCAGAATGATACATCACTGATTACCATTTCGAACATTTTGCCTGTGCAACTCATGGTAATTAAAATAATCCCACTGACGCACTCTTCTTACCTATAACTCTACTCTTTTCCCCTTCAATTATTTATCCCATCCCCTTTTTAAAGTTATCATTGAATCTGCCTCCACCATCCTTTCAGACTTTGCTTTTGGGATCATCATACATCTAGTTCTTTCACCAGTCACCATAAAGCTGCGGACTCTCCTTTCCTTCTCCACTATGTACTCTGTGAATGGTACGCTGTGTCTGTATAGCGCTCAGCAAACAATACTTTGCACATTAATCAAATCTGGGCCTAATCTCCTCGGCCCTAAGGAGAACAACACCATTTTATCATGTCATTCCACATTACAAAGTTCCTCAATCTTGGTATCAATTTAGAAAATCTCTTCCTGCACCCTCTCAAATGGAGTGGTGCCCAGAATAGAAGAAAATACAATACTTAAGTTAAGGCCAAACCAAAATGTAAAAAGTTTAGCATAACTTCCTTGCTTCAGTTTGAATATCAAGGATGCCATCTGCTTTTCTTAAAAAAAAATTGGGAGTCTTCACAAGTTGTCCTGCCACTTTCAGAGATTTGTGTGCAATCACCTCTGGATGTTCCTGCTCCTGTACTCCTGTAAAATTGTGCTTTAGGTCAAATTATCACCCCTCAGTTTGCCGACCAAAATGCATCACTTCTCTGCATTGAATTTCATGGCTAGTGCTTGCCCATTTTGACACTTTTTTACATCTTCCTGAAGCCTTTTACTATCCACCTCACTGTTTACTATATTTTCAAGTTTTGTGGAATCTGCAAAGTTTGAAATTATGCCTCAAATACCCAGGTCTAGGTCATAAGTATATATTGACAGGACTAATGGTCTTCATACAGGCTACTGGGGAGCACCACAGTAATAACGCCCCCCCAAACTGAGAAACAATCATTTACTTTCTACTTTCTGACCCTTGGCTAATTTCATATCCATGCTGCCACTGACTTTTTAATCCAATGGGCTTTAATTTTGCTTGCAAGTCAAGTTTAGATTTGTTTTGTTAAATGTCTTTTCAAAATCCACAATATAGTGTCCTCCAAACTGCCCCCATCAACCTTCTGTTACTTCATCAAAATTGCTCCATCAAGTTAACCAAACACATTTGCCTTCAACAAATCTTTAATAAATTATTTGCTCATCGTTCCAAATGCCAATTGGTTTTGACACAGGTTATTTTCTCTCAACATTTCCCAACCAGCAACCTTTGGCCAACTGTAAAGGTCCGTTTTCTCTCTAGCCTTTTTAACCAGGTCCTTTTGTCCTCTGGCTACACCCCTCAGAGGATTGGAAAATTATGGTTAGAACATCTACAATTTTTACCGTTACTTCCCTCAGTAATATAGATAGGATGCACCCCATTCAGGCTGGGTCTATTTCGAGTAATGCCAAACTTGGAAATATATTTGATAACTATTATTACAATCTCCTCCTTTATTGTGACACTGGCAACATTCCAATGAAGACAGATGCAAATTACTGATTTATTCCTAGTCAGTCACACCCTTCATTTTACTATTTTGTGCTTATAGAAAACTTATGGATTCCCTCTTGTTAATGCCAATGTATTTTCATACATCCTCCATGCCCCATGAACTCTGCTTTCTTAAGACATTCTTGTGCACTCCGCATTTATTTTGCGACTGTATTATGAACCATACAATTGGCATAAGCCTCCTTTGGTCTCATTTTAAACTCATATCTTTAGTTATCTGAGAATTTAAGCTTTGGATGCCCTCTATTCACCCCTCGTCATTTGACCCTTTGTTAGAGCCATTTTTCAAAAGCTGAAATCCTCTTCCCATCAATCTTATTAAGAGTCCAGCTCTTGCATCCATATAGCACACAATCCTCCATACCCAGAAATTTCCAAGTGGCCAATGTTGGATACCAACAACTCAGAAGAAGCCCTTTGGCCCATTGAGTCCACAACAACACATTAGAAACACCTGTACTCCCACCTCACCCCATCTGTCAGCACTTGGCCCATGGCCCTGAATATTATGACAGGCCAAGTGCTCATCCAAGTACTTTTTAAAAGGATGTGAGGCAACTGAGCTCTACCACCCTCCCAGGCAGCGCATTCCAGATCGTCAGAGTTTACTTCTGGGTAAAAAAGTTTTTCCTTACATCCCCCCTAAACCTCCTGCCCCTCATCTTGAACCCATGTCCCCTCATGACTGACCTTTCAACTAAGGAGAACAGCTGCTCCTTATCCACTCTGTCCACGTCTCTCATAACCTGGTAGACCTTGACCAGGTCGCCCCTCAGTCTTCTCTGCTCCAACAAAAACAACATAAGCCTATGCGACCTCTTCATAACTTGAATCTCCTTTGCACCCTCTCCAGCAGCAGCAAAGTGGCAAGCACTCCTGCCTCACATCGCCAGCGACCCAGGTTTGAATCCTGGCTTGGGTCACTATCTTGGGGAGTCTTTATGTTCTCCCATGTCTGCGTGGGTTTCCTGCAGGTGGTCCGGTTTCCTCCCACAATCCGAAAGACGTGCTGGTTAGGTGCATTGGCATCGCTAAATTCTCCCTCAGGTGTACACGACCAGGCGCCAGAGTGTGGCGACCAGGGGATTTTCACAGTAACTTCATTGCAGTGTTGATGCAAGCCTACTTGTGATACTAATAAACAAACTTTAAACTTCCAGGGCAATCACATCCTTCCCATAATGTGGCGACCAGAACTGCACACAATACTCCAGCTGTGGCCTCACCATAATTTTATACAACTCCAACATGACATCCCTGCTTTTGTAATCTATGCCTCAACTGATAAAGGCAAGTGTCCCTTTTGCACCACCCTAACATGCCCTTCCGCCTTCAGAGATCTGTGGACAAAAGACACCAAGGTCCCTTTGTTCCACAGAACTTTAGTGTCCTACCATTCATTGAATACTTTGTCAAATTACTCCTTCCAAAGTGTATCACCTCGCACTTTTCAGGGTTAAATCCCATCTGCCACTTATCTGCCCATTACGTCTTTATCTTCTTGTAGCCCAAGACACTCTGCCTCACCTGTTAACCACCTGTCCAATCTTAGTGTCATCCGCAAATTTACTAATCCTACTCCCTACATAGTCAATGTAATTTATATAAATAATATATAATGGGGGCCCAACACAGATCCCTGTGGTACGCCACTGGACACTGGCTTCCAGTGACTAAAGCAGCCTTCTATCATCACCCTCTGTCTCCGACAACTGAGCCAATTTCGAATCCACTTTATCAAATTACCCTGCACCCCATGTGAATTTACCTTCATAACAAGTCTCCCATGTGGGACCTTGTCAAAGGCTTTGTTGAAATCCATATAAACTACATCAATTGCACTACCCTCGTCCACACACCTGGTCACCTCCTCAAAAAGTTCAATCAAATTTGTTAGGCATGACCTCCCTCTGACGAAGCATTGCTGATTATCCCTGATCAAGCTTTGCCTTTCCAAATGGAGATTCTCCTTCAGAAGTTTCTCTAATTGTTTCCCGACCACGACACAAGACTCACTGGTCTGTAGTTCCCTGGTTTATCTCTACAACACTTAAATAGTGGAACCACATTAACTGTTCCAATTGTCTGGCACCTCCCCCGTGGCCAGAGGAGTTGAAAATTTGGGTCAGAACCCCTGAAATCTCCTCCCTTGTCTCCCTCAGCACCCTAGGGCACAATTCATGTGGACCTGGAGATTTATCCACTTTTAAGGCTGCCAACACCTCCTATACCTTGTCCTTTCCCATGTCAATTTGCTCAAGAACCTCAGTCTCTCTTCCGGAATTCCATACCATCGTCCTCATTCTCTTGGCTTCAGCTGACACGTTATAGAGCAAACAGTTGCTAGCCTTGTCCTGATTTCAGTGTTTCTGGTTACCTTCAGATCGTACAAATTGAATTCAATCTATGTTCACAATGGTTGCACACTGAATCATCACTGTTCTCATCATGAATTTTCATGCGTTTGGCGGTCATTGATGCTCAACCCAAACTTCAGACTTGACTTTTTGCTCTTCAGCAATCACAGGGTTCTTGCTCATCTTTGGTCATCAGCATATCTGATGGTCCAGATGTTGTGAAGGCCAATACTGTCCCCAGGATGTTCTGGGAGAGAAGAACTGAATTCTCTCAAGATGTCTTCTCCCGTGGCATTGAAAAGTAGTGGTGAAAACAGATATCTTTGACTCCTTTTCCAAAACTGAATGGCTCTGTCTTGTCTTCAATTACATGTGCAACACCTTTGCCTGTGTGCAAAGTCTCTGAATGAGCAAGACTAAGTAATGTGGTGTTCCAAATCAAGTCGGGGCTTTCCATTGAAAACTCTGCATAGTGGACAGAATTTGTGCAGTCTACAAACAGTACCCATAATTCCTTGGTCATTTTGTTTTTGACAACTCACAATAAATGTTGCACAACACTAGAATGACCTAAAGTCTCATTGTTTGCAGTGAAGCCAAATTGTCCCTCAAATATTTCTGTTGTGAAGTACGAGAGCCTTTTTTCTGATTATTTCTAGAAGCATTTTTGAGGCATGGTTTATAGGCTAATCGTTCTATGCTGAGAGCAGTCTCAGGCACCATGAACATTTTGCAGTACCATCAGCCAATCTTTTGACCAATGAGTACTTTTCCATCACCAGTCAATGATTTATTTCATGGCTTTGACTGCCGTTGCTCCTCCAGCCTTCATACAGTCAGCAAGTATATCATCTCGGCTTGTTGCTTTGTTGTTCTCCAGATTTTTAATTATATGTTCAATTTTACTAATCAGCAATTCTGTTTCCAACTTCTCCCAAGGTACAGGCTGTTTACTTGCTACATTTGGTTTTGGTTGATAGAGCTCGGCACAGTATTTCTGCTACCATTCCTTTATTTGATCAACCTCACCAATCATATTCCCATCTTCTCTTCAACACCAATGCCAGTTGTTACAATTATTTTCTTTGACAGAGGTGTAACAACGTTGTATACTTTGTTTAGACTACCCTGTATGACTTGCATCTTCTGCTGCCTGCGCCTTTTCTGTCAGCCAGGTCCAATGCAAGCAATATTGAGACTAGAGACTCCCATTTTTCCACATTAAGCATCAGAAATTGTAGAACCACATCCTTTGTTCTTAGTTCTCCCTTGTGCCAGCTTTTGGCTGATAATAATGAACTGCTTATACTTCAGGCAAAAATCCTATTAGAAGGTTTGATACAATATATTAGAAAGATAGAATTAAAGCAGCCACCTCTGTACTGGCCAACATTTCTCATTCAGCTACCCTACATTTAAAGCTTATTCAAAAATCAATAAATTCCAAGTACTCATCACCACACAACTAAAATCCACAGATATCACTTACCAGGCTGATATTATTGCAACGGATTCTTAATAAAAACAGGGCTAAATATAGAAAGTGATTACAACAGACTAAACTCAAAATAAGCAACTGATTGGAAATGTGAATTGTGACAAATTCAGTTATTAGAATTTCAACGACCCGTCATTGTGAGCACCTGAAAGTGCATTTCATACATCACTGAGCACATCAAATTGTCAAAAAAAAAGAATTTTCAAAAGCATAATTTTCTCAAAATACTTAAATTTTTAAAGGCCCATTTCTCCTGTTTCATTTTCTGTCACTCTGCACAACGTATTTTCCAATCTGCTGCAGGAAAAGACTCCATTGGACTGAGTTGCACATTCAACTATTTTAGAAAGAGAGGGCTGTTCTCTCAACTTTAAAAATCCCACCAAGTCTTAGAACAAGCCAATGATGACCAAGCTGTAGACTTCTCAACTGCTAAGGCACAAGTGGATCATCAGATAAGTAGGAAAAATTGGTGTGGCCGTTAAGTGAAGAGCAAGAATCTATAGGAGGATCTTGACAATTCGCAATCTGAAGTTTGAACACCTTTACTTTAAAGAATAAATTGTCAATGAATTGCCTTGCAAATGCAGGGATAGTTAGAAAAATGGAGTGATCTTTTTGAAACATATGATTCTGAGAGAACTTGATAGGGTAGATGGCAAGAGAATGTTTCCCCTTATTGGAGAAGCTAAAACTAAGGAATTCCAAGACTACCATTTAAGATAGAAATTGAGGAGGAATTTCTTCCCTCAGAGAATCGCTAACCTTTGGAATTCTCTACGCCAGAGAGCAGTGAAGGTTGCGTCATTGAATATATTCAAGGCTTGGTTGACAGATTCTTGATCGAGTGTGTGTCAGGGTTTATGGGGGACAGACAACCCCCCTCCCCCACACCCTCATAATACAAATATCTTCAGATTTTCTTTGCTCTTAGCTCTGACGAAGGGTCATCCAGACTTGATCTATTTTCTCTCCACAGATGCTATCAGACCTGCTGAGATTTTCCAGCATTTTCTGTTTTTGTATCAGCTATTTAGGACTGAGATGAAGAGAAATTTCTGTATTCAAAGAGTTGCAAATCTTTGGAATTCTCTACCCCGAAAGAGATGTGGATGTTCAGTTGTTGTGTACACTAAAACAAAGGTCAATAGATTTTTAGGTACCAAAGGCATTAAGGGATAGGGTGATAGTCCAGGAAGGTGGAGATGAGGTAGCAAATCAGCTATGATATGAGCAGAGCAGGCTCGAAAGGCTAAGTGGCCTACTTTTGCTCCCACTTCAAAATGTTCTTACAACTGCAAGACTATTCATGAATAGCATCGTGGCAGATTTGCAGGTAATTAAGCACTTGGGGGGCATTGCAAGGTAATGGAAAATGATGCATACATACAAATTTAGTTCATTTCATCATAAAAGGTTATTAAACTGAATCATGGAGATTAGTTGTGTAGTTTCGATCTGTACCTGCTCCAGTTAACATAAAACTTTGGTAATAAGATGAAAATAGTTCAAAATGTACATTACCTTATTTTCTAACGCAGCCTCTGTGCAAGCTTGCAGCATGGTTAAATGATGAGCAAAAACTAAGAACTTCAATTTTTCATCACGGAGCATCATTTTAAGGTAGTCCTTTACTGCTCCTGCCTAAGATAAAATCAGCTGCGTAAGCTTGCTGCTCATTTGTGTCATATAGACTGATACATGAATAATTAGCATTTAGTACTAGGATATACTAACTATACACAAATCTTTGCTAAATCTATATAGGGCTGTATTCAAACAATTTAAAGTTAAGGATGTCAACTAATAAAACAAACCATTTAGATCAAAGTTTCGCATATAGCTGGTTGATTCAGAATCAGAACTGGGTGGAGATGAACATATATTTAATATTCCACAGCATCAATTAAGAGGAAACTCAATGTTGCTGCATGTTTGAACAAAATATTTGGTTTGAACGCCTTCTGATTTCACTCAATAATGTTCCAAATATTTATGGCAATCCCTGAATAAAATGACTCTAGCACAGATGTCAAGTGTCATTTTCATACAATCATAAAAATGAACATATTACAAAGTACAATTTAAATCATCTCAAAAATCAGCACAATAGGAGATCGGTTTTAAAATGCTTAATGTATGAGTTAAACACAAAGAAACAAACAAACAATACAATTGGACATTTATTTACGCAGTAATGAATGTACTAATGACAAATTATGAAGTTTGGAATCTCAACAAATGTTTCCGAAATTGAAATAGCTTGAAAAGCAATTCATTTTTAATTTGGCAATGTTAGTTGGTTGAATTTTTGAAGCAGCATTATCTGCATTGCACATTAAAATATCGCTGCACATTGATGCTTTAATAAGTGGCAGTACAGTTTAAATATTTTGGCATATGAAACTTTTTACAATTTGCGGTACAGAACTAAACGTTGCACATTTCTCCAAAAATTCTGCAAAATCAAAAAGGGGCAAAAGAAATCTTTTTTTTTTACAGCAAGTTAAGATCTGGCATTCACTGTCTGAAAGGGCGATGGAAGCAAATTTGACAGTGGTGTTCAAAAGGGAACTGGATAAATACTTGAAATGCAAACATTTGTACAGCTATGGAGAAAGAGCAGGCGAGTGAAAGCTCTCCCAAAGTGGAGTTGGGACAGACACAATGGGCTAAGTGTTCCTCTCCTGTACTGAACAATTCTATGAAGTTTCATACGAGGATTTGAGCATATTGTCTATCTAGGTTGACACGAAGTGCTAGGCTGCGAGCATCTGTATTTCAGATTACATTAATTTGCACCCCATTTGCCTGTTCGGATGGCCATAAAAAAGATCCTGTGGCATTATTTGAAACATCCTGCTCAACATTTAACCTCAACGAGCACAATCAGCTAATTTATCCCACTGCTGTTTGCGAGAGCTTGCCATGTGCAAGTTGACAATCCTGCTCACAAAAACGCAACTTCAAAATTAATTTATTGGCCACATTATCTTTCGGACATGTTGAGGTTGCGGAAGGTGGTGTAGAAATATTTTTCAACGAAGTAGCACAAGTTTAAATCCCAGTCTATACTGTAATTCGCAATCATGTTTTACCTAGAGAGAGATCTGGCAGGTTTAGCTCGTTGAAAGAGAAAATAAAAAATTGGTCAAGGCTTTTTTTTGCACTGCAAAATTACACATTCTAGCATAGTGACAAGTGGCACTAACAGTATCCATGGCAATTAATGTGGATGAACTGTCTTGCCCGACTGATGGAGGAGCTTAGGAAGGAAATGGGTCATGAATATTTTTAAACAGTACAACAATACTCTAGGACAGCGGTCTCCAAACTTCCAGCCGGATGTGGCCCGCGGGCCGCAGTTTGGAGACCCCTGCTCTAGGACAATAAGAATCATCACTTTTTATTGGATAGTTGAGCAGATTTGAGAATGTAGGACATGGACCAAAAAAAACGCCATGTTGTAAGCAAGTTCAAATTTTTAAAAAAACAAGACTCGGACTTTTCTTCAGGAAATTGAGATCACAAATATGAAGCCTTAGATTGATACTTAACACAGTTTAAAATGTATAAATCATTTATATTGAAATTGACAAACTGCTATGCTAAAATTAACCAATAAGTGCATCTACCTTTGCAATCGCTGTTTGTTTGTACATACGAGTGATGAGACCCATGACTTGTACAAAGGGGTTATCTGTCTCTGCAGAACTCGAATGCAGTTCTCTCATTAATTTCTCCCACTCCTCAATGCTGCCATTCATTTCCTACGTGGGCAGAAAGATAAATGTTTGGAACAAAAAAGGGCAGAACAATTAATGGATCTGTGATGCATGTCCCAGTTTCATCCTGTGAAGGAGGAGAGGAACAAGAGCAGGAAAATTCCCAGAGATGCAAGATTGTTCCTGCAGAAACGTCAATGCTGGATAGGTCAGTCACATGTTCTGTTCAATTATAGAAGCTTGTGACAAGCTGGGGGTGAAGATGAAAATTCTTTACTCTGGTGCTATAAATCAAGAACCAAGAATGTTTCAAGGAGAAATCGTTAAATATTTAGAAAGTCAGAATGCCAGGAAACATATAGTAGTAAATACATTTGTGTCACATACATGAATTTAGGACAGTCTTCTTCTGATGGCATAAAATTAACAGGTTTGTGTGCATTTCTAATAATAGATGAAGATATTTTGGAGAAGAGCTATTTATTGCTACAATTTTTGCCTACTTTAACATCCCTCCATGACAAAATAAAGCAAATATTCTGCACGTAACAACTAAATGTTGCAAGATAGGCAAGCTTCAATGTCAGTGTATATTATTTTTTATAGGTTACAAAATTAATTATTTTATTGAAATGTTGATAAGTCAGAAGTAATAATGTGAAATCTCTTTTGGGTCTGCATGTTGGAAAAATTAAAGGCAACCCAAATGAAAATTAGAGATGCATGCTTTTCACAGGCTTAAAGATTTGACATCCTGCACAGATTGTGTAAAATATATCAATGACTTAAAGCATTTGCAATTCACTATTTCTGATTTGACAGCAAGGATAAGATCATCCCTCTTTCTGTGTTGCATGGCCGTCCTCTTGTGGCTTGTGCTACCAAATAAACCTGTTGGATTTTAACCTGGTGTTGAGAGACTTCTTACTGTGCTGTCCTCTTCGGCACAGTGTTGGCACTGACCACTGCCGCTACTGCCTCCCAAGCTGGATTGGTGATGTTGCTGCCCCTCCTGCAGCCAGTTTAGGGACAGAGGACATCAGAGTGGGCCTCCACAGCACCCAAAAGGTTGTTCCAGAGGCACGTCACTGAATCTCAGGCTGCATTCTTCTTGGCCTTCGGGGTCATGTCTTCAATGGAGCAATCCTGAGCTAGAAGCATCGAGAACTCTACGTGCGGCTGCAGTTCAAATATGGCGACCAGAGCGAGGAAGCAGTAAGGTAACGGTGTGGTGGACGAAGCAGAGGCAGTCTGCCAGCACGACAGCATCTTTCCCAGGCCTGCATTACGATGCAAAAACCCGCCATTGTGGCAGGCGGGGTAAAAGTTGATTTGCATACCTACTATTGTACTCAATGCAATTCAGAGAAAATTCCACTCAATGTTTTCAATTTTAAAATTTCTCTTTAATTCAACACCTACAAATCCATGATTTCAGAAAATACGTGTGGTTACCTAGCAACTAAACACAGCACAAGTCCCAAGAGACCTGACATACTGGCAGCATTAGATGCTTGGAATCAGAGCAAAAAGAAAATGTTGGTCTTGCTAAATGTTAGCTGGAAAAGTTAGCAATTTATCTTCAAACCAGAAATTCATACAAGACTACCGTTATGTAAAATCCTTACCTTAGTAGCTTCCTTTGACAAATCAAATGGAATTTGCTGTCGGATTTTAGGAGGCAGCTGGGTCAAAACTTCATCCTTCATTCGTCGGATCATTACTTTACTCAGGTATTGGTGAAGTTCATCTAAATTGGAGGCTCCTTTGCAGTCCCACTGAGCTCTTTTGCCAAAATACCTGTTAGTGTACGGCAGTTTTAAAAAAAGTTTTGCAATGGAAACTCACCAAAGCATGTCCAAAGATGTGCAGGTTAGGTTGATTGGCCAGGTTAAAAAAAAAATTGCCCCTTAGAGTCCTGGGATGCGTAGATTAGAGGGATTAGCGGGTAAATGTGTGGGGGTGGGGCCTGGGTGGGATTGTGGTCGGTGCAGACTCGATGGGCCGAATGGCCTCCTTCTGCACTGTAGGGTTTCTATGATATCATTTAGAATAAATGAAAACATAAATAAAAGCTGGTTGATAAATATATTCAATTTGACAGCACTGTATCTTTCCTCCAATTTGTTTGAGAGTTTAGTGACCAAATCTTCACTTCAAGAGTCACTGAAAAAAAAAATCACTCCATTACAGGCACACTGTTAGGAAAATGACTTTTTGCTGGACTGACTTGCTCTTTGGAACCGAAGATATCATTAATTACTGAAAAAATAAAAAGCATCCTTTGCATATTCATTGCCCAAGTTCACTTTAGACAATAGATATTAAAGATCATGCAGCTGATTCAGTTAATTAGAAAAAGCAATGCATTAAACAATTTAATAACAGGAGCAGTCTTCTTCAGTATTGGGTTTGTATGATAACACTGCACTGAATGTGCCTACAGTATTGTATCACCGTACCAGTTCATTTACTAGGAAGTTATTTATCCATTTTACCCAGGAAGTAATGTTTCAATTCATTCTGACACAAAGGCCTGAATTCTCTGGCCATTCATGCTGGCGGGATCCTCCGGTTTCCCACTGGTGTGGAGTGATGCCAAAGGGAATTCCCATTGGCAGCGGCGGGACCAAAGAATCCCATCACTAGCAAACAACACGCCACCTCCCACTGGCAAGAAACATGTGGCTAGGAAGCTGGAGAATCTCACTCATGATCGATCTAATTTAACTCTATCTCCAAGGATGCTTTTGAATAATTCCAGCTTTTTCTATTTTGTTCCCGTTGTTCGATAATCAATCATTAATATAGAGTCTTGGCATAAGATAGGAATAAGAAATGGACTTTTCCTGAATGGGCCAAACTGCCAATAAATAAAATGTCTTTCTGGAGAATAAAAAGGAAGGCCCATTGGCCAGATTATTTAGGAAGCAACAGCAAAATTGGTCAGTGGAACCTTGCTAGCCAGGAAGCACAAGTGTGTTATTTCAGCATAAAGTAGCACCAGGGCACCATATTCCATACAAATATTCTGCAGAGTTAAAAGAAAAATATGCTGCTGAACCTTCCCAATTATTTATCTTACCTAAGACGAGCATTGCAATACCTCCTGGCGTATTCAGTCCAAGTTCCAAATTTTCTTGGATACAATGCATTAATCTGCATGAAGAGCTGTGAAAACATTGAAACAAAAATCAATGGGAAAGAAATGAACACAAGTCTCTGCATTTAAGAGCTTCCAAGTTATCCTGGCCACCTTCTAAGCTGTGTGATTCTATGATAGATTAAAGGCAGCTAATATTCAACTGAAGTGAGCACAAGAAACAACTGAAGAAAATTCTTCTGCTATTGGGTCAGCTAAAATACCAATGGTCATAGATATTTATGGAAGTAATGGGAAAAGTGTTCAGTTATGTGACGAATCAGCGAAATGTCAAAAACTCTATTGGGCAACTGAAGGGTGTGCAAAGCCAGGTTGTAAAGGCAAAAATATTAAAAATTTTGCATTGGTCTTCACTCTTGAGATTATGTTTGACTATTAGAATTGAATGATTTTAATAATAAAACTACTAGTTTTCAATTAGATTTATATATTATTTTAGAAAGAGTTAGGAGCTTGAAATTAGACAAAGCAGTTGGGGCAGATGATATCTAGCACAGGGTTTTCATGGAGATGGGACATTACTATGGAGCCACTAACTTGTATTTTTAATAGCTCACTGGATTCTGAGATGTTCTCTGCAGGCTAGAAAGAGGCTAATGTAATCCTCATCTTAAAAAAAAGTGAGAAGACTGGCCCAGGTAACTAGTTTGACATTTGGGAGAGAAAAGATGCTTGGGGGAATCAGAGATGCAAGATGTGAATGCTTGCATAGATAAGTAGATAATAGGGATGCCCAATGTGGCTTCATAAAAAGCTCATGTTTTATAAATCTAATGGAGATTTTTGAAGAACTAACTAAGCACTCAATAAGAGAAGCTCAGCAGACACTATTTACTGGATCTACAAAAAGCTTTTGATGAGGCACCATGCAAAAAGCTTCACTATGAAATTGAAGCCTCTGGTATTAGTTGTAAGGTATTAAGCTGGTGGCAAGTAGTTTGGAAGCCAGATTAGTGTTGGGGATATTCTTCTTTCTGGATGTAGGAGTCAGGGGCATGGTCTAAGAGCTAGGCAAGTTTTTGGACTGTAAATTATGCTTGTCTACTTCAAACAGATTGTTAGTTTGTTGAGAGATATTGCTCATGATGACTTGCAAAATGATGTATAACTTAGATAAGTGCAGTATTACGCATGCAGGCAGAGCAAATACTCAACATTCATACTCCCTTAAAGAAAAGACATTAAAGAAGGTGTGGGATAAAAGGCAGATTTGGACATTCTAGTGTATAGTACATCTCCAAAAATTGTGACAAATATCTCGTTCATGATTTACGCCAATATTTTGGAGGTAACGCTTAGTTCTGGGAAAAGTGCTGTTGTTGTCGTCAATTAAGGTAACAAAAATGCGAGATTGCCAGAACACCTAAAAGAAAATTGCAGTTCAGAGGTGACCCATGTTTGTTTAATGGATTCAGGAAAGTAGAGGTGGAGCGATATAAACAGCAGGTGGGTTTACTTAGCTTGAGAACTGGAAACATTATGTTGCAAAGAAATGCAGTTGAGAGAAATGTTTTGTTTTAGGAATGAGAAATAAATTAGTTTAAAAGCATTCAATGAACCCCAAGGGTAGTACCAGCTTAGTGAAGTTAGTGGTCTGTGAAAGAGCTGGAATGGTGCTGATAGAGAGAGACATGAATGCAGCTTTGTGAATCCCATGGAATGCCATCTCAGGAGAAGAGAATGAACATCCAAGGGGCAAGCAGTTGTTGAGAGAGTCCAAGTTGAAGTGGCTAGTTTTCAGAGATAATGGAGTGAATCCAAATAAAACCCCAAAATACAGCTAAAAGTACAATAAGTCCTTAAATTTAACGGTCACTGTCATCATTGGGCTTAATTATAGTAAATCCCAAAATGCTGGTACCTGTTCAGATAAAATTGCTTGATTAGCCTGAGATTTATGATAATAAGAAACGGCAATTACAATGCACTTTCAACTTTAGTCTACAATTACAGAAAGTTTGTTTTCTATTGGCCTTGATCAGTTAGTTGAATTCATTTAACCAAGGAATCCCTACAGTGCAGAAGGAGGCCATTCAGCCCATCGAGTCTGCACCGACTACAATCCCACCCAGGCCCCATCCCAATGCATTTACCCTTGCTAATCCCCCTGACACCAAGAGTCAATTTAGCATGACCAATCCACACGTCTTTTGGACCATGGGAGGAAACCCACGCAAACACGGGGAGAATGTGCAAACTCCACACAGGCAGTGACCCGAGGCCGGAATCGAAATGAAAACAGAAAATGCTGGAAATACTCAGTTGACTGATCGTACTTCAACCAAGGTTATAAAAAAATGTTAACAGGCTCACCTCTTCGGGGCGACTAAGTGCAGGAGTCCCAGTCAACAGAATGGCCTTAGCTGCTTTCTGTATAATGGGCACCAAAATTGTGCTTCGTGCTGCATTACGTGACTTTATGTAGTGGGATTCATCAACTATAACAACTTGGAACTTTTGATTGTAAAGGGCATCTACTAAAGTCTGTGCATCAGTTGTTAAAAGGCCATAACCCACTATAGTAACTTTGCTGGTTGGAATTCTCCTGCAAGATACAAACAAAAATTCAAATTCAGATTGCACAAAGGATATTTTTCTGGACAGTACTTTTTAAAGTAAATACATCTGCAATCTGCAGACTGTACCAAAATTATTTGTGCAAAGGAAACTACAGAATAATCAGTTTTGTCAATCCAATATGATATGTAAGGAAGCCACTTGTATAAGGATTTCATTCCTTATTCCATCCATTTCAGAGATGGTTCATTTGCTGCTGTGGTGATCAAGCCTACAATCAATATTTTTTTCACAGAATGGCTTCCCCACTTCTTAACCCCATGAAGAAAAATAAAATTATGGTGCTTTAACTATTTTGCATTTATACCAAGGAATAATAATAATAGGTTGTGAATGGCAATGTTAGGATACTCGTCAGGAAGTAATTTTTTTTTAAATAAAAGGTAATCAAATGCTGGAACAAGTTGCTACAAGGAAGCAGGGGAGACAATGGAAAGATATTACGATTCACATTCTGGAAGGTAGTCATGGAACTCATCCACAATGCTAGGGAGGTTCTTTTAACCCATTAAACCAACAGAGGCTATTCAGCCCTTCTGGCCAATTCCAACACTCAATAAGATCATGGTTGATTTGTATCAGAGACAATTAATCAGAGACAATTCATCCTTGCACATGGTGACCCTCAGTATTCTAGTTTATCTATTTTCACAAACATGGATAATTCAGGGCAGCACAGTGGTTAGCACTGCTGCCTCACAGTGCCAGTGACAGGGTCCAATTCCGGCCTTGGTTGACTGCTTGTGTGGAGTTTGCATATTCTCCTAGTGTTTGCATGGGTTTTCCTCAGGTGCTCTTGTTTCCACCCACAACCCAAAGATGTACAGGTTGCTGGATTTTGCCCCTTAGTTGTCCCAAGGGGTGCAGGTTAGGGGGATTAGCGAGGTAAATACCTGGGGTTATGGGATAGGGCCCGAGTAAAACAAAAAAAGGTGGGGCTCAATGAGCCGAATGGCCTCCTTCTACACTGTGGTGATTCCATGATTCTATGAATTCGGGAAATCTAATTGAAGAGTATTACAAAGGGTACCCAAGACATTTTGAAACATTTCATCTTGCATTTGACACACACCCTTTTTTAACTTCTTTGAACAGTATCCTCAAGAGAGTTATTGCTAACTTTTCTAACCAAGGGGACGGAATCTTAAAACAAGGATTTCTAATTTTGAGTGAAAATGATTAAATCTTTACAAAATCCAAACGTCATTTCCCACTCTGATTTAATAGGACTGTCAAACAAACGCTCATGTCCTTCTTGGAGCCAACTCCACAAACATTCAGGCAAAACTGCTACAGAACCAACTTTGATGGACTGGACACTATGTCTGCATGGCTGAAAAGTGTGTCAATCACCAGATCTTGTTTCCTCAATTCTCAAATGGCCAGCGTTCCAGGGAAGACAAAGAAAACATTTCAAAGACACTCTGAAGCTCTCCTTGAAGCACAATATTGACATTCATGGGAGTAACTTGCAACCAATTGTTCAAAATGGTGACAATTTGTTGTTCAAGCTGCATCAGGCTTGTCACAACATCTTAACTATGAGCTAGTGTGGCACCAGACAAGGAAAGAAAAGGAATCAAATCCTACACTCGTTATCTCACCAGCTTGTGAGGTGCCCTATCCCATGTGTCCAAGGATATGCAAGTTGGGAATTGGCCTGTTCAGTCACGAAGGCTCATGACACAAATTTGCAACCGAGTAAAAGTCACCCTTGAATAGAGGGACAGCAGACAACAATGATACACAGTTTCAGAAGGTGCAGACCATATCTGACCAACCACAGTGACAATCTTTGATTATGCAACATCTTCATGGTCACTGAAAAATTCTACAGTGTGCAACTAGATTACCAGAATGCATTCAATAAAGTTCTATTTTAAAGAATGATACTCGAGCTTAAGTATTGAGCCTCTCCAAGGCTCAAATGTGAAGGCAAAATTCTTCAGAGGGCAGATGGATGCGGGGGGCCGGGTGGGGGGGGGGGTGGTGTGGTGGTGGTGGATGGGGTGGCAGCAGGAATTGAGGGCACAGGGATTGCAGATTTTCATAAAAGAATGAGTTAGAGGAATTCATTGGTCTTTGTCATCTGTATTGAACTTTGTGAATGGAGTTATTTCTTCCTCAACAAGCTCCATTCAGAAAATGGCATACTTTCACATCTCCACAATGCTACAGTCGTGATCCTATTATCAGTGCGCCTCTAAAAAAAGCTTAATTATGTGCAAGGCCTAATTTTAAAATGTGTCAGAGGAAATTTGATTTGTCACGTATTAATTTACAGTGAAAAGTATTGTTTCTTGCATGATGGACAGACAAAGCATACCAAACATAGAGAAGGAGAGGGTGCAGAATGTAGTGTTACAGTCATAGCTAGGGTGAACAGAAAGATCAACTTAATACAAGGTAGGTCCACTCAAAAGTCTGATGGCAGCAGGGAAGAAGCTATTCTTGAGTTGGTTGGTATGTGACCTCTGAAAGAGGTACAAGACCGACAAAACCAAAATGCCACGGATGCCGGAGATCTGAAATAAAAACTGCTAGAAAAACTCATCAAGTCTAGCAGCATCTGTGGAGAGCGAAACAGAGTTGATGTTTGAGCCCAATAATACTTTTCTTTGTTCCAATTTGTGAACAGGAAACTCCCATAAACAAAATCTTCCAATGGTCATATATCTGATCTTATCATCATGTTATTGTAGAGAGCAATATTGGTCAAGTCAATGGGGATTAAATCTGCTGTTCCTCTTCAAAATACTGCTATTGAATCTTTAACTTCTGCCTGGGGGAGTGGACTTGGTTTTACAACTCATGCAAAAAAAAAAAAATGGCACTTCTGGGTAGTGCCGTGCTGGTGTGTCAGACTCAATCTATGTGCACAAATCTCTTGAATTGGGCTTGAATCCACAACTTTCTGACTCAGATAAAACTTCTGACTAAAACATGAGAATTCTACCCAGTGAGCCACAACTATGGAGGGAATTTCAGCGTTTAGGGCTCAACAGCTAAAGGAATGGGGGAGAAATTAAAGTCAGGGATGTGCAAGAGACCAGAACCGGATGGTCGTACAGCTAGTCAAGTTCATCGAGTTTGGGAAGGACAGGGCCATGGAGGAATTGAAAATAAGACTGAGAATTTTTTTAAAAATCAAACGTTGCTCAACCAGGAGCTAATGTAGGTCAGTGATCACAGGGATGATGGATGAACAGAGTTTGATGCAAGTTAAGACATGGGAGGTAGAGTTTTGGATGTCTTCAAGTTTGTGGAGGGTGAAAGATGGGAGGTCAGCATCAGATTGGTCAAATCTAGAAGTAACAAATGGATGAGAGTTTCAGCAGTAGACGGGCTGAGGCAGTGGAGGAGTCAGGTCACGTCATGGTAATACAAGTAGGTGGTTCTGATGCAGATAAGTGATCAGAAGTTCACCTTGGGTCAAATAGGACACCAAGGTTGCAAATAAACTAATTCAGCCTTGGACAGCTGCCAGGAAGAGGAATGGAACCAATAGCTAGGGACTGGAGTTTTATTTTATTTGTTCATGGGATATGGGCACTGCTGGAAAAGCCTGCATTTATTGCCCATCTACAATCCTCTTTGAGAAGGCCAACTTGGGGTACGTTAAAAAAAATAAGAGGCTTTTTAATTTTACTTCCATCTGGTTGGCAAATAATTCACCACGTTTACAGAGATTAATATTGATGGTGAAGAAATACTGCAACATTTTGGATATATTTGAGTCTTGACTGGTTCAATTTATGTAGGCAAGAATAAAAGCAAGCAAATTGAGAGCCCGTGCAATTCTGAGCTGAAAAATATGCAGCACAACGGATAAGATGACCCAGTGCCATTTATCAAACATGATGGAATCATTTTCCCTTAGGAAAGTTTATATAAGCGTGAAAAGATATTTATCTTTAAGATAAGGTGACTCATTGATTGAAAAGGGACCAGTATTGAGAGGAGAAGTACTATCTGTGTAAATTACCCATAGCAGAGGGAAAGATAATATCTCATTTATCTCCTGCCCGGCACAAGATTATTTTAATAGCAACACTAAAATTTTAAGTCTGGTTTGTGTGCTGGATCAGCACTCAAGAAATTGACAGGGTGCAAAGCCTGCAAGATAAACGATGGTAGTGCAGTGATGATCCTATACCATTTCAGCATCTTTTCTTCTTCACAGAAAGCCCAATGTGGTGATCTCTCAAGGCCATTTTATGGACCAACAGCTTAAAAGACCAAGACAAATGTTGTACATAATGTCCCCAAAGCCTGCATTAAATGAGTTCCAACTTTTCTTGCTGACTTCTACTTTGCAGGGAACAACAAAATGATGAATTCCATGATCAATTTAACCCAACGTACTTGCCCATGATCAAACATTTCACTCTTTACCATCTCAATATCCTTCTTGCTTTTTCGTCAAGGCACCTTCTTCAACAAAATCGCCTCCTCTCATTACAGCAACCCTCCGTTCTAGCAACAACTGGAACTTGCACGGATGTCTTTCTTGATCTCTCTCCCCAATCTCCAGAATTACATCACAATATTTACTGTCATCATACACGAGACTTACGAGGTTTTCCATCAGGAATTTCTAACTCTGATCGCTTCATAATTTTCCTTCGACAAAACTCTGACCAAGTCCTTCCAGATTTCCAAATTGCTCTCTATTCTATTCGATGCAAAGCTAAAAGTGTGTGTACTTCCAAGCTGAGAAGTGAAATGCAGTGATTATTGATTCAAGTGGGCTTGTAGTTGTGATATAATCTTGTTGTGAAAGGACATGTTTACAACAATATAACTGATTATATTTTACTCAGATGTAATTGGATCTTACTTATCAAGAAAACTGACATTTTTCACAAGCTCACCCAATGTCACTTTTAGACTCTATTAGATTGATATCATCTGGATTCAATTCAACAATCCATTTTTCTATCTCTTCTATCCAAGGGTACTTGAGAGATGATGGGACCACGATCAACAAGGGCCATTCCCTTTGATAGAAGTAGGCCACTGCAATTGCTTGAATGGTTTTCCCAAGCCCCATCTATAAAAAAAAAGTAATATCCTTAGTTATTCTGAAAACAATTCATATTTTTTCATAAAGGTACCAAAGGTAGAACATTAGGAAAATATCAGATTGCTGTATTAGTATGTTACTGGAACTGAAAGTCAATGGGCTTGATGATCAGGTATACATTATTGAAACCGAGATGAATGAAATATAGAAAACCATATTACTGAGGAATCGAAAACTAACAACAGAAAATGAGTGAGAGCTCATGATCGATTTAGTTGATTGCCTATTAATTACTTCAATGAATAGTTCTACATTTCAAATAGTTACTAACTTTCCTTTCCCCATAATCAGAAGTCAATATTTAATAACGACTTTGATTCCTGCTATAGGTAGAGAGCTAGGGGAAGAGAAGAGATTTGGGCTCCAATGTGACTTGTCAAAACAAATATACGGAATGGCCATTGTATCTATTTTACAGTATTTTTAGCAGATACTTTCCTTGTTCATTCCTACATTTACAAATAACTTATTTTAGACAACTTCACCCAGTGTAAGAACGTGTATGTTGGCAGTATGGGACTACATAATAATTAAGAGCATTTTTTGCATCAGATCTTCATACATCATTAAACAGAGGACTGACAGTGGCGAGAATATGGAATTCACTGTCACGTGGGGCGAATGCATTAAAAAGCATTTAGACAGTTACATGGGCATAGAGGGTTATGGGCCAAACATGGGCAATTGGGACTAACTTAGTGGTTAAAAAAAGGGCTGCATGGACAAGTTGGGCCAAAGTGCCTATTTCCATGCTGTAAACCTCTATGACTCTATAATACATCTTTAAGAGCATACTTGATGCAGAAGGGAGAAGGGAATAGAGGAATACGAGGGCAAGGTGGAAGGAGGCAATTAGACCAGTTGAAACCATTTGCACAGCATAAATATTTGCCTAGACTGATTGGGCTGTTTCTATATCCTGAATTCTGTGCACTTTCATTTGGTACATCTTGTTTTGCTCCATCATTGTTTTGAGCCACTAGCAGTTCAAACTGGATGCTGCTTATTTGTTTTAAAAGTATGGTGTCTGCATGTGGTCAAGAGCATCGAATGAAACAAAACAGCACTACATTTAAATTGTTAGGACTGTGTAATATGATGGAGCCTGAAGCATTGTACTTCCTGAGAGCTACCTCCATATAATACTCAAATAAAAGCAAAAAACTGCATGTAATGGAAATCTGAAATAAAAACTGAAAACGCTGGATAAACTCAGCAGGTCTGGCAGCATCTGTGAAGGGAGAAATTGAGTTAAAGTTTCAAGTCCACACGACCCTTCTACAGAATTGGAGGTAGAAATGTAAAATTGTAAAGTTGGAGAGGTAGTGCAGTGTAGAGGGACAGGGTTAGGTTGGAGCAATGGAGGGATTGACAAAGGTGTGATGGACATAAGACAAAGGGCTAGTTAATGGTGCCATTAAAGGTTTGAAGAGTGCTAATAGCGACAAACAGTAAGGTAGCAGAATGTGTTAATAGGAGAAAAAAGGTTAGTGATCAGCGGGAGCAAAATTGAGCAATAAGTGGGGGGGTTAAGGTGGAGGGGCAAAGTTCACAGTCTAAAGTTGTTCAACTCAATGTTGAGATCAGGAGGTTGCAACGTGCCTATTAGAAGATGTGCTGTTCTTCCACTTTGCATTAGGCATCACTTGAACATTGCAGCAGGCCTATGATGGACATGTGGGCATGAGAGCATGATGCCAAGTTGAAATGGCATGCGACCATAAGGTTGGGGGTATGCTTGCAGAGGGAGTGAAGGTCTTCAGTACAGCGGCCAATGTTTATTCTCCCAAATGCAGAGATGGCGGCATTGGGAGCAGAGAATCAGTTGAATGAGGTGCAAGTGAAAGGCTGCGTCATTTGAAAGGAGTGCTTGGGCCCCTGGACAGTAAGGAGGGAGAAGGTAAAGTATAGGTGTTGCACCTTCTGCAATTGCATGGGAAGGGGGATGAAGAACTGGGGGCGATGGAGGAGTGGACAAGGCGTCATGGAGGAAATGGACCATGCGGAATGCTGGCAGAGAACCTTTCCCTGCCCCACTGAACTCCTTTCTTCTTAACTTGACTCAATTCTCACTTCTCTTGTACAGTCACTTCCCACTTACATTCCTCTGATGATCTATGTGACAATTTCCAGTTTCCCTGATCTAACCACCTCTCCATCACTCTAGATGTCCACTCCCTCTGCACCTCCATCCCCCAACAGGAGGGTTTCAGAGCTGTTCACTTCTTGCTCGAGCAGAGCCCCAAACAATCCCCATCCACCACCACTCTCCTCACCTAGCGGAACTTGTTCTATCACTAAATAATTTCTCCTTTAACTTGTTTCAGTTCCTGCAAATAGAAGATGTGGCTATGAGTACCTGCATGGGCCCTAGTTCTACCTGTCGTTTTGCATGGTATGTAGAACATATCTTCTTCCAGTCTTACTCAGGCCCTCTCCCACAACTCTTTCTCCATTACATCAATGATTATAAAACGGTGCTACTTCATGCTCTCATCGAGACCTAGAAAATCTTTTATCAACTTAGCTTCCAATTTGCACCCCTCTCACGCCTTAACATGGTCCATCCCTGTCACTTCCTTTCCTTCACTTTTTTGCCTCCGTGTCATTACCAAACCAATGACACACATAGCTATCTTGACGACAGCTCGTCACACCTCGGTCCCTGTAAGGACTCCATCCCATTCTCCCAGTTTCTCCACCTCTGCCGCATTTTCCACTATTAGCGTTCTTCAGTCCTTCATGGTACCATTTACACACCCCTTTCTCTTATGTCCAAGACACCTTTCTGCCCCACCGCCCATGCATGTCTCTCCAATTCTTTACATTTCTACCCCTCTTTAGGTCTATAGAACACAGTCATATGGACTCCACAGCGTCCCACTTATGCAGTAGAACAATGTTGGCAGAAAACAAGATGCAACATCAAGAAACATTTTCACAGCAGGTTGTTGTGATCTGTAATGCACTGACCGTAAGAGTGGTGAAGGCTAATTCAAAAGTAATAAATTATTGAAGGGGAAACAACCTGCATGGTTTGGAGCAAAAGCAGGAGGAATGAAACTAATTGGATAGCCCCATCAAAAAGCTGGCAAAGGCGCAATGGGCCAATAGCATCCTTCTGTGCTGCAGCATTCTATGACTCTATGCTGATGGAAAGACTGCAATCATACAGGCCAGCACAGGGCAAGCAGAATGAAGCTCACTTTGATAATAGATTGTGTGGCCAAGATGAGGAATTTAGCCAGATTAGCTAAAAAATTATTGGTCTCTATAATCTCACATCTGCGGGGTCAATCTGGAGAGAAACAAATGAGAAAGTAAACATGTAAAAAAAGCTGACGATTACTCATCTTTCTAAAACTAAGTAGAAACTTCATGGCCTGGTTATAAAATAGTTTAAAAGTCATTGTCAAGAGAAGTTCAAATCTGGTTACTGTGTAACGCTGGGCTTTACTATCATGTCAGATAATAACTCTTGGGGTGGGGAGAGCAGTCAAAGAATCCCAACTACATGTAAAATAAAAATTCAATTTTCAAGAACAAGATCGCACTGTGCAAAAAATGGTTGAATGACAAAGAAAATAATTCCAGCTCAGTGACAGCTGTTGTCAAGTGAACCTATCTTATGACCCAATAAGATTGAGCTGTACACTGTGGTGACCAATGTTATAAAAATATGACCTCTCCATGCAGGCTGCAGATCAGAGATAGGTGTATTGCAAAACATATTTACAAACTGGAATGATATTTGATGAAGTATTACTTTCAATGTAAAGAGGAAACCAGGGAAATTTATTGCATGTTTTGCAACTAGATGTTGACTGAATAAGTACCTTACTGCAGTGATAAATCTTTTACTCACATCAAACTGAGGAAGAAAAAGTTTCAGTTGAAAACATTTTCAGTGATTTGACTGGTTCATATACTTGCTGTTGATTCTCAAATGTAGTTGAGTAGTTTTTGAAAAAAACAACACACTTTCTTTGACAATTTGGTCATTGCTAATTGTTGGAGTCCCCTCCATGGAACATGGCTCTGTAGTGGCTTGCCAATCAAGGTCAGAAGACTATGGTAATCTATAGCCCCATTTATACTCCAAGATGCGCCCTATTACCATTTAATACTCTCCAACACTTCTATAGTTGCTTCAACAATAATACTCTAATCAAAACTCCTGGTAATCAGCTTTTAGTTGTAGAAAATTCATTTACACTTCACTCTCTCAATGCAGCTTGCCAGTGAATGACCCAACAGAACACTGGAGGGAGAAATCATCAAGGAGGGGAAAGCAAGGGAGACAATGGGCTGTAATGCATTAATTGCAAACTACAGCCAAGGCTTCTGGCAGATGATCAGGCCTCTGGGGGAAAGAGGATAAGAATGGAAACAGAACGTTAAAGAGAACAGCACAGGTAAATTTAGTTCTAACAAGAAATGTTTTGACATGGTTTTGATTATACATTTCAATTACTGACCAAAAAGTGATTTCCAAAAGAAGTTGGATTTTTTGGTGCAATTTCATTGTTAAAGATTAAGCTAGCCAGGCAAATCCAAATTTTTATTAAGAGTGAATCCAAGTACGTACACAAACACATCAGTAGAAATTTTCTGGAGGAGGTGTAAATTTTGTGTTTGCCAATTAAATGCAAAGAGCCTTGAATAAATTTATAAAATTAACTGGTCACTGTACTGCAGGAAATGTGATAAAACTGCACTATTGTTCTTACTACCACAATTGTGTATTCTTCACGGTGATGTTCACAGTGAATTGCAGGCTACACTTCTATAACAGTAGGGTGTTGTACCCTTACAACGCACAACTATTATCAGGGTCACCAACGTTCGTGACTGAACAGGTTTTACTGTCTGAGGTTTTTGGATTTATAATCAATATTTGCAGGATTTAATTCCATGACTGACCTTTTTTCTAGACATTATTCTGCAAGTTCTTTACCTGTAAATGCAATTCTTGCCTTTTACCTCTTTCAAAATGCTGGAAATATGTAACATGGAGCAGACTAGGAGGTGGTATGATTTATTTACAGCATTACAATTCCACCCAAGGACTAAAGCACAATGAATATCCTTACCTCATCAGCAATCATGCACCTAAAAAAGGAACAAAAGACAAACTGTAACATGTGAAAGACCAATGCAGAGAACAGCTGTTTAAATATTCACAGGTCTCAAATAGGTACTGTATTTTTGATTTGGTTATATTAAAAATCATCTTTTTCCCAATCAACGCTTAAACTGTTACTTTTTGACCCAAATCATATTACAAGGCATTGCATTAGAATATACTCATCATTTTTTTCATATAGCAAAAACACAAAATGTTATGTTAAATCACTCTCAAAGACAAGAGCAGCCTATGATCATCTGGGACAATGGGGACTTTACCTTTACTGAATTGGACCAAACTGAATTTAGCTAAAGCAACAGAAGGAACCAAATGACCTCGATTATAAACACGATTCTGTGAAATTATGCAAAATCTCCTAAAACTGCTATATGTATCCAAGCTATGCTGAATTATTAAAAATACAGAGCTCAAGCCAAACAAAAACAAAAAGGATTGCAGATTTTAGTTACAGGAATATTGCCAGAAAAGTGAAGTACTCCAAAAGAGATTGGACAGGTTGGGTTATTTTCCTTGGAACAAAGGAGGATGAGGGGTGACTTGACAGAGGTGTATAAAATTATGAGGGGAAGAGATAGAGTGAACAGGATAAGTTTGCTGCCCTTGGTGGAGAATTCTAGAACCAGGGGACATAGGTTCAAGGTAAGTGGCAGCAGGTGTAGAGGGGACTTTAAAAGCAGTTACTTTTTTTTTTACACAGAGGGTGGTGGTTATCTGGAATTCAGTGACCGATTAGATGGTGGAGGCAGAGACCTAAACTCTTTGAAAAAAACCTGAAGCTGCACCTTAAGTGCTGAAAGCTGCTATGGGCCGGATGCAGGAAGGTGGGATGAGAAAAGGGCGTCCTTGGGCTAGCATGCACAAGATAGGCTGGATGGCCTCCTATGCTGTAACTTTTCTATGGTACTGACATTTTTCAAGAGGAATCCGGAACGTAGTTGGAAAATATTCTTTCTCCCAACTCAGAAATTATTAGGTTACTGAAAACTGTAGTGATTTCACCAAACATTAGAGAATGACAGAGCTAGGTACTTTGGGATACCACTGTATGCCCTCAACTATCAAAGGAAATATATTAGCTGAGAAAAACAGTTGAGTGCTTTAACAAAATGTGCTTTGAGAGGGTAGGGAGGGAAGATGTTAGGCGAGAAACTGCAAAAAAGATCGGGGTCTAAAGCTGTGGTGGTTGGGAGACAGAAAGCAGTGGAGAAAAGGCAAGGATGGAAGCAGTGGAAACAAATGCACGATGGTCCTGACCTCAGATGAAGAAGTGCATGAATGTCTCATCTTTGGTGTTTGAAATGAACAGGCTAGAGAGATGTTAAGCACCAGATGACTCAGTGGAATGGTAATGGAATCTGTGCCTATGGCAGCTGACACATGGAAACACCTTCATCTGAAAGTTCTCCAAGCAACATCCCATCCTGACTTGGAACTATATTGCTGTTCTTTCAATGCCGCACAATCAAAGTCCTGGAACTTTTCCCACTAAGTGTGTGCACTTGCATCAGATGGACTGTAGGGTTCAAGGAGGTGTCTCGCCACCACCCTCTCAAGGCATTAGGGATGTACAACAAATTCTGGCCTTGCCAGCGATGTCTATATCTTAAACAAATAAAAATTATTTTCTAGGATGAAAAATTAACAACTGTTTTCTTGTTTCTTTTCCATACCCATGTCAATTTGCAAACAAACAGTTACAAACATGAACACAATATATTTAGTACTAGCCTAATTTTATTGGTCAATTTTATTTTTACCATGTACTAAAAATGGTTTGAGTGCTAAACAACAACTAAATACTTATCTGAATATAATCTTCAATTTTATTTAGATTATAGATGTCTGCACATTTGTTGTTAAAAATGGTCAAGTAAATATATGCTGCAATATATGCCAGCAAACTGCAAAGAAATTTGGCTGTAAGTAACAAAGTCATTCTTGTTTCTGAGATTCTTAAGAAACTCGCCTTCTTGCAGCAGGATCTGGTACAGGCGAGTTGGAGACAAGACAAGGTCAGCAAGGGCAAAGAGAATTAGGAATTTTGAGGACACAAAGTTAACATCTAGTATCATCACTGGCGGCTGCACATATCAATGGGAAACAGAAGGACCACAATGCCACAGTGGGCAGGGGATGAAACTACAGTTTGCAAGTTTAGACAGACAAGAGATTTAAAATCTGGGCATACGGATTTGAAATTTTTGATTGAGGTAGATCGTGCAGATTTGCATTCAATCCATCAGCAGTCTAGCTTTCCGGCAAGTTAGAAAGAATTAAACACTGGCTGATCTGTACCATATTTAAGATTGTAAGATCAGAGATGTATCTACCACAGGCATCAAGCATAACATAGCAACGACACTTCAGCGGACCTCCTTATTTTGCTCAAAGTGCAGCATTAGTTTGTAACTAATCAATTTGGATCTTATTAAATAACTATTTTGTGTTTTAACCATCACAATCATTGTAAGAAACCAAAGGTTGAAAAAAAAAACTTGACAAAACACCTTTATTCTTTTGTAGGCCAACGCAAGAGTAATTTTAGACCCAACTCATTCTTTGTGTGCTGAGGCAATAGTCTACCACAAAAAAAAATAGGTTACCACAGCAACCAAAACAAAGTCTTCACAGTAGTCTGAGAATTACAAGGCTCAAACTGGGATATATTTCCACTTAGTGTTATTTTACACAGCATGTTCCATTGAGGACACGTACTGAATGTACCATAATGGAGGTCTGAATATAACACTAGCTGCCAAGCAAAATTACAACCAATATTTCAAATATCACTGGCCAGCATTCCAATCACCATTACAATTGCAAATTCACAATGAACAGCTTTGAATCCTAGTTTGATCATCTTGGTCCTCGGATTATTTTGATTTTACTTAAGAAAAATGACAATATTCTCAGAGGTTACAGGCACCACTAAATAATATTACTGAAAGTAATTACAGTTGAATCCTTTGGATACAGGTTTGTATTGAATGCCTTTGTTTTTCATTCATTGGACATGGACGGCGCTGGCCGGCCAGCATTTATTGCCCATTTCGAGTTGCCAGAGGGCAGTTGAGAGTCAACTAGTGTTGTGGCTCTGGAGTCACATATAGGCAGACCTGGCAGATTTCCTTCCCTAAAAGGATTTTAGTGAGCCAGAGGGGTTTTCCTGACAATCAACAATGGTTTCATGGTCATCTGCAGATTCTTAATTCCAGATGTTTTTTTACTGAATTCAAATTCCACCATCTGCCATGGTGGAGTTTGAACCCGGGTCCGCAGAACATTAGCAGAGTTTCTGGATTAATTGGCCTACTGATAATACCACGAGGCCATTGCTTCCCATCATCTCAACATCTTATAGTAGAAGACAGGCATTTGTGCTCCATTTCCATAGATGGAGGGAATGGCAACTTCACAGTAGAGTAAATTTAAGAACCTACTGGGCTTTCTCTATTTCCATGAAGAAACGAAGTCAGCAGCAAGCATTACGTATTTAAAATAATTAATGCTGGACTTGTGAAACTGGCAATGAAGTTTTAATTTTAAATATTCAAAACATAGTTTTTAAAAAATGAATTCTCACGTTTTGTATTTCTGCAGAGCCTGACACAATTAAACAAGCTTCAGTCAATGCTTTACATTTCAATGATTGACATTCAGATATAAATCTCTATCTTTGTAAAGGGAATCTAAATAGATTGGAATCAACAACAATAACTGGGTGAAGCCAGTCCAAACAGGGAGCGTGAAATAAAAATAAAATGCTGGAAATACTCAGCAGGTTATGGCAACGTCTCTGGAGAGTGTTAACTTTTCAGGTTGATGACCTTCCATCAGGATTTTGTCCCCCCATCAGACTTTCATCAAATCAGGAGCATGCTGTATTTGTAACATGTCTCAAGTGCCTCTCCTTGTTGAAGAGAGGCAAATACATGGCAGGCACTTTACTGACAAGATTTTGTCTTGAAATAAGAATAGAACTAAGGAAGTTAAAATGGAAAGCTTGACTGTCAAACATAGAAATGGAACAGTAGTGGGGGAAACATTAAGCTGTCATCACGAGAGTCCCAGGCAAATATTTCCCACTAAAAAGAACAAACTAGCCAGTAATAATGTTGCACGATGGATGAAGAAATTAGGGCAAAACTAAAGGAAGAAAAATAAGTACACAGACAAAAGGTGAGAATACGAGTTCAAAAAGGTTACAAAAGATGCAAAATAAGCCAAAGAGAAACTGCAAAATTAAGTTACCAAATCTGAAAAGATGATATTAAACAGAGAAATAAGTAATGAAGTAAATCAGAAAAGGGATAGGAAAAGGACAACCAAGGAATGCACACAATAGTCTCACAGACAGTGAGGGCAAATGACTAATATTGAACACTTTGCCTTGCTAGTAACCATGGAGAGCAACATGGTAGACATGACATTAAAAAAACAAGCATATAAAGACATTTGAAATAGAAAGGGCAGAAATAATTGATGCACTATAAACACAATAGCTTGTGAAGTTACTTAGGAGATTGCAATGACAAGTAAATTGAACACTAGGCAGTGTTACCATTCACATGGGGTAACCATAAACCAAAACAATTAAATTTGCTGAATGACCCCAAATGAAAAATATTTCACTTTGTTAATGGCCACCCAGTTATTAACTGGAAAAAATGAAGCTACAAGATTACACAATTTAAAATAAATTAATTTGACTACAGCAGAATCAGGGCAAGCAAACACTGCTAAATAAACCCTTTGCTAACCACCATGCCCTCACACCCAAAATTTGACACATCAGGTTCTTGAAGATTACCCACTTACTTGGGACCAAATCTAAATTTTTCCTCAACTGCTTTGTAAGGTCTGGGACTTGAGCCCAAATCCGATATTCACTTGCAATCATTTCAAGAGATAATTAGAAACACCACTGGTTTCCAATAGCTCTATTCCCCTGTTCCAAGGCTGTTTCACAGCCCCTGGCAAACTTATTTTCTCCGCAAGGTTCCTAGCTGAACTGCTAGTTTTCACTAAAGGTTACTGTAGTTCCTTCCTCTCGCTCCAAGCTAGGCAAATCTTCCAGCCTCGTTTCCCTTGTACATTCTTTCTCCAAACTAAGTGCAAACATCTACACACATTTCACATGGTGAACTATATAGTTAGTGCTTTCTCTGTTCAAGGTGCAGGCCTGGCTAACATTTATCTGTTTTGCTTAATCGACTTGGTGAGCTGCAAATTATTGAAGACCACAGCTGAAAACCAGACAAATTCAACAAAGAAACCTCCCCAATCCGAGAGCCAATCTGCATAGCAATATGGCATACTTGGGACTTTCCAAACAGAACCTAATTCATGGTTGATATCTTCTGAAAAATACCCATTCTTTTGGCATCTCCGAGCTATTCATACAGCTTTCCAGGTGTGATGATGTGCCTTTAAGACTCATTTTTCTTTGCAAATCCTTGAAGCAGTTCCTTTGCATGACTTGCTATGTGTAGATATTTGCACTTAGTTTGGAGAAAGAACGTACAAGGGAAAAAAAGAGGCCGTAATGTTTGTAGCTGGTGTCCTCATTGTTGCTGAAGCAATATAACAGACCTCATGTTTATTATTAATCTGGACTAATGCAATGTTCTGGGATTTTATGAATCTTTTGGAATTGCTGGGTGGAGCATGATTGACAAATCAGGTGATGCACGCACGCACAGAGAAGTCCAAGGTTTTAGTTTCATTTTTCTCAGATGCAAGACAGAAAGCAGTGGCTCGTTTTCCCCATTTTCTGGAGTTGAAAATTCTGCTGTAAGTTGCTAGCTAGAAGCTGGGGGAGGCAGGCAGTGTCTCTGTCTCTCTCTTCAGAGGCATGCTGAAAGTTCCAGGACTGGGGAGCCTCAGTTTTAATCCAACATGCAAAGGACCAATTCACAGCAGGTGTTAAAAAGCTGCAAAGTCAAGCATCATGTGAACACACTTGCATTTTGTGCCCAGTCTAGAAAGGGATGCATCTTTGTTGGATGTTGTTTGACTTTGGAACATCATAGCTGTTAAGGTTTGTACTATATCATGGTTGATTCTTCTAAGTGGTAAAGGTTATGCTATTTTTGTCTTATATTTAACTGTGTTCTTAAATAAACTTTGTTTGCTAAAAGCTTCCTAGTGGGTCACTTGAATCATATCTGGAGCGAAACACCTTATATTCACCGGTGCTAAATGCAAAAAAAACTTAGGGTCTAGGCTAACTTCATAAAACACCTTGGAGTTTCTGGCCTGGGTCATAACATTGGTTTCAGACATTTTTATCTAGTTTGCTCAGAGCTTCAATCTCCCTTGTAGATAAAAAAAACACTCTTCGAGAATGACTTGCTTTTTCTTCTCACAAGCATTCTGTGTTCTTCTTCTGTCGCTGCCTGCTTTAGTTTTGAATCTGTATCCGTACCTTCAACCCCTCTTCCTTTGATTGTAGCTCTCCTTCTAGCCTGTCAGCCATACGGCTTCTGGTCTTAACTTCCTGCCCATTGGTACTACCACGAGGTCACATGGACCAGTATTTCTTCAAGAAAATTGCAATTGATCCCAACTCTCAAAAGGTCCTTTTCAAATATTCTTAAAAGCAATTACAGGTTCCACAGAAATTTTAAAGTAATTACAAATTTTCCTTAGTACATTGACCCAGGAACAACGGTCATCACAACAGAAAATAAAGCAGTTTAAATATCAGACTAAAGGTGCAGACTGAAAGGCACAGGGTGCTAATCTCACAACTCTTTCATTTGCAATTTCCATTAATTGAAAATATGTTGATGAAAATTATCACAAATACTAAAGAAAAAAATAGCAAGAGATACTTTAGACAATTCGCATTTCAGAATCAGCAATATTCTGTTGGGAAAAAAAAAAGAGTAGGTGGTTTTAAAATGTATGCATGTAATACAAGTTAAATATATTAAATTGCAAATAATGCAGCTGAATTGTACCAAGTCCAAGTTAATAAAATCCGAATGTCAGACAAGAGTCAAAAAGCATCACAATCTTATTACTTCTTGATACTCCCAGGATACTCCCCCTCAGCTATGAGTCAGCTTTCTAGCTCACCCACAACATTAATTTCCCCTCCTACATACAAAGCCCAAACACTGCGGATCAGAAATTTCTTAAATCTCCATTTCAAAATGGATCAGTATTTTTTGACCACGTTCCAAATAAATTACATGTAGATACATAAAGGTATAGGACAGAGATCTACGTAGGCAAATCTTTTGTTACAATTACAGTTGGTGTTGTGACTGGGTGGGAAGATTCCTGAATTGAACTGGTAACTTTCACTTTTCTTTTTTTTAAAAAATAAAACAGAGGAACAGAGTCACAAGAGCACTCATTTGTCTTAATATGAAAAAACATTTATTGAACATGAAAAAAATAGTTTATAATACAAGACTCCTTTACTTCCCCCTTAGCTTAACAACGACACACAAGTTTAAGAATTAACATAATCTCCAGCCACAATGGTTTCATGCTTTGGCACATGCAAGGTGACTGTGGTCAATTACACACTCCTAATCATAGAATCCCTACAGTGCAGAAGGAGGCCATTCGGCCCCATCAAGTTTGCACCGACCACAATCCCACCCAGGCCCTATTTCTGTAACCCCACATATTTACGCTGCTAATCCCCCTGACACTAGGGTCAATTTAGAATGGCCAAATCAACCTAACCCACACATCTTTGGATTATGGGAGGAAACCGGAACACCCGGAGAAAACCCACACCGACACGGGGAGAATGTGCAAACTCCACACAGACAGTGACCAGAGACCGGAATTGAACCCAGGTCCCTAGCGCTGTGAAGCAGCAGTGCTAACCATTGTGCCACCCTGTGGCCCCAGATTCCTCTGCAATATCTCTCTGAACCCAAGATAGTGTCTCTGGTTTTCTCCTCAGAATTGCCCCAGAGGATTGTCACGAGTGTTTTGAAACTCCATTCCCAAAGACACTTTGAAACCTTCTCTCCTTGTAATACTTTCACTTGGCGATTTGCATTCCAAAATCCAGTCCAGGATTTTCAAATTACACTTTTAAACAAAGATTCCGCTCCACTTTTAACAGCGGTTCAAGTCCAGGATTTTACACCAACCCCTTTAGGATTTCATTGTCTTGACTGTTGTCCAAACGGTTCACAATTGCTTTAACTCTCAATCCCAGACTCTTATTACGTGACGTCAAACGTTTTTATCTACCTCTGAAGGTCTGCTATCCCATTTTCAATCTACTTAATGCAATTGTCTCTTCAATTCAGAGCACTTGTTTACTCTTCTTTGCATCCTTCTGAACAATGCCTTAGTCGCTGTTCAGTTAGTTTCAGTTGTCTGAAACATTCTTTCTGTCCCAATTCCCTGGTTATCTGGACTGTATCATGTTCTTTAGGAAGCTTGCATCCTTGCAAATCCCTTGTTCTGTTCAGCTTCTTCTGGCAGAATTGAAAGCTTCCTCAGTGGTCTATTTCCAACAGCTTCCAGTTTAAACTAAGAACAAAAGGAAAGCCCCCTGTAGTGGGGAAATTTCAAGAGGTGGCCAATTGTGTCTTAAACTAAGACAAATCAAAACTCACAAGGCAAATATCTCTGTGCAAAAGACGTAACGATATTTAACAAAAACAAAACAAGACAATACAAACATACAGCCAACCGGAGTATCACAAAGGGTTAAATAGCTCTAAGGACAGAGCGACAGAACCTCGCTGAAAGATCTGAAGTACAGAGTCAAATACAGATCAATTACCTGGTATTCGAGGCAAGGTACTAACATGGATTGACGATTGGCTGTCAGACAGAAGGCAGAGAGTTGGGATAAAAGGTTCTTTCTCAGAATGGCAACCGGTGACAAGTGGTGTCCCGCAGGGTTCAGTGTTGGGGCCACAGCTGTTCTCTTTATATATTAACGATCTAGATGACGGGACTGGGCGCATTCTGGCCAAGTTTGCCGATGATACAAAGATAGGTGGAGGGGCAGGTAGTATTGAGGAGGTGGGGAGGCTGCAGAAAGATTTAGACAGTTTAGGAGAGTGGTCCAAGAAGTGGCTGATGAAATTCAACGTGGGCAAGTGCGAGGTCGTACACTTTGGAAAAAAGAATAGAGGCATGGACTATTTTCTAAACGGTGACAAAATTCATAATGCTAAAGTGCAAAGGGACTTGGGAGTCCTAGTCCAGGATTCTCTAAAGGTAAACTTGCAGGTTGAGTCCGTAATTAAGAAAGCAAATGTAATGTTGTCATTTATCTCAAGAGGCTTGGAATACAAAAGCAGGGATGTACTTCTGAGGCTTTATAAAGCACTGGTTAGGCCCCATTTGGAGTACTGTGAGCAATTTTGGGCCCCACACCTCAGGAAGGACATACTGGCACTGGAGCGGGTCCAGCGGAGATTCACACGGATGATCCCAGGAATGGTAGGCCTGACATACGATGAACGTCTGAGGATCGTGGGATTATATTCATTGGAGTTTAGGAGGTTGAGGGGAGATCTGATAGAAACTTACAAGATAATGAACGGCTTAGATAGGATGGACGTAGGGAAGTTGTTTCCATTAACAGGGGAGACTAGGACGCGGGGGCACAGCCTTAGAATAAAAGGGAGTCACTTTAGAACAGAGATGAGGAGAAATTTCTTCAGCCAGAGAGTGGTGGGTCTGTGGAATTCATTGCCACAGAGGGCTGTGGAGGCCGAGACGTTGAGCGTCTTCAAGACAGAAATTGATAAATTCTTGATTTCTCGAGGAATTAAGGGCTATGGGGAGAGAGCGGGTAAATGGAGTTGAAATCAACCATGATTGAATGGTGGAGTGGACTCGATGGGCCGAATGGCCTTACTTCCGCTCCTATGTCTTATGGTCTTATGGTCTTAATTATATATTTTTTCCTAATCAAGAATTCCATCTTTCATTAGCTTAAAAATCAATTCCATTCAACAGCTATCAATACAAATCTCGGTCAAGTACCATAACCAACCATAACATACTTAATAGCATGGTCATATCATTTGTCCAACTGATCCCGGACATATTCTCCCCTCTTAGCACTAACTACATCCCTGTCGCCTGGTAACAGCACACACTACTTCAAGGTCAAAATGGACGCTCCCACTGGCTAACTGACAAGTTGAATAGAAATGTGTTCCTGCGTCCAGGGTCATATCTATCCTTGTGTCTGGGCAATGAATGCATCTATTCATTAAGTGTTGCATAATATGTCCCCTTAGGAATTCACCCAATAAGACTTGTTCACTAACTTGTTCCCAGACCTTTGGCTTTAAACTATTGACTTGTTCCACCATGCCTTTTGGTAACTTTGCATGACTAAAGTGTACAATACATTAAAAATATCAGCATATATATGTTTTAAAATAATTACTTGTTTTGATTCCCTTATTGCATTCACACATGTAAGCTGTTTGTGTTAGTTTGCCCAATAATCATTTAACTTTATGGATTTCTTATCCTTTGAAAGATGACATTCTGCCTATAAACCTTATTAGCTTGTTAGGAATCCCCTTCCACACCCCCTCTCTGCGTAGTGGGACTCCAGTTGTTAAGCAACATCCTGCAACTATATTATTCTTCACACCATAGCCTTCTCGAAGCACAATAGAAACAACACACCACCCACACAGTTCAGCATGAATTTAACTATATGTTCCTTCCAGGCAGAAACATTAAACCCACCTAAAACCAGATCTTATTTCTAAGGTTTACCATTAAAAACATGGTAAACAAGCTTTATTTTCCCAACAAATATTGCAAATCATAAATGGCTGTTGACACTACTGTAGTGAAACATTAAAAAAATACTTTAAAGGACAAGTATGAACCATGCATACATTGGTCTATATTTATAACTTGCATTCATATATTTTAAATGTAAACTGAGTTCCAAGATCAAGGAACCACAAATACGGTAGGCATAAAGAAAATAGACGCCAAGTGTCTGAGTGAGGAAGGAATATCCAAAGAATGGGCCCAAACAAGGGTTTTGAGGAAGGTTTATGGACTGGAGAGAAGGGAAGAAGAGAGAGGTTTCAGGAGGGAAGAGCACTAAGCATTAGAACCAAGTTGGCTGAATGTTTTACATCTAAAGGGTAGAAGGATACTCATGAGGGTTGGAGCATTCAACAGGGAATATAGGACTGAAGGGAAGCACAGAGCTGTTATGAGTTGATAGGCTTTTGAGTTGATAGGCAAGAATAATGATTTGAATTTGATACATTGTAAAACAAGAGAGGAAAGGATTGATTGAAATGCAAGAGAACTCTAATTTGTGTAAAAGGTATATAATGAGTAAAAGTTTCTTCTTTGGGCACAACAGGTGACCTAGGCACAAATTTCACTTAACGCTTCACAAGTTTTAATAAGTTTTGTTTGCACAGGATTCCAGTCAAACACACTTGCATATTGCTGAACATAAAATCTTCCATGAACCAGCTTAACTGTGCAGCTTTACAGAAGTTTTAAAAAGGTTGGTATAAAAATATTCCTCGATTACTTTGAAGGTGGATTTACAGTTTTATTAATGGTGCTTAAAATGGATTCATCACAAAAAAAAGTTTTTAATTCAGATTTTGTTTACTGCCTGTGAGTACAGAAAACGTGCTTGAAAAGATAATGCCGAGAGACTGACAGCTTTTTCCTCAGGGCCGAAGATTATTTGCCAAACCAAAATCATGAAAACTCAGGTTCGAAGACAATGGCCAACGTGAACTGCAAAGGTTTGTCTCCCCCAAGTGCTAACTCCTTCTTGTCGCACAATGTTGTCTTAGTTAATGCATTTAAGATAGGCCTTCTCCCATCTCATTTCACCACCTCTTTCAGCTCTGTTCCTACATACATCCAGCAATTATTGCCTCACAGACTTTCTGCGAAACACTTTCAGGTCTGTCAGAAATATGCTGGGATAACTTTTATTGCTGGACCAAGGATCATTTCCAGAATGCAAGAAGCTTTTGGAGTATGAAATGCAGCAACAGAAGATATTATATACTTCTGCACCACGCGTCTGAAAGGAACATCTTGCTCATCTCTATGTGCCTACCCAGGGCCAAACTTTCTCAAATGCAGACAAAATATCCATAATGCTAACCCATTCTTAATCAAACTACAATATGTCACACAAAATTGATTTATGGCAGGAATTTACAATTTATTTTCCATGGACACAAGCTACTTCAAAATTGATCTTTTGCTGTCTACAGGGCAGAAAAAAAACAAATATATAGAAGATGGTGGCATAGTGGCAATATCATCAATCCAACCAAAGCGAATGCACTGGGGACATGGGTTCAAATCCTACCACAGCAGCTGGTGGAATTTAAATTAAACTGATAAATCTGGAAACCACAGAATATTTCCAGTGCAGAAGGGAGTCATTAGGCTGATCGAGTCTTCACCAGCTTTCTAAAAGAGCATTCTACCTAATCCAACTACCCCGCCTTTATCCTTGTAACCTCGCACATTCTCTTTTCAGATAGCAGTCCAATTTCCTTAGAATACTTTCGATTGAATTTGCTTCCACCACTCTTTTCAAGAAGTTCATTCCAGACTCTAACCACCCTCTGGCTGAATATTTTTCCCCCCTCATATCATTTCCACGTCTTTTGCCCATTATTATTTTGAACCTATGCCCTCTAGTTCTTGATGTGCTTGAGTGGGAGAACAGTTGATCACTGTTCAACTTGTCCACACCCCTCAGGATCTTGAATACCTCTCTCAAGTCTCCCTTCAGTCTTTTCTCCAAGGAAAAGAGACCCAACCTCCCCAAACTATCCTCACAGCTAGTTTTTTTATCCCTGGAAGCATTCTTGTGAATCTCCTCCGTACTCACTTTAATGCTTCCACATCCTTTCTCAAGAATGGTACCCAGAACTGGATACACTACTCCAGATGAGGCCTAACTAATGTCTTATCCAAGTTCAACATGGCCTCCTTACTCTTTGATGCGCTATTCAGACACGAGGCTCGAAGCTCAGTAAATGAAGGCTTTTATTTACTGTTAATGAAGCTACCAGAACTTATATACACTATCCCAGACTGAAGGGGTCCCGGCCAGAGCAGGGACTCTTATACCTCTCCCAGGAGGCGGAGCCCGACTGGGATGTGCCACAACACTACAATACAAAGGTGTAACAACCCCACCCTAACCCAACAGCAACAATAGCACAATCCAACAGTAACATATGTACATCCTTGTAGTTCTGGCCAGCCCCTGGCTCAGCACTATCCAGTGGGAACCAACGATGGTTCACCACATTCACCCCTCCTTTGAAAACAAAGGCTAGCGGGGTACAAAAAAACCAGAATAAAATGTCAGCAGTCTATAAGTTCAGACGGTCAGGGGGACCGCACCGTCGTTGTGACCTCCTCAATACCGGCGGTGACACCGGAGTAGGCACTTGCGGTGGCGTTCTCCCCAAAACGGCGTCCAGCTGTTCTTCCACGGACTCACAGGCCGGTTGACCCTGAGGTGACGGTAGTCCAGGGGATCCTGACACGCCCTGCAGTGGCGACCATCTTCTGGGCTCAGGCAAGCTGTACATGGGAGTAAAATGGTTAAGCAATGGTCCCGATGCTGCCCGCGCCGTGTCCGGGGAAGAAATAGGAGATAATGGGTTTGTTACTGGGGGTATGGGAGCGACAGGGGTTGCTACGTCCCCTGCTGGCGCCAGGTCTCGGATCGAGACAGTGTCCTCTCGCCCGTCAGGGTATGCCACATAGGCATACTGAGGGTTGGCATGGAGGAGATGGACCTGGTCGACCAATGGGTCGGACTTGCGGGCCCTTACATGTCGCTGCAGGAGGACGGGTCCTGAGTACGTCAACCAAGACGGTAAAGAGGTCCCCGAGGAAGACTTCCGAGGGAATGAGAACATCCTCTCGTGGGGAGTAGCATTGGTTGCCGTACACAGGAGGGAGCGAATAGAATGGAGCGCATCAGGAAGCACCTCTTGCCAACGGGAGACCGGAAGACCTTTTAACTTCAACGCCAGTAAGACAGCCTTCCAGACTGTAGCATTCTCGCGTTCTACCTGTCCATTACCCCTAGGGTTGTAACTCGTGGTCCTACTAGAGGCAATCCCGTATGAGAGCAGGAATTGCCGCAAGTCATCGCTCATGAACGACGAGCCCCTGTCGCTATGGATGTAGCTGGGGTACCCGAACAGAGTAAAAAGATCACGGAATGCCTTGATCACCGTGGCAGCGGATGTATCCGAGCAGGGAACAACAAAAGGGAACCGAGAGTACTCATTGATGATATTTAGAAAGTACACGTTCCGATCTGTTGAGGGAAGGGGGCCCTTAAAATCAACACTCAGTCTCTCGAAGGGACGAGTGGCCTTGACTAAATGTGCCCGGTCAGGTCGGTAAAAGTGCGGTTTGCATTCCGCGCAAATCCGACAGCTCCTTGTTACCGACCTGACGTCCTCCACCGAGTAAGGCAGGTTGCGGGCTTTTACAAAGTGGTAGAGCCGAGTGACCCCAGGATGGCACAGATCATTATGGAGGGCGTGCAAACGGTCCTCCTGAATACTAGCGCATGTTCCACGCGAGAGGGCATCCGAGGGCTCATTGAGTTTCCCTGGACGATACATGATATCGTAGTTATAAGTGGAGAGTTCAATTCTCCACCGCAAGATCTTGTCATTCTTGATCTTGCCCCTCTGCGTGTTGTTAAACATGAACGCCACGGACCGCTGGTCCGTGATCAGGGTGAACCGTTTTCCCGCCAAGTAATGGCGCCAGTGTCTGACGGCCTCCACAATGGCCTGGGCCTCCTTTTCCACCGCTGAATGCAGAATTTCGGGGCCTTGGAGGGTGCGGGAAAAAAATGCGACGGGCCTGCCCGCCTGGTTAAGTGTGGCGGCCAGGGCAAAATCAGATGCATCGCTTTCCACCTGAAAGGGGATGGACTCGTCTACCGCGTGCATCGTAGCTTTCGCAATGTCGGCTTTCAACTTATCGAAGGCCAATCGGGCCTCTGGCGTTAGGGGAAAAGTCGTGGACTTAATGAGCGGACGGGCTTTGTCCGCGTAGTTGAGAACCCACTGCGCATAATAAGAGAAGAAGCCTAAGCATCTTCTCAGTGCTTTTGCACTAGCGGGCAAGGGAAGTTCAGCAAGGGGGCGCATACGGTCTGGATCAGGGCCAATGACCCCGTTTTCCACCACGTATCCTAGGATGGCTAAACGGCGCGTACGAAACACACACTTCTCCCTGTTGTAGGTCAAGTTCAGGCGAGATGCAGTGCGTAAGAAGTTCAGGAGGTTTGTGTCGTGGTCCTGCTGGTCATGGCCGCAGATGGTGACATTATCCAGGTACGGGAAGGTAGCCCGCAGCCCGTTCTGGTCCACCATTCGGTCCATAGCACGCTGGAAGACCGAGACCCCATTGGTGACACCAAAGGGAACCCTGAGAAAATGATACAAGTGACCATCCGCCTCAAAAGCCGTGTATTGTCGGTCCTCTGGGCGAATGGGGAGTTGGTGGTAGGCGGACTTGAGGTCTATGGTGGAGAACACCCGGTACTGCGCAATCGGATTGACCATATCAGATATGCGCGGGAATGGATACGCATCCAGCTGCGTATATCGGTTAATGGTCTGACTGTAGTCAATGACCATCCGGGGTTTGTTCCCGCTCTTGACCACCACAACCTGTGCTCTCCATGGACTAACACTGGGTTGTATGATCCTTTCTTTGAGGAGCCGCTGAACCTCAGATCTAATGAAGATCCAATCCTCAGTGCTGTAACGCCTACTTTTAGTCGCGATGGGCTTGCAGCCTGGCACCAGATTCTGAAACAAGGAGGGTGTGGTGATCTTCAGCGTCGAGAGGCTGCAGGCGCGTTGGGCAATTTGGAGGCTGCTGCTGTTTTCCCACTGCCAGTGAAGGGAGTGGCCCACCGTACTGTAGGATTACACCCCTCAAGTGGACCATGAAGTTTAGTCCGAGAAGTATTGGCGCGCAAAGATACGGCAACACAAGGAGCTTGAAGCGCTCGTAAATTGTGCCTTGTACTTTCAAGGTTACCACGCAACTCCCTAGCACGGCAACAGACTGGGACCTTGATGCCATAGAGATTGTCTGTTTGGCAGGTTGAATCTGGAGTCCACACCGCTTCACAGTGTCTGGGTGGATAAAGGTCTCAGTGCTCCCGCTGTCAAACAGACAATAAATCACATGATTATTTCCCTGGACATTCATCATCGAACGGTTGAGTCTATGAGGCTTGGCCTGGTCCAGGATGATCGACGCCACCGTTGGTTCATGAACGCCACTGCAGGCAGTTGAAATCGATGCGGAGGACCCCTGCTGGTCGTTCGTGGTCAGTGTCGACCAACATGGCTGCCCCCATGAATCACACATGAGTGAGGGCGCCAAACTCAGCGACCCCTGGTGGTCATACTCTTCCGACTCCGTCGACCGTAATGGCGTCGTACTGGTCTCGCACGTGGACGAACCCCGCGACGACTTCGACGATGATGATCCAAGCTCTGAAGAATCGCAGGCCGCACTGCCGTTCCTGGGTTTAGATCGGCACACTTTTGCATAATGCCCTTTTTTACCGCATGCGGTGCACAATGCAGCTTTAGCGGGACACTTTTGCCGGGTATGCTTCGCTCCTCCACAGAAGTAGCACCGCGGGCCGCACGGGGCTGCAGCCGTCGTCTGGCCCGAATGGGAGCACGCCATTACACAGCATTTCGAACCCGAGGGGCGAGGAGGGATTTGCGACTGCTCCTGCCACGTTGTCTCCACGTGGTCCTCCGGATATAAAACTAAGCTCTTTGAAGCCGACTCGAGCATCTCTGCTAACTCGATGGCCTGGGTAAGATTAAGGTTACCCATCTCCAACAGTTTAAGTCGAATGTACGACGATCCGACCCCGGCCACAAACATCTCGGGCGAGGTCGTACATGCTCTGCTCAGCCGACACAGCTTTGCAGTCACAGCCCCTGGCTAGCTGTAGGAGCTCATTGGCATAGTCCTCCATCGTTTCGCCAGACTGCCGTCGTCGAGTGGCTAGGAGGTAACGAGCGTGTATCTCGTTAGGTGGTTTGGTATAGCGCTTCTTTAGAAGCTCGAGGGCCTTAGGGTAATTAGTGGCCGCACGGATCGCGAGGTAGACAGTGTCGCTTACCCTCGCATGGAGGACCCGGAGTCTGTCATCATCTGTGGTGACTGCTGCGGAGGCTGCCAGGTAGTCTTCGAAACACTTCAGCCAGTGGTCGAAGGTGTTAGAAGCGCCCACCGCACGTGGATCTAGCGTAAGGTGTTCCGGCTTGAGAATTTGCTCCATACTCTCTTTTTTTTTCGATGAGAGTTTAACGACAGTAAATAAAATTGATGCGCTATTCAGACACGAGGCTCGAAGCTCAGTAAATGAAGGCTTTTATTTACTGTTAATGAAGCTACCAGAACTTATATACACTATCCCAGACTGAAGGGGTCCCGGCCAGAGCAGGGACTCTTATACCTCTCCCAGGAGGCGGAGCCCGACTGGGATGTGCCACAACACTACAATACAAAAGGTGTAACAACCCCACCCTAACCCAACAGCAACAATAGCACAATCCAACAGTAACATATGTACATCCTTGTAGTCCTGGCCAGCCCCTGGCTCAGCACTATCCAGTGGGAACCAACGATGGTTCACCACACTCTTGTACTCAGATATCCCTATTAAGAAAATCTAGGATACACATATATAGATATATGCATGTACATAGGGTGGCATAATGGCACAATGGCTAGCACTGCTGCCTCAGTGCCAGGGGCCCAGGTTCAATTCCTGGCTCGGGTCACTGTCTGTGCGAAGTCTCTGCACATTCTCCCCGTGTCCGCATACTTATCAATTTCAAGTAAAGATAGCCTTTCTGGCACCTCTTTCTCCTCAACTGTACCAGTTACCACCACACCTCTCCTCCTCAGTCTCTTCCTTTGTAAAGACAGATACAAAGTACTCGTTTAATACCTCCACTATTTCTCCTCCATGTGCAGGACCCTTCTTTATCCCCAATCGGCCTGACTCTCTCTTTTACATTTACATGCTATCGAACATCTTGCTAATCTCTTTGCATCCTCCTCCATGCTTTTCCTATTAGTTTTTTCACTTCCCTCTGATCCTTCTATGTTCAGCCTGACTCGATTGTATTTTCTACCCGATATCTGTCACGTGCATATTTCTTTCTTTTCAACTGCACCTCTATCTCACTCATCATTCAGGGTCTCCCAAATTTGTCCTTCTTTCTCCTTCAAGGGATTGTATCTGTACTGGGACCTCTGCTATTTGTGATATATATGTATATGATTTGGAAGAAGGTGCAACTGGTGTTATCAGCAAGTTTGCAGATGACATGAAGATGGCTGGACTTGCGAATAGCGATGAACATTGTCGGACAATACAGCAGGATATAGATTAGGCTGGAAAATTGGGCAGAAATATGGCAGATGGAATTTAATCCAGATAAATGTGAAGTGATGCATTTTGGAAGAACTAATGTAGGGGGGAGTTATACAATAAATGGCAGAGCCATCAAGAGTATAGAAACACAAGTCCACAAATCCTTGAAGGTGGCAGCACAAGTGGAGAAGGTGGTGAAGAAGGCATATGGTATGCTTGCCTTTATAGGATGGGGTACAGAGTATAAAAGCTGGAGTCTGATGTTGCAGCTGTATAGAACGCTGGTTAGGCCACATTTGGAGTACTGCGTCCAGTTCTGGTCGCCGAACTACCAGAAGGACGTGGAGGCTTTGGAGAGAGTGCAGAGAAGGTTTACCAGGATGTTGCCTGGTATGGAGGGTCTTAGCTATGAGGAGAGATTGGGTAAACTGGGCTTGTTCTCCCTGGAAAGACAGAGAATGAGGGGAGACCTAATAGAGGTGTACAAAATTATGAAGGGTATAGATAGGGTGAACAGTGGGAAGCTTTTTCCCAGGTCGGAGGTGACGATCACGAGGGGTCACAGGCTGAAGGTGAGAGGGGCGAGGTATAACTCAGATATCAGAGGGACTTTTTTTTTTACACAGAGTGGTGGGGGCCTGGAATGCGCTGCCAAGTAGGGTGATGGAGGCAGACACGCTGGCATCGTTTAAGACTTACCTGGATAGTCACATGAGCAGTCTGGGAATGGAGGGATACAAACGAATGGTTTGGTTGGACCAATGAGCGGCACAGGCTTGGAGGGCCGAAGGGCCCGTTTCATGTGCTGTACTGTTCTTTGTACCTTGATATTGTCTGTAATACTATCTCTATCAAGGTAGCCCATTGTTCAGCCACCAACATTTGATTCCAAATCACTTGACTCAGATGCATTCGCATCTCCCAATTAATTATCCCTGCTCTGGATTGCTCCTTGTGCTTTTCCATGGCCAATCTCAACCTTAAGATACAATGGTCACTGTCTCCTAAATGCTTCCCCAACGTTAATTGATCCACTCTTTATGTAGTCCCTCTGCTCCCTCTCTCCTCTTTATGAAGTCTTGATCAGTGGAATGTTGAGCTCAGTAACGGTTACCATGAAACTATCGATTGTCATACAAACCTATCTGGTTCACTAATGTCCTTCAGGGACATTACGTAGTTTGGCCTTCAGACTCCAGACCCACCGCAATGTGGCTGACTCTTAAATGGCCCAGTAAGCCATTCAAGGGCAATTTGGGTTGGTCAATAAACACTGGCCTTTTGTTTTCTCTTTCATGGAATGTTTGTGTCACAAGCAAAAATGTTAGAATTTTGGACTGATTGTGGCTTACAAATCTGCTGGTAGCTCACCTGTGGAATTCCCTTGTGAAACACTCCACCTCCTTTAAACCCATCTTGCCAACTCCTCCAAAAATCTTATTTTTGGGTGAAAATTCATTTTTCCTTGCGACTCTGCACAGTGACTGGGATCTGTTTCTCGATGTTAAAGGCACATATAAAAGGCAAGCTGTTGCTGTGGCATAATTCTGCCTCCACTGAAATGGAATTTGTGAATGGTCAGCTATACAACGCTTTTGGCCGGGATCCTGCCACTGTAACGATGGTGAGATTGGAGATTGTCAGCCTTCAGCATCATTACAACTGCGAAACTGGCAGCAACCTCTGGTATCTGGTCTCACAGAAATCCAGAAGTTACTGTCAGTGATACCCTGCTCCTCCACAGGGTGCACTGTTGAAGTCCCTGCAGACAGCAACCCAGTCACTGGGCTGACAAACGTGTCTCCTTTTAGCCGAAATATTGTTTAAACTTTGAAAAAGAAGTTCCACTCTGATAATGAAGTGGAACTGCATTTTTTAACCAGCAATCTAAGTAATGAATGCTGAACAATCTCTCTGGCCCTGGAAAACTAATTTTGTGTGTGTGACGTCAATTTTCAGATGATAAAAATTTCATATTTCATAATTATTTAAGCTAGTTTATGGTATTTTGGCTTTTCATGTGTACGTCCCAATTTAAATTCATAAATTTTACAAAAAGCAAAATAGTGGGAAACAGTGGGTTTTATTTTCTTATTTATCATTTGTGAGAATTCTGCATGCGATTGGCTGCTTGATGACATCACTATTATTAAAGATCCCCTTGACGTGGCACCAGATTCAAATTGGTTTGAAGCAATCTAGAAAGAGTCTGTAATTATGTTTAAAGACCTCATCTTCCTGCATTCTGATTTCCTTCCCTAAAAAAGGACATTCGTGAACCAGATGGGTTTTTATGGCAATCGATAGTTTCATGGTAACCATTACAGAGCTTAGCTTTCCATTGATAAAAGCTAGTGTCCTACATCCGTCACACACCAGCATAAGTGAAACAAGCTTTAAACGAAAAGCCCCATTGACCTAGAAATTTACAAGCAATTTCCTCACCTCGATTCGATCTCAGGATATAATGAGCTGAATTTCTAAAGAATGGATAAGACATGGCCTTTGAGGGACAGGTAGCATCAGCTTGACAGACATTAAGCATGATCCGGATCCCAATGTGCAATGCCATGGAGATTTGCAAAAAAAAAGTGTTCTTGTTATCACAATTGCAAGAAAGGTTTGCTTACCTGCCATTTCTCTCTATGGCAAACTTGATCCCTTCTTTTTGGAAAGGAAGCAATCGCTGATTAAGCTTTTCAGGCAGTTTCGACAGCATGGTATCAAATTTATTTTCTGAGCATTTGTTCTCCGAGAATGAAGAGGGAGGTTGCTGCTGGAGCTGCTGGACTTCTCTCATGGCTTCTTCAACCCTATTTTACAAATTTTGAATAAAAAGCCTTACAATTGATATTTCATTAAAAAAATTACAGATTACAACGAGAACTCTTTTCATGCTAAACATTACATTTACTACTACTAAATAAAGCAGTTAGTGCAAACAAAGATCAAGTTCCTGAAAGGCGTTTAAAAAAATATATTTGCAGGGCCAGATTGCAACCTCAGAGCTCAAAATTAATATTTGCCAAAATCTGACTTTTAGTATGGTCCTTTCGAGCAGATCATGGCACCTTTATTTGCATGGCAAACAAAGAAACAGCTCTTAAGGAAATCAAACAGCGAAAGCTGTTTTGATCCAGTCTAAGTACAATAGAATATCATTCAACTCTACCAGATTACATTATACAGATCATTCAAACAGCACTCAACTCAGCACCATGAAGCACTTGATTATGTATTACTATATTTAGCTTAAGGCTTCCACATGAAAAAGTTATATACATTGAAGATATCTGCTATGCAAAATCATAAATGATTATAAATTGTGAATGTTTTTATTTAAAAATTCTGCAACTGAGAGAGTAAATCTTTCATTAATATCAAATAACTAATACAAATCTATTCCTTACTTTTCAGCTACAGATTTCCAGTTTAATGATATTTTCCCAATTAAACAGGGAGGGAGGAGTAGTGGTAACATAATTGTAATGTCACTGGACTATTAATCCAGAGGCCCATGGGTTCGAATCCCACCACAGTAGTTGGTGGAATTTAAATTCAATTAAAATAGGAAAATGTGGAATTGAAAACTAATCTCAGTAATGGTGACAATTAAACAAACACTGATTGTTAGAAAAGCCAGTTTGGTTCACGAATGTCTTTTAGGCAAGAAAATCAGCCATCATAACTGGTCTGGTCTACATGTGACTACAGAGCCACAAAGTGGTTGATTCTCAACTATCCTCTGAGAAGGCATAGAAAGCCACTCAAGTTAAAGGACAATTGGGGTTGGCCAGCAACACCTGCATCCTCAAACAATAAATGTTGAAAAAATTACAGTGAAAACCAAAATGGACAATGATTCATCATGGACTGCATTAATGATTTGCTAACGTGCTGGAGATTCGGAATGTTGAATTCCATAAAAATTGGAAGTGATAGAAGGGAAAAGAAAAGAAGAGAAATGAGGCTTCTCTGGAACTGGGCAAAAGAGGAAGGTAATTAAATTTTCTTCTCAGCTCTGGAGATCAGTTATATTACACCAATAGCAATTCTCCCACACTTAGCTTCTACTTGATTGAAAAATTAATTTCAAATCATAATTCCTTTTAGGATTTATTTCCCTGTCTATAAGGCTGTTGAATATTTTTGATTAAACAGTGGTTACAAACACATTTTCAATACCAAGGGAACTAGATTGTAGTGTTCATTTTGCTTTCCAATGTTCAGGAACACAAGTTTATTTTTGCAATGTAGATGTCTAATTACTTGGGAAAACAAGAGCCACGTCACCGAATTTAAACGAAAAGCCTAACAAAGATAGTGAGTTAGCTTCTATAGAACAAAGCAGACATTAATACTCATCTAGATTAACAAAGGACGGCTGGCACAGATCCGTAAGAGCTAAATCATATCTGTTCTAGACAATGATTTTATTTATGATGAGATGTTAAATCTGTTCCTCAAAATCAATAGGATTCTTGAAACATTAAGATGCTTTCATAGATTTATTATGTATAATGGTATGTACAAAAGTACTTAAGTATACACTTAATTATGTAGTACTTACAGCTACACAACAGCAATATAGTTTGAAGACTCAAACATTTTACAGTTCCGAGCTCAGAATTTAGACTGATCAGACCAGACCTTTTGAATCTTATGTATAATGGGATACTCAGGCTTGACTAAATTGTTAGTACAACACTTATAAGTGCTTGCGGTAAAACGAATCACTGGAGTAGGTGTACCAAGGAACGTGACCTTTGGTTGAGGCGTATAAGGCTCTGGTCAGACCCCATTTGGAGTATTGAAAGCAGATTTGGGCCCCATTTCTAAGGAAGGATGTGCTGGCCTTGGAAAGAGTCCAGAGGAGGTTCACAAAAATGATCCCTGGAGTGAAAAGTTGGTCGTACGAGGAATGGTTGAGGGCTCTGGGTCTGTACTCATTGGAGTTTAGAAGGATGAGGGGGGAATCTTATTGAAACTTACAGGATACTGCGAGGCCTGGATAGAATGTTTCCACTAGTAGGAAAAACAAGAACTAGAGGGCACAGCCTCAGGCTAAAGGGACGATCCTTTAAAACAGAGAAGAGGAGGAATTTCTTCAGCCAGAGAGTGCTGAATCTGTGGAACTCTTTGCCACAGAAGGTTGTGGAGGCCGGGTCATTGAGTGTCTTTAAGACAGAGGTAGATAGGTTCTTGATTAATAAGGGGATCGGGGTTATGGGGAAAAGGCAGGAGAAAAATATCAGCCATGATTGAATGGCAGAGTAGACTCGATGGGCCGAGCGGCCTAATTCTGCTCCTATATCTTTTGGTCAGGCCAGGATAACTGGATAACCGATCGGAAGCCGTTGCCTGACCGCCAGGATCAGGCTAAGATAAGTGGCTGCCTGAACAATGTAGGACATAGTCAGGCTAGATAAGGTAAGTTTTGAATAAACTGCTGGCAGTATTTGTGTTTAAGTTTAGGTCATTCTGTGACTATATAGAACTAGATGTGCGAGATAAGAGCACTGAGTCAATTAAGTATTGTGAGGATGGTATAAATATATAGAAGAAACTGTGTAACTTTAAAGTAACCTCAGGGCAATCGGAGGGGGTTATCCCCTATAATGCATACTTGTATTAAATAAACGGCTACTTAATTCAACTACAGCTGACTTTGTGTAAGAGTCTTTAGATACCCCACAGCAATTGGTGCTGGGAGCAAGGTTTCCACCAACAACTGAGGAACCAGTCAGTTAGATGCAGTTTTTAGGGACCAGATCAAAAACTCAAGGTATGCTGTTATGGAGTTAACCTAGGCCCCAACTTTTTTTTTGATTTTGGCATTAGAGTGAGCATAAGGCGTTTCGCTCCAGGTATGATTCAATTGACCCACGAGGAAGCTTTTATCAAAACAAACTTTATTTAACAACACAGTTAAAATATAACAATGAATTAGCATTAACTTTTATCAATTGGAAATACTTAAACATGACTAGGTATAACCCTTAACTAGCAATCTTTCTAGTTCCAAACTAAGCAGTACCCCGTAGGCATAAACCCCTTTTTTAAAAATCAGCATGAAAACAGATATGCTCACGTGGATGCTAGATTTCCAGCCTTTTAACACCTCTGGTGAATACAGAAAGACACCTGCCTTCTGACTCCTAAACAACAACCTCCAGAAGAAAATCCACCCCCAAACAGCAGAATCTCAGAGAAAGATTTATTTCCTGGCAGATTCCAGTCTGCAACTCCAGGGAGAAAAAGAGACAGAGAAAGCGACCTCTCTCTAAAGATCCCAAGCTGCAGCCTGAGCTCGATTTCTCTCTGTAAGCCTAGCTCCATCCAGTCATCTGATTTTTCTGTCAATCAACCTAGTCAAGCCCTACTCTGCAAAGCCCCAAGGCAAAACACGAAAACAAAACAACATTAGACAAGATTAAAGCAAACATTCTAGTACTTATGCTGCTGCAGTAACAGAAGCTGCCGGTTACACACTAGTGTTAGGACAGACTGTTAAAAAAAATCCTGCACAGAAACATGACTAAAATACATTTCTTCAATGCACAGCATTGTCACACTAGGTAGGCAAGTACCTTCATTTTACTACCCATAGTTAGGGTTCAAGTCTGGTGATCCAGTGTGATACAGTTCAGAAAGGCCTAAACCAGAGAGTTGCCTGAAAGGTGAAGGAGGAGCTGCACAATCAGCTGCGAGCCACCAGCAGGCAAGTCAGAACCATCCAGAGATAACAGGCCAGGTAAAGCTGCACCGGAAGACCGGCAGGTCAGAACCATTGAGGTGACAGGCCAGGCAGAGGCAGATCAGGAAACAAGCAGGTCAGAACCACCAGAGCACAGGTCAGGAGGCAAGTAGCACATAACCATGTACTGACTGGACAAGAACGAGTGGCACCAGAAGGGTTGATAACCAAATTTACAACAGATAAACATAAGAAAGCAACAGATGAGAAATGAAGGATGCATTCCACAAGATCCCCCTGGCTAACCAGCAGGGATGCTCAGAATTAAGACAAAGAAGAAAAAGTCATGATTATAGTTGTCAGTAGCTCCTTACAAATCAGTAAACAGGTAAGCATTCAGATCAAGAAGAGAAAAAATAAATTAATTGCAATACAGGCACCCCCAGACCATCATGATGACATAAGACTGGGAGTGGGGGAAGGAACAAGAGTAGGCAGCTGCATGCTTGAAACAAGTCCTCACATAGGCTCCAGCACTTGCATTGTAAAAAAGTAAAAAGCTTATTTATTAGTCACAAGTAAGGTTTACATTAACACTGCAATGAAATTACTGTGAAATTCCACTAGTCGCCACATTCCGGCACCTGTTCGGGTTAATGCACCTAACTAGCACATCTTTCAGACTGTAGGAGGAAACCCACGGAGACACAGGGAGAATGTGAAAACTCCACAAAGACAGTGACCCAAGCCGGGAATCGAACCCAGGTCAACCAGGATCTTGGGTTCATGTCACACTATCTATAACCCCCACGACTTGCCTGGGCTTGCAAAATCTCACTAACTGTCCTGTCTGGAGACAATACACATCTCTTTAACCTGTGCTTAACGCTCTCTCCACTCACATTGTCTGTACCTCTGAGGCTTGATTACCTGTAAAGACTCGCATTCCAACCATTATCTTGTAAAACGAGTTGGTGTCTTTATATGCCCTGTTTGTGAACACAACTCCCACTCACCTGACGAAGGAGCAGCGCTCCGAAAGCTAGTGGCTTTTGCTACCAAATAAACCTGTTGGACTTTAACCTGGTGTTGTGAGACTTCTTACTGTGATCACTGAAATGCCCCAGTGTGCAGCAACAATTGATTGTACTATCTGGGCATAAAGGTTAGCCAGCCAATAGTGATGACCATCTTACATACCAGACATACTTCAGTAGGACCGTTAAAACAGTCTCAGACAGCTGAAGTGCTAGCTAGGAAGCAGTGTTTTTGCCGAGGGATAAATCAGTACAACAGTTAGAGATTAGCGCCCCAACCCACAGAATGCAATATGGGCAAAAGGAGACACACACGAGGGAGAGGAAATTATGGTCTTCGAAGACCCCAGCAGGATCCCTAAGAAGCCCCCTGAAAATGCAGATCAGTCAGGTTGCAGAAGTACGTGGGTGAAAATGCTAGGGCAGGATGAGCAGTGGTAGATACAGTGGGTATTGTTGTTGCCAAGAGAAGCCTCACAGACCTCTCTGCCAAACAGCTTGCCAAACTAACAGTCCCCACACTGAGGTGTTTAAGTTAGTCAAGGACCGTACCAACCGTAGATACGCTTTTGAGGTCCTCCACAGCTGATATGTGACCTCCAGTGGGGGTAAATAAGGCAAGAGGAAATAATAAAAAGATTGGGGCAAGCGATGCGATTGCCCCAACAGACAGCCATATCTAAAATTGAAGTACATCAGAAGGTTCACAATGTCATCCAAAGGGGAAATGAGTGGGCAGATGAGGTAGCAAAATGAGTGGAGGAAGTAAGGCTGATTGCACAATGGGCCCAGAGGTAAATACAGGTGTCTGGAACAGAAAAGGGTGACCAGGAAAGCAGGGTTGCAAGTAAAAATGAGCATGGAATCTCAGGGCAGGATAGACGAGTGGTGGTCCCTGAATGTATACAACAAAACCCATTCCAAATTTATCATGGATATCAACATTCTGGGAGGAATGCCATACTTGGCTATCTGGAGTTGTGTTGGACAAGAATGTAACAAAACATCAGCGATACATCATCTACGCCCAGTTTAACACTGATAAAGCTGTAAAAATCAAAATGGCCCATCAGCCCAGATTCAAGCAGCCTCGGGAACACATCCAGATAGACTGTGCCAGACCCTTTCCCCTAGCTGAGGCAGAACATACTGTTTAGTTGTGATAGACCAGTTCACCTGATGGGTAGAAATCTTATGACAAGGGAACATGCCGCTAATAATGTTGCAAGAATCTTCACAGGAGATTATACCCAGATGAGGAATACCACTGCAGGTAGACTCAAATCAGGAAACACATTTTACAGATAAAACAAACAATCAAACAGACAACCAAAAGAGAAAATGCTGGAAAATCTCAGCAGGTCTGGCAGCATCTGCAAGGAGAGAAAAAGAGCTGACGTTGAGTCCAGATGACCCTTTGTCAAAGCTGGACTCGAAACATCAGCTCTTTTCTCTTCTTAAAGATGCTGCCAGACATGTTGAGATTTTCCAGCATCTGCAGTAATTTGCCCCTAAATCCATCCTGGACTGCACAGTGGACTGTGGTGCAGGACTGTGTTAAGAACCTGTTTGAGATCATGTAATGAGACTTGCCAGATGGAACTTCCAGAGTGGTACGAGCTATAGGCAGGGTCCTTCGATCACCAACTCCCAAGTGTTCCAAACCTCCAGGGCACATGCAATCGAATAAGTGGTCTTAAACAAGCTGGTTAATGACGTAGTCATCTTCTATGGTGCAGGAATATCCACCATTAACTCCCTGGACATAGCAGGAATAGATGACAAGGTTAATAGCTTGACCTCCATATTGGAAAGACGGCAAGGAGAAAGTCTGTCCAGAATCTTTATGATCCTTGCAGGTTCTAGGAGATGATGCTCAGGCCACCAACCAGTTCTCAAGTGTTCAGTCATTACAACAGTGAAATGACAGCAAAACCTGCGAGTCCACGCGTGCAGTTAAATATGGAAATCCAGAAGTTCCTGTCAGTGATTCTCTTCTCTAACACCAAGTACACTGTTGAAGGCCCCCCCCAGATAGATCTGTAGAAATCAAGTGAGGAGGGATAGACTGGTTTTCCTCTTTGCCATTACCTATATGGTTAAAGCAAAGATTTGGGATTTTTAAAAGGATGCTGCGTTGCCAATTCAGAATGCACTTGACTGTGTGAAGTTTGTAAGAATTATGCCCAACAGGTATTCTTGAATAAAACATGCAAGGGGTTAGTTTTACTGCACTAAAATCTACCATGGTAAAAATATTAAAAGTGTACAAATGTGCCCGACTTGCGACGAACACTTGCAAACACACACTTTTTCCTGTATGCTAGGGATTGGAGTATCTGAGATTAAACTTGGCCAAGTTAAGTGCAGATTTTAGAAAAAGAGTCAATAAGGATTAATTGATTATATCCAGGGAGGTGGAGAGCGAGCCATTCCTTCCAGCAGCTAAAATATCTCTGCCAAATAGCAAATTCAAGCATTCACACAAAAGGGTTGCATCACAAGACCTCTCTCCATAGCAGTTGTATAACCTAAGGAAGTTGATCAGCTGAAGTCTGGCACAGCTCCCCTTAGTCACTGCGATAGCCGAGGTGATTAATTTTTAAATGTGTCGCAACTAACTCCCGGATGGTTCATGCTTCCATTTGGAGGGGGAAGCTTTTCGCAACTGTAGGAAGGTCATTGTCTGTTGGGGCCTCCATGAACCCTGTTTCTCCATGAAATGAACCGTGACTACACAGATGTAAAGTGGCAGTCATTTTAAATCAGGGCTTTCGTTTTTCAATAAAATGTCAATTTTTTACAAAATCGAATACTAGAAACCAGACAATGAGATATTAAATTAATTCCATATGGTACATCTTTGTGATACTTGATCAGGTGGGAACTTTGTCTCGTACGCTATCAGTCACTGAAAAAAACTTTTACCTTGTTGAATAAGGGTTTTTAAGCAGTTGTATAAAGTAGGAATTGAGTGAACAATCTCGGGCCCTGAAAAACTAATTTTATATTTGGCAAATGTCAAAACTCTCCATTATGATAAAAATTCCACAGGTTAATATAATTTAGTTTATATGTCTTAAAGATTGGGATATTGACATCAAACCTTCCACATCTCTACTTAATTTTGCCAATCCTTCTTGCCTTCTGTCCCTTATCTTGCACATTCAGCCAATGTTTGTATTTGTTGGTGGCTTTTCTTGCTCTCTCGACAATTATGTAATCCTTACATTCAATGGCCATTATTGACAAAGTATCCTTACAGTGCAGAAGGCGGTCATTTAGCCCATCAAGTTACATGTTACTCTAATTACAACTTTGGGCAGTTGTCCTGTGCTTCAGTATCACTTTGCTCACGTTCATTCATTCATCTGTCATAATTTGCTCTTTGTAACTGGCTAATATACAAATACGTAAAGTGCATGGCACCTCTTCACTTCAGATTATGCAAATATGTAATCAGTGCCAATTAGACTCAAGGAATGCATCCAAAAAGTTTGATTGCCATGTTATAAAATTACCGTTTTTCCATCACTTCTTATCACCTTATCCATGCCGTTTCACCCTTTCTGCCTTTCTCTTTAGCAATATACCATGTCTCCCGGATTAAAATTTATTTCTGATGACCGTATGTAGTGCTATGAGCCTTGCCAAATTTTCTCCGAAACCTCAGCCTTGATAGATGCCCTTCTCTTTGCATGATGTGGAGATGTCGGCGTTGGACTGGGATAAACACAGTAAGAGTTTTAATAACACCAGGTTAAAGTCCAACAGGTTTATTTGATAGCAAATGCCATTAGCCTTCTCTTTGCATACAGGGCATTCAAGTGCTCAGAAAAAATTGAACTAATCGTAATCTCTTTGAAGGGGTGATCGCACAACACCAATGGCATTTTTGGGTTTCTCCCATAAACCAGTTGATAGAGACTGTAGCCCCAGCATTGAGTGAATTATTCGCAGGGACTGCCCATGCCAGGGCAGAAGTCAATTTACAGCTCGATTGCCCAACTGAGTTTTGTGAAGCATCTCAAATTACTGTGCGATTTCTTTCAGAAACCCCATTACTAAAGGAACTTTCTGCCTGTGTGTTCATTACTACAATGTTTATATTTTAACACATACTATTTTGTCTTTGGTATATTACTGTCGACAGACTCAATCTAGTTGCCATGTCTAAGAGAAAAATGTTTTTGTCTATAAAGTCCATTGCTACAATTTAATCAAAATCCCTAGCTAATGGGAGACTGACCAGGGACCACAATTCTTCTCCATACATTGCATTTCTCACTCGTTCATCCACTACCCTGCATCCTTTAGTAGAATTTTTAACTTGCGTCAGAATGGATGGGAAAACTGCAGATATAGTTTTAAGACAATTTTGATTTGTCACATGTATTAACATAGTGAAAAGTATTGTTTCTTGCGCGCTATACAGACAAAACATACCATCCATAGAGAAGGAAACTAGAGAGTGCAGAATGTAGTGTTACAGACATAGCTAGGGTGAAGAGAAAGATCAGCTTAATGCGAGGTATGTTCATTCAAAAGTCTGACAGTAGCAGGGAAGAAGCTATTCTCGAGTCGGTTGGTACGTGACCTCAGACTTTTGTATCTTTTTCCCGAAGGAAGAAGGTGTAAGAGAGAATGTCCGGGGTGCTTGGGGTCCTTAATTATGCTGGCTGCTTTGCCGAGGCAGCGGGAAGTGTAGATAGTCAATGGCTTTTTTCCTTTAACCTCCTCCCCCCCGATATCATCACTTCTTTAACGTCACAATCAGAAATGTTAGATCTTAAGGGGATAGACTATAGTCCTGACTGTAAACTTAGACGTGTTCTATTTCATTTGAGCCTTTTCATAGATGACTTAGTCAGGGTGCTTCACTGGATACCACATCTGTGCTGATAAAATGGTTTCCTTTGGCTATTTTACACAGAATCACCAGTCTCTAAAGTAACTTTAATGCATTATTGTCCTGTGAACCGGAGGCAAGTAGAATTTTCCAATTCCTCAACTTTAGTTAAGCCAGATAAACTGCACCTAACATGCTCCATATTTTGGACACAGGCCCACTTTCTAAAAGCAGAATTGAATGAGAGTATAACTAGAACATCCATTACTGGACTAAAGCTTCCAGTGACTAGTTCAGTTTCTTCTGACGATTAGTATCATCACCGTCCCTTTGCGGTCCTTCCTTGTCAGGTGTCATTTCAAAAACCTGTTACCCCTTTTTGGATCTTTCATCATATAATGATATTTCAAGTCACGTGTAATGCATCTACATTTCACTCCAGATTCACAGCAATGTGGTTGACTCTGAAATGGCCTAGCAAGCCACTCAGTTGTGTTCAACCTCTAGAAAGAAAACATGAAAGCGGACAGACTATCTGGCATCGACCTCTGCACCAGAAATGACAATGGCAAACCCAACCCTGCAAAGTCCTCCTTACTAACATCTAGGAGCTTGTGCCAAAATTGGGAGAACTGTCTCACAGATTAGTCAAGCAACAGTCCGACACATTCATATCCACAGAATCATACCTCACAGGTAATCCCAGACACCACCATCACCATTCCTGGGTACGTGCTGTTTCACCAGTGAGGCAGACCCAGCAGTATACAGTCGGGAGTTTCCCCGTGAATCTTCAGCATTGACTCTGGACCCCATGAAGTCTCATGGCACCAAGTCAAATATTGACAAGGAAACCTCCTGCTGATTACTATGCACCCATCCTCCCTCAGCTGATAAATTAGCACTCCATGTTGAACAGCACTGAGGATGTCAAGGGCACAGAATGTACTCTGGGTGGGGGACTTCAATGTCAATTACCAACAGTGGCTCAGTAATACCACCATACATGGAGCTGGCCAGGTCCTAAATATAGCCGCTCAGTTGGGACGGTGGCAGGTGGTGAGGGAACCAACTCAAAAAAGGAAAAACACACTTGACCTCATCCTCACCAACCTGCCTGCCGCAGATGCATCTGCCCATGATGCTACTGGTAGCAGTGACCACGGCACAGTCCTTGTGGAGACAAAGCCCCGTCTTCACATGGAGGATACTTTTCATTGTGTTGCGTGGCTCAACCACCATGCTAAATGGGATAGACTTCGAACAGATCTAGCAGCTCAAAACTGTGCATCGACGGAGGTGCTGTGAGCCATCAGCAACAGTAGAGCTGTCGTCAACCACAATCTGTAGCTTCATGGCCAGCATATTCCTCACGCTACCATTACCACCAAGCCAGAACAACCCTGGTTCAATGCAAGTGCAGGAGAGCATGCCAGGAGCAGCACCAGCCATACCTAAAAGTGAGGGTCAACCCTGGTGAAGCGACAAAACAGCATGACTTGCTTGCAAAACAGCATAAGCAGCAAGTAATAGAGCTAAGTGATCCCAGAACCAATGGATCAAATCGAAGCTCTGCAGTCCTGCCGCATCCAGCCATGAATATTGGTGGACAATTAAACAAGGTGGAGGTGGCTCCACAAATATTCCCATTTTCAATAATGAAGGAGCTCAGCATATCAATGCAAAAGATAAGGCTGAAGCATTTGCAACGATCTTCAGCCAGAAATTCCGAGGAATGGATGATCCAAAAATCGGCATCCTCCAAGGGTCCTCAGCATCTCTAGATGTCAGTTTTCAGCCAATTAGATTCCTTCCATGTAGTATCTAGAAATGGTTGAAGTAGCGGAAAGTGCAATGGGCCCTGATAATATTCTGCAATAGCCCTGAAGATGTACTCGAGAACTTGCCTTGCAGCTATCCAAGCTGTTCCAGTATAGCTACAACACTGGCATCTATCCAGCAATTTGGAAAATTGCCCAGGTATGCCCTGCACACAAGAAACAGGGCAAATCTACCACCTCATCAGTCTGCTCTCGATCATTAGCAAAGTGATGGAAGGGGTCATCAACACTGCTATCATACGACACTTACTGAACAATAACCTGTTCACAAACGCTCAGTTTGGGTTCCATCAGGGTCACTCAGCTCCTGGCCTCAGTACAGCCTTGATTCAAACAGACAAAAAAGCTGAATGAGGGGTGAGGCAAGTGAGCGCCCTTGACATCAACGCAGCATTTGACCAAGTAGGGTATTAAGGAGCCCGAGAACAACTGGAGTGAATAGGAATCAGAAGGGAAACTCTCCACTGGTTGGAGTCATACCTGGCACAAAGAAAGATGGTTGTGGTGATTGGAAGTCAATCATCTCAGTTCCAGGACATCACTGCAGGTGTTCCTCAGGGTAGTGTCCTAGGCCCAACCATTTTCAGCTGCTTCATCAATGACCTTCCTTCCATCAATGGGGATGTTCACTGATGACTGGACAACGTTCAGTATCATTCATGACTCTTCAGATACTGAAGCAGCCCATGTCCAAATACAGAAAGACCGTGGCAATATCCAGGCTTGGGCTGACAAATAGCAGGTCACATTCATGCCACAAAAATGTGAGGCAAGGCAATGAGCAGCTCAACAAGAAAGGATCTAACTCTTGCTCCTTGACATTCAATGACATTACGATCACTCAACCTCCAAAATGTTAGTGGGAGATTATCATTGATCAGAAGCTGAACTGGATTAGCCATATAAATACTGTGGCTACCAGAGCAGGTCAAAAATGGAATACTCTCCACTTGCCTGGATGAGTGCAGCTCCAACAACATGAGGTTTGGCACCATCTAGGACAAAGCAGCCTGCTTGGCTCCAAAAGAGAAAACGCTGAATAATCTCAGCAGGTCTGGCAGCAGCTTTGACAGAGTCATCTGGACTCGAAACATCAGCTCTTTTCTCTCCTTACAGATGCTGCCAGACCTGCTGAAACTTTCCAACAGTTTCTCTTTTGGTTTCAGATTCCAGCATCCACAGTGATTTGCTTTCAGCCCACTTGGCTGCTATCCCTTCTACAAACATTCAATCCATCCATCACTGACTAACGGTGGCAGCCGTTAGTACCACTTACAAGATGGACTGCAGGAGCTCACCAAGGTTCCTTAGGCAGCACCTTCCAAACCCACGACTACTGCCATCTAGAAGGATAAGATGCCCAGGGACACCACCACCTGGAGGTTTCCTTACCAAATCACTCACCATCCTAACTTGGAAAGATATTGCCGTTCCTTCACTGTCGACGGGTCAAAACCTGGAATTCCCTCCCCAACAGCAGTGTGGGTGCACCTACACCTCAGGGACTACAGCAGTTCAAGGCAGCTCACCATCAGCATCACAAGGGCAACTAAGGATGGTATGAAATAAAGGCCAAGCCAGCAACACCCATAAATGAATTTTTAAAAATGCAATTGACATCAACAAACCATAACAATGTAATTCACAAGAATTATCAAATTGGGAACAGTGAATTGTCAGGACTAACTGTTGTTCTTGCACCTCTCAGTGATTACAATTCACCAACATAGGAAGAGCGAAAGATAGTTCAAGTTCAACTCCAATTAACTTATCCCATTAAAGTGGTGATTACAGCACAGGTACATTCTAATGTGAACAAAGGATCATTTTCTGTTCCAAAGTTCAACAGTCACCATCTTAGTACACTCGCAACTATTTCAAGGTATATAAAAAAAAAATCATACCACATTGCTCAAGTAAGAAAGCCACAAGCTGACAATATGGTAGCACAAAGGAAGCCATTGAGGCTATGTTTGCACTGGCTCTTTGAAGAAGTTGTCGTCCAAGTTTCTACCCAACCCACCATTTTCACAAAGCAACACAAATTTTCCTCTTTCAAGAAGTAATCCAATTCCCTTTTAAAGATTTTATTGAATCTGCTTCCATCACCCTTTCAGGATTTGCATTTCGGAACTTCACTCGTGTGTAAAAAAAGAAAAATTCTCCTAATTTCCCGACTGATTCCTTTGTTAATTTCCTGTGTGAATCTATGACTTTCAGTTACCTACTTTCCTTCCAGTTGAAATAGTTTATTCCTATGTACTCTAGCAAAACTGCTCAATTTTAAATGCCTTTATTAAATTTCTCCGTAACCTCCTCTGGTCAAAGAGAACAACCTTATTTTATCTAGTCTCCCCACATAACTGACATCCTGCATCCCCAGTACCATCTCTAAAGACTCAACGTCCTTTCCAAACTCAAGCTAGGGCCTAAACAGCATGTTTCCCATAACACTCTGAACTTTGGAGTTACAAAAAACAATGTAAACTGCAGGAGATCATGCCAGGAGCAGCAGCATGCATATTCAAAAAATGAGGTATCAATCTGGCGCAGCTAGAACAGAGAAAATGCTGGAGAAACTCAGCAGATCTGACAGCATCTGTGGAGAAAGAATCGAGCCACCTTTGAGTCTGGATGACCCTTACTTATTTGCCAAACAGCGGAAGCAACTTGCGATGGGACAGAGCCAAGCGATTCCACAACTAATGGATTAGACCCAGATTGTGTGAGGAAATGGTGATACATTTCCAAGTCAGGATGATGAATGGCTTGGAGGGCAACTTCCAGGTAGTAACCTTTGATGCAGCACCTTATTTACTTCCCTACCTATCTTAGTGTAATCACAGATTTAGCAACCAATTCAAGTCATTTAAATAAGTTGTAAATAGTTGGGGCCACAGCACCGGTCCTTGTGGCAATCCAGTGGTTACAATTTGCCAACCCAAAAATAACCCATTTACCCCTACTCTCTGCTTCACAATTCTACTGTGCACATTACCATAACAAATGGCAGGTAACATTCATGCCACAAAAAATGTGAGGTAAGGCAATGAGCAGCTCAACAAGAAAGGATCTAACCATTGCTCCTTGACATTCAATGGCTTTGCCATCACTCAATCTCCAGAATGTTAGTGGGAGTAAGCAATCTCCTAACTAGGTCAATTGTTTTCTGTCAATTCATGAGCTTTAACATATTCTAATGTGGAACACGACAGGTTAACTACAGAAGGTTCATGTAAACTACATGAATATACATTCCCAGGTCGATAACTTTAGTTGCTGCCTCAACAAATTCAATTGGATTTGTCAAGACCGACCCTTTGTAAATCCATGATGATTCTCCTGAATCGGCTCAAATTCCCTTAAGTGCTCAACCACTCTATTGTTTAATTATATATTCCAATAGTTTCCCCATAGCAGACATTAAACCAACAGGTCCATTTATTTCCTAGTTTAACTCACCCGTCTTAAAAATATGGTGCGACATTTCCAATCTAAAAAGGGAGAATTCCTGAATTGGGCACACTTATTATAGCTAAAGCATTTTCAATTTCCTCCACCTACTTGCTTTAAAACCCGGCGCATGGAAACCATTAGGTCCTTGTAATAGGTGAGTTGCTGTACCAATATTTTCTTTCTAAACTGTTGCTGTGCTTATATTAACATTAGTTGTCTGTTCGTGATTTAATTTCTTTACATTATCAGGTATATTAATCTTCACAGTAGGGGAAAGAGGTTGATAAAAAGTAATTATTCAACAAGTTGCTGTTTTACTATATTCATCTGCAAAATTACCCACATCTATTTTGGAAGGACTCACGTTTCCCTTGACCATCGCTTTCCTCTAAAATAATTGTAAAATCTGTGTGTCATGTTCTCTTTTTGTAGCTCACTTCCTTTGCTGATCTTTAAATCTCAGGTGTCCCTTGGGTCTACACTATTCTTTGCATTTTTGCATGCTCCCTATTTTGGTTCCACATTATATCTCACCTTTTGTTGACAATGGCAGTTTTATTTGGCAAGCAGAGCTCTTGCCATTCAAGAGTACAAATTGACGCCGACACATTTCTTATTTAAAAGCTTCTTACTGATCATTTTTATTTCCTAGTTTTGCTCACTTGTCTTAAAAATGGTGCTACACTTGAAATTTTCCAATTTAAAAAAGGGACAAATCCTGAATTCAGCACACTTTGGAATATTAAGGAGATATTTCATAACATTCAGCAAAGATACATTCCAGTGAGAAAGAAAGACTAGGAGACAAATGCATTATCCATGACTAACCAAGTTAAAAGGTAGCATAGAAAGAAAAAGTGTACAATTCTGTGAACATTTGCAATAGGTTAGAAGATTGGACAGTATTTTTTTAAACTTCAAAACCAGTAGCAGCCATAATATGCAGACCTAGTGGTGGACACCACTGTATTTTCCACAACCTCAAAAACAACTGTTTGCTACTATTTTCTGCTCCTTAAGTCAATTATCTATCCACATTGCCACTGGCCCATTAATCCCATTGGCCTCAATTTGGCCAATAGGTTTACTGTGTATACTACTATAGAAAGATAGCAAATCTAAATCAATGTTTGTTAACAAAATAAACAGTTACAAATCTAAGTTTAGATTTATTAATTTTTAAGGTTACAAAGCTAATGCTCAGAATGGACTGGGCAAGCCCAAAACCATTCCTTGCTTGCTCCATAAATCAAATTCAACATCCAATTCAAGGTGCCCACAAGGGAGACAAACAAGATCCAAGTTGACAAGATAAAGGCATCTTGGACTTGATCAGACACTTGATTTTAGCCAAAAGTTTATCTTGAATGCTACTGACACATCTGAAAAACCATACACTGCTCCAGCCACATAACCTTCAAGTAATGATGATTTTCTACAGGGTGATGGTCAAATCCATTCCCAGGTTTTTGGAAGATTCTGCAACTTTCATGTAAAAGTCAAAGCATTGCAAGCATGTTAATAAAATTAATGTTATTGTGAAAATGTGATTATTAAATGTTAATTATAACCTTATCTTGGACATTATAAAGTTCAGAAACAGAGGAAATTGCACAAACTCTGGATATATAGATACCATATCTAAATTTACAGGTACAAATGGGGAGTTGATCAACAACAAAGAGCTGTTCAGTAAGCTTTTTCAGGAGGACGCAAAAGAGATAGATTATGCAAATCGATGCTGAAAGAAAATCAATGTATATGAAATATAAATGAATACATTTGGGAGAAAGAATAGGTGAAAAATTACACAGAACATGCACAATAAATACTGAAACTTGTGACTTTATGTTTCAAATCCATACATTTTGCAAAATGGGATGATAATTTAATCAAAGGTGTCGATCAGTCAATTCGATTCATTCCAGGTGATATCAAGAAACTGCTGAAGGCAGTGGATACTGCAAAGACTATGGGCGCTGAAAACACTCCAGCAACAGTACTGGAGACTTGCACTCCGGAAGTAGCTGTGCCCCTTCTAAGTTGTTCCAGTACAGCTAGTACATTGGCACTTACTACCTGGCAATATGGAAAATTGTCCATGTACGTCCTGTACACGGAAAGGACAAATTCAACCCAGCGAATTATCATTCCATCACTCGATCATCAGCAAACTGACAGAAGGTGCCGTCAACAATGCTACCAAGTGGCACTTAACTCAGCAATAACCAGGCCCACCGGGCTCCTGGCCTCATTCCAGCCTTGGTCCAAACATGGACAAAAAAGCTGAACTCGAGGTGATGTGAGAGTCTTTGACATCAAGGCAGTATTTCCAACTGGGAATGGTAGCAAGGAGCCTTAGCAAAACTGAAGTCAATGGTAATCACAGGGATCATGCTCCGTTAGTTGGAGTCATATCTAGCACAAAGGAAGACGGTTGCGGTTATTGAAGGTCTAGCATCTCAGTCCCAGGTTATTGCTGTAGGAGTTCCTCAGGGTAGTTTCCTTGGCCCAACCATCTTCAGCTCTTCAATAACCTCCCCAGCATAAGGTCAGAAGTGAGGATGTTTGTACAGTTTAATACAGTTCGTAACTCCTCAGATCCTGAAGGAGTCCGTATCCATATGTAACACGGCCTGGATGACAAATATCTTTGATTTATGTTGAACTTCTTGAACAAGAGACAATCCTAAGACCAACCCTTAACAATTAATGGCATTACCATCATAATATCACCGAATCACCTACTATATGGCCGATTAAAACCCACAACTTCTACCACCTAGAAACATAAACAACCTGAAAGTTCACCTCCAAGCCACACACTATTCAGCTCTCAAGGCAATCTGTAAAATACAAGCAGATCCCTAGACGTTATAAACCCATGTATGGAGTACAAGAGGAAAGGGATAATGCAAAATCTATGTAAATCATTATTTAGATTGACCCTAGAAGATTGTAAACAGTTTTGGGCAGCTGACAAGAATACCAATGCCATGAAGAATTTCTGAAGGCATTTACAAAAATGACAACAGAAACTTAAAAATCATAGAATCCCTGCAGTACTGAAGGTCCATAGAGTCTGCACTGATTCGCTGACAGGGCATCATACTCAGACCCTATTCCCGTAACCCCACTAACCTACATATCTTGGGACACTAAGGGGCAATTTAGTGTGGCCAATCAACTTACTCTGCACATCTTTGGACTGTGGGAGGATTGTGTCTATGTATGCCCTGTTTGTGAACACAACTCCTCACTCACCTGAAGGAGCGACACTCCAAAAGCTTGTGCTACCAGATAAACCTGTTGGACTTTAACCTGGTGTTGTGAGACTTCTTACTGTGGGAGGAGACCAGAGCACTTGTAGAAAATTCACACAGACAAGAGGAGAACATGCAAATACCACACTGACAGTCAGCCAAGACCAGAATTGAACCCATTGTGTCATCCCCAAATTTGAGGTCATACTTGAGGCGAGAGAAACACTCAAAAAGCACACATACCCGTTTCTCCTAATTAAAGCAATCAAAACTATTCAATAATAAGAACTGTGAATTGTTAATTGAAGGTTATAAATTCACTACCATCACAAAAGGTAGGAAAAGAAAGTTTAGAAGTTTTTATTTAAACTATGGAGTTGTTGCCCCCATGACATAGAACAAAGGAAATAAAATTCATATCTGCCTGTGGCAAACTATTTGAAAAAATAAATAATTAAAAAGATTTGGGTGAAAAAGGAACCAGAATTGAATTAAGAGGTTACAATCTAATCTTGATAATTCAACATCAATAACACATTTGTGTGATCGAGCGAATTTGGATTAAAACAAGTAGGCATTTAATGCTAAAAGTTAGTTATCACATCAGTTAAGTAGTTTTGAATTAAGAGTATATTATTGCACAGAAGTTCTCAACTGGGGCTTCCCAGGCCGTGCGGAGTCAGCCATCTTTCAAGGGATCCGCCAAAAATAACTTGAGAAAGTGTAAAATACGGACTTGGCACAATTGAGTAGGACTCTCTCTCTCAAGACTTTTTAAAAACCCATGCCTCAGTGTCACAATGTTTGAGTCAGCAATAGCCAGTGACTGAGGTTCAGTGCTCACACAGGGCGCAAGGCTTGCAGCCTCAACACATCACCACAGCCTTTACCTTGAGCCACAATCTCTTCCCATTCCTCTTACCCAAACTGTGATCTGGTACCCTGCACCTGTTATGATCTCAAAGGAGACCATTATAGCTTTTAAAAAGAAATTCTGGCTCCCAGTTATTAATTGAAAGAATTATGCCACAATATTTCACATTTTAGAAACAAAATCTTTTACTGTACAAGAATTAAACAAAGCTAATACTAATTTAACACAATTTTTGTAAACCCTTATTCTGTAAAGCCAAAAATCCTAGCAGATCACTTCCAATTCTATTTTTAATTCCACAATGGGTTCCCCTATATTTTGTGAGGATCCTCTCACTTCTGGGACAAAACAAAGGTGCACCACTCCTTTCTGGAATTCACCTTAATCCTCTCCAGTGTTCCTGCTGCTCTGATCTGAGATTTCTTGGGTGTCCTTACTCTAGCATTGTCAGTTCTCCAATTCTCTTTAAAGTACCTCACAATTGTGGTCACCCCAGCTCGAGCTTCACTGCCTTCTTGCTCAGTGGTCTCCAGCTTTAGATGTAAACTGCTCGTGTCTGTAAGAAAACACGAAAGGAAACAAAAACAAAACTCTGCCTTCTTGCAATAGAGTCACAGAATTTTACAGCATAGAAAGGGGCCTATTGGCCCATTGTGTCTGCATTCACCATCAAGCATTGATCTATTCTCATCCCATTTTCCATAGCCTTGTATGCTGTGGCTCTTCTAATGCTCATCTAAATGTTTAAGTGTTGTGAGAGCTCCTGCCTCCACCACCCTTTCAAGCAGTGAGCTCCAAATTCCCCATCACCTTCTGGGTGAAAACGTTTTTCCTCAAATCCCCTCAAAATCTCCTGCATCCCCTGGTTATTGACCCCTCTACTAAGAGGAAATGTGTCTTCCAACCTAACCCCCCCTTCATAATTTGTATACCTCAATCAGGTTCCCCCCCTCCCCTCAGCATTCTCTGCTTTTAAGGAAAACACTGCAAGCCTAACCAGCTTCAGCTTCACTTCATAGCTGTAACACTCCAGCCCAGGCAACATTCTGGTGAATCTCCTCTGCAATCTATCCCCACTGCAAAGTAGCACATGCGGGATGTCCCAGATCAAAATTCAAACCCATCATCCACAATTCCCAAATCTGTCCTTTCATCTGAAAAGTATGCGGATACTTCAAGAGCTGCCACATTCACCAGCTGCATTTCAACCTCTCATTGATCTGTGAAATACAATAGTAATTAAACAACATCTCTAATGAAGACAGAGCAATTCTTCTCAGCCTTACTGTCTTCAGGTCTCCAGTTGCTGTTTTATGACTCTTGCCCTTCTAACATTGACCTTGTAAGTACACATGAACCATCCACTCGATAATTACTTCAAGTTTGTTTACCGACCTCTCAAATTCAGGTCTCCTATTTATCTTACTTTTATCACTTCAACTCCCAATCTAAAGTTTATATTCCGAACAATTGAGTCATAACATCAGGAATTTTCATAACATCATTTAGTAAAAACAAAAATAGACTTACTTGTCTAGCTGTTCTGTGGATTTTTTTATAGAGTTCTCCAAGTACTGTAATTGTATTTGCAGTTGTCTTATTTTGTCAAATATGAATAGCAACAGAACGACCCTTCTCCAGCAAAAGAAGACAAATTTTAAGAATATATCACAACATTTTTTTCAAAGTAAACTTCCAGAGTAAGCCTGTCTGGAAAAATCTCGCCAATATGGCAACTGTGTTGTGACAGGAAGCAATCTGCATCATCGCCAGGCTAAATGAGCATCACCACCTGTTTGAAAAACAAGTTTTCAATGGAATAAGCCAGTGTCAATTCTATTACCGTGACCTCGCGTGCAAGGATATTTTCCAGCATAAAAGGGTGCAATTATAATTGACTGAAAATATAAAAACTGTAATGGTATACATAGCTCTCTACTATGCCACCTTTCTCATCCTCTCCCGCTGCTCAAACGAAGTACCAAAAAAAAGTATAATAAAATAGCTCTACCGTTTTGGTAAATGATTTAAGAGTCGAAATGAAATTTTAAATATGTTACAAACAAAAAAAAACCATGATATAGTTTTACTAGGAATTGTTAAATACAATAAGACCACTGTAAAAAGCACCAAATCTAATAAGACCACTGTAAGAGCGCCAAATTTAATACGACCACCGTAAAGCGACAAATATAAAATTAAAATATAATAATCGAACTCTCATTGTTTGGCAGAGGGGAAAATAATAAATCAGCGTTTGTAACGAGAGAATCCACACTCCAACTTACTGCATGCAGATATCAAGCACTTTCCCCCTCTGCCCAGTGCAGGATTGTTACATTGTCACACTGCTCCCGGGAGCCCGCGCTTAAACCCACGTCATGGCGCCGGCGTGCTCCGCCCCACTAGGAGGACGCACGACGCAGAGAACAGGGAAGGGGGGGCGGGCGGCGATGCCGGGTCACCGCGTTTGGTTGGGGGTGGGGTTTTTTCCCTATAGAGAGTGGGGGAGGGGAGGGGGGTAGAGTTTTATTCGCGCCGGTTTCCTGTTGAGCCGCTCGATGAGTTCCCACACGGATGGTAGGTAAGGTCAACCGCGTGCTCGTCTCTCGTCGAGCGGAGGTTTTATCTTGGGGAGGGGATTGGGCGCGGGCGGGGGAGTGTTTTAGGGGACGTTTAGTTTAATTTTTAAATGGACGGGCGGGCCTGGAGGGGGGAGGTGCCGGAGCTGCCGCCGTGAGTACGCGGGCGCCACAGCGCCCGCTGCCTCAGTCTGACGTGATGGCGGACTGGCCCCGCCTTCTGCCGCCACTCCCCGCCCCCCCGATTGGCTGGGGGTCACCATTGTGTCCCCGATGATTGACAGCTGTGGAGAGACAGGAGGAGGGGGGGAGGGAGAATGACAGAGAGCAAAAAAAAACTGTCGCTTTGACCCCTCTCCACCATCCAAATAAACTGACTCAAAAATCTCCACGATCATTAAAAACCAGGCTGACATTTAGCTGCAGAACACGCAAGAAAACTTGACACTCCCCTCCCACCCTTTAGGTGTGCAGGATTTGGTGGGGTGGGGCTGCAAATAAAATTGTTGTCAGGGCAACCTGTTGACATCTATCACATTGTGTGTTGTGGCCCACCATAATTGCAGATCGGTGTAAAATGTGAGGGACCAAATTGCTGGAGATAAATTACCACCCCCCCCCCCCCCCCCCTCCACCTCATCCTTGGGCAGTGTTTGTCGAAGGCGTCGTCGCTGGTTGCCATAAATAGGGGCTGCTGGCTGGACAATTGTGGGAGCAACAGGGGACACAAAATCATCAGTCAACGGACAAGGGAATCAAACAACTCCCCCCCCCCCCCCCCCCCGTCTTGCCAGATTCCCAGTTATTCACTGGATAAAATCCCAGTTTATTCATCTGTTTATAGCGGGCTACACAAGAGATGTCCCTCTCCACTGTAACCGACCACACACACGCCTACTCTCTTCAGCCGGCTAGTTGATGTTTGGTCAGAAACACCCAGACGGAACATGTGCCATTTTAATTTATTTCTTCCTTCCCCTTCACTTGATTGCCCAGTCAGTCAGTGTGTGTGGGGAGCAAAGAGAGAGAGAGAGAGTGGGTTGTGCGCAGTATTAATTGATGGGAAGCTCTGGAGGTGTTTTTTTTCCCCTCCCTTCTCTCTCTTGTTGGGTGTAGCCTCCCGAGTCATTTAAAACGTTTATATTTAGAGTAACTCCGGCTTCGGCGGCTGTCTGTGGCCTCGATTGGTGGTTGCTAGTGTCAGTCGGCCAGCGTCACCGCTTCCTCCATTCGGCTTGGTTGGAGCTGGCTGAAGGGAAAGAGAGTGAGGGGGCCGGCGGGGTAAGGGGGGGAGGGAGCTGGGTTCAGCCATGCTCCCGACTCGTTGCAACAAATCTTCTCGGTGGAAGGCTGGTGAGTGTTAAAAAAATAAACACACACACATACATACTTAATCCGTTTCTGCCCCTCCCCGACTGTTGATCACTCTCGGTTTTAAAATCAAGGGATTGTGCTTTCACTGCAAGGATAATTTTATATAAAGAATTTTTAAAACACATTTACCCAGTGGTAAATTTGTGCGCCACGCACAGTGAGGGAAGGTCATCACCGTTTGTGGTGACGGGCGAATAAAGGATTCGCGGAAGCGACGTATGGAAAGGTTTGACTGGGTAAAATTAGCCCGGCGGCCTAGTCGCCCTCCCCCCCCCCTCCCCCTCCTTTTCCTCCACCACCCTTGCCTCAACAGGCCCAAGTATTGGCCCTAATTCTGGGGTAAGCGAGAGATGCAGTGACACCGGGACGGGGGATTTCATACAAGACAGTAGGTGTGTGAGGGTTACTCTTCAGCTCGGATGCTGCTCCACTGGCTGGTTATCTATCTGCTGTGCTGTGGGAGATTTTATATGTACACTCGTGTATGTATGCGCGCTCAGCTATCCAGAGAGTGTGCGACATGTTGTAACCAGGTGAGAGTTCGGCATGGTTCATTATCCAGCCGCTGTGATCAGACCTGAGCATTCATTTTCTTGGCTCTTTTTGGAGGGGCTTGTGTTCCGTAATGTGGCACTGATGAGAGAGGGTTGCTTGCTTCAATCTGGGTAAGGGATGAAACAAGCTTCAGTCATGCTACTAAAATAGACCGGTATAAATATAGGACTCGAGTACATCAGACACACACAATCTTACCGCCTTTATACTAAAATCGATTAGGATTTGTCTTTTCGGCTTAGCCGAAAAGAAAGCGATGATGAGTAATGAAATAGGATTGTGATTTTGCTAATGCAGATATCCCATTGCATCTCTTGATAATCTCATTTTATTCGGTGGCGATCTTGATTATTGTGGTTTTTAGAATTCGACAAGCTCTCTTGATATCCTGTAAAGTTAATCTGTAATTGGACTTGCCCATCTTTGAATTTTGTCTTTTTTATGCTGAGCTCACCGACCATTGAAATAGATGAGTTGTGGTGGCCGGAATGAGCAAGAAACGTCCCATTTTTCCTTTAATTTTCGGTACGTTGTGTTGTAGCTCGATCATTTTATTTATTATCTTTTCATAAAAGAAAATATTTTATATTTAAGTTGCTGAATCCTGTTGGAGTGTTATGCAGTGAAACTTAATTTTCGTCAGTGCATGTCATGGGTATTGGCAAACAGTTCGTATGAAGGATGTAAAACACTCAGACAATGGAACTACAAAATATGTCTGAATATAGATAGCCCTTTCAAAAAAAATGCAACAACATTTTTCTGGGCAACTGGAAATACCTGATGGATGCAGTACAATCCAGAAGATGCTATGACTATGTAATACATGAGAATGAAGCACCAAAGCCATTGGAGTTGCACAATTATTAGAAAATTACATTGTACTGCATATTAGAAGCAATTACAGAAAATTTAAATGTGTTGGCCTCCCAAAGTAATAGCAAATGTTTTACTGAAAAGTGACTCACTTCTCATGGATTACGATAGTTACTCGCTGTAATTACCTCAAATACAATATATGCAATTACATAAAAGGCCTTCTTGCTCCCTGAGTGTATATTTTATTCACGAGCAATCCTAATTTTTTGGCATAACTGACAAAATCATTTTGCATGAATGTACCCTGGCTTTATTACATAGGCTTTGTAATTCATTTCAGCAAGTACTGTATTTCTAAATACCTATTTCTTGCAGCATTTCACTGAAAGCACTCAGGCGCTGAGGAAATGAATGAAAAATAATGCAACACAGAATTTGAATCAAAACTTTCACACAGTAATAGATGTTAGAACAGTGTACTGATGCAAGTAAGTTAAATTAGGAAAAATATATTCAAAAATATTAGCTGTCATGATGCAAATAAAGAACATGGATTCATTGCCATTTTGTTCTATAATATGTGGAAAGGCAGTGCTGTTTGCATTTTCTCATTTAGAAAAGATTTCAGAGGCACCATATTTTGTTGTGTGCAAGTGTGATTACATTGGGCCTGCATTTTGGTGTTTGCCAATGGAGCTGTTGAGAAGGGCATTAAAAAGTCTCACAGATGGAATATAATGTAGAAAAATGTGAAAGTTTTGCAATTTGGTAGGATGAATAAAGGAATTGAATATTATTTAAATGAAGAAGGAGTACAGAAAGCTGCAGCACAGAGGAATTTTGGGGCCCTCATGTATAGATAACAAAAAGCTGGCATGCAAGTTTAGCAGGTAATTGGGATGGCAAATGGAACGTTGGCCTTTATTTGAAAGGCAATGGAGTATAAAAATAGAAAAGTGTTAAAACTATACAATAGGTGCTTGATGGCCAGCCTGGACATGAAGGGCCACTTTCCGTGCTGTAAAACTCTGACTACACCTGCAATACTGTGAACGGTTTTGGTCCCCTTATCTAAGGAAAGTTATACTGCATTGGAGGCAGTCCAGAGAAGGTTTGCAAGGTTAATCCCAGGTATGGAGAGATTTTCTCATGAGGAGAGGTTGAGGAGGTTGGACCTGTACTCATTGAAGTTTAGAAGAATGAGAGGTAACCTCATTGCAGTATATCAGATTCACAGGGGGCTTCACAGGGTAGATGCTGCGAGGTTGTCTCCCCTTGTGGGAGAGTCTAGGACCAGAGGGCATAGTCTCCTGAGTAAAGGGTCGCCCATTTAAGACTGGGATGAGGAGTAATTTCTTCGCTGAGAGGGTAATGAATCTGTGAAATTTTCACTGTAGAGGTCATTAAGTATGTTCAAGCTGAGATAAGACAGATTGTTAATCAGTAAGGGAATCAAGGGTTATGGGAATAAAGCAGGAAAGCTGGAGTTAAGGATTATCAAATTGGTCATGGTCTAATTGAATGGCGGAGCACACTCGATGGGTCAAGTGGCCTACTTCTGCTTCTACGATTTATGGTCACAGCCACCTATCTTAACCTTCTTGCACTTTATTTTTTGTTTAAAACTCTTTTTTTTAGTATCCCCAAAGAAATGATGTGGCAGAGACCTGGCTGAGGTAAGGGATATCCCCTATGTGAAGGATAATGGGTGAAAGCTCATATTGAATCTTTCAGTGCAAGAACATTAATAGAACAACAATAAATACTCTCTTTTTTCAATACTGTAGGCCATCTTGACTGCGTAAACAATGTGGCCTGGGGTGTAATGTCCATTACACCAACTTACAGTTGGAAATACTTTGGTTGCAGTCTACCTGAAAATTTGAATAATTTTTCAAACAAAGGGTCAGTTTTTATTGGCTGACTGCTGGGATTTTTTCTTGCATACTGCCTATTAATTTTGGTCAACTCCAAGGTGATGACAAGTCATTGGTGTTGAACACTGCACCTCCACAGATTACAATTTTTACTTGTTCAATTAAAGCTGTATTGTTGCATTATAGTTTCCTGTCAAATTGCTTTGCCTTTTGTGTAGTATTGACTGCATTAATCCATTTTGCCATTTTGTATCACCTCGATTGTTCTGTGGGTCAGTCCTTGCCTTTCTCCCTTCTATATCAATAATGGCCTTCACTCATTCAGCCCAATGAACTTTTGCTGCTGATTCCACTCTATATTCATTGACTTACTTCAGACTGCTGCCAACTATTTCCAACCTTGTCTTGCAGCTATTGAATTTTCAAAAAATTCTTTCCAGAGATGTGTGTGTCACAGTGAAGGCCAACATTTGTTGCCTTTTCCTAATTGTCCAGAGAAGGGGAATTGCCTTCTTGAACCACTACAATTCATCTAGTTTGGGTTCCCCCACAGTGCGGTTAGGAAGGGAGTTCTAAGTGATTGATTCCGCAACAGTGAAGGAAACTATATCGATCTAAGTCAAGATGGCTTGTGGCTTGGAGAGATACTTGCAGGTGATAATGTTCTCATGCAATTGCTGCCTTAGTCCTAACAATTGGTACAAGTTGTGGGTTTGGAAGGTGCAGTCCAAGTGAGTTGCTGCAGCACGTTTTGTAGATAGTTTGTGTGCTGCTAATGGAAGGAGTGACTTTTGAAGGTGAGGGGGTGATGATCAAGCGGGCTGCTCTGTTCCAGATGGTGTTGAATTTCTTGAGTATTGTTAGAGCTGAACTCATGCAGTCAAATGCAAAGTATTCCATCACACTCATGGCTTGTTATATCTTAACCTATGCCCTTCAGTGGGTCAGGAAAATATCTTTTTTAATTCTTCATAGTTCCTTTGTCACCTTCCGGAAGCTCAAACACTAACTACCATCACTTACCTTTGACAGCTTATCCCTTGTCATTCTCGACATACTAGCATTCTTAACATAGTCTTTCTTTTTCCTTTTTAGAAAGCATGCATTAAATTGCAATTTTCATGACCATTGGACATGCCAAATCACTTTACAGCCAATTAAGTATCTTTTGAAGTGCAATCACTGTTGTAATCATATGCACTCAACAAATCCCTCACAACAGCATTGAGATAATGTCCACATATCTGTTTTCTATAATGTTGATTGAGAGAGAATTATGGCCAGGACACCAGGGTAACTCTTCCTATAAATAGTGTCATGGAATCTTTTACATCCACCCAAGCAGGCAGATGGGACCTCGGTTTAACATCTCATCTGAAAGACTGTACTTCTGACAGTGCAGTGCTCCCTCAGCACTACAATGGAATTTCTTGAGTAGAATAGCAGTTGAATTGTCAAGGCCCCCTTTTTCCTCTTCGATAGCATTTCCAATTCCAAGAGCTTCTTTGGACAGCTCTCTAGTAATTCAAGGCAGGATAAAGGAAGGACTTGTCTGAGAGGTGATCCTTCTCATATATCCAGCCAGTGGCATTTTATGTCTGCTATTTTAAGCTATTGTGTTAATTGGTGCTGTGATCTATTCACTTCTTTTCCTCCTAAGCTGAAATGGTTCACCCTCTTTCTTCTTTCATCTGTGAAGGTGGTGAAAACAAGATTCATTGTTTTCTACTCGCAACGCATTCATTCCCATGGCCTAAACCATATTAACTCTATTATGATTTTGTCAGTGCCTTGCTATTACTTCCTTTCTTTTCCTGACAACTAATGCCAAACTAACTGGCCTGTGGTTCACTGTTTTATTTTCTCCACCTCCTCTTTTGAATAGCTGCATTTGCTCTTTTAAATCCTCTGAGCACTCCAGAATCCAGGGAATTTTGGAAGATCACAATCAATACATCCACACTCTCTGCAACATCACTCTTTTAAGAACCCTAGGATGTAGGCCATCTGATTCAGGTATTAGAATAAAGAAAATTACAGCACAGGAACAGGCCCTTTGGCCCTGCAAGCCTGCACTGACCATGCTGCCTGACTGAACTAAAACCCCCTACTCTTCTGGGGACCATATCCCTCTATTCCCATCCTATTCTTGGATTTGTCAAGACGCCCCTTGAAGTCACTATCTTACCTGCTTCCACTACCTCCCCTGGCAGCGAGTTCCAGGCACCCACCTCGGTGTAAAAAAAACTTGCCAGTGTTTTGTCAGTGTTTTTCGTCTCATTAATTTCTGTAGTAATTAAGTACCTTATGTTCCTCACACTCCTTTGACCCATGGTTCACCAATTTTTTGTGGTGTATTTCTTGTGTGTTCCGTACAGACACAAAATATTTGTTTAACATACGTTGCCTTAGACCCCATTATAATTTCTCCTCTCTCAACCTCCAATGGAACCATATTTACTTTTGCTGCTCTTGTCTTTTCTATATACTTGTAGAAACTCTTACAGTCTGTTTTTCTATTTCTTTCCAATTTATTTGTTCTGTTTTTCTATATCCTCAGGGTGGGGAGTCAGTCCCTAGGAGCTGGCAGTTTAAATTTGTGTCTGAGGTGAAGAGAAATTTCTTTACATATGTGGAATGCTTTGCCATGGGAAGTGGTTGGGGTGGAACTATTGCACCTTTTAAAGGACAATTGGATTGGTCTTTAAAGTTGAGAAAGGTATAAAAATTTGGGAGGAAAGCAGGACTGGAATTAGATTTTGGATTAGTCTAGGGAAGAGCAGGCACAGATGTGTTGTAAGATTCTATAGTCTTGCACTAATTCTTGGTATTCCTCCTTGTGTTTTCAATTTAGAAAAGTAAAACTCCAATCTTCATTATGGCATTCAGTGAAGCACTGAAATATTTCAGGTTATTGATTGCATGCTATATTATGTGGCGGTTAACTTGGGAGTTAACACCCTCTGCACCACCAGAAAAATCCAGGTTTAGTTTATTTGTATTTGGCTCTGGGAACTGCAGCTATAATTCATAGGATGAGCATCAAGTGTCTTCCAACTTGTTGTCACCGGCTCCTCTGTTTCTGTTGTCTGAGCTAACTTATTCATTCAGATTGATGGTTCCGATTCCTTTGTCGTAAGAGCAAGTAAAGAAATATTGTTGGATATAGATTATTTCAGCTTTCATTTTAGGAAGGATGACTTTCCAAGGAAACGCCCAGATAATTTATAGATAGGACCGGAAGGGCAGATCTCAGCATCCAACTTCATTATTCAGGATATCAAAGATTTACATATTATAAGAATAAATAGCTTCCAAAATGAAGCTGATGTTTTCCAAATCACCACCATCTGTATTTTCCACACTAGTGTATACACCAAAAGGGTATAGAAACCAAAATTTGGCTCCCTTTCCTCGCCTGTTAATAGATGAACAACTTTCATCTGAAAAACACAGTCGAACTTATGATGTGGTTCCCTGCTCTTGAACAAAATGTTCATACACATTTTTAGGGCAACTTTTTTATATATCTTAAGGGTGCAACTTCCTCCCCTTTGTGTGTTGTCTTAGGCAACCTATAACTGAGGTTAATAAGGTAGTTTGGCCCTAGATGTAGTCAGTCTATTCCAGTTTAAATGCTGAGAAGCACAACGATTCCAGTAATAATGGACATTTGTACTCTTAAGTCAGCCACACTGTGGATGTGGATGAGGCCAGAACGTTTGTGTGATAGGGCAGGTGTGTCATTCTTCATAGTTCTCATCTTGGCTCAGTTAGTAGCATTCTCACCTCTTAGAAGGATTTTGGTGCAGGCCCACTCTAGGACTTGAGCACCAAATCAAGTCTGACTCTTTGGTTTAATGCTGCTTTACTGGAAGTGACTTTCTTCCAGAAAGACCTGTTTGTTCTGGTGGATATAAAGATGCTGTAGTTTGATTCAAAGAAGAGAAGGGAATTGCCCTGACCAGCATCTGCCCCTTGACCAATACTAATTAAAGGGTAATGGTCATCCACTATATTTGCTAAATATAGAACTTTGCCATGTTTGCCCACGTAATAACAGTGACTGCATTTCATTAAAAAACTAATATGGATGTGAAATTCTGGGTATGCTCAGATGAAATAAAGCATTATATAAATGCAAGTATTTGCTTCTCCATGATGCTGTTTGTTGACACTGCAGCATGTGGTGTTAGACTGTCTTTTCTCTTTGAGATGGAATTTTTGTTGTCGTTCACATACAAAATGTTGGTCTTGAGAAATGGAGCACCACATGTTTAGGTGCCCAGTATGAATTTCAAACATTCCCAGGTGAGGTGTTAACAGAGTAAAGCTCCTTGTGCTCTATTGTGACATTCTGTTTAAGCTTGACCTCAACACCATTTGCAAAAGAGCACCCATTACTCCATAGCAATGCCACCTTTCTGTCCTTTATTATGAATATTGCACTGTTAGCTTTTCCGTCACTATTGCCAATATGGTTGTAAAAACTTGTGCTTTTCCAGAGAATGTGTACTTGATGATTTGTTTATTACCTATTGTCTGAACTGCTGAATACTGTAAAACCACATTTGGTTCAGAACATAATAACAGGAGTAAGTAATTTAGCCCGTTGTGCTTTTACTGCCGTTCAGTGAGATTGTCTGATTTGTCCATATCCCTTTCTCCCTTTGGATAACACAAATATCAAATTTAATATTTGCAATTGATCTACCATCAGTTTGCTTTTGTTAAAATGGGTTCCAAACTTCTACCAATCTTTGCAGGTAGAAGTATTTCCTAATTTCACTCCTGAAATATTTGACTAAATATTTTAGCTGTTTCTTAGTACTCAGCAGAAATTGCATTTCTGTATCTACCGTATTTGTTCCCCGTCATATCTAGAAAATTCTAATCACGTCACCTGTTAACTAAGTTCTAGGCAATACAACCCCAGTTTGTTTAATCTCTCCTTGTAATCTAACGCACGGGTTTTTTGATTTGATTTATTATTGTCACGTGTATTAGCATACAGTGAAAAGTATTATTTCCTGCGCGCTATACAGACAAAGCATACCGTTCATATAGAAGGAAACGCAAGAGTGCAGAATGTAGTGTTACAGTCATAGCTAGGGTGCAGAAAAAGATCAACTTAATGCAAGGTAGGTCCATTCAAAAGTCTGACGGCAGCAGGAAGGCACTGTTCTTGAGTCGGTTGGTACATGACCTCAGACTTTTGTATCTTTCCTGACGGAAGAAGGTGGAAGAGAGAATGTCCGGGGTGCGTGGGGTCCTTAATTATGCTGGCTGCTTTGCCGAGGCAGCGGGAAGTGTCGACAGAGTCAATGGATGGGAGGCTGGTTTGCGTGATGAATTGGGCTACATTCATGACCTTTTGTAGTTCCTTGCGGTCTTGGGCAGAGCAGGAGCCATACCAAGCTGTGATACAACCAGAAAGAATGCTTTCTATGGTGCATCTGTAAAAGTTGGTGAGAGTCATAGCTGACATGCCAAATTTCCTTAGTCTTCTGTGAGAGTAGAGGCATTGGTGGGCTTTCTTAACTATAGTGTCGGCATGGGGGAACCAGGACAGACTGTTGGTGATCTGGACACTTAAAAACTTGGAAGCTCTCGACCCTTTCTATTTCATGGGTAATCTTCTAGTTAACCTGCAGTGTACACCTTTCAGGACCAGTATAACCTTGCTAAGGTGTGGTCCCAGATCTGCTCACGGTATTGCAGAGGTGGATGAACTGGGGCTTTGAGTAGCCAAAGCCTGCCTTCATCCCTTTTTGTTGCTGTATCAATTTTGTCACCTATTGCTGCTCTTTGTATTGTTAAGAACAAGATATGGTTTTACGTCAGGTATATTTGTATTTGTGGATGTTAAGGACAAGATATAGCTTTAAGTTTAACTTATATATTTTTTTATTTTGTTTGTGAACATAGGTTTTGTGAGATGGAACCAGCAAGTCTGGGGTGCTGCTTGAATATATGCATTTTTAGTGTGGTTTTTTTTTTAACGCTTGAAGTGAAGAGATAGGTCACCATAGGGTTCATGGTTCAAGGAAGTTAAAAACAAAAAAAAGTAAAACTACTGTTGCCTAGCAACAGGATCAGAGAAAAGATCCATGGGACAGGGAGAGACGAGAAAAGCGGTTTAAGTTTCAGTTGGTATGGTATACCACTGAGTGGCGAGGCGTGCCATCAACAGATCCAGGCAGTGGGCGATCGACAGGATCGTTCATCTCGACTCTCTGCCCCTCTACCACGGTTATATTCACGGCCAGATGTCCCTAGGGAGGGAGCAGTTGATGCTTCCGTGCCCGCTGGACACCGCAGGGGCTGGGGTGCATTATCGACCCCAACAATCACATTTTGATTTGATGTTTTAAGCTTCCTTTGTACTTTGCTTTTTGGTTCGGGCTGTTCCCCCTCCTTTTGGAAAGCTGCCCCTTTTAATTTGCCCCTCAGTTAATTTGATTTAGTTTAATTTGTTGGTACACAAAAAGAAGTACCATTGAGTGAAGACAGAAGGGTTTAAGGACTCTCTCCAGCTGAAAACTATGGTAGGCAGCTGAAGAAATTAGTTTAAGGAATTCGTACATATTGCACAAAAGTTAGTGAGCCTTTTGTGTCTCAAGGGAGATACCAATTGTGTAAAGACTTAGTGATTGTTCGGAAGTTACTGGAAAGGAAATCTCTTTGCAACTAAACCAGCTCTATCCTTGGTGTGGAAATAATGGTGGTGGTTCATGAGAGTATTGGGTGTGTAAGGGTATCACTGGGATAACAAGGGTAGCATGAGTTTGAATCTTTTTTTTCTTGGTGTCTGTTAAAATCTTTCCAACCTCTTTGTCCAGTGTAATTTAATTAATGTTTCTTGTTTATTTTTAAGTCAGCAGCAGAATCATGTGAATCTGTTCAATAAATACCCACCATGGTTTTCTTAAAAAAAAATTATCATGCCAGGTTCCATTCTTTCATCTGACTTGTCCAGTAATAGTATCAGCTGGGACCAGGACAGTATTTTTGTCATTTGACCAGGATCTGTGCTTTTTCCAGTGTTTTGTAGACGTTTTCTTTTAGATTTAAGTTGTCTCTTAGCGAGTAGTTCTCTTATCTCTTTTTAGTATTTTGTATTTGATCTTATCTCACTGAACTTTTCATGCTTCCATTAGCAGATTTGCCCAGTTTACTGTGGACAGTCTGTGCTTCATATTGAAGTCAACTTCACCCAGATCTAAGGTCTTAAGAGTGTGTCCAGGATAACTTTCTGCAACAATATATCCTACAACCAACAAGGTGGAATGCCATGTTAGAATTAATAATATATTAGAATTAATAAGCTAGATTTATCTAAGAGCAAGCATAATATTTTAACCGTGGCAGGTATTTATTGATGTGGAGATGCCGGCGTTGGACTGGGTTAAGCACAGTAAGAAGTCTCACAACACCAGGTTAAAGTCCAACAGGTTTATTTGGTAGCAAATACCATAAGCTTTCGGAGCTTGCTCTGAGCTTGTCCTGACGAAGGAGCAGCAAGCTCCGAAAGCTTATGGTATTTGCTACCAAATAAACCTGTTGGACTTTAACCTGGTGTTGTGAGACTTCTTACTAAGGTATTTATTGAGCAGATTCACAGGATTCTGCTGTTGACTTAAAAAAAATTTATTATACAAGAAACATTAACCAGATTACATTAGACAACAAAAAGATTGGAAATATTTCAACACACACACCAAGAAAAAATGATTCAAACTGCGCCAATTTGTACTTGATTTAATTAATAATCTGGAAATTATAATCCTGGAGGTCTTGTTCTTTAATTGAGTTCCTTGTTCCTGGTACTCTCCAAACTCTACCTCTTGCACACTCTTTGCTATGTTGTTGGTCCTAACATTGGTGTCAACAACTGGATCTCTCAATCTCTTTTCAATATCCTTTCAAGTTACTCCCAAGATATCCTTCCCCCTTGCACAAGACAGGGAGCATACCATAGGGGGGAATCCTTGATCGTGCTGAGAAAAGGTGCAGTCTGACCCCTCTGATTCCTCTGCAGCTATCACATTGAACCAATACTCCTCCCCACCTCTGGACAGTTTCCTGCTTCAATGTACCATGCTCCACATTCTGGCTGTCCTACTCACCTTACCTTAACAGGTAACAAGTATGTTTTGCCTGTTGAATAGAATCAGTTCCTAAACTTTGTTTTATATCTCTCCAGGCTTTTTCTTTACTCTGCACACAATTAGTTGGTGCTAACTTTTTTCTAAACCTGCACCGCCCTCCCTGAGGTGACTGAAGCCTGGAGCAAACTGACCAGATACTGCTCCCTAGCATTTGTGTCTGAGTGTCTCCATGTTTTACAGCTGAATATCTCACCGCAGCTCTATGGTTCTGAGCCAGAGTGATTGGGAACGGAGATATCTACAACAGATATATGCTGTACTCTGGATCTCTCAATCTCTTTTCAGTATCCTTTCACAAGTTTAAGTTTATTTATTGGTGTCACAAGTAGGTTTACGACATATTGTAGTTCACACACAACCTGCTCTGTCATATCTTAATACATATTATTTATATTTACGTTTAGTTTGTAAGTTTTTTTCTTTTTCTGAATAATTTTCAGTAAGCATTCAGTAAGTAAGGGGGCAACATGGTGGCACAGTGGTTAGCACTGCTGCCTCTCCGCATCAGGGACCTGGGTTCAATTCCAGCCTCAGGTGACTCTGTGGAGTTTTCACATTCTTGTGTGTCTGTGCAGGTTTCCTCCAGGTGCTCCATTTTCCTCCCACAGTCCAAAGATGTACAGGTTAGGTTGATTGGCCATACTAAATTGACCCTTCGTGTCAGGGGGGCTAGCAGGGTAAATACATGGGGTTATGGGGATAGGGCCTGGGTGGAATTATTGTCGGTGCAGTCTCGACGGGCCTCCTTGTGCACTGTAGGGATTCTGTGAGTCATGTGCACCAAATTCCCAACTTTTGAACTCTGTTTAGGAGGCACGTTGACCTGTGACCACTCTGCATTAGCAGCGACTGTCTGCTTTTGAACACTTCTTTTGGCTTGCACCCAAGTTACCACAGCTGATACAGCTTCCTACTCAGTAATTAGCACCTCCTGAGGCATACGCCTACAGCTGATTGACAGTTAACTGCTACTAGGCATTTCTGTTAAATACTGACTTGCTTGTTTCTTTAACTATTTTAAGGTTTCAAATTGAACTCAGAAAGTGGAAGTAAATCTCAGTTGCACACTACTCAAAGTAGAAAGACACATCAAATTTCCCACATTTGCACTCTGTGATGCATTCTGCTCCATAACCTTTCTACCCCAGTAGCTACTGTGAACTAAAACAGGGTAGTCAGGCTGCCAAATCTACAATTCTGATCAGCGCTCAATTTAGAATTGTTCATATTGTAAGTCTATGATAACACCTGTATTTGATCGGTTATCATAAATTTGGAGAATGTTGCTCTGTTAAGGTTTCTGGATTTGATTTTTTTCAAATTGCCGTGCCTTGAATTTGGTTCTGGTTTGTTTTGGTAATGCCAATTATATTTTTTTGAGTTATCCACTTTCAAAATTTCTATTCCCTTCCAACTGGCTTGTTTGTAACTGACCTGTGGCATTCCATGAGATTTAATTTTGAATGCTAATTGTACTGAGGTAAATTAATCAACTTTGAACAATACTGATAAAATTTCATGAATTTAAGTTTATTGGCAATATATAGCTCATATACATGTGACTAAATATTTTCACTTCCATGTACCACGCTTATTGCCTACTCCTAGTTTCCTTGCAGAAGGTGGTAGTGATCCTTCCTCTTGGGTCCATTACAATCTATGTCCTATATGTATTCCAACAGAGCTGTAGGGTAGAGAGTTTCAAGATTTTGACCCAGCAACGACCAAGGACGAGTGATTATATGTCTACATTGGGATGGTGTGTAACTTTGAAGGGAACCACGGGGTGATTGTATTTCCATGAACTTTCTGGTTGGTGGAGGTCATGGGTTTCAGAGATGCTGTTGTAGAAACCGTGGTAATTGGTGCAGTGCTGCCTGTTGCTAATGCACACTGCAGCCCATAGTAATGAAGGGACTGAATGTTTAAGCTAGTGGATGAGCTGCTGATCGAGTGAACTGCTTTGTCCTTGGATGGTGTCAAACTTCATGAGTGTTGTTTCAGCTGCACCCATCCAGCTAAGTGGAGACCATTCCACTAACTTGTGCATTTTAGGTGGTGAAGTGGCTTTGGGGATGAAGTAAGCCACCTGCTGCAAAATACCCAACCTCTTGCCTGCAGGAAGATGTATAGAGCTGGCCAAGTAGGTAGCAAGTTCCACATTCAAACCACCCTAGGTAAAGAAATTTCTCCTGAATTCCATTTTTGATTTGTTTATTGTTGTTTCCTCTAGTTTTGAAGTCTGTCACAAATTGGAGTATATTTCATATTCCTATTCTATCACATTTTTCATACTTTTAAAAACTTGTAGGTCATCCGTCGGCCTTTTACTTGCGAGACAAAGAAGCTCTAACCTGTCCAGTCTTTGCTGATAGTTGTAAAATCTGTTTCGATATCATCCTTGCAGAGCACTTGCACCTTCTCCATTACAGGTACCTCTAGATTCTGTTTGTAATCTGGAAACAACAATTGTGTACAGGATTCTTGTATGCACTAAGTTTCTATGTATGTTTAAAGTAACCTCTCTGCTTTTCAATTCTATTCCTTCTGTTATGAACCCCATGACCTTGTTTTAATTTTTATGGTATGATTCTACATTGCTACTGTTAATGATTTGTGAATCTCTATACTTGGATCCCCTTGCTCCTCTATCCCCATTGAGGCTCTTATTTCCCAACGAATATGTGGCCATCTGATTCCTCCAATCCTAAGTGCACCATCTCCCACTTGTCCATATTGAAATTAGATTCACTCTTGTTGGAGATGGTCATTGCTTGGCATTTATATGCAGGAATATTATCAGACCAATACTGGATGTTATCCGAGTCATAGAGGTTTACAGCATGGAAACAGGCCCTTGTCCATGCCGTCCTTTTTTTAAAACCCCTAAGCTAGTCCCAGTTGCCCATGTTTGGCCCATATCCCTCTATACCCATCTTACCCATGTAACTATCTAAATGCTTTTTAAAAGACAAAATTGTATCCGCCTCTACCACCACCTCTGGCAGCTTGATCCAGATACTCACCACCCTCTGTGTGAAAAAATTGCCCCTCTGGACACTTTTGTATCTCTCCCCTCTCACCTTAAACCTATGCCCTCTAGTTTTAGACTCCCCTACCTTTGGGAAAAGATATTGACTATCTAGCTGATCTATGCCCCTCATTATTTTATCGACCTCTTTAAGATCACCTGTAGACCCCTATAAGATCTTGCTGTATGCAGATGTGGACTGCTTCATCATCTGAGGAATTGTGAATGGAGCTGACCACTGTTCAGTCATCAGCCAACAGCCCCATTTCTGATCTGGTGGAGATTAAGAAGCCGCTAAAGATAGTTGCATCTAGCTTGCAGCCCTGAAGAGCTCTTAAAATAAGATCTTGGGGATGAATTAATTTGCACAGCCAAATTCCTTTGTGCCAGGCATAACCAACCATTGGTGTGTTTCACCTGCATCCATTGGCTAGATCATGGACTTCTCTGGCAGTATCATAGTGACTTCTTTGACATTTAGATGCAGGCACTTCACATGAGCCACACAGTTGTTATCTATCAGACCAACTGTTCCATCTTGCAATGTCATACTTTGAGAACAGGCTGTAGCATTCTGACTAAAGAGTACAAGAATACTTATTTTATGTTGTATCTATTAGTTATAGGTGAAGTTGATATTTGGCACTATTGGCATTTCCCATTAGCTGCAATGCTTGTGCACATCATGATAATTCACGGTAAACCTCATAGGCGGTTCCAAATTCTCCAGTGAATTTGCCTTTTTTACAAAGAGGACATTGGGTCACCCTGGGAAGTTCCGTTGGCTGCATAAATGCTGCTGGTAAGCAGCAGTTGTTAAATTTTTAGACCATAAACGTTTTGTTTCTCAGTTATCATCCACACATTTGATCATGAGTTTTTCCTCCATGTCTCGTCTCTAGTTCACCAATGGACTACACTAATTGGGGAGGGCTGCTACTGCTGGGCTGATTATAAATTTGATTTTTATATTTTTTTTATTAATATTTATATTTGCTCTTCACTAATGACCCATTTAAATTGGAAATCTAAATTAATTCAAATTCAGCAGTGAATTTTCAGATGGGACATAGCTTTTGTACAATTCAGATTTCCATTAATGGATAATTCAAATAAGCAGTTGTGAAGTACTTTATATTACTCTAGCAGACCACGTATTATGAAAGTCTTACACTCCTCCAGTGTTCTATGAACACATCACTGGAATCCATTTTATCAATAAAAATGTTGGGGTTTTAAGAGCAGTACTTTATCTGATTTGGTAATTATACTTCACTGCAGTTTCATAATTAATTATTTTTCGAAGCAATTCTGTTAGCTATTTTGGCTTATGTAGCTTGTCATGAACCAGCATCAACTGGCATTTATTCCAAATAGGTTTTTGACGCAGTAATTTATTCTGTTTGTGTATTTTACGATATAATAAGTACCCAACAGTAATTTGCAAATCTAATCCAGTTACAAAAAAAGACCAAAATCTATTTTAAAACTCTCCACAGTAACTATGACTTTTACTCCAGATCTAATACTATTTCTGGTCATGGAGCGGGGAAAGAAACCCTTGTCAAGTTTGGAAAGTTCATTTTTTGTGAGAGGGGTGGTGGGAATAAAGATTTTAATAATATGCTTGTTGGGGAAAACATTGGTTTACTGGGTAATTTACTATTTTGCAACATTATAGTATATAATACTTGGTCTTTATTAAAAACAGTTGTCAAACTGATTTATCTTTCTCCCAGCCCTATCTGAAATGTATTGGTTGGTTTTAATATAGGAAATCAAATTATAATGTATCTTTTATATTGATATGCTAAAATTAACATTTGGATAAATGTTTGATACACTGTATTATGAAATTGAAACATACCCTATTTCACCCCAGTTCCTCATTTTTGGCACTCTTTCCTCTGAATCCAATATTTTCATTTACTTTTAACCATTTCAAGTGACATTGGTGCCTGTGCAATTTGCAAATTGGTGCTTTCGATCAGGAGATGCCAGGAACCTTTCAAACCTTCAAGGCAAGAATATTCCTTTTTTCAGTTTTTGTGACCCTTTTTAGTTTTATTTCCAATCTATCTCTTTTTTCTGAACAACCGTATGTTGCTTTTGGTGGCCTTTTATAAGATTCCTTCATCTTGCACCTCCTGACCTATACACCCACCGAAACCTTGCTGCCATTTAAACCAGCGGGATCTTGTGATCCTAACAATGTCGCACCCCCACCGCAGGTTTCCCACTGGCAAGGGGTGCGTTAAACTAGAAACCCTGTTGACAATAGCGGGACTATAAGATCCTGCTGCCAGCGAGCAGCATGCCACCTCCCGCTGCTGCAAAACACAGCGCGGAGGGGGAGGATTCTGTATGGATGATGTAACTAAGATCAATAGCATGGGAGGGAAAATATTGCCTTGAGGGATAAAGATTACGACAGTTATGCAGTTAAAATATAAATTAACAACTGAACGTAATAAAACTAAGGATCTCATCTATTTTCCCACCACCCATAATAGAATTTAAAACTTCAGCTGGAAAAATGAAGTGCTGCACAGTGTCACCTTGTGAACAGAGCCTTCAACTGCAGCTCCAAAGCAGATCTTCAAATATTCTACATTTGCAAACTGGCAGATTAATAGGTACATCCTACCAAAGCATGAGAATCCGGTATTATCAGATAAAACATAGGCATAAACACAATTAACATTGAAGACACAATCTTTTTTGGCAGATGGACTTACAAAGACTTTGATTGGAAAGCTGACAGAACGAACAATTCTAATGATTGAAATATTAAAGTGTGAAGCTAGAATGGTGCTCCTACTTTAAATGTGGTTACAAAGGTTTTAAACATCACTCATTCCATGAAGGCAGCTCCTTTGCTGATGCTTCATCCTCACTCATTTTCCTTGGCAGTTTTTGTTAGTGATGGTTTGCCATTGTTTTCCACTCTTGATCAGGGCAAAGAGGCAGGTCCTAAATCTATCTCAGCCGGAACGGGAATTATAACCACACTCTAACCAACTGTGCTAACCTATGCCTTTTCCAATGTTTGTATAATGGCCTGGTGAAAAATAGGCCCCTGTGTGCTTTAGTGGAGAGATTTTTTTGCTTTTAAACAATAATAGTAGAGCCATTCAACAAATTAGCTGATAATTGGTAGTTTGCACGCTACTTTTTTACAGTTGTTTGTAACTTAGTGAAGGCCACCATGTGTAAGCTTGGAGGTAACCTTTGACAATTATTGTTTCTAAACAAATGTTTTATTCTTGCTAACTTCGAATGAACTGGCATAGACTTAATGACTTGTCCTGTCCTGTACAATTCTATGCCTTTACTTGTCAGGCAATTTCTATGCTTTTAAATTGTTGGATGTCAAGATGCATATGACAATGACTTTTTGAATACTGTAAGAGTTTTAACAACACCAGGTTAAAGTCCAACAGGTTTATTTGGTAGCAAATACCATTAGCTTTCGGAGCACTGCTCCTTCGTCAGATGGAGTGGAAATGTGCTCTCAATACTACCAGACCACTACTGAATACTATCAGACCACCATTGTTCCTATTACGAAAAATGTCAGATGAACAAGGAGCAAAGGGGTTGTATATAAATGTTATCCAAAGAACAGTATAAAGTATAATGTTCAATTCCAGTACAAATTGGGGATTTTGAAGAACGGTTTCATTTGGAGAGGTGGCTCGTTCATCTTCCAGGCCATCATAAGGTTGATTCATGAATTTCATCTACATAATGTAATGTTTTGAGAATCCACACATGTTTTTCCCTGTGTTCTTAAAAGAAAGGTTAAGCATATCAGCTGTTCCCAGATGGAAAATCTTTTGAAGTTAAAAATTTATTTGCACACTGAAGTGCAAATCAGACTCCATCCTCTCTTTATTATTGACTTGCTTATTTTTCCTATTCAGGGGTTCATTGATTTAAGTTGAAGCATCGTTTTGATCTCAATGAGCAAATACTGTGGTACGTCAGAGTATGTAGGCTTCATTTAACTGCATGTGTGGGCATTGAAAAGAAAGGCTGATTCTGGAAGGAACATTATGTGGGTGGCTTTGACTCCTTTGATTGCATTGGAAAGTCTGAAGGGATCCAAGTTTAATATTTTTGATTGAACATTCTGAGTTGATGAGATTTTTTTTTGAATTGTTGCTTTTAAGTTAATATTTTTCTTTCTTCAGGTGTTTGGGAATGATTTACCTCATCAGTGGAAGGAGTATTCAGACCAGGACTCCACACTGGTGATAAGGACATGGGACTCCTCTTGTCAGCTTCCAGCAGGTTCAGTACAGTTGACATCCTAATCAGCAGCACTAAGGAAGAACCTTGGTTTGGTTTATTACCTCATTGCCACAGAGACATCACTGTCAAAAGCTGAAGGTAAATCCAGAGCCTCAACTGTGATTCAAAATATAAATTATTGTATTAACGCAGAACCTCAAAGACCTGAATTGCTAAAGTGAATTTTAAAGTATTAGGATAAATCAAAAGTTAAGACGATTGCTAAAATAGCAGCTAAATACCATCTTGAATGGATTATAATGCTCACTACATCGTCTGTTTTGTACGTTGGGATTGAAGAAAGACAACTGGGCCTAAGCATGCTCACTTCTGTCCTTGGCCAGTTTTGCCTTCATAACCTGACACCTTCTGATACCACCTGCAAAAAAGCAGACCTGTTGCCAGTTCAAGAGTCCTGTGTCAAAAATTTCTCTCGGAGCCCTTGTGGGCTCCAGTAGGAATCAAACTCAGTCATTAATATATAGTATGCTTTACTGTTACCTTGAATATGCTGTAATCACCACTTTTTCCACAAGTTCATCTGTTACTTTAAAGGAATCAGTCGTTCCTCTGGAATCCTGTTGCACAGTTTAATCGTTTCTTAGGTACAGGAAAAGCGTGTTTATTTAACATAACTCCAGTCTCCTTAATTCATGTTGGTCATTCCCTGTTCTGCCTATTCCCATCACCTTGCACATTCTTGTTTTTTTTAATTATCTTTGCCTTGAGGAGATGTAATTCAGTTATTTTAAGGCTCAATGTCTCTAACAAATACAAACTCAAGACATCAAAGCTGACTCCATCTTTAGTACTCAAGCCAGGGATCATCTCTGTTGCCCTGTTTTCCACCTTGCTGAGGGGGAAAGCTAAAACTGACACGACCTTGAATGGGGCCTTATTAAAGCTGTATATAACTTCTTATGCACAGTCCTACTTTTGTAATGGGTGCTCTGTGCAATAAACCCAAGACTTTGTCTTGGTTCTGGCATTGCAGTGCAAATTTGACGGAGTAGTGTATTTTTATTCCCACATCTTTTTCCACATTTGGTTTAAACTATTTCCAATATTTCATGCTATTTTTAAGTGGGTCTCAGTTGAGTACCACTTATGTCTGGCTCAAAACAAATGATGCGATAATTTGTGTACTGATATGTTATGCTATGGAGTGGTAGTGTACATGTTCACCCACATGATAGCTCATATGATAATTTCTAGATTTAAGCTATTGTCTTTCTGTTCAGGTGGACATAAAAGATCGCATTGCACTATTGAAAGAGCAGGGAATTCTCCTGGTATCCTGGCCAACGTTTCTCCCTCCTCAAACATCACCAAAAACAGATTAACCGGCCATTCTTCATACTTGCTGATTGTGCACAGCAACATCCCACAATGTGGATGTCACATTTGCTCTTTAGAAGTCCTGAGGGCATGGTAAGATGGAATCAACCGGTGTAGATCTTGTGTATCGCAAAGTGGTCATCTATAATGATCATGCAAATAATGCGAGGGACGAAAAGGGCACCGTTAGTGGAAGGAAAATCAAATTAAAGAGATAGGGAAATGGGCTGTAACAAAGTTAGTATTACAGTAGCGAATCATTCTATCAAGTGCAACAAACTTCTGCATTTTATTCTTTTTCTTCATGTGCAAATATAGCCATAATGAATATTTGTTTCTCCTGTGGTAATTGGCATTTTAATTCTGTTGACTTCGAAACTAGAATGTTAACCAATATATTTTGGGTTTTTGGAAAAAAGTTGTATGTATAGCATCGAATTAGTTCCTCGTTATAGTGTTTGTAGTAGTGTAACAGCTCCAGCACCTTGTAAATTAAGTTATAGATGTATGGCAAATTCAGTTTGCAATAATGTATAGGGACGAGTAGGCCATTCAATCCCAATTGGCTGTTCGACTATTCCGTTAGGTGATCTGTATCTTAACTTATTTCTCTGTCTTTGTTTGATATCTCTTCTACCCATGCCCTACAAATACCTATCAAGTCTTAGACTTGAAAGTTTTAATTGACTAGCACCCACAGCCTTTTGAATGTAAGATTTACAAATTTTCTCTATTCTCTGGGAGAAACATGCTTCCTGATGTCAGTCTTAAATAGCTTAGCTCTAATTTTAAGATTATCATCCTTGTTCTGGATTTTCCAGCAAAGGAAATAGCTTTCTTGCACCTGCCCTAGCAAATTTCATTATCATTTTAGATTAGATCATCCTTCACCGTCTGAAGTTTATGCAAGCTATTCCTGTAATTTGATCATTTAAGGCCTGGTATCTTTCTGGTGAATCAGCTGTACCCTCTCTAAGGCCAGTATATCTTTCCGACAGTTTGGTGCTCAAAAGTGAAGGCATCACCACCACCAGTTAGGCTCTGATTAAGGTTCTGCCTAACGGAAGCATCAATTCTTCATTTTTGTATTCCGACCCCTTTGAGATGATGGCTCCTTCGGCAGCGGTCTCCACCACTCGGAAGAACAAAAGGAGCAGGCACATCGAAACACCTCCATCTGCAAGTTCCTGTCCAAGCCAATCATAATCTTCACTTGGAAATATATTGTTGCTTCATTGCCACTTAGTCAAAATTCTGGAACTTCCTCCCTCAGTACTGCGGGTGTACCTGTGCCACATGAACTGCAGCTTTCAAGAAGGTGGCTCACCACCTACTTATCAAGGATAATCAGGAATGGGCAATAAATGCTGGCCTTGGCAGTGACAGCCACATGCCATAAATGAAAAAAGGAAAGTCCGTTAATCTCATTACATTTTGCATAACTGTACTCCAGTTTTTAGTAATTTGTGTACACTATCACCTACATCCTTTTGCTTTTAAATGGGTTCTAGTTTCTCCGCCCCCAACCCCATTGAGAAAATACCATCTTCTCCAAATTAAAATCTATGTGCCGTAATTTTGCCTGCTCATTCACTCTATTTCTTTGTCCTTTGTAGTTTTCAGTGTGCATCCATGATGTTGTTCAAATCATCTATATACCTGGATGCACAATCTTTTCCCCATCTGGGTCATGAATATATAAGGTGAAAAGCTGATACTCTGGAGAACACCACTTGTCAATTTCTCCCACTGGCAGAATATTCCCTTTGTGTCTCTTTCTCATATCACCCATAATTACATACCAATGTCACAGGGTTAACGAGTCCATGCATTTTAAAAATTTATAATCTCTTCAACAAAACCTGATCAAATGCCTTCTGGAAGTTTATATGGTTGATATCTATAGCCACTCCCCTATTCAAATGCTCGTGACGTCAAGAAAACTATCTGGATCGGTCAGACATGACCATTCACAACCATGCTGACAGTCTTTGGTTCATACTTTTATAATTGTTTAGTTTATGTGACTTATGAAGGATTCTCTGGCATATTGTCCTCTTCCTCCATTAGCTGAGCAGATTATCTATTTCTCTAATTCCTCCAAAAAGTTATAACTAGAAATGCCATCTCTCGAAAACAATACTTTCCCTCTTTTCACAGCAAAAATAGCAGCAGTTACAGGAAAGTATGCAAAGTTGCCTGCTTCCTTTCACTCCTTCACGCAGAAAGAACTGTCGAGCATGTAGAAACAGGTAACAATAAATGAACATAACACAAAATGATTTAACTGTCAATGACTAAAATGGCAAATCATTTACCATGATGTGAATGTATCTGATAAACGTAAAACATTTACCATATTGGGATATCTGTTTGAGAAGTGGGATTGATGACACTTATCAGATCTTTCACATCCTCAGGACATCTCAAAACTCTTCATGGCCATTTAAGAATTTTTGCTATCGTACTTTTGTACGCAGGAACAGAAACAGCTTTGCTCCTTTTTCGGAGAGAAAGATAATAACTTAGTATTCTTTAAAATTGAGGATCAAGATGTTTAAGAACAATTATCCATAGTCAGGATAGAACACACATAATCAAATGGCCTTTCCCCTCTCTTTAACACCCCCGCACCCTCAGTTCCCCATTCTGGGTTTTGTTTGGCTAACTTCTGTCCAACTAAAGATCTGCAGGGGCAGTACAAAGGCTGTTAACACTGCTTGTGTGTGAGCACGTGCGTTCTTTGGTTGTCAGCTCTGAAGCTAGATTGTGGTTTCTTTCCATTCTGTGGATCATGTTTCAGCTTGGGCTCTGGAGAACATTATTGCGAGCATAGTTGAGTTTCTCCTGGGTCATGGCTGATGTTGCAAGTGGGTATGCTAGGAAATTGAGAATTAACAGAACCAGCTGATTTATTAGTTGCTGGTGTGATTTAATACTTACCTCTTTGCATGTGAATACTGGAGTATTGTGCTAGCCTCCCCAAGGTCCATGAGTTCAATAACTGAATACTCAACATCGATGTTTCTGTGGAGAGCAAGTTCAGAGGGAGCAGCAGTTTCTGTGTTGAAGTTTTTTTTTTCTCGTGCCATTTGTATGATACAGCAGTGACTTCCTTTCTTGCTATTTTCTTTAAATTCTATGGGGTAATAATCTTGTAAATGTCAACATGATGATTAAGAGCTTCCTGATTAGGCCATGATGACACCCAAGATCTTAAATTCTACAATCCTCTTTTTAACTACGGTTGTCTATCAAATAACTTCTGAAAAATCCGTTAATTGTATCCATAGGTAGCCTTAAAATTGCTAATTTGCAGGAATTACCTCCTCAGTTAATTCTTGCAGATGAATGAGCATCGGTTTTTTTGCCCATTTTGTTCCTGTGTACTTAATTCTCCTTTTCATGCAGTGAAGTTAAAAACGTAAAGACTCTATAGTCCCAGATGATCACAGGCTGTTCTCCCCTTTGATGTAACTTGAGGATCACCACACCTTGGGCAAGGTTGGGAAGGGCTTTCATGAATAACCTCAGCCAGTAAGGGAAATAAACCCGTGCAGTTGGCGTCACTCTGCATCACTAACCAGCCATCCAGCCAAATGAGCAGCAGTGGCTCACATATATAAAGACCCACTGATGTTAAAGAAAGCTTGAATCAAATAATTGATTTGCTAAATAATGTCTCTTTTCCCTTTGTAATCTCTTTTTTCCCAACACGGTCTCCCTTCAAGTTAGGAAGGTGCTGGAAATTATACTGGCTTCGGGTTCCATTGCCTAACCAATGTGTCTGCAAGCCATGTCAATGGACAGTGATCAAAAAGGTCTTATCCTGTCCTCATAATACCTTTCATGATCAGAAATTGTCTGGTATTTTAAGGGTGCTGCACCAGTTGCAGTGCTCCCCTGCAGCCATGAGTGTCATTGGCTAATTCATCACCGATCAGGATCAAATATGGGATCATCCTGAGTTGTATGATAAGTCAATTCAGGCTGAAGGTAAAATTTAAGGTGCCATTTGCTGTAGACCTCATAATTTAATACATCTTTTCCATGTCCTATCTTAATTTTTATCGTGCTAGTGGAAATAAAAGCCACTCCGTCCCTCCACATATAAAACCTCTCATCCCTGATTTTATCTCTGTAAATCTTTCTTACTCTCTCTTTGCTCTCGACCTTTTTCCTGCAACAGCATACCAAAAGCTGAGTATGTTAACAAATGTAAAGTTACCAATAATGTAATTTGCATAGATTTTATATTATCTTTGTTTTATGTCTTCTATACTGTTATTTATAAAACTTGGGTGCCAAACCACTTTTTGCAGCTTCGTTCAGTTTCAGGATTTATTTTTCTCCACCCTATGTCTCTCTACTGTTATATTGTTTCAAAAAATTTTCCATTTGCTGTATGGCTTCTCATTACTCTTCCTCCCAAAGTTCTTCACTTCACATTTCTCAACATTAAATTCCATCTGGCATCAACTGTTCAATTTATTAGCTCATCTGTATCTTCCTGAATTCCCCAGCAGTCCTCATGTTTAACAACATTGCATATTATTGTGAGATTTGTAAATTTATTGCTGCGCTCTTTCTATCCAAGTATATATCCATGATGTGTGAAGAGCTGTAGTTTACAGTGGACCAGTTTGACAAGTATTTGTCATCCACAATTTTGTTTGCTTTCTTTTAGTGAACATTTTTTACATGCGGCCAATGCCCCTTCAATACCATCTTCATTGATCCTGTTAACAAAATTCCATTGGTATTGCATCTTATCAAATGCCTTTGAAAATCCTAATACATAAAATCCAATACACTTCTGTGTTCTGTTGCTTCCCGGAAGCATCATATTGAGGCTGCCACACCTAAACCTAGAATGTAACTCTTATCAGAAGTGTTTGAATCGGTGAACAGTTTATTGAAAAATGCTGTTATTTTAACACCTGAAGAACGTTTGCTCTGTAATACAAACCTTTATTGTCTACCTTGCTGCAGGTTCCACGTTTTTGGTAGAATGCAGAGTAAACTTGTCTAATGAGGATGTCTGATACTAGTATTATAAAAGAAGAAGCTGAAGCAATGAGGGCGAAAGAGAAATCCCTTAAGCAGTCATCATTAACAGATAATCTGGTAAAATCAGAAGGCCATGAACCAAAGGCATTAGAAAAGAATGAAAACTGTATGGATAATAGAATTGACTCTCAGGTAAGAGCTGTTAAGCTTATCTACACCTACTAAAGTTTATATAGGTTCACTATTTCTTAGTTACCATGATCTGAGTATGAAATAGTTTCATATTGACATCCAACATATATTTGAAATATCATTTTTGTAATTAATGTCATTTTGAAAAATTATTTTGTTGGTGTTTGTTGCTAATGTCTCAAGTTTGAATAGAGTCTTAAAATCTAATTATGGTTTCCTGCCTGGCTTTCAATAACTTCAAAATAATTGGCTTTCGCTTCTGCTTGTGGGTAATTTATCCGCACACGCATCTAGATCTAGTTTTGCAATATACATATATTTGATATATTACCAACTGTGAAGCTACCAACAGTTTGCATAGATTTTACATTATCTTTGTTTTTGTCTTCTGTACTCTTGTGTTATAATTAATAAGGCAGTGAAGCTACTACATTGTAGTTGGACATTTAAATTCGATGAAAACTTATTTACCACATTTACTTTGCTTTCTAAGATGGGATTTAACAATTATTGCACATTTAAAACACAATATTTTTGTCATAGTCTGTTTTTTTTAAAAGGAACACAAACACAAGATCAAATGTAAGAGGTTTAGAGCAGAGACCAAGATAAATTTATTTTGAGCCTGAAGAGTTCATTTTCAGTTAGTGGTTGAGACAGATACTACATCAACATTTAGGATTCAACTAGAGAGGAGATGTAGAGATAGAAAAAACAGAGAGGGCATGTAAATGTGATCAGGATTACTTTTTGTCCATTTGGAGGGTAAATATGTAATTGCTGGTTCTTTCCTTTCTTTAAATGTTGACCCAGGTTGGTAATGAATTACATCAAAAAATGCCAGTACTTGCACAATCTCTGTTCAAAGTGTGCAAGACTTAAAGTCTAACCATGAAAAATTTTCAGTTAGCATCTTAAATGAGCGGTATTATCTGTCCAGCAGCATCTCGTTTACGAAACATTTGAATACTGATTTTTACCACACCGTCCCTCAGTGTTTAATTCTTTATACTTAAGATTTCAAATGTGTTTAAATACCTCATATAGTCTTGTGCTGCAGGTTGTTCAGTTGAGTGAGTAATATATGCAATAATATTGGTGACAACAAATTGAAGTACCTTTATTATGGTAAAATGTTGTAAGGTGATTTACAAGAACATAATCAGACAAAAATTGCTAATAAGCTGAATAAGAAGACATTAAGATGGGTAGTTGAAAGCTGAGTCAAAAGAGAGAGTTTTCAAGGAACATCTTCATGAAGGAAAGGTAGAAAAGTTTGGGCTGTGAATTCCAGAGCTGAGAACCGAGACAATTGAAGACCTGTGGTGGGGCGAAGGGAGTGAGAGCAACACAATTCGAAGAACGCAGAGATCTCAAAGGTCTTCAGGCTGGAAGAGGTTACGTAGTTGGATAGGGACAAGACCATGGAGTGATTTGAATTTCTGAATGAACCTTTCTATATCTCTTTTTGCAGCCTTTCTGTATCCTCCTCACAGCCTACCTTTCCACCTATTTTGATATCCTCAACAAACTTTGATATATCATACTATCTCTCCCTCTAAGTAATTGATATGGATTGTAAATAGCAGGCTCCTGCATAGATCCAAACCCCGTTTATGACCATTCTGTTTTCAATCCGTATATTACTTCTCTATCCATGCAACTATATTAGCCCTCAATTCTATGCACCTTTTTTGCCTATTAACCTTTTGTGCAGCACTTTAGATAATGTCTTTTTGAAATCCAGGTCAGTCACTGGTTTCCCCTTTATCTACCCTACTAGTTACATCCTCAAAAAACTCAAGTTTGTGAAACAGGATTTCCCTTCAGCAAAATCATGTTGACTTGTCTTCATTATACTATTTTTGTGCATTAAGACTTAATTATAGATTCTAGCATTTTCCCAACAATGGTGTTAGGCTTGAAGAGTGGTGTAGCATTTGCCAACTTTCAAGCTAGCGGGACCATCCCTGAATTTAAGGAACTTTGGAAAATCAAGCTCGTACATCCACTATCTCTGAAGATATCTCCTTTAGATTCCGAAGGTCTAGGCCATCGGGTCCTGGGGATTTGTTGGATTTTAATCCCTTCAGATTTTCCAATACTATTTCTGAGAAGTTTCCTCAGTCTTTTGAGCCCTAGGTTATTGTCTGTTTTTGGAACTTGTGGTTTCCACTGTGAAGACAGGCACAAAATATTTGTTAAATGCCTCCACCATTTCCTTGTCCCTCTGATAATTTCTCCTGTCTCTGCTTCCAAGGCATCAACATTTACTTTAGCTACTTTCTTGCTTTTAATATACTTACAAATGCTCTTGCACACTGTTTTTGTACTTCTGACTAATTTACTCTCATATGCAACTTTTTCCCTTTTATCAACCTCCTGGTGGCCCCCTTTCTAGTTTCTAAAACCCCCCAGTCCTTGGATTTGCTACTGTTTATTACAATATTAGAACCATAGGATCCCTACGGTGCAGAAGGAGGTCACTTGGCCTATTAAAGTTTGCAATGACTCTCCAACAGAGCATCTTACCCAGGCCCACCCCGTGTATTTACAATGGCCAATCCGCCTAACCTACACAACTTTCGCACTCTCACTGTTAATGGCCCCACTGGATTTGACCATGGGCTTTGCAAGTTAGGATGCAGGCAGCAAAGTTTTAAATAAGCTTGGATTGATGAAGGGTGACCTTTTGAACAGATGAGTATGGAGTTAGGGTTTCAACGCTTGAGGCATGGGTAGAGATATGCAATGGCATAGGATGGAAGTGAGTGGTCTTTATGATGGAGAGAATATGAGGTCTGTAGCTCAGCTCAGGGTCAGCCAGGGTATGGTTCCCATGTCTAGTTTAGGCTGGCATCAGTGATGAGGGAGCAGAGTTGTAGCAGGGCCAAAGAAATAGGCATTGGTCTGTACAGTGTTTAACTGAGGAGATTGGACTGGAAGTGGGACAAGCAGTCTGTTAACAAAGTCAGTGGAGGGAAGTGATGGCGAGATAGAGCTGGGTGTTCTTAACATAGGTATAGAACATGACATATGTCTTTGAAAAATGTCTGCAGTTTGTAGGTGAGAAAAAGGAGGAGGCCACTGATTAGTGCACTGGAGACTTCAGAAGTACTGGTTGTTGGTTGAGGAGAAAGAGAAATCAATTGAGGAACTTCTCTGGTTATGACTAGATGGGTAAGAATGGAATGAACAGCAGATGGTCCCATTCAGTTGGATGGAAGAGGAAAAGAGTTGAAGAATGATGGCGAGGTCAGTCGTATCAATGGCTACAGACAGGTTGAGTTGGATGATTAGGGATAATTCACCACTATTGTAAACACAGAGGATATAATTTGTCACTACAGTTATGAGTTAGCAACAGTAATAGCTTTCTGAGCTTAAGGTGAGGTTACTATTTCTATACACAGTTGAAAATATTGTCAAGACCACTGTGTACAAGTTTGCACTTCTCTCATTTTCATTTCAAGCCTTTGAAAACAGAATTTGGCAGCTCCACATGTGGTTAATCAGGACTGCTGTTATTTTCATGGCAGAGTTAAGAATGAGCATTTGCAAAAATTGAGCTTTTTTGACAGTCCAGAAAACTGAATTCTTAAATGATCATGAAAAAATTTATTGTATAAAGCATGGTTTCGTTACAGGGTTTGGTGTGGACATCAGCACCAATAAATGACAGCGTTGCCACCTTTACTGTATCTTCACTGACTTAAGTGCTAGGAAACCAAATCTTTTGTATTTCCAATTTTTATTGCTTTAAGATTTGGTTCAAAAATAAAAAGGATTCAAATTTCTTCATTGACCTTAAAGTTCTGCTACATTTAGCAACTTACAATTTCATATTCCTTTTTGCGTAAGATGTGATTGTCTTCATTACTGTAAACTGGTTTGATTTTTTTCTTGCCCTCTAAGATAGTAACTGTTAATTGAAAAAGATGTGTTCTGCAAGTATATATTTGTAACTCAAACAACTTGTAATTTGTGACTGCTAATGATGCATCATACTGAGTTTGATATCTATTGTATCCTTGTTTTCAGATTTTAAAAAACATATTAATTAAAACTATTGAGCTATGGCAGCTTATGCCTACCTAAACACCCACAAGAATTTTTTGAACATCTTATCAATAGCTTTCAGTGAGATATTTGTTTTTTTTCTAGGATCTAATGATTGCATCTTTTCCACATGAAAATTGCATTAACTTTGCAGCAAAACAAAAACTCTGAACCAATAAATAATGCATGATAACATAGCGTATAATTTGGCAATAAGGGGGAAAATAAATGTTAAGAGTTGTACCACAGATAATACAGTAGAGGAAAATTGGAATGATGAGCATGTCTGAGGCCATTAATTCGATCGTTTTTGAGCAATGAAAGCTTTCTCTAATGACTAAAAGCAGTTAATCAGTAAACAAACCTATGCATAGAGTCCCTGTAGCACAGAAGGAGGCCATTTGGCCCATTGAACCTGCATCGACAACAATCCCACCCAGGTCCTATCCCCGTCACCCCATGAATTTACCCTGCTAGTCCCCCTGACACCAAGTGGCAATTTAGCATAGCCATTCAACCTAACCCACACATCTTTGGAGTGTGGAAGGAAACTGGAGCACCCAGAGGAAACCCATGCAGATACGGGGAGAATGTGCATGAGGACGGAATTGAAACCGGGCCCCTAGCACTGAGACAGCAGTGCTAGCCACATTTACATTTAGTAATCCCATTTTAAAATTTTTATTCACTAATTATGTACATGTATCAAATTAGAGATCAATTTTTATCTCCCATTTCTGAAAACCACCTTCTCAATGGCAAGGAAGTATGGCCACAAACATTTTGTCAAAATAAGTGGCAGTTTGATCACAAGAAGTAATATACTCAGCCCCTCAATTACACTCAGCCATTTGATGCAATCATGACTGACCTGAATGTGGCCTTAACTCTACTGTCCTGAATCAAAAATCTGTCTAACTCCACCTTGAACATATTCAATGGGTTAGCCTCTACTACTCTCTGGGTAAAACATTCCAAAGATTATTGTCAGTAAGTACTTATCTAAAGAGTGATTAATGTTTAGATCTGCCATCTGAGTGAGGAGGGGGGGCAAGAGCTCTGGAGTCATCGTAAAATTGCAACAGCTTGGTATCTATACAGCATCTTTAACATAAAATGCTCCAAGATACCTCAGAGACATTATAAAACAAAATATGATACCAAGCTGCGTAAGGAGAAATTTTGGCTGTTGCCTAAAAGCTTGCTCCAAGAGTAGGTTTTAAGGAGGGAAGCAAGATGTAGAGGCGGAGAGTTTTAGGGAAATAGCAGAAATTGGTGTCTAAGCCACAAATGGTGAAGCAATTTTTAAAAAGCGGGGAGTGCAGATGAGTAGTTGGGCTGGAGGAGGTTACTGAAAGATCCAAACCATGAAGGGATTAGGAAACAAGGATGTGAACTTTAAAATCAAGATATTCCTTAACTTTGAGGCAATGTAGATCAGTGAGGACGGGTAATTAGTAAACAGGATTTGGTGCACGTTATGACATGAGTAGTAAAGTTTTAGACTGTCTCAAGTTTACAAATGGTAGAATATGGGAGGCTGGACAGTAGTACATTAGCACAGACATGTCTGGAGGCATCAATAGTATGGATGAGGCTTTCAGTAGCACAAGAACTGAGGAAGGGATAGAGTCAGGTAGTTTTGCAGAGGTAGAAAAAGGCCGTCTTTGTGACAGCATGAATATGTAGCTCCTCTTGTAGCTTAAACAGCCTGATTCAGCCAGTAAAGGCAGTTAGCTGCTGTGATGGAGAAGGTAAATCTCTCCTTGTGCTAGATTTGGTGAATGACTCTCCTTATCTGTCTGTATTTATGCCATTAAAAATCAACTTTCATAAGTTAGGCCTGTTGGCATCATCGCATTTGCTGACATCCTTGGCTAGTATGGAAGATGTTTTCATTGAAGATAAAATACTGATGCTTGGGAACTCTCAGCTTACGAAGAATGGTATCTGCCTGTTAAATTTACTTGAGCTAAATTTCACTTCAAAATTTATGTTGAATTAATTGTGGATCAGTATTGTTATATGTAAAATACTTTCCAAATATTCTTGTTAAAATAGCGTAAAAATCTTCAGGTAACAGCCATGGGTTAGAGGATTTCTAACTATTGTTTGATTTAGGGTGACAAATGGGAATTTATCCATAATTCCATTCAAAATTACATATTTTAGTTCAACGGAGATTATTGTTAAACGCAATTATTGTGGGCGATTAAAGAATAAAATCTCAGATTCATCAAACAAACTTTGTTGAATTACTTTATCTATGGTGTCCCAGTTGACAAAAATAACATCAATCATACCTGCTGCATTTCTTTGCATGCAAGACAGTTTATGAACTTAAACATGCTATACGTTTTTCAGCAGCATTGATGCCAGATTCTGAAGATGTTGTATTGAACCCTCAAGGCTGTGTTTTTATTTGTGATACAATTTCTATCAGTGACAACCCTAGAACAGTAACTATCTTTTTTAATATTTGTGATTATTTGTCATTAAAATGGCAACTCTGAGCAGTGGATGAATTTGTAATGAGGGCTCAAAATGTTTTATGCTGATTTTTCTTTGTGTTCTTGATTGTGGACCTCTACTTATCAAACAGCTCAGTTTTAGATTTTATGGCTTAGTTAGCCTGCTATTCTAGTCTAACACTTCTGAAAATCCAATATTGCATTCTCAGATTGGGAGGCAAGAGGAAATAGGAAATTTGGCTGAGTTATCTCATAACAGCCCATCAAGTTGAGCTGTAGATTTCTTATTGTTGAATCGCACTGCTTGGCTTGTATTTGAATATATTGATTCTGGGTTAGATGCCATTTGGCTCAGGTGGATATTGCAAGTTCAGTCCTTTGGAAATTTATTGTCATATGTATTCAATGATTTTACCGTAATGATCTCTTGTCCACTGTGCAGAGACAAATACAAAGTCTTGGACAGGCGGGGAAAAGGTCAAAGGTATAGTAGAAGTGTGTCATAGCATGCTGGAGGAAATCATTTATGCTTGATGACTCTATTATGACTATTGTTTGCAAGAAATGTATTTTATTTAAATATTGTTTTGTTTATTGCGGCATTGTATCCTCAAAAAATTGTATCCTCATGCATGTATACTTGCCCCAATTTAGGTTTTGCTGTACAAATTCTTTGCAGTGCTTTTTACACTGGCTTCACTTAGTCAAGTTTTCTATGCTCAGTTGAAAATGAATAGGTGCTTTTAGATGTATCCATATTTTGTGATTGCTCAACTGTGTGTAGTTTTTCATTCTGCTCTTGTGAAAGCATTCTTGGACCAATAGCAATTGTGCATGGTGGTGTGCTTAGCGCTTGTAGCTCAAAGCAAACTTTTCTTTGCTTTTTGGGAATTTGATGTCAAAAGGTATATATTTATTGTTTGCTCTGGGTGTTATAGTTACCAGTTTTATTAAAACTTTGAAAAAGGTGCATCTTTCAGATGTTTAAAAATAACTTTCTGGCTTGAAATGAAAGACTTTGGGTGGGATTTTCCGGACTCACTCGTCCTGAAACCGTAAAATCCCGCCCGAGGTCAATGGACCTTTCCATGGTCCGCCCCTCGCCCGCTCGGATTCCCATGGTGGACGGGACGGTAAAATTCCAGCCCTTATCTTACTCACCAAAAGATCAAATCACCAAAAGCTCTCTCAACTAAGAGGATGCATTTTCATTGGTTTCTAATGCATGGGCATAATTGATAACATTATGCATAATAGTCACCACATTGAAATGAATCACCTGGCTTACGGAAAAATAAATAGTATCCAGTCTATTTCTCTTAAGTGTGCAGTGGAATTGCACAAAATTATACACTTCTGTTGTGAGGTGCTCAGTGACGCCTTGAGATTTGTGTAATGTGAAATAAAGTAGGTCAAATTTAACATGAGCATGCTTTGTTTATTAAACATGAAGATTGTATTAAATTTATATTTAACCGTCAAACATAATTGTTTTCTGAAGGTACTGAGATGTTGGGAAATCTAGTTGGCAAACACATGGGCATCATAGTAATCTCCTTCTGCAGCATAAAAGTTTCCAGAACTTCACAACAGAACTAATTTCAGTATTCCCATTCCCATAATTTTGGCACCATTGTCTTGTTCCGTTCTAATTATATAGTATTGATAAATGCACCTTCACATAAATATGAAACCATATATTGTTCACTGTGCCTAGTGAAGTGTACATTTGCCATACATTTAGCAGAATCAGATTGAAGGAAATTGTCCAACAATTGTTTTGGGTTCTGAATTTTGTACGCTTAAGTGGAGTAAACTAAGCAATTGCTGTAGGAAAGTATTTTGAAGACTGTACCCTGTAACAACATAATATGGCAGTACAGATCACTGTTATCCGGTTTAATCAAGTAGCTTAGATTTGATTGAGGGGCCGGTCAGTTCATTTGGCTAGATGCTAGCATGTGTTTGAGATTATCGCCAACAGCACGGGTTCGATTTCCGTTCCGGCTGAGGTAGACTTGGGACCTGCCTCCTTGCCCTGTCCCTGAGAGTGGAAAGCAATGCCAAACCATCACTGACAAAGGTGCCAAAAAAAATGGCTGAGGGTGAAGCATCAGCAGACAATGAGCCAAGGACCTGATTTGGGCAGAGCGCATAAGGAAGGAAGATTTGAATGTCTAAACAAACAAATCAAAAATCTAATTGGCTATTTTGAAACTAAAAGTGAGTTTTTCAAAACTCATCTTAAGCTGTTGCAGGGTATATGGTTGGAATTAGCTCATGTTTGATGAAATAAATGTAGCTAAATATATTTCTACGTCACTGCATTTGCCCTAACAATGAATGTTTTCCTTTAGTCAAATGCAAAGTTAAAGCTAGTAAGGAGCCTGGCTGTGTGTGAAGAGTCTTCTCCTCCGCCCACAGCTGATGTTCCACAGGATAATCAGGTAAAACGCAACCATACATGGAATAAGTAAAACCCTATTATGATGGTGCAGTGTTTTATTTCTTTAAATAAAAGTTTTGTTTCAGAGAAATAATTGTCTCATTAAATTCTCGTCATGCGTCGAATGCACGTCAGTTAGATTGCACCAAAGTTGCTTGAACTTAAATTTGAAAAAGAAATAGGAGCTGAATGGTGGTAATAGGGGGTGGGGAATGCACGTGTACAAATCTTCTCGATTTACATACTTCATGTACTTCAGTAATACATTCTGCAAATTTAATCTAATTTGTTCTTAACTGCGTTTTATGGAACTCCGAACAGCTGCAAAGTCATATCTATTAAATAGTAACTAGTTTTCATGATTTAGCTTCCTTCTCAGTTTGAACTCTTGAAGATCATGCAAAAAGACAATGGCCTCTAGTTTTCGGGCTTAATATTCACTTAAGCCCATTTTCAATCATGCCCATTTGCAAGTGATGATCTGCACTAAGTTGGATATTTTAATATGTTGGTGAGAAAACTAAAATAAATTAATTCTACCATCATGACTTGTGTCTGCACTCAAAATAATCTGAGAATACTAACTTGTTACGGAGTTTGCAGAGTAGAAAATTCATCGCTTAGACGAGAAATCGTTGGATTCAAACTCCTAATTACGCTTTTGTTCTCCCTTCTATGGAAAGTACCTCTGAATGTAGCTATGCCACACCAAATATTTGCATATTGTTCATTCAGTGAATTTTACATTTCGAAAAAATTACTCAAAACGCGCAGCTGGAGTTTCATAGTTGTGGATGATTAATATCATGCAGATGAAATTTTAGGGCAGGGGACAACTAGAGAGCAGATATTGGGGGTGAAATTCCAGAATTGTGATCTTTCCTTAAATGAGAAAACATGATGAAGTTTCATGGGTTCACAAAAAAGTAATGATGTTAGCCTGCAGAAGTTAAAACTCACTCATACAAGCAGAGCTGTTAAGATTTAACTTGCATTTTAAAAGCATCACCATGCAAACCACCTGCTGTCCAAAAAATTGGGAGCTGAGGATATGATCTAAAATTGTTGAATTCAGTCTTAATTTATGAAGGTTAATTGAAAGATGAAATGTTGTTCCTCAAGCTTCCATCGAATTTTATTGAAACTGTGTAGAAGGTAGAGGATAGAGAGGTCAGAGTGGGAATGGGGCAGTTACTTAAATGTAACTCATCGTCTATCCATGGTAATAATTCACCGAGTCTGAAATGTGTGGTTGTTTTATGCCACGTAACTTTCAACATTTTTTATCTAAGTAATATTTGTTTGATCTTGATTCGTATTGATGTGTAAATGTGTGAATCAAGATTGCGCAAATTTCACGCATTTAATTGTGTTTTTTCTGTCATTTGCCCTTGCGTTGGAGAGTGGTCATTTGGACATATGGTGAAGATTGCTGTTTTATGGATGTTCTATGATTAAGAGATTTAAAAGAAGCTGAATGCAACGTGATCAGAATTGAGATCTCAAAGGAATTGTGTGTTCCTGACAAATCTTGGAGGGAATTGATGAGTAGGTAGCGTGATTTGTGCAGATTGAAACTGGAATAACTCATCGAGTGCGACAAGCCACGTTTATTCTTTCCTCTCGTTTTCCTGTGTTACGGCTGCATAACTTAATCCAACATCCTTGATATGCTTTATATTCAGGAACACAAGGGGTTTTTGACAACTTGTGTTGGTTGACACAGTACAGTAATTCAAAACGTGTCTAGAATAACCAGTTGCTCAAGTATTTAATATATATGTAGGATATTAAATTTTGGACAATTGTGTACACAACCTGTGTCGTCTTTCTTTGATTTTCTCCTGACTTGCCTGGATTATAATACCCAAGGTATCAACCTAACCTTCAGTGTTAAAATAATGATTGATTAACTTGCAGATTCAATTTCCCAACAGTAGGTAGCACTGTAGCTCCCTTACCTGTATTTCCCAGGGGGTTGGGAACGTGAAATACTAATCATCCACACCATTTCACTTCTGTTCATACATTGCCATTTGTATAACTCTTTCCTTGGCTATTTGTTAGTTGCCTTGACCAGGCTGGTTAATCTTCACAGCTTTAGCCATACCAAAAAGCCGACTTCTGTTGCTTAATCTTTGCACAATCAGCTATTTCAAAAGTAAACCAGTTTTGCAGAAATGTTGAAAATAACACCACAGAAACATAAGCAATATCAGGGGAGCCTAGCAACAGGCAAATAGTTAGACCTGACACAGGATAATCAGCAGAACCAGGGCCAGCACTTGCTTATTTTGTGAAGAAAGGTTGGGCCTATACCCATTGGAGTTTCAAAGAATGAGAGGTGATCTTACACACACGATCTTGAGGGGACTTCGTAGGTTTGACACGTGGACAATGTTTCCTCTTGGGGAGACTAAAAGTAGGGGACACAGTTTAAGAATAACAGGTCTCCCTTGTAAGACCAATGAGAGATTTTTTTTCTCTCAGCAGGGTGCTAGTATGTGAAATTCTCTTGCCTAAAAAGCAGTGGAGACTGTGTTATTGAATTTATTCAAGGCTGAGTTAGATGGATTTTTGATAGGCATGGGAATTGAGGGTTATGGGAGGAAGACAGGGAAGTGGAGTTGAGACCACGACAAGATCAGCCATGATTTTATTAAATGGCGAAACAAGCTTGAAAGGCCGAATGGGCTACTCCTGCTCCTAGATCCTAAATTACAGTCTCTGTTGCGCTGTTTTGACCATGGTGGCAAATGTAAATTTACTGCAAAAATAACTTGCTACGGGAAAGGTGAGGCAAAACCTTGGAGACTGAGAACAAAATAATGAAGGCGAATGGAAGAGAAAAAGATTGGTGATCAAGGAGGTCCGGGTTTATGTTGGGGTAAAGGGGCAACCAGTGCAACAAAAATATGGGGAACTGTGAGGGGTTCCTGGGGGATTAAGGAGGAACAAGTCTGCAAGAAATATTCAACACCATTCTGCTTTACACAGTGTCTCAGCATGCAAATATTTACAGCTATTGCACAAGACCACAAGGACCTGAAAGTGGGTGCAAGCATGACAGGGAACTGCTGAGCAGGTGACTTTGTAAGTCAGCAAGGCAAGGAACAGGAAGCATACAGGGATAAATAAATGAGTGGTCAGGGAAAAAGGATCGGAAAATCTGAAACGAGCAATGACAATATCAACGTAAGATAAGTAAACAGATGAAAGCATTGTGAAAACAAAAGGTTGAAAAGCAAGAGGCAACATGCCTCCACCAATAATTCTAAGTAAGAGACTGAGAAAAATGTAACTATATAAAAGAGTAATAGAGCCGAACACCACACAGACAATCATACAACAACTTGAACCGAGAACTGAGAAAAATACTACCAAGGACACAAAGACAATACAGGCAGATAAAGCAGAGAACACGTCTTGTAATTTATCAATGGCAAAGCCATGGGATTTTCAATCTTGATGTGATAGAAGTCTGTCTTATTTTCTGTAAGCTTTTCTAATTCTCCAGGCTGAAAGTAAAATAAAGTCAAATTTTGAAGATTTTGGCAATGTATAAATCCGAAACAAGGAAAGCAGCTAGAAACCTGCCAATAAATTATAACTAAGAGCAGATATTCCTGAATGATGACCTGTGACTTCCGTCAACATTGATTAAACCCAAGCCCAATTTTTGGGTTATTCTCTGGTTTGATATCAGCAGATATGTTATCAAAGGCTCCTGGTACATATGGGCACAGAGGCTCGTATCTCCTTGAAACATGAGTTACAATGCACAGTGAAATAGTATTCCATCATGCGTGCATGTGAAGCCATTTTCTGATGATGGGGAACCGTTTGTATGCAATTTGATCTTTGAAAAAGGGTTTAACGGACTAAAATTAGTAACAATTTCATGTTTCCTCTCTGATTCTTGCTTTCTACAAGTGCCTATTCGATTATATTTGCTTGATAGAGGAGAGTGTATCTCATGGTTATATTATCTAACTTGTTCAGTGTTGTATTGGTACTGTTAACCTGGAAGAATATGAAACAAAGTGACCCATTCTGTGGTCATTTTCACGTAGTCTGCTGAATGCATCAGTAGCAGACTGTCCAAGACGTTTGCAAAGAAACTAGTTAGGGAAAATTATTCAAGTATTTAGTAACAAACAGTATGTGAACTGCATTGTTTTTGTCAAGCAACCCACACGACTATAAATACGTTAAAACTGTTTGTCACACTGAATATTGTTCTGACAATTTTACCTTGTGTTTACACAGGATAAAATTCAGCTCCAGTTAACACACACATTTGATAAAGAAGAGCAGACAACAAAAGATGAAGCTGAAAAGGAAGAATACACAGACAAACCAGATAAAATGCATAAAAAAATGTTATCAAGAGGTTTACAGTACATTTCTTCACTAAAATACTTTCAGATTTTGGATACTTGCCAAGTTACTTGTAAAATGAACGGAACTTCTCAATCTCTCTCTCAACCAGATTCCAGCCAAGAATACACAGATTCCACTGGAATAGATCTTCATGAATTTTTAGTAAATACTTTGAAAAATAATCCCAGGTATTAAATTAATTTTTGATTATATAAAGAAGATGCAACATGTTCAGTTTTTGAAATGCTTATGACACTTGGTTTTGTACACATTTGGAATTTATTCTTTGTATCTGAGATAAAAGATCAAAAGCAGCCATCATTATTTACCAAAGTGACAGTTTAATGGTCAAATGGTTTGGCACTGACCTTCCTACTAGGAGCTGTAAACTGTAATTGTGGGTGCCATAACTATTTTAGGAATTCTGGACCACTGCCAGTGGTTTAAAAACAAATGCACATTACTGCCACATGTTGATGTGAACACAAATAAGTACAAATATTTTGAATGTCGAAGCAAGGAAACCACTAGCAAAGGAAGTTAGTAAAAAGGATATTTTTTCAATGGAGAAGAATTTATATAACTTTGTGTATTGCATAAACTGAGTCAAATTCTGCTTGTTTTGTACTATGAACAAGCAAATTCAAACTTTCACATTATCTCAACAAAGAATAAGAATGCTGCATATATTTTTGCGCAAGTTCTATATATTTAACATACACTCCATTCAAATAATGGGCAATATTTTAAAAGTACACAAGTTTTTAATGATTTGACTTCATTTGACTTAGCTCGGCACAACATCGTGGGCCGAAGGGCCTGTTCTGTGCTGTACTGTTCTATGTTCTATGTATTAGTATACAGTGAAAAATATTGTTTCTTGCGTGCGATACAGACAAAGCATGCCATTCATAGAGAAGGAAAGGAGAGTGCGCAGAATGTAGTGTTACAGTTATAGCTAGGGTAGAGAAAGATCAACTTAATGTGAGGTAGGTCCATTCAAAAGTCTGATGGCAGCAGGGAAGAAGCTATTTTTGAGTCAGTTCGGTACGTGTCATCAGACTTTTGCACCATTTTCCCAATGGAAGAAGGTGGAAGAAAGAATGTCCTGGGTGAATGGGGTCCTTGATTATGCTGGCTGTTTTTCCAAGGCAGCAAGAAGTATAGACCGTGTCAATGGATGGGAGACTGGTTTGAGTGAAGGACTGGGCTTCATTCGTAACCCTTTGAGTTTATTGAGGTCTTGGACAGAGCAGGAGCCATACCAAGCTGTGATACAACCAGAAAGAATGCTTTCTATGGTGCATCTGTAGAAGTTGATGAGATTTGTAGCAGACATGCCAAATTTCCGTAGCCTCCTGAGAAAGTAGAGGCTGTGGTGGGTTTTCTTAACTATAGCGTCAGCATGGAGGGACCAGGACAGGTTGGAAATCTGGACACCTAAAAACTTGAAGCTCTCAACCATTTCTACTTCCCCATTGATGTAGTCGGGCATGCCCTCCACTACACTTCCTTAAGTGGATGACTATCTCCTTTGTTTTGTTGACATTGAGGGAGAGATTATTGTCGTCGCACCAGTTCACCAGGTTCTCTATATCTCTTTCATGCACCGTGTCTCATCATTGTTTGAGATCCGACCCACAACGGTGGTGTCATCAGCAAACTTGAAAATGGAGTTGGAGGGGAATTTGGCCATATAGTCAAAGGTGTATAAGGAGTATAGTGAGGGGCTGAGAACACAGCCTTGTGGGGCACCGGTGTTGAAGATGATCGTGGAGGTGTTGTTGTTGCCTATCCTTACTGACTGTGGTCTGTGGGTTAGGAAGTCTAGGATCCAGTTGCAGAGGGAAGAGCCGAGCCCCAGGCCATGAAGTTTAGAGATGAGTCTCGTAGGAATAATGGTGTTAAAGGCTGAGCTGTAGTCCATGAATAGGAGTCTGACATGGGTGTCTTTATTATCCAGGTGTTCCAGGGTTGAGTGTAGGGCCAGGGAGATGGCGTCTGCTGTGGACCTGTTGCAGTGATAGGCAAACTGTAGTGGATTCAGGCAGCCTGGGAGGCAGGAATTGATTTGTGCCATGACTAACCTTTTGAAGCACTTCATAATTATGGATTTCAGAGCCACCAAATGATAGTCATTAAGGCACACTGCCTGGCTTTTCTTTGGTACCGGGATGATGGTCGTCTTGAAGCAGGTAGGGACCTCTGATTGGTGTAAAGAGAGGTTGAAGATGTCTGCAAATACCCGCGGCAGCTGGTCCATGCAGGACCCGAGTGCTCGTCCGGGTACCCCATCTGGGCCAGTTGCTTTCCGTGGGTTGACTTTTGAGAAGGTTGCTCCGATGTCGGCAATGGTGACCTCAGATACATGTTCACCCGAGGCTTGCGGGATGGCGGGCATGCTCTCTCTGACCCCTTGCTCAAAGCGGGCATAGAATGTGTTAGTTTATCTAGGAGAGGTGCATTGGAGCCAGCGATTTTACCTGCCTTCATCTCGTAGCCTGTTATGTCTTGCAGATCTTGCCATAGTCGGCGGGAGTCGGTGTGGCTAGCCTGGAACTCGAGCTTGGTTTGGTACTTTCTTTTGGCATCTTTGATGGATCTCCATAGATCGTATCTGGCTTTCTTGTATAAGTCAGGGTTGCCTGACTTGAATGCCTCAGACCTTCAGCAGGCAATGGATATCCCTCTTCATCCATGGTTTCTGGTTGGGAAACACGTGGATTTGCTTCTTTGGCACACAGTCTTCTACACACTACTAATGAAGTCAGTTACTGTAGTGGCGTACTCATTCAGGCTGGTCGCAGAGTTTTAAAATACCAACCAATCTACTGACTCTAAGTAGTCCCGTAGGAGATCATCTGATTCCACTGACCAACATTGCATGACTTTGACAGATTCTCCTGTTTTAGTTTTTGCTTGTAAGCCGGGAGCAGGAACACAGCCATGATGCAGAGGGAATGAGCAGAGCAGTGGGATTAAAATAGATGTAGTTGATCCATTAATATACTGTGGAACTGAATAGACTTACCATGCACCATAACTTGAGATATGCTGCTATAATACATTTCGTAGAACCACTCCATGTCGGCCTACAATGAAAATGATTGAATAATGATTTATTCTTGGTTAAATTTAACAAAAGGTTTTATCTCCCAAAATTACAACCTTCATGTTAGCATAGACAGTTATGTTTTCTATATTCCTCTTGTTCAGCTTTTAAACTGTAATATTCCTCCTCACTTCACTTCAACCCAAGCTCCTGCTGACTTTCGTTGGGGCTGAAGTTGAGAAGTTAAATTGTTTTTAAAATACATTAAAGAACAAGAACAAAGAACAATACAGCACAGGAACAGGCCCTTCGGCCCTCCAAGCCCGCGCCGCTCCCTGGTCCAAACTAGACCATTCTTTTGTATCCCTCCATTCCCACTTTGTTCATGTGGCTATCTAGATAAGTCTTCCCAGTGTGTCCGCCTCCACCACCTTGCCCAGCAGCGCATTCCAGGCCCCCACCACCCTCTGTGTAAAAAAACGTCCTTCTGATATCCGTGTTTAAACCCCCCCCTCACCTTGAACCTATGACCCCTCGTGAACGTCACCACCGACCTGGGAAAAAGCTTCCCACCGTTCACCCTATCTATGCCTTTCATAATTTTATACACCTCTATTAGGTCACCCCTCATCCTCCGTCTTTCCAGTGAAAACAACCCCAGCGATTTCATCTCTCGTCTCCCTGAGCAGCCTTGGATAGATTCCATCAGGCCCTGGGGATTTGTCAGTCTTTATATTCCCTAAAAAACCTAACACTTCCTCCCTTGTAATGGAGATTTTCTCTAACGGGTCAACACTCCCCTCCCAGACACTCCCAGTCAACACATCCCTCTCCTTTGTGAATACCGACGCAAAGTATTCATTTAGGATCTCCCCTACTTCTTTGGGCTCTAAGCATAATTCCCCACTTTTGTCCCTGAGAGATCTGATTTTTTTCCCTGACAACCCTTTTGTTCCTAACGTATGAATAAAATGCCTTGGGATTCTCCTTAATCCTGTCTGCCATGGACATTTTGTGACCCCTTTTTGCCCTTCTAATTCCTCGTTTGAGTTCTTTCCTACTTTCTTTGTATTCCTCCAGAGCTCCCTCCATTTTTAGCTGTCTGGACCTAACGTACGCCTTAAATGCTGGAAGTGCAACAGTTGATAGGAATGCACTTGTGCTACAGCTGGATCTACCCACCATCATTGGTGCAATGGCCAGTGACAGTCACTATTCTCCTCCGAAACCCTAAGCTAAAAGAGAAACCTGAGCAAAGTTATTGCCTTTATGTGAGAGTGCATTTATTAGCAACCTGAAAGCAGCACAAAGTCTTCAGAGGAATTTTAGGCCTTTAAATCTGATGTGCTTGGTACAATCTAGCCGGTGCAAAATCACTACAAAGATAGCAAATATTTGTGGTTGAGCTTTAGGGCAACCATTGTACTTTGAGAATGAAATAACAAAATAAATGTCTCCTTATAAATAAGTTTATGCAGCATTGTGCAAGAGTACAAGCATGGAATGTATTTCTCCCCAAATGTTTCTTTCTCTCACTGAAGCGTGTGGGATAGGGCTTCATACTACTTTTAAGCAATGACAGCAAGTGTCAGAGGCATGTCAACTACTGCTCCAAAGACAAGTTTAGTTACGTGGATTCTTGTTTTCCCTTGATGTGTGCACATGCACTTTCCAGCAATGATTATAAAGAAATATTGCAGATTATTGCTCCTATGATAAGTGCCAGTTTAGCACATATGGAAAATCTCTATTGATTCAAACAACGCCTTGAAAACCAAGCGATTAACTCATTCATTTCAATGCAGTTTGAAGAGTCTTTTTATGAGCAAATGGGCTGCTTATCACATTGCCCTCAAAATATCAGTGACCACTTTTAAACGATTCGCTACCTATCAAATGGTTTGATTATGAAAAGCACAATATAATGAATATTGTTTGTTTATTTAAAGAGGCCCCAAATTACCAAAAAATTCACACAGGCAAAACCTTTGTTTCATGAACTGCATTCCCGTAGGGACACATTCCACTTGTTTGCGTCGTACATGTTTGGGTGACAAGCTGTGGGCTGGCATGCTGAGCATATTTAACTAGATAAACCAACAGCAATTCACAGATTATGCTTCTAAAACTACTGTACCTATTAGGACATTGATTTGGCAGATTTCCTGTACCTAAATGAGAGGAATCCCACAGGTTTCTTGGGGGTATCAGGTTCTGAGTCTGCCACAGAGGGTTAACTTTGTTCTCAACTTCCGTCGCCAGAAATGGCATAGAGGAACAGCTTGCCAATCCAGTGTCCCCCACTTGTCTCCCCAATACTTTCTTTGCATGCAAGTTTGTTCTTCAGTGAGATAAATGTAAAGCCCTTCGTTGATTAATTTATATTAATTTGAAACTTTTTTTTAGAAATTTTAATGTAGATCAGTTAACTGTTGCATAAATAGATAAATGCATTAAGTCCCTCTTGTTTAAGCAACTGGGCATGCATACTGGCCGTAGCAATCACAAGTTTGTCAGTTGGCAATGGGTTCATTGTTGGAAATATTGCATCGTGCTTCTAGGGAATTTAAAAGTACATCGTTTCTAGCTGCTTTTAAGTTCCAAACGTTTGAACTATGTAGCATATTTGGCAACTGAAGATGTTTTTTTTTGTTCTCCAGGGATAGAATGATGTTGCTGAAGTTAGAACAGGAAATTCTGGATTTTATCAGTAATAACAAGTAAGAGCTGATAATGATCCATAAGCCAAATATATTTTCACAGCTTGTGTGTTGCCACACCAACGGTGTCTCTTTTTCTTCAGTATTCAATATAGGAAGTTTCCTCCAATGACCTCCTACCACCGGATGTTGTTGCACAGAGTGGCTGCATACTTCGGCTTGGATCACAATGTTGACCAAACAGGCAAAGCTGTGATTATAAACAAAACTAGCAACACAAGAATGTAAGTGATTTAACTTCTGACATGTTTTTGTTTATAATTTAAGTTTAATTATTTGATTGTATTTTGGATTTGGTGGTGGATATTCAGGGATGGGGCGAAAGAAACCATTCTGACTTAATATTACAATCACCACAACCAGCATTTGTAAAAGATCTTGAAAGCCAAAAGTATCCCAAGGCACGTCACAGAAGCATACTCCTTAAAAAAAAAAAAGGGCAGCACGGTGGCACAATGGTTAGCACTGCTACCTCACAGCGCCAGGGGCCCAGGTTTGATTTCCGACTTGGGTCTTTGTCTGTGCGGAGTCTGCACGTTCTCCGTGTCTGCGTGGGTTTCCTCCAGGTGCTCCTGCAGCCTGAAAGACATGCTGGTTAAGTGCATTGGCCATGCTAAATTTTCCCTCAGTGTACCTGAATAGGCACCACAGTGTGGCGACTAGGGGACTTTTACAGTAACTTCATTGCAGTGGTAATGTAAGCCTATTTTTGCCACTGATAAATAAATTTAAACTGAACCAACAAGGGATATGTTGGGAAGAGTAACCAAAAGCTTGGTCAACGAGGTGGGTTTTAAGGAAGATTGTAAGGTCGAAAAAAGAAGCTTGAAAATCAGATGGGTTTTGGGAGAGAATTCAGAAGCATGGGCTGACATGGCTGAAAGCCTTGTTGCCAGTTATGGAGCAAAGGAAGAAGTGGGATGCATGAGATCAGAGTCACAGCAGCAGTGGATGTATGAGTGTAGAATTGTAGGGCTGATGGAGCTACAGATATAAGAATACATTATATAGTTGAGGTAGTGAGGGTCCAAAACCAGTGTTGATCAGCAAGGGCATGGAGTGATGAGCAAGTGGAACATTTGGATGTGGATGCAACTGGTCTTTGTAATGTAAAGGGTTGTGTGATCAGAACTTGGCTATTAAAGTCAGAGGTTACAGCATGGAAACAGACCCTTTGGCCCAACTTGTCCATGCCACCCATTTTTTTTAAAACCCCTAAGCTAGTCCCAATTGCCCGCATTTGGCCCATATCCCTCTATACCCATGTAACTGTCTAAATGCTTTTTAAAAGACGAAATCGTACCCGCCTCTACTACTACCTCTGGCAGCTTGTTCCAGACACTCGCCACCCTCTGTGAAAAAATTGCCCCTCTGTGATGTGCAATGAGATTTAAAGTTTGTGTGGAATTTTGGTATTGAATTCCAAAAATAGGAACACAATAGCAGAAAATGTTTGAAAATCTCAGCACGTCTGACAGCACCTGTGGAGAGCGAACAGAACTAACGTTTCATCCAGACTCAACATCTGGTGTTATCACTAGACTGTTGATCCAGATACTCAACTCATGTTGAATATCTGGTTCGAATCTCACCAGGGCACATGGTGAAATTTGAATTCAATAAGAAATATCTGGAATTAAGAATCTACTGATGACCATGAAACCATTGTCGATTGTCGGAAAAACCCATCTAGTTCACTAATGTCCTTTAGGGAAAGAAATCTGCTGTCCTTACTTGGTCTGGCCTACATGTGACTCCAGAGCCACAGCAATTGGTTGACTCTTCACTGCCCTCTGAAATAGCCTAGTTCAAGGGCAACTAGGGGTGGGCAATAAATAGAAACATAGGAGCAGGAGGAGGCCATTTGGCCTTTCGCGCCTGCTCCACCATTCATTACAATCATGGCTGATCATCCAACTCAAGAACCGAATCCTGCTTTTTCCCCATAACCTTTGATCCCATTTGCCCCAAGTGCTGTATCTAGCCGCCTCTTGAATACATTCAATGTTTTGGCATCAGCTACTTCCGGTGGTAATGAAATCCACAGGCTCATCAACCACTCTTCGGGTGAAGAAATGTCTCCTTACCTCCGTCCTAAATGGTCTACCCTGAATTCTCAGACTGTGACCCCTGGTTCTGGACTCCCCCACCATCGGGAATATCCTCCCTGCATCTTCCCTGTCGAGCCTTGTTAGAATTTTATAAGTCTCTGAGATCCCCCCTCATTTGTCTGAACTCCAGCAAAAATAATCCTAACCTAGTCAATCTCTCCTCATTCATCAGTCCCACCATCCCCGGAATCATCCTGATAAACTTTCACTACTCCCTCGAGAGCAAGAACATCTTTCTTCAGAAAAGGAGACCAAAACGGCACACGATACTCTCGGTGTGGCCTCACCAGGCCCCTGTATAATTGCAACAACACATCCCTGTTCCTGAACTCGAAACCTTTCGCAATGAAGGCCAACATGCTATTCTTTACTGCCTGCTGCACCTGCATGCTTACCTTCAGTGACTGGTGCACAACAACATCCAGGTCCCGCAGCACACTCTTCTCTCCCACTTTACAGCCAAATGCTGGGCAGCTAGTGATGCCCATGTCCCACGAATGAATTTTAAAAAAATACTGTCGGACCTGCTGTTTTTGTTACAGATTCCAGTATCCACAGAAATTTGCTTTTATTTTACGAACACATTCGAATCTTTGGGTTTAATAATGTTTACCTTCAATCACTTGGCAATATATAATTTGTATAATTCTGTAAAAGTCATTGTTCAATTTGCTTGCAGACCTGATCAGAAGTTTTGTGAACATATAAAAGATGATACAACTGATGATTTTCAGAAGAGGTATATCCTAAAACGCGATAACTCAAGCAATGACAAAGATGATAACCAAGTAAGTGCTCAATTTGTCCAGTCTTGTATTCTACCTCTGTGTTAATACAAAAGAGGTTTTAAGGCTATCTAAGTTATGTAAAATTATAAACTCCTCTGGAACAAAGGTTACATTCTGGTTTTGTATTCTACAAATACATCATTTTTGTATCATGTGTTTGAACACTTTGTATTTTGGTACAAAATGTTTGTATTAAGAGAATAGCAGACTAGTGCATATCGAATTGCATACGGCAGGAGCCTAGTATTAACTTTCATTTTTCCTCTAGTTATGCCAATAAAATAATATACAGATTGTGTTATTTATACCCATACTGCTTCTGTGGATGTGGTGGGTTTACAAATAAGTTGGAGGGATCTAGCTAGGTTCAGATCATTTGCTCTAGAATATAGCTTAGTTTAATCCACTTATTCATTGGGTGGTATTCAATGAGTTCTGGATTTGACTTTCGTAGTTTAATTCAATTGTTGGAAGTTTGCAAACCATAATCTTTTTGTTTACATCCATTATGTTTAAGTTCAATGAAATCATTTTAGCAAAGAGGTTATATTCAATTTTTACTCAGCTAATTTTACATTGTTCACCACACATGTGTAATTTATGTAATACATGTCCTGTGCATCAAGTCCTATATGGTCGCTGCAGTAAGCATTATTTGACACTCTGACAAAGATGAGAACAGCAAAAGCATATAAAGGGTATTACTGTTGTAGTAGAAAGAGTTGTGTTTAACATGGTGGCAGATATTTGCGTATGAAACATTCACAATTTTTTGTGGGGATTTTCTCTGAAGTGAACATATAACATGTTTTTTTAAATGACTAAGACTGCCCAAGTTGTTCTGGTTTGTGTTTTTCTTGGGAGGATTTATTTTTCAAGCGAATCCTAACCATTAGATTGATCAGTTTAAAATTTGGCTGCACAGTTTACTTTCAGTTCAACCCACAAATAATCATCCAGAAATTGAAATCATTTCTTCTAACCAAGAGATTGTACACAGGTGTTAATGGAATATTTCATAGTAATGAAGTATAAAAGAATTACACTTTAAACAGGTTATTTCTTTTGAATGAATCCGTTACAACTGCTGAATAAAAATGTACGGCAAAATTAGGAAAATATCTGGAATTGAGACAAGGCAGTTGTGATGGAAGCATGAACTGCCTTGGGAGAATGAAAATTATTTTCCAGAAAGCACTTTTCTTTTCAAAAGGAGAGTAACCATATTTATACAGTCAAATTTAACTCCAAAAAGCACTTTTGGAATTTGTTTTCAAAAAAAAATAATATATTTTTGATATTGTTAAAGCTTCAATTATTTTTTTTTTTACTTTGAAATATTTCAATCTCCTAAGAAGACGATGTGTTCAAAATTTCCAGATACGTATCAGATTGCGGGATGATAGAAGAAGCAAATCAATAGAGGAGAGGGAAGAGGAATATCAGCGGGTCAGAGATAGGATATTTTCTCAAGATGTAAGTATAGGGTGGGAAAGGAGAAAAATAAATAAATGGTTTTAAATTGGATGTGCAAATAGACTTACTAGCTTTGTATGAGTAGTTGAAAATCTGGAAGGTGTTGGATTTGACTGATTAGGTTGTGGAAATTTCGGAGTATATGATACATTAGTAAACTGAAAGTTGAATGGTAGCCTCAATCGGGAAATCTTTGTGGAGTCAGCTGATTCATCTGGAATGCTGTTCCACATACTCTTGCAAATATAAATAGTTGTTACCTGTTTTGGAGAAACTCCCTTGTAAGAAAATTGAAAACTTTATTTCTGCATGAGCAGGTAGTACATAAAAGAGCAGCCTGCAGAATTTTGCTGGGGTATATTTTATCTACAGCTAATTTGTTTATCAGCTCAACATTATAGATTAGTTTCTGACTATTAGATGGCCACAAATCGAAAGTTCTCTGCAGAGCAGATTAGTGATCATGTTGAGGTTCCCTTGTAAGAGTGTTAGGCAGAGGTTTGAACTGCTGGTTAAATTTGGGGTGAGTGCTTTGGAACTGCAGCCACAACTTTGGTGTTCTACAGTACATGCAATGCTATTTTTTGCCACCATGGCATAGGAAAAATAGTTACCCAGATCTGGTAAATGATCAGCAGTTGTCCGAGAGCAGAGTGTTTGAATATGAGGTTCAAGAAATGGGAAAATAAATAATGCTTCTGATAGATGGCATATAGGACTGAAGCACTTTAAGCTCCTTTTAAAGATGAATTTTCCCTACATCGCACTTGCATGAAAACACTTAAGAGCACCAAACATCTTCATGAAAGCAGTCTAAATTTAAAAAGAAACTGACTTTTATAATGTGCCCAGTGCTGGTCATCAATGCTTATTAAGAGCATTTCTGCTGTTCGTGACCCTATACTGGTAAAGTTTTTCACAGAACAAGAAAATAAATTAGTTTCTTAAGAAGTATTAATATGTTTTAAAATATTTAAGTTATTAAAAACTGGATCACTTTTCCGAAATACTGTGCTCCGTTTCTGCAAATTTTTTTTTCTATTTTCTGAGCTTAGTGCAGTGTACATTGTTCATATGAGAGGGGTGGGGAGCCGACAAGTTAACAGCAGCTATAGTATTATTTTAATGCAGGTTTGTGACTATTCAGCAATGCTACTTTTGCAGTTTTATAAAATGGAATTCTACATATATAGCTTCTATATGGAAGTTTAAACACTTCAAACTAGTGTTGAAGACTTGAAATGCACTCAAAACTGTGCTCTCGTACCGGATGCCAGTGTTGGGATGTCTAACCCAGTGATGTATGCCAAGAATTATTGACTTCATTAAAGAAGAATCATTCAAAAGTTATTTTCAAAGCACTATAATTGCTCTTAAAACATTGCAATCATTCAGTAAAGCTGCTCATCCTATCATCATTTATAACCAAATAATGTATTTTATATCAACAGCTTGCATATTGTTGGTGTGATATTGGTTGTTGATTTTGCTTAAGAGACTGCATGACTTTAGATTTCTTTAGTGGGTGAGATGAGATGAGCATAAAAAGTACATGGTTTGCTTATAACATTGGCTTGTGCAACAAGGGCCCTTTTTGAATTAAATGTTCCTATACATGCAGAAAATGGTGAAGAGTATGCAGTTTTTTGTATATTATTGGTACCAAAGAATGTTAATTTTATCTTATGGTCGAGTAAAAATATAATGAGTGTTTATTATTTGGTTCATTTTTTTGGTAGTTTTGCCAGTGTAATTAAAATGTGTGTTTTTGTTTCAGTTATCATTCTCCCAGGACAATTACTTTACAGATAAAAGGTTCGTGCTGATTTTTAAAAAAAACTCAATTGATTAGTTTTTCATGGTATTTGGCATGAAATTTTGAAATCTTCTGTTAACACCAACAGAATTCAAGAAGAAGAAACTGCTAATAGTACACAACAAAGGCGACAAATATTTAGGTACAGGAGAGCTTGTTCAAATCAAAATCTGTTTGCATGACACAATTCTGACAATTTCATTCTTTTTGGATTGTTGAAAAATTGAGATAAATGTTGGGTTTGTTTCGTACTCCGCAGAGGAAATAAGGATGGAACGGGGCGATCCTCCAACAGTCGTCAGAGCAGTACTGAAAATGAGCTAAAGTGGTCAGAGCCACGTCCTTGGAGCAGCACAGACTCGGATAGCTCAAACCGCAACCTGAAACCAGCAATGACAAAAGCTAGCAGCTTCAGTGGAATTTCTGTACTGGCAAGAGGTGATAGCTCTGGTAGCAGCAAAAGTACAGGCAGGCTTTCGAAAACAGGTACATTCTTATCATATGCAGCAATGCACTATCACAGTAAAGTACTAGTTTGGCAAATGCTGGCTTTCAGAGGGCCAAAGCAACTTTTCTATTTCCCATCGCTTTTTCTGACTGAATAGCGATTGTAAGGTTTTTATTTTTTGTTTCTCCTTTTCCAAAGTACGTCACCAAATTGACCATTATTCATATTTGAGCTGACACATTGAGTGTTCGCACACTAGTTGATTAGGGAGAGTGCTGCAGCTGAGCCCTGTACTCGGTGGACCTGTACATTTGTAATTCGTAACCTGGGTCACTGCATAGTGATCTGTAGCAGGAAACTGATTTTGGCATTCCTGAGCTCAGGGGTGCCAAAATCTTTAGTAGCATCTCTGTGCTTTCTTGACTCAGATGAGCACTTTCCACTCTGATAAGTGGTCAAGCCTGGAGCCTCCTAGTCCATATGACTTAGGAGTGCACCAGGCAATGTACCTAAATACTAAAATATTGGGGAGCCAGTCGGTCATTTCTAAATAATTACTCTTTCTGACTTTTTTGACTAATTAGTGCTATACTGTTTTAGGTTTCTTTGGTTATCCAAAGTAATGTGGGCTGTAGGTGTTCTTAGAATAATTCAAAAACATGCACATTCCAATTAGATGCTTTCAAATCAATCCAGGAATATCTGGTTCATTGAATATATCTGCCATTTAGTTTATTCATTCACTTCTCTGATGCTTTTTGATGCTGTTCTGTACTCAAATTTAATATTTTTGATCTTTCTCTGAGGATTATATACTAGCCTACATTAATTTGAGTTAACCCCATTATTTTTTGTATTCAAGCATATGTCTACTGTTGTAGTATTCTGGTCTGCTATGAGCTTGCTTTTGCTTTCTCTTGCATCCGAATTGCTAATTTAATTGTAACGTTCTGAGCTTTTGCCTTATTTTAGATTTTCTTAATAACATTTTTGTTCTGTGATGTTTGTAACTAGATACAGAAACATAAAATCACTGGAAAAAATGTTGGCTGCTTAACACCTTGATCTTTCAATCGGGGCTGCTTTTATTATTATTTGTGAAGGTTGTGCTTTCATCTACTGTTTAGTCTTGCATGTTGTAGCTATACAGTTATATCAGAGATAAAAGTTTGCTCAGTTAAATGGTTGTTAGTTTGTTTGTGCTTTAATACTTTAACATGTTACAGTCAATAGGGAATTTGCTGATTTTTTTTTTCTAATATTGTGCATGTTTGAACTCTTAAGACAATTCATCTTGATGCATAGAAAGGAAAAAGGCATGATGTTTCTGTCTCTAGATAAAGATTTTTCATTACTCCTTTCCCAGGTTCAGAGTCTTCTAGTAGTGTAGGGTCATCCACGGGTTCCCTCTCTCGCACCCATCAGCCTCTTCCAGTCACAGCTATGAGCCAGACTCATGGTGTGCCAGCCGTCTATTCAGCTGTCAACACTAGTAATTCTCTTTCCTTTGATGGTGGCATGAGTGGGCAAGTGATTCCTACTAGCACTAGCTTCTTTTTGCTTCCCTTGGAAGCTGCAGGCATACCACCTGGCAGTATTCTCGTGAACCCTCAAACAGGTTGGTATCTACTGCTGGGATTTATATGAAATATATTGTAGATTGGAATTTACTCTGCAAAACTGCACCATTTTAATATAAATGTTGTTCGGGTCATTAAATGTCCCTGGGTGCTTTTGTGTTAAATGTAGCTATTTTTCTGAAATATATGTTGTAACAATTTTCATTTATAAATTATACAATTGCCTGTTTCATGTATATTTTTTAAAAATTGTACAATTTAAATCTTTTCAAATAAGTGTTTTCCACTTGAATGTTTTTCTTAGAATTCTTTTTAAAAGATTAAATAACTGTCATGGTTTTCACGTTGATGCATATGCAATTCAGGAATAGATCTGCCAAATTAGTTGTAAACACTTCATTGCCCCTTTTGACTCCTCCACTGTCTCTAAATCGTCAGACTGCTTATCCAACATTCAATACTGCATGAACAGAAATTCCCTCAAAATCTATATATTGGGACGACTAAAGCCATTTATTTCAGTCCCTGTCACGGAACTCTTCTTCCTAGCTACTTACACCGTGCTTCTCTCTGGCTGAAGCTGAACCAGATTTCACAACCTTGGTTTTGTATTTGATCCCAAGATGAAATTCCAACTATTATATCATACCATCACTCGTGTCATCTATTTCTACCTCTAATGTAGTTTGCATCCTCCCTTGCCTCAGCTTATCTGCTGCTGAAACAATCATCCATGCTTTTGTATGTGTAAACTTGACTACTGCAGTACACTCCTGGCCAGCCTTCTATGTCCTGCCCTCCATAAACCTGAGATTATCTAAAATTTTGCTACCTGTGTTCTAATTTACACCAATTCTTGAAAAATCATTACCATTGATCCCGGGTAAGCAGTGCCTTAATTTTAAAATCCTCACCCTTTTCCTCAAATCCTTCCATGATGTGACTATGCCTATCGCTACAGTCTCTACCAGCCCTACAACACTCCAAGCTAAGTCTAGCCTCTTGAACATTCCCAATATTAATAACTCCACCATTGTTAACTGTAACTTAAGCTGCCAAAGCCAGAAGCTCTGTAATCCCCTCTCTCAGCCTCTCCACCACTTTTTCTCTCCTTTCTCCTTGCTTGTTTGACCAAGCTTTTGGCTATTTCCATATTACCTCCTTGTGACATTGTGACATTTTTGTTTATACACTTCTCTGAACTGCCTTGAAACTTAAAGGCACTATATAAATACAAGTTGTTGTTGGTTTTATGCACAGATGAAACATTTGGTTATCAGAGCAATACCAAATTAAGTAACCATCGACTGTGATAATGAACTATATATAGTTTGAACTATGACTATGGAAGGACAATTGGAAAGCTGACAAATTAGATTCCAGCTTCATTTAACATGAAATTAAAATGACTTTTTTGGGGAGAATTGTGACTTCCCACCCATTATTTTCAATACAAACGCAATTAGCAGGTTCACGTCAGCGGTCACTAATTATGTGCTACAAGCTATCCCTGCTTAGAATCATAGAATGATCTCTTATTGGACATGAATTGGGAAATACAGGAAGCACCGTGTTTAATTGAAAAGATGGTATGGCATCTGCAATACAACACTGTCTTTTAAATATCCCTCCAATTTCTATTAAAATATACTTTTAGAAGGCATAGCTGCAATGAATAATGTCTGGAGGGGGGTTGATATTTGTGATGTACAGTTTTACTATTTAATATTTTCATTTAGTTACTATAATTGGACATATTCTCCTTTTTTATCCATTGATTTCAAATGCACTATTTCGGTCATCAATTTAATGTTGAATCTAAAACTCATTTACATCACATGACAAAGTTTGTCCAGGGACAAAACTACAGAACATGAGTATTGCTGAAAAAAGAGACGTCAAGGTTTTTCATCTTGCACTTGTCAAGTCATTGGCAATATTACTAAATGGAAAAGGGACAGCAATTTATACTTGATGAGAATGACTGATCAGTTGGCAAGTGGACCCTGGTACAGGTGTTGCCATGGAGAATGCACCAGTTAACTGGTAACTCATAGTTAACTGCCAAAGCAGGCAGGTTGATTCCAGTTAAGGTATTGCCCCAAGGAATAAACCAGAGCATGCCTGTCACCTATTTTGTTCAGTTGAAACAGGAGTTACGTGTGTGCATGTCCTTTCTCTGTATAGAGCAGGGCTCTGTGTATTTATATACGTAGCTTCCAGTATGAGGAAGTGTGCCACACTGCAAACCTGACATTCTTAAATTGATTGACAGTGTAACTCTTAGAATGCGCAGGCTTGTTAAAATTAAGTTTATTAAAGTTTATTTATTAGTCACAAGCAAGCCTACATTAACACTGCAATGAACATACTGTGAAAATCCTCTAGTTACTACATTCTGACATATGTTCGGGTACTCTGAGGGAGAATTTAGCATAGCCAATCCACCCAACTAACACGTCTTTCGGACTGTGGGAGGAAACCGGAGCACCTGGAGGAAACCCACGCGGACACGGAGAGAACATGCAGACTTCACACAGACAGTGACCCAAGCCGGGAATTGAACCCAGGCCCCTGGCACTGTGAGGCAGCAGTGCTAACCATTGTGCCACTGTTGTCCAATCGTGGAAGCATATATAATGTGTTTTAAGTTTTGCAAGCACGGGCTGGTTGGATACAGTAAGTACCTTGCCTGTTGTGAACACACATGCTGTTTGATACAATCCGCACCAAAATTTTGTGACATAGTCTACATACCTGACTGACATCACACTGGCATTGAATTTCATATACCACATTACTTATTTATGTGATAGGCAGAGTTTCTTTTTGACTTGATGACAGCATCCCATTAGTGGTGAACACCACTCGTATTGCTACTGTATAGTAGCAGCGTGAAACGGCTTCACTTGTTGCTTAAACGTTTGAGACATTTTATCCTTCCAGTCATAGAGATTTAGAGTCATAGAGGTCTTACTTCGGTGGTTGGTAAATTGATGGAAAAGGTCCTTAGGGATAGGATTTATGACCATTTAGAAAGATGCGGATTAATCCGGGATAGTCAGCACGGATTCGTGAAGGGCAAGCCGTGCCTCACAAATTTGATAGAATTTTTTGAGGAGGTAACTAAGTGTGTTGATGAAGGTAGGGCAGTTGATGTCATATACATGGATTTTAGTAAGGCGTTTGATAAGGTCCCCATGGTCGGCTTATGATGAAAGTGAGGAGGTGTGGGATAGAGGGAAAGTTGGCCGATTGGATAGGTAACTGGCTGTCTGATCGAAGACAGAGGGTGGTGGTGGATGGAAAATTTTCGGATTGGAGGCAGGTTGCCAGCGGAGTGCCACAGGGATCAGTGCTTGGTCCTCTGCTCTTTGTGATTTTTATTAATGACTTAGAGGAGGGGGCTGAAGGGTGGATCAGTAAATTTGCTGATGACACCAAGATTGGTGGAGTAGTGGATGAGGTGGAGGGCTGTTGTAGGCTGCAAAGAGACATAGATAGGATGCAAAGCTGGGCTGAAAAATGGCAAATGGAGTTTAACCCTGATAAATGTGAGGTGATTGATTTTGGTAGGACTAATTTAAATGTGGATTACAGGGTCAAAGGTAGGGTTCTGAAGACACCGACCTCTAAAGGTTGCCACTCAAGTGGATAGAGCTGTGAAGAAGGCCTATAGTGTGTTAGCTTTTATTAACAGGGAGTTGGAGTTTAAGAGCCGTGGGGTTATGCTGCAACTGTACAGGACCTTGGTTGAGACCACATTTGGAATATTGTGTGCAGTTCTGGTCACCTCACTATAGGAAGGATGTGGAAGCGCTGGAAAGAGTGCAAAGGAGATTTACCAGGATGCTGCCTGGTTTGGAGGGTAGGTCTTATGAGGAAAGGTTGAGGGAGCTAGGGCTGTTCTCTCTGGAGCGGAGGGGAGACTTAATAGAGGTTTATAAAATGATAAAGGGGATAGATAGAGTGAACGTTCAAAGACTATTTCCTCGAGTGGATGGAGCTATTACAAGGGGGCATAACTATAGGGTTCGTGGTGGGAGATATAGGAAGGATATCAGAGGTAGGTTCTTTACGCAGAGAGTGGTTGGGGTGTGGAATGGATAGTGGATAGTCAGACACTTTAGGAACATTTAAGCGGTTATTGGATAGGCACATGGAGCACACCAGGATGATAGGGAGTGGGATAGCTTGATCTTGGTTTCAGATAAAGCTCGGCACAACATCATGGGCCGAAGGGCCTGTTCTGTGCTGTACTGTTCTATGTTCTATGTACAGCGTGGAAACAGGCCCTTCGGCCCAATCTGTCCGTGCCGCCCCTTTTTTTTAAAGCCCTAAGCTAATCCCAATTGCCCGCGATAGACTCATCGAGGTGATCCGAGGTAGAATGGGCACTTTTCAGGATTGAAAGTGGTGATCTTCAGCCCATTCATGAGTTTGTTCCATTTACATTTGGTAATCTTGCAAATGTCCCGATAAGTGCAAGACATAAAGCTTTTGCATGTCTCTCTTTTTCAACAATGCTCAAATGTTTTTTGTTTTACTAAAGGAAACCAATTAGTTGTTTTAACTGGAAAGTTTATTTATCTTTCCATGATTTGTTTTCTAATGATTCTAATATTAAAAGGTATCAATTAAAGAGACTGAAGTTTAAATTCCAGATTTCCTTTGGAGCTTCATTCCTTTAAATGGGCAAATATTAATCTTCAATTTGAGTGTGTTAGAACGAGTTCTTTGTACCAAGGATGTCACCACGAGGAAGTAAAACCTTGCAAGCAAGTTCCATCTCATTAGACATTGGCAATGATTATGGAAAAATCCTTTTTTGTTGAAAGAGTGGTAATATTGGAAAAAGGTGCATTTGAAAAAATGCACTTTTCCAATTTTTGGATGTTTTCTGAAAGTTTTCAAGCTTAAGGTGATGTCAGATAACTGTGAGAATAGAGCACCAAAACACAGCATGTTGGTTTAAATTCTTCCAATTACATGTTAATCAGATGATCAGGATGCCCTGGTGAAATATAATGCGTTATCAAAATGAGAATTGGCTTACTGCCCTCCTTTCACTCACCAACCAAGAATTGAGTTCAAAGTGCGTGTTTTGCATCTACAGTCCATTATTTGCTGAACATATTATTAATTTCTAACTTTAAGGTAAATTTGCAATAATTTGGAGGTAAGCAAAGTGACCTACCATTTGCATTAATCAATTATTTACTAAGTAAATGGTTTTTTAAAAAATTGCTCTTGGGTACATAGATAAAATTCTCCCTTTAGTATAGGATATTGGGTGCAATTAATTAATTTAAAAATGAGGTTGCCTGAAATTGCATTATTGGTTATAAAATCAATGTGCAGCAAATTGCCATTTGGATGCTTAGTTCCACATGCTACCAGGAGTGGTTCGTTAATGAATTTATTTTTCAAAGGATGTATGGGCATCTTGCTGTTAAAGTAAATGAGTTTTAACTTTTATAATTAAAGATGCTGACTATTAATTGAGTGTCTGAATGTTTTGTCTAATTTCCCAATTTTTCCTTGTTTGGAGGCTTGCACAGGAGACTGAGTTCATAGGCTTTGAATAAATGTTCTATCATTAGAAAGAAACATTGAGTCATTCTGGATATTCATGGTCTCCTGAGATGCTAGACTTTTCAATTATTATATGACTTGGCTAAATCATTACGTGAATCTTGTAGCTGAAATGAAAATGTTAGGACTGTAACAACAGATGCTTTGCATCAGTGATCATGCGTAGTGTATTTCTGTTGGGTGTTCTGTCAAATTGTCCTTTCATATTTTGATAGTAAATTTACTTATTTTTCATTTGTAATTACTGGAAATAATTTTATGATACGGAGGATTAAAATTTTAGCTCTATATTTTGCTTTTTCAATTCCTATGACTTGCATTTTGAAATATGCTTAATAGACCCACATTGCATACTTGAGGTGGTACCTTGAATCTCTTAGCTGTTATTGAATACGGACTTGTGAAAGGATTTTTTCCCAACAAAACCTTGTTCAATGTGCCCCAATGTAATATTGCTGGGCAATACTTTTTGCTTTGCCCTTTGACAGGAAATCATGCATGTACATTTAAGGTATGTACATATTATGTATTCTGAGATTAAAGTCAGTCGCTGATTTTGAATAGTCCAGACTAAACTTTGCCCTATTCACTCCTGTTTTTCGCACACACTCAGTTCTTCACTTTATCTCCATGTGTAGCTTTTTGGATAGAGAGAAGAAGTATTTCATAAGTTCACTAATGTAACAAAGATTCTAATGTTAACCATCCTAGAATAATTAATTTAGCTCTGCTGAAAATTAGATGCACCAAGGAATTGCTAAAAATGACAAAATGGAAATAAACAGGACAGAATTGTCAACAACAACTTGCATTTATATAGAACCTTTAACATAGAAAATTATACTGCGGCATTTTACAGAAGCTGAATCAGACAGACGTATGTGCCATGACAAAGGAGATATTCGGCAGTGCCAAAATATTGGGTAAAGAGGCACATTTTAAGGTGGCGAGGCAGAGTATGGGACCTATGCAGGTGAAGGCACAGCTGTCAATGTCGGGGCTAAGTACACAAGTCAGGGGAACAGATATCTGGTGGAAGTGTGGTGTCGAGCTGGTGGAAGTTAGAGATGGAATTGCAGGCCCATGGATTTAAACACCAGGATGAACATTTAAAATTTGAGTCATTGGAAGTCGGAGCCAGTAGAGGTTAGCAAGGACAGGGATGACATGGGAGTGGGATTTGTTGTGGAGTAGGATGGGCGCAGCAGTTTTAGATGAGCTGCAGTTCATGGAGAGTAGAGAAATAGAACTTTGGCTGGGATCACATTGGAATATTCAGAGCAGTACCTACATGGCTGAGGCTGAAATGGAAACTAGTGATATTTCAAAGATTGAAGTAGGCAGTCTTTGGATGGGAGAATATATAGTGTCAGAAACTCAAATGTCAGTTTCAGTCGGATGGGAGATTGAGATCAGTCTGAGACAATAGTCGGGAAGGGCAGGGTAGTATTAATCACAAGAATACCGAGAATCTGATGGGTACAGATGATGGCTAACAGCAGAGGACAGAGGGGGCTTGAAAGGATGTAAATGAGTGGAGAGACTGGGTGCGTTGAGTGTACATGTGAAAGCTGACTCCTGTCTGTGGATTATATTGCCATAGGACAGATACAAATAAAGAGGAGGTGGGCACCAAAGTCAAGTCCCTTGAATCTCCAGAGATTTTTGTGCAAGGGTGGGTGAAGAAGCCAGTGCTGGAGATGCTCTGACTATGATCAGGTGGTAAAAATGGAACCAAGCAAAGGCAGTTCCACAAAACTGCATGAAAGTCATTGGCTGTGTCAGGGAGCTAGAAGGTTGAACAGATGAGTGGGGATAATGCACCATGGATGTTAAGTTTGGCTTGGCAGGAAATAGAATAAGGGGAAGGCAGCTGAACAGATTATCCCCATCTTGAAGTTGAAGCAGCCCATTAATTATTTGCACTTCCAAGGTGAGAGTTGAGAGAGTAGAAGGGTTTAAGGAAACATTTGCTCATGAAGGACGTTCTTTGGAGTTATCTTTACTCTCCGGGATAATCCTGGAGTGGTGTGTTGTTTTGATAGTGGAGAATGTATTTAGCCCTTGTATTCCTTGCTTACGCAAAGCCCAGACCTGCTGTTTGCTTAAAGGAATTTTTCTCCAATTCTCTAAGCTGCTAAGCAAGCTGAAATATTCCATTTTAGTTTCTTTCTTTGCTTTCCACTTTTCCTTTTATTCTTCAACCTGAACGTAGTTTAAAAATGCTTATTTTTAAAATTTGTGTTTAAAAAAACATTTTGTTATTTGCCTTTGACACGGGAATCATTTTTTTTCCCCTCTAGGACAGCCATTCATGAATCCAGATGGTACAGCCGTAGTGTATAATCCACCTCCAGCCCAGCAGACTGTGAGGAACCCTTTAGCTGGCCCAGCACAGCAACCACAACCAACTGTTCCACAACAGCAGCAAGTAGCAAATCACATACTTTCTCAGGTTAGCTGGTCCTGGTTTAAAAGCTGAATTGTACAACTGAGAATTAGATTCCAGTGATAATTAGTAATGTTGAACTGAATCTTAATCTAGTTCTTTATCTGTTGACTTTAATTGGTTATGTTTAATATGTTGCAAAATAATATTTAAATATAAATTCCATAAAAATGAAAGTATAGCTTCATGAAGTCACCAAAAAGTAATTTGACCATTATGGATCCGAGTTACATAGGGAAGATATTTGACGAGTGAATATTTAATTAAATTGATGTGTAGCATGGTTATCACTAGCTGTGTGATAAGAAAACACATTAGATACAGAAATTCAGCAGCACAATTGATTTTGGTTTTCAGCTGTGTTCTATTTTAAATATTTTCTTCACTTGGGTGGTTTATCTTAAGGGCAATATATTCTGCTGCATCACATTTAAATGCTAAAATTTGGCAATTTTTAATTTTGATCAAATCGTTCTTTATGTTTGAATATATCTGGAATTAAGAATGGCACATAATATCCATTTAGTCATGTGAGTTAGAAAATGAGCTCTATTGTTAAATGAGGTTCAAAAAAAAATTGACATTTGGAATGCAGGCATAAATCAGATGACTGATTAAAGTGATAGGTATGTGTACAGCAGGCTGGAATTGACGAAACAAAAGGTCTCCATTTACACATGCCCTCCAATCGGAAACATAGAAATGGGAGTGAAACGTTCAGTCTATCACTTCATTCTGTGAAATCGTCACTGATCTGATATTCCATATTCTGTAATACCCTTGCCTATCCAAAATCTATCAGTCTGTGTTGAAATTTTCTTTTGAATCAGCCTTGACACCACCTCAACGGAGAGTTTCACATTTCCACCAATTTTGTGCGAATGACCCAGCTTGAAATTTAAGATATGCCTCCTTGTACTGGACTATCCCACCAGAGAAAGTATTTCCCCCATCTATCCTTTCAACTCCTTTAATAATAACACTTCAATTAACTCATCCTAATATTCTATACCCAAGGCAAGACAGATCTGGTCAATGCAATTTGTACTCATAATTTAACCCTTTTTAAACCATTACTCTGGTGAATCTGTACTATACCCCTTCCGAGGTCAGTATATCGTCTCTGTGGTGTGCCTAGAACTGAACACACAACTCCACATGGAGTTTAACCAGAGCTTTATTTAACTATAACATTAATTATATTTTGTGTCTGTTTCATGAATTCTGTGCTTGGACCCCTAAACCACTTGTTCACGGTTCGTAGCTTCTCATCGTTTATCCTCCTTGGGATCCAAGTAAATTAATTCACACTTCCCCACATGAAACTTTATCTGATGCAGTTTTGCCTGCTCATCTAATTTGTCAGTGTTTCATTCTACCTACATACATACTGAGCTACCTAATTTGGTGTTGTCAGCAAACTTGGGTATCTGGCTTTTTATTCCTTCATCTAAGTCACTTATAAATAGAATGAGAAGCTAAAGTGTTCCTGCAAGTCCCTATGGGACAATACTCGTGGTACTACATCCTGCAAATTGTAGTACATATCATTATCATTTCTCTTATCTCCTAACCAGTTCCCTATCAATTGTTTGCCTAGCCCTAGTTGTACTTTTCCTGTGTACATTAAGATGCTGTTTTCAGTATATTGAAAGGTGATTACAAGAATGCATTTTATAAACAAAGTGAGACATATCAGAGAGCATATTTAAAGGAATCATTTAAAATTCAAGTGTTTGATTTGTAGCATAAAGATTTTTGCAGTAACTGTGAGGATATCAAATGATGTTTCTTGACAGCATTGTTTGTAAATTAAAGAAAATTGGAACAATAACATAATGCTTTTTTTGTAATGCTGCAACCTTTTTGGGTTTTATGAGGCTAACATTGCTAAATTAACTGTGCAAAATATTGCTTCTTCAGCCAATTCGGGCTCTGCAGTCTTCTTCACAGCCTATCCAGTACTCTGCGGTCTCTTACCCACCTCAACTCCTGCCAGTATCACCCACCCAGCAATACACTGTGGTATTGACACTCAATATTCTTTTCTCATCTTTCTGAAGATCTTTAGTTTGTAAACTTTTAAGTCTTTCTTTTCACTGCTGCTATTATTAACGTACTTGCTATGTGTTGCTGTTGATAGTTGGCTGAAGATGTTTCTTTATATGAACATTCTTTAAATCAGTAAAATCTGTGCCTGCTACTAAAATATGATTGTGCCTATAAAGTTTAGAACATCCTAAGGACAAAAAGCCTTTTCTGGTAATTTCAAAAGATCCAATTTTGATTTACAGATAAAACATTAGAGACCTGCATTTTAATAGTAGGATAAACATTATTTATCTTTCGTTCACTATATTACATTTGAATACAAGTCTAATTGCTGGATTCCATCAACATTGACAGTATTTAATGTCATAATACTTTTGGCATAATATTTGGATTAAACAGATGAGGAACACTTTCAAGAGCAAACCTTTTTTTTTAAAGAAAATGTACTGTCCATCTAGGGGAGTGATGTTCAAGAAATAATACATGCCAAAGTAGTTCAACATCTGGTTCAATAATGCCTTTTAGCGATATGATATTTCCACCTTTATTGTCCATTGTCATTATTTTCTTAATTTTCTTGTGGGAATCTATAGTTGTTGCACCTTGACTGTAATTTTAAGATGGGCACATTTATCAATTGTAAAGAACATTCCTGAAAGCTTGTGATTGTAAATTAGGTTAAACAGGAAGGAAAATATTGGGGAATTGCATTTTGTTCAGAGCTTTCCTTTGTGCTGGGTCCTTAAATTAGGAAAGTAGGATGGAAGATGACTCAAAGGCCCATGTGCTAAAATTGATTTTTTTTTTAAGGTCAAAAACTCTTGTACCTGTTAGAAGGAGGAATATTTTGGACAAAATATTCTGCTCCAAAAATCTTCTCGTGCTTTTTTAAAATTAATTTTGGAAAGTACCAAAAACTATATGATGGCAGAAGCTGCTCATTAATCTAAAAGTTTATATTTATAATGAGAATATTAGAACGGTTGTTCTTTACTTAGCTTATTGTTACTACAAATGAAGGATAATTTGAATATAATTCACTTAAGTTGACACAAGTTAATTTATTAAAAATGTTCCTGTTGGAATTTAAGCTAAAACCAACTTATATTTTTAAACTAAACAAGCACACACACACACATCATATATGTAAAAAAAAATTGTTTGATTTCAAAGTTTTGTTTTTTGCCTGGCTTAAATATACTTAATATCCCAACACTTTTTATTAAAGAGGGATAATATTTATTTCAGACACAAATTGCTAGTTCCCTGCGTACAGTCTCAACAAAAATGAAGTAATACATTCAACTTTGCAGAAAATCTTTTGAGGAATCATTCTTCCATTGGAGCATTGTTCTGTTGATGTAAATTACAGATGTATCCAAGAGTGTCTCCACAGACTATGTGAGAAACCAGTACCTCAGTGCAAATCCTTGATCCCTCGTTCTTTTTAGCTTCAAATGTTGTGCGAGTACTCTGAACATACACTTGATCCCATTCCCTTCCATTTCCTTTTCTTTAAATGTGAATATTGATGGAAAAGCATATCAAATATGAAGTACTAAGCACAAAGAAATGTACTTTACTGTCTTAGTTGTTAACATAAACATGCCATGTTTTCATTATTGACAAGGTGTTAACTTAAAAACACAATCATTGTTTGTCAGAAGACAGGCTGTGTAACTATCTATGTTATGGGATGCGATATCAAAAATCTATCCAATAAGTCAGTGCTACAAAATGTTGACATTCCTTCAATAATATGTTTCTCGCCTACAATTCCTCATATGGTCCAGAGGTTTGGCTAATGATCTGGAGACATGAATTCAAATCCTAGCACGACAACTTGGGAATTTAAACTCAGTTAATTAAGTAGATTGGATAACATCATTAATGGTGATCATGTCTGGATTGTCATTAAAACACAGCTGGTGCATTAAGGTTCTTTGGGGAAGAAAAATCTGCCACTTTTTTCAGTCGAGCTTATGTGCAACTCAGACCCACAGTGATGTGGTCAGCTCTTAACTACCCTATGAAATGGCCTAGCAGGCTGCTCCATTGTCAGAAAAGTGACTAACCACCAGCCCTTCAAAGGAAATTAGGTGGGGACAGTAACTGCTGGCCTTGCCAGTGACCCCAATATCCTATGAATTTTTTAAAAAATGTTTTATCAATCTCAATTGCTTTAAATAGAAAGGGTAGATACTTTACCTTCATTAAATTGGACCTTTTCCGAAAGGCTTGATAAATATTTGCATGGCTTTTGGTATATAGAATGAGAGGGAATGCCCTCATTATTCATACAGTTCTATTTTAATAACAACTTTTATTTTCCATGCAGCAAGAAAGCCTTGGGGCCCAGTTTAGCCAGATGAGCCTTGGCCGTCAGCCATCTGCTGAATCTGCGGATACCCACACTGCCATATTCCCATCATCTGTGGTGCTTCAGCCACAACAGCAGCCTGGATTTATCATGGCCTCTCCAGGACAGCCACTTCCTACTTCTAGCTATTCTGCCCCTGGTCCATCAGTTAATCAACAGGTGCTTCAACAACAGGGATACGTGCAGCAGCCTATGCAGCAGGTAAAAATAATGAAGGGCAACATGCCAGTTTCTGTTACCATTAAAATGAGAAAGAAGGGTAATTTCTCAACTATGTTAAAAGACCTTCAAACACATCTCAAAACTCATTGTTGGCTTCTTAAGTATCTATCCCAATTACCACTCCCCCACCACCGATATCCTTAATTGTCACAAAAACAATAAAGGCTCAGTAAAATCTCGGGTCTGACAGCATCTGTGGAGCTCCTCGAACAAAGACTTCTCACCAAATCCTTATTTGGATCGTATCCTTATTGGACCTTTGAGCCGTAGCTCCCAACTCCTACTGTGTTCATTGCTTCAACTCTGTTCCCATTATATATCTATAGTTAATTACCTTACAGATCTGGATGATATTGGAATAGTGTAGATTAGAGGGGCTTTAGATTGGTTCCACTGGTCGGTGCAACATCGAGGGCCGAAGGGCCTGTACTGCGTTGTAATGTTCTATGTTCTAGATCTAGCTTGAGGATTACGGAAAGCACTTTTGAAAAAGGAAAGACTATTTTACAGGAAAAAGATCTCATTGTCATGTATTTCCTCGGATAACTCAACAAAAATACAGGGTTGAATGCGATGAGTAGCTTGCATGCAGTTACTTTTTCTATGACTCAAGATCAAATATACTTATGGAAGAAAAATGTTAAGTTCAAGTTAAAGAGGTATCAGTCTTAGAGGATGGAATTTAATGTTAACATTAAGCACTCATAGGTAAAATAAAGCACATAGCAAACACAGGATAAAGTTTTTATATCATCCCGGTAATGTTCCTCAGTACCATCTTATGTTGCACTCATAGAACATTTCTACTTGATGCATCAGTTGTTATCCTCTGCCTATCTGATTGCTAACTTTGAGTCAGATTCTGAGTAGTTTTCTGCAGCAGCTTTGTATACATCAGGTATGAAATTTATACTTTCCAAACTCCCTTCACTTTTAAACCCATTCAGGTATCAAAGAAGGGGTACTGGGTAGAAGAGGCCAGCAGGAAAGAATGTTAAGGTGGGGTGCAGAGAAGAGAATGTTAAGGTGGGGTGCTTGCAAAAGGCACAGGGATATGCAAAGGCGATCTCCCCCATTGCCAAATAACAGCCTGTGTCACTAAAATGGTCACATTCTACTTCTAATTTGTCACATATCCCAACCCACCTTTCTTCTCACTATTTCCATTGGCTTTCTCCTCTCTCTCATCCCATGAGCCCCTTCATGGGTCCCATTAGCCCTCTTACCTTCTGAAGATCGGTCTGCCATAGCACACTGAGACCTTGTCAGATTCCTCACTTGCCACCTTTCTCCCTGCAGCTTCCATAAGTCGGGACACACCTCACCCACCCTCCAGCTCAAGCTCCCTCTCCTCCAGTCACAGCACTCTCCAACCACTCACAGTATTACTGTTGGGGTTTAATATCCCATTCAAACCTGCTGCTGCGAGCTGCATGTTTATTTTAATGTGCAGTATATCCCAGATAGTTGCATGTGCTGTGCGTGCCTTACATGATGTCTTATAATGACCAGATGTATCATTAATGTACAGTGCATTAAAGAATGGTTTTTATGTGTGGCCTCATCCTTCAGAGTTCTGCTGTTATTTGGTTAAAAAACTGCACAGTGGAATGTGCTCATCAAGTTCATCTCAGGAATACCATTCTATGGTTGCTTTGCATCTATAGCACTGTGATTCATGCAGAACACAATCTTGCAGAGAAGATCAATTAAAATAGATTGGAAAAAATATCCTATGTTGAAATGTATAACGAGCATTAATCTTACATCATGGTAACTGTAACTATATATTGATACTTCTTAATGGTATAAGAAAAAGCCCCATGCACAAAATGATTATACTAATGTATAATCTTTTGGGGTCCTTAAAGGGGATTGTAATGTTATGCAGGGCAGATGCTTAAATACAACATTCATGATATACAAGATGTGATGGTGGTGTATTTAATTGAATGCTGTTAGAGTGACAGTTTATTGTGCAAATTAGATCATTGTTGTGTTTATTAAAAAAAAATCTTTAGCTAATGTTTCATGGAAACAATCCTCTTTAAGAACTGTTTTTCTTTTCCTTTTTACAGCTGCCTAGTTGTTACTGTGCTCCAGGTCAGTATCCCCATTCCAATCAGCAGTATCGACCTGTAGCCCCTATCCATTACAACACTCAACAGAACCAGCCATTATCACAAACTGCCCAGCAAACAGGTTGGTTTCTGTTTGTGCACATTTTCTTTAATGTGATGATTCATAACCTTTGTAAAAAAAATATTTTTATATCATTAGATTTTCATTTGATACATCATCTTTTAAGTGCTTGCAATAATGTCTCCTCAGGGATGAGGAAGTTAAAGAATTATGATGCTCACATTTTAAATATTTTGCTAAAAAGATAATCCAGGCTCTCCTATAAACCATGTGCTGACACCATTTTGTGAAAATAGGAGAATAGCTGAATGAGGAAACAAGGAATTACTCTCTCTGAACTTCTCAGCTTTCTGTCAATCTCAGTTCTGGCATATGTTTCAAGGATATTGAATGTGAATTTATAATCAGCATTTCTGTGAGCTGTTGAATACGGGGCCGGAACACTGTCCGAGAGTGTTAGATTTCTCACAGTGAACCGGTCTCTTTTTCAGCTGCTTCTAAACTGCGGGGCAAAAATGTCTAGATAGATGGTTCATAACATCAAGATGAAATATGATGGACCGAATCTTCTGACCTATATTTCTTGAAAATGGCAGAATGGGATTATGCTTAGTAATACCTAAAATTCTGTGAATATGAAGATTAACCTTATTTTAATTATTATGATGACAAGTAGGGAACTCTTCATTTGTAATAGTACTTGGATTTAGTTCACTGCATGAAATTAACCATTTTGTCTGCTTAAAGTGGGATTGTGAAGAATTTCTTTCACTCCTACTGAATTGTCTTTGGTACCAAGCACTGTGATTGTTTCTCCATTTTTGTGACACCAAGGTGACTAAAAACATCTAAAAATGGAATGGTGCCAGTAGCCCTGAGGAGAGGTTCTGAACCATCAATTTATTTTGCCCTACTTTTTCTCTGATTGCAGTTTGCGCTGCAGTACTGAAATAATTGAAACACACTCACGGTAATGCTGCAGTCTCCTGCCAGTGTGAGTGAGAACGATAGATGGTTGTCATGGAGAACATCTATCATGTAATTTGGCCATTGAGTATTTTGCTAAAAATAGAACATTCTTCCAAGCGAAGTATTTTCTCAACATGTGGGATTGCAGGTGTTCTCATTTCATAGAGAATATAGTACTGCTTAGCTCCTACCTATTAATTCAGGATTTCACTTGAGCATTGAAAAGACTCGTAGCTACGATGGAAGTCTAGATTTTTGTTTAAATTTAATTTAAAATGTAGGTATAATCATTTGGTATTTCATCTTGTATAACATACTTTGTTAATTTTGTCACATTCATTCATAAATACAAGTGGCCATTTGAGTTTGTCAGCTAATAAAATATCATCCCAAAATACTAACATTTAATTTTATCATATCCAAGATATATTTAATAATTTTTCAGATCTCTGTACATTGTAATTTATAAAACAGTAGTCCTGGAACAAATGGTCAGATTATACAAAAATTATTTCAGTAATAGGCACCAATAAAGGTTGAATTTATATTTTGGAGCTCATGTAACAATAAAAGATTAGAAATATTGAATTTTACACCACATAAAAAGGCAATTCAGTCCATCACACTGTGCTAGTTCACCTGTTTCCACTTTTATACGGTTTGTTTCAAATATTTTATCCATTTCCTCTTTTAAAAACTGTCCTGGATTCTACTTTCAGTACTATTTCTAGTTGTGCATTCCATATTCTATCAACACTGTGCAGTTAACAAAAAAACAGATTTCCAAATCTCTCTGCAATTTTTAAAGTTTATTTATTAGTCACAAGTAAGGCTTACATTAGCACTGCAATGAAGTTACTGTGAAATTCCCTTAATTGCCACAGTCCAGCACCTGTTCAGATCAATGCACCTAACCAGCACGTCTTTCAGAATGTGGGAGGAAACCGGAGCACCCGGAGGAAACCCACGCAGACACTGGGAGAACGTGCAAACTCCACACAGACAGTGACCCAAGCTGGGAATCAAACCCGGGTCCCTGGCGCTGTGAAGTAGTAGTGCTAACCACTGTGCTGCCCGTAATTATGATCTTCAATTTATGCTCTCTCGTTACTGAATACCCATTCACCTTTACTTCTGGATCAATCTTTGTACCTCTTGCTCTTCATATTGTTCTTCTATCACATGATTGGACGTGGGTTTGGCTTCCATGTTTACACTGACACTACCCAAGTTGACTTCTCCGCTATATTTCCACCCTGTCTGTGTTGCAAGACTACTTGTTTGATATCCAATTTCAGATGAACCACAATTTCCTCCAGTGAAACACTGGGACAGCTGAAGCCATCATTTTGAAGTCCAACCATAAAAGGCTTCAAAAAACAAAACTTGCATTTGCGTTTTATATTTAAACAGGCATAATTAGCAAGAATGGACACTAAGCCAGGGGAGGAGATACTGGGGCAAAAACTTGTTCAAAGAAGTTACAATGCTGTTTATCTACCCAAATCCTTCAGAAACCCACATGAGTAATCAAAATTGTATGTTTACTAAAATGGCAATTCATTTATTCAAAATTATTTTGAGCAAAGTGTACTCGAGACACAAAATATTCCTTTAAATTAAACAATGTGATTTGAAAAAATGAAATGTAGTTTGAAGATGCTACTTGCAATGCAGAATCAGCTGAAAAGATCCATCATTTTGAAAACTTTTTTATTACAAAGTAAGATTTTAACTGAATATGCTTTTTTTGAAGGACCATTTGACCAATGCTAATGTTCCAGAGCATTGCAAATCCTTCATGTTGTTGGTCAATGCACCAATTTAATGTTTCTGAGGAGAAATAAACTAAATTATGAATCTGGAATTATTTTGTTGCAGGTTTTCAAACCGTGATGTCAAGTCAGCAGCAGAGTTATCAGGGCTTGGTTAGTGTCCAGCCTCAAAATCAAAATGTTGTGAGTGGCCAACATAGCAGTATGGGTAATCAGATGCAAGGCATGATGGTTCAATATCCTTCAATGCAGTCCTATCAGGTATGTAATCTTTTATGTAAGTGTGTAATCCTGACAGTTGGCTTGCCTGTTTTGCCTTCTGATTAAAGAAGGAGTTCAGATGAATACTCTTGTTAATACCATACCAGTCGCTCTCTTTCTTCCAACCCCTCCGCAACCCTTCACGTTTTTGTATGGGGGAAAGTTAATCTTGACCTTGTTTTTAAACTATCAGCTGCATTATTGCCATGTGGCTTAATAGTCTCTATTAGCTGCCCCAGTATCATGTGCTACTGCAATTCAATTGTAAATAGCAGGGGCCATAACTTCACAATAATTGGAGAGCTAATCCTGAGTCACCACATTACAGGCTGGAGAAAATGAGTTGTCACTTCTCCTCCCAGAGTCAGTTGTTGTGTTTTCCTGAGTTTGGGTTGTTGCAAAACAGTTCACAGTATACTTTGCGATTAGATGTTCAACACGCCCTGAAATTGAAGGTTTTAAAAATTCATTCTCTTTTTGTGAGCGTCACTGGTGATGCCAATGTTTATTGTGCAATCCTAGGTACCCTAGAGAGGTTGTAGTGAGCTGTCATTTTGAACGGCTGCTGTACATGTAGTGAAGGTGTTCCCCACAGTACCAGTAGGTAGTGCTCGAGGAGTTTGTGCTGGCGATATACTGTATATCTAAGCCAGGGTGATGTGTAACCTGGACGAGGAACTTGAAGGTGATGGACTCTTCTTTTCTAGGAAAGTAATGGGAAAGGCACGTTGCAGCCATGTCATGCTGATGTTGGAGGAAATGGGTTTTTACACCCTCTCTTGTGTCAAGCTCCCTGAGTCTTGGAACTAAAGCTGTCCAACCAAAAATATCACACTGCTGCTTTGTCTTGGAGGTGGTAGAGGGTCTCTAGAGAGTCAAGAGATGATCCATTTATCACAGGATGCCCAAGCTCTGACTGCAATATATTTATGTGGCTGTTTTAGTACATTTTATAGCTAGTTGTGACCCCCTACCTGGAATGTTGATTGTAGTGGACTCGGCAGTGTCATAGCAAGGTGATTATGCTCTTTATTGTTGGGGATGGTTATTGCTTGACAATTGGTAAAAGAGTATTTGCCATTTCTTGGCATAATCATGGATGTTATCCAATAGACTGTTAGCTAACACATGAAAAGCTGTAAACAGTCGGATAGTTTATTGCTGCTGTTAATACCTTTTTTCAAAATTTATTTTGTCTTTTGGGTATAACACAGCCTGCATTGGAAAGTTACATGTTATCTTTTTTCATGTTTAAAATTCAGATATCCTTGACTCCTGGCTCCCAAGGAATGGGTCAGCAGTCCTATCAACAGCCAATTCTAATCCCAAGTCATTCAAACCAAGGGCCTTTACCTTCTGCAGGAATGCCAGTCTATTACAGTGTTATCCCACCAACTCAACAGAATAATATGAGGTTGGTGCCTTTGGTAAAATGTTTTAAGCTGTCCATTTCGCTCACCTCACAAAATTAGTATATTTTCAATTTCATTTCTGCTTATATTTGACCTTCTTTATGTTTTGCATACAGTAGTCAAGCCCCCAATCTTGTATTTTAAGAAAGGTTCTGTTCAATTCACTTGAAGTTTGTATTGTTTGGAGGGGATGATGGAGACGCATGGAAATTCATTTTGATCAAATATTATATTTGCTTAATCTTCTGTTCTATTATTAATACCCACACACCTAAGTTTACTGTTTCCCAGACCATAGAAAAGTTAAATTGAAGTTTCTCTGCTGTATTGGCTGGTAGGAAAATGTTGCCCCCCCCCACTTTCATTTTGTAAGCATGCAGGATAAATGTCTTTTTGAAGTTTTATAGAACAAAGAAAATTACAGCACAGGAACAGGCCCTTCAGTCCTCCAAACCTGCACTGATCATGCTGCCCAACTGAACTAAAACCTCTACCCTTCCGGGGACCATATCCCTTCATTCCCATCCTATTCATGTATTTGTCAAGATGCCCCTTAAAAGTTACAATCGTATCTGCTTCCACTACCTCCCCCAGCAGCGAGTTCCAGGCATCCACCACCCTCTGAGTAAAAAAAAACTTGCCTTGTACATTTCCTTTAAACCTTGCCCCTCGCACCTTAAACATATGCCCCTGAGTAATTGATTCTTCCACCCTGGGAAAAAGCTTCTGACTGTCCACTCTATCCATGCCCCTCATAATCTTGTAGACTTCTTTCAGGTCGCCCCTCAACCTCTGTCGTTCCAGTGAGAACAAGCCAAGTTTCTCCAATCTCTCCTCGGAGCTAATGTCCTCCAGACCAGCAACATCCTGATAAGTCTTTTCGGTACCCTCTCCAAAGCCTCTACATCTTTCTGGTAGTGTGGCAACCAGAATTGAACACTATATTCCCAAGTGCGGCTTAACTAAGGTTCTATAAAGCTGCAACTTGACTTGCCAATTTTTAAACTCAATGCCCCAGCCGATAAAGGCAAGCATGCCGTATGTCTTCTTGACTACCTTCTCCACCTGCGTTGCCACTTTGTGACCTGTGTACCTGTGCACCCAGATCCCTCTGCCTATCAATACCCTTAAGGGTTCTGCCATTTACTGTATATTTTCTATCTGTATTAGACCTTCCAAAATGCATTACCTCACATTTGTCCAGAAAGTTTAATAGTGTAATCCTCTTTTTATCTTTTTTGATCTCTCAGTACTGTTTCACTGACATGCTTGATTACTACTTACATCTGCCCCTAATGATATCCCTCTTGCTGCTCCTGGTTAATGCTTAAAAAAAACGAATTGCATTCTGTGGGTCTTTCCCAATGATGTACAAGACCTTTTAGGTTATTTTAATAAGGATGCATTCATATATTAAAAAAACAACTGATGAGATATTTAGCTTGAGCAAAATCCTGTTTAGGAATTGGATTGAAAGTCTCTCCACTGAATGCATGAATACCAAATTAAAGTATTATGCCCACTAGTTCCACTGCCCGCATAATGATTTACTAAGGATTTATATGCCAGTGATTCCTTCAAGCCTGTAGGTATAAAAGGTGGAGAAAGGGCCCTCCAGTGCGAATCCATGTTGCTGCTATTTCTTCTTATTACTGATAAAGTGGAGAAAAAAATGTGTTCCAACTTGTCAGAACTTAGATAATGCCTTAGTTTGCCTTCCTGCTTTCCCATCGACTGAAAGTTGGTTCTGAGCAAGGTGTTTCTAAAACTTTGTGCCGACATTCCTGTTAGAACTGTTAATCAAGTCCCACCTCCTTGCTTTGACAAATCAAACCTAGTGCAGTGAGATGGTTTCACTAGAATGATTTCTGACTGTACAATGGGTAGGGTCATTTCATGTTGGTATTTGTATCAAAGTTTAGACCAGTATAACGCCATGCTTTGGGATTGCCTGTTAAAATCACCAAATTTATATTCAATGTGTTTTAGCAACAAGTCCTTGCACTTTCCTGTTGCTGCCTAATTTTATTGCCTCTTATTTTCACTTAACCCCAGGTGTTTTCACTGCTATCTCAATCCCTCAGCCTCTATTGGCATGTCTTGTTGGCTACAATTCGAGCTTGAAGATGCTGTGTGTCTGAAGATTTCATTTTATTCCTGTTAGAATAGATCGCAATTAATAGGAATGGCAAATATTAAGTTCGACAGTAAAAAACCAGCAGAGTATAACCAAAAGTGTTAATTTGCTTTTCTTTTTAAACTAGACTATTCTTGACACAGATCCAGATAGTTGTGACATATAGTAAGCATTGTCTCTTTCCAAAGTTCATCAGTAGGTTACCTGCAACCTCCAGGAACAGACCAGATGCAGTTCCCTCGGCCATCTTCCCCGTGTAATTCACAACAGCTACAAAGCCAGCAATGTGCAGGTGAGCAAATGAACTTTTTATCTCAAATTCTGTTACTTTTTAAAATAAATTAAATCCAACAGTATTCAACATTTTCTCAGAATTTTCATTTAAATGTGACTAGTGGGGTACTGCAAGGATCAGTGCTTGGGCCCCAAACTATCCACAATCTATATCAATGATTTGGGTGTGGGGATTTATTTTAACATTTCCAAGTTTGCAAATGACACAAAACTATGTGGAAGTTTGAGTTTCGAGAAGAATGCATGGATGCTTCGAGGGGATTTGAAGTGGCTAAATGAGGGGCAAAAATTTGGAAGATGGAATACAATGTGGAGAAATGTGAGGTTATCCACTTTGATCAGAAAATACAGAGTATTTCTTAAATGGTGAGAGGTTGGGAAGTGTTGAACTTCAATGGGATTTGGGTGTCTTTGTTCATGAGTCCCTGAAAGTTAACATTCAGGTACAGCAAGCAGTTCAGAAAGCAAATGGTACGTTGTTCTTTTTTACAAGAGGATTTCAGTGTAGAAGTAAAGATGTCTTACTGCAATTACTTAGAGCCTTGGTGACACCATAACTGGAGTATTGTGTGCAATTGTGGTCTCCTTGCCTAAGGAAAGATATGTTTGCCATAGAGGGAGTTCAGTGAAGGTTCCCTAAATTAATTCCTAGGATGGAGGAATTGTCCTATGAGGAAAGATTAAAGTGACTGAGCCTTTATTCTCTGGAATATAAGAATGAGGTAATCTAATTCAAACATACAAAATTCTTACAGGACTCAGCAGGGGAGATGCAGGAAGATGTTTCTCTGGCGGGGTCTGGGACAAGAGGACACAGTCTTAGAATCAGGATGGCCATGGACTTAGATGGGGAAGAATTTCATGAGGTGGTGAATTTTGGAATTCTCTGTCTCAGAGGGCTGCCGAGTCCCAGTTGCTGAGCATGTTCAAGGCTGAGCTCGGTAGATTTCCACATGTTAAAAACATCAAGAAATACAGGGATTGTGTTGGAAAATGGTGTTGAGTTCAAAGGTCAGCCATGATCTCATTGAATGGTAAAGTGGGCTTGAAGGGCTGAATGGCCTACTCCTTTCCTGTTTCTTATGATTTTAAATCATATAAGAATGATGGATTCAAATTTCTAGCCCCTACTAAAATTGCAAGATGAGGATAATTAACTGGAAAATCTCCAATGCCTATCAAATATATAAAATATTTCCGACTTCGTCTTTTCTTTACGTGCTGTGAATGTTTTTTCAAATACATAATACAATCGGGCAGAGTCAACAGGCAGAGTTTTGTGAAAGGGAAATCATGTTTGACAAATTTATTAAGAGTTCAGTGAGGATATAATAAGTAGGGTGGATAAATGGGAACCAACAGATTTAGTGTATTTGGTTTTTCAGAAGGTAAGGTGCCACATAAAAGGTTACTGTACAAGATAAGAGCTCATGTTGGGGATAATATATCATCACGGATGGGCCGTTGGCTAAGTAACAGGAAACAGAGAATCAGGATTAATGGATCATTTTCAGATCAGCAAACAATAACTCAATGTCACAGAGATCAGTGCTGGTGCCTCAACTATTTACAATCTTTTTTAATAATTAAGGTGAAGGGACAGACTATATTGTAAGAAGGTATTATAGCCAGATTCGCTGATGATGCAAAGAAAGGTTGGAAAGCACATTGTGAGAAGGACACAGGTTTGCAGGTCAAGTGAATGGGCAGAAAGTTGGCAGATGAAGTATAATGTCGAAAAGTGTGAGGTTGTCCACTTTTGCATGAAAAATAGAGAAGCAGAATATTATTTAAATGGAGAGATTTCAGAATGCTGCAGTATAGAGGGATCTTGGTGTCCTTGTACAAGAATTACAAAAAGTTAACATGCAGGCACATCAGGTAATTAGGAAAGCAAATGGAATGTTGGTCTTTATTGCAAGAAGGATGGTGTAAAAGTAGGGAAGTCTTGATATAACTGTATAGGACATTGGTGACAACTGGAGTACTGTATACAGTTTTGCTTCTCTTAAGGAAGGGTGTACTTTGATTGGAAGCAATTCAGAGAAAGTTCACTAGGCTAATTCCTGGGATTAAGGTCTTATGAGGAAAGGTTGAGCAAACTGGATCTAAACTCATTGGAATGTAGAAGAATAAAAGGTGATCGTATTGAAATATATAAGATTATAAGGGTGCTTGACAGAATAAGTGCCTGGAGGATGTTTCCTCTCGTATCTAGAACCAGGGGCCATAGTTTAAAAATAAAGGATCTTCCATTCAAGACACGAGGAGGATTTTGTTCTCTCAAGGTTAGTCTTTAGAATTCTCATCCAGAGAGTAGTAGAGGTTGAATGTATTCAGGGCTAAGTTAGACAGATTTTTGATTGACATGGGAATTCAACGTGATCGGAAATGGGCAGGAAAGTGGTGTTAAGGTCATAATGAAATCAGCCATGATCTTATCGAATGACCGAGCAGAATGACCAGGCTTTGTCAGGGGCAGGTCGTGCCTTACGAGCCTGGTTGAGTTCTTTGAAAATGTGACCAAGCACATTGACGAAGGAAGAGCGGTGGATGTGGTCTATATGGACTTCAGCAAAGCGTTCGATAAGGTCCCCCATGCAAGACTTCTTGAGAAAGTGAGAGGGCATGGGATCCAAGGGGCTGTTGCCTTGTGGATCCAGAACTGGCTTGCCTGCAGAAGGCAGAGAGTGGCTGTGGAGGGGTCTTTCTCTGCATGGAGGTCAGTGACCAGTGGAGTGCCCCAGGGATCTGTTCTGGGACCCTTGCTGTTTGTCATTTTCATAAATGACCTGGATGAGGAAGTGGAGGGATGGGTTGGTAAGTTTGCTGACGACACCAAGGTAGGTGGTGTTGTGGATAGTTTGGAGGGATGTCAGAAGTTGCAGCGAGACATAGATAGAATGCAAGACTGGGCGGAGAAGTGGCAGATGGACTTCAACCCGGATAAGTGTGTAGTGATCCATTTTGGCAGATCCAATGGGATGGAGCAGCAGTATAAAATGAAGGGTACCATTCTTAGCAGTGTAGAGGATCAGAAGGACCTTGGGGTCCGGGTCCATAGGACTCTTAAATCGGCCTCGCAGGTGGAGGATGCGGTCAAGAAGGCGTATGGCGTACTGGCCTTCATTAATCGAGGGTTTGAGTTTAGGAGTCGGGAGATAATGCTGCAGCTTTATAGGACCCTGGTTAGACCCCACTTGGAGTACTGCGCGCAGTTCTGGTCACCTCATTACAGGAAAGATGTTGAAGCCATTGAAAGGGTGCAGAGGAGATTTACAAGGATGTTGCCTGGATTGGGGGGCATGCCTTATGAGGATAGGTTGAGGGAGCTTGGTCTCTTCTCCCTGGAGAGACGAAGGATGAGAGGTGACCTGATAGAGGTTTACAAGATGTTGAGGGGTCTGGATAGGGTGGACTCTCAGAGGCTATTTCCAAGGGCTGAAATGGTTGCTACGAGGGGACACAGGTTTAAGGTGCTGGGGGGTAGGTACAGGGGGGATGTCAGGGGTAAGTTTTTCACTCAGAGGGTGGTGGGTGAGTGGAATCGGCTGACGTCGGTGGTGGTGGAGGCAAACTCGTTGGGGTCTTTTAAGAGACTTCTGGATGAGTACATGGGATTTAATGGGATTGAGGGCTATAGATAGGCCTAGAGGTGGGGATGTGATCGGCGCAACTTGTGGGCCGAAGGGCCTGTTTGTGCTGTGGCTTTCTATGTTCTATGTTCAGACCGATGGGCCAAGTAGCCTACTCCTATTAATCTTACACCTACACCAAAAAGTGCAATTGCAGGCTTTTGTGGAGAGTTACACCATAAATGTAACAAACTCAAATTTACAAATTGATAACGGTATTATAAAAGAAAAGGAACAATGTATATCTTTTACATGGGAACTGAATTACTTCTATATGCTTTGGTACAATTTTCTCTTCTCTACCACCACCAACAGCCCTCCATCCATCCTACATTTTCAGCTGAAAATTTCACTAGATCTTGTTCCAGTGTACAGTTCTACGGGAAATCAATTGAGACTTTTGCATTTCATTATATTAATAAAGTTCACCTAGTCGCCAACTAATAAAAAAATTGCAACTATCTGATCAAGTTGTAACATCTATCACCTGCCAGTGATCATGCAAGGAATTGTGATACAAACCTGTATCTCTAACAATGTCAAAGATACTGTGGTTATCAGAATAATCATCATCAATAGTTCAGTTTGGTTTCAAAATTACGGCAACAGTTCAGTGGCTAGATTGATCATCACATGCTGTAATCTGAGCATCTGTCATCCTTAACTGGATTCAGCTTGGTGTAGCATGGGTAACACGGTTTCAAAATGGCAGTTTCAAGAGTTGCCCTACACAAAACCTCTTAAAGGCGTATAAGCTTACCAGATGGTAGTTGTATGCTCCATATTTAAGTTCAAGACATTAGTAAAATTGCTTGCGCGCCCTCCTTGCGATGCTTGCATATTGGGTTGAATCACCTCATACATCAATGTGCCAGTTGTTACCAGGTGCTGTCTTGTCTTCTTCATACTGTGATTATGAATGATTACACTATTGTTCTTAAGAAATTGTATAATGAAATTGACAGTCAATGCTGCAGTATCTTTCTCTGAACTGAGTTCTCTGAGCTTTTATTGACTTTTTTTTCTGATTACCTTTATCCGAGTCTCTGATTACCTTTTTGTGACTTGATCCTCAATCTATCTTCGTCTCTAACTTTCCTCTAATTAATGTAAGTGTTAAGTCATATATTTTTATATCTGAACATCGAATCTATGCAAAAGGATTTTCTCTATTTCACAAACTCACTTAAAAAAAGAAAACACACTAACAGATTTGACCTGGCTTTTGCAGTTAAATTGTAAATACACTTTTTGGGCTTAGATGTGCTGTTGAGTTTGGCAGTAACGCTAAGTTCATTCTGCTGCTGTTAACATTGCACTTTTAAAGGCATTTGTCCATCGCTTACCAAAGACTTTTACTCCCTTCGGTCTACCTGGCAGATGTAAAGCCATTTGTTTTTCACCTTCTGGTCATAAACTGTTAGAGCACAGTAAAGTCAATCCTTTTGACTCCTTCACTGCATTGGCCTGCACTTTTTTTAATTCACAGAAACTTGCGTCTTTTAAGAATTTTCTGGGCTTGAACAAAATGATTTTTTAATCCTGTCCCATTTGTTTTCACTTCTGTTTGTCCTACTGTTCTTGGCTATACAGCATCTTTTCTTGGAGAGACTGCTGCCAGAACTTTCAAGTATCTTCAGTCGCACGTCAATTCATTGAGAAAAGCTTTTGCTGTTTTAGAAAGAATAGTACTAGTGCCAAACTGTGACGAAAGCATAACATGATTGGTTCTGAGAACATCGCACTCACACACATGGCATGCAGTAAGCAAAGTTGGGATGAGATTGGACATCATGTCAAGTACAGTCTTCTACTCCTGTGTCGTCTAAAGCCAAAGGACCTCCATCACTGTGCCAGTTTATTTTCCCACTGCTAAAAAGTTGTGTACTCTGTTGCTTCAATAGCACCTTTTATTGAGGAATCTAGTGAGATTCCAGTTTTTCTTTAACACGTGTTTATACTATTGGTGGTCTTTGTGTTCATAAAATTTGTCAGTGTGTTGCTAATTTTCCTGAAACAAATTAAGCATTGGTATCAGTTTGTGCTGGCCAACAAACAGTCCATCTTGGACATCAACAGAACCTTCATCCCTAATAGGACACACACACAGCATAAGACTGTGTGACTGTCACAAAAAGGGTAAGGGAGCTTGTTTGTGCACTAATTTATTTAATTATTTTTCAGTTAAATTAGTGAAAAAAATCAGAGGTTTTTTTTCTAAACAGGAAATAGGCCCAGCAGCAGCCTGGGAAGGTTTTGGAGGGTTTAAAAGTAGGCCGCACCTTTGAGCGGGCAGCGTCGTTAGCGGGCAGCCGAGTGAGCAGGGGACAGAGTGAGAGCTAAAAGGGCTTTGGCTCACAGGGCTTCGGCGAAGGCGAGGAAGGTTGTTTGTTTGTTTTTCTTCGGTTACACCCCCTTTTTGTTTTATCCCAAAAACTAAAAAGGACATGGCTGGTATGAGTGGGAGGCCAGTATACTGCATTCGGTGTGGGATGTGGGAGTTCCTGGAGACAACTTGCCTTCCGGAAGTCCATATCTGTGCCAGATGTGTGGAACTGCATCTCCTGAAGGATCGTGTAAGGGAGCTGGAGCTGAGGCTCGATGAACTCAGTTTAGTTAGGGAAAATGAGAGAGTAATAGATAAAAGTTATAGTCAGGTAGTGACACCAGGGTCTCGGAAGGAAGACACGTGGGTCACGGTTAGGAGGGGTAATAGTCAGAAGGGTGATGTGCCAGAAAGTACCCCAGTGGCAGTCTCCCATAAAAGAAAGGGAAGGGCAACAGATGGGAGAAGGAAAGGGAGTGAGCAGTCTGTGGAGGGATCCCCTGTGGTTGTCCCCCTCCAAAATAGGTATATTGTTTTGGATTCTGTGGAGGGGGATGACCCTCCAGGGGTAAGCCACGAGGACCAGATCGCCTCCACGGAGACAGGCTCGGGTCCGGAAGGGAAAGAAGGGGTTTCGGAGAGCGATAGTTGTGGGGGACGCAATGGTTAGAGGCACGGACAGGCGCTTCTGTGGGACTGAACGAGAATCCAGGATGGTAGTCTGCCTCCCTGGTGCCGGGGTACTGGATGTCTCCGAGAGGGTAGGAAGCATATTTAAAAAGGAAGGTAGTCAAACTGATGTGATTGTACACATTGGTGGAAATGATGTAGGTAGGAAGAGCAGGGGGGTCATACGAGAGAAATTCAGGGAGTTGGGTGCTAGGCTAAAAAGTAAGACCTCCAGGGTAGCAATCTCTGGACTGCTCCCGGTGTCTAGTGCAAGTGAGGCTCGGAACAGGGAGATTCTACAGTTGAACGCGTGGCTAAAGGACTGGTGCAAGAGGGAGGGTTTTAAATTCATAGATAACTGGGAAATCTTCAAGTCAGGATGGCAACTGTACAGAAAGGATGGGTTACACCTTAACTGGAAGGGAGCAAATATCCTGGCTGGGAGTTTTGCGAGAGTGTTTCGGCAGGATTTAAACTAGTGTGGCAGGGGGGTGGGGAACAAAACAGGAGGTCAGTAAATACTGAGGCTGGGGTTGAGCTGGGGGCCAGGGCAAGGCTAGCTAAGAAGAGGAGCACTCTGGAGGAGGAGGACCTGACTGGGCCTGGAGGTCTGGAGTGCATCTGCTTCAATGCGAGGAGTGTAACGGGTAGAACAGACGAACTTAGGGCCTTAATGCTTATGCGGAATTTGGATGTGGTTGCGGTGACGGAAACTTGGTTAAAAGAAGGACAGGACTGGCAGCTGAATATTCCGGGGTATAAGTGTTTTAGGCAAGACAGAGGAGGGGCTAAAAAAGGTGGGGGAGTAGCGATATTAGTTAAGGAGCATATTACCGCGGTGCAGAGGGTAGACAACTTAGAGGGGTTATGTACTGAGTCGCTGTGGGTGGAACTCAGAAACAGGAAGGGTGCAGTCACTATGCTGGGGGTGTACTACAGACCACCCAACAGCCCACGGGAAGTGGAGGAAAGGATATGTCAGGAGATTCTGGATAGGTGCAGAAAACATAGGGTTGTTGTAGTGGGGGACTTTAATTTCCCTGGCACAGACTGGAAAGTGCTTAGAGCTGGGGGTCCGGACGGGGAGGAATTTGTAAAATGCGTACTGGAAGGTTCTTTGGAACAGTATGTAGATAGCCCGACTAGAGAGGGGGCTATACTGGACCTAGTTCTGGGAAATGAGCCCGGTCAGGTCGTCAAAGTTTCGGTAGGGCAACATGTGGCAAATAGTGACCACAACTCTGTTAACTTTAGGATAGTAATGGACAAGGATGAGTGCTGTCCTACGGGCAGGGTGCTAAATTGGGGGAAGGCTGACTATAGCCGGATTAGGCAGGAATTGGTGGATGTTGATTGGGAGAGGATGTTCGAGGGTAAGTCCGCGTCTGGCATGTGGGAGTCTTTTAAGGAACTATTGATAAGGCTGCAGGATAGGCATGTGCCTGTAAAAAGGAAAGATAGGAAAGGTAGGATTCGAGAGCCGTGGATAAGCAGGGAAATTGAGGATCTGATTAAAATGAAAAGGGAGGCGTACATTAAGTCCAGGCAACTGAAAACAGATGGAGCTCTGGAGGAATACAGAGAGAATAGGAAAGATCTCAAACGGGGAGTTAGAAGGGCAAAAAGAGGTCACGAGATGTTCTTGGCAGGCAGGATTAAGGAGAATCCTAAGGCATTCTATTGATACGTTAGGAACAAAAGAGTTGTCAGGGAGAAAATCGGACCTCTCAGGGACAAAGGAGGGGAATTATGCTTAGAACCCAAGGGAATAGGGGAGATCCTAAATGAATACTTTGCATCGGTATTCACGAAGGAGAGGGGCGTGTTAACCGGGAGTGTCTCGGAGGGAGGTGTTGACTCGTTAGAGAAAATCTCCATTACAAGAGAGGAAGTGTTAGGTTTTTTAGGGAACATTAAAACTGACAAAGCCCCAGGGCCTGATGGCATCTATCCTCGACTGCTCAGGGAGACGAGAGATGAAATTGCTCGGCCTCTGACAGAAATCTTTGTCGCTTCTTTGGACACGGGTGAGGTCCCTGAGGATTGGAGGATAGCGAATGTGGTCCCGTTGTTTAAGAAGGGTAGCAGGGATAACCCAGGAAATTATAGGCCGGTGAGCTTGACGTCCGTGGTAGGGAAGTTGTTGGAGAGGATTCTTAGAGACAGGATGTATGTGCATTTAGAACGGAACAATCTCATTAGTGACAGACAGCATGGTTTTGTAAGAGGGAGGTCGTGCCTTACAAATTTGGTGAAGTTTTTTGAGGAAGTGACAAAAACGGTTGATGAAGGAAGGGCCGTGGATGTCGTCTATATGGATTTCAGTAAGGCATTTGACAAAGTCCCACATGGCAGGTTGGTTAAGAAGGTTAAGGCTCATGGGATACAAGGAGAAGTGGCTAGATGGGTGGAGAACTGGCTTGGCCATAGGAGACAGAGGGTAGTGGTCTAAGGGTCTTTTTCCGGCTGGAGGTCTGTGACCAGTGGTGTTCCGCAGGGCTCTGTACTGGGACCTCTGCTATTTGTGATATATATAAATGATTTGGAAGAAGGTGTAACTGGTGTAATCAGCAAGTTTGCGGATGACACGAAGATGGCTGGAATTGCGGATAGCGAAGAGCATTGTCGGGCAATAGAGCAGGATATAGATAGGCTGGAAAATTGGGCAGAGAGGTGGCAGATGGAGTTTAATCCGGATAAATGCGAAGTGATGCATTTTGGAAGAAATAATGTAGGGAGGAGTTATACAATAAATGGCAGAGTCATCAGGAGTATAGAAACACAGAGGGACCTAGGTGTGCAAGTCCACAAATCCTTGAAGGTGGCAACACAGGTGGAGAAGGTGGTGAAGAAGGCATATGGTATGCTTGCCTTTATAGGACGGGGTATAGAATATAAAAGCTGGAGTCTGATGATGCAGCTGTATAGAACGCTGGTTAGGCCACATTTGGAGTACTGCGTCCAGTTCTGGTCGCCGCACTACCAGAAGGACGTGGAGGCATTGGAGAGAGTGCGGAGAAGGTTTACCAGGATGTTGCCTGGTATAGAGGGTCTTAGCTATGAGGAGAGATTGGGTAGACTGGGGTTGTTCTCCTTGGAAAGACGGAGAATGAGGGGAGATCTAATAGAGGTATACAAGATTATGAAGGGTATAGATAGGGTGAACAGTGGGAAGCTTTTTCCCAGGTCGGAGGTGACGATCACGAGGGGTCACGGGCTCAAGCTGAGAGGGGCGAAGTATAACTCAGACATCAGAGGGACGTTTTTTACACAGAGGGTGGTGGGGGCCTGGAATGCGCTGCCAAGTAGGGTGGTGGAGGCAGGCACGCTGACATCGTTTAAGACTTACCTGGATAGTCACATGAGCAGCCTGGGAATGGAGGGATACAAACGATTGGTCTAGTTGGACCAAGGAGCGGCACAGGCTTGGAGGGCCGAAGGGCCTGTTTCCTGTGCTGTACTGTTCTTTGTTCTTTGACTGCTATGATTCCGTCACAGGCCAGTAGTGCTGAGTGATACTTGGTTAGGTCCTGTGGCAAAAACCCTATACCAACCATATTTTCAAAGAAATTTATTAAACATATAGAACTTAAACCAATAGAGCTCAGAATAGAGATTATGCCCTTCTGTATTGACACACTGTCTACACCAATCCTTGCAAAAAGCCTTGAATGCTGAACCAAATGCACTTCATCCCAGCTTACCTTTGGAAACTTTCTTTTTGGGCTGTATCATAAGAAATAGGAGCAGGAGTAGGCCGTTGAGTCCACAAGCTTTTGCCAGGATTGTCTCAACTCCCAACATTAGGCTCAATTCTGGGTTAGGAGCCCAGATGTGGCTGTGAAGAATGGCAGTGTTCCCAGAGATGGCCAATTAAAAAGCTGCCTCCAGCAGGCCCTAAAGATGGAGGAATCTTCTGAAGAATTATAAATGTGACCACAGCTGCAAGCTATCAGGTGAAGAGAGTACCGCTCCACAGGATGGCCTGCTACTCCAGTCTTTGGAAGATGGGATTTCAGGGTGGGGTTGGGGTGACATAAATGAGCGTAATTAACTACGCCACCCCTGCAGGGCGGGTAAGTGGTGCTGGTCAGACCCCACTTCCACCAAGATCACTCGGAGGCAGGATTTTGTCGGGTAGTCTTTCTGACGTGAAATTCCCCAGTTTTCCTCTGTCTCACCTCCAAACCTATTAATACGGGACCAGGAAAATCAGCCCATTGTCTCTTCGCTGTTTAGAACCATAACATGTCTGTCTGAATTTTTGCATCCTATTAACTTTAATCTTCTCTGTGCCCATTTTGGCTGTTGATCCTGATCGGAGCCCGCTGTTTGGCCTTTTTACCCTCGGGCCCCTTCAATCTTGTCTCCTTGTCTTCTTCCAGGAACATGCTCGAAAACAAATAAAATACGTGGCTTCTTTTCTCCACCACAAGCCATTCCTTAAAACCTTGTCCCTTTGCACTTTTCCACATTATGTTTCTGGACATGGACTATCTGCTTCTATTAATTCTCATGCCCTGAACAAGCTCACCTTCTCTATGATATTCACCTCCTGGTCTCTTAGTTTTCTTCCCACAGTTTACGTGCCACAACATTAAAGCAGTCTTAATGACAGGATGCCATTTGTAATGCACTATTCCCCTGCATCTCTCTCTTCCTCTCTACAGTTTCTTCATACAATCCTCTCCCAAAGTCTTTCCTCCTTTGTCCAGCTAAATGATACTTTCTTCACCTCATTGTCTCTCTTAACCAATCCACTTATAGCCAGAGAATTTCCTGTAAATTCTTCTCCCCACAACATCACCTCAAGTCTCTTAAAGGTATCCTCATCAATGCTTTCATCGGTCCCATCTTATTTCTCATATCTATGTTGATCCTCAGTGACATTATCCATAAGGGGATCAAGGGTTACAGGGCGAAGGCAGGAGAATGGGAATGTGAACCATATCAGCCATGAATAAATGGCGGAGCAGATTCAGTGGACCGAATGGCTGAATTCTACTCCTATATCTTATGGACTTGATATGTAGCCTCATGTGTATTGGCATCACCCAACTGGACTTCATCATCATCTCTTCCTGTAAATTCATTCACTGCCTCTGTGTTGTCTGATTTCCACTTCTGCAATTTTCTCCAATTAAATATTCCTCCATTGACTTTGGCCCCCAACTACAAATTCTGTTCCCTTGTCATCAATTTCATTCCTTCCATGGCTACTGTCTCAGGTTGCTTCAGGCTAAAACAGCTTCAACATCTTTTTTGACCTTGATGTGAGTTTGTCTCCCCCATATCCTCTCCATCGCCAAGGCTGCCTAATTGCACTTCTGTGATATTTCACATTTCCACCTCTCCCTCAGATTTTCTGGTTCATCGTCAATGCTTTTATCACCTCCAGTCCTTGTCATCTCCTATTCCACATTCCATAAACTTAAGCTCATCCCAAACTTTATCTACATGCTCACCATATACAAAACTTCACCTTATGTCCTGTACTCGTTGACCTGCATTTCCTCCCAGTACATCAATGCCTCAATTTTAAAATTCTCATTGTTGCATTCAAATGCTTTCCTGGTGCTCCCCCTTATTTCTGCAACTTCCTCCATCCCTACACACCTTTCAGAACTCTCCATTCCTTCATCTCTGGTCTCTTGTGCACCCTCATTCTCTTTGTCCCATCATTGGAAGCTATGCATTCATCTGTGTAGGTCTTAGGCTCTCAAAATCCTTTCCAAACCCTTTGTTTCTGCATCTTTCTCCTTTTGCAAAATCCTTAAAATTTACTTCTTTAGCCTCGGGCTCAATATTTTTTTTGTCTGATTACATTACTGTAAAGCACCGTTGATTGTCATCCTCTGTTAAGGAATTGTATAAATCCAAGTTATTGTTGTTGCCCGTCATCAGCTGCTAATGGCCATAAGTAATGCACTAGATACTGTCATCAAAAGCTGTTGTCACATCATTTTTCGATTGTCCCAATTAACCAGTGCGAGAACATCTGTGCCAAATTATGAGAACAAAACCCAAAATAGCAAAAAAGGCAGCCTTCTAAGTTGGGAACCACCAATGTTAAAGTATCTGACTAGACGTTTCTGGACATATGCACCAACATTGCTTAACATTAAGAATGCTCCAGTAGGTGCCATGGGCACTTCGTCAGTCTACATAGTTGTACTATTTAAACCAAAGGTGAAACACAATTGATCCTGCCAAGGAGGAAGCACTGATCAACAATATTGAATTGCCTAATTTCAACCAGACCAACTAAAGATTTACAGTGTACAATGCACAAAAGGATTTGATTCTGTGAGCAATTATATTCACACAGCAGCCAGTTTATTGAACACCTGTGCCCGTTTCCACAAGGAGGCCGACTTAACCTCCACACGCAGGTAATGTATAAGGAACAACTTAACTTGCCCCATCAGCTCAGATTGATTCCTACAGAGCTTGTTGGAAGAGAAAGCGAAAAAAGATAGGCTTTCGGGTCAGTTGCATTCAATGCAGGTGAAACAACCAGGTCCTGTGGCTGTATTACAGTGGGAGTAGGAGACCAACTGCAGCATTGCCTATCTGCAACATCGTGACAACATTTTTTGTGTGCATGCTAGGCAGGTGATTTTCCACAGAACCACTCAAGCTAGGCTTTACTCCCATGGTCTCTGGAGGATGCAGATCATTCAAAGAATGAAAACTCTACAAGGTAGGAAATCAATTAAAATCTGGTGTATGAGTAATTGTTTAGCAAAATATCTGTGCTCTATTTTGCAAATAGACTCAGCCAAAACTCAAGTCAACTGACAAATTCAGTGAATTAAACAGAAAAGATTAGAATTCTTTAAATTGCTATTGATATATTCTATATACTTTTTTTTTTACAATCGCTCATCAATTGATTCTCCTCTTTCATTTTCCTGAAAAGATTGACTACTGGAATGTATTTCATGGGCATCAATTACATAGAAGGTGCAATACTAAAACAGACCATTCAGTCGGTCTGGTCGTGCTGGTTTTTATGTTCCAAAAAAGGCTGCTTACACCGTCTATATAACCTTTTTTCCCTCCTTCCTTGTGTGTATTTATCTAGTTTCACCTTAAATGCATCTACATGATTTGCCTTGACTTCTTTTAGTGAGTTCCACAATCTGACTATTCTTTTGGGTAAAGGAAGTTTTTCCTGATTCCTCCATTGGATTTGTAAATGACTATATTACACTTATGGGCCCTGGTTTTGCTTTGCCATAAAATTGGAAGTATCTTCTCTATTTCTAACCTATCAAACCCTTTTGCAATTTTTAAAAACTTCTTTCAGGTCACCCCTCAGTCTTCTCTTTCTTCATTGATATAACATTTTGATTCTGGTATACTTGTAATAATACCTCACTCCCGGTGGCCATTCTCCACCTATGACTCAGCCATAAGCATTGACAAGCTACTCAACTTGGAGGTATCACCAAAAACATTTCTGGTTAGGATAGCTGGGTAATGATCAATATTTGATCATTTTCCCTTTGTTACCTGAGAGGTGCCATTGGTAATTAGCACTCCATCCACCAAGGTTCTCTTAGAGCACGATCCAACCCCAAACTATTCATTTCTTATTGAGATTGTAATATTTAGTCTAATCTTTGTTGTTAAAAATGTAAGCATTGTCTAAACATTCCAGTGTTGTACAAATAGTGAGGTAATATTACTTAACTATTTGCACAGATAGTTGTTTCTATTTTAGGATGCATTGCAACACAATACCGATTGCAGATGTAATCATCTGATGCAATACACTATTACAATTGTCAACAACAAAAGTCAATTTTGGCTACAGATTCCTACAAATGTTTATGTAATTAAACCTTCAGTAGCTCTTCATACTAATATGCTGCTCAGCATGTTTTCTGGGACTCCTGGTACCTGCTGCTTGCCACAAGGGTTCATACTGATGCTTGTCAATTGTCTAATGATCAACTGGTGACTATCTTCCTGGTATGATGGTAAGCAAGATGTCTTTGAAGCTTATTTTGTCTCAAGATGATGGCTTCCTTTGGAAGTTTAAAATCAACTTGTATCACCAAGTCTGAAGGCAGATCATAGAAATCATAGAAACCTTACAGTACAGAAAGAGGCCATTCGGCCCATCGAGTCTGCACCGACCACAATCCCACCCAGGCCCTACCCCCATATCTACCCACTAATCCCTCCAACCTACGCATCTCAGGACACTAAGGGCAATTTTTAGCATGGCCAATCAACCTAACCTGCACATCTTTGGACTGTGGGAGGAAACCGGAGCACCCGGAGGAAACCCACGCAGACACGAGGAGAATGTGCAAACTCCACATAGACAGTGACCCAAGCTGGGAATCGAACCCAGGTCCCTGGAGCTGTGAAGCAGCAGTGCTAACCACTGTGCTACCGTGCCGCCCTGCCGCGTGCCGATCTGTTCCTGCGGGCTGAAATCTTTCCAATTTAGCTTTGTTTAATCTCAAAAACCTAACAACATAGAGAAAGATTGTGCATTTCGTAATAGGCCAGAGAGAGATTGTTTTTAATTTTCAGTAGCTTGGATTGGAAACTGTAAGATTTATTTTTCAGATAAAGCTCGGCACAACATCGTGGGCCGAAGGGCCTGTTCTGTGCTGTACTGTTCTATGTTCTAAGATGTAGCGCCACCTGATTTAAAAAGCTGTTGAGTTGTATTTCAACATTTCAATTTCCAATTGTGTACCAGTAATTTGCCAATTATGTTATGGGGAATTGTTGCTGTTATCAGAGAATAACATTTTTTTCTGTTCAGTATTTATCCATGGTATGTCAAAGGTTCATATTTTAATTGATCTCCAAAACACTGCTGCCATTAAAGTTTAAACTAAACCCCAAACCAACTCCTTGTGATGCTTCCACAAGGACACCCAGGTCCCTCTGCACAGCAGCATGCTGCAATTTTTTACCATTTAAATAATAGTCCATTTTGCTGGATGACCACACATTTACCAACATTGTACTCCATTGCCAGACCCTTGCCCACTCACCTAGACTATCTATACCCCTTTGCAAACTTTCAGCGTCCTCTGCACACTTTGCTCTGCCACTCATCTTAGTGTCATCTGCGAATTTTGACACACTACACGGTCCTCAACTCCAAATCAAATCTGGGTAAATCATAAACAATTGCGGTCCCACCACTGATCCCTGAGGCACACCACTAGCCACTGATCGCCAACCAGAAAAACACCCATTTTCCCCCACTCTTTGCTTTCTGTTAGTTAACCAATCCTCTATCCATGCCAATATATTACCCGTAACACAGTGCATCTTTATCTTATGCAGCAGTCTTTGGTGCGGCACCTTGTCAAATGTCTTCTGGAAATCCAGATACACCACATCCATAGGTTTCCCATTATCCACTGTGCATCTAATGTTCTCAAAGAATTCCACCAAATTAGTCAAACATGACCTGCCCTTCAGGAACCCATGCTGCGTCTTACCAATGGGACAATTTATATCCAGATGTCTCGCTATTTCTTCCTTGATGATAGATTGAAGCATTTTCCCGACTACAGAAATTAAGCTAACCTGCCTATAGTTACCCACCTTTTGTCTACCTCCTTTTTTTAAACGGTGGCGTCACATTTGCTGTTTTCCAATCTGCGGGAACCACCCCAGAGTCCAACTTGTCTGCATAATTACAGTAACACTGCATTGGTGAACTTTGGTCCAAAATTAATATTACATGAAGTGATAGGTCTCTGATGAAAGACATTTTGTGCTTTGAATGCAACTGACAGCTTCCAGGTCACATGTCTCATTTGTTAATTCTGAAATTAAGTAAAATTTCTAGATTTTTCTTAGGTATCGATAATTTTGTTCTTAATTCTCTTGTCTACACATTGATGGAAATGGAAGCCACTGTTTTCGTACACCATTGCCAGCATCACCATAAACACCATCTAAATCACAACAGGGCCATATAATTGTGCAATCCAATATGGTGCCTTCATCCACATCACCTAAAATGCCTGTAATGATTATCCTGTATTAGTAATTCACTTAATCATTTTTTAATGCTATGTTCTATGATCTATAAAAATGGAAATGCATTTTCATTTTTAAAAATAATCTAACAAATGGTACATATTGTGCAAAACTGATGCAGGAGGGGGTGCTAAAAGCCCAGCATCAGCTACAAGGAAGAAGTATGTAAAATGATGCACAGCACTCATGCACAAAATACTTTCTGATCATAGTTGGTTGATACTCCAGGCACAGCTGCTGAAGTCTGGCTGTCCAAAAGCAGAGATGTCTGAAAACTGGGCGTTTTCATGTGCTGCCATCCACGAATTTTAATTCTCATAAAGCAGTAAAATAAGGTAACAGTTTGTTAGGCTAGTGCTGCATTGACACGGTGGCATACTAGACTCGTTATCAGCTTTGTATGCCAGGCTTTTCCCACGCTCTTGAGTGACTCCCAACTGACCCGGCTTAGCCCAATCTGCCTGGTTTGACCCGGCCCAAACCAGCAAGATCTGAAATCTGGCTTGGTCTCTGTCCTGATGTTGACAGGTTTGCAGCACTGTACCTGTATTTGAAAGGAGTGAATATTGGGTCCCTTGGGTGCTGTCCAGTGCACCTGTTTTTTTTTAAAAAGTGTAAAGACTATTGTTATGTGGTGGTTAGAAAGTGTCCCATTTTTTAGAATTAAATCATTAATATAAATTTTGTTTGTTCAATTTTTTTGAACTTTTGAATATTTCTGTTTTGAACAGTGCTGATGCTATTTGACTGGGATGAGTATTTGAACATGAACGTAAAAAGAAGCTAAAGGAACTCCAATTTCTTTTCAGGAGTGCTGACATTAGTTTTATTACTTGTTACATTTTAAAGGCCGTCTTCTGTTATTAAAGAATGATGACTGGTGCACGACAATGCAGTCTGTTACCTATTTTATTCTTCCTGAAACATAATTATAGGTTAGAGGGCTAATGGGGGGGGGGGAGCACAGAGGATTAAACAATCTCATTTCTGATCCTCAGTCGTCTGTAGTTATCTCCAATGACTTCATATATAAAATGGAAGTATTATGAAATGCAAGCATTTCAATTAGGTACAGGTCGTTTTGATTTCAACACATTTTCTCATGGGAATGCAATGGATTAAATATAGTTTTGCTAATGTTATAGCAAGCTGAACACAATTTCATATAATTTGAATCATACTGTGGCATGGTGCTTATGTTACTGGCCTCCTGTTTTACTGCACGTGAATCCAAAATCCTGGCCTAATGACCAAGTGTTCAAATCTGACAATGGGAACTGGGCATTTAAATTCAAATTATTCGATAAATTGGAAAATAAAGCAAAATATTATCAGTCATGGTGATGAAACTATTGGACTGTCATAAATCTCACCGGGTTCATGAATGTCCTTTTAGAAAAGCAAATCAGCTGTACTTACCCAGCTGGGTCTTAAAGTGATTCCAGGCTCACAGTGGAGGTTGACTGTTAAATTGACTTCCGAAATGGCCTGCTTAGCCACTCAATTGTATTCACCAGTACAAGGGCAATCAGAAGTGGATAATAAATGTCCTTGCTGGTGATGCCCACATCCTATAAATGAATTTTAAAAACGTAAAGAAAATGTTAGAGCACTGAATTAGATATCCTTTGCTTTGCAAGACCTATTCTTTTCAGCCTACTTTGCATTTAAGTGAAAGCTCCCACTGCATTTCTAGAATTATTGCTTTTAGATATAAAGATCTGGCGAAATATTTTGCTCAGTTTCCTACTATTTCTATGAAGTTTAGCACAAGCTGGCTAACCTGTGTATTGCTATGTTAGTTGTACTTTTTATGGAATGTAAACCACCATACAATGTGAAGTACTAAAAGATGGCAGATTCCACTATGTCAGATTCTGCAAAAAGATCAGTGAGGAATAAGGTATCACAGAGATCATTATCAGTGACTTTGGAGTTCTCTATACTGTAAGCAGGGCTTAAGCTGGAGAAGAAAACGCACAGCTCGAGGGAATGGCATGTTGAAGGATGGAGGCACAGGTTAAGGCCCTTGAGCTTGTTCCACTATTCAGTTAGGATTAAAGGAAGCCTTGACCATTGTGGCCAGTCATTGGGTCCAGGAAGAAGATCGAGGAATGGGTGGATTGGGAATCAAGGTGCATGTAGTGGGTTTTATAGAGGAGTTAAACTTGAAGAGAGAGGGAGAAATGGGAGATAATGCAAAGTGACAAAGTTTAGGATAAGTTATGAGTCTTGCGTACAAATATTTGTAGAAATAGGCCATATGACCTGCTAAATGTTTCCCCTCACTCTTTTTCATATAACCCCATCAAGAAATTCCTCTATTCCTTTCTGCTTTGTGTTAATCTACTTTCACTTTTCATGCATCTATGCTTCTCGCTCAACTACTTCTTGCAATAGTGAATTGAGTAAACGAGTTGCTTCTAAATCTCCTATTGAATTTACTAGTAACTATCTTAAATTTACGTCCCATAGTTATGGTTTCCCTTGAAGTGGAAATATTTTTTTTTATGTCTACTCCATGAAATCCTTTTGTATTCATAAAGACCTCTTTCAGGTCAAACCTCGACCTTATTTTCTAGACAAAAGAGCCTTTTCGATCTTTCATGAAAGATATGACCTTTAAGTTCTGGTATCATTCTAGTGAAATCTTTTTGCCAATGTATCCTTCTATGGAGACCAGAACTGTTCAGTGCTCCAAGTGTGGCCTAACTAAGATTTTCAACAAGTTTAATATCATGTTGCAATCAGATGAGGAAAGATAGAATAGCTCTCCTCTTTCCCACTTGTTTAGCCACATTAGTGCTTTGTTTTAAAAGGATATGTTAGCCAAATTGATGAGTGTTTAACAAGGGATATGACTGTAAAAGGCATATACTGACGGGTTTCCTTGAGCTTGACCAGTTTGAGTAAATGTACACAAACATTCAAAGTTTGCACACATGCACCAATAAGATAGAGTGGAAAGGCAGATTAAACAGATTTTTTAGTGTCCAATAAAAGTCGAGATCGACAGACAATTTATCTTCTGGACTGATCAGAACACCCTCCCCAGACATGCGGTCTGTCATCCTGAAGTGTTCCTGAATTCTTTTTCCATGATAGCTGGTCACCCTGCCAAAGACAGCAGCTGTTGGGTTGATTTCTTTCAAAAAATTATCTCTGCCTGTAGCCGTGGATAGCCATACAACACACATGGCTCAAATCAAAATTTACCAACTCACATTTGCCGATAATAATATGTTAGTTTGGCAATTGTATGGTAACAATTTTATAAAAATATATTTCTGGCAATGTCCTTTCCAAAATTGTTTGGTCTAAATTTGCTCCTTTTGCAGTCAGTGATATATTTGTACATCTTATGGTCAAGTTAACCTTTTCAAGATAATATTGAGATAAGAGTAATAATTAGGGTGCAGTTCCTCCTATTTATATTCTGTTGTAAACTTGAGCTGTCCTTAATAATTCCCATTTTGGGTTCTTAAATCGCAGAACTATGTCACTTTTGACAGTCATGCATGGTCTAGGGTATAGTGTTGTAGAGAATCCCTGTCCAGTCCACTTTATTGAAGGTGTTATTTAGGAATATAGGAGCAGGAGTAAACTATTCAGCCCGTCAAGCCTGCTCTGTCATTCATTATGGTCATGGCTGATCATCCACTTCAATGCCTTTTCCCCACTATCCCCATATCTCTGTCAGTGATGTTTAGAAATCTGTCGATCGCCACCTTAAACATACTCCGTGACCGCCCTCGGGGATAGAAAATTCCAAAGATTCACAGCCCTTTAAATTAAAATAAAACTTCATCTCTCTTCTAAGTGGCTTCCTCCTTTGAAAACTATATCCCCTGATTCTAGACTCTCCAACCAAGGGAAACATCTGACCTTCATCTATCCTGTCTATTCTTTTAAGTTTGTTTTGTAGGTTTCAATGAGATTACCTCTCATGCTTTGAAACTCTAATGTCAGGAAGCAGAGGTAGTTTTAAGTGATCTACATTTGGGTTGTTGGGTATTAGAAGTAAGGTATAGATTTAAGTAAATGAACCTCACATTTTTCCACGTTATATTCCATCTGCCATGTTCTTGTCCACTCTCTAAGTCTGTACAAATCCTCTTAAAGCCACTTTGCATCTAGTTTTGATCATCAAATGTGACGGAACTGGAAATCATTGCTATTAACTGATTACCTGGTACGTTATATTGATGAAGTGGCATGTCATAATTCAAGTTAAGTATCTGTCTATAAGGTTGTGCAGATAATTTCTTCTGATTTTATTTTAGATTTATTACTGTCAGCTCGATTGAAGTAATGCCCACTTTGTAGGTCTGGCTTTAAATTATTGTGAGGCGAAACTAAATCTGTGGATGGTGAAGTTGTGTGTAGCATTGAGGGCTGTATTTCATGTTAACCTTTTGGTAGCAAACCTATTGGTGTTGATCTCATCAGCCCCACTTACTTCTAAATATGTAGCATTTTCAATAAACTTATAGAACAACAATTTTTACCTTTTGTTCCACAGAGGCATAGATCTTGAGAGCATATAATGAACAGAATTTGATTTATTCCATCACAATTTATCTGTGGTAGTACATGACATAATACCGCTTATAAAATCAGAGATCCACAGATATTAGATTAAAACTTACATTTCTTCCAGTTGTCCAATTGTATGTCAAATGTAGTACTTATTTCTTCCCCTCTCTCTCTCTCTCCCTCCCACCGGCCTCTCCTATCCTCATCTCATTCTTCCCACATGACTGTCTCTCAATAAATGTCTTTCTACTGATTTTCAGATTTATCAATTCGATTCAGTAATTTACTTTTTGGATAGCAGATGTACACGAGGTGAACTAATGATTACCCAACCGGTGTTACCAATTCCTTTCCTCCACTACTTTTCCTCAATTATTGAAATTTCTGATGTCCAAGTAAGATTCTAACCTCCACAGAAACGTAAAAATTTGCAAATTTCACTGCTTAATTAAATTGTTAAATCCTTTTCACGGTAACTTCATTGCAGTGTTAATGTAAGCCTACTTGTGGCACTAATAAATAAACTTACCTTCAAGATACCCACAAATTGGTTTTGTTACAATAAATAGCAGTATCATTTTCTCAGTGGAGAAAGCCCTTACCCCCTTTATTTTGGCCTTAACCATAGTTAAGAATCATGCTCTTATGTCAAGTAAACACGTCCTTATCCTCCCCACCCCAAAAGAACTGTCAGATAGAAGAGCCACTTTGTAAATGAGCCTCTGCTATCAAACCTGACATTCTACCATGTTATCAGAGCCCAGCCAACCCCACCACTATTTCTAAATTCCATACACTAATTTCCTGCCTATTGTAGTCACTTATTAACTGCTTGTTTTTAAAAATAAAAGACTTTAATAAAACCATATTGGTAAAGGAATATACTATAAACAAGACTGCTCATTAACAATTACATGTGATTCTGAATTATAAAATTCTACATTCAGACACTGAATAGAGAAAAGACCATGCCATGCAGCTAAAATTGATTTTGCTAATTCAATCACTGTATATCAATGGCTGTGACAATGTGTTGCTACTTGCATTATAGTAAAATCGTGATATTGATGCTTATCCCCCAACACACCATGAGCAATGCCCACCAAAGATTTATTAGAAAATTATATTTGGAAGTTCAGACATTGCATTTACCCCAAAATGCAGAATAATTTTAAAATGCTGAGTGCTTCTAAGTTGTGTGAGTACCTTATAGTCTGCAGAACTCTGACCAAACAGTAATTAACCTCTGATCTGAACGTTGACCTTGGCAATCATACTTTTTATGTAAAATTTGAAAATCAATCAGACTCGTAGTAATTCACCAGACAATTGATTTCCAAGTTAGTAGATCATTTGATAAAGCACTGCATAATAGCCTTGTTAGCAAAGTTAAAGCCTAGGGGGATTTAAAGGGGCAGCGATAGTGTGGAGCTGGAATGGACTAAGATGAAAAGCAGAATGTAGTTGTAAAAGGTGGTTTCTCAGACTAAAAGGAAGAATGCAGTGATGTTGCCAGGTGTCCGTATCAAGGCTACTTATGGTGCGTATTGATGACCTAAACTTGGGTACATGGGGTATCATTTCAAAGTTTACAAATGACATGAAAAACAGCGAGGAGGGTTGTACTAGACTTCAGGCAGACATAGCTGAAATCTGAAGACACATGGCAGATGTAATTTAATGCAGAGAAGTGAGAGGTGATGCATTTTGGTAGGAAGAATGAGGAGAGGCAATATAAATTAAATGGTACAATTTTAAGAGGAGTGCAAGATTTTGGGATGAATGTACATAAATCTTTGGAGGTGGCAGGGCAAGTTGAGATGGTTGTTTAAAAAGCAAATGGAATCTTTGGCTTTATAAACTGACACGCACAGCACAAAAGCCAATAAATTATGCTAACCTATAGAAATCATTGTTTAGGCCCCAGCTCAAGTATTGTGACGGGTTTATTTGAAATCACAAGCTTTCGGAGCACTGCTCCTTTGTCAGGTGAAGTGACGAAGGAGCAGCACTCCAAAAGCTTGTGATTTCAAATAAACTTGTTGGATTATAACCTGGTGTCATGTGACCTCTCATTTTATCCATCCCAGTCCAACACCGGCATCTCCACGCAATGCAAGAATAGAAATTTGACAAGAATATTTACTTTCGCCACAAAGCCTGACTTCTGATATGTATTAGATTATAAGAGTAAACAAGTTTTGCAATTGTATAGATCTTGGTGAAACCACTCTTGAATACTGTAGGACATTTTGGTCTCCTTATCAAAGAAAGGATGCACTTGCCTTGGGAAGGAGTACACCAAAGGTTCACCAAACGGGTTCCTGCATTGAAGCGCTTGTCAGATGAGGATAGTTGAGTAGACCGAGCTGTTCAGCCCCTCGAGCCTTTTTCACCATTTGTTGGGATTGTGCCTGACGTGTGGTCTAAATCCATCCATCCGTCTTGTGGAGCCCTGGTAACACATCTGGCAAAACTACACTATAGTCCCTCCAGATGAATATATTCTTTTGAAGGTGTTGTGCCCAGAACATTTCGCAATATTCCAGCTGTGGTTTAACCAGGGTTTTGTGCAGATGCAGAAAAGCTAACTTTCCATTAGCCTTTTGGATTTTTTTTTGCCTGATCGCTGCATTTTTATGATCTATGCACAGAAATCCCAAAACCTCTCTCTACCTCCTGTCCCTAGCAGCAAATACTCTGATCTATTTTGGCCCTGAATGGACCTCTCATTTGAAATCCATTTGCCTGCATTTTTGCCCACTCACTTAATCTGATGATGTATTTTCATAATTTTATGCTCCTATCTACCCTATGCCTTATGGCATTTAATTTTATGTTAGCAGAACATTTGACTATATGGCTATCCAAGTAATTAATAAATATAGTGAACAGCTGAGATGTCAGTATAGATCCTTGAGTGACACTTAGCCACTTCATTCCAAGTTGCATATGTACTCATTATCCTACTGTCTTCAACCACTAATATCCTAAACAGGTCAGCAATTTCATGGGCATTAATTTGAGTGACTAGTCTCTTTCTGAAGTCTGTATAAACCATACGCATAGCCACTTGTGAATATTATAGTGACTTCCTCAAAAAAAACCCAATTAGGCTCATTAGATACAACCTACCCTTTACAAATACATATTGATGTTCTCTCACCTGAAATTGCAAAAACTTGTCCTTCATTCTAGATTTCAATAATTATCTCACAGCCGATGTTAGACTAACATGTCTATATTCGCTGCTTGGTTTCACTTTCTCACCTTCCTTAAATAGTGGAGATATATTTGCAATTTTTCAATCCGAAGGGATCATTCCTGAATCAGAGTTTTGAAGTATTATAGATACAGCGTTACTATTTTCCTCACCTACTTCCTTTAAAACCCTGGGCAGGAAACCATCAGGAAATGGGCATTTGTCAGTGTTTAGTGCCATTATTTTTTCTGATAAAGTTTTCTTATGTTAACTTTAATAATTTTCCAGTCTTTGATGCACTATTGGTTGCCCAGAGATGCCAAGTATAATCTCTTTATTGTGAAGACCGGCACAAAGTAATTCTTCAACTGGCCCGCATATTTCTGTATTTTTGTTTGTGATGTCACCCACATCTGCTTAAAGACTCACATTATTTTGACTACCCATTTTCTTCTCATGTAATTCTAAAGAGTTTTAAAGGAAGTAGGTGAGGAAAATAGTAATGCTGTATCTATAATACTTCAAAACTCTATTTCAGGAATTATCCCTTCAGATTGGAAAATTGCAAATATACCTCCATTATGTTAGTCTTGATATCCCCGGCTGCTTTCTTTATATATATTTTCAGCTCTTGCTATCTTTTCTCTCTTCCGCTACTGTTCTTTAGAGCATCCCAGTTCCCTGGATCTACTGTATACTGTGAAGGAGATGTCTCGGGAGATAGTGTAAGAAGTCTCACAACACCAGGTTAAAGTCCAACAGGTTTATTTGGTACCATGAGCTTTTGGAGTGCTGCTCTTTCATCACCTGATGAAGGAGCAGCGTTCCAAAAGCTTGTGATACCAAATGAACCTGTTGGACTTTAACCTGGTGTTGTGAGACTTTTTACTGTCCCCACCCCAGTCCAACGCCGGCGTTTCCACATCGGGTTGTTGATCCATAGATTGAATAGTTCCTTTACCCTGAGCATCAGAATGTTGTAATATATATTTTATTATGTGGGACCAATGTATGGATCAGATGTACGAGGATATACTTATCTTTGATGTATTTTCTTTGCTGTAATGATTAGAAGAGATGACAGTTCTCTTACCTGTACTTATCAGTCAAAATTACTTCATGTTCCTCTGCCATGTTAAGACGATGTCTCTTAAAACTGTGTCTTTCTCTTGATTGTCTTTTAACCTAACTCGGTATGATATTCTATCTAATGCTTATTGGCTTAATCTATGTAATAATCTATACATGCCTATCCTCATATAGTTTCAGCCCTGCAGTTGTGCTGTTCAACCTTTCCCAGCGCAATCAATTTCAAGGTGGCCAAAAGATTGGATTTGTCATCACAATGTTTAAGCCAGTTCCAGCATGGATTTTCCTTTCAGTAGCCAAGGAATGACTGTTCTGCTGTTTACGTTTTCATGGGCAATTAACTGGCATCAGTTTTGGTACAATGCCCTCGATAGTAAGCCTCTCGTGTCTTTGAACAGAACAAGCAACAGCAAGGTTCCTCAACCAATTACATAGAAGAATCCTCATTGAACCATGCAATGCCTAAATCAGGAAGTGCAGAACATTACATGGAAGTAATGTAGAAAGAAGCAAAGAAAAGGTTAGGAAATACAGATAGGATTAAGCAAGAGAGATAAGAGGCACAGAAAAACTTGGGGCTGGGGGAGGGAGAATCATTTTTGCTTTTTTAAGATCTTCATGAAATTTCTCTTGAGGGAAATGAAACTCCTGTTTGCAAAATGAATTTTCTCAACACCAGAGAGGTTCTTCAGTTGTAATTTATCACTTACTACACTGTTTCAGCCCTATTACTTAGTGCAATAGCTCTATTTTTTCAACTGGTTCAGGATGGAACTAAAGGGTAATTACCCCTGTTCGACACTATTATAACAATTTTGGTGTCTGTCAGGACTGCAACAAAGCACCTTCGTATTTGCAGCACAGTGGTTAGCACTGCTGCCTCACAGCACCAGGGACTCTGGTTCGATCTGGCCTTGCATAATTGTTGTTGTGGAGTTTGCGTGTTCTCCCCATGTCTGCGTGGGTTTCTTCCCACAGTCCAAAGATGTGCAGGTTAGCTGGATTGGCCATGACTAGTGCGCAGGGATAGAGCAGGGGAATGGGTCTAGGTAGAGTTCTCTCTCGGAGGGTTGGTGCAGGCTCAATGGGCAGAATGGCTGCCTTCTGCACTGTAGGGATTCTATGGAGGAGCAGTTTATCTCTGACAACAGCTTCTGGATTTTTATCTTTAACTGTGCATGTGCAGATAAAAGAAATTACTGGCAGAGCACTGATAGTCTAGCTGTTACTACATCGAAGTCCAGTCTATAAAACATGTTTCTATTCTTCAAAGCAATCCAAAGGAAAATGATACAAGCATTACAAGATTTCCTTTAAAAAACACCAGGCAGCAATTGAAATCATCTATAAGTAATCAAATTCAGCAAAAGCAGAATACTATGGAAATTTGAAATAAAAACAGAAAATATTGGAAATAATCAGCAAGTCAGGCAGAATCTGTGGAGACAAACTGAGTTAATGTTTCAAGTCAATTACATTTCAGCAGAACTTGGGAAAACCTGAGATGTAATCAGATTTGAGCAAGGCATGGGTGAGACCAGGGCAAAGAAAGGTGTGTCTTTTGGGCCAAAGGGAATGGTGAGGGTGCCAAAAAAGAAACACATTTTATTTTCATTTTCAGGCAGAAGCGTGCGCTTCTGCCTGAAAATGAAAATAAAAGAGCAAACAAAAAATGCAAAGGAAACAAGTGGGAGGACAGAGTTTATGGTCTGAGATTGTTGAACTCCGTATTGAGTCTGAAAGGCTGTACAGTGCCTATTGAAAGATAAGGTGCTGTTCCTCGAGCTTACATTGAGCTTCACTGGAGACATGCAGCAGGGCAAGGACAGAGATGTCAGTGTGAGAGCAAGGTGGAGAATTAAATTGGCAGGACACCGGAAGCTTGGGTCGTACCTGTGGGCTAAATGGATGTGTTCTGCAAAGTAGTCATTCAATCTGCATTTGATCTTCTCAGTGTAGAAGAGACCACACTGGCAAATGCAGTAGACTAAATTGAAAGAAGTACACAAGTCACTGCTCTACCTGGGAGGAGTGTTTGGGGGCTTGGACATTAGGGAGGAGGTAAAAGGGCGGTTATTATATCTCCTGTATTTGCATGAAGAGGTGCCAATGGAATGGGGTGTGGGGCATGACTGATGATTGAAGCAGGGTATCACAGAGCGAGCAGTCGCTTCAGACGGCTGTAAAGAGAGATTAGAAGATGTGTTCAGTGGAGATTATGGAAAATGTTCCATTGAATACACAGGCTGGTGGGGTTGAAGATGAACATAAGCAGAACCCTAACAAGGCAATATCCCCCCGCCACCTTGGTTGACATGGCATTTGATTGTGTCCACCCATTTCCCTCGCTTCTGATCAGCCCCCGCCCCCCCACCCCCAGACCATGATAGTGTTCTCCTTGTCCTTACTGTCCACCCCACCAACCTCCATATTCAATGGATCATTTTCTGCTATTTTTGTCACCTCCAGTGTGATGCCACCAACAAACGCATCTTTATTTCCCCTCCCCTTTAGAATTCCAGAGGTACCATTCTGTGATACTCAGGTCCACGCCTCAGTCATCCCAATAGTCAGGTCCGCACCTCTGTCACCCCAACACCCCACCCCCTTCCCACAGCACCTTGCCATCCAAACACCTCTCTTATCTCTTTGCTCAATGTCCTCGCCGCCACACACTCCTCCTGGGTGAAATAGTGACCTATGTGTGCTTTTTCAATTTAGTATACATTTGCTGCTCACAATGTGGTCTCCTCTACACTGGGGAGGCCAAATGCAGATGGGATGATGGAACCCCTCCACTCGAGTCACAAACGTGATCCTGAATTTCTGGTTGCCTATCACTTTAATTTTCCACCTTGGTCTAGCACTGACATCTCCGTCCTTGGCTTGCTATACCGTTCCAGTAAAGCTCAGTGGAAGTGTGAGGGAGAGTAGTTCATCTTTCAGTTAGACACAATATAGCCTCACAACACTATGTTCAACAATATCAGACCATAAGCAATCTCCATAAGGAATCATAAGGACCAGAAGGTATCTCAAGGAGTTGGTTTGCAGGTGCAGCAGGTAATTAAGAAGGCAAATGGAATTTTGTCCTTCATTGCTAGAGGGATGGAGTTTAAAAACAGCGAGGTTATGTTGCAGCTGTATAAGGTGCTGGTGAGGCCACACATGGAGTACTGTGTACAGTTTTGGTCTCCTTACTTGAGAAAGGATATACTGGCACTGGAGGGGGTGCAGAGGAGATTCACTGGGTTGATTCCGGAGTTGAGAGGGTTGGCTTAACTGGGGTTATACTCATTGGAATTCAGAAGAATGAGGGGAGATCTTATAGCAACATATAAGATTATGAAGGGAGTAGATAAGATGGAAGCAGGGAAGTTGTTTCCACTGCGGGTGAAACTAGAACTAGGGGGCATTGCCTCAAAATAAGGGGAAGCAGATTTAGGACTGAGTTGAGGAGGAACTTCTTCACAAGGGGTTGTGAATCTGTGGAATTCCCTGCCCAGTGAAGCAGTTGAGGCTACCTCATTGAATGTTTTTACGGCAAGGATAGATAGATTTTTGAACAGTAAAGGAATTAAGGGTTATGGTGAGCGGGCGAGTAAGTGGAGCTGAGTCCACAAAAAGATCAGCCATGATCTTATTGAATGGCGGAGCAGGTTCGAGGGGCCAGATGGTCTACTCCTGCTCCTAGTTCTTATGTTCTTATAAACTTTGTATTCCCCATTTTGTTTCCTTTTTCCATGTTTAGTTTTTTTCTCTCATGTTTGCTTGCTGTCAGCAGTACCTGTTCTCGGCACATCTTTTGTATCTTTTCCTGTGCCATCAACATTCTCTTTGGCCTGGGCAGACTAACTCTTTCATTCAATCTCTCTTGTCTTCCTCCTTATCACAAACCTTCCGTGTTCCACCTAGCTCTTGCTCAAATCCTATTACGTCTCTAACTTTTCCTAGTTGTGATGAAATGTCATTGACTTGAAATATTAACTGTCCTGACCAGCTGGGTATTTCTAATCCAATTTACGAACCTGACGTCCTCCGAGCATCCCTTGGAATTTCTCTTGTGGAGGACAGTTTGAAAATCTCTCCTTCACAGGAGTGAAAAGTAGATTTAGCCACATGCTCAACAAGATAATAGGAATTCATGAGGATTGTATCATTCATTCTTCGTATTGATCTGTTGAAGATTAGTTTTGTTTGACTACAGGTCCCCTGCAGTATTCAATCACATTTTCTTCTGACAATATGATGTTTTTGTCCAATACTGGCAATATTTTGAACAGTTAGTACCTTTTATACCTGACTTTATTTGCCAGCAATCCTATTTGTTGTCTTTATACCCTTAAATTGATATTGATTTGAGAGAATTAAACCTCCCTGTGTTTGGTTTATTAAATATAATTTCAAGGAGTATCAAGCTCACACTTCCAGCTGATGCCACTAAGGCATCACGTTGCAGCAGCTGATGAAACATGTAGCTCTAATGTTGCCAGCTCATGACTGATAAAAGTATTTGCGTGACTTAAATATTGTACTGCTTTGTTTTGCTGTCTTTATAACTGTTTTATTATTATAAACAGTAAATTTATGAAGATGGCATTTATAAACTGTAATTTATCAATCACACAATTGTAAGAAATGTCAGGATATCTTATTAAATGCATCATCATGCGGAACCTGAATAACAAAAGAAAGTTTAATAAATTCTCAAATATTTAACCTGAACATGGTTTTCTTAGGACATTCGATCTATTTTGTTTTAGATTTTGACCTGTACTGACTTTTATCCCTCTTCCTGTCCCATTATTTCTCCAGTCTCTCAAGGATCTATCATTGCCCCCCTCCTATTTTCATCTGCTAACCCTCATTTGCAACATCCAAAGACGGTGTCAGGTTCCACGTGTAACACCAGCTCTATCGATTGAGCTTTCTAGTGTGTCTATATTGTCAGATGTTTGTCCAACATAGTCTTGGATCAATGGCAATTTCTTTCAGTGTAGACATCAAGGAGACCAAAGCCATTGTTTTCAGCCCCTGCTACATGCTCTATTCTGAGTGTTTACAGCTTTTTGTTTTTATTTAATACATCTTTTATGTTTGTTACTGAAGTTTCTAATTGCACAGATCTGTAAGCTTTGAAATTATATTGGTGTAATTAATGTCAATGATTTTAGTGACAGTTAAATTATAATCATGGTCAAGATTTAATAATTTTGACCGTTTATGCAGTTGAATTAACACTGATGTATGTTCTGTTTTTTTTTCTCTTAGCTGTTGTGTCACCACATGGTAGTGGAATGCTTATGATGCAGCTTAGCATACCCAACAACCCTCATCCACGGGCCCATTCTCCACCTCAGTGGAAGCAAAATAAATATTTCACTGTGGACCAGAGAGGACATAAATCTGCAGAATTTAATAATCCAGAAGTTACCACGCAGGTATGCAACTCTTTCAGTGTAAAGGGAATAAAATGCTTAGTAATATCCTGTAACTTTTATTCATTTCTTCATGTCATATACAGCAGAACTGAGAAATGTTGTGGATATCTTGTTATGATTCTATAGAGACCAATAACCTTTTTGAAAAAATAAATTCCAGTTTAATAGCTGAACAGATAACACGATAAGATTTTGCATTTTAAAATGTTCACCATAACAAACAAAAAAAGCATGATTGATGAAGTGCTATTTTTGTAGGCAACTTAAACTTTAAACCACAGAACAGAACTTTTATCACGACTGAAAAAAAAACACTATCATGTATACATTACACTGTTCTTTACGGAAACATTTAGTTCTCCCAGAATCAGTGCAAAATGTTTCTTGGCTCCCGAGGGCTTACTTCTGATCTTTTTCTTTCCTCTCCTGAAATTTTTAACTCTAGAACTGTCTTCCATGGTGCAAGTTTTCATGGTGACTGCTCCCTCTGTCTAAAGCAAATCTTTCAGCCCCATTTTAATTCTTCACAAATTTATTCTTTCCAATTGAAGCACGAGCTCCCACCTGCATTTCAGCATGGTCTTGCTACCTGTAGCTGCTCTCCTTTGCCTGGATCCCAGCGGACTAAGCTGACTTTGATAGTCATTGAGTCGTAGAAAAGTTACAGCACAGAAGGAGGTCATTCAGCCCATCTTGTCCATGCCAACCTGAGGACATCCAGGTGCCTTTTCTAATCCCACCTTTCTGCACTCTGCTCATAACCCTGCAGGTCACAGCACTTAAGGTGCAGATTCAGGTACTTTTTAAAACAGTTTAGGGTCTCTGCCTCCATCACTAACTCTGGCAGCGAGTACCAGACATCCATTACCCTCTGCATTAAAAAAAAGTTCTTCCTCATGCCCCTTCTACACCTTCTGCCACTTACCTTGAATCTATGTCCCCTGGTTCTAGAATTCTCTGCTAAGGGAAACAACTTTATCCTGTCCGCTCTGTCTTCCCCTCATAATTTTGTCCACCAATTTTGGGAAAGCCTGCAATATTACAATAGGTTCGTCTATATCTTTCCCATCTCAAAGCCCATTACCATGGTACGGTGAAACACACTGGCCTTGTATCCAGGTAGAAATGCTGACTTACTGTGTTCGAGACCCCAACCCTCTTTATCTTGGAAGTAAATGGACTGTTTAAAGCAGTATTGTTTGCAACTCAATGTCCTCAACACTTTCCTAGAACTTTGGAGACTCTGTCTTTCCATTGTTCGCACACAGACTGCTGTCGTTGTCTCCAAACATATCTCCATTGCACCTACTGCCCAGTGAAACAATCTGGACCCCCTTTAATCTTTAACAATCAAACTATTCGTGCCTGCTGTCAGGCAGAACAAGCCATATGACTTCCTTCATTTTAGCTTTAAGTCCAGGCTTGATCCCAAAACAACATCATCTTATAAACCTCATAATTTTAACTTGGACAGGTGTTGGCTATCTTGACAATATGGCACTAAATGAACACTGCTGCAATGAAATCATTTAAAAATTATATTTGTCACACATTTTAAAATTATCGACATTAAATTTTTAATCTCGATCTAAATTCCAAGCATCTTCTAAATTTATTGTCCTAATCTATAGCCTCACTCTGGCTGAAATCTCACTCTGGCTGACTGATCCTGCGCAAGCTCAGTGGTCGTGCGCTTGCTAAAACCGCTGCCTTATATATAGCTGAGGTGAGCTGGGATGGTTCGCACACCAGTTTAAAATTCCTAAGTGTTCACACCTATTGAGGCCCTAATCAGGCTTCAATTGATTGACAGATAACTGTCACTTAGCAAACTGGGTCAGTTGCTTATTGCCCTTTAAACTAAACTACTGAATTTTGAAGAGAAACACATACCAATAGTTACCCACTCAGCTCCAAATTCCTGATACCCTCACTGTGGCTGAAATCTCACTCCGGCTGATTGGTCCTGTGCAAGCTCACTGGTCCACTGGAGTGCTGGGTCTATTATTATTTATATTAAAGATTTGGATGAGAATTTAGGAGGCATGGTTGGTTAGTAAGATTGCAGATGACACCAAGATTGGTGGCATAGTGGACAGTGAAGAAGGTTATCTAGGATTTCAACGGGATCTTGATGAATTGGGCCAGTGGACTGATGAATGGCAGATGGAGTTTAATATAGATAAATGTGAGGTGATGTATTTTGGTACATCGAATTGGGGCAGGACCTACTTAGTTAATGGTAGGGGTTTGGGGAGAGTTATAGAACAAAGAGATCTAGGAGTAAAGGTTCATAGTTCCTTGAAAGTGGAGTCACAGGTGGACAGGGTGACGAAGAAGGCATTTGGCATGCTTGGTTTCATTGGTCAGAACACTGAATACAGGAGTTGAGACATCTTGTTGAAGTTGTATGGCCACGCTTGGAATACTATGTACAGTTCTGGTCACCCTATTATAGAGAGGATATTATTAAACTAGAAAGAGTGCAAAAAAGATTTACTAGGATGCTACTGGTACTTGATGGTTTGAGTTAAAAGGTGAGGCTGGGTAGATTGGGACTTTTTTTCCCTGGAGCGCAGGAGACTTAGGGGTCATCTTATAGAGGCCTATAAAATAATGAAGGGCATTGATCAGCTAGATAGCCAACACCTCTTCCCAAGATGGGGGAGTCTAAAGCTAGAGGGCATAGGTTTACGGTGAGAGGAAAGAGATACAAAAGGGTCCAGAGGAGCAATTTTTTCATGGAGGGTGGTGAGTGTCTGGAACGAGCTAGTTAGTAGTAGAGGCGGGTACAATTTTGTCTTTTAAAAAGCATTTGGACAGTTACATGGGTAAGATGGGCACAATGATATGGGCCAAATGTGGGCAATTGGGACTAGTTCAGTGGTTAAAAACTGGACGCCATGGACAAGTTGGGTTGAAGGACCTGTTTCCATGCTGTAAACCTCTAACCCTAGTCATTTTTATTTTCTCCAAAGTTCTCCTTGCATGCCAACTCCACTCTTGACACTCTTAACTAGTTCACCTCACTGTTGAACTACTTTTGCAAAGTTGAAATTATCTTAGTAAAGTTTTGGAAATTTTTAAATAACAAAGATAATATTCATTCTCACGGTTTGGATAGTAAACCTGGAGAAGCAGTTACACTCCCTTCATGGAACTCAACTTGTATTCATGTGATTGAAATCAATGGAAATGTTAGGCAGGATCTACTACAAGCACCACCCCAATGATGAAGGTGGAAATTACCCATTTAAAAACATTGCATACATTTATGATGAGTGAGATAATTAAATTCTGGTCTGGAATCAAGTGGCAATAATGGTGTATCAGTCATGATATTATATGGTAATGATATGACCCAACCTCACTAAAGTGTCTGTTTCTCAGCTCTGAAAGCAAGTATTGATGAGTTTTTCGACCAACTTGATCCTGATACTGTGCTGGCTTGACATCCAGAGTGGAATACTCCCTGCAAAGTCACTTGACAGCCTTATTTTTCACTGTATTGTCTGGGGACAATTGTGTTACTGTTGCTACTGCAACTGTGATGAAATGACACTGGACACATTATTGATTGAACCTGATAGTTCCTGATCTTTATAATTTACTCATTGGATAAATTATCTTGAGATATTGGGACAGCCCTTGAAATAAATTTCACACATTAGAGATTATGGTTGAGAAATTGGGCTGCCTAAAGCCCTAAAATAGACATGAAGTGCGCCGTCAGCCATATTGTTTAAGGATAAATGAAGTGTTCTTCACTCGAGCTTGAAGCAGTTATTAGCTTCTTTGTTTATGCAAATAAATAGTTTAATGTCTGCTGGAAGTCTCTGCTCTAACATTGATTTGCTGAAGAAATCCAACGTCATCATGGGCTACACACTCTGGTAAATCAGCCCTGCGAAACACCAGTCAACCAAGAAGTTACATTGTCACCTGCCTGAACGTGAAGACAGGTGGAGTGCTCCTCCCAACCCCTCATTAAAATACTCAATTGCCACAAGGATCCCTGCAAAAATATTAACTCTCTAAGGGATGGGGAGCTAATGGAATATGGTGACATTGGTGTGCCAGGACACGAATCATGATATGCTCAGGAAAGAATTCATGAGGGAGAAAGGAAAACTTTGGAAAGATCAAGCCTTGAAGTGAAAAGAGTCAGTTAGATTCCAGGCATGAACAATATTCTGGCATTAGTGAGGAGAGTTAACTGCAAAAGACTGATGGTATGAAGAATCGTTCAAATGAAACAACATTTATAACGGTTCAGATGTGGAAGAAGAAGCTGAACTTGGGATTGAGTGGCAAGCCATTGTTCCACAACTCATGGGCTTCTTCTGAGCTTAAAAGAAGGGAGTTTGAAGTTGAGGCTGAAGGTGAGTAATGTTTGTGTGATCCAAGGAAGAGTGGTTTTGGTTTCATGAGCATTTAGCTGGAGGAAATTCTTGCAGACCTGCACCCTTTTACAGACAGTTTTAGAATGTCGTAACAATTTGTGATCAGTGGAGATATAGAGCCCTGTATCATTGTGTACCACTGTAATTGGATGTTGTCACTCATGGGTAACAAATGAAAGAGGAATTAATCAAGGATGTAACATTGAATTATCCCAGAGGTGATTGTGTGGGCACTGTAGATAAGCTATTGGTGATGATTAAGATACCTACAATGTGATTAGTCAATGCGGAATCATGAAGGAGCAGCACTGAGTTTTAATTGGGTAACTTTTTAAGCACAGTTCAAATGATGCAAACCACCTAACAATTTATTCAAATAATACAGAACACTATCACTTGTTATCTCCTTCTTGGATAGTCCCTCGGGATCAAGGATAACTTGCTTCCACTCCAGTTTCATGGGTTTTGAGATGGAGCAATCACAGACTCAAGCACGTGGGACAGGTGGTGGTTGAAGGGTCAGGCAGATGAGGTATTTGGAGGCTTGTGTACTCTTTCTGTGCTCAACTTCACCCCTGCATGAATGTGTTTGTTGTCTTCCCAAATAAACCTTCTCCATTTTGGTCAGTCATAATTCAGGACTCCCATGAGTCGGTAGGGATGTTTGATCTCTGCAGGAATGCTTTGAGAACATGCCTCAAACATTTCCACTCTCCTCCTGCAAGTCTCGTGTTACAATGGAGTTCAGAGTAAAACAGTTGCTTCAGGGATTTAATGTCAGGCATATGAGTGACATGTCCTTTCTAATGGAGCTTGTTCTGAGTGATTACACACAGGATCTTTCACTCGTCAAAATGAAGGTTGGAACCTGGAACATCAGGACTCTCCTGGACAAACCTGACAGTGATGGACCTGAGCATTGCATCGTCATCGTAACTAGGGAACTTGAGTGCTTTGACGTTGACATGAGCGTCATGAGAAGAGAAGGGCAACTAAAGGAATAAGGCACTAGATGAAGCTTTTTCTGGAAGGGTGATGACGCCTCCACGGGGTTCACTTCGCCATCAAAAATGAACCTTGGGGCCTGTCCCTGTGGGATTAGCAAAAGCTTTCATGCCTGCCCAGGTCACAATGAGGAATCAGCTTGCCACTGTCACTAGCACATACACTCCATCCTAGAGGCAACAGATGAGGCCAAGGAGGGATTCTGTACTGACCATGAGCAATCTTGAGTCTGAGCGCAGGATGACAAACTGAGCCTCCTTGAGGGAGTAAGAGACTAGGAAGGAGTAGGGAAAACGCACTCCAACAGTCCTCCTGACAAAACGTCTAGAACATGATCTCATCATTCAATATATTGTCATTAGAGGTTGAATGCTTGCCCCAGTAATTAATTAATTTGATTTTTGAATTTATGTCCATTAATTTAGCCAAGTTTTAATGTTTTTCAGCACATGGGACTTTAAAACCACTTTTTATTGTAAATTATGATTGAGTTCATGAAATAAAAGTGCTAAATTTACTTTGGAGTTTCTTTGATTGAATTTGATATTGACTCTTTTTCTTCAAAACAGAGCAGTCCACAGATAGGTAGTCCTGCTGTATCTCCAGCCCAATCTCCGGCACCGCAACCAATGACAACGATAAAAAATGTCCGCACTGGATTAGGACCCCTTCCATTAATGGCACAGTTTCCTCGACCTATGGTCCCTGGACAAGGTACTTGTTTAAGATACAGATCACCATGTGGTTGACCATCTTTGATTTTATTACAATGCATAATGTTCCTTAGCTGTTGTGACAACAATATAGGGGGCGATGCAGCACAGCGGACAGCAATCGGGGCTGGCCATTGGGGAGGATGGGGACTGTGTGTGTGGGGGAGGTGGGGTGCGGGAGGTGTGGAGGCTGGCCCAGACAAAACCAGGAGGCCAGCGATCAGGCCATGGAGGAGGTTGGTGAGGCAGCGATCAGGAGTCCGGCAGTGCGGGGCTACTGCACATGTGCCAATCTTGGCACTGACAGATCGGCACATGTGGAGTGGCCCACTCAGCGTTATGCTGCCAACCTCTCCAGCGGGAATAGGTCCCGCTCACTGATTTTCAGCGTGATTCATGCTGCAGTGCGGAGTGTAGGAGATTCAATTTGAAAATCCCGCCTGAAAAAACCAGCGGGATTTACTCCAGTTTTATTGTGAATTCGACACTTAGATGGAGAATCGCCCCCATAGTCTTTATTCTGTGTCAGCCAAAGAAAATATCTGAATTTCAGATGAGGGAGATATGCTAAAGCTGCATAGATAGGAGCAGGAGATTACAAAGGGCCAGGGACAGATTGACTGTGGCAGATGGTTACATTGTATTTTGGGGACATTCACTTTGGATCCAAGAAAGAGTTTAAAAATACTTCCATAATGCCAATAAACTAGGGACCGTCTCAGGACTAAATGGATTTTGGCATCCAAGTAAACAAATCACTAAAAGTTAGTGCACAGATGAAAAAAGAATCAAAAAGCCTAATGGAATGCTGGGCTTTATTTTAAAGGGGCTGGGATGCTTCAGATGGCACATTGCATTCAGCTTTGTATACCAAACATCAGGTGCTTAAAGATTTAAATTATGAGGACAGGTTGCATAAATATTGTTTGTGTTCCTTTGAGTTTCAAATGTTAAGAGGTGATCCATATGCTACGCCTATTTGATCAGTTACACAGAGAGAAACTTTCTTCTGGTAGGGAATCACAACAAGGCAGCACAATCTTAAAATTAGAGCTTGGGCAATCACTAGTGAAATCAGGAAGCACTTTTTGCCATTGAGGATCGTGGAAATCTGAACAACGGTCCCCAAATGACTGTGGAAGCTGGATCACTTAAGATTTTAAAGACCAAAATCAACATTTTTGTTAGGTAAGGATCAAAGGTGGGTAAATGGAGTTGATGTAGAGCTCATTCATGATTTAATTATGGCAGAAGAGGCTCAAGGAGCTGAAGGGCCTACTCCTGCTCCTATGTTCGGTCGTGCGTCATCTATTTTTTTTAGTGTCTTCAGTTAGACAGTCGGTGAGTTTAAAATTGGCTTCAGGTAGGGTTGTAAAAATACAAAACATCTTCATTCATTCATTCATTCATAGTTCCAGTGTGAGTTAACCATCTTCCTTATCACTGATACAGTATAGTCAAAACTAATTGGGTCATTTTGTATTTGATGGCTGACTTTGTTTCTTTAAAATGTTAATGTGTGCAATCTTGTCAATGGGAGAGGAAACAACTTAATAATTTGTAAAGACAAACCCATCTGAGACATCTGCAAAGGGAGATTTATATTATTGAGCCCAAAGCATTTTGCGTGAAGCTATTACCATAGCCACTTCCCCTAGTTTAGAGATCATTAAGAGATTGCTGCAGAGAAAGAACTGACAGGCCCGGGGAAATAACAACACAATGCAAGCTTCTTAAAATAATCACATATCTTGCACTCATCAGGTCAGACACAAAAATAACAAAGCTCAAAGGGAATTTATTTGCTGATTTGGTTGACAAGTGGACTGATTGGTAGAAGTATTGCCATGGAGAATTCACTGAGGGACAGTAAACTGCCACGCTTTTGTTTAAATTCAAACCAGGCAGCTTGACTCAGATTGGTTAAAGCATTGCTATGAGGAATGAACCAGAGAATGGCTCCCCCAGCTTTTGTCTAGTCAATAAAGGCACAATACATGGACATGTTATTTTTGTTTGCAAAGAACAGCCCTGTGTTTGAATATATGTAGCTTTTAGCACACTTAAATAGGCCACACTGCAAGCCCGACTGATGGCCTTAAATTGGTTGTCAGAATAATTCTTGGCACACTCTAGATTGTTTAGTAAGTGTTGTCCAATCACAGAATCGCATCTAATGTTGGATACTGTATTTTGAGTTTTGCAAGCATAGTCTGCTTGTTTGATACGATCCACCAGTCATTTAGATCTACGGCCTGGCACTAAGATTCGTGTACCACATTACTCATTTGTGTGGTAGGCAGAACATCTTTTTGGTTTCAGACGGCATTCTATGTGTGGAGAGTACCATGTGTGTTGCTGCTGCATAGTAGCAGTAGAAAACAGCCAACTTCACCTGTTGCTTAAATTTTTGAGACAACCTCCCGTTCTCGGGTAATCTGCAACAGACTGGGCATTTTTCAGGATCGAAAGTAGTGACCCTGCATCCATTCATGAGCTTGTGTGATGTACACCAAACAATAATGTAATTGGGGTAGCCACTATCCCACAGGATAACTTTGGTGCACCCTATTTCAACATCAAGCTTGCACAGTTAGCAAATGGTTGAGCTCTATTTATAGCCAGTTGTCCCTTTGGGGAAGGAAATCTGCCATCCTTAACTGATCTGGTCTACATGTGGCTCTGGACCCACAGCAGTATGACTGACTCTTAACTGCCCTCTGAAATGGCCCAGCAAGTCACTCTGTTCAAGGGCATTTAAGGATGGGTAACAAATGTTGGTCTTGCCAGTGATGCCAGATACCATAAAAGAGTAAAGAAAATAAAAAATCAGAGTCGACTTGCCTGGTTTGAATTTAAACAAAATTGTGTCCTTGGTGCGTTCTCAATATCAATGCCTCCATCTTTCAGAGTCCATTTGCCAACCAGTCCACACACTCTTTTCATATAATACGAATTGCTGTTCCCTTTGAGATTTGGTATTCTACATCTGTCCTGATAAGTGCAAGATGAAAAGCTTCAAGAATGGTCTCTTGGTCCAGCAATATTATGTATAAGAAATTTGTTAGAAAAATGAATAGTGACAGAGGATTAACAGGCAACTAATGGTTATGTCTGTATTTAAAAAGGGATTCAGGTTCATAGAACTATAGACCAGTTAGCTTAACATCGGTGGTACAAAGGATAATGGAATCTTTACTCAGATGTAATACAACATCTAGAAACCAAAAATCTTAAGAGTGCAGTCAGCATGAATTTCAAAAGGAGAGATTTTGTTTTCCCAACATTATTGAATTCCCTGAAGAAGTAACAGAACAGACAATGGTAATGGAGTAGATCTAACATGTTTGGGTTCTTCAAAGACTTTTGATAAGTTGTCACCTTTTTGGACTCATTTTTAAGGTCAGAACATGTGGTGTTAGTAGCAGAACAAATAGCAAGCTAGCTACACGAAAGAGAATAGGCATTAAGTGTAGGCATTCAGATAGCAAAAGGTAAATGGTGTTCCACAGGGTGGAGTGCTGAGAACACTGTCATTCACAATTCACATCAATAATTTAGCCAAAATTCAGGAGTACAGTTTCTAAATTTGCAGGCAACACCAAATTGGGTAATGTAGTTAAGACATAGGAAAAGTGCAACAAAATACAAGGGACTATTAAATAAACTTGCAGAATCGATGTTTAATTGACAAATTAATTTCAATATATAGCAGTGAGATGATGCATATTCATGGAATGCAAACACATTCTGCTTGGATAATAAAAGTGAATGGGATGGAGAAGAAAATTGAATTCGGGCTACAGATCCAGAAATCGTGGAAATTAGCAATGTCGGTTATTAAGGCCGTTCAAAAACAAACCAAGGGCAAGGGTTCATTTCGAGACGGTATTGAAAAGCAGGAGAGGCATATTAAAATTGTGCAGTACATTAGACCGCACTTAGAGTACTGTGTATGCTTTTGGTCTCCATATTATAAAAAGGATATAAAGGCATTGGAGAAGATGCAAAAAAGATTTGTTTGACCCCAGATAGGTTATGAACTGTCAGGAAAAACTGAAAAGGGAAAATTTTCAGAAAATTCTCCAGAAAATTAAGCTCTGAGATGGCTTGTTGGAGGTTCTTAAGGTTGAAAGAGTTTGTGAGGGTGGACGTGGTGAAGATATTTCCACTTGAGGGAAACCAAAACTCGTGACTATAAATATAAGATAGTCACTAATACATCCCAGTAGAAATTCCAGAGTGGAAAAAATGTCAAATACATTAGCCAAAGGACATCTCCACCATGTGAAGATTTTAATTCTATTTCATTTGATTCCCTATCAATCAATCCCGGCTCGGGTCACTGTCTGTGTGGAGTTTGTACATTCTCCTCGTGTCTGCGTGGGTTTCCTCCGGGTGCTCCGGTTTCCTCCCACAGTCCAAAGATGTGCGGGTTAGGTTGATTGGCCAGGTTAAAAATTGCCCCTTAGAGTCCTGGGATGCATAGGTTAGAGGGATTAGCGGGTAAATATGTGGGGGTAGGGCCTGGGTGGGATTGTGGTTGGTGCAGACTCGATGGGCCGAATGGCCTCCTTCTGCACTGTAGGGTTTCTATGATGGAATCTCCTGCTTCCACATAAATTCCAATTTTATAAGAAATGACATATGCCCAATGTTCTCATTCCATTGCAGAACCAATCATTGTTCCTGTACTACTTATTAGCTTATTAAAGTTTTCTGAAATATGTGAATCAGCATGCATTTTAATTGGGTTCACTGAGGTTTCTACTGATCAGCTTGAAGACCAGCACTGAGTAGCTGAGTGATACTGTAAATTGACTTAAAATTTACTGTTTAATAGGCAAAGGTTGAAATTTACTATTACTACATTATGAAGAGACATCAGTAGCTATATAACTACCTGACCAGGAATAAACTGATTAACCCTTGAACAAGCATTCTTGCACTGAACAACAAAGCATCAACTGAGGAGTCATCACCCAAATCTATTTTAAGGCTTCTTTTTAATTGTTTTATTGAAAAGCTGCCCTATTGTAGCCCACCTCACCGCCAAGAAGAGTAATCCCTGTTAAAAGCAAGCATTATCCCATCTACTGTACCTTTTTCCAGATGCTGCCCATCACCATCCTAGTTCCAGGACCTCTACAAGCATCATCCTAGATTACTTTGAGCAGGGAAGTGGCTATGGGTATGACTGGAGTGGCTTCACCTCACCACCAAGAGGCAGGCTATTTTTTTTTCTAATATATGACATTTTTAATGGGCACCAAACTCCACGGAATCATTACCCAGAAGTTTTCCGCAGAAATTTCTACTGATGATGCGCGCACACACGTGCAAGAGCTTTTTGTAGTGTTTTCTCCCCTACTTCCATATACAAGTCTGTGGAAATCTGGGAACATTAGGGACCTAGAGAGAAACTTGCATTATTTTGCTATTTTCACATCAATCTCTTGTAGCAATCTCTATGGTTGTCTGCCCCTCTGATCAGACCACATCTTGAGTACTATGTTTGCTGCTAGTGAACCAATATCCAAATCCCAGAGGTGGTGCAAAGAAAAAAGATGAGGTTGATCCCCAGTATGAGAAGACTGAATCAAATGGATAGCCCAGGAAAACACAGGCTTGCAGTTCTGAAAAAAATCTTAAGGATAGAAGATTTATATTCATATATCTATTTATATCTGCCTCTTGGATGCTCTATCTTCCACTCCAGCCCTCCGTCTTATATTTTTCTTTCGCTTTATTACTTCAAAAATGCTCAGTGGCTATAAAATGCCATGGGACATCATTATTTCTATCTAATGTATTATAGCTATGTCTGTCTCTTTCCTTGCCTCTGTGTTTTGCTCTTTCAATTGCTTCACTCCTTTCTTCCCTCACCCCTTCCACCTTGTGCTATCCCTTTCTTTCTCCTGGATCGCTGTCTTTTCACGCATCCAACTTTTTAAATGTAATCTTTCTTCTTTCTTATGTCATTTTGACTGCTTCCAGTGGCAAACACTTCACTACCACAATACTCTGCAAGTTGATTTGAGGATATTAGAGTCCTACAAACTAACAGAAGTCTGCATTACTTCAGTGCACAATTTGTATATGGAGCTTAGAACAATATATTGCAACAAATGATTACTTTTGTGCTTTTTTTAAAAAGGTTTCCTTCACCACCTCTGCAGCTGCTGGCCCATGATGAGGTGCTAGTTACTTTTGATTTACAAATTTAATAAAATAGGTCTGAAGAAAATAAAATGGTGATTGTAAAATGCAAGGATAATTAAATTTTAAATCTGTAAGCCCCAAAATGGCATCCTTTGTTTGGGAGGGGATGGTGCAGTGGGCTTATCTTACACTCTGATCATTGCAGAATCAGATCGTATTACTCTCCTAAAACTTTGTTACTCTTTTACATTTAAAGATGTCAAGCATGGCAATGTGACTTGGACTACAGGATGCAGTGACGTATGATATAAACTACCCCAAATTTATCATAGGTTTAATTGATGCACAACTAGCTGTAAGTTTTTTATTTGAAGAAGTATATTAATTTTTGCTACCCATTTGGTCATGCCGTGACATTGGGGAAAATTTTAGAAAGAAGAACCTCTCTCACATCACTTGACCTGTAGTCTGTCTTACTCAGCCTGTCTCCTGCTCACACCAATTATTTATTCTCTGGTATACGGTGAAAATAGTCAGCGTTCTATTCATTATTAGTGATTGGCCTAATTGCTTTAAACGTAGTTGTTATTAACACTTGGAAGCACCTCCAATAACTAACTAGAACTTCAGCTTCATTGATTTTACTTGGAATTCTGCCATAATGCCTTGAGTTTTCTTCAAATATGCATGAGTATAGCACTGATTTATGTAGATTGTAAATTGACTTTTTTATACTATATTTAAATATTTTACAAATTATTTTCTTCTAAAGGAGATGGGCGCTACCCTTTGCTTGGCCCACCTTTGCAATACAACGCTCCAATCCGTCCTCTTCTACATGGGCCACATATAGTCTCAACACAACAGGTTGGTTTGAGTATTGCCAAAGTAATAATGTCCTGAACCAAAATGCTTCTCAGAACTTTGTGGGACTTTTCTGTTAGCATTTTTGGGGAAAGTCATATTCTGAAATAATTTGTGTGAAATGGGCAAATCAGATTCAATCTCTGCTCGTATTTTAGCTACTTTTCAGAGTTGAGTTTTTTAATCAAGTTTCTGCCCAAAAGTATTTGCAGATCACTTGCATAAAATCTCTGATAAACAATTGGGCATCATTTTAAAATGTAAATTTTTAATATATTTCTTGACACATTAAAGAGTGATAACCTGTTACACCTATTTTCAGCTATTAATAAAATAGTATCACAGAAAAGCATGTTTGATCAGTGTCTCACTCTGACCTGATTTCAAATAATTAAAATTGGCTTCAAACAAATTCTAAAAATGATTTTTAAAATGATGGAAAACCCCATTTACTAGATCCATCTTTTACAATGAAAAGTTTTTTAGTAATCAAGCTTTTTAAAAACTATTAGGGTCCTTGCCCCTAAATTAAAAGCTTAAATGTAAAAAGCCATCTTGGAGGCCCTCTAACAGGCATAGTTGGTGGAAACTCACCATGATGGTTAATTCAGTTTGGGAACGAGTGGTTTTGTGGGCAGGGCCACTTTCCAGTGTGATTTTTATTTTTAAGCCAGTGCATAAGATTGCAGAAAGTCGATTGTATGCAGAACTTATTTGCACTTGAAATTCTTCAATCTTTTAACTAAATATCTTTTCTCAATCTTTTGTGCTTGTTTGGCTGATTTTGGGCAAATCTAACAGAAGCTGTATTCAATTTTTTTTTACTGTGTATAACTTATTCTATGACATTTTGTTATCCAGTTATTTTGGTTATATTTTGGTATTTGCCTGATTCAGCACATATATTCTTGAAAATGCACTATTAAATTGCACTTTGTTTTGAAAGAACTATTTTAAATATTTTTGGCTCAGTGCTTGTGTTGAAATTTTAGGGTCAGAATTTAAATAGGCATGGAGGGAGAGGAAAGAAACAGACAAGGAAAGCAGCATCAACAGATCTTGGCGCAGGGGAACCTGGTACGTAAATAAATGCACACTCTGTGTACGTTGAGACAAAATGTGCTTTACTCCACAATCATTCTGCATAGTGTTGTATAGTATTTACAGCACAGAAACGGGTCATTTGATCCAACAGGTCCATGCCAGTGTTCATGCTTCACATGAGTCTCCTCCCTCCCATCTAACCCCATCAACATATCCTTATGTCCTTTTTTGTCGTTCTTATCTATCTTCCCTGACAGTGCATATATGCTAGATGCCTCAACTACTACTTCTATTAGAAAGTTCCATGTGCTAACCACTCGCATGGTGATGACTTTTCTCCTGCATTTCTGATTGGTTTTATTAGTGGCTATCTTATATTTATGGCCTCATGTTCTAGTCTCCACTGCAAGTAGGACATCTCATTTACCTTATTAACCTCTTTCAGGTCACCCCTTAAGTGTTTTTTCTGAAGAAAGGATCCCCAGCCTGATCAGTCTTTCCTGATCGGTGTAACCTCACAATTCTTGTACCATTCTAATATATCTTTTTGTGCCTTCTCCTGTGCTTCAGTCTCCTTTTTTATGATATGGAGGCCAGAACTGTTCACAGTGCTCCCAAGTGTGGACTAACCTGGGTTCTATACAAGTTTTCATAACTTCTCTCTTTTTCAATTCTATCCCTTTAGAAATGAAGGCTGGTGTTTAGCTTTGCTTATGGCCTTATTGACCTGTGTCACTACTTTAGTAATCCCTCTAATCCTGTTCCCTATTTGGATACTTATTTCCATGGATTTTTAGGGCCTTATTTATTCATCCTTTCAAAATGTATCACCTCAAACTTGGCTATATTGAATTTTATTTGCCAATAAAATGCTCATTCTGCAATTTTATTAAATGTTTTCCCGTATGTGTCACAATACTATTTGTATTACCTACAGCCTCTAATTTGTTGTCATCCATAAATTTTAAAACTGTACTTCCAATTCCCAAGTCCAAATCATTTATGTAACTGGTGAACTATACCCGTCCCAGCAGCAGTCCTTGTGGAACACCTCTTCCCATCTTTTTCTTTTTCTTTATAGTCAGCTTAGTATCTATTCTAATTCCTGTCCTCCGACTCAATCTTGAGTTATGAGTCAACTCTGTGGTACTTTATTGAAAGCCATTTGAAAATTCAAGTATATAGCATCTCCTGTGTTAACGTTATCTACCCTTTCTGTTCTTCAAAGCAGAACTTCCCCTTTTGGAATCAATGCTGAATACTCTACTGTATTTTCATTTTCTATGTGTTTTACGATTACATCTTTTGAGTGAAGAATCCACTGTGCCTCCTACCACAGATGTCAAGCTAATTGGTCTATATTTTGTAAGGATCTGCTGCAATGGCATCAGAAATGAAGTTCTGCCTCCCAAATTCCGTCAACAATCTCATGGAATAAATTTAATTATGTGTAATTGTGACCAATTTATTCATTGGTGGAACCCTGACTCTTAAGATTAAGCCAGCCTCAAACCAAAAATAAGTTAACATCTTGCATATGTGTAAAAATATCTTATCCAAGTATTGTTCCAGCACTTAGATGCTGGCAGCATTCCAGTACCTTGTGAAAGTGATCATTCATTATGTGCAAGCCTCAGTCCTGTGTGTCAGCAGACTATTCAACCATAGAGAGTATCATAGCAGGCTTCATTTTATCGTCCTCCCTTGTCCAAGAATACTGAAGGCATTTGCCAAAACTGCTGCTCAGTTATAAAAATATGCTGAGGAGCAAAGCTGTCCAACCTATCTAGCTCTTCATTCGATAGAAAACTCTCGGTTCGCTCTCCTCCCCCTTTTTCCTGAACAGTGTCTATGAGTATCACAGAGGTTGGAGATAAAGTACTGGAAAAACTCAGCAGTTCTGGCAGCATCTGCAGAAAGAGAAGCAGAGTTGATGTTCTGATTTCAATATTACTTCTTTGGAACTGAAGAGTCATATTGAACTCAAAACATTAAGTTTGTCTCTCTATCTCTGGGTTTATTTTTACTTTGGACCTCCAGCGTCCTTGGTATTTTTGCTTTTATTTCAGAGGTGAGCACAGACCAAAAATCAAGCTGGTGCTCTCATGACAATAGTTTTATATCACCATGCAGTGCCCTTATATCAGTATATAATGCATTTGTCCCCTAATTGCCATGTAACTAAATTGTGCTTTTAAAGAAAGCAGCATTACAATGTTTTAGAACACTTTATGGTCTTTCTGAGCTAAATGTATATTTTTTCAAACAAAATCCAAATGCTTTGCCATGCAAAGAGAGAAAGAAAATGATGAGAGTACTTGGAGGTGTTTAAGTCCCAGAATCAGTGGTAAAGTATCAGAGTTCTGGTTAAGTTAGCACAAGTGACTCATGTTGCAGTCAATAAGGGAGGCCACAATTTCTGATTTTTATTTTTCTTGATTTTAGGAAGTGTAAGAGGAGTTGCTCATCCCTGAGATTTGCCCATCCCCAAGATTACAGATTGTCATCCTAATAATCATTGGTTTAGCTTCCATTTAAGTTCCTCCTTTTAAGAGATCAAGTGACATTCCACTCACTATAAATAGAGCCATTGCAAATTTGATTCTTGCTTTCCGTAATCTTATGGGTTCAGTGACATAGATTATTCCTGTAAATAATACAGTCCTATTGACCTATAAAATAGTATGGAATGTAGAATTGTGTTCCTCTTGTCATAAGAATTAATTAAGTAAACTCATCTCTCCAAGTGCACTGCACCAGTTTTTCCACTGGCTAAATGCATGAACACTTGATAAGTCGCACTCTGATGAGTTTATTTAGCAGAATGCATGTGACTGAATAAAGGTTGTAATTTCAGACCCTTTAATATTTCTCCTAGAAGGCTATCTATAATGACCCCAGTCATAAAAGTATCCCATAATGTTCTGAAATTTGGGCAGAATATTTGTCTTTGTTTTATTACCTTTGTATCAGTCATAGCTGGGGAAAGCCCATCTATATTTTAATTCCCAGATTGGGCAAAGATCCATCTTGCCTATCAAGCCTGTCCCATACAGTCACGAAACCTGACCCCCTTACTCTTAGTCACGTCGTTTCCTCGGAGAGGCGAACAACAAGATTAAGATCAAAGATCATTTTGAGATTTTTAAAAAGTGAAATTGAAAATTTCTGAGCCACCCCCATAGACGATCAAAACTGGTTTCATTCAGATTTATTACCAGCAAGTTTATTAATTTTATTATTTTTCATATTCTGCATGATGACATATTTCATAATTTGTGAATACTGCCCTGTGATCCCAAAGTTGGAAAGAAAACAAATTCTTAATCTGGAAGTTTTTTTTGGTCAAGAAAATTTAAACTGCTGCTTTTAGCTACATTTACTTATTTCATTGTTTCAGGTAAGTTTGCATATTATTCTAAATAATTAAAAGCTTCAGACTTCATCTTTGAAGCTACTTTTTATGTCTCATCACATGAGCTATTTTTTAAAAAATAGGAATAGTCTTCTCTAACTTAATTTGTTGCATGATGTCCATAGACTGGGTTTTTTAATAAAACAAGAATCGATTTCAGCAGAAGTAAAATCTGTTTGATTTAGCAAGACTTTGTTTTATTTAAAGTTATTGCTTGATATTTTCCCACTGAGTCGAAGGAATTATAATGATAATTTTGCACAGATCTCAAATTAGAAAGTTAGCGGTGAATTCCTAAAGAACAAGAGAATTGCAACCGCTTAAAATGTAACCAAAAGCATTACAAACAGGACCATGCCGACTAACATGGATTGAAAACTACCAGTTTCTCTTTGACGAGCCATCTTGTGTTTTTTCTTAATGAGTTTCTATTTAATGTTTATAAACACTCTATTTTTTCCTGTTTTGCAATGCTGTGCAAAAATCCTTTCACTCAAACTGTTACTTCAAAGCACTTTTTGAAAAATAAGTCAAAGCTGTGCAAAAAATTAAGTAGAGCATTTCCTGCTGCACCTCTCAATAAAATAACACACACATCTTGCATCCGTGTGTTTCCCTCCCTTATCTTACAAAGGGTAAAGTTTGAAGACACTTTTTGGAAATTGTTGCCTTGGAGCGAAGGCAGGGCTCAAACCATCAACACCGAGTGCTCGGTAGAACATTGATAAAATAGCAACTATACATAAGCCCCAGGGTGGTGTCTTTGGGAATATGCCTAGTAAGTTACAGATGGAAGGCTGTGTGTCCCCCATCTGGCTAGTAACGCTATGAACTTGCTAAAGGTGACCCCAGCTTTGCTGTTAATTTTCTATAAGCAAAATAGATCTTCAACAATTTGTACCAGCTTTTATCTTTGGAACGCTCTTCCCCAGAGAGAAATTGAGGAAGGGTCATTGAATATTTTTAAGGCAGAGATAGATAGATTCTTGACTAGCAAGGGAGTTACTGATTATCAGAGGTAGGTGGGGATGGGAGCTGAGACCACAGTTACATCAATCCTGATTGTATTGAATGGTGGAGCAGCCTCAATGGGCCAAATGTCCTACTGCTGCTCCTAGTTCACATGTTCTACAAAATATTTTTTAAATCACTTTTGTGCTGATATACAAGTTGCATCAAGGAAATCACATTTTGGTAAACTTGCAGTTTGCAAATCTCAAAAAGGTTCTAAATCTTGGAACACAAAGCAAGACAACATTTCAGCATGTAAATATTTTGAACACTCTTGAGAACTAGCACTATTGGAAATATTTTCCATTGTTCTCCAGATGTTCTCCAATATGATTCCTTAATATCACCACCAGGATAGTTTCTTAGCTTTGAAAAACAGAACCATAAATGCCTTTATTGAAATTCCAAAAATTGAATCTAATAAACCAAAATATTTAAGGATTAATTTCCACAGGAAGGGTTTCTCTTTTTCAAATCTGAAATCGGGGAGGGGGATTGGAGAGAGTTTATGGGAGAAGAAAATGGCTGGGTTGAGGTGGAGGGGCGCTGTATATGGTGTTGTGTAGAGGCGTGGGGGTGGGAGCAGGATAGAAGAAGCCTTGGAACCCAGCTAGGGTGGGGGGTGGGGTTCAGAAACTTGGGGGAGGTGGGGAGAGGCAATGTAAAGTAATTTCAACTGTTGTGAGAGACCACTTTGTTCTAATAACTCTACGGGCCTGAATTTGTTCCACAACATGAAGGCCAGTGTGGACATTCTGAGGCTCATGCAAGTTTCTAAACTGGTTGAAGCCCTATCCACATGTCAGACAGCAGAAGGAAGGGCTTTTCACCCATGTGGATGAACTGGTGAATGATGGATGACCTTGCCACATGTCCAAGACCAAAAGGGTTGATTGCCATGCTGCAATGACTTGTAGCCTTGATCTTGGTCCCTTTTTTAAAAAAAAGGCATAAAACTCTAGAGTAACATCCATTCATACGTGTATAAAATCTTTTACTTGTCAAAATTACAGAATCCTAGATAAGATGACCTTCATAAAGTTGCCTCATGCTGAATCAAATTATACATTATAGAGACTTTAGATTATTCTACATCAGATTGGATAAAATTACACATTCCAGACAAACTATTGGCTGTGTCTCATCATCCAAAGGAACCAATCAGAAATCTGGTTCAACCTCCTTGCGTTGCACATAAATGTATCTTAAACTTTAGTCGTGTTTGCTTGTTCCAGTCATTCAGCTGAATATTTAACAATCCCTTGCCACTATTTGAAGAAAAGCGAGGAATTTTCCTGAAGTCCTCTTGCTTTCTGTCCAAGCTTGTAAAAGTTTCTACCTCCACAGCCAAGTTTCATGCTTTGGAACATGTTTTACAGCGTACTGTTTAGTAATCAGACATTTTCAGAATAATTCCAATTATCTGAAACTCCAAATGCACTCTAAGTTCAACTCCATGCTCTTTTCATTATAGTTAACTGGAGGATCAAAAAGCTTTAGTTGCTCAGCTGCTGCTTCTCCAAAGGAATGTCTGACAAATGAGATCAAAAAATGTTTTCACTGGATTTTAAATATTAAGCTGCTGTCAAAATATAACAAAAACAATTATTTCCATTCATTTCTTTTTTATTTTTATATTCTCTTCAAAGAGTTCTATGGTGTATGTTATTATCAGTGAATAATAAAAATTATATTGTGATCTGTTCAATGTGAATATTGTAGTTTCAGTAAATGTATAGATTTGACCCTGTCTTGATCCCTACTTTTTTTTCACTCAAACAACACATGTAGTCGGTTAACTCAGTTGGCTGAATAACTGACATGACTTGTGATGCGGAGCGATGCCAGCAACGTGAGTTCAATTCCCGTAACGGCTGAGGTTATTCATGAAGGCCCGCCTTCTCAACCTTGCCCCTTGCCTAACCTGTGGTGACCCTCATGTTAAATCAACACCACTCAGCTCTTCCCCTCAAAGGGGAGAGCAGCCTATAGTCATCTGGGACTGGCGATTTTAATGTTGAGTTCCTGCTGAAAATTTCTGAGGGAAGGATTTTTTTGAAGTTTAAAACTGATTTAGTCATTTTCATTTGACAATTGAAAGGCTTCCAATCTGTGATTTAGGACCATAACGTACACTGTGGGCGGGACTTTCTGGTCACGCCCGCCTGAGGTCAATAGACCTTTTCAGTGGTCTGTCAAATTGTCCATCCTGCCCATGGTGCTTCCTGCAGTGGGTGGCAGCAGAAAATTTACCCCCGTGTTACCCAGGAATTATTCATATTATCTTGGTATCCTATTTATAATTTGTGTTCTCACTGACTTTACCTAGCAGCATTACTTTGTGGGAATAATTTCATTTAAGTCTAAACATGAATAATGTAACAGTATACTTCTGCGCGATCCTTTTTAATTCATCAACACAAATTACTTCCATTCTTTTCATTACGTGTTGCAGATTGCAATCCCCAGTACTTCATCCTAGCTTCATAAATTTTCTAGGTACAAATAAAGTTTTTACTTGATATCCTTCAAAAAACTTAACTCGGTGTTTGTCATAGTTTTTGTGGATACAATGTTAAATTCTCTCTCAGTATATCAAAACTGCAATAATACCAACAACTTGAATTTGATTTGATTTATTATTGTCACGTATTAGTATACAGTGAAAAGTATTGTTTCTTGCATGCTATACAGACAAAACATACCATACATAGGGAAGGAAAGAAGAGAATGCAGAATGTAGTGTTACAGTCATAGCTAGGGTGTGGAGAAAGATCAACTTAATGCGAGGTAGGTTCATTCAAAAGTCTGACAGCAGGGAAGAAGTTGTTCTTGAGTCAGTTAGTACGTGTCCTCAGACTTTTGTGTCTTTTTCCCGACGGAAGAAGGTGAAAGAGCGTATGCCCCGGGTGCGTTGGGCCCTTAATCATGCTGGCTGCTTTTCCGAGGCAATGGGAAGTGTAGACCTTGTCAGTGGGTGGGAGGCTGGTTTGAGTGATGGACTGGGCTTTGTTCACGACCATTTATAGTTTCTTGCAGTCTTGTACAGAGCAGGAGCCATACCAAGCTGTTATACAACCATAAAGGATATTTTCTATGGTGCCTCTGTAAAGGTTGGTGAGAGTCACAGTAGACATGCCAAATTTCCTTCGTCTTCTGAGAAAGTCGAGGCAGCAATGAAGTATCACATATACTTCACTATAATCCTGGTGGCCATGCTGTTGCATTGTTGATTCTTTTGGCAGGATTTACTGGTGAATGATTCATTTGTTACATATTTTGTATTTGTTTCCCCCTCATTTTTAAAAAAGATGCAACGTGTGCAGATATTCAGATTCAGATTTAACCATTATATGGTATGCCTAAGCAGCGAGAGCATGCATTAGGATGTGGCTAAACTCCAACACAATTCCTGCAAATCTTGTGCTCTCAGCAGGATTGAAAGTTGTTGGCATCTGTGCTTGTTGCAGTCACCTCTGTTACATTACCTCGTACACGAAAAGTGAAGTTTTAACAAATATATTGTAAAACTGTTGTGCTGTTGCTAGTTTTCTAGTTGTATAAATTACTTGTCTTCTCTCTGTCTTCCAGTTGTCAGCAGAGTCCTGGAGGTGACTGACTTGCCAGAGGGAATTAGTCGTACAGAAGCTGATAAACTTTTAAGTGAACTCTTTAAAGCTGGTGCCAAGATTCGGTGGCTGCGAGACACTCAGCCACATTGTGGTGGTGGTAGTGGCGATAGTAACGCAAACACAGAACACTCAAAACCTTCCAGTGACTTGGCGTCCATGTACACAATCATAGCGATATTTCCTTCAAAACCAGCTGCTCAGAATGCATTGTTGAAACAAAATAACTCCAGCAAATTCAAACTGAGAACAAGCAAGAAGCACTACGATTTTCACATTATGGAACGGGCTAGTTCTCAGTAGTAAATGCTGCACTGGACTTGCAGTCTCTTCCACTGTTTTTCCCTCCTCGATTGGGCTTGTATAATGGTTTCTGTTGACATATAGACTCCTGGAACGTTGGTGTTTTATGATCTAACAATTGAAGAAAACCAGTGATCCAGCAAAAAAGGCGATGAGTTTCCTAATTTATGTTCACCGTTGTCACAGCAAAGTATCTGAGCATATCACAAAGCAGCGTCTTTATATGGAGAATGCTGTAGAACCACAGTACAAATTTTATAGCCTTTTTGTTTTATATTTGTGAATCTTGTATCCAATCCAGAGCTCCATTGTACAGCAACTCTCATGTCGATGCCATCAGCCAATAATTACTCGCCTTAACAGGTTTTTACCCAGCACAACCAGCAAAAATACGAATTTGCTTGAAAAAAAAATCAAATAAACTAATTTGGAGAAGCCCAAAGTAGTGGGAAAGAAGTGTTTCATTATCTTTCTTGGCTGGTCACTAGTGATCTACAAAGAAGAATGTGTGAAAATAATGCCTTTAGATGCAGCCTGAAGATTTTGCAGTTTTGACACTTTGGATACAATGAGTTTGAAAATTAGTCCGCAATCCCTATTCTAGGTCAACTTCAGACTCAATAATTGGGCTCATAAATTTATTTGTGTGGACATTTTTTTTGTTGTTTTGAAGCCCCAAATTGCAATGTTTTTGTGTTACTTCTTAAATGCTGGACATTTGTTAGAAAGTTTGTGTTTTAAGTTCACCCAATATTAGGATCACTGGACATCAATATAATTGTTACATTATTGACATACAAACCTATCATTTCTTTTTGGTTGTGTGTAAATCCTGCCAGGCTGTACAATGTGTGCTGATGCAAGTTTTTTTCCCCCCTTTTTCAGTTCAAGGAAAAAAAAATAAATGTTTACAAATATATAAAAATACTCTTTGTACCTTATTTGGGTCATGCACACTTAATTATCTTTTTTGGGTGCTGACCGGTGACCTCAACTACTTGGCTGCTAAGTGACTCAAATATCTGTAGGTTCAGTATTTCAATTAAGTTGCCAACTTTGCTTACTGAACTGAAATTTGTAAATATAATTTATCCTTTTGCTTTAAGTTATATAAAAGTACTTGTTCGGAAGGGACCATTTTTTTTTCTATTTTAGAGTACATTGAAAAGCTGGCAATCTGGCCTGATCTCAGAATATTAGCAACTTTGCATATGGTGTGGTTTCAGTGCCACTTTCAACACAATGCACTTAATTCTTATCTGTTAACACTGTTGGTTGGCGAGGATAGATGTGATAAGGAATAGGTACTTGTGTGCAAACACTTAAGGATTATAAACTTGCTAGCAGAGATCATGGGACAAATAATTGCACTGTGGTGTTATCAACATTCTAACAAACCCAAACTCCCATTTAGTGAAACTCTGCTCCAAAGGATAGCATTGTTGAATCAGTTTTTGCTGATTTGTATGCTAAGTTTAGGACAAATTATAATTCATGCAGAATGAAGATTGGGAGACCATGTGAGGACACCATTGGAAAAGTCAAGTTTTGAGGGGATTACATCTTGAATGTGGGTTTCATCAGCAAAACGATGGTTTGGGATGGTGAGATAAAGGTGGAGGCAGGCTCTGTGGCAGAGATGAAAGCTTAGCCTTTTGCGGTAAGATTTGGAGTTTGAAGTTCAGTTTGGGATTAATCGGATCACTAGAACTGCATAAATTCAGTAGGGAGGGATAGAATTGAGGGTATGATTTGAAGGGTTTGATTGGAGTTAAATGAGGTGACTTGTAGTCTAGAAGTGAAGGACGAAGGTTGGAACTGTTGTATCCTGAGGCAACCATGTAGGACATAAGGAGATGCTATGCCAGCTGTGTTGGGATAAAACTGAGTTGAATTAAGTGTAGCATGTGCCACAGATGACAGGAGAAAGACTGGAAGAGAATGACAATTTGACTACATTGAACACAGTTGCTTGAGGAAGACCAGTGATAACGCACCATTGTTCCATTCATTCACTATACGGCTATCTTGCCATGAGCAGTGTGTTCACTATACCTTTGGTGCAGTCATTTACCAACATGTTGAAGATTTTAAACTATTCAACAAAATAATTAAAATTAAAAATATAAGGCAAGGATAGAAAAGTTCAACAGTGTCAGTTGAATGCCCTGCTAATGTGTTTTTTTAAAATTTGTTTTAAATCTGCCTTACAGAACGCGCTTTGCTTCTGGATTAAGATTTTCATGCATCAACTATGAAGTCACTGGCTACTTGCATGCACCATGACACTTGACGTCAAAATTTGCTCTGTAAATTTAGAGAGTAAATTTTGCTAAGCGGTATACATTGTAAAAGAAACACAGATGATTTTATAATTTTATCTCAGGGTTTTGTTGATATTAGATTAGGCTTTGCTCTTGAATTTATATAATTTTATGAATCCTTTACTGCAGTCACTGCCTATTAATCATTCACTGCTCACAAACTGTTGATATGTTGGTCACGGATAAGGTGACTGTGCTTCGCTTTCAGCATGGGTATCATGGTTTGCCCTTCTCTGCAGAATAAATGTGGCATACACATTGAATTATAATTTAAAGGGGAGTTCAAACCATTAATGAACAATGTCAGTAGCTCATTAATAGAATTCTCTGCTGGTATTCAGAACAAAGAGCAGTATTTTAAGAGAAGCTAGCTTTTAGCACTGGATTGTTTTATTACCTTTCAAATACTTTAATAAAGAATTCAATGGAAAAAATTGCAAGGGTTTCCCTTGTAAAAAGATTTGTCATGTTTTTCATGTTTTGACTGTGAACTGTGAAATGGGAAAATATCAGCAATGCACAGCATGCTACTCAGTTCCTGAAAGACAAAGGTCATTTGGCCATATTCTTTCTTGACTTGTTATCGTAAGGCTAGAGAAGTCCCCTATATAAACTACAAGAACAAATCTGATAATGTCCAAGAAAGTGCAATGGGAGAACGTTTACCAAGTATAACTGAAGGAGAAAATCTTACAGAAAACCATATTTTACATCGTCAAACATATTTACATATTGGACTAATTGGCACCACTCATAACGGGCCAACAATGCAGAGGGGCACCCCCGGATGGATATTCGATCGGGTCCCCCCCTGCACAGCTGAGAGACTCACGAATTTCAGAAACTGCGGGAGATCCCTAATCTGCCTAGCAACAGCCTGTAGCTGCATTTTAAACTGGTCAAGGACGATCAAGATCCCTATGAAACGAGACACAGAGTGGGTTATCAAAACCAAGCTATCACTGAAACATTACTAATTCGGCCAAGGCAGACATAAAAATCTGATAAACCAAGATATAAGAATAAAAGGTTAGAATGAAGTACTCCAGACATCCAACAAGACAGGATAACATTAACACTCAATCTCACAAGCAGGAAACACAGACACGGGACAATAGGATCAAATTCAAATAAGGGGACACATAAAGATGATAATGGGAAACGCATTTAGACACCGGGGCAGGACCAAGTAATCCCATTAACACGAACACACACCATACAAATGCAAATTGACAAGCCTCCCAGAGAACTTCCTGACCTGACAGACCACTTTATACATATTGTAAAAAGATGCATAATCAAATGTTCCCGCTCAAATTTGGAGCCCTATAAAGATCCAGGGCTGATGTAATCCAATTGAGATCAACGTGGCCAAGCCACTGTTTCTGAGCTGGCTACGGGGGTCTCCCTAGGATCCTAGTAAATTGTACAATAAAGACACGCTTTGAACCTTGATTTGCGACTCGGCTTCTATTCTGTGCTGGTCAGGGATTTTTCCCTACAACAAAATGGCGTAGTCACGGCAGGATTTGATATCTGACTTCTGACTGATGGCCACAGTTTGAAAGTCGGGATCAAATTTAAACGAATCTGATACAAATCCAGAGCAGTCAGAGGCGAGTGCAGGTCTCCGTTCAAAGTGAGGTACCTTTAAGGGTTAGGGTTTGTCTGTTTTGAGTATTGTTGTCTTGTAGAACTGTATAATCTTGCCTAAGTTTTAAATTGAAACAGAAGTCCGCACTAAAGAGGTACAGGTCAGAACAACCGCGTGGAAGAAGGTAAGTAACTGTTAACTTTAATAGGAGTAAAGGACCAAAGGTAAAGATAACAGGTTTTGGGCTATTTGATAACAAAGAATTAAGACTAATATAAAGATAAGTACCGCATGCAGAACTAATTGGTGTAACTAACCCAGGATTGTAAATGAAACCGCTGTCTGTGCCAAGGCAATAGGACAAGGGAGTGCTTGACTCAAGGTGCCCTACCCTAAACTGGACGTTAAGAGGAGAAATCTCCCACGCTAAGGTTGGGTTTTGAAGCGGGCGCTAAGAGGGACAGGCACTCAGGGTGCAAGGCACGGACAGTGTAAATCGGGTAACAACACTGACTCTGAAGGGACGAACAACCTCAGAGTCGATACAGTTACTAACTATAACAGGGGCTTTGATAACAGAGTACAGGTGTGTAAGTGTTGAGGAAAAGTGGACCCGATCCATCCTGACCAAGAGACACGACGACGGAGGATCCATTAGGGACCCGGGCGGAGTTTGATAACCTTGTTCGTCTGTAGGGAACACCACAGCCCATAGCAGGATACCCGGTTTTGGGGGGTAACGGATCAACCCTGCTAGTGGGGGTGGTGGCCGAGCGGGAGGCGTTGTACTTAGAGGGGCTGGGAACAGGGGCGGACAAACCCACTAAACAACCAGCACACATCCCAATAAGACAACACAAAATAGTCCAAGCGTGAGGTGTCAGGAATAGTTGGGGGAGCCCAGGGGAAAGAGACCCACTGGAACCTCACTACGAGAACCTACAGCAATACAGACGGTGCTGGGGCAGTATCAGTGACAGGAGATAAGGGAGAGAGTTGAGGCACTTTTACTGTAGCAGCCAGCATACGGGGGTTGCAGGACTGCTAGACAGAAAAATGGCAGACCACGTTGTTAAGGGAGAAACTGCAGTAGCTCTCATTTTGAAGTATCTGTTAGCCAGAGAAGCGATTGTTGCAAAGATGAAACGGAATGGGTGGAACGCATCACAAACTTTAGAAGATCAAAGAAAGTGGGTAGACGGAGTTAAACGGGACAAAACAAAAGTAATGGGAGTAATATTAGTGACCCAGTTAGCTGGACTAATTGAGGAAGTAAATGCCTCTATGGAGGAGAGACACAAAGAGACAGAGCAAATTAAAGTATTACAGGAGAGAGTGAGGGAATTAGAATACAGAAACCACACTGCGGAGATAACGCAGAGATCAGAGGAAACGGACCCTCGGCGCCCATACGAGTCAGTGCAGAAACATACAGCCACTCCAGCATCAAAAGAAAACATAGACAATTATAATCTAGCGCCAGTCACGAGAGGAGGGACGTTAGCACAACCAAAGGCAACCTATAAGCCTTTTACGCCAGGGGAAAGGCAGCAGATGGATAGGAGAGATCTTAGTTTTTGTATTTCAGTGTGTTTGTGAGATCTGGTAGCTTGTCGAATGTAGGTGGTTGTTGTAGTAATTAGATTGAGAGCAGGGAGCTCTTTGTTCCTGTGGAATGTTTGCTACAGGCAGTAGGTGCAGTACATTGCACCTTGGTTTAGCCTCAGGGGGGCTGGGAGAGTGTTAAAACTGTAAAGATTCAAGTGATAGGATTTCTTGAATTTACTTCTGCTTTGAGTCAATTACAGTTTGGAAGAAAGAAGAATAAAAGCGATTGTCTTAATCAATGTTCAGTATTCTCTTTGAATGTTTTACACTCATCCCAGTCTGAAATGATAAGTTTGAATGAAAAAGGATGTACTGTGGAATGACTTTTGGAAGCTTCCATGTGTGTGTCTGTGTGTGTTTAAACAAAGTGGTTGCGTGGATGCTTTGTTGTTGTTTGTTTTAATGTTAAGAAAGGATTTAAACCTTGGAAGGAAGCATGTGCTCTTTCCTTTGTCTTGAAGTAGAAATTATAAGAGTTAGTTGAGGAGTTAAGAGAAGAAAATAAGTTATTTTGTGGAAAGGTAGAAAAGCAGGAACAAAAGACTGAGGTCTATGAATCAGTTTAAAGTGTATCAAGTCAGTGAAATACAGTATTAATCGCAGAATATCGCGATTTGCGAACGTCAGATAGTTTAGTATTCTGAACTAGTTAAAATTATGTACTGCCGTCGGAATTTCATGAGCCATCAAGGTTCAAGGTTTGCCAAATATAAAAGCACTGCAAAGCTTAAAACCTAGCCAGTTAAGAAACCAAAATGTTCCTAATCAAATAACTGGTATGTATTGTACCTGCTTTGATTTTGATTCGGCGCCTGTTACTTTTCCTAGAGTGCGGGGGTTTCGATCTGGAGCTCAGTTTAAAAAAAGAAACGGCTTAAATTAAAAGGGTTTGGATATCACGGGTACGATGTGTAAAGTGGTATGATACAACTGCCGCTTGATTATTTTTATTATACAGTATAGCACTGCCATATAGACACAAGAATAACATCAAATCCTGAAAAGCCTTAACCAACTTTGTATGATGTATTCATATACTATATTGAATATTGATAAAGACATAATTATTTTGTGAAGTACTGTGGTGCGGCACTTGCACGCAAACAAATGATCAAATTAGAGATGGTGTAAGAGTACATCATATAAAGATCGGAGCTGTATGGCATGTGATTTTAATGGGGAAAGCGATGTCTTTTGATAAGATTACAGACAAATGAATGGATGTCCAATTGCAGCCAAAAAAGGCCAGTACAAAGTGTTATTTAATTCACACTAAGCTTGCTATGGATGGGGGATGCCAATTCCAAGTTGATTCGGACCAGGGAACACATTTCACAGGAAAGGTTCTGAAAAACATTTGCCAACTATTAGGAATAAAACAAAATTTCACATCCCCTATCACCCACAAAGTTCCGGGATGGTGGAGAGGATGAATCGGACTCTAAAAATAACAATGGCAAAAGCAATGCAATCCTCAGGTAGAAATTGGACAGAAGTCCTACCTGCAGTTCTGATGAGGCTTAGGGCGACCACAAATCGAACTACCGGCTTGACTCCATACGAGCTGATGACCGGGCGAGCAATGCACTTACCCGAAAACATTATTACAGGCTGGACAGATGTGGGTCCGATAAAAGATAGGATCCGACAATACATCCGAGACCTTAGCACCCAATTGAAGGGGATGCGCCGGTCCGTAATTTCTAATCAGGCACAGGTCGACGCAGAGGGGGACTCAGAAATATTACCAGAAGTCCCAAAGGCCGGGAGCCGGGTATTAACAAAAGTGCTTCCTGCAAAACCAGGATTTGCCCCAAGATGGCACGGACCTTACGAGGTCATTATTAGCGGAGATACCTGTGCCTGTATAGATATAAGGGGACAAGGGGTCTGGAAACACTGGACCCAATTGAAACTATATGAGGACAAATGAACTAAAAAATACCGTTTTGCTCATTCAACTTCCACAGGAACCAGGACCAGATCTACTATCAAGACGTCGGAACCAACTACTTTTAATTTAATTGCCTGTTTATTTTCTGTATATACTGTAATTGTAAAATACTGTTGAAGAGAAAAAAAAAAAGAGCGATATGGGAACAGGGACATATCTGATAATAACCCTGACCATTGTAAATACACTCCAACATATGGGGGTTAGGGGAGCAGAACCACCAATCATGGAAGGAAACCTATTCCTGAAAACACACATCCAGATCTATGGGAATAGGACCGCTTGTTACCCCTCAGCGCGATCAGTAAACTCCCTATTCATCGCAACACCAGGGTGGCTCCCACAAGAGTTATTCACTATTGACACATCGGGGGCACCCTGCAAAGAACATATTGGGTACTTTAAGCAAGGGATACAAGGAAGGTGTGTAGAGCTCACTGAGCCGGGAATTCTAAGGGGGACGGGACCCCAACCGGAGGAGACACTTGGGAACTACCCACAATGTTTTAAGGAAGAGGGATGGGGGTGCGTGCATGCCTTTGTCCCTAAAAATGATTCGTGCGCTGAGGCACATTGTGCTCTCCAGGAGTGCCGGGTCCGGGAAGGACACTTCACCTGTGACTGCAAGCAACAGAAATGCATTGCAGTCACCGCGGGTAGGCAGCTTATGTGTGGCAAGTGCAACAGCACCCACGTCAGCTCAGCCTCAGGGACATATCCATTTGATTCTCACCAAGAGGTACAATCAAGTGGACAGTCCAGGGGGAGGGAAGGTTCCACAAGATGGGGCCATGCGGTCAAACGACCCCGGGGTAATGCATGTTATCGGGTTAAAGACGGGTACGTGTTTTTATTTAAAAATGTATATATGACGGCCACAGACAGGCCTCCAAGGTTCTTTTCCGTAGGGACAATCAGACCTCTCACGGTTCCATGCCCAAGTGAGGGGCATGTCCAGAAACGCATAGTGACCAGGGCCATCAGCGCAGAATTTTGCTCCGACTGGCAGGCCCCTGTCACACTAGGGTCTTCTTTAGGATATGGATTTCTGGGGACACTATCCCTGGGAGGCGCCGCAGGGGTGATCAGTGCCAGTAATAGGAACTTCTTCATATGTGGACTGACCATTTTAGGAAACAACACCCTACAAGCATTAGGCGCAATTGACCAAGAACTCGCAGAACTCAGACTATACACACAACAAACAAGATATGCGGTGGACTATCAGCTAGCCAGACAAGGGGGGGTATGCACCATCATCAAGGACAAATGCATCACATACGTACACGACGAGACACTAAACATAACAGCAGCCATGTCCGGGATACAAAAGCAATTGGATAACTTTAAACAGGGGTTAACAGGGACTGATGGGTGGTTAGGATGGCTGTTTAACACCGTTTGGGGAGCATATATTATGAAGGGATTAATCCTAGTAGTAGCCATCCTGTTCACAGTCTGCCTTGGCCTAACCTGTATTAAAGTGATATGTGCAAATATTACATCAAGAATGCTACCCACTGCCAGTATCCAGATGCAAGAACTTAACAACGATACAGAAGAAGAGGAGCAACGACAAGGACAACAGCTGTACAAATCACTGTTCCTCTGAAGGTCGTCCATGGGGGGTCAGCCATGAATGGCACCCCCTGGACGAGAGGAGGGACTGAAGGAGAAAATCTTACAGAAAACCATATTTTACATCGTCAAACATATTTACATATTGGACTAATTGGCACCACTCATAACGGGCCAACAATGCAGAGGGGCACCCCCGGATGGATATTCGATCGGGTCCCCCCCTGCACAGCTGAGAGACTCACGAATTTCAGAAACTGCGGGAGATCCCTAATCTGCCTAGCAACAGCCTGTAGCTGCATTTTAAACTGGTCAAGGACGATCAAGATCCCTATGAAACGAGACACAGAGTGGGTTATCAAAACCAAGCTATCACTGAAACATTACTAATTCGGCCAAGGCAGACATAAAAATCTGATAAACCAAGATATAAGAATAAAAGGTTAGAATGAAGTACTCCAGACATCCAACAAGACAGGATAACATTAACACTCAATCTCACAAGCAGGAAACACAGACACGGGACAATAGGATCAAATTCAAATAAGGGGACACATAAAGATGATAATGGGAAACGCATTTAGACACCGGGGCAGGACCAAGTAATCCCATTAACACGAACACACACCATACAAATGCAAATTGACAAGCCTCCCAGAGAACTTCCTGACCTGACAGACCACTTTATACATATTGTAAAAAGATGCATAATCAAATGTTCCCGCTCAAATTTGGAGCCCTATAAAGATCCAGGGCTGATGTAATCCAATTGAGATCAACGTGGCCAAGCCACTGTTTCTGAGCTGGCTACGGGGGTCTCCCTAGGATCCTAGTAAATTGTACAATAAAGACACGCTTTGAACCTTGATTTGCGACTCGGCTTCTATTCTGTGCTGGTCAGGGATTTTTCCCTACAACATAACCAAGAATCAAGTCTTAATTAGCTGTCCTTTTATTTGAAGTGATGACAAATTGTTACAAAAATCACCTCAGACTGAAGTTCAATTTTCTGACATTTAAATGAGCAGATTTAGAATGGCAAGAGTAAAGTACACTTGGCTCAAAATTGGAAGAGAATGGAACATAGCAATGTATATGGGTACATGGCCATTGAAATAAGTTCAATCTGGTAACATTAATTTTGTCCACTAAAACATTAGATGGAGAATAATATAGCTGTTTTGTGTGTTTCACCATCTGTTGTGTGTTATTTGGGCCTATGTAAGAAGTCAATCTCTATGTAAGGAGTATTTTTTAACTATATAGTTGAGAGCTTTTTGCAAACTTGTGCATTTTTGTTGATTTGTTTGTGGGATTGCATTGCTCTACCTGCAGCATGTTGCTTCCGCTGCTTAGTCATAGATCACCTGGTCCAGGTGAGGCACATCGAAGATAGTTGAGAGAAGGTAGGATGGATGCAAGTTATGCATTGACCGTAATCTTTACTCCTCCTTGATTATTGAAGATTTGCCAGAAGAATGAAGGATTGCAAATGCATTTTTTAAATAAAGGAGGATAAAGCACTAGGCAGTTTAGCATTAGTGCTGCGGTAACTACCAGAGACCATTATCATAATTCATTCTCACCTGGAGAAACATAGGTTAATAAGGAGCAGCCAGCACAGACTTGTTAAAAGCAAATCGTTATTTGACAGTAATATAGAGAACTGATAATGCTAATGTATCCTGTATGTACACTTGGAAAAAAATAATTTTGACGGGAGGTCGAAGGAAATTACTTTCTCGGGCAACTGGGCTGGTAACTTGTCAGAGATTTAAAATCAGTGATAAAATAACAAGTGAAAATGAGACGGAATATCTTTATGCATTGGATTGCCCATGTCTGGAACACAACTGGGAGGGATGTTGGGACTGTTATAGATGGGAAATTTCAAAAGACAATTTAACGTGTATTTGAAAGGGGCAATTTTTTTCAGGGTTATGGGGAAAAGCCTGGGGTGTGGATCTTAATTAGATAGTTATTTCAAGAGCCAGCACAGGTTGATGGTCTCCTTCTGTGCTTTAAGATTCTATGATTCAGCGTATATGTGGTTCTGTGTTAAAGCTTCCCCAAGTGGACAGCTCATTTCCAGGTACATCTACTCTTTTTTGTTTATTTTTTTTGCAGATGGAATAAAATTTTGGTAAGTGTGAAATCATTCACTTTTGCAGAAATAATGAAAAAAACTTTTTAAATGGTGAGATACTGGGAGTCATGATGTGGAGATGCCGGCGTTGGACTGGGGTAAACACAGTAAGAAGTTTAACAACACCAGGTTAAAGTCCAACAGGTTTATTTGGTAGCAAATACCATCATGGTATTTGCTACCAAATAAACCTGTTGGACTTTAACCTGGTGTTGTGAGACTTCTTACTGAGATACTGGGAGCCATTGGTATTCAGATGGATCTGGGTGCCTTTGTATATAAATCATAAAGTTAACATGCATGTAAAGCAAGCAATTAAGGCAAATTTTAGGTTGACCTTTTATTATAAAAGAATTTGAGTATAAGCATAAATAAATCCTACTATTATGTAAGGACTTGGTATGGTCATACCTGGAGTTTTTGCTTCCTTACCTAAAGGATGTACTTGTCTTACAGGAAATACAACGAATGTTCACCTGACTGGGTTGAGAGTATTGTCCTAAGCAGAGGAATTAGTAGATTAGGCTTGCATTCTCCAGAATTTAGAGGATTGAGAGGTGATTTAATTGTGAAAAATATAGAATTTGGGCTATGGAAACTAGAACACAGCCTCGGCATAAACAATTCGCAATTTAGAACTGAAGTAAGGGATTTCTTCAAAGGTTTGCAAATCTTTGGGATTCTGTAGCCCAGGGAGCTATAAATGCTCAGTTGTTGAGCATATTCAATGGAGATATAGATACATTTCTGGCTATTAGGGCATATGGGGATGCAGTGGGAAAGTGGAGGTAGAAGATCAGCCATGGTCTGAATGAATAGTGAAAGAAGGTTCAAAGGGTCAAAACTCTTGCTTCTATTTCTTGTATTTCCATTCCTTTCTATGTCTTTGAAGGTAGTCGGTCAAGTGAAAAAGACTGTTAAAATGGCTTGGAGGATCTTCTGCTTTCCTAACAGAGGCATAGTTCCATTAACCTCTGCTCTAAGGAGAACAATCTTCTCTCTTCTCTCCACATAACTGAAGTCGTTCATCCATGGTGCCATTCGAATAGATCTCCTCTGTATCTTCGCTAAGCCCTTGGTTATCATTTCAAAAGTGTGCCCGAAATAGCTACAATATTCAAGTTGGACCTAAACCAATCTTTTGCAAAAGTATAGCAAAACTTACTTCCTTTTGAACTCTAGGCCTCTTTTTTTGGCTATCATAAATGAATCTGTTTAATAGGCTTCTCGACTTCAAAGACTGTTGTGTATTCACGCTCAAGTCTCTATTTGTACACCTCCTTTAAACATGTACCATTTCAAAGAATCCCTACAGTGCAGAAGGAGGCCATTCTGCCTGTAGAGCCTGCACCAACAACAATTCCACCCAGGCCCTATCCATGTACCTGCATATATTTGTGCTAATCTCCCTGATGCTAAAGGGCAATTTAGCATAGGCTGTAAAAAAGGATAGGAAGAGTAGGATTCGAGAACTGTGGATAACCAGGGAAATTGAGGGATTGGTCAAAAAGAAGAGAGGCGTACGTTAGGTCCAGACAGCTAAAAACGGAGGGAGCTCTGGAGGAGTACAAAGAAAGTAGGAAAGAACTCAAACGAGGAATTAGAAGGGCAAAAAGGGGTCACGAAATGTCCTTGGCAGACAGGATTAAGGAGAATCCCAAGGCATTTTATTCATATGTTAGGAACAAAAGGGAAAAAATCGGACCTCTCAGGGACAAAAGTGGGGAATTATGCTTAGAGCCCAAAGAAGTAGGGGAGATCCTAAATGAATACTTTGCGTCGGTATTCACAAAGGAGAGGGATGTGTTGACTGGGAGTGTCTCGGAGGAGTGTGTTGAGAAAATCTCCATTACAAGGAAGTGTTAGGTTTTTTAGGGAATATAAAGACTGACAAATCCCCAGGGCCTGATGGAATCTATCCAAGGCTGCTCAGGGAGACGAGAGGTGAAATCACTGGGCCTCTGACGCAAATCTTTGTCTCGTCACTGGACACAGGTGAGGTCATGATGTGGAGATGCCGGCGTTGGACTGGGGTAAACACAGTAAGAAGTTTAACAACACCAGGTTAAAGTCCAACAGGTTTATTTGGTAGCAAAAGCCACACAAGCTTTCGGAGCTCCAAGCCCCTTCTTCAGGTGAGTGGGAATTCTGTTCACAATTCTGTTAAACTTCTTACTGTGTTTACCCCAGTCCAACGCCAGTATCTCCACATCATGACTACCATCGACACCGCAAACTGCCGGCTCCAAGTGGAGTCTTTATATACCCTGTTTGTGAACAGAATTCCCACTCACCTGAAGAAGGGGCTTGGAGCTCCGAAAGCTTGTGTGGCTTTTGCTACCAAATAAACCTGTTGGACTTTAACCTGGTACATAGAACATAGAACAGTACAGCACAGAACAGGCCCTTCGGCCCACGATGTTGTGCCGAGCTGGTGTTGTTAAACTTCTCACAGGTGAGGTCCCAAAGGATTGGAGGATAGCTAATGTGGTCCCGTTATTTAAGAAGGGTAGGAAGGATAACCCGGGAAATTATAGGCCGGTGAGCTTGACGTCCGTGGTGGGGAAGTTGTTGGAGAGGATTCTTAGAGATAGGATGTATGCGCATTTAGAAAGGAATAAACTCATTAACGATAACATGGTTTTGTGAGAGGGAGGTCATGCCTCACTAACCTGGTGGTGTTTTTTGAAGAAGTGACTAGAATGATTGATGAAAGAATGGCCGTGGATGTCGTCTATATGGACTTTAGTAAAGCGTTTGACAAAGTCCCTCATGGTAGGTTGGTGCAAAAGGTTGGGTCTCATGGGATAAAGGGGGAGGTGGCTAGATGGATGGAGAACTGGCTTGGTCACAGAAGACAGAGGGTGGTAGTGAGTCTTTTTCTGGCTGGATGCCTGTGACTAGTGGTGTTCCGCAGGGCTCTGTATTGGGGCCTCTGCTGTTTGTGATTTATATAAACGATCTGGAAGATGGTGTAACTGGGGTGGTCAGTAAGTTTGCGGACAACACGAAAATGGCTGGACTTGCAGATAGTGAGGAACATTGTCAGAGGCTACAGAAGGATATAGATAGGCTGGAAATTTGGGCAAAGAAGTGGCAGATGGAGTTCAATCCAGATAAATGCGAAGTGATGCATTTTGGTAGAACTAACGTAGGGGGGAGCTATACGATGAATGGCAGAACCATAAAGGGTGTAGATACGCAGAGGGACCTGGGTGTGCAAGTCCACAGATCCTTGAAGGTGACGTCACAGGTGGAGAAGGTAGTGAATAAGGCATATGGCATGCTTGCCTTTATAGGACGGGGCATAGAGTATAAAAGTTGGGGTCTGATGTTGCAATTGTATAGAACGTTGGTTTGGCCGCATTTGGAATACTGCGCCCAGTTCTGGTCGCCACACTACCAGAAGGATGTGGAGGCTTTAGAGAGAGTGCAGAGGAGGTTTACCCAGGATGTTGCCTGGTATGGAAGGGCTTAGTTATGAGGAGAGATTGGGTAAACGGGGTTGTTCTCACTGGAAAGACGGAGGATGAGGGGTGACCTAATAGAGGTGCATAAAATTATGAAAGGCATAGATAGGGTGAATGGTGGGAAGCTTTTTCCCAGGTCGGTGGTGACGTTCATGAGGGGTCATAGGTTCAAGGTGAGGGGGGGGAGGTTTAACACGGATATCAGAAGGACGTATTTTACACAGAGGGTGGTGGGGGTCTGGAATGCGCTGCCGGGCAAGGTGGTGGAGGCGGACACACTGGGAACGTTTAAGACTTATCTAGATAGCCACATGAACGGAGTGGGAATGGAGGGATACAAAAGAATTATCTAGTTTGGACCAGGGAGCAGCGCGGGCTTGGAGGGCCGAAGGGCTTGTTCCTCTGCTGTACTGTTCTTTGTAACACATCCTTGGAATGCAGGTTAAGTTGATTGTCCTAAGAGAAGGAAGTAGTAGGTTACTGTCTCAACAAATTTACTTTATACCGTCTCTTGTTCTTCCTACCAAAATGAATCTTAAAATTTCCTCGGTTAAATTTAATCTGTTTTCGAGTCTGCCCATTTCAACCTCCATCTCTTCCTGGGGTTTGATGAACTTCTTCTCAGTGATTGCTACATTTCTGAAATTTGAGTTATCATAGAATCCTACAGTGCAGAAGGAGGCCATTCGGCCATAACCCTGACACTAAGGGGCAATTTAACATGACCAATCCACCTGACCTGCACATCTTTGGACTGTGGGAGGAAACCGGAGCACCTGGAGGAAACCCACGCAGACACAGGGAGAACGTGCAAACTCCACAGTGAGCTGGGAACTGAACCTGGGTTCCTGGTGCTGTGAAGCAGCAATGCTAACCACTGTGCCACCGTACTGCCCCTAGTCATTAGCAAACTAATGTAAATGAAGCAATGGTCCAAAACTTTACCCGTTGGAACATTTCTGGCCAGTACGATATGCCTTATAATACTATCTTGTCCTATTTGAATTATTAGCTCTTATTTTTTTCAAGTTTGAACAAATTTTGGCCCAGAATCTGGGCTGCCCTCTGATTACGGAGCGTATCCCTTTTTTTTGAGTAGGAGACCATGGGCGGAATTTTCCTATCTCTCAACTCCTCCATGGACAGGTCCGTTGACCTCGGGCGGGATTTTCCGGCGAGTTCGGCCGGAAGATCCCGCCCCAGATTTCCACTGGTTTACTCCACACGGATATGACCATATAAGGGATTTTCTTCTGGATTATCAGACTGACTTTGAGGAATCCACCGCACTGACTGTTTCACTCTCTATCGGCGACAGGATGGGGGTCTGATGCCATTGGCCGGCCATGACGCTATCCGGAGCAAGCGCCCGATGACGCCACGAGGGAACCGGAAGCTGGAAATCCGCTTTTGTCGTCGCTCTGGCCGTGAGCGGGCGCAGGCGCGGTAGCGGACTTGAAATGAGCAGCCCCTGCCTAGGGGTGATTGACGGTCACAAGGCCCGCCTCCTCTGTGTGATTGACGGTCACAGGACCCGCCTCCTCTGGGTGATTGACGGTCACAAGGCCCGCCTCCTCTGTGTGATTGACGGTCACAGGACCCGCCTCCCCAGGGGTCATTGATGGTCACTGTGCCCACTTCCCCGGTGATTGTCAGCGAGAGGGCCCGCCTCCCCCGTTTGATTGGAGGACTCAGGGCCCGCCTCCCCGGGTGACTGACATGCCCAGGACCCGCCTTCCCGGGTGATTGACAGGTCCAGGATCCGCCTTCCTGGGTGATTGACAGGCCCGGGACCCGCCTCCTCGGGTGACTGACAGGCCTGGGACCCGCCTCCCCGGGTAACTGACAGGCCCGGGACCCACCTCCCGGGTGTTTGACGGACCCGGGACCCACTTCCCCGGGTGACTGACAGGCCCGTTGACCCGCCTCCCCGGCTGATTGACAGGCCCAGGACCCGCCTCCCCGGGTGACTGACAGGCCCGTTGACCCGCCTCCCCGGGTGACTGACGGCGCTGAGGCGAGTGTGACTGGTGCAAGGTGGGGGCGGTGCGTCACTGCTGTTGTGAAGGGGTGAGGGAGCGGTGGTGGTGGCGGAAAGCCTGAGCGGAGTTGGATCGGGTTGGGTGAGCAGAGAGAGAGAGAAAGACAGCACGATGCGCTGGTTCAACGGCACCATTCCCGACGCCATCGCTTTCGCCAAGCAACACAACGCGGTTTTCATAGTTTTTATCCGAGGTATGGAGAGTGGGGGGGGGGGGCGGGGGAGTCACTGGGGCCTCGCTGGGCCTCGCTGAAAAGCAGCCTTGTCATTCCGGCTTCAAGCTGCCCTTGGAGCCGGAGCTCAGGCTGGACACGTCACCTCTAGCATCCCTTCTAAAATGTTCACCAGACTGGCCACTCTTAACAGCCTCTCCTCCTCCTTTATCAGCAAACAGCCCCCCGCTGTGTCACTGGGTATTTAAAGAGACAACCGTCCTCACAATTTACAGACATTGTTTTGCAAGGCTGTGATTTTGACTGAAACGTTGTTGTGGGTTATGCTATCTGGATATTCCCAAACCACACTGGCCATTTAAAAGGGCAGTGTGTTTGGTAAACTTCAGAAAATAACCTGATGGATGGATGGAAGGGCCGAGTGTGTGCCTCAATTGTTTTGTTGTCCACAAATCAGACAATGGTGTACTTGTCTGTGCGTCACTGTCTCGTATCGACAGATAAACATTAAAGTTTGCTAAGTTTTTTTCTTCAATGAAGGTGATGACTCTTGAAAGATCCAACCTCATCTTTCACATAGCATCTGTATCTCTCCCTTCATCTGTCAAAAAGACAAATTTTTTAAAGTCAGTTTGCAGGCATGTGTACCTTTTTAAAGCTCTTCTGTAAATCGTGTGTCAAAGGGCCACCTTATACAGCTCCCCACCTCCCTTTCCCCCCCACCAAGTTGGAGTCAAAAGTAATTCCTTGTTCCTTTAGAAGTGTGATCTTACAATCGTAGCTAGATATTTTGAGGATTCAATCTTGAAACTTTCAAGGCCAAATACTTCTCTTAAAGCAGACATATGTACCCACATAAATCCATGTTTAAAGTTTGTATATGTCATAGGTCCAAAGTTCTTTATTCTCCTGCTGTTCTCATCTTTTTGCTCACACAAATGCAGAATTTTCAGTTCATGTTCTGATGTATCCCATGGTCTCTGAAGCCACTTTTGACCCATGACCTGTTTCTTTTTGTTAGTCAACAAATGACAAATATGGTAGACTCAGCAAGGAGAGTAAAATTGTTTAAAGATGATAAGCTTACATTTAAATATTATTCCACAATGTCTGTGCAAAATGTAGTTACACTTGTTGCTTTCCAGAAGACTATAAATATATTTGCATTAGTATGTTTGACTAAGTAATTTTGTACATACGTACATTGTGTACTTATGGATAATGCTAACATTTTTAAAGAATAATGTAAATTTTGGAAGTGGTGTTGCAACATAAATCAATACTTAAACTCATGTCACAAGTTTACTCCTTATTTGCAGCTGCTCTTTAGGCAGCTTGTGGAGTTTTTTGCGGGGGAGGTTAGAACATTAAGACATTTTACAACATTTCTGAATAGCACAAAGATAAGCCAAGTATTCAGTACTTCCTGATTTAATTTAAACATGTAAAAATAGTCATGACACCAACAGAGAATGTTGAGAGCATCAGTCCAAGTCACTTGAAGCAAGCATATCTCTTGTGCTGATTATCATGTCAATGAGTGAGAACCACTTTATCAATTACTTAAGTAAGGAACTGATATGTCAATAGTTTTTCTTCAGTCTTTTGGGGTGGCACAGCGGTTAGCACTGCTGCCTCACAGCGCCAGGGACCTGGGTTCAATTCCAGCCTCGGGTCATTGTCTGTGCGGAATTTGCACGTTCTCCCTGTGTCTGCATGGACTTCCTCTGGGTGCTCCGGTTTCCTCCTAAAGATGTGTGCGTTAGGTTGATTGGCCATGCTAAATTGACCCGAGCGTCAGGGGGATTAGCAGGGTAAATGTGTGGGATTACGGGAATAGGACCTGGGTGGGATTGCTGTCAATGCAGGCTGAATGGCCTCCTTCTATGCTGTAAGGATTCTATAATTCTAATTATAAAGGACTGTTATCATACTCACAAATTGATAAACCAAATAACAGACTATACTCCACGTAATTAACAATTTTCACCAAATAGTAAGATCTATGTTTCAAGTGTAAGTATGGGATGTTTAACGCCCATTTCAAACCCTGGAAATTCAAATTTTGAACTGAAAACATGGGGGTAAATTAGCTGCAAAATTACAATGCCCACAACGGATGTTGAAAATATGCCTCTATTTGACCTTTGAATGTTTATGATTTAAAATATGGTGTTCTATTCAACATGCTTAATTTGTTATACATTAAACTAAGCAGATTAACAATTTAAAAATATCTGCCAATAGCTTGAGCAAAGAAAGCCATTTAACTTACTAGAGATCAAAAAGTGAATGGTTTAACATAAAATTTTATCTTTAACACAACTTAAGTTTCCTAACTCAAAGCATGTAAAGTTAGCATAGATATGAGAGTAATCACCACAGTTAGTATAACATTTCTGCAGATTCAGCACAGCAAGTACAAGGCTTTACCTTGATATTCAACTCTGATTGATGTTCAAGTCTTGGCTGTGCACAGTTAGTAATTGTATGTTGTCTTCTAAAATTGTTATTATTCATAAAATGGCTTACTAACTTTGGGTCCAGAAATGGCAGTACTGTCAAAGAAAACTTGATCCATGATTTGCCTCTTCCTCCTACCTCCTGTACATTATCTCATGTGTGAATAGCATAGCAGGAGTAGGCCCTTTGAGCCTGCTCCACCATTCGACATGATGAATACTGATCATCCATCTCAACGCCATACTCCTTGACAACTTTACAGTCTAGAAATTTATTTCCTCCTCAAATATTTACTGATTTGACCGCCGGAGCCTCTGTGGTGGAGAATTCCACAGGTTCACCGCCCTCTGAGTGAAGAAATTTCTCCTCATTTCAGTCCTAAATGGCCTACCCCATATTTTGGGACTGTGACCCCTTGTTGTAAAACCCCCAGTCAGAGGAAACAATATCCAGTCCTGTCAGAATTTTATACGTTTCAATTAGATGCCTTCTCATTCTTCTAAATTCCAATTAATACAGGCTTAGTCGACTCAATCCCTCCTCATACAACAATCCTGCCATCCCAGGAATCAGTCTGGTGGACCTTCACTGCACTCCCTTGATGACATATGTATCCTTTCTTGGATAAGAAAACTAAAACTGCACACATTACTCCAGGTGTGGTCTCACCAAGGACCTGTACAGCTGCAATAAGACATCCTTGCTCCTCTACTCAAGTCCTCTTGCAATGAAAGTCAACATACCATTTGCCTTCCTGTTTGCTGTACCTGCATGTTTGTTTTCAGTGACCAGTGTACTAGGACACTCTGGTCCCTTTGTACATCAACATTTTCAAATTTATCTCAATTTACATAATACTCTGCCATTCTATTTCTCTGTCCAAAATGAATAATTTCACATTTATACACATTATCTTGCATCTGCCTTGTGTTTGCCCACTCAACTTGTCTAAATCACCTTGAAGCCTGTTAACATCCTCTTCACTCACATTCCATCAAGTTTCATCATCAACAAACTTGGTTCTGACAAAGGGTCATTTAGACTCGAAACGTTGGCCCTATTCTCTCCTCACAGACCTGCTGAGATTTTCTGGCGTTTTCTGTTTTTGTTTCCAATTCCAGCATCCGCAGTATTTTGCTTTAATCTTGGAAATATTACTTTTGGTTCCTTCATCCAAATCATTTATGCATGGTGTGAATAGCTGGGGCCCAAGCACTGATCCCTGCAGGACCTCACTAGTCACTGCCTACCACTTTTTTAAAAAACCCACGTAATCCTACTCTGTTTCCTGTCTACTAACCACTCAATACATGCTATTAAATTAATTATCCCAATCCCATGTGCTTTAATTTCACACACTAACTCCTTATGTGGGACTTTGGTGCTTTCTGAAAATCCAAATACGCAACATCCACTAGTTCGCTCTTATCTATTCTATGTATCACTTCCTCAAAAAACTCCAGTAGGTTTGTCAAACATGGTTTCTCTTGAATATAACCATGTTGACTTTATCAAATCCCGTTGCTATTTTCTAAGTGTACTGTTATTGCGTCCTTTATAATAGACTCTGGTATTTTCACTACTATTGGTGTTAGGCGAACCAGTCTGTAATTCAATTTTATCCCTCCTTTTTTAATTAACGGGGTTACATTTTCTACCCTATAATCTGCCAGGACTGTTCCTGAATCTACAGAATTTTGGAAGATGACAACTAAAGTATCCACTTAAAGTATCCAAGAAATGCTAAGGAATCAAGGGTCTGGTGCTGGTTCATTGTTACTTTGTTTTCTTCGGATTTATTCCATGCGTGTATCCATAAATATTTACCCCTTTTGTTATAGTCATACAGCCCATCAAATGTATGCCAGCTTTCTTTTAGAGCAGTGAGTCAGCTCCATTCGCCTGCTCCTTCCCCATAGCTCTGCAAGTTATTTCCTTCACGTGTCCATCCGATTTCCTTTTGAAATCATTCATCGTTCCTGCTTCTGCCATCCTCCTAACTCCCACTTACCTGAGCAGCGCTCCGAAAACTAGTGGCTTTTGCTACCAAATAAACCTGTTGGACTTTAACCTGGTGTTGTGAGACTTCTTACTGTGTTTACCCCAGTCCAACGCCGGCATCTCCACATCATGACTACCCTCTCAGATTCTTCCTAAAGCCTGCTGACCAGAAATGGACGCAGTACTCTCAATGTGGCCTCAGCAGAGCTTTGTGAAGTTCACCATAACTTCCCTGGTTTTGTACTCAGAACCTGTATTTATGAAGCTCACAGTTCCATATGCTTTGCTAGCCACTCTCACATTGTGTACTCCCATCTTCAGTGACCAATGCACAAGCACCCCAAGGTCCTTCTGTCCCTGCACACTCTTTAGAACTGTGTATTATGTTATGTACAGGAAGGAGTTTAATTTAGACAGCTCTTCTGATTTCTTCTCTCGCCACCTATTCGTAAAAAAATGGTTTTTTGATTTTAATCTCCCCCTTTATAAGCGGAGGTGTTTTTCCCCAACCTTCAGTTTTGGTATGATCCAATTTCTGTTAACCCCACAAACTAGGGTAAGCTCAGAGGGTTAACTTATTTGCACATAGTTGAACGTAGGAGAGGGGTGTTGCAATGTAGCGTGCTCTGCATTCATACAATAAAAGAGGGATAGAGAAAGAAAGATTGACAGGGCAAAGACCACAGAGCAGATAATTATTGTTTCACATGAATCCAGAATCAAAATCCAATGGGCTATTCCTTCACAAAGGTTGATATGCTGGAATATTCACTTTTCCATCAGAGGTGACTTCCGTAAAGAGAAGGGCATGTAGAGATGAATTGGTCTTGCAGGCTATGTTATCGAAGTTCAGAAGACCCAGTCAAAACAGTGAAAATAGGGACCAGTCATTCAGAATTTGTTTCTGAGCTGCTGCTTGGGTAGATGGAAAGGTGGCAGATTGAGCTTTGCAGCTCCACAAGGCAATGTTACAGATTCCTCCAGGTGGGGATGAAGGGATCATGTTACATGACTCCAAGTTATCCACTTGGGCTTTGATAAAAGGGTGTATATACCTTTGGGTTTCTAAAAGGGTTCGTGTTCCAATCATTAAGAATTGCAAAGGAGGTGATAGGGCCCTTTGTCTTAGTAGATTTCAGTGGCCCCAGGCCTGGCTTATGAAATATAGATGGTTTGAATTTGGTCTCTGCAGTCCGCAGGGTTGTTAGCCTTGTCCAGTTTTAAAATTGTAGGAAGTAACCATGGTATATGTATAATATCATAAAAAATATAGTGTGAAGTCTTAGCTCTGTTATAATTAGGTCTATGTTGCTTTCCCTACGCCCATGCCAAAGAATTTGTTTGCATCACCTTCCCATTCTGCAAACCTTTCTAAGTCCTGGTACAATCAGTTTGTATCTTCCTCAGTGTTTGCCGCTCCTCCAACTTTGGTACCATTGTCAAATTTTGAAATTTCATTCTCTCTCCAATACCCTAGTCATTTATATCTATTTAAAAAAGCAGTGGTTTAAGCGCTGATCCTCCAATGTGAAAAAGGACCACTTCCCTTGGCTCACTATTTTCTGCTCTTAAGCTAAATTTTCACCCAAGCTGATGCTGACACTCGTGTTTCACGTGCCTCAGTTTTGTTAACCAGCATTTATGTGCTACTTTGTCAAACACTATGTAGACAACATCCATTGCATTTCCTTCATCAACCTTCTCTGTTATTTCATCAAGAAGTTCCAGCAGATTGGGCTTGACTTAGCTAAATTTTACAAATCCTCACTGGGTCTCCTTGACTTCAAACTCTCCAGTGTCCGTTGATTTCCTCCCTCCTCCCCCCCCCCCCCCCCCTCTCTCTCTCTCTCTCCTTCCTCTCTCTCTCTCTCTCTCTCTCTCTCCCTCTCTCTCTCTCCCCCCCCCCCCCCCCACTGGAAATTTTTCAGATTGACTATGTATAATACTTCAGAGCTTCCTTTGAACTTAACAAGAGTTATTTTTTTGTTCTGAAGTGTTTGGGGTTTTTTTCTTGATATTTTCCTAGTCTCTGACCCTTCGTCAGAGCTCTGTTCTCTCTATTCTCCTCTCAGACCTGCTGAGATTTTCAGCATTTTCTGTTTTTGTTATAATTCTCATTCTTCTGTTCAAATTGTCCCACGGCCTGACCACTAGTGACTTCTATAACTTCCTCCAGCCCTACAAATATCAGAACTGTGTTCCTCTTCTCTGATCTCAACACCATTGGTGTCAGAGTTTTACAGCACAGAAAGAGGCACTTCAGCCCATCATGTCCGCCTGCCATCAAGCACCTATCTAATCCCATTTTCCAGCACCTGGTCCGTAGTATTGTATGCTATGGCATTTCAAGTGCTCATCTAAATGCTTCTTAAATATTGAGTGTTCCCGTCTCTACCACCCTTTCAAGCAACGAGTTTCAGATTCCCATCAACCTCCAGATAAAAAGGTTTTTCCTCAAATCCCCTCTAAATCTCCCCCCTTACCTTAAATCTGTAACCCCTGGTTATTGACCTGTTCGACTAAGAGGAATTATTTCTTCTAATCTACCCTATCAATATCCCTCATGGTTTGTACACCTTCAATCAGGTCCTCCCTCAGCCTTCCCTGCTCTAAGGGAAAATACCCTGCCTAACCAGCCCTTCTTTAGAGCTGAAACACTGCAGCCCAGGTAACATGCTGGTGAATCTCCTCCATACCCTTTCTAGTGCAATCACATCCTTCCTATGGTGTGGTGACCAGAATGCACACAGTACTCTAGCTGTGGCCTAACGAGCATTTTATACAGCTCCATCGTTATCTCTCTGCTCTTATACTTTATGCCTCGACTAATAAAGGCAAATATCCCATATGCTTTTTTAACCACATTATACATAGAAACATAGAAGATAGGAGCAGGAGGAGGCCATTTGGCCCTTCGAGCCTGCTTCACCATTCATCACGATCATGGCTAATTGTCCAACTCAATAGCCTAATCCTTTTTTCTCTCCATAACCTTTGATTCCATTCACCCCAAGTGCTATATCTAGCCGCCTCTTCAATACATTCAATGTTTTGGCATCAACTACTTCCTGTGGTAATGAATTCCACAGGCGCTCAACTTTATCTATCTAGCTGTTATATTATCTAACTGTCAAAGAACAAAGAGAACAAAGAACAATACAGCACAGGAACAGGCCCTTCGGCCCTCCAAGCCCGCGCCGCTCCCCGGTCCAGGATTGAATCCTGAATCCAGGATCCCCGCCCAATTTTCCAGCCTATCTACATACTAATATCCTATCCACCGAGCTGTCCCTCACAGCTACGATGCTTTGTTCATCACAACCTATTAACTATCCCCCACCCCCCCATTTCAGACCATGTGATCTCCAGGGAGAGGTGAAAACCCAGAGTGAAAACCCCAGGGCCAATATGGGGAAAGAAAATCTGGGAAATTCCTCTCCGACCCCCTGAGGCGATCGAAACGAGTCCAGGAGATCACTGACCCTGATCGGAAAATGCTTCCCAACCCTAGTCATTTCCACTTCCACGAACACCATCTGAATTCCCTGCCCCCGAGACAGGTTCCCAACTATCCGCAGTCTCGCTCTGTACTGGCACCAGCAAGATGATCATAGAATGAAGCCTTGAAACGAGAAACAAGGAACAATTAGCCCGCGCCGCTCCCTGGTCCAAACTAGACCACTCTTTTGTATCCCTCCATTCCCACTCCGTTCATATAGCTGTCTAGATAAGTCTTAAACGTTCCCAGTGTGTCCGTCTCCACCACCTTGCCCGGCAACACATTCCAGGCCCCCACGACCCTCTGTGTGAAATATGTCCTTCTGATATCTGTGTTAAACCTCCCCCCCCTTCACCTTGAACCTATGACCCCTCGTGAACGTCACCACCGACCCGGGGAAAAGCTTCCCACCGTTCACCCTATCTATGCCTTTCATAATTTTATACACCTCTATTAAGTCTCCCCTCATCCTCCGTCTTTCCAAGGAGAACAACCCCAGTTTCCCCAATCTCTCCTCATAACCAAGCCCCTCCATACCAGGCAACATCCTGGTAAACCTCCTCTGTACTCTCTCCAAAGCCTCCACGTCCTTCTGGTAGTGTGGCGACCAGAACTGGACGCAGTATTCCAAATGCGGCCGAACCAACGTTCTATACATCTGCAACATCAGACCCCAACTCTTATACTCTATGCCCCGTCCTATAAAGGCAAGCATGCCATATGCCTTCTTCACCACCTTCTCCACCTGTGACGTCACCTTCAAAGATCTGTGGACTTGCACACCCAGGTCCCTCTGCGTCTCTACACCCTTTATGGTTCTTCCATTTATCGTGTAGCTCCTCCCTACATTATTCCCACCAAAATGCATCACTTCGCATTTATCAGGATTGAACTCCATCTGCCATTTCCTTGCCCAAATTTCCAGCCTATCTATATCCTTCTGTAGCCTCTGACAATGTTCCTCACTATCTGCAAGTCCTGCCAGTTTTGTGTCGTCCGCAAACTTACTGATCACCCCAGTTACTCCTTCTTCCAGATCATTTATATAAATCACAAACAGCAGAGGTCCCAATACAGAGCCCTGCGGTACACCACAGAATTCCCACTCACCTGAAGAAGGGGCTTAGAGCCTCGAAAGCTTGTGTGGCTTTTGCTACCAAATAAACCTGTTGGACTTTAACCTGGTGTTGTTAAACTTCTTACTGTGTACACCACTAGTCACAGGTCTCCAGCCGGAAAAAGACCATTCCACTACCACCCTCTGTCTTCTATGACCAAGCCAGTTCTCCACCCATCTAGCCACCTCCCCCTTTATCCCATGAGATCCAACCTTTTTCACTAGCCTACCATGAGGGACTTTGTCAAACGCTTTACTAAAGTCCATATAGACAACATCCACGGCCCTTCCTTCGTCAACCATTTTGGTCACTTCTTCAAAAAACACCACCAGGTTAGTGAGGCATGACCTCCCTCTCACAAAACCATGCTGACTATCGTTAATGAGTTTATTCCTTTCTAAATGCGCATACATCCTATCTCTAAGAATCTTCTCCAACAACTTCCCCACCACGGACGTCAAGCTCACCGGCCTATAATTACCCGGGTTATCCTTCCTACCCTTCTTAAATAACGGGACCACATTGGCTATCCTCCAATCCTCTGGGACCTCACCTGTGTCCAGTGACGAGACAAAGATTTGCGTCAGAGGCCCAACGATTTCACCTCTCGTCTCCCTGAGCAGCCTTGGATAGATTCCATCAGGCCCTGGGGATTTGTCAGTCTTTATATTCTCTAACAAACCTAACACTTCCTCCTTTGTAATGGAGATTTTCTCCAACGGTTCAACACTCCCCTCAGAGACACTCCCAGTCAACACATCCCTCTCCTTTGTGAATACCGACGCAAAGTATTCATTTAGGATCTCCCCTACTTCTTTGGGCTCCAAGCATAAGTCCCCACTTTTGTCCCTGAGAGGTCCGATTTTTTCCCTAACAACCCTTTTGTTCCTAACGTATGAATAAAATGCCTTGGGATTCTCCTTAACCCTGTCTGCCAAGAACATTTCGTGACCCCTTTTTGCTCTTCTAATTCCCCGTTTGAGTACTTTCCTACTTTCATTGTACTCCTCCAGAACTCCCTCCGTTTTTAGCTGCTTGGACCTAACATACGCCTCTCTTTTCTTTTTGACCAGTCCCTCAATTTCCCTGGTTATCCACGGTTCTCTAATCCTACCCTTCCTATCCTTCTTTTTTACAGGCACATGCTTCTCCTGTAGCCCTAACAAAATCTAAAAATTTCCTCTTCTCTATTTACCACACGACCAATTTTCGTGTCACTTGGAATCTTACTGATCATACCTCCCACATTCATTTCTTGATCATTAATGTACATTACAAATAGCAAGGGACCCAGCACCAGTCCCTGCTGCACGCCACTGGATACAGGCTTCCAGACTCAAAAACAACCTACAACCATCACCTGCCACTAAGCCAATTTTGGATCCAATTTGCCCTGGATTGCATGGGCTCTTACCTTGATCAATCTCCCATGCGGGACCTTGTCAGAAGCTTTACTGCAGTCCATAGACTACATTAACTGCGCTGTCTTCATCTATACACTCGTCACCTCCTCAAAAATTGCTATCTTATTTGTTCGACATGATCTCCCCCTGACAAGCCATGGTGACTGATTGATTACCCTTGCCTCTCCAAAGTTGATAGTCCGTATCAGCAAGGAAATATAGGTTTTTATTACTAAACAATAACACAAAATTCTGGAAATACGCAATGCAAACATTTTTCTTTGATACAAATGCTGCCCGAGTATTTCCTCAATAATTTTCCTGCCTTTATAGATGATTGTTCCAGTGTTTTATGTTTTGTATCAGCTTTCCAGCATCTTGAGTGTTTTGCTTTTTTTGATAACATTTTTGGGGTTTCCATTTAGTCTTTCTCAGACTTTCAAACTACAGAAATCCTTTTGTACAAGTTCCCAAATACCAAATGAAAGGAACTATTAGCACTATACTAACTTGAATTCCCTATTGGTTTTCGTGCAGGAGATTGTAGGCATTTTAAGTATAACTTTTAGATACTTTTACATTTCATATCGGCAGAATGTACTGGAATAGAATAGTGATCAGATGCATCATTCAGATATGCTATAAATAGATGTACAAGAGCATATTAAGTGTTATGAAGAATATATATTGATCTAACTTGAAGGTGGGCATAAACTGCATTTGTTGTTCAGGAATGGTATCTTGGAATGCTGATTATTTTTATTTTTAGGGGATGATCAACAGTCAGTGCGGATGGCTACAAGTTGGGAGGCCGAAGAAGTAGCAGAAGCAACCGCAAACTCTTTTGTTGCTATTAAAATAGATGCTAAAAGGCAAGTGTTTCAAATGTAGATTATTTGACTGATTGTGGCTGTTGCTTTGGTTTTGATTTACTTACATTGTGATGTTTTAAAATAAATATATGCCATTGTAATGTTTGATAAAGGTGTTTATTTTTTTCTACAGTGAAACATGTGTGCAGTTTTCTCAAATCTGTATCCTTTTAACATTGTTTAATCAATCTGTTCTTGAAAGTAAAACTGTAATATGCACAAAAGTGCTTTTCTTTTGAGGCACTGTAATTCGGAGATATCCGGCCCTTTGGAACTGAAGGCCAGAAATACATGTCAAAACTAGTAAGTAGGCCCCATATGATGAATAGAAATGTCAACCGCCTGTACACGGTGAGATCCCCTCAACTTGAGACTCCTATACATACAATAAAATGAGCTGGAAAAAAATGCCATTCCCTCCCACCATACATGCACAATATAAGGCCCCCTGTGCACCCTTTTGCCTAGATCTCGCACAATTGTCTTTTGTCAACGCTAGGCTGGTTCCATGAAACTTGGAAGCTTGAAGTCTTTTAAATCCCCAGGCTTAGTTAGAGGACTGGTGCAAGGATGTTCCATCATGAGTTAAAGTTCATTAATTAGGAGGCAACTTTGACCAGTTCTCCAATTCCAGGAAGTTTTTAAAAAAATCTGTTTATGCTGAAGCCAGAAAGAAGAACTCAGCAGAAGTTTATCAGACCGCAGCTAAGGATTAACAAACTGAATTTGCTTCAGAAACTTAGTCTTAGATAACCCTGCTGTAACTGAACATCAAAAGATTTTGCATTTGATTGGGGAATTTTTTCTTGTCTGGTGCCAACACACAATTTACCCAATTTATTGAATTATGATGAGATTGTAACTCTTGATATTTGGGTTGGTAGTCCAGTACCACAACCACGTAGCTATTGTGCCATCATCCAAGAATGGTACAAATAATGAGGAAATGTGGGATATAGTTTCTATCTGACTGATGGCTGTGATTGCTGTCTATAGGCATTGCTCATGTCAGCCCACTTGATGAATGTAAATTATACCTTGTAACTTCTCATCATGAACCCTCTGAGTTTGTGAAAATAAGGAAACTTGCACATTGCAATCATGTACCTCAATGTAATGTTTTCAGCCTTTGGTTTTATATTGTTTATGTGCCATTAGTCACAAATAGGCAAAAATTGGCCTTGTTTTGGAAATGGACACAAGGAATTTCATTGGGCCATTGTAAAGCTGACGTAACCCCCTTCTTCAGTATGGTTTACCAAAATTACAGCAGCCAATTGGGAGAGGGTGTGTAGAAACTTTCAATGATTGTTTGTCAAGATGCTAGGAAACAGAACATTTTGTTTTATTTTTAGAAAGGCTGAAACAATCTTCTGTCATGAAAGCCTTCATCTTTGAAGGAAAATGTGTGTGACTATAGATCATACAATGAAAGATGTATAATGATTTCTCAAACAGTGTGTTAATCTATTCTGATTTGAAGTTAAATTATGGAGTGTAGAGTTTTTTCTGTGAAAACCTATTGTATTGGTGTCTGTAGCTTTTTACTAGTGAGGAACCTGTCCATCGGGTAAATCTTTTTTTTTCAAATTGTTAATACAGTAAGCTGTATTTAAATTACTATTTTTACGGTTTAGCCTGTGGAATTTTGTGAATGCAGTATATTTCCAACAGTGCTAAGCAAAAAGCAGAGGACTGAATTCTAAACTATGATTTACCACAAGATGGCTGACTAAGTTGATGAGCCTTTGCCAGGAATTCCATGAAAAGTCTTGTGCACCACTGAATTAGAGCTGGAAATGAAGGATGAGTCAGAATTTTATTGAGTTCTTGGGATAAGTGAAAGAGAAAAAGACAAAGGGATGACGGTGGAAGAAGAAGAGACTAAAAAGTACAAGAAATGTGAGGAAGTTTTAAAAAGACAAATGATAAGGTATCAGGAATGCAAGTAAAGGAAAATAATTTTTTAACTACAAAGTTGATTGTAGGATATGTTTTACTATTTTCCTCTTTCAGAAGGACCTCATCATGAACTACTCTGAGACCATTTTGTTTCATTAATATTATAAAAGGGATCGTTGAACATAAAGCAGTAATACTTTTCCCACTTTTACAATAATTTCACTCCTGAGTTGTTCAAGAATTATATAACAGATTTCTACAGAATCCAGAACTACTAGTAGAATAAATTCCAGCCAGGCATATTTCACATTTGCCTTACATCTGTCACACAATAGCTTTTTCATGTAACTGTCTGCTTTGTAAAATAATTTTAGGAAATATATTGTGGAGAAAATACTTGCTTTATTGGGGGACAAGACAGGCAGCAGTTGTCCACCAGTAATAAATCTTGATGTAAGTAATTCAGTGCAAGTGCTGTAACCTTTAGAAACTGAAACTTCTCGAGCTGTCATCTAATATTATAGCCAAGTTTATGTGAATATGATCAGTAACAGCATTTTCCAACTTGTCATTATAAGTTTTCTCAGTATAGTACCCTAAATTAATAACATTCCAGATCCTGTGGTGTGCATTCCATCAAGCTTTTTTATAGGAGACAATGGAATCCCATTGGAAGTTGTTGCTGGAAGTGTGACTGCAATGGAACTAGTTGCTCGAATTCAGAAAGTTAAGGAAGTAAGCAATTTGACGTTATCCTTTTATCTAATGATTGTTTATTGATGTTGTATTTACTTTTCTTGCTTGAATCATGAAGCTTAAAGTAACCAAAACATTGGTGGACTCCCAACTAGTCTTCTAATTTGTAAAAATATAGCGTTTCAACTGTTAAGTGTTTCTTTTGCTCTATTTTGACAATTCCTTTGGCTTTCTCAGATTCATGCTATTCTAAATTGAAGCATTTGAATAGTTATGTTTATGGACATTTTGACAAAGGCTATGCATTTCGTCCCTTGCTTAAACAGACAAGAAATGGGCTTTGAGCATAATTATTTAATCACTAAGTAAGCTAACTAATGAAGCCCTCTCATCCTGAGTATGGCTACATTGAAACCAGAATTTCCTTGCTCAGAATTCAGTGTTGTCACAGAATCCTACAGTGCAGAAGAGGCTCTTCAGCCCATCGAGTCTGCACCGGCGCACAAAAGGCCCTGACTTGCCCACCTAATCCCACTTGACAGCCCTTGGCCCATAGCCTTGAATGGTATGGCGTGCCGAATATTCATCCAGGTACTTTTTAAAGGATGTGAGGCATCCCACCTCCACCACTATCCCAGGCAGTGCATTTCAAACAGTCACCACCCTCTTGAGTAAAAAGATTTTTCCTCAAATCCCCCCTAAATCTCCCACCCCTCACTTTTAACTTGTGTCCCCTCGTAACTGACCCTTCAACTAAGGGGAACAGCTGCTCCCTATCCACCCTGTCCATGCCCCTCATAATCTTGAACACCTCAATCAGGTCACCCCTCAGTCTTCTCTGCTCCAGAAAAAACAACCAAAGCCTATCCAACCTCTCTTCATAACTTAAATGTTCCATCCCAGGCAGCATCCTGGTGAATCTCCTCTGCACCCCCTCCTGTGCGTTCACGTCCTTGCTATAATGTGGCAACCAGAACTGCACAGTATTCCAGCTGTGGCCTCACCAAAGTTCTATACATCATCTCCATCATGACCTCTCTGCTTCTGTAATCAATGCCACGATTGATAAAGCCGAGTATGCCATTTGCCTTTAGTCATTTAAAGAGCTGAATTACTGACAGTATGAAATACATCATTATGTTTATTTGCTTCTATTTTGAACCATTGATGGGCATGCAATCCTAATGACTGCAGTATAAATATATTTAAGAAAAGTTCATAGAATCATACAGAGCAGAAGAGGCCCTTCGGCCCATCAAGTCCACACTGACACATTAGAAGCACCTGAACTCCCACCTAATCCATCTGCCAGGACTTGGCCCATAGCCCTGAATGTTATGATGTGCCAAGTGTTCATCGAGATACTTTTTAAAGGATGTGAGTTAACCCGCCTATACCAACCTCCCAGGCAGCGCATTCCAGACCGTCACCACCCTCTGGGTAAAAAGGTTTTTCCTCACATCCCCCAAACCTCCTGCCCCTCACCTTGAACCTATGTCCCCTTGTGATTGACCCTTCAACTAAGGGGAACAGCTGTTCCTTGTCCACTCTGTCCACTTATCCACATACTCAGTTTTATCTAGTATGCATTATTTTTGTAACACTATTCATCAGAGCATAACTGTTTTTATATTTCTGGGAGCAATTCACAAAACTTGTACTGAATGCTCATTTATTATATTTCTGGCTAAAAGCTGAAGGTGTAACTGATTAACATATCATTTATTTGCTATTTCATTCATGACTGTCCTTGGGTAAGCTTCTCCACTACTTCCCAGCCCCCCCATAGTGTCTGCTGTGATATTCTAACTTCAAAGATTATGCTTGTATATTTATATGTGGAAAGTTAATCATATATATAAATTTCCTCCAGACATTGAAGAATGCATAGGTTTATAATTTGTTACTATCATTTTACTACAATGAGGGCAGTTTTAAAATTTTAAGAATGAAATAAGTAACTTGCGTTAGTGTCTTTCATGACCTCAGAATACCCCAAAGCATTTAACAGCCAGTGAATTATTTTGAAATGTGGGTCACTGTTGTAATAAAACAGCGAATCTGTGCGTATCATGATCCCGCACACAGCAAAAAGATAAATGGCCAGATAATGTGATGTAATGTAGGTTGAGGGCTAAATGCTTGCCAGGGCACTTCCCTGCTTTTGTTCAAAGGGGATCTTACGTTTCCACATGAGAGGGTAGAAATAGCCTCTTGCAAAAGACAAAACCTCTAACACTGCAACATTCCCTTGGTCCTGAATTATCAACCCAGGTTATGACTCTGGTTTCAGGAATGTGGGTTGAACCTTCAACTCAGATGAGTGTGGCACCCACATTATTTATAATTTATTTGTTAGTGGTGATATACTTCTCCCACTGGTCTGCTAGAGCATCTAACTATATGTATTGATTCAAATTTCACTGTTTGGGAGCTATTGAATGAAATGTAACCCTTTTTGATTGGTTCAATATTTTTCAAAATTTCCACATCTGTTAATGTTAAAGATCTCTATGGATTTGTCCGACATTGCGTTTGTGTATATTCTCTGCTTTTCGTTAGATGCATCGACAAAAGAATGTAGCAGCAGCCGGTGACAACCAGGAAAACCATGTTGGCCAAAGCCAGGCAAGTGAATGTCCAGAAACTACTCAACCCAACGTACCACCAGCTTCTGATACTAAGACAGGAGATACAATGTCAACAGCAGCACTTCAAGTTAGACCCAAAGGTAAATGAATTGCTCAAATCAATAACAAACATTGTTGACTACAGTGTATAGACTTTTGACACTGGTAAAAAGAGTCTGTTTTACAGTAGGAAAACAGTGCAAGTATTGGAATTTGAAAAATTGAAATATCAACTTGTACTGCAAAAGGATGTCTGATTATTAGTGCAACTTCCTGATCATTTTCAGAAAATGGTTTGGTTGCTTATGAGTATTCGGGTTGAACTTGAGGAGGGGTATTTCAAAAACAGTTTTTAAAAAAATCTGGAAAGCCTTTTATTAACATTTCAGCATTTATTTTGATCGGTTCTACTATTTGTTAGCTGTGGCTCAGTGGGAAACCTCTTGCCTCTGAGTCAGACATTTGTAGGTCCAAACACCACTGCAGTGACTTGAGTGCAAAATTTAGACTTGTGCTCCATTGCAGTACTGAGGAGATGCTGCACTGTTTGAAGTGCCGTTTTTCAAATGTGACATTAAACGGAAGCCCCCTGCGGTGGACTCCATGCCACAGTTTAGATGCAGAGTTATACCTGCTATCCGAGCTAACATTTATCCCTCAACCAACATCGCTGACATAAATATTATTGCTTGAGAAAGGAAGCAGAGATCTTAGCTTTACTGAGTTTTTCAGATAGTTGTGATCCAGAGACAATAGGGCGGCACGGTGGCACAGTGGTTAGCACTGCTGCCTCACAGTCCCTGGGTTCAATTCCCGACTTGGGTCACTGTCTGTGTGGAGTTTGCACGTTCTCCCTGTGTCTGTGTGGGTTTCCTCCGGGTGCTCCGGTTTCCTCCCACAGTCTGAAAGACATGCTGGTTAGGTGCATTGACCTGAACAGGTGCCGGACTGTGGCGACTAGGGGAATTTCACAATAACTTCATTGCAGTATTAATGTAGGCCTTACTTGTGATACTAATAAATAAACTTTAACTTTATTCTCCTTTTATGAAGGGCTGAATTAACTTGTGCAATAGATTCCACTGCTAGTGGAAGAGGGGAGACCATGAGGTTGGGGGAAATCTTCCTTTTACTTGTTCTGCCTTCCTAATTTTCACCAAATGCACTTGTTGCTTCAGATGATTCTGAGATGATGCTCTTTTGAGGTGGCTGAAAAGTTGGTTGATGATTCTACAAAGAGCAAATGTCTTTTGATCCCAGGAAATAGATCATTAGTGCTTCCATCACGACAACTGAGGAAATATGTAGCATATTTGTACAATCAATTTATTTTTCAGTGAATTGTTATGTGAAGATTGGTGAATTGAATTCTTAGCATAGTGAAGTGTGGGCACTCTAATGACTTCAACCCTTTATCTGTTTTGTATACGTCCAAATGAGTGTTTTTAGCTGTCTTGTATATGTTCATGTCCGTATTTTTCTCTTTTTTAATAGTTTTCTTGTTTAACTTTCTTGAGGTCAAGTTTCACAATTCATCTTCCAGCTAGTTTGCCAGTCATTTGAGAGGGGCGGAAGAATCACAAATCCATAAATAATGTTAAGCCTGAGAAAGGCCCAGTTTGACTTCTATTTTATATTATATTTTTATAATTTTATATTTTTCTTGCTATTGGGTCAATTGACACCAACTATCTCTCAACTCACCAGAATTTATTGACGGCTCAGGGATTAAATACAAGTTGCACAGTTTTGCCCACACCTCCAGAAAGCCACCAGGACCTGCTATCAGGCAGGGGGTGACCACTTAAAGCCTTCCCCCTCTGCCCTGGCCACCGGTTACTTCTCGCAATTCCCTCACTACGATCTCCATCTCGCACTCATTCACTTGTGACATGGGTTCTTCGTGAATCCTAGGCTTCTCTCTTGATGTATTACCGGCAGAAGCCATGGGCTCTGGTGGTTCTGGTCGCTCTGGTCAGGCGTCCCTGGCAGAAATTCTTCTCATAAGAGTCATTATGACATAGGTGGTGGTCATTTGCCCACTGATTCCATGCTGGAAAATGTAATTTAACTTTTTAAATAATTTTACAGTTAGAATAATTTTACTTTCCACTTGTCTCCCTTTCTTAAAATGCTGTGATTTATCTCCCTCCAATAACATAAAGGTTTCACACCACCTCAAATTTAGGATATAGCCATTAGTCATCTCCAATTTGAATTTTAAAAGAAAAACTCACCTTTCGTGAAATTATGTTTTTGAGGTTGAAGGGCACATGCAATTGCATTCTATTTTGCGCCTTATGTTCTGGTCCTTACGAAGTAATGCATTTTCTGATTTAGTATGGAGCTCTACCAGAGGAGATGCATTATTTTAGAACCAGCATGACTGCACATGACTGTTCCATTTGCTTGTCAAGCTTCTAGCTTCACACTGGTTTCCAAATATACTGTGGATTGCTTTTGATTTCATATTAATAAAGGAACATTAAATCAAAGCTCTAACTGAGGTGTTACGAAATCTAATAAAACCAAACTGAATAAATTGCACAAAATGTTTAAAATGTTTTTGCCTGCCACGTCTCTTAAAAACTCAAAGGCCGGGGCTCAATATAAAATTTTTAACATTAAAATATTGTATCTCACAGCATGGTTAAGGCTATGATTTGTGTCTGATTAACTTCATCGTATTTTTTACTTGAAGACCTCAGCCACTCATAAGCCTGAATGAAGCATTCACATACCATCACTGCCCATTAAAAGTACTCAAATACACCCACACCTGTAATTGCCAGAATGCTACATTTAAAGCATGTGCAATATGGAGAATCACCAAAAGTGCATCAGTAATATTTTGTCAGTGCAAGAAGTGAAGTGCACTTTTATCAGGCTGCAACATTACTAAGTTGTTGACAGAGAAGCAGCTGTATGTGTGAGTGTGTGTGTTTTCTCTGATTGGTGCTTTGGAGTCTCACCATTGCTCATGATGAGTCAGAGAATGTTATGACTGCGAAGGTGAAAATTTTGAGTTTTGATGCAGGGAGGAGGGGATCAGATTTTGGAATTCTGTGGAAGGTGAGAATGTGCATTTTGGCAACATTATCAAAGTCTACAACTTTTTACAATGCTGAGAAAGAACAATAAGGACTGATGTCAAAACCAAATCACAGTATATTTAGAAGTTTGATGAGCAAATGGTACAGTAATGTGCAATCATGCTGTTTTTAAAATAATGAATCCTCTATGGTACAGTCCACTAAAGCAGAAAACATTATTTTGTAAGGTACAGAACATTATAATGTACAAAATTGCATGTGCCCTTAAGCTTTGAAAGTGCAATTTCATGAAAGGCAAGTTCACACAACTCAAGCAAGTTGGTAGCAATGTGTTTGAGGCCTTTACAGCAGGAACAATTAAATAGTTCTATGGGAAATCAATAATGTTGGTACTCTGGCCTATTTATGAAGCTGAAGGGACATCTTCATACAACATGTTTTGTAATATAGACCAGGAAAGTATGTGGGTTGATCTTTATTTTGTTCAAAATCAGCTGGAGCTGGCTGGAGCAGTTCTAGAGGATTTACAGTTTGCTTCTTTGGGTTAGAAAAGAGGAAATTCCAGTAACATTTGCCCGAATTGCATTTGTGAGATGTTAGGTGAGGGCAGATCTGGTTTAGCAATAATGCCTACTTTTTTTTGAATAATCTGCCAACGGTTGCAATGTGATTTCACACACACAAGTCAATTTGTGCAAAGCACCAAAAGCAACTGATGCACATGGAACCATACTTCGGCAAATAGACATAAACTTCACAAAAGCATAATATTAGAATCACTTAGTGGAAAAAGGAAAATATCATTTAAAGTAATTCAAATAATAAATTTTGTTTACTCCTGTTCATGTTGGGCAATTCTGTTTGAAAATAAATTTCTGCAGTAGTTTATGCCTCTTTTTCAGAACATAAAGATCATTCCGATCATGCTGGTCCATCTGGTGGATGCTGCGTTGATGAAAATTCTGCACATTATCACGCTGGAGAAGACCTAAGCACCCGAGTTGAAAGGTATTCTCAATTAACCCTTTTTGCCTGTACTGGATAGTTACATGATTATGTGCAGTTTTGGTCTCCTTTTCTGAGGAAGGATGTTCTTGTTCTCGAGGGAGTGCAGCGAAGGTTTACCAGGCTAATTTCAGGGACACCAGGCTAATTCCAGGGATGGTGGGAATGATGTATGAGGAGAGATTGACTAGGTTAGGATTGTGTTCGCTGGAGTTCAGACAAATAAGGGGGTCTCATAGAGACTTAAAATTCTAACAGGACTGGACAGTAGATGCAGGGAGGGATATTCCCGATGGTGGGGAAGTCCAGAACCAGGGGTCACAGTCTGAGGATTCAGGGTAGACCATTTAGGATGGAGGTGAGAAGACATTTCTTCACCCGAAGAGTGGTGAGCCTGTGGAATTCATTACCACAGGGCATAGTTGATGCCAAAGCATTGAATGTATTCAAGAGGTGGCTAGATATAGAACTTGGGGCAAATGGGATCAAAGGTTATGAGGAAAAAGCAGGATTAGGCTATTGAGTTTGATGATCAGCCATGATCGTAATGAATGGCGGAGCAGGCCTGAAGGGCCAAATGGCCTAATTCTGCTCCTATCTTCTATGCTTCTATGAATGATAGAAACATAGAAGATAGGAGCAAGAGGAGGCCATTTGGCCCTTCAAGCCTGCTCCGCATTCATTACGATCATGGCTGATCATCCAATTCAATAGCCTAATTCTGCTTTCTCCCCATAACGTTTGATCCCACTCATCCCAAGTGCTGTATCTAGCTGCCTCTTGAATACATTCAATGCTTTGGCATCAACTAATTCCTGTGGTAATGAATTCCACAGGTTCATCACTCTTTGGGTGAAGAAATGTCTCCTCACTTCCATCCTAAATGGTCTACCTTGAATCCTCAGACTGTGACCCCCGGTCCTGGGGAGTCCCCCCACCATCGGGAACATCCCTCCCTGCATCCACCCTGTCTAGTCCTGTTAGAATTTTATAAGTCTCTGAGATCCCCCCTCATTCGTCTGAACTCCCGCAAAAACAATCCTAACCTAGTCAATCTCTCCTCATACATCAGTCCAGCCATCCCTGGAATCAGCCTGGTAAACCTTCGCTGCACTCCCTTGAGAGCAAAACATCCTTCCTCAGCAAAGGAGACCAAAACTGCACACAATATTCTCAGTGTGGCCTCACCAAGTCCCTGTATAATTGCAACAACACATCCCTGCTTCTGTACTCAAAACCCCTCACAATGAAGACCAACATGCCATTTGCCTTCTTTACCACCTGCTGCACCTGCATGCTTACCTTCAGTGACTGTGCAAAAGGACACCCAAGTGCCGCTGCACACTCCCCTTTCCCAATTTACAGCCATTCAGGTGATAATCCGCGATCTTGTTTTTGCTTCCAAAGTGAATAACCTCACATCTATCCAAATTATACTGCATCTGCCATTGATTTGCCCACTCACCCAACCTGTTCAGATCATTCTGAAGGATCTCTGCACCCTTGTCACAGTTCACTAACCCACCCAACTTGGTATCATCTGCAAACCTTGAGATGTTACAATTTGATTTGATTTATTATTGTCACATGTATTAACATACAGTGAAAAGTATTGTTTCTTGCGCGCTATACAGACAAAACATACAGTTCATGGAGAAGGAAACGAGAGAGTGCAGAATGTAGTGTTACAGTCATAGCTAGGGTGTAGAGAAAGATCAACTTAATGCAAGGTAAGTCCATTCAAAAGTCTGACAGCAGCAGGGAAGAAGCTGTTCTTGAGTCGGTTGGTACGTGACCTCAGACTTTTGTATCTTTTTCCCGAAGGAAGAAGGTGGAAGAGAGAATGTTCGCAATGTGTGGGGTCCTTAATTATGCTGGTTGCTTTGCCGAGGCAGCGGGAAGTGTAGACAGAGTCAATGGGAGGTTGGTGTGCGTGATGGATTGGGCTACATTCACGACCTTTTGTAGTTCCTTGCGGTCTTGGGCAGAACAGGAGCCATACCAAGCTGTGACACAACCAGAAAGAATGCTTTCTATGGTGCATCTGTAAAAGTTGGTAAGAGTCGTAGCTGACATGCCAAATTTCCTTAGTCTTCTGAGAAAGTAGAGGTGTTGGTGAGCTTTCTTAACTGTAGTGTCAGCATGGGGGGGACCAGGACAGGTTGGTGATCTGGGCACCTAAAAACTTGAAACTCTCAACCCTTTCTACTTTGTCCCCATTGATGTAGACAGGGGCATGTTCTCTTTTACGCTTCCTGAAGTCAATGACAATCTCCTTTGTTTTGTTGACATTGAGGGAGAGATTATTGTTGCTGCACCAGTTCACCAGATTCTCTATCTCATTCCTGTACTCTGTCTCATCATTGTTTGAGATCTGACTCACTATGGTGGCATCATCAGCAAGCTTGAAAATCGAATTGGAGGGGAATTTGGCCGCACAATCATAGGTGTTGAAGGAGTATAGTAGGGGGCTGAGAACACAGCTTTGTGGGGCATCGGTGTTGAGGATGATCATAGAGGAGGTGATGTTGCTTATCCTTACTGATTATGGTCTGAGAGTTAGGAAGTTCAGGATCCAGTTGCAGAAGCAAGTGCCGAGGAGTTTGGAGATGAGTTTTGTGGGAATAATAGTGTCGAAGGCTGAGCTGTAGTCAATAAATAGGAGTCTGACATAGGTGTCCTAGGTGTTCCAGGATTGAGTGCAGGGCTAGGGAAATTGTTCCCTCATCCAAATCATTAATATATATTGTGAATAGCTGGGGTCCCAGCATCGATCACTGTGGCACCCCACTAGTTACTGCCTGCCAATTTGAAAAATACCTATTAATTCCTACTCTTTGTTTCCTCTCTGCCAACCAGTTTTCTATCCATCTCAATACACTCTTTCCCCCACCCTCCCAATCCCAGGCACTTTAATCTTGCACGATAATCTATTATGCGGGACTTTTTCAAATGCTTTCTGAAAGTCCAAATATACTACTTCAACTGGCTCTCCCTTGTCAACTCTACTAGTTACAACTTCAAAGAATTCCAACAGATTTGTCAAGCATGATCTCCCCTTCATAAATCCATGTTGACTTTGTCTGATCCTGCCACTGCTTTCTAAATGCTCCGCTTTAAAGTCCTTGATAATAGATTCGAGAATTTTCCCCACTACCGATGTTAAGCTTACTGGTCCCTGTTTTCTCTCTACCTCCCTTTTTGAATATCGGAGTGACATTAGCTACCCTCCAATCTGCAGAGACTATTCCAGAGACAAGAGAATCCTGGAAGATGACCAGCAATGTATCCGCTATTTCTAGAGCCACTTCCTTAAGAACTCTGGGATGTAGATTATCAGGCCCTGGGGATTTATCCGCCTTCAATCCCATCAATTTTCCCAGCACCATTTCTCTACTAATATTGATCTCCCTCAGTTCTTCCCTCTCACTAAATCTTGCATTCTCCAACATTTCTGGCATCTGATTTGAGTCCTCTTTTGTGAAGACAGACCCAAAGTATGTCTTCAGTTGCTCAGCCATTTCTTTGTCCCCTATTATACATTCCCACGTTCCTGTCTATAGGAGACCTACATTTGTCTTCACCAACCTCTTTCTCTTCACGTATCTATAGAAACTTTTAGTGTCAGTCTTTATGTTCCCTGCAAGCTTACTTTCATACTGTATTTTCCCCTTCTTAATCAATCCCTTTCTTTGGTCTTTCTTGGCTGAATTCTAAACTGCTCCCAATCCTCAGAACTATTAATTTTCTTGGCCAATCTGTATGTTTCTTCCTTGGGTCGGATACTCTCTTTAATTTCCTTTGTAAGCCATGGATTGGCACCTCACCCATTTTGCTTTTGTGCCAGACAGGAATAAACAGTTGCTGCAGATCCCCCATGCGCTCCTTCAATGTTTGCCATTGTCTATCCACTGTCATCCCTTTAAGTAACTCTCACCAATCTATCACGGCCAACTTGCACCTTATATCCTCATAGTTTCCTTTTATTAAGATTCAGCACCCTAGTCTCCGAATCAACTACTTCACCCTCCATCTTGATTTTTTTTAAAAATTCTATCATGTTATGATCGCTTATACAGTAAGAGTTTTAACAACACCAGGTTAAAGTCTAACAGGTTTATTTGGTAGCAAATGCCATTAGCTTTCGGAGCGCTGCTTCTTTGTCAGATGGAGTGGATATCTGAGCATGAGCAGATATCCACTCCATCTGACAAAGGAGCAGCGCTCCGAAAGCTAATGGCATTTGCTACCAAATAAACCTGTTGGACTTTAATCTGGTGTTGTTAAAACTCTTACTGTGTTTACCCCAGTCCAACGCCGGCATCTCCACATCATGATCGCTTATCCCCAAGGGGTCTGTCTCGGAGAGTTAGATTGCAATGATTCCCTTCTCATTACACAATACCCAGTCTAAGATGGCCTGCTGTCTAGTTGGTTTCTCCACCTATTGGTCAAGAAAACTATCCCGTATACACTCCAGAAATTCCTCCTCCATGGCATTGTGGCTAATTTGATTTGCCCAATCTATGTGCAGATTAAAATCACCCATGATCGGTATTCGCTTATCACGTGCATCTTTAATTTCGTGTTTAATGCCATTCCCGACATCACTGCAGTTTGGGGGTCAAGATATGACACCCACTAATGTTTTTTGCCCCTTGGTATTTCTCAGCTCTACCCATACAGACTCCGCGTTGTCAGAGCTAATATCCTTTCTCACTATTGTGCTAATTTCCTCTTTAACCAGCAGAGCCACTCCACCACCGTTTCCTTTATGCCTGTCCTTCCTAAATATTGAATACCCTGGGACGTTCAATTCCCATCCCTGGTCACCCTGCAGCCATGTCTCCGTAATCCCAACTATATCGTACCCGTTTACGTGTATCTATAATCTTCCTCAAATATTTATTCTGTTAATATTTTGTCCATGGGTTCCATTTGTTGATGTTAAATAAACAATTAAAATACTATTAGTTTTTGGCTTTTTAAATAGTCCAGATGCTACTTGTTTTAGCTGGATTTTGTTTTCCATAATTTTACAATCATTGAACCTCAAAATTTGAAGCTTCTTATTTCTAATAAAAGATATTGTTTGTTACACGATGAGCTGGAATTTGTGGTTGTAATGATGATGATAATTGTCAAAGTTCGCTGTTGTTAGTGTATAAAATCCACCAGGAACTTCTCCCATCCACACATGCAGAGATAAACATGGATACCTAAAAATTGCTATCAGTGATATTCAGCTCCTCTACATAGCTTGCTGTTGCAGTCTTCACGAGTAATCATTAGAAATCCCTCATTTTTTTGCAGATTTCAACTCCTTACTATGCTCACTGCTAATTCTTGAATAAGTCACACCTTTGTTGAATGACATATAATTGAGTTTTTAAGTGTGCTAAGTCATAGGCTGGTATTTGCCAGTCCACTAGTGGAACTGGTTTGCCATTGGCAGGGTCTTCCAGTCCCACTGAAGCCAATGGCAATTTATATGGCTCGCCTATCCTGCTACTGGAGAACCCATAGGTGGGAGTTGGGGTCAGTGGGCCCGGAAAATTCCACCCATAGTATCTATGGAAACAAATTTTACCTCTGTGGAGTCTCAGTCCCTCAGAAAAACAAACAAAAGCTGTAGATTATTAATAAAATAACTTCCTTTTCTATTGACACTTATCCCTTAGCGTGTAAAGCCAATCTTTATTTTGTGTTGTGTAAAATGATTTAAACGTGATTTATATTCCTTGCTTTTTACTTCACACTTGGTTGTCTTTGACAATTCTTTGATTTGATTGGCAGATCAGCCTACTTTCTACCTGCTCTGTTGGATATCACAGATTTCCTGTAGGTGGCACCAAATTAAGATTGCCATCAGAATTGAGGAAATCTAGAGCTCATGAAATCTTTGAGCAGTTTTTTTTGTGACCAGTGGCAACTGCCATTCCTCCTTTGCTGTTTGCAAAATCTGGGCCGCAGCTTGAATGGTGACACAGTTAATACAAGTTATATATTTGTTTAGCATCTTGTTATTTATATGTAGGCTCACAAAGAAGCTTGAAGAGCGGAGAGAGCAGAAAAAAGAGGATGAAGTAACGGTAAGTATTACTATTTACGATTTATTTTTTTCTTCTACATGCTTTTCATTTTCTGTCAAATTGTATTTTGGGATGTAATTATTTATTAAATAATGTTAGCAGCCTAATATTCCAGATCATTTGCCTAAATTCCGGAGAATTAGTTCAAATTCTACTTTTCATGGCCATTTGAGAATTTGAATTCAGATTTTAAAAAATGAATAATTGGTCTAACTACAGAAATCTTGGGGTTAGCTCTTTTTTTTAAAAAAAAACAGCTACTAGTGTAATTTTGCTCCAGGAGCCAGGAAAGTCAGTGTTCAATAGCTTTGCTTGTTTTGAATATGCACAGACTTCCTTTGGAAGGTTTTGGAGTTAATTTCAATTGTGAATTGCCGCATTGCATGCACCTTGTCTTGTCAGACAGCAGCTTGGGGAAGTATGTACATTTTCACAAGGGCCTTGGTTTAATCTGATAGCACAGAATGGTGAACACTGCACTGTTCCAAGCACCCAGACTCGGGGTTTGAGGTTACAATCAGATCAGCCATTATCTTATTGAGCAGGAGCCGGCTTGAGCAGCTGACTGGTCTACTCCTACTCGTATGTACAAAAAAATGGGACCACTATTGATTTTTCGGCAAGTAGTTTTCATCAGGTTATCTACCAGTTTGAAGTAAATTTCACAACACACAAGTTGTGTAACAGGGATATAAATTTTGGATAAATTAATTCTTAAATATTTTGATGCAATACTCATTTAACAAGTATTAACAAATTACTGTAATTGAGTAATTTCATCTTATGTCATCTAAAAAAGAGGAAACATTACATAAAAGAGCTCAAAATAAGTCAGTTTCACCAGATAACGTAGAAAAGTATTGTTATTGTTTATTTGTGTTCAAATAGAATTATTTTATAGTAGCCTGAGTGAATTCAAAAAGATAAAAACATCTGTTGCCATGTCATAGAATGCATAGAAATGAAAACAGAACACCATTGGGGCCTGCAGTATCCAACCCAAATATACATAGGAGTATATTTGGTTACCTTACACTACTGGTGGATTTGAATAATTTTGTATTTATTAATCTCCTGTACCATTGCTGATGGTATTCCAGAATATTCTCTTTTATATTATGTAATGCACAATATATCACTGGGGCGGCATGATGGCACAGTGGTTAGCACTGCTGCCTCACGGCACCAGGGACCTGGGTTCGATTCCCGGCTTGGATCACTGTCTGTGTGGAGTTTGCACGTGCTCTCCGTGTTTGCGTGGGTTTCCTCCGGGTGCTCCGGTTTCCTTCCGCAGTCCAAAAGATGTGCTGGTTAGATGAATTGGCCATGCTAAATTCTCCCTCAGTGCACCCGAACAGGTGCCAGAGTGTGGCGACTAGGGGATTTTCACAGTAACTTCATCGCAACGTTAATGTAAGCCTACTTGTGACGAATAAATAATCTTTAAAACTTTATTTGTGGAGATTGAACAACTGTGATTATTTTGTAAAGTTTATTATGCAAGTGCCGGTAGTACTTGCAGCTTCAAATTAGTGATCACAGCACCGACCATTTTGTGGAAATGTTAAAGTTAAAAAATACACAGCAGAGGTTATGGGGTAGTCCCAACACCTTTCATTAATTCGTGGGATGTGAGCGTCACTGGCTGGGCCAGCATTTACTGCCCATCCTTGAACTGAATGGCTTGCTAGGCCATTTCAAAGGGCATTTAAGAGTCAACCTCAATGCTCTGGGTTTGAAGTCACATGTAGGTTTCCTTGTTTAAAGAATATTAGTGAAGCAGATGGGTTTTTACGACAATCAACAATGATTCTATGTTCATCAATAGATTTTTAAATCCAATTTTTTTTTATTGAATTCAGATTTCACCATTGGCTGTCATGGGATTTGAACCTGCGGCCCCAGAGCATTACCCTGGATCTCTGAATTATTAGTCCAGTGACAATACCACTATGCCACCGCCTCCCCCAAGGCAGCTTATTGCTTCTATTTGTCTTATAAAGAAGAAAGGTTAAAATACACTAAATTTAAATAGTTAAACAAATCAGTCTTTAGTTTATAAGTGTTTCTAACGTGCAACTTTTTTTTCAGAATGAAATTAAAGTTGAAATTGAACGTAGGAAAGTTGGTAAGGAAATGGTGGAATTCAAGAGAAAACAAGAGGAGGACAGGACAAAAAGAATGCTTGAGGAAAGAAGTCGAGATAAAGAAGAAGAGCGTTTAGCACGAGAAAGAATAAGACAGCAGATTGCATTGGTTTGTGCTTTGAGATTAAAAATCTTGTTTAACTTATTAATGTAGTTTTAAAATTTCAACCTGTGTAAAATCAGTCAACCACAAAGTTAGCTTAATTGCATCCAAAATCATCTCATTTATTTCAGAAGTCCAATCAATGGATGTATCTTTGGACAGCATCATCCCAGTGCCACATTTAGCTTATCTGAAAGTGTGTTGCACTAAAGTGAGAAAGCACTGCTCCAGTTTTCCTCTTGTAGCCAATTTTATCTATATGGCGATACTTACCTAGTGAGACCAGAATTCAAACATTGAGGGCCCTATTTTACCATGAAAACGTGGTAAAGTCGGGTGAGAGGCCATTATCGCGATCCGCATCAGCGCAGATCGCCACTTTACCGAAACCTGGGAATGGTGGCGAATCGATTCAAAACGGGCGCAACGACGATTTAAATGCATTTGCATGCATTTAAATTGAATTAATGAACTGCCTGCCCAACTTTATCAGCATTTCCCCCTTTATCACCCTGTTCGCCAATCCGGAACCGCGCCGTAATGGACCTGCTAAATAAAAGCCTGAAACGGACGCTCCAGCTTCTCAAGGGCACGTTCAGTGTTTCCAACGGCTCTCTGATTCAGATCAGTGGTTGGGGGGGAGGTGGGTCAGATCATTCTCTGGTTGGGGGGGGGGGGGGGCGGAAGGAGGGGAGTGAGGCCAGATCGTTGTCTGGTTGGGCGGGGGGGGAGAGGAGGCGGGTCAGATGTATCTCTGGGGGGGAGGCCCGATCGCTCACTGTGGGGGGGGCAGATGGATCTCTGGTTGGGGGAGGGGGGGGAGATAGAAGATGGATCTCGGGTGGGGGGGGCAGGGGGGTCCGCTGCTACTCTGCGGGCGATCGGAGGGGAGAGGGGCAAGGGTGGCAATCTGTCTGGGTAGTGGGGGGGTGGATAAGGTGGACAGTGATGTGTGTGTGTGCACCCTCGCTCCCGATTTTCGCTCCCGGGCCGCTTTCTGCGGCCTGGGAGTGATCTGAAACGGGCGCACTTTTTCAAATTTTTTTCAAACTGCGTATGCGCAGTTCAGAGCTCCGATCGTTTCGGCCATGCTAAGCCCCGCCCACAGCGCAAATGGGACTGGAGATGGCTGAGTGCGTATGGGGGCGCCTGAAAGCAGATTTCTAAGTCGGATCTGCATTACGCCCAGATTCGGCATTAGAATGAAAATGGTAAAATCAGGCCCTGAGAGTCCTGTGTTTTAAAATTGTCAGGTCTGTCTGCACAAAGTATAGCTTTCATGATTTATCAGCCAACTTAAATAAATCGTACAAGTGCTGTGCAAAATGCATTTTAAGAACAGAGCTAATGAGTTCTAGGTTCATTTTGAAACAATACAAGTTTTTCTTCAAACTTGCTGAGGCTAGAATCAACCGATATAAAGTTCTTTTAAAAAATCATTTTCTTTATTTTTACTTTTTATAATATTGTTTCCCTAGCGATGACTGGCATAAAATGTTGGAATGTTTTGGAAGCTCTTTTGTCAAAGGTTAAATTATTTAATGATTAAATACTTTGGCATTAAGAAGGGAGAGATCATGAGTGCTGTATTATGGTTTATGTAAACATAGATGAATCAGTGAAAAGAATAGCAACATGTAGTAATAACTGGAAATCATTTTTCTTATTAGGACCGTGCAGAGAGAGCTGCACGCTATGCAAAGACAAAGGAAGAAGCCCAAGCAGCCAAAAGAGCATCTGAGCTGCAAAGGCGAGTCAATGAGGAATCCAAGAACAAAGAAGAAAGAAGGTATAGCATGTGACAAAACATTTCAAAATATTTACATTTAATGGCTGTACTATTTTTTTCAGTTTCTCTGAATTCAGTTTTTGTGCAAGAGATTTTGAGATACCATTTTAGTTACCAAACTTGCACCCTTGTCAAAATGCTTTAAAATCCTTGAAATTCCTTTTTCCCCTGCATTTAAATATTTAAGGAAAAAACCCTATTATGTATCGGGGAAATTTAACTGGGATGCTTCCTTTAAGTTTACTTTGTTAGTAGTTCGGTGACTTCTCTTTTTTCCCTCTGCTCTCACTTCCTGTTCCATTGTACAAATGCCATACTACTCTGCACAGGTTTCCATTTTGAATTGGAATCCTGATATTGAACTCAAATGCAGGTCCTGACCCTGCAAACAGTCACTCGACATGGACGCCGAATTGACCACTTATTGGTCAGAGGGTGCATTCATTATCCAACTAAGACCTTTGTATTCTCAATGCAATGATGTTGAACTTGGAGTTAGATCAACAAATGCTGTGTTTACTACAAGCTGTTTAAAATGTTATTTTTTTGTCTTGTAGTAAAATGTGCCGAATCCAGTTTAGACTCCCAGATGGATCTTCCTTCACAAACCAATTCTCAGCAGATGCCACGTTAGCAGAAGCAAGGCAGTTTGCAGAATCGGTAAAAAAAAATCATTTGATAAAATCAACTTTTCATCCTTGGAATTGTATGGATCTTCATTTTAAGCAGTACCCATATTTTATCTCAGTTTTCTCATTGCACTGGCTCCTCCCACACAAGTCTTTCAGATGGCTGATAGGGTGGGGAAGTTTTATTACTTCTAAACTTTCAGCGTGCTCCACCATTCAATAAGATCTTGGCCGATCTGATTGTGGTCTTAACACCACTTTTCCTGTCTGCCCCCAAGTAGCCCTTAAAGACCCTTGTTGATCTAAAATCTGTCTACTTTTTTGAATATGACTCAGCCTCCACTGCTCTCTGGGGAAGAGAATTCGATCATTTAATGACACTCAAGAGAAAAAAATTCTCCTCCATCTTAAGTCGGAGACCCTTATTTTTAAATTAAGCCCCCTGGTTCTAGACTCCAGCCACAAGGGGAAGCATCCTCCCATCATTATTTTATTCAAGTCCCCTCAGAATCATATATTTTTCAGTAAGATCACCTCCCATTCTTCAAAACTATACTGAGTATAAGTCCAACTTGTTCAACCTTTCCTCAAAAGACGATCCCTTCATTCGAGGAATTAGCCAAGTGAACTTTCTCTGAACAATTATATCCCTCCTTAAATATGGACACCAAAACTGTACACAGTACTCTAGGTGCCCTCTCACTGAGACCCTGTACAGCTCTAACAATACTTCCCTGCTTTTATACACACTTTCCTTTGCAACAAAGGCTAACATTCATTTGCCTGCTAATCACTTCCTGTACCTACATAATAGCTTTTTGTGATTCATGTACCAGGGCACTCAAATTCCTGTGTCTCAGATTTCTACAGGCTCTCTCCATTTACATGGTATTCTGTTTTTCTATTCTCCCTGACAAAGTGGGCAACATTTTCCATACTCCATCTGCCAATTTTTTGCCCACTCATGTAACCCATCTAAATCACTTTGCAGATTTTTTGTGTCCTCTTCTCACCTTGCTTTCCTATCCATCTTTGTGCTATCAGCAGATATGCTACCATACACTTGGTCCTTTCATCCAAGTCGTTGACATCGGTAGCAAATACTTGAGTTCTCAACTCTGATCCCTGTGGTACTTCAAGTGGTAGTTACAATTTGCCAACTTGAAAATCACCCATTATCTCATCGCTCTGCTTCTTGTTAGCTAACCAATCCTTCATCCATGTTGATATGTTACCCTAATCTTATGAAATAACCTTGATGAGGGCATCTTTTGGAAAGTCAAGTACACTACATTTATTGATTCTCCATTATCCACCCTTTTTGTTACTGCCTCAAAGAACTATAATAAATTGGTAGCCTGTAGTTCCCCGCTTTCTATCTCCCACCCATTTTGAATGAAGGAGTTGCATTTGCTATTTTCCAATCTAATGGCAGCTTCCCCAAATCCAGAGAAATTTGGAAAATGGAAACCAATGCATCAACTGTCTCACTGGCCACCCTTTTAAGATCCTAGCATTTGGAGTCCATCAGGACCTGGGGATTTGTCAACCCGCTTTAACAATTTGTTAAATACCACTTTCCTGAGTTCCTTGTTCCTTCTAATTCCTGATTTATAGCTATTTCTGGGATGTTGCTTTTTTCCTCTATACTGAAAACCAATGCAAACTACGCTGTTCAATTCGTCTGCCATATCTTTATTTTCCATTATTAATTTCCTCAGACTCCCTTTCTACAAGACCACTTTGTTAACACTTCTAATTTAACTTTCTATAGAAACTCTCCATCTTTAAATTTCTAGCTTTTGGCTTTCTCTTTTACTTTAACTTTTCCCTCCTTACTAATCTTCTTGCTGTTCTTTGCTGTTTCTTATATTCTGTCCAACCTTTTGACTGCCAACCATCCTTGTGCAGTTACATACTACTTCCAGTTTGATACTACCTTTATTTTTTTTAGTTGACCATTAATGGTGAGTCCATCTCCTGAAACTTTTCTTTCTCATTATAATGTATCTGTTGTGTGTATTCTGAAAGAACCCTTTACATGTCAGCCATTGCATATCTATTGATCTAACCCTTAACTTTATTTTCCAGTTCACTTTAGCTAGCTCTTCTTTCATGCCCTCATAATTCTCCTTAAGTCTTAGACTTAAATACTGGTCTAAGACTCACTCTTCTCTTCCTCAAACTGAAGGCAAAATTCAGTCATATTATGATTGCTGCTATCTAGGGGAGCTTTCATTATTAGGTCGTATTAATTAATATTACTTCATTACATTAGTATAGCTTGCTCTCTGGTTGGATTCAGTGGATGCTGTTCTAGCTATTCCAAAAACATTCTATGGAATCCTCATATATGCTAACTTTGCCCATCTGATTTTTTTCCAGTTTATATGTAGATTTAAAATCCCTTGTGGTTCTGTTTGTCATTTCCCATAATGCCTTGTTTGTACTCTTTGGTTTATCACATCTTCCAAAATTTGATCTCTTTCTCCACCATTTAGTTTAAAACCCTCTCTACTTTCCCTAGTTATGTAGTTTACTAGAACACCAGCCCCAGCATGGTTCAGGTGTTGACTTTCCCAACGATACAGATCTCACTTTCCCCAATATTGATGCTCCATGAACCAGAACCCACTTCTCCCAAAACATACTTAGAGCCATGCATTCATTTCTCTAACCTTATTTGCCTAATGCCAATTTGCACATGGCTCTAGTAATAATTCTTAATTTGGTGCCTAGCTCCTCAAACTGATTATGCAGAATCTCTTTCTAGTTTTCCTAAGTCGTTCTGCCTGTTTATCCCAGTTCACTTTAGGCAACTCTGTCGTCGTACTCTTGTAATTGTCTTTATTTAAGCTTATGATTCTAGTCTTAGACCAATGTTTCTCACCCTCGAACTGAATGTGAAATCCAATCATATTATGATCATTGGTGTCTAGACGTGCCTTTCAGTAAGTTCATTATTATGTGTTTTATTTTGTTTTGAATGTGTTTTCCCTGGGACCAAGAAGTAAGATTGAATTCCTGCACTGCTGTCTTCAGTGATTTGTACACATACATGTCCAGGTCCCTCTGTTCCTGCACCCCATTTGGAAATGTACACTTTATTTTACACTGTTTTCCCTTGTTCTTTGTACCAAAATGAATCACTGTATAATGCCCCTGTGAAGTTCCTTGGGATGTTTTATTATGTTAAGTACATTATATAAGTACAGATTGTTGTGGTATTTTTGATTACTTTAAATATATCTACTGGACTTTGCAAGGAAAAACTTGTATTTTTGTTTGACTATTATTTGCAATTGGCTTTCGCTCTGCTGGGTGATTTTATGCAAAATTCTACATATCTGATTTAAATTCTTTTCTTGCAGCAAGTTGGTGGTATATATGGACACTTTGAATTGGCAATAACTTTTCCAAGGAAGCAATTTACAAAGGACGATTACAGCAAAACACTGACTGAGCTGGAGTTGGTACCAAGTGCCTCAATCATCCTCATCCCAGTATGTTCCTATAAAGCACTTCTGCACCCTGAATGGAACGTGTTAAAACCACCATTGAAAGAAATATTAATATTAAACAAAAATTCAGGACAGAAATTAAAATTTAATTTGTTTGGAACCATGTCAGAAACATAGGCATTCCCTTGCAGCCATTACCAGAACAAATTAATGGGAAAAATAACCAATTCATGGGCTTAGAATAGTCTATTAATTGAAACCTCATAGAAAAAAAAGTTTCTACCATCTGTTGTCATAAAGAGACCTGAAATTTACTGAAAAAAGAAACTTGGTATTTTTGATTTTCACGAGGACTGGTTTTGATCACATCACCGAGACAAATAATAGTTGTTAATCTATTTTTAGAAGAATAGTCCATATTTTAGTACCTAATTCCACTTCGTAACACTTTTGAAACATTAAATATATACTTAACCTTAAAATGTATAAAATGTATTTAATATTTAAAGATTTCCTCTTTGAGATTAATTACAAGAAGTGTTTTGTAGAAGTTTATACTTAGTTGCCTGCTGTTTACTGAAAGATAATGTACAGGTAAAATATAATTTTTGATGCAGTGTTATGCAATTTTTATTTTATACACAAGTCAAATAAGCACTTCTGATTTTGCATATACTATTGTTCAATATTGGGAGGGCAATTTATTATACGATTAAACCACCTCCAGTAGATATGGGTCGGTACGGTGGCACAATGGTTAGCACTGCTGCCTCACAGGGCCAGGGATCCAGCTTCGATTCCCGGCTTGGGTGATTGTGCAGACTCCACACATTCTCCCCGTGTCTGCATGAGCTTCCTCCGAGTGTTCCGTTTTTCTCCCACAATCTGCAAGACATGCTGGTTAGGTGCATTGGCCATGCTAAATTCTCCCTCAGTGTACCTGAACAGGCCTAGGAGTGTGATTCTAAGGGATTTTCATGGTAACTTCATTGCAGGGTTAATGTAAGACGACTTGTGACACTAATAAATAAATTTTAAAACTTTAAATTTTATTTTTCAATTGTTACTAATCTTTGAGTATTATCAGTTTGTCATATTATGTTCAGACTGGAGTATTAATTAAAACTGGATTTAGATTCCATATTGTCACTAATGTTCTTGAAAACTTATGTTTGGTAAATGTATGACAGTACTGTTTAGTAATGCTGCAGTGAAGTATCTATGGTAGTCAGATTCAGAAACTAAGTCAATCTTGTTTTGCAAATAAGTAGGTGTGAATTTATCATTTAAAAACAAATTTACGGAAATACTCTAATGTCTGGGCAGCATCTGTGCAGAGAGAAACGGCTAATGTTTCAGGTCATGACCTTTCAGAACTGGAAAATTTCAGATGTCACAGGTTTAAAGCAGGTACAAAGACAGGAAAATAACAAATGGGAAGGTCTGATAAGGTAGAAGAGAGAGTAAATGGGGAAAAAATGACGATGCAAGGCAAAATGAGATGAGTAAAAATCAAAAAAAGTTCTATAACTTCGGATCTCTGGAGGGTTGTACCCGGGAGGCACTTCATAAGATGCACTGGGGCACTCCTCCAGAAATCTCACATAAGAATAATCTGGGAAGATCAAATCTCCGATGGACTGTTACCCTGAATTGGAAAGAATTGAAATTTGAGACTTTGGATGACTCTGAACCCAACCCCACCTCGGTCACCAACTACCCTCCTGTACAGACAGGCCACTAAATAAAATAGATTTCTAACCCTGCAAATGTTTGATTTAGATTGATGCATTCAATCACCCTGTGCTTATTCTTACCTTTGTTAGGGTGGAAGGTCAAGTTCATCAATGGTACGATCCTCAGAAGGAGGATTGTGGACTATCTTGAACACATTATTTTACCCAGTTATTGCAGTATGGAGGTTTCTCAGCAATTATTTGTTTGCCAGTAATTCCGCACAAAGGTCATCCAGAGGAACTCTGTCTCAACCAGAAAGTTCCAGAGTGACATCTTCCACTGCGTCAGATACAGACAGGTACCCAGCAATATCACTTACTTTGAAAAATGTAGAATTTAATTTCAGCTTATGTTCTCAGAATTAGTATTGTCTATCAAATATTGTTTTGATCTTGGGAATAGAGTCATAGAGGTTTACAGCATGGAAACAGGCCCTTCAGCCCAACTTTTTTGTTTAAACCCCTAAGCTAATCCCAATTGCCCGCATGTGGCCCATATCCCTCCAGACTCATCGTACCCATGTAACCAACTAAATGCTTTTTAAAAGACAAAATTGTACCTGCCACTACTACTACCTCTGGCAGCTTGTTCCAGACATTCACCACCCTCTGTGTAAAATTGCCCCTCTGGACACTCTTGTATCTCTCCCCTCACCTTAAACCTATGCCCTCTAGTTTTAGACTCTCCTACCTTTGGGAAAATATATTAACTATCTAGCTGATCTGTGCCCCTCGTTATTTTATAGACCTCTATAAGATCACCCCTCAGCCTCCTATGCTCCAGAGGAAAAAGTCCCAGTCTATCCTTATAACTCAATCCATCAAGTGCCAGTAGCATCCTCGTAAATCTTTTCTGCACTCTTTCTAGTTTAATAATATCCTTTCTATAATAGGGTAACCAGAATTGCACACAGTATTCCAAGTGTGGCCTTACCAATGTCTTGTACAACTTCAACAAGACATTCCAACTCCTGTATTCAATGTTCTGACTGACGAAACCAAACATGCCGAATGCCTTCTTCACCACTCTGTCCACCTGTGACTCCACATTCAAGGAGCGATGAACATGTACCCCTAGATCTCTTTGTTCTGTAACTCTCCCCAACGCCCTACCATTAACTGAGTAAGTCCTGCCCTGGTTCAATCTACCAAAATGCATCACCTCGCATTTGTCTAAATTAAACTCCACCTGCCATTCGTCAGCCCACTGGCCCAATTGATCAAGATCCTGTTGCAATTGGAGATAACTTTCTTCACTGTCCACTATGCCACCAATCTTAGTGTCATCTGCAAACTTACTAACCATGCCTCCTATATTCTCATCCAAATTATTAATATAAATGACAAATAACAGTGGACCCAGGACTGATCCCTGAGGCACACCACTGGTCACAGGCCTCCAGTTTGAAAAACAATTCTCTACAACCACCTTCTGGCTTCTGTCAAGAAGCCAATTTTGTATCCATTTAGATACCTCACACTGGATCCCGTGAGATTTAATCTTATGCAACAACCTACCATGCGGTACCTTGTCAAAGGCCTTGCTAAAGTCCATGTAGACAACATCAACTGCACTGCCCTCATCTATAACCCCTTCAAAAAACTCAATCAAATTTGTGAGACATGATTTTCCACTCTCAAAACCATGCTGACTGTCCCTAATCAGTACTTGCGTCTCTAAATGCCTGTAAATTCTGTCTCTCAAAATACCTTCCAACAATTTACCCACCAGAGATGTGAGGCTCACTGGCCTGTAGTTCCCAGGATTTTCCCTGCAGCCCTTTTTAAACAAAGGCACAACATTTGCCACACTCCAATCTTTAGGCACTTCACCCGTGACAATCGATGATTCAAATATCTCGGCTAGGGGACCCGCAGTTTCCTCCCTAGCCTCCCACAATGTCCTGGGATATATTTCATCAGGTCCCGGGGATTTATCTACCTTGATGCGCTTTAAGACTTCCAGCACCTCCTTCTCTGTAATATGTACACTCCTCAAGACATCACTATTTATTTCCCCAAGTTCCCTAACATCCATGCTTTTCTCAACAGTAAATACTGATGAGAAATATTCATTTAGGATCTCTTGTGAATCCGCACATAGATGACCTTGTTGATCCTTAAGAGGTCCTACTCTGTCCCTTGTTACTCTCTTGCCCTTTATGTATTTGTTGAAGCCCTTTGGATTCTCCTTTGCCTTATCTGCCAAAAGAATCTCGTGTTCTCTTTTTGCCCTCCTGATTTCTCTCTCAACGCTACTCCTACATCCCCTATACTCTTCAAGGGATTCACTTGATCCCAGCTGCCTATGCATGTCATGTGCCTCTTTCTTCTTCTTGACCAGGGCCTCAATATCCCGAGTCATCCAGTGTTCCCTACTTCTGTCAGCCTTGCCCTTCACTCTAAGAGGAATGTGTTTACCCTGAACCCTGGTTAACACACTTTTGAAAGCATGCCACTTACCAGAGGTCCCTTTGCCTTCCCACAGACTCCCCCAATTAACTTTTGAAAGTTCCTGCCTGATACCATCAAAATTGGCCTTGCCCCAATTTAGAATTTTAACTTTTGGGCCAGACCTATCATTCTCCATAGTTATCTTAAAACCAATAGAATTATGGTCACTGGTCCCAAAGTGATCCCTCACTAACACTTCTGTCACTTGCCCTTCCTTATTTCCCAAGAGGAGGTCAAGTTTTACCCCCTCTCTAGTCGGGTCATCCACATACTGAATGAGAAATTCTTCCTGAATACACTCAACAAATTTCTCTCCATCCAACCCTCTAATACTACGGCTGTCCCAGTCAATGTTGGGAAAGTTAAAATCTCCAACTATTACCACCCTATTTTTCTTGGAGCTATCTGTAATCTCCTTACATATTTGCTCCTCAGTTTCCCGCCGACTATTTGGGGGCCTATAGTACAACACTATCAAAGTGATTTCCCCCTTCTTATTTCTCAGTTCTACCCATATAGACTCAATGGCCGAACCCTGAGTCTATATGTTGAGTTATTTTTAATTATTCATTTCATATACATAATGTTTAATGATTCCACCACATAACGAGGTTTTAAATGTAACCAGGGTGAAAATAAATAATTTATTGCACAATTTAGATCCAGTCGGTTTTTCAGGCCACTTATTTAAGCTCCTCTCTCCTGGCCTGCCCACTCTCACATCGAATAAGTATGAGGAGCTCATGGTCATCTTTTTCACTGAAATTGAGATTGTTCAGCCACTTTTGCTGTTTCCCTCCTTTATAACCCACGAAGTCGAGCTTCCCCTCAGATTCCACCCTGCCCTTGCCCTGAACTCTGAACTTTCTCTAGTATTCCTGATTAAATTTCAGCCATACCAAGGCCCGAAGCACTACGATTTCCTCTTTAAACTATTGTACTTCAGTTCCTCTTTCCCCTTTTAATATGGAATTTAAGCCTGTCTCTTTGGCCAAGCTTTTGGTCAACTGCTTTCGTCTCTCCTCATATGGCTACATGTCAAATTTTGTTAATGATGCTTCTATAAAATGTGTTGGAATTTTTTGTTACATTGCAGGTACTATATAAATACTAGTTGTTGGCAATACTTGGCATTCAACTTGAGTAAATGTAAAAACATTTGCAAACAGTGGGCAAATGTAATGTGATTGGATGTCATTTGGCTTGAGATCAGATTTAGTGTGTTCAAATGTCACTTGATCAAATCTTCAGGCATACATCAAATCATTGTTGGTGACCCTACCTATAGTACTCTTTCTGTTTCTTGTGCTCACCTGGGATTGTGCATAAATCTAGAGCCCTGACAGCAGCATGTGATTTCAATTCATTGCATTTTCTAGTTCATTGATACCCCAAGATTATTTTCCTTTAAGGGAGGGAGTCCTGATGCTGGGATTTGTCACATTGGCCGCTTGCATAGAGCAAAGTGGATGCTGTGGATGCCTATCAGGTCCCAGCTAAACTTGGCAACGGCAGGGGGCAATTAATTTTCTGCATCCCTTTCAAGGATGCTCAGCCTCTGTGTGCTGCAACTTTTGATAATTGAAATACTTGGATAGATAGAAAGGGAGAGCCATGTACTGCTGGAGCAGGTTTCTAGCTCTGGTTGAAGGCATTCCTGGAGGTTTGATCACAGGATGTTCTGAGCATATGACATTTGATCTTGCAACATCAACACACGTATAAATGTTATTGCATTTACCTTATAAAGTATGGGTCCTCTTTAGTTGAAAATCTTCATTAGTTGGTTCACACTAGAGAACATCAAAGAGCAAGTGAAAGGGAAAAAGGAAGAGCTGTCTCTTATTCTCCATCTCCGCCTCCCCCTCCTCTCCGCCTCCATCTCTCCCAGTGTTTTAGACCTAACACCTACAATTTTGCACTCCCCACTCACAATTTCAGCCCCTGCAGCCACCCGACCTGCAGTTCCTAGCTTTTGTGAAATGAAGATCTCTTCACCCAATTTCCACTGCGGTAGAGAAACCCCTCTATCACTGTGATGGAGCAGTGCAAGCATTCAATCTCAGAGATCGAGTGGTATCTCTGCTGCTAGGCACACCAGGTAAAGAAATCCATTTCACAAAAGATGTGTTCTTTCATCTGGTGCCGCCTCGCACTGATTTATGTTCAAGGTTCTAAACAAATTAACTTGAAACCACTGACGCACATTATAAGGGTCAGTTTATATCTGTTATAGTGTAGGCTTTTTGGGACAGTTAACGAGTGCCTCTATCATTTTAGGGTGTCCTTTTATACAAGTTTCATTGATTGGTTTTTTTTTTTGGTGCATTTTCAGGGAAGTAAGAAGAAGGAGATTGCTTGAAAAACGTGGAGAGGACTTCAAGAGGGAGGGAAGGGTTTACAGACTGCGAACAGAGGATGATGCAGATGATGAAAACAATACGTGGAATGGAAATTCTACTCAACAAATGTAGCTTATACCTTGTTAAAGTAGAAACAGTTGTACTTTATTTTGCTCTAAAGTTATACAAGTATACTTCCATTTTAAAAAAAGGACAAACTGGACAGAGGGTGTGTTTTGTACTGTTAATTTCCTGCTCTGCTGCATGGATTTGTATGAATCTACTAATTCTGGGGTGGGGGAGCAATAATTGTTACAATAATTATTGCTACAATAATTGCAGAAAAATAATTTTAGGCAAATTCTAAATTATGTTTTCAAACACCTCTTGCAGTAATATGTATTTTAAATCCTGTCTTTAGGTTTATCCATTCCCTGCCTGTATGACACATTAGCTGGCAATTCTGGACGGCATCCAACCTCTGACCCTATTAATTTAAAACTGATAATAAAATGTTTAAAGTTTTCAAAAAATACGATCTTTGCATCTTTTGTAATTTCTTGATGTGTTTGTAACTTGTCTTCCACAAGATATTCTAATTGAAATTATTAATAGTATTATTAATAGTATTATCTAATTGGAATTATTAATATTAATGGAATTAGTGATAGATTTAGGACAGATGTCAGAGGTAAGTTCTTCACGGTAGTGTAGGTTAGATGGGCTTTAGATTGGTTTCACTGGTCGGCGCAACATCGAGGGCCAAAGGGCCTGTACTGCGCTGTAATGTTCTATGTTCTAATACATGGTGATATATCAGTAGGTTGGGGTAATGTTGCAGCACAGTAACAGATCTTCCAGCTGAGATAACAATGGGCTGTAACTCCAGGCTCCCCAGCATCGGATTTTGGGTGTACCCCAAAGATGTGCTGGGGAATCCCTCTCGGAAATTCTTAAATAAGTGTTTGCACGGCAATTGCCCAGATATGCTAACTTCCTCTGGGCAATTGGGATGGTCTGGAAACAATTGGAAAAAGCGTTTTGGGTCATGCTTGTAGATACTCAGAAGTATCTTCTACATAACTAATTTAAAGACCCAGACCAATCCCCAAATGGGACTCCCCCAAGAAGTTATGGTCCATTATAAACCAGGGGAACAAGAAGTGATTTATTAGTGGTTTGTATGAATCTGAAGATGTGAGATGTCTGCAACATACCTGAACTTCTAGTGCACTTATAATTTGTGAGACTAATGTTCAATATTCAATTTTTGTTCAGACCTCTTGTGGGAAACCTCCATTTTGGAATTGCAGGTAACAAGGGGTCCCCATGTAATCATGGGGACTTTAATTTTCATATAGATTGGTAAATCAAATTTTCATAGTGTGGTGGATGAGTTGTTGAAATGTACATTAGAGTATGTCAAGAAACCAACCAGGGATCAGTCTATTCTGGATCTAGTACTCTGCAATGAGAAAGGATTAATAAATAGCCTTCTAGTGAAGGGGCCTAAAGAGTGATCATGCTCTGGTAGAATTTTCTATTCAGTTGTGAGTGATTTAAGTCCAAAAATAGGTCCTAAATCTCAACAAAGCAATCTAGTTATGAGAAACCAGTTGAGTTGAGGTAGATTGGGAAACTGGATTGGAGGATGTGGCGGTAGATGTGCAATGGCAAACATTTAAATAATTCAAAACCACCAGGAAAAAAGTGGCCTAAACATGCCTATCATGAGAAGTGTTTGCAGTTAGCATAGGACTGCTTCCATGATCTCCTGCTTTATTTTCCTAGGTGGTAGAGGTTGCAGGCATGGATGATGGTATCGCAAATTGCTGAAATGCATTGTGTAGATCGTATATATTGCAGCCACTGTTGGTGGAGGGAGTGAATGTTTAAGTTGAATGAAATGCCAAACAAGTGGGCTGCTTTGGCATGGATGGTGTGTATCTTGGATATTGTTGATTCTGCACTCATTAAGGCATGTGGGGTGCAGTCCATTATATTTGTGACTTTGCTTGGTAGATAGAAAGAAAGATTTTGGGAGAGTTTTTTGAGGACATAAGGGGAAAACGAGTGGCTGTAGTTTAGTTGGATTTTAAAAAAGTATTCCAAAGGTGCCACAAAAGAGGCTGTTACACAAAATTGGGCTCATGGGATTGGTAATATTAGTAATAATTGATGATTAATTAACAGACTGAGTTAGGAATCATTTTCTGAGCTGGCAGGCCATAACTAACTGAGGTCATAGAGGTTTACAGCATGGAAACAGGCCCTTCAGCCCAACTTGTCCATGCCGCCCTTTTTTTTTAAACCCCTAAGCTAATCCCAATTGCCCGCATTTGGCCCAAATCCCTCTATGCCCATCTTATCCATGTAACTATCTAAATGCTTGTTAAATGACAAAATTGTACCCACCTCTACTACTACCTCTGGCAGCTCGTTCCAGACACTCACCACCCTCTGTGTGAAAAAATTGTCCCTCTGGACCCTTTTATATCTCCCCCCTCTCACCTTAAACCTATGCCCTGTAGTTTTAGACTCCCCTACCTTTGGGAAAAGATATTGACTAGCTGATCTGTGCCCCTCATTATGGCAGGAATCGGTGCTTGGGCCTCAGCTAATTTACACTGCAATGTATCTAGGTTTGCTGATATTGTAAGGAGGACACAGTAATAATAGCAAAGGGACCAAACATCTATAGAAGCAAGCATGATTTTGACAATGTTGGTGAAGTTCCTCTTCCACGATCAGACCTGAACCAGGTTCAATTAGATGTGAATGTCTAACCTATAGTTCTTCTGAAGCATTCCACAGTATGTCTATGTCATGCTTTTCAAGCCATTGAATGAAAGAAGACACGCCAGCATGATCAGGGACAAGGGTTGCTTTTGTCATTTCTGAAGGCCTTGGAAGTTCCAACTGCAAATGACTGTGGAAATCTCTCTCTTCTGAATCTGAATGAGGAGAGTAGATATCATGGTCTTCCAGCTGTTCCAAGGACATGAGAACATGACGTGCAGAGACAGTAATGGTCTGCCATGGCTTGAAATGTGGTCGTACTGCTAACCTGAGATGATCCTGTAGAGTGGCACACACAAAACCTCTTGGCAAACATCACAAACTTCAACATCCTTCAAAGAGGAAGGTAAGTGGTGCTCTGTGCTGATACTTGTCCAGAGACTCACATCTGTACCTGTAGGTCCCTTTTTCTTCAGCTGCCTTGTTTGTTAACTCTATACCTCTCTAATCTTAGGTTGTGGATGGGTTGAGGTGACATTTAGTTTTCCAGAAGCTTTCTAAATTGTTCCTCCTTGTGGCATTCTCCTTCAGTTGTCACCATCACTTTAATTTGACTTGGGTAAAGTTTTCATCTCAGAACAGTGGTGTCATCTCTAGAATCAGAAGAATTTGTACCTGAAATTGTGCATCATTCTCTTCATAGGGTTAGCCAGGGAAATTAGATACCTATAGTTTTCGTGATTTTGGCAGAACTTCCAAACAGTGCAAACAAGAACAGAAACATTTTATTCCAAGATGAAAATTAAGTTTGAAGTAAAATCTGAGTTAAGTTTGCTTGTAAATTGTTTATTAAAACAGATCATATTTCATGGTTTAAATTGTCTTGAGGGTTGCCAACCCTGGATATGCTCCTGGAGGAGTCAACACATGACTTCCTACCTCGAACCACCTTGCTCCACAATCATGCCATTGGTCACCCTACACAACCATACTTGGAATCAGATAGAATCATAGAAATTTACAGCACAGGAGGAGATCATTCGGTCCACCGGGCCTGAGCTGGCTCTTTAAAAGAGTAGTGGTTGGTCTTGGATCCCTTTTGTTTGTTTCTCACTCAAGTATATGCCAAACTCCTTTTTAAAATTATTTATGGAATCGCCTTCCATCACCACCTCAGATAGCATTCCAGATCCTGACAACTGAGTAAAATATTCTCAAATCCTTCCTGGACCTTTTGCCAATGATTTTGAATCCATGACCTCTAGTAATGGACCCATTTGCCAGGGGGAATAATTTTTCTCCCTCAAAACCTCTCATTATCTTGAAACCCTCTATTAAATTGTTAATTTCTCTGTTCCAAGAGAAACAATTCTAACTTTTCCAACCTCTCCTCGGAAGGAGAATACCCTTATCCCTGGTAAATTCCTGCTGAACATCCTCTGTGTCCTTTCTAAGGTCTTTACATCTTTCCCTGAAGTGTGGTGCCCAGAATTGTCCACAAAGCTGAAACCGAACAAGATTTGAAGATGTTCTAGCATCATCTCTTTTTTTTTCTATTCCATTTCTTTATTTATGAACCCAAGTAACTCTTATTACTTTTTTGATCACCAATCAACTTTAACCATTTGGTCTTGGCTCCGTTTTTTGTCCTCCTGAATGTTTCACACCCAAGTATATGCAAAACTCCTTATTAAAATTATTTATGGAATCCTCTTGCACCACCACTTCGGATAGCATTTCAGACCCTGACAACGGAGTAAAATATTTAACCATTTGGGTACATGGACACCAAGCTGTTGCTGTGGCGCATTAGCTTTCCGGTTGGCTTGAGAAGGTAATGGGCTCTTCATTACCTGATTGGATGATTCTTGGCTGTTATGTCAAACATTTTTTTAACCCATGTCTCATAAATTTATAACCAATAAATGAAGGTGCTCAAAGAAAATTAAAATTGGACAATTTTTAATGGCCCTATGATTTTTCTCCTGGGTTGCTCACAGCACTATCCCGGGGATTCCAATCCTGAAAGGTTGGCAACCCTAAATTATCTGCAGTGTTGATTGCAATAAGTACAAAATCAATCACTTGAAAGTTATTGAAAATTCAGATAACATGAAACTCATTTTCCTGGAATTTCTGAGGACTCGATATATTTCCGCAGAAGTACTAGTGAAGCAGCATAAACAACTATTTCTTTTGAATTTCTGCAGATGCAGTTGCAGAAAATATGCTGGGAGATTTAGAATCTCTTCCGCCTCATTCCCTTCTCCCTGCAGAAGTTCTAAATTCAGAAGTTAGTGTTTAGATTTGTCGATAATTCAGTTGTGTGTAAAGTTGATTTAAGTTGTTTGCTTACTTTTCTCGTTTTCCAAGTTTTATATGAAAAGATAGCTAACAAAACTAGAGCAATTATTAAAATAACAAACAAGGTATACAAAGCACTTGTGGCATTCACATTAGATATTTCTAATCCCAGAAAATGAACCTTCCCAATGTTAGTTGTCATTGTAGCTGTTGTTTTGATAGTAGATATGGGTCTTGCTGTTGTGGGTTCTATGGTGGTAGCTAGAAAATAAAGCAACATGTAAATATTTAGGGAAAAACTGCCTCTCACTGCAACTTGTTCATTAATACTAAAAATGATAATTGTTACACTTCACCAGCTACAATTATTAAAATTAAAAAGACAAAAACATACTCCATCTAATAATAATTTCCAGCACCTGGAATTTCCATAGTGGGAGGGTGGGTTAATTTTCTCAACCTTCTGCTGTATCATTTGTGGAAAACCCCTGGAGAAACAGCATGAGTAGTTGTTTATGTTGTTTCTCTGTGGGGGTTTTTTTTGTTGTTCTATTATTGCATGACTGGGAGAGCCCTGGTGGAAATCCCACTCCGTTTCAGAACTGCATCATCATTTAGTTCAGTAAGTATATTATATGGCTCCAACTGAAGTGACAGGAGCCTTATGAAAAACTAACTGATAGTGAGATAACATACTTCATGCTGTATGCACAAGTTTTCATGAAATAGTGAAAATATGCATTGTAGAAGTTATGAGACCAGTGTGACCAATGAAGAAAAGGCTAAATCACAAATGAAATGCACATTAAGTGCATATGGAAATGCTAACTTAGTTATATGATATGAAATTGGGCTAGCAACCGAGGCAAAGTTGTCAAATTGAACACAATATTTGTGGTCTAGCAACAGAAAAATAACTTGCAAGTTACTGAATTGTCAAAACATTCAACCGGTTCACTGATTTGGGCAATACATGACTCCAGTCCCATGCTACTTGATTAACTTGTAATGATGTCGGAATACCTTGACACCATCCTGTTGTAAATAATGGCTACAAAGTTCAATGGGAGAACAAAGTTATATAGGTTTACTGGCAATGAAGACTAAGACAGTTTTAGCCATATCGATGCTTCAAAATCTTTCTCATTGACTTCTGAAGTAGCTGGTGCCCAAATTCAGAGAGCTGTTCCGCAGACTAACCAAGCAACAGCCTGACATTGTCATACTCATAGAATATCAGTCAGTCAACATACCACTGATACAATGAACATGCCTGCAACAAAACTACCAATGGAAGTAACCACTATCATTTTGAGGACAAATCTTGACTCATGAAAATATTGTCCATCACTTAGTGTGGAATTACCACTGCACTGGGAGACAGACTAAGGACAGATCTAACTACCCAAAACTAGGCATTTTTGCAATGTTCTGGATAATTGTCAGGAGCAAAATTATACCCACCATTATCAAACCAGGAGATTAAATCTGCTTCAACGCAGAGTGAAGGGTGACATGTCAGAAGTAGCATCAGGGAAGCGTTAGAATGATGTAGAAAACTAGTGAAGCTGCAACACATGGCTAAGTAGCAAGGTATGGACAGGTTAAGTTGTCCTACTATCAACCAGAGGATATTTCTATAGCCCTCCTACATACAGCTGAAGATGGTGGTGAACAATGTGATAAGTAACGAAGAAGCAGCTCTGGGAATGTCCTCATCCTCAACCATTATGGAGTCCAACAGGTGCTGGTTTCTTCAGTCAAAGTTGACAAGTAAATAATCCTACTCGGTCTTCTCCTGAAATTCCATTCTCTGTAACCAGGGTTCAGCCGGTTTGGTTCACTCCATGTGATACTAAGTAGCACTGGATATGTTGGGCACAGTAAAGGCTATGGGTCTTGACAACATTCAAACTGTGGGGTTTGAGATCTAGCAACTCTACTAGCCAAACACTCATCTTCCTGACAATGGGCAAGAATGCCTGGGTTCTTTCCAAATAAAACGCAGTAAATCTAATTGGATGAAAGATTGCTTTATCATGTTCTTCCCATACGGTAGTAAAGTGACAATCCGAGCCATTGATATTGCCATCAAGTAACACCGATTGACCAATAATCAACCCACCAATGTTTATCTCAGGTTCTGCAAGAACTATTAAACTCAAATTCATCACAACCTTGATGCAGACAGGGAGTGTGGGCTGAATACCAGAGGAGAGTTTGAGAGTATCTGCCCCGATATCAAGGCAGTATTCAACTGAGTATGGCATCAAGAACTCTTAAATAAATTGAAGTTAGTATAGTAAAGAAAGAAAATCCATTATTGATTAATCATATCTGAAGAAAAAGATGATTATTATCAGAAGCAACTCGACACAGGCCATAAATTTCATTGGAAGGAGTTCCTTCAGGAAGCATCCTTGGTCCAACCACCTTCAATTGCTTCACCAGTAGCTTTCCGTGTGTCATAGAAGTAGCAGTACTAACAAATGATTCCATAGCTAGATTTACAACTCCTCCATTAATGAAGAAGTCTTTTTCAGCCAGGACAACACCCAGGTTTGGACTGACATGTGGTAAATAATGACCATCACCACCAGGATGGCAGCGGTACAAGGACAAGGCTCACCACCACCTTCTCGGACAATGAGGTGCAAGCAATAAATTTATCCTTACCAGTGTAACCCATGCCCCAAGCACCAAAAATAATAATTATTAGTGCTCATTGAAATGAAGAATTACAGTGCTGCAAATTAACATTTTTCCTCTACCACCAACCTGGTGCTATTCACAGTTCCATTGGACAACTTGTCCAGAAATGAAAGCTCAATTCCATCTTTAGAAGAACAACCCATACTTTATAGTTGGTGCAATAAATATTCGCTAAAATAATCTTGAGAAGTGTCTAACTGATGACAAAAATTCTAACAGTAAAATTAGGAAATGTAAATGGTCAAAGCAACTGATTAAATTACGTGCTCTTCAAATATTAACATATATACTTAAATGTATTTACTTACTTTCCAATTGGAGACAGTTGTGGGGTCCTAAAGCCGGATCTGGGAAGCCGTTACAGCGTATAATTGTAGAATAATATTTACTTGAAGCTTTAGGAATGCGAGGTAATGAAGGGTCGGAATAATTTACGTAAAATAAACCAAATCTGTCAGCATATCCTACAGCCCATTCAAAGTTGTCCATCAGTGACCATGCTGTATAGCCACGGATATCGATTCCATCAAATTTAATGGCTGTATGTGCATACAAAAAAATATTAACCAGAGTTTCATCACAGTATAAGAATTGTTTATCAAATTACCCCCAACTGACCCAGCAACCCAAATCTTTGAGTTACAAGAATCTATGATAGGTCACTAAATGGGATAGAGAATGCATATAGGCATTTCATACTCAAATTAGGAAAGATGTAAGGAGGTAAACATTTGTCTGGGTCATTTGCAGGCTCAGTACAGGTAGCCTGAGCTTTGCAAATATCAAAAGCTGATGCATTGGCTCACCAGCAGCAGCTCAAGGATAAATCCTGGGATGGGGATTAGAGAGGGTATAAAGGGGGCTTGGTGGTGGAGGTGGGGGAAATAAATCAAGAGAACACTCCCATTCCTCCTGGTTCCACAGGAAGCCTTGAAAAAATAAATAAATAAAACCTTGAATTGCTGGTGGCCATTGAAGAATTTTTGAAGGGGGCAGGCAGGTCAGGCACCAGCTTCGCTCATGATGAGTTGATTTCACAGGGGGATACCGCAAACCAATTAAGCTCCCCATTGACATAGGTAAAGGGGGGGGGGGTTAATAGTTGTTTTAGGCTTCCACCCAGAAAACCTGCAAAGTTGTGACCTAATCTGGCAGCACCCATATATTGCAGGCGCTTAGCCATGCGGAATTGCAACCAACATTGGTCCTTTTTGCCCCATTTACTGCCTGCGGAACTGCAATGATAAATTTCTATTTTAAGGAGTAGAATGCAAGGTAATGGGTGGAGTTTGATTTGCTAAAGGAAATCTGCTGTCCTTGCTTGGTGTAGCCCACACATGACTCCAGGCCCTCAGAAAATGTGGTTGCCTCTTAAGTACCTTCTGAGCAAGGGCAATTAGGGATGAGCAGCAAGTGCTGGCCAAGCCAGCGATGCCCACATCTCATGAACACATCTTTTGAAATTGTGAATATTGAAGTGAAATAGAAAAGGCAACAGTATTTCTGATCTGTCAAGTGGTGCTTCAAGTGGTGATGAAGCAGGAAGGAACAATGCTAATATTTCTCAATGATGAGAAACAGTGAATAAAATCATGATCGGAGGGCAACTACCTGCCTTTGACCAAAAATATACAGGAGCTTTTGAAACGCATAATATCAAGAAATGCCTTGAGGCTGTGGCTACAGCAAAGGCTATGGACCCCAACAACATCCTGGCTAGAGTACTGAAGAGTCTACTCCAGAAGAAGCTGCAACCTGAGTCAAGCTGTTCCAGTACAGCTACAACATTGGCATCTACCCGATAATGTGGAATATTGCTCAGGTATGTCATGTCCATAAAAAGCAGGTCAAATCCAATCCAGCCAATTAATGTCCCATCAGTCTATTTCAATCCTCTAGGACTCTGTGACTAATCATCAGCAAAGTGATGGAATGTGTAATTGACAGCACTCGCTTGGCAATAACCTGCTCACTGATGCTCAGTTTGGATTTCGGCAGGGCCACTTGCCTCCAGACTTCATTACAGTCTTGATCCAAATATGGACAAAATAGGTGAACTGCAGAAGTGATATGAAAGTGATTACCCTTGATATCAATTATTTGGTTGAGTGTGATGTCAAAGAGCCCTAGTAAAATTTGTCAACTGGGATTCATAAATAACACAAAAGAAGATGGTTGTTGGAAGCTAATCACCTCAGTCCCAGGGCATCATTCCTCAGGGTAGTGCCTACGCACAACCATCTTCAGCTACTTCATCAATAATGGGGATTTTCACTGATTGCACAGTGTTCAGTGTCACTTGTGATTCTGCTGATATTGAAGCAGTCCATACCCAAATGCAGCAAGACATGGACAACATTCAGGCTTGGGCTGATAACTGGCAAGTATTATTCACACCACACAGGTGTGAGGCAATGGCCATCTTCAACAAGAGACAAAATTAACTGTCAATCATCCCTCCTTCACATTCAATGGCATTGCCATTGCTGAATCTTCCACCATCAACATCCTGGGGTCACTGTTGACCAGAAGCTTAAACGGACCAGTTATATAAATACTGCGACTACAAAAGCAAACTCGAGGCTAGGAATTTTGCAGAGAGTAACACACCTGCTGACTCCCCTAAGCCTGTCCACCATCTATAATACAGAAGCTAAGAGTGTGATGGAACACTCTCCACTTGCTTGGATGAGTGCAGCTCCAACAAGCTCAGCAGCAGCCTGGATAAAGCTGGATCAACACCCATCCATCATCTTAGACATTCATTTCCTCCACTACTGTCACACAGTGGCAGCAGTGCATACCATCAATAAGATTCACTACAGCAACTCTCCACAGGTTCCTTCAATAGCACCTTCTAAAAGCATGTCCTCTACTATCTAGAAGAAAAAGAGCAACAGAGCAATGGGAACACCACCACCGACAAGTTCTCCTCCAAGTCACATACCATCCTGACTTAGAACTACATGACTGCGCCTACATTGTCACTGGATCAAAGTCTTGAAACTCCCTCTCTAACAGCACTGTAGGTGTCCCTAAAACACATGGACTCTAGCAGTTCAAGAATTCAGTACACCACCACTTTCTCAAGGGCAATTAGGGAAGGGCAATAAATGTTGGGTTTACCACTTGCCAGCAGCATTCACATCTTCCGAATTAAAATAAAGAAAAATAATGTTGGATGAAGGGAGTAAAAGTTTAGCTATGCTTTGTGATGTTATGTGAATTTTATATTATGCTATCCACTAATGATGAAAGAAGGTCATATTACTTGCTGGACCCCTCCCCATGTAACTGGTATTCCACCCCCACCTGAGTGTCAAAAATATTTTAAAAACAAAACATTGATAATTCTGTCCAACAAGTCAGGAAACTCACAAATTTATTAGTTTTTAATCAGAATCTTGCCTTTCTATTGCTATTATCTGTGAGGGAACTAAGACCTCACATGGCTTTTTCAAAGATTTTAAAAACTGGACAAAGACCTTTAAAAATGGCTGGATCTATTTCTGTCCATGACCCTTGAACAACAGGAGCTAACTGTCAGTATTAAATAAACTTGCACCTTCTTATCCCTGAAGAGATACTAATAACCCCCTGTGGGCTGCAGAGACCAAATTCAAAGAGAGCTATACAAAAGTTATCTGTATTTCATAATACATGTTGGCCAACCCGAGTCTACTCGTCTGATAGGACAAAGCACCCCAAAACCTTCCTTTCAATTCTTAATGGGGGGGGACATTTAATCATCTTGGAGATCCAGATGAGGGGTACACATTCCTGGTCAAAGACAGTCACTGATATCTTGCTGTCGTTTACGTGGCGGGATCTAAAGGTTCCGCCGATAGCATACCCCTGCTGCGGGTTTGACAACAGTGGGGCCATTACATCCCGCCACTAGTGAGTGGCACACCACCTCCTGCCACCATGAAACATGCCGTGGAGAGGGAGGAAAATCTCACCCAGTGTTGAAAGCCATGTGTCATGGACTTCTAGTTTGTGAAACCAATAATATTGCCTGGTGGAACTGCAAGCTCGGTGCACCATTTTACCATTTAACTAGCAAAATCACAGAAAAGGAGACCTTCACAGATTGTATACCTGACCCCATCTACACTGTTTCTACTGAGACTTCCGTATTATCACCTACAAGACTGATTCATCTCTGCATGTCCACCTCATCATGTGAAGTCAATACCACTGGAAAAGTAAATTAACCAACAATGGTTGCCAGTGCACAGACCTCTGTGGAGGAATGCCTTATTGGACTTTGATTCGGGAGTCTGGAACCCACGAGAAACAATAATTATTTTCCTTGTGGTCTTTGCGTGGCAAATTTTCTCTATTCCTCTTTTACCATATGAATGTAAAGGGGGCAAATTTGCGTGTAAGTGCAAATAAACTGTCCCTTTCAATTCATCCTATCTTGGGTTTGCTGTGGATCACACCAAAACCGAGGGATTGGGAAATATGCCATCACTTTTAAAGAGGGATGCAAATCAAAACACCTTTCTGTTTATGGGCAACTAGTGAGAGGAGAAATTTATGCTTTTTAAATTAATCCATTTCTTATCCATAACAGATGTATAACAATTCAAAAATATATCTAGCATCTTCCGCAAGGAATCAATTCTCACAATTTGACATTCCAGTCAAAACTCTATTTACTTTCAGTGGCATGGGAGAATCCCAGCCACGAAGGAGGCTGGAGGTTTTCAGCGCTGTTGTTTTTGTTGCCAATATGAACATGTAAGGAGTCTACAAAGCTAGTGTAAAAATAAGAATGATAGACATTGAACATGCTCTACCTTTTAAAACCTCATTTATATAACTTTTATGATAACTGATTCTCCAGGTATCATTGAGGCCATGATCCCCATGCTCTGAAACTCCATTTTCCGTCAGGTAGATAGGAGGGTTGTTGAATTCTTTCTTAATCCAGTTAAGAATTCTCCTAAAACCCCAGGGAGTTACTTTGAGCCAAAATGATCCAGAATTAAGCCAGCTGCGGTCTACTGTAGTCCCGGTTCCTCTAGAAATAGAGAATTAATTAGTTTACACAACAGACAGCTCCGCTGCGTTTAATTGGAAGTGGATACATTAGAAGCAAAAAAATCTATCTTCCATTTTTTTGTACTATATTTACGATTATAGTGCTATGGATTAATAGGCCTTAATTTTAACTTTTTCATCCAATACAATGATGAAGTACCTCCCACTTTCTATGCCTTTTCACTTTGACAAAGGGTCATCTGGACTCAAAACGTCAGCTCTTTCCTCTCCTTACAGATGTTGCCAGACCTGCTGAGATTTTCCAGCGTTTTCTCTTTTGGACAATGCTGAAGAGATTTGGAGCCATTTTGAGGCCTGAGCTTCATTTCAATGTTACAACAATGTGCAGGCACTGAAGGCCTGCAGCTTGCTAGATTCAGACTGGTCAATTATCAGGGAGTCCAAAGGGCACTGGATTAGCATAAACACGTGGAGGTGTCACAATCACTGGGGAGAGGAGAGTGGGAGTGGCAGAGACTCAGATTATAGAACTCACAAAAAATATTTCAGACTTCGCTTTTCATTACTTCCGTGGCTGCACTGCAAGTGTAAACTGTGCAGGCTTCAACATGTCAATCCTGAAATGGCAATTAAAATCCGATGTCCATCAATAGACAATGATTGCATATTAAAAGGGGCCCATTGCCTGAAGCAGGCAGACATTTTGACATTGTTTTGGATGGTAGCTCTGGAAGTGGTAGGGCGGCTAATTGCTGCTGTTAATAGGGCTGTAGGTTTGCCAACACTGCTCAGAGGTTGTAACCTCCCCATTAATGTTGATTTTAGTAAGTTGAAATCGACACCAAATAATCCTATATTTTGCAAATGAAGCACATTATTAATCACCATTTGCGAGGTTTCTCAAGGATTTCCACCGGCCACCTACTGCAGTTACAGCAGGAAATTGATAGAATCCCAGCTCAAATTGCTGGCCAATTTCCCCTATTGCTACTCCAATGGTTTAGTGAATTTAACCAATAACGTGCATTCATCTAATCTCTCTAATATCAGAAGGTGTTTCTCAAATAGGAGTAAATTGGTTAGTCTTACTTCGGTGGTCGGTAAGTTAATTGAAAAGGTCCTGAGGGATAGGATTTACGACCATTTAGAAAGATGCAGCTTAATCCGGGATAGTCAACATGGATTCGTGAAGGGTAAGTCTTGCCTCACAAATTTGATTGACTTTTTTGAGGAAGTAACTAAGTGTGTCGATGAAGGTAGAGCAGTTGATGTCATATACATGGATTTTAGTAAGGCGTTTGATAAGGTCCCCCATGGTCGGCTCATGAAGAAAGTAAGGAGGTGTGGGATAGAGGGAAACTTGGCCATTTGGATAAGTAACTGGCTATCTCATAGAAGACAGAGGGTGGATGGAAAATTTTCAGACTGGAGACCAGTTACCAGCGGTGTACCACAAGGATCAGTGCTGGGTCCTCTGCTATTTGTGATTTTTATAAATGACTTGGAGGAGGGGGCTGAAGGATGGATCAGTAAATTTGCGGATGACACCAAGATTGGTGGAGTAGTGGATGAGGTGGAGGGCTGTTGTAGGCTGCAAAGAGACATTGATAGGGTGCAGAGCTGGGCCGAAAAATGGCAGATGGAGTTTAACCTTGATAAGTGTGAGGTGATTCATTTTGGTAGGACAAATTTGAATGCAGATTACAGGGTCAAAGGTAGGGTTCTGAGGAATGTGGAGGAACAGAGAGATCTTGGGGTTCATATCCACAGATCTCTGAAGGTTGCCACTCAAGTGGATAGAGCTGTGAAGAAGGCTTATAGTGTGTTAATGTTTATTAGCAGGGGGTTTGAGTTTAAGAGCCGTGGGGTTAAGCTGCAACTGTACAGGACGTTGGTGAGACCACATTTGGAATATTGTGTGCCGTTCTGGTTACCTCACTATAAGAAGGATGTGGAAGCATTGGAAAGAGTGCAAAGGAGATTTACCAGGATGCTGCCTGGTTTGGAGGGTAGGTCTTATGAGAAAAGGTTGAGGGAGCTAGGGCTTTTCTCTTTAGAGCGGAGGAGGTTGAGAGGCGACTTAATAGAGGTTTATAAGATGATGAGGGGGATAGATAGAGTGGACGTTCAGAGACTATTTCCTCGGGTGGATGTAGCTGTTACTAGGGGGCATAACTATAAGGTTCGTGGTGGAAGATATAGGAGGGATGTACGAGGTAGGTTCTTTACTCAGAGAGTGGTTGGGGTGTGGAATGGATTGCCTGCTGTGATAGTGGAGTCGGACACTTTAGGAACTTTCAAGCGGTTATTGGATAGGCACATGGAGCACACTAGAATGATAGCTTGATCTTGGTTTCGGAAAAGGTTCGGCACAACATCATGGGTTGAAGGGCCTGTACTGTGCTGTACTGTTCTATGTTCTATGAGTAGGAGAAATTAACGTCCAGCCACCATGAGAATTAGAAATGATCGATGATCAAAAGCTTGATCAAGAAGGGGTCTTGAGGAGCTTTGAAAGATGGGGAATTGGAAAATCGGAGAGGTTTAGGAAGCGAGATAATAAATCAATCTGGGGTAGTTGAAGGCTTTGATATCAATGGAAACTAAAGGACCTGAAGAGGGAAAACGCAAAAGTCCAGAGTCAGATGAATAGTTAGCTGGGGAGGGGAAATAAGGCTGGAAGATGCTGTAGGCTGAAGCAAAGCCATGGAGGACTTCATAGATAAGAACAATAGTTTTGAATTTAATGCATTAGGGAATGGAGTCAGTTAGATCAACAAGGGCCAACAAGACAATAAAATATTCCACCAACCTCACAAAAAGACAGGCATAACTGGGGCCCATGTGGTTATCCACAGCCACACTTTTCATTTGCAGCAAGTGAAACAAGTTAAAGGAGAAATTGTTGAGTGAGAGAATAAGTTCAGCTTGGCGGAGGAGAGTGGTTGACGGGAATTATTTAGGACTCTGTTCATGGAAGAAGCCCTAAGATCCTTGTGGTAGGGATGGAGATGTAGGGGAATTGTCCATAGTGAAGCGAAGGTACATTTTGCTTTCATGAGATTGTAGCTAACTTGGTTGAAGTGAAGCAAATGGCTTAACAAGGAATGGAATCAGCAAAGTTTGTGATGGTGGTGAAGATGATCCTTTTACTGCAGCGCTGGAGAAAATTGTGACTCATCGAGGACTGGATGTTAGAAAAACAGTCCGACAACACGGAGGTAGTTGAGGGGTCAAGATGAGTGTTGGAGGAGTAGAGGTAGAGCATACATGTAACAGCCAACCCGGTGTCAGCAGATGACATGTAAATGAAGAGGAGATGGACAAGGAAAGATCACTGAGGCCATTGAAGGAAGGAAACCACATAAGGGGAGTTTCACAGAGCTTAATGATGGAGGAGAAGCAGCGGTGAGAGTGACATTTTGCAAAAACTCAATGACCAACATTTAAGCTTAATAATATTTTTTGCTTATTTTCTATTATTAAAACTCGTACCTGTCAGCATCATACATTGGGATAGCATTTCCAAAATTGACACTGAATGCCAAGACCGTGGTGTAGTGATTAAATCCCATAAAGTCATATGTTCCCTTAATTCGCTTTTTTTCAGATTCAGTAAATTCAGGGAGTCTGTAAAGATTAGATTGATAGGTAGTCAAGTATCACAAACATTCTTTCCCCAGCCAAACTCTACCAAACATAGCTGGCATTTGGAGGTATCCACATTTTGGGTGTTTTTATTTTTTAAATGATTTTTATTTGAGTATAAAATTTTGGAGAGAGGGTACAGTTGGAGAAGAATATATTTAAAACTATCTTAGTGAATGCTAAAATTTAAATTTATGGGCAAAGAAGAGTCTCATGTGGTTATAAATCATGCTCAGCCTATAGGTGTCCTGACTGATAAGGTAAAGTCCAGTCTTCATAACTCCTCAATTAATATTCCCTATGAAGAATTCTAAGGAGTTATAGTTGTTGGATTGTTATTACATGACTTGTTTTAATTTTGACAACTTTGCTATTCCATTGCTACTTTGATATTTCTATGGAATATGAGGAAATCTTCCCCTAAGGGTGCCCAGGATGTGCCCCGCAGGTGCCCAGGATGTCCCTGGCAGATGGCACCTGAAGCATCTGAAAGTGGAAGATTGATCTATTATGGAATAATGTAGAAGGCCAAGAATACGCCTTCTCACCACATTTAAGTGAAACTGCAAGTTCTTAGAGCGCAGAAACAGGCCATTCAGTTTGAGCGGTCCATGCCAATGCCTTTGTGCCACACAAGCCTTCCTGGAAATGTTGGGTCTGTTATTCCTGCAGATACATTGGAGAATCCAAGGAAATCCTGAGGTAGTTCACTAAAGGTGAGATTGATAGATCTCCATTCCAATTTCTACTGACCTGCCGAGGAAATTCAATTCCCCAGGTGCTGTGAAAGTGTAGGATATCTTTGTCCTAGTAAAATTGTCTTGGAAACTAACTTTGAAATGCAGCAGAGTTTTCCATCTGAACCACTGATTCAGTGTAAAGGTGCAGCAATGTCATTAAATTATTTTATTAGATGGTAGGTGGGGGCGCAATGGTATTGCGTGAGATTCTCTGGCCTCTCCTCAGCTTTTTTCTTGGTAACAGGAGGCAGCATAGTGTTCGCTGGTGGCGGGAACCTCTGCTCCCACCACTATCAATAGGAATTCCCATTGAAGCCACCCCACTGCCAGGACATGCACATCAGAGGGTGTACTGCCAGAGGGACCAGAGAATCCCGCCAGCATGAACGGCCGGACAATTCCAGACATTGTCAATGGACTAGTAATCCAGAGACCCAGTGTAATGATCTGGGGACCAGGGTTTGTTTCCAATTTGCATTTGAATTCAATAAAAATCTGGAAGTCCAATGATGACCATGAAACCATTGTTGTAAAAACCCATCTGCTTCCCTTTAATGGGGGAAATCTGCCGTCCTTACCTGGTCTGGCATTCATGTGACTTCAGATCCACTGCAATGTGGTTGATTCTTAAATGGCCTAGTAAGCCACTCAGTCCAAGGGCAATTAGGGATGGGCAATAAATGTTGGTACACAGCGACGCCCACATCCCATGAATGAATTTTTTAAAAATATAAATGTAATAGCTAGCACGGGATTTGGATAATTTTCAACATCAGCATTAATTTAAAAGAAAGCTCCAATTTATAGCATAAAAAGTAAAATTATGTGCTGATTGAAACAGGGAAATGTTCTATATACTTTAAGCTAATAGACAAATCAAAGTCATTGCTAACATTCAGTTAATATCTAATTTCCTACCGAGATTTAGGCAAGCCTTGAGCCAAACTTTTCTCTCTCACACGTGCTTTCATCACCTCATTGTAATCACCATTTTTGAAAATTGGATATGCAAACCAACCGCCATAAAACTAAAAGAACAAAAAGCATAAAATCACACTTCAACAGTGTCCGGACTCTATATTTCAACCATTATACAATTCATGTCAAAAGAACTTGGTGGATATGGCAATAATTACAAACGAACTGTTCAATGGCTAAACAAATACATAATGAGTATGACTCCAGACATTCAATTAATATCAGTAGTATAATCATTTAAAGTATATTTTATATTTAAGTAATTATATAACAGTGTGGGTAGTAGCCATGAAATGGCAGTGTTGGACTGGGGTGGGCACTGTAAGAAGTCTCACAACACCAGGTTAAAATCCAACAGGTTTATTTGCAATGTTCCTTCACATTCCAATCTGTAATTATCTTACAAGTGTGTCTTTGCCTATATACGCTGTGTTTGTGAACCTACTTCTCCACTCACCTGATGAGGGAGCATTGAGATGTAGTGGAAACTATGAATTTTGAAACGGGGCTGTGGAATCGGAAAGGGGTCTTGCTCACATTGTGTGAACTCTGATTCTATAATGAAATGGTGGGCTGGATTTTACCCCCCCACTGGAAGGACAAGTAAAATATCAGGGGTGGCAGGTCCACCACCTTGCTGCCCATCCATAGTTCTGTCCCTCATAATACGGTGGGTGAGTAGTTATTGAAATTTGCAACCAACCCGACATTATTAAATAAATAATTAATGGTCAATTCAGTTTGTTACCAAGCCAATTGAGCTGAATAATACACTGCTCAACCTATAATACCGCTGGCACAGGCTGGTGGGTGGGAATGGACAGACTTTCTTCAGTAAACAGCTTAAAACTTCCTTTGCGCATAATACCCCCACCTCAAGATGATGCCCCCTGTCTTTGCTCCTCCCCATGGTCTCCAAAACAAGCAACCTTGCCCTCTTTCACCACCCTCCTGAGGCTCCCCTATTACCTGGGACGACAGAAGCCTAAAGTCTACAAGATTATGAGAGGCATAGACAGAGTGGATAGTCAGAAGCTTTTTCCCAGGAACAGTTAATTACCAGGGGGCATAGGTATAAGGTGCGAGGAGCAAGATTTAAAGGAGATGTACGAGGCAAGTTTTTTACACTGAGGGTGGTGGGTGCCTGGAACCCAATGCCGGGGAGGTAGTGGAAGCGGATACAATAGTGACTTTTAAGGGGCGTCTGGACAAATACATAAATAGGATGGGAATAGAGGAATATGGTCCCCGGAAGGGTAGGGGGTTTTAGTTCATACGGGCAGCATGGTCAGTGCAAACTCGGATTGGGCCTGTTCCTGTGCTGTAATTTTCTTTGTTCTTTGAATCCAGAGGCTGTGGCTGTCTTCATCTATGGATCGTACTGGCATCACTGAATCCTGACATTGATGGGTCTGTTAGAACTGCCAGCCTGATTTTCTCTTAGGGGCAAAACATTTTGAAGGGGCAGAAGTCATACTCTCACCTCATTCATGCTGCTCGCAGCTGTTTACGCAGATGGACTGAATCTGACATTTCCTGCAGATTGGGGTCAGCAATATGCTCCCCCATAAAATTTGGCCTGGTATTTCTGGAATGATGAACTAAACTCATTACCGTTCCATCACCTGTGTGATGAAGGTCCACAGATCATGAAAATATGTAACTAAATTCGGACCATGAAGCGAATGGTGAGCAATCAAAATAATTAGCCAATGAAAACACTTACAGTCCTGCTCACTAATAAATTGTGAGTGTTGTGGAGAAATCAAATGTGACCCAACAGAAAGGAAACCATTACCACTAACAATTGGTTCAAAGAGTAACCACAAAACAACGGAACATTCTTGGAGGCCGCAATTTAGCTACTGTGTTAGCCGCAGGTGTAAATCCTGCTTTGGCTGCTAAATCTCACGTGAGGCCCAAAACGGGATCTGCGCTGGTGGGATTTCAGTTTGTGATCTTCCCCACACCCCTCCGATGATATGATCAGGTTCATGCCCAGTGATGTGCCTGATTAGCATGTTTATATAATAAATTTAAAAATCATTATACGGCTTAACGCCGCGACCTCTGCCCTCACCATTTTGTCCTACCCAGCCGGCGTGACGTCACAGTGGGGCAAACCAATACTGGCTTTCAAAAATGAAAACCAGTCGCGGTGACCATGCCAAGCATCCAGTGGGACAGTCTCCCCACAAGGCAGCAAGCCCTCCTGATACAGACTAAGTGACAATGAGCATGGGAGGTGGCCTTTGATTATTTATTTTCCACTTTCTTAACGGAGTCAAGATGATTTAACTAAGTAAGATGTCAACTAGATTGTTCCTTACCATCAAATGCCTATTTGCAGCATCGATGTCTTCTTGTTTATATGGATTCCTTGGCTCAACCCAGTCGGAATTGATAGTAATGGAGATAAGCCCTCCTTGCTGCGGTCTGTAAGTTTCATTGTACAAGTGCCAAACTTCAGCATGAGCTTTGATTAGATTGTGACCAACAATATAAGGAGCTCTGCCTAATCTTGTGCCAATACCTTAAAACAAAACAGGTAGCGGTTTATTACATTAAAAAAGAGTTTCATACTTATTAGAATAAAACAGCGAGTCTCTACCAGTCAAAAACATACTGTGATGAAACTTGTAATGCATCAACACCACTTTCACGATAAAGTTCTTTTGATGTTATATCAGTATATTACTATAATTAAGGCAGTTTGCAAACCACTAACAAAAACATGCATGTTTTCTCAAAGTATGGGGATTTTGAGGACAAATTTATCTAGCTTGCCCGTGGCAAAACCCATGGGAACGGTTCCAACAAGAGCTTTACATTGCCCTGATTTTATTCTTTATTGAAGCTAAAGGAAAGTAATATTAGTTCAGGTGTAAAATAGGATTCCATCCAATCCTGGGGATTCCTGGCTGGAGGCTTGAGTTAAAATTGATGCCATTAGGTACATCCCTATTAACCATTACATTCAGCCCTTCTTTCAGTGTTGTTTTATGCCCAAAATTGCACTATGAGTTTCTGCCTCCCTAAAGTACCAGATATGGTTGTGATCAACACCTTATAGATATTCCATTGTCCGCCATGTTTCCTACTGGCATCCGTTTTCCCTGAAAGATCTAAAGTAAATGGTAGAATATTTGGCTAGGTGACATAGAAGTCTGAACTGATGTGTGAATTGGATGGTTATAATTTTGAGACATAAGATACCCCTTTTTATACAAACCCACCTGCCAAGGCTAGATACAACCTTCTTCTCTAGGTAGCATCCGTGATTATTTGAAGGTCACAGAGCCACAGCTTATGTTGTGAATTTACTGCAGGGCTGGGTGAGGAGGCAAGACCCAAGTCTACCTCAGCTAGAAGAGATTGAACCCCATTCTGCTGGCATTCATATAGAATCATAGGATCCCTACAGTACAGAAGGAAGCCATTTGGCCCATCGAGTCTGTACCGACCACAATCCCACCCAGGCCCTATTCCCATAGCCTCACACATTTACCCTGTTAATCCCCCTGACACTAGGGTCAGCGTGCCACCCCGATTGTTCTGAACCCCAATCTGGCCGTCTAGCCAACTGAACTAACCAGCCCTGCTTCTCGGTACAATAAACAAGTCCAAAGTCAGACTGACAGACTCTCTCATTGAACTTTCATGTATAGTTTAAACTCTAAAATATCCTAATTTCTAGTACAGAACCCATAATCTCTGTTTGAAATATCCAATTAGGTACTTGAAGTTTTGGTTTGGTCCCTGGTTTGGATGTGCAAGTCTAATTGGTCCAACAGAATTGTTGATTTTCAACATTCAGTTAACTGAAGGCCACTGAGAGAAAAAAACTGCAAGATGCAATGAGAATTCATCTTTAAAAAACATTTTGAGACAATTATTGTTCACATTATAACCTTTGGAAAGTGTTAAACACAGTTTAGGCAGTACTTGCCCCTAAAAGCTTTTATATGAATGACACACATACATGAGACTGAAAAAGGACACCAATGCAAATACAATACCTGGTGCTGCTGTGCCATAGCCATAACCAAGGAGCGCTGTATTGTAAGGTTCATTCAAGGTTATCCAGAACTTAACCTTGTCACCCAATTTTTGAAAACAGAAATTAGCATATTCCACATATCGGTCAATGGTGCTACTGTTTTCCCAGCCACCCACATCCTGTAGAGCTTGGGGCAGATCCCAGTGGTAAAGCGTAACCTGTAGATAACCAGCAGTCAATAAGTATAAAATAATGTTCACCATTGTTTTTCGCTTTTTACGGATAAAGTGACCACAGTTTTTTAAATGGACATTTGATAACTCATGATCAAAATAACATAAAATAATGTTCAAAATACTTACCCAATCTTTTGACAGCAAAATGCAGGAGCAAATGGTAGTCACACGTTTTGAAAACCAGCAAAAGAAAAATCAAGTATTCCTTTTTGCCTTGTAAAATCAATCATTTTTTAATAACCACAAGGATCGTACGATACTTTAAAATTCATTAAAAACATATTATCCCTGACAAATGCTCTGGTATCATCATTGTTAGTGATTACTGGGCCACTTTGTTTATCCAAAGCTAAAAGAGAAAAGGTGCAATGATGCATTGTTATTTGCTAAATTTAACACCATTTCATCTTGCTGGGCTCTGCTGGATCAGTGTCCACTTCTGCTCCAAAACAGAACCTCGTCCAACTTCTTGAGTGAACCTAAGTGGTGACAGGAGGGCTCTGGCTGCATGCTGTTCCTGACAATTGATCTGGCTGCTGCCCTCGCATGTTATCCACACACACAGACACTCACCAGCAGGATTACTGATCTGAAACAGCAACCTCTAAACCACCACTTCACCAGCTTAGTTTATTCAGAGTAAACTGAGATTAAACTTGGTGCCTGGTCTGAATGGTTCAACCAGTGATTATCTTAAGGAGTTGGGTCCTTAAGAAAGCTTGTATTTATCCTTTTTCAACTGAGTGAAAGTTTCCTTTAATATACATTTCGAATGAGAAATATTCTGATAAAATGACCAAATTGAAAATGTATGTGCCTTTGTTAACACCTTGTGTGTAAGTGGCTGCATTTTATGTTTAGCTCCATTAATCCTTTATACATTATTTACCAACAAATGTATTCCTATTAATTTGTGATATGTACCTGAGGTTTAATCTTAGCAGCAAGAAGAGCGTCTATAAACTTTATATAGTAGTTTAATCCAACTTGATTCACAAATCCCGTGGTTCCATCGGGAAGAATGCGAGGCCAGGATAGGGAAAAACGATAATGGTTGACTTTCAGTTGTTTCAGAATAGCCAAATCTTCATCAATCTTGTGATAGCTGTCACACGCTATATCTCCAGTATCATCATTGCCCACTTTTAAAGGAGTATGAGTGAAGGTGTCCCATATACTCAGTCCTTTTCCATCAGCTCTCCAAGCTCCTTCAATCTATAGTCAATGAGATAACAGTAAATATATTTGTTTATATCCTTAAACATTTTGTTGGCATTATCATTTCTATAAAATATGGAACATCTCAACATTATTTATCCTTTATGTGCCCTTCAGAAATATACAGGGAGACTCATTAACTCAAGATCTGTCCTTTCTCCAATCTCAGATTATTTAGCAACCAGCAAATATCATCACCTATCAGCCATGAGGATATAAACACACTGAATAGTAGATAAATATTATGAACAAAACCGCATAACAGGAAGTTCCATTCAATGTGGGTGAGTGAATCCATTGTCAACAATTGGTCTATATGAAGAGTATAATGCACTAGCGGTATCTTGTGGTAGATATTAAATACTACAACACTGCTTTACTAAGCAGCTCAGCAGCAATGTTGGGCACATGCGTAAAGCAGATATTAAATGTGTTAAAGTTCTCCCCATAATATGTCTTTCTGGTGGGGTTTCTAATTGATGCAAGAAGCTCTTACCAGAATGAAGTTCAAATGGTAGGGGCAACCACAGTTGTCCCCACCTTTTCCATTGCTTACGCTGGCTCTGCATTCATTTTTTAAAAAAAATCAAGGATTGCCAGGCAACTGCCAGATGCATCGATTTCATTACATCAGGAAAGAAAAAACTACTTGTTTAGAAGGAAAGATGCTAGGCAGGTAAGGTTTCACCACAGGATGTCTGTGCCCACCAGCTATCAATCCACACCCCCAGGCAGAGGTGAATCTGCCCAAGATTGTCAAGGAAGGCAGTAGGAGGAGTGCACCATACGCTGCAATTTTCTATCCACACTATATACAGCCACTATCCGTCAGTCAGTGGGTGTGAGGGGAACTTTTGCTCTTACATTTTATCTTTCAAGTTTTTAAGCTGGCTGTCTGATGAGAAAGATACCACGGACTGCCAAACAGAACAATCCTCCTCACAATTGCCTTATATATCACAACATCTATCTTACCCATATGAAACAGGTCAAGTACTGGCTTCTTTGTCACCTGCCTGCATGCTCCAGTGCATGTCTGCACATTGAGTTTCCTTTCACCATTTCTGCCCGACTTTTCAATGATAAAGATAATAATTGTTTGCTTCTTCCCTGCTGCTGTCAGACTTTTGAATAGACCTACCTCGCATTAAATTAATCTTTCTCTATTACTGTAACACTACATTCTGCATCCTCTCCTTTCCTTCTCTCTGTACGGTGTGCTTTGTTTGGATAACGCGCAAGAAACAATATTTTTCACTGTATACCAATACGTGACAATAATAAATCAAATCAAAATCAAATATAATTTGAGCCATTCCATAGACCCTATGATTTTTTGCCAGCCTATGTGGCCACATACTGTTATTTGCATGCAATCTCAGCTCATTAGATTTTGATAAAGCATCACATTATCAGCAAAATTGTAGCCCATGGAATAAAAGGAACAGTAACAGCACGGATACAAAATTGGCTGGAAACAGGGAGTTTTTTTTGGAGTGGAGTCAGCGAGTTCCCCAGGGATTGGAATCATTGATATATATTATTGACCTAGACTTGGGTGCACAGGGCACATTTTCAAAACTTGGAAATGTTGTGAATTGTGAGGAAGATAGTGATAAACTTCACATAGATAGGCTTGTGGAATGAGTGGGCAAGTGGAATTTAGTGCAGACAAGTGTGAAGTTATTTATTTTGGGAGGAAGAATGAGGAGAGGCAACATTAAATTAAAGGGTGCAATTCTGGGGGGGGCTGCAGCAGCAGAGGAATCTGGGGGTACATGCACAGATTCACATGCACACAAACCATTGAAGGTGGCAGGGCAGGTTGAGAAAGCATATGGGATTCTGGGCTTTAAAAATCAGAGTACCAAAGCTGTTTTGATAAACATCGTGGCACAGTGGTTAGCACTGCTGCCTCACAGCACCAGGGACCCGGGTTCAATTCTTGGCTTGGGTCACGGATTGTGTGGAGTCTGCACGTTCTACCTGTGTCTGCGTGGGTTTCCTTTGGGTGCTCTGGTTTCCTCCCACAGTCTGAAAGACATGCTGGTTAGATGCATTGGCCATGCTAAATTCTCCCTCAGTGTACCCAAACAGGCACCAGAGTGTGGCGACTAGGGAATTTTGGCAGTAGCTTCATTGCCATGTTAATATAAGCCTACTTGTGATACTAATAAATAAATTTAAACTCCATAAAGTACTGGTTTGGTGTCAACCAGGATATTGTGTTCAGCGTAGGCATTTGAGAGGGTTCAGAAAAGATTCACAAAAATGGTTCTAAGGATGAGGGTCTTCCAATTACATGGATTGATTAGAAATGCTCAGGTTGTTTTCTTGAGAGAAGGAACATCCGAAAGAGATTTTATAGAGATGTTCAAAGTAGATTGAGTGAGAAGTTAGAAATTTGGTTCAGATGGCGGCACGGTAGCACAGTGGTTAGCACTGCTGCTTCACAGCTCCAGGGACCTGGGTTCGATTCCCGGGTTGGGTCACTGTCTGTGTGGAGTTTGCACATTCTCCTCGTGTCTGCGTGGGTTTCCTCCGGGTGCTCCGGTTTCCTCCCACAGTCCAAAGATGTGCGGGTTAGGTTGATTGGCCATGCTAAAATTGCCCCTGAGTGTCTTGAGATGGGTAGGTTAGAGGGATTAGCAGGTAAATATGTAAGGATATCGGGGTAAGGTCTGGGTGGGATTGTGGTCGGTGTAGACTCGATGGGCCGAATGGCCTCTTTCTACACTGTAGGGGTTTCTATGATTTCTATGATTCTATGGGAAAAAGGTGCTCCTTTTTCTACTTTCTTTCAACCTCCAGTGGTTTGTGAATTTCCTTCCTTGCCTCCAAGCTAGGTGAGTGCAACTTTCCATTACTTTATTTGTTTAAATTATTGACTTTTTGACTGATTAAATAAATAAGGTTGACAGAAATGGCAGGCAGGTCTTTGGCAAATTCGGCTCTGAGTTGCTGAACTGGAGTCTGAGTTGCAGGCATTGCGGGTCATCAGAGAGGGTGAGTTATCTGACACTTTCTCACACCCCTCGGTAAATCAGAGAAATGAATGCGTGGTTCAAAGACTGGTGTGGGAGAACTGGTTTCCAGTTTGTGGGGCACTGGCCCCAGTACCAGAAAAAGTGTCGGTTGTACCATTGGGACACCTGAACCATCCTGGGACCAGTGTTCTTGTGAAGCACATAGTGAGGGAAGTAGAGAAGATTTTAAACTAAATAATGCGGGCAAGGGATCAAACTTAGGAAGATGTGGTAAGTTAAAGAATAGAGGCAAGGCAAGAAAGAAAAGTATTAATAGAGGAAAGGATAAACAGGTGGTAACAGGAAAGGACAAAGAGTACAAATCTCAGAGTAATTCAGCAGGTAAAATGAGAGATTACAAAATAATAACAGGATAAAACTAAAGGCACTGTATCTGAATGCACTTGGCATTCAAAGTAAAACAGATAAACTGATAGCTCAGATAGAAATAAATAAATATGATCTGATAGCCATTGCACAGACATGACTGCAGGATGATTGGTATCTGAATATTGACGGGTACATGACATTTAAGAAAGACAGGCAGCTGGGGAAAGGTGGAGGTATGGCTTTGTTAATTAATGATGGCATTAGCATAATAGGGAGATTACTAGTGACTCTGGATTGTTGGTGACAATGTCGCTCCATTGCAGCACAATGTCAGAGCCAACAGCCCATTTGAGCAGAGGTTGTAGAATAAAGTAATTCTTGCCATAGCCACTTTACCTTCTGTGTAACTGAACTATCCCAGAAAGCTTCCTTTTGGAAAGCCATCTGTGTTGTTCATGATATTGGAATGACCATACATGACTGTCAGAAATAAATAGTGAAATTAATGGCAAGCAAAGATGGTGTAAGAGAGACTTTAGATCACTATCTTCTAAAGGAAATAATACAGCAGTAAGATGACTAGAAACTGGATTGTAGTGATTGACAATAGTATAGATAATGCTATGTAATAGATAATACTCGGGGGTACAGTTTCAAAATAAGAGGTCCCCATTTAGGATGGAGATGAGAAGAAATTTCTTCTTTCAAAACGAATGTTGATCTTTGGAAATCTCTACCCCCAGAGAGCAATGGAGATTGGGTCAATGAATGTATTCAAGGCTAAGTTAGACAGGTCTCTGACTTTTAAGGGAATCAAGGGGAGGTTGAAATGAAGTAGATTAAAGATGATAATGAGACCAGCCATGATCTTAGTGAATGGTGCAACAGGCTCAGGGGCTGAATGACCTGCTCCAGCTCCGATTTCTAATGATTTTATGAATTTAAAATAACAATGGTGAGATATTTGGGAGACAGATTGCATCATAGGAATTGGGATAATTTCATACATGGTGGCCCAGATGTTGCAGTGGTAATGACAGTGAAACTATCAGTGTTCGCTCTCATCCCTCCACTGAAATTGACAGCAATTTTGGCAGTCAGCACATGCACAAATCATGTAGAAATCCAAATTTTGCTATCATTGATTCCACACTTTCCGCAGAGGTTAAGGTCCTCACCGTTTGAAATCTCAAAGCAATCAGTGAATTGATGAAAAACTTCCATTCTTACACAGTCAGCCTCACCATAAAAATCTTTGGAAAAAGTTTAACTTTATGGAATGAAGTGCAACTGTTTTTTTAAAGAGCGCACTAATTTCACAATTACTACGAAACATCTTTACTGAGCCTGAAAAACTAATTTTAAATCTGGAATTAAAAATTCCTCCATTAGGAAAATAAATTCCACACTTTTAAAAAATGATTTTTTAAAAGTGTGCTTTAAAGTTTGCTTCAGCTTACATTTTAATCCATTTTATTTCACTATCTGAAAGTATCAGTTGAAAGAGGAGGAATTTGCAGAGAGATTTGGATAGGCTGAGTGAGTGGGCGAGGATCTGGCAGATGGAGTATAACGTTGACAAGTGTGAGGTTATCCACTTTGGAAGGAATAATAGTAAAATGGACTATTATTTAAACGGTGAAAAATTACAACATGCTACTATGCAGAGGGACCTGGGGGTCCTTGTGCATGAATCGCAAAAACTCAGTTTGCAGGTGCAGCAGGTGATCAAGAAGGCAAATGGAATGTTGGCCTTTATCGCAAAGGGCATGGAGTATAAAAGCAGGGAGGTCTTGCTGCAATTGTACAAAGTACTGGTGAGGCTGCAACTAGAGTAGTGTGTGCAATTTTGGTCCCCTTATTTGCAGAAGGATATATTGGCCTTGGAGGGAGTACAGAGAAGGTTCACCAGGTTGATACCGGAGATGAGGGGGTTAGCTTATGAGGAGAGATTGAGTAGATTGGGCCTGTACTCGTTGGAGTTTAGAAGGCTGAGGGGAGATCTTATAGAGACATATAAGATAATGAAGGGGCTAGACAGGGTAGAAGCAGAGAGATTCTTTCCACTTAGAAAGGAAACAAGAACTAGAGGACACAGCCTCAAAATAAGGGGTGTCAGTTTAGAACAGAGTTGAGGAGGAACTTCTTCTCTCAGAGGGTAGTGAATCTCTGGAATTCTCTGCCCATTGAAGCAGTGGAGGCTACCTTGTTAAATATGTTTAACCCACAGGTAGATAGCTTTCTGATCAATAAGGGAATTAAGGATTATGGGGAGTGGGCGGGTAAGTGGAACTAAACCACTATCAGATCAGCCATGATCTTATTGAATGGCGGGGCAGGCTCGAGGGGCTAGATGGCCTCCTCCTGCTCCTATTTCTTATGTTCTTAATTTCATTTCCTGGCTGCGATCTGTGAAAGTAGTTCAGTGTGACATTCTCAGCAAGTAGGGTAAGCAGACATCACTGTTGCCTATTGCTGGATACCTGGAGATCCCCTTAACTTGGAGTTGTGAAAGGGGAAGTGTGCACCACAAAGAAGCTCTCTTTGAGGTTACCGTCGATAGCAAAATCCAGTCTATTTCATTCCCCTCCCCCCGCCCCACTCGACCCCAGATTTTCTTCTGCTAGTAATTTACTATTTTTAGATGCTTAATTTCACGGTATGGATATACAGAAAGTGTGGCCCTTTTCTGGTTAAAAATCATGGCAGGTAATAAATGCTGGCCTTGAATGTTTATGATCTCTGTGCGTAATCACTATCATATTGATAAAATGTTAATTCTGTGCCACAGGGCTATATTTTGTACTACCAAAATCAACATCAGTTGACTTAAAAGCTAACCGGACAGCAGCTGTGGAGAGAGAATGGAGCCAACATTTCAAGTCAGGATGACCCTTCAGACTGACTCAAAATGTTGGCTGCGAATCTCCCAAAAGTGCTGAATTGGCGGGAAAACTGTTCTAGATCCCGACTGTTTTTTCAGTTCAACTTCTCAGCAGAATCTCCCCACTCTGTGCACTGCAGAGGTCACCAATCATGAATCTCATTAAAAACCCAGGGGGGCGGGGCCTATTTGCGCCAGAGTTTGACAGTTCTGGAACTCTGCGCATGCGCAGTGGCCCCAATCTGTCAGGCTCCCCATTTGCTGGCCAGCTCAATCGCTGGCCAGCCTGGGACCCCCGAAGTGCTGCCCGCTCAGCCCCTCCCCCCACCCACGGTCTGATCGCAGCCCCCACAACAATTCCCGGGCCAGCCCTCTGACCCCTCCGCCCCGGAGCGCCTTGATGTCCAGCCCACCACCCCCTCCCAGCAGTGGCAATCCCCCCCCTGCTGACCACCACTAGGGTCAGACCCCCCCCCGGGAGGAGCCCCTGCCTGGCAGACCACCACCCCTCATCCTGCCCCAATCGCTGCCCTCCCTCCATCCCTGACTGATCCTGTCTGCAGAGTAGCAGCGGGACCCCCCCCATCCCCACTGATCATCCCTAGGCCCCACACCCTTGGCACTGCCCGATGCCCAGTGGGCAGTGCCAAGGTGCCCCCTGGGCATGGGCAAGTTTTCCCTTGAGCAATGCCAGGGGGCACACGATGGTGCTGCCAGGGTGCCCATGCCCAGGGGGCACCACTCCCCCACCACCTGACCCCCTGGGGGGGCCCCAATTGCCCCCCTTCATTCCGGCAGGGTTTCCTGCTAGTTCCCCGAACGTGGGGAGCTACTCTAAACCCCGCTGGAATGAAGTACTCCTGGGGGGGGTGGGAGATTCAATCGGGACCAGTAAGTTCCCGATAATTACATTCAAACTACATTTAAAACATGTTAAAAACAGATTCAAATGACTTACCTGCCTTCCTGCCGGTTTCCAGCGTGATCTGGCCTGCGACTGTTCGCCGGCTCTGGGAGATGCGCATGCGTTCCCAGCGCATGAGCAAATCCCGGAACAAGGCCGGCGACGCGCATCTCCTACCCCGACCCGCCAGAAAAGTTGCGGCTCGGGATGGGAGAATTGCGGCCATCTCTCCACAGATGCCGTCAGACCCGCTGAGATTTTCCAGGATTTTCTGTTTTTGTTTCAGATTCCAGCATCCATAGTATTTTGCTTTCTATAGTAAAAGCTAACCTGATAGGCAGCGGTAGCTGCACTCCATGCAAAGTTCTTCGGGAATTCTCCGTAAAGAAATTCATCTTCCTTCTGAGGTGGGAAGCCATTGTCATGGATTATCTCTGTATAATAATGGGCAGACCGCTTGGGGGTCCTTTGTCTGTTAGGATCTTTGAAGTTTACATGATGCAGCCCAAATTGCAAACTGTATCCATTGACCCATTCAAAGCTGTCCAAGAGGGATGCGGCTGTGTAGCCTTTAAGATTAACACCATCCAACTTGTGAGCTGCAATTTTTTTTTTAAAAGAGAAAATAATGAATTTCAGATTATTGGGCTCATCACTATGTTAGTTTCATTGCATGAACCATTAAATAAATACTATAATATCCTGTTTTACTGGATGTTCAGTGCTATATATACAAAATGCGGATGCAGATATAACAGCATATAACTGAAAATAATATTAATATTTGCAGAAAATTAGTATAGAATCCCTACAGTACAGAAGGAGGCCATTCTGCCAATCGAGTCTGTACCAACCACAGTCCCACACAGGCCCTATTCCCGTAACCCCATGCATTTATCCTACTAATCCCCCTGACACTAAGGGGCAATGTATCATGGCCAATCAACCTAACCACACATGTTTGGACTGTGGGAGGAAACCCAAGCACCCAGAGGAAACCCACACAGACATGGGGAGAAAGTGCAAACTCTACACAGACAGTGACCCAAGGCCGGAATTGAACCTGGGACCCTGGCGCTGTGGGGCAGCAGTGTCAACCACTGTGCCACCCATATTCTTCTTGGAGCAGAGACAACATCTATTCCCACCAATCTAAAGCCAATTGATTTCTCTGCCAGACCCTTCACGTGTTTCCTTTTGCTTTTCTCTCACTTTAAGATCCTATAAGTTCTTTATCATGTTGTAAATTCACAAATTTGTATTAACATTTTAATAGAAAATGCCTGTAAGGCTAATCATGAAGAGATATAACTAGAAGTTACTGCTTTCTAAAGAAATATATATGTTTCTATTCATTTCGTTCGACAGGGGCACTTAGTTCAAAATTTAGATTTTTTACAAATGCTCTCAGACACTTTCAGTACTCTTTGTAGCAGAAAAATAGAACAAATAACCTTTTAGCGCCTCGTTGATATATGTTTTGTAGTAGAATATTCTGTCTGTATCATCCACACTGGAAGCAGGTTTTGTCGCTACACCATTTCCAGTTATGTAAATCGGGGGATTGTTGTATTCTTCCTTGATCCAGTTCAGTAGTCGCCTCAAGCCCCAGGCTACAGCCTTATGTTTCTTAGTCGCTGTAGATGGCCAACTTCTGTCAAATTCTTCAGCTGTATCTCGATCCGACGCATAAGAAGGCGATTTGAGTTTGGCAATGTGATGGCGTACAATTTTTGTGGTGTACGTGTTGAGACAAAAAACATCTGCGGTACCCTGGATGAAAGCTTTCTCTTTCTCTGTGAACTGGGGAAGCCTCGAAGCCGAAAGACGTTGCAGTTCACTCTTGTTTCCAACCTGCCATTTCATTGCATCAGGGTAATCCCCATTTTTAAAGATGGGGTGTGCAAACCAGCCCAAAATAAACTGCAGGTAGCGATCAGCGGCAGCCACATCTCGGAGATTATTCATTATCTTTGGTTCCACCCAGTCTGCATTCAGGTTGATGGAAATTAAGCCTTTCTGTATACTTCTATATTTATCATCATAAGTGTGAAAGACTTTGGCGTGAGCCTTCAGCACAACACGTGCCACTGTGTAGGGAAGATCACCTGGTTTGTTTAAAGCCGGGGGAAAGGAAGTTGTGCCATATCCTTCCCAGCTAAATACAGAGGGTTCATTAAATGTTATCCAGAACTTAACCCTATCACCAAAAGTTTTGAAGCAGTAATCAGCATATGCATTAAACACGTCAATCAGTTCTTCTTTCTCCCAGCCTCCAATATCTTGAAGAGCTTGAGGTAAGTCCCAGTGATAAAGTGTTACCATTGGTGTTATATTGTTTGCAAGAAGACCATCAATTAGTTTGTTATAATAGTCAACACCTGCAAGGTTCAGTGAGTCAATTCTTCCATCAGAGAAAATACGAGACCATGAAATGGAAAAGTGGTAGTTTTTAACTCTCAATGCTCGAAGCATGTAAAGATCTTCATCAATTTTGTTGTAACTGTCACATGCAATGTCACCATTCTGGGCCATATTGGATGTATGTGTGAAATTGTCCCAGATACTAGGTCCCTTCCCATCAGCATTCCATCCTCCTTCGATCTGATAAGCCGAAGAGGATACACTCCAGACAAATCCTTCTGGGAATGTGTCATATAAGAACTTGTCCCGTTCCATAGTCTCCTGACTTGAAAACTTCTCCCACACAACTTTTGCCTTTGAGGGCACTTCAGATGCTGGCAAGTTACCCAATCTTTTAACATTGTTGTTGGGAATAAGGGTCTGAATTAAATTGTTTGAAGAGCTGTTAACAAAACCATTATTCTCAATGATCTGTGTGTAAAAGTATGCTGATTCCTTTGGCGTTCTGGGTCTGTTAGAGTCTTCAAGATTCACATAATGAAGTCCAAATCTATGGCTGTAACCTTGTGGACCTTCAAAATTATCCAATAGTGACCATAGTGTAAATGCCTTCACATTGATATTATCCAGAATTGAAGCTAGCGGGGGAAAACGAAGGTGATGTTAATTATGTTTTGCAGCAAATATATATAACTAATCACTGTAAGAGTTTTAATCAAATAGTTTAACAGTCAATACCCAACTTTTCAGAAAGTTTTACTTTTAAATGCCATTAATTTTGCAGAAATAGTCCATCACACAATGGACTGTGAGAATACCATCAATTTTTGTATTTCATCATGTACCTTATGTCATTACCTTTTTGCCAAACTCATGGGTGGGATTTTCCAGCCCCATCAATTGACAATGGACGTTTGGCTGGCCCGCCGCATCCCCCAAAGTGGATCCCACCATGGCGGGGATGGAAAATCCCAGCCATAATCTTCGTAGCTCTTGATTTTTTTTTGGTCAGCAAATCTATGTGAAATCTCCTGACATTTCTGCCAAATATCGAAGAAAATGTATTTTCTGCACTTTCTCTCAAATTTTATTATAAATGGCATTTTGCCATTTGCTTTAACTTTGAGTGGAAAATATTAATATTATCTCCTTATTTAAAACAGTTACATGCAATTGTATTGTGGCAGGAATAACAGGTTAAGTTTGTAGGAACGTAAATGCCAAATCAGCAGATCAGAACTCCTTGAACCATTATTAATATAATGTATTACTATTAATAGACTTAAAACAATATATTTCAATTTGCCATGTCATTTTAATTGGGGCTTGCTTTCTTGGCAATCCATTGTTTTTCTTTCATGAATGAGGGCATCAGTGGCTCGGCCAGCATTTATTGCCCATTCCAAATTGCCCTTGAGAAGGTGAGCTGTCCTTCTTGAACTGCTACAGTCCATGTGGTGTTGGTACACCCACAGTGCTCATAGGAATTGAGTTCCAGGATTTTGAACCAGCAACAGTGAAGGAACAGTGGCACAGTTTCCAAGTCAGGATGGCGTGCGGCTTGGAGTGGAACTTGTAGGAAATAGTATTCCCATACATCTGCTGCACTTGTCATTCAAGGTTTAGATGGTGCAGATTTGAAAGGTGCTGTCAAAGTAACCTTTAGTTGCTGCAGTACAGCTTGTAGATGGTACACACTGCTGCCACAGTGCATCAGTGGTCAGAGTGAATGGTGAGGTGGTTGGCAAGGTCCCAAACAAGTGGAACAAGTGGACTACTTTATCCTGTATGGTGCTGAGCTTCTTGAGTTTTGTTGGAGCTGCACTTATCCAGGCAAGTGGAGTATATTCCATCACCCTCTTGACTTGTGCCTTGTAAATGGTGAACAGGCTTTGTGGAGTTAGGAGGTGAGTTACTCTCCGCAGAATTCCCAGTTTCTGACCTCTTTTAGCCATAGTATTTATGTGGCTGGTCTTGTTCAGTTTCTGGTCAATGGTAACCCATAGGATGTTGATAGTGGGGATTCAGTTATGGTAATGCCATTAAATGTCAAGGGGAGATGGTTTGATATTCCATGGAACTGTAATAAGTATACTATGATAGCTGTGATCTCCCTTGACCAGGCACTGACATTCAAAGAGCTGGGCAGATTACATCACAATGTTGCAATATTGTGATCACAAGAAATAATGTAACTTAGAGTGGAAGGAAAAAATAATTGAGGTTTATTACACTTTTAAAGTAAGTGAGAACATTCTGCCTTTCCAATTAAAGTTAAAGTTTTATTATTCGTCACAAGCAGGCTTACATTAACACTGAAATGAAATTACTGTGAAAATCCCCTAATTGCCACACTCCAGTGCCTGTTCGGGTACACTGAGGGAGAATTTAGCATGGCACATCTTTCGGACTGTGGGAAGAAACCAGAGCATCTGGAGGAAATGTACGCAAACATGGGGAGAACATGCAGACTCCACACAGACAGTGACGCAAGCCGAGGATTGAACCCGGGTCCCTGGCGCTGTGAGGCAGTAGTGCTAACCACTGTGCTACCATGTTGATCACACCTGTGGTGGGAATTGTCATAGGCAGGACTGAAAATTTGACTGACCAGCCAAAGGTCCATTGACTTTGGGTGAGAATTTCTGCCATGGGACCAGGAAATCCCAGCCTTTTAGTTTTAGTAGTGAATGAATGAATTAACATATATTGGTGGACTATTTATAAATGCATCATTACTAGTCCTGCACATGGAATGCAAGATTCACAGCAATTTATTTTTAAATTCAACAAAATGAGCTATATTGTCACCGTTGATGTCTCGTGATACAATAATCAATAATATTAAAGCTGAAAAGAGAGATTGTGTCATCTACAGATAAATATCATTACCCATTACTTTCATTTTTATCTTGTCATTATTATCTATAATCAAAATAATATATACTTACCCTTCAGTGCTTCATTAATATAGGCAGCAATACTCCCTATCCTTGTGGTGTCGTTTATGGAATCAGGGCCACCATATTCTGTTGGCATTCCATAGCCTGTTATGTAAATTGGAATGTTGGTACCTGTATATTCATGAGTGACAAAATTTAATAACCTTCGCAATCCCCAGGGCACGACATATATCCACGGAGATGCAGTCGGGCGCCATGATGTGTCTATCTGTGGAGAAAAGTCCCCAATACGATCGTAGTTTGAAACACATGTTTTATTTGTGGTAGAGTTGATTAGTCGAGAGGTGTAGTGACTGAGACCAAAAAAATCTGAAGTTCCATTTATGTATTGTTTTTCCTTTTCTGTAAATGACGGAAGTTGCACAGGAGCAGAAGGACATTCCTGATTATATTTTTTTATCTGAGTTTTCAAGGCCTCGGGATAGTCACCATTAACAAAGATAGGATGGGCAAACCAGCCCAGCATAAACTGCAGGTATCGATCAGCTGTTAAAACATCTTCTGGATTACCAGGGGCGCTGGGTTCAGCCCAATCTGAATTTAACGCTATCCCTACTTGGCCACGCTGCTGAGAACGGTACTTTTTGTCATAAACATGCCAAGCCTCGGCGTGTGCTTTGACTATAGAATGGGCCACCTTATAAGTTGCAGCAGTTGGCTCACTGATTCCAGGCGCATGTTGTCCTGTGCCATATCCAGCATAACTAACTACCCACGGCTCATTAAATGTGATCCAGTACTTCACACGGTCCCCAAAGGTGGCAAAACAAAAATCTGCATAGTCACGAAACACTCTTATTATGTCTTCATTCTGCCAACCACCAACATCTTGCAAAGCTTGAGGAAGGTCCCAATGGTATAGGGTCACCATTGGCTGAATGTTGGACTCCAACAGACTGTCAATTAATTTATTGTAATAGTCTATTCCATCCTGGTTCTGGCTGGCCCGATGTCCTGTCGGGAAAATTCTCGGCCATGATAATGAGAATTTATAAGAATTGGATCGCAAACCTCTCATTAAATAAACATCATAATCAATTTTATTGAAGCTATCGCAGGCAACATCTGCGGTCTGGTTTTTTTCTATCTTTCCCTCGTGAGCAAATCTGTCCCAAATACTTTCTCCCTTCCCCTGTTCTGCCCAACCTCCCTCAATTTTAAATGAGGCAGTAGCTGTGCTCCAAAGGAATGCATTGGGAAAAGTCCCATACAGGAAGGAGTCCCTCTCTGCCTCTGATTGCTGAGAAAACTTCTTCCATAGAGTTTGATAAGATGAAAGGAGAGATGCTCTCTGAAGGTGGATTTCACTGTTACTTCCTGCAAACTGGACTTTGCTTCCCTCTTCCACTGGAGAGAAGTTACTGAAAACATTAAATAAAAATGGTTAAAACAATTTAGAAATCCAATATCTCAAAACACTGAACAGCACGTCATAAATAAAATCTGAAATACAAAAAAAAAAGACCCAGACAAACATGGTTGTGCACTTATTGCTGGAGAACATCTCTCAGTTAAATGAAGACGGTGGTCTGTATTGAAGGCATGCGGGATTTAAGGCCCAAAATTTCAAGTTCCTCCTTCAGAGACTTAGATACAAGCAGGAACTTAGACCCTATCCCAAATCAGAAGAGTCAGGGTGAGGGGGGGACATTAAATGTTTGGGTGGGAGGCCAATGCCAACATGTGTGCATCAGATGTCCTGCCTCAGCTGCTGGTAGGAAAAGCTGAGCAGCAACCAGGAGATCTCAAGATGGAAGCTGGAGGCCCTTAAAGAATTCTTGAAACAACAACAGCTTCATTTATAAATCACTTTTATCATGGAAAAGGTCCCAAGGCTTACATAAGCCAGAAGCAAGAAGGAATTGGATATAGCTCTTGGGGCTAAAGGGATCAAGGGATAGGGGGGAAAAACGGGAACAGGTTATTGAATTTGATGATCACTCATGATCAAAATGAATGGCAGAGCAGGCTTGAAGGGCCGAATGGCCTACTGCTGCTTCTATTTTCTATGTTTCTACGTAACAATAAGAACTTTACAACTTATATTTATAGAGCACCTTTAATGTAATAAAATCTCCCAAAGTGCTTCACAGGAACAAAATTTGACCTCCAGCCAAAGAGGGAAGTTTTAAGGAGTGTCTTAAAGCAGAAAAGAGAGGCAGAGAGAATGAAAGGTTTAGGGAGAGAATTCCAGAGCTTTAGGCTTTAGCAGCTGAAGGACAGCCACTAATGATGGAGTGATTAAAGTCAGGATGCTCAAGAGGCCAGAATTAGATGAACAAAGTTACCTCTGAGAGCTGTGGGTCAAAAGGGGGCAAGGCAATTGAGAGTTTTGCAAACAAGAATGAATTCTGAAAAAATTGGGCAGTTGCCTAACTGGGACCCAGTGTAGGTCAGCAAGCACAATATTGATGGCTGGTCAGGACTTGGTGTGAGCAGGGACATTGGCAGCAGAGTTTTGGATAACCCAAGGTTATGTGGGTAGAAAGTCTGAAGCCAGCCAGGAATGCATTTGAATATTCAAGGCTAGAGGTAACAAAGGCATGGATGAGGGTTGAACTCACCAATAAGCTGAGGCAGGAGTGAAATTGGATAATGTTATGGAGGTGGAAGTAGGCTGTCATAGCGATGGTGTAGATAGATACGTGGTTGGAAGCTCATCTTGGAGTCAAATATGGCTCAAAGCTGAAGCTTTGAGCCATTTTTGACTCCAAGATGAAGATATAGCCACCAATAGTGGTGAAGGAAAGACATATGAGATGCCAAAATCAATGAGATTTAACAGGGTGATTGTAGGACTGCAGGAGGATGTTGAAGGAGGGAAGAATGAAGGCTTGAGGGGTTTAAATACAAGGATGAGAATTATAAATTTAAAGAGTTGGCGTACCAGGGATCAACCTAGGTTAGAGAGAACAAGTGATGGCTGAGTGGAACTTGGTGTTGTATAGGATAGAACTATCAGAGTTTTCGATGGGTTGAAGGTTATGGAGGATGAAGGATATAAGAATGACCAGGAAGAACTGGAATAGGTGAGTCTGGAGGTTAAAGGATACGAATGAGGCTTTCAGCAGCAAAAAGGCTGAAATAGGAGTAGAGATTGATGCTGACTGGTTTTTATACTATTTTGAAAATAGAATTTCTTAGCTTAGAATGTTGTCACAGAAATATTTCTCAAATTAAATACATTTTCATTTCATTCGCTCACAGGATATGGACATTTCTGGCTAGGCATTTATTGCCATTCTAAATTGCCTTCGAGATGGTGGAGGTGAGCCTCCGTCTTAAACCGCTGCAATCCATGTGGTGTAGGTACACCCACAGTGCTGTTAGGAAGAGAGTTCTGGGATTTTGGCCCAGTGACAGTGAGGGAACAGGTATATTTTTCCAAGTCAGGACGGTGTGTGGCTTGGAGGAGAACTTCCAGGTGATGGTGCTCCTATGTATCTGCAGTCCTTCTGCTTCAAGGTGATGGAGTTTGTGGGTTTGGAAGGTGCAGTCGAAGGATCCTTAGTGAGTTATTGCAGTGTATCTTGCAGATAGAAGACACTGCTGCCACTGTACATCGGTGGTGGAGGTAGTGAATGTTTAGGGTGGTGGAAGGACTGCCATTCACCCTGGCTGCTTAGTTCTGGATGGTGTTGAGCTTCTTGAGTGTTGCTGGAGTGACACTAATCCAGGCAAGTGGAGAATATTCCCCCCCACTCCTGATCTCAGCCTTGTAGATGATGGACAGGCTTTGGGACTCAGCAGGGGAGTTACTCACCACAGAACTCCCAGCCTCTGACATGCTCTTGTAGCCATTTATATGGCAATTCTAGTTCAGTTTCTGGTCAGTGGTAACTCCAGGATGTTGATAGTGGGGGATTCAACAATGGTAATGGCATGGAATGTCAAGGAGAGATGATTGTATTCTTTCTTGTTGGAGATGGTCATTGCCTCGCGCTTGTGTGGCACAAATATTACTTGTCACTTGTCAGCCCAAGTCTGAACGTTGTTGAGGTCTTGCTGCATATAGATACAGACTGCTTCAGAGGAGTCACCAATGGTGCTGAACATTATGCAATCATCAGCGAACATCCCCACTTCTGACCTCCTGATGGAGGGAAGGTCATTGATGAAGTTGGGCCTTGGACCCTAACCTGAGGAACTCCTGTAGCGATGTCCTGGGATTGAAATGATTAACCACAACCATCTTCCTTTGTACTAAGTATGATTCCAGTGGAGAGTTTCCCCTGGATTCCTATTGTTTTCAGTTTTGCCGGGGCTCCTTGATGCCACATGGTCAAAGCTGCCATGATGTAAGGGCAGTCTCTCTCACATTGAGTTCAGCTCTTTTGCTTAGTTTGGACTAAGGTTGTAATGAGCTCAGGTGCCAAGTGGTCCTGATGGAATCCATGTTTGACCCGATGTCATGAGACTTCATGGGATTAGAGTCAATGTTGGGGACTCCCAAGGCAACACCCTCCTGACTATACCACTGTGCCACCGTCACCTCTGCTGGATGTGTCCTGCCGGTGGGACAAGACAGACCCTGGGATGCTAATGGTGGTGTCTGGAGAATTGTCTGTAAGATACGATTTGGTGAGTATGACTTTGTCAGGCTGCTGCTTGCCTAGTTTCTGGGACAGTGCCCCAAATATTGGCACAAGCCCCGAGATGTTAGTAAGGAGGATTTTGCAGAGTCAATAGGGCTGTGTTTGGAATTGTCATTTCTGGTGCTTAGGTTGATGCCAGGTGGTACATGCAGTTTCATTCCTTTTAAGCTTCACAGCAGTTTGATACAGCCAAGTGCTTGCTAGGCATTTCAGAGGGCTGTGCGTTTGGAATCACATACAAATCTGTACCAGGTAAGGACAGCAGATTTCTTTCCCCAAAGGACATTCGTGAACCAGATGGGTTTGTACAACAATTGACAAAGATTTCATGATTACCATTACTGAGACTACCTTTTATTTCCAGATTCATTCATTGAATGTGGTGGGATTTGAACCCATGTCCCAACGCATGAGCCTGGGCCTCTGGATTACTAGTTGAGTGACAGTACTTCCATTACTGCCAACCCCTGCCCCATTGCTCTATGATGCACACTTAGACTGGGATAGACAAATGTTTGGTCTCTTGGGGAATTAAAGGATATGGAGAGCAGGCAGGGAAATGGAGGTGAAGCCCCATCATGAAGCCCTGATCGTTAGACCTTATGGTCTACTCCTTTTGTTCTTAAAGGTGTTTTCACTTAGCCTTTACTAAGGTGCAAAATTTTTCAAAATTACAAGATACCATGAAAGATAATGAGGGGCATGGATAGGGTGGATAGGGAGCAGCTGTTCTTTTTAGTTGAAGGATCGGTCACGAGGGGACACAAATTCAAGGTGAAGAGCAGGAGGTTTAGGGAGAATGTGAGGAAACACCTCTTTACCCAGGGGGTGGTGATGGCCTGGAATGCGCTGCCTGCGAGGGTGGTAGAGGCCTCACATCCTTTAAAAAGTACCTGGATGAGCACTTGGCACGTCATAAAATTCAAGGTCAAGTGCTGGCAAATGGGATTAGATAGATAGGTCAGGTGTTTCTCACGTGTTGGTGCAGACTCGATGGGCAGAAGGGTCTCCTCTGCACTGTGTGATTCTGTGATTCATGAGCACATTTCTTATCTACAAATAAACTGCCAGATGGTCATGAGGATTTTAAAATATATTATAATTTATTCACCTGTCATTATCCGAGTTGCTGGTCAGTGGCAAACTGTCCAAAAAGTGACTGGCATCACAGCCAATAATTGGCACTTTATCCTTATTTACAGCTGCCAAAGAGAAAAATAAATGTTACAAATTGAACACCCAACCACTGTGAACAATGAAATCCACAATACCTACTAATGGTGTTAAGACACAAATAAAACTCATTTGTTTAGGAGGTCTGATAGTTATTGGATTCTTACCTGGATTCATAGGGTTAAATTTCCCACATCAAGAGGACCCAGTTAACTATGGAGACTTCAATAAAACTCACCAGAATGCAGAAAACTGCATATACCCTTTTCGATTTGGTGGGCAGCCTGGTGGCACGGCTGCCTCACACCACCAGGGACCCAGGTTCAATTCTGGCCCCAGGTCACTGTCTGTGCAGAGTTTGCACGTTCTCCCCGAGTCTGCGTGGGTTTCCTCCGGGTGCTCCGGTTTCCTCCCACAGTCCAAAGATGTGCGGGTTAGGTTGATTGGCCATCCTAAAGTGACCCTAGTGTCAGAGGATTAGCTAGGGTAAATATGTGGGGTTACGGGAATAGGGCCTGGGTGGGACTGTGGTTGGTGCAGACTTGATGGGCCGAATGGCCTCCTTCTGCACTGTAAGGATTCTATAAATTTATGCCCAGTACATTGTGCCACGATTTACTTTCTTACCAAGCATCGTGTAAACTGGATGGACTGGGTAGTGGAGTTGATGGTGCAGGGACTGCTCAGGGTTGCAGAGAGACCTTTGGTGCCCAGGAAGTTGAAGAATCTTCACGTACCTTTCACAATTCCAGCGAGGGCAGTTCTGTAAGGCTCTGTGCTGCCGTCAGCTGAAACAGCGCTTTGTGAAAAGTCCAAGCTGAAGATCAAAATCTGCAAAACCTTGCTGATGCCCTGCAAAGTGAAACATAAACCACCATTACTTTCTATCAAACCACCATTACATTAAATACGTGAATAGGATGGGAATAGAGGGATACGGTCCCCGGAAGGGTCGGGGGTTTTAGTTCAGTCGGGCAGCATGGTCGGTGCAGGCTTGGAGGGCCGAAGGGCCTGTTCCTGTGCTGTAATGTTCTTTGTTCTTTGTTCATTACTTTCTATTCCATTGCTGAGCAAAGTTATCCATTTCAACTTAAATTGCCAAATGTTTTCTAAGATGCTATTGGGAGTAGTAACAATACTGTTCTTCACTGAGTATACCTGTGACACCTCAATCTATCCAGAATTCCAGTTCACAGGGTAGAAAGAGGTTTATTATTGTGTACGGTAAATTCTGTGATAGGAGCTTGTGTCAAGATAAATATTTCTGACCAAACTTTGTCACAAGATATAAAGGCCTCAAAACTCTGAGGGAGCCTGACGTTTATGTTGTCTGAGATACCAGAGCGGGATGGGACAGCTCAGTCACTTACTCTTTTCTCTGCCCATCATAATTTCCATTTGAACTGAGTTCGCGCACTGCCCGTATCCACATTTGGGTGAATGCATTATGTCAAAGCGAACAAGGAAATATAAGGAAATATATCCTGTCATCTATGCTGCAGCAGCGCTGTGTACCAGGGCACCTCCCAGTCCCCAACAGCCAGCACTGTTTAGATAGGGGAGTAAGGTAAAATTTTAAATGAGTAGTTTCTCTTCTGCAATATATTTCTGAGTGATTGATCGCAATAGGGAAATTGCAAAATTCAGTATTGATATTATTCTTAGTTCTATAAATATCTTTGGCTGATATTGCTGGCCAACCTATGCTGCAGCATAGATTCATAGAAACCCTACAGTGCTGAAGAAGCCATTAGGCCCATCGAGACTGCACTGACTCTCTGACAGTATATTACCCAGGCCCTCTCCCCATCCTAGCCCCGTAATCTCACACATTTACCATGGCCAATCCACCTAACTTGCACATCTTTGGACTGTGGGAGGAAACCAGAGCACCTGGAGGGAAACCCATGCAGACACAGAGGGAACGTGCAGACTCCGCACAGTCTCCCAAGGCAGGAATCGAACCCGGGTCCCTGGTGCCCTGAGGCAGCAGTTCTATAGGTTTAAGTTAACTGCTGAAGCAGATGTCCCAGCTGCACCATAAGTGGCCTGGGAACCTACACAAAATATCCTCATATCCCTCATTCTGGAAAGTGGGCCAGGGTCAGAACAAGGTGTGTAAATGATGGGTAGTTGCAATCACTGCACCACCATACTTCCATCAGCAGATTGGACCATAAGAAACCCAACCTTACACAATCTAAAAAGCAACAAACAGCCAGAAATAAAATCCCAGATTTATTGTACACAAATGTTACAAAGTTTTGCCAGTGGCCACCAATGCTTGAAGGAGGAGCCACGCCGTTTTGAAACACTAGAAGAGAAAATGCTGGAAAATCTCAGCAGGTCTGGCAGCATCTGTAAGGAGAGAAAAGAGCTGACGTTTCGAGTCCAGATGACCCTTTGTCAAAGCTACAAGGCATCGAAAATGGGAGGTATTTATACTGCAGAGGGAGGGAATGAAAGATGAGTCATAGCCATAGAAACCAGGAGAAAAGACTGCTAATAGATATCCACAGAGAGAATAAAGGGTGTGAATGGCCAAACGGCAGAAAAGCTGTAAGCTGTGACAGATGGAGATGTTGGGTGGGAGGGTTGTGGGGGGGGGGCGCAAATAGGACAGAGGTAGAATGTAGAAAAGGGGAAGCGGGGGGGAAAAGGTAAGGGAAGGGGGGTGAAGTAGGGGGAAGGAAAGAGTGGAGTGGGGGGTGGGGGGGAAAGAAAAATGAAAAAAGACCATAAAGAAATAAAAGGTAGAGAACGGTTTTAAAAAAATAATTAAATAAAATAGAATGAAAACAAAGGGGGCTGAGGTGGGGTAGAGCAAATCATCTGAAGTTGTTGAATTCGATGTTGAGACCGGAAGGTTGTAAAGTGCCTAGCCGGAAGATGAAATGCTGTTCCTCCAGTTTACGTTGAGCTTCACTGGAACATTGCAGCAAACCAAGGACAGACATGTGGGCATGGGAGCAGGATCATGTGTTAAAAAATTTTGAAACACTACTGTGTGATTGGCTCAGCTCCCAGTTCTGAGTAAGGCAGATTCTAAGAACCAGTTAAGTTGCATGAAGTTGGTTGGAATCTTCAGATAAGCTAAATCACCAGGTTCCTTGAGATGGAAAGATTACGTGAAGAAAACTATATTATTTCTATAGTTTAGAATATAGATTGTGACCATTTAATTGGTGTTCTTTGTTTCACATTATTAGAATACCGAGAGCCAGTTTTACCAATTTCCACCCCAATGAACTGATGTTCTTCAAGTGGTGAAAAACATACTTTCCCCAATTTCAGAAAAAAACTGCCAAAGTTGCGCTCATTTTCTGAACCAACAGTCAGAGCTGATGATGTGTACACTGCATTCCTGAGAGGATCCAGAAAATGATGAATGGTGAACCTCGACCCAAATATTGTCAAGAGAAAAAGACCGTATTAGCCTTCAGCACTGTTTACAAGACCCTTTGTCATTTATTGATAAGCACCTTTGCAGAAACGTTAGCAAACATTTTTGAAAATCCAAATGTACAACATACCCGACATTTCCTTCACTAATAAACATTGCCATTCGCTCAAAATGCTCTATTAAAGTTGACAAATACAATGGGGGTGAATTTTCCCGTTTTGCCCGCCGTGAAATTCGTAGCGGGCAAGGGACAGACCATGGAAAGGCCCATTGACCTCAGGTGGGATTTTCCTGTTTTGGGGCAAGTGTGGCTGGAAAATCCCGCCCAATTTGTTTTTTTTTTAGAAATTTATGCTTGTTGTTCTTAATTAACCCATGACTTTATAACTAACTGCTAATTGCATCTTCACTAAGGTATCTAGAAGCTACCCTACTAGCGATGGTGTAGGGTAACAGGTTAACTCTAATGAAATCTACTGAACATCTGCGTAAGGAGATATGATATAGTGCTGTCACTCACTGAGAGATGATGAGAGAGAAATACCTCAAAGAATAGCTGTAGAGATGTCCTGATGTTCTACAATCTTGAAAATAGTCAGTGATGAAAATGAAGGTATTTTGAACAAAAGATTATTGCCTCCAGCAAGATCTCTTGAAGAGTAAGAAGTCAATGAATCATGGGACAAACCCACAATAACAGAGCTAAGAGGGCAACTGATGGTTACACGATGAGGTTTTCAGATTGTGATGTTTTGGGTCTGTTTTTTTAATTTGGGGTAAATTTAAGGGCGTCATGTGACCTGTTCTGAAGTCTGCCTGACAGCAAGCCTGGATGGTGTGATTGTTAGAGATTAATGGGGGTTTGCATTGTTTTACTGGGAAGCAGGTGCAATGGGGACATATTTGGAGACAACAGCAGCAGCGTATATGCTAACAGTGGACACACTGTGAGTCCCCAATGTCCCAGAAAATATTGAGCACGTAAGAAATTGTTTTTTGTCTAATTCATCGTTTTTATGGGATGTGGATATCGCTGGCTAGGCCAGCATTATTGCCCATCCTTAGCTGCCCTTCAGAAGGTGTTGGTGGGTTGACTTCTTGAACCCCGAGGTGTGCTTTGTCCATTTAGTTCAAAGATCTCGAGGACAGCCAATCAGTGCTTCTATCCGGATACAAGGCCCATGTGATTCACATTGCCATGGTGATGGACTTTGAGCCGAGAAGGGTGCAAAGGAAGCCACTTTGATATTGGGCTACAGGCTTTCCCCAAATATCACTGAATAACGGCAGGTTAGTCAGCCAGAGCCCGGGAGCGAGAGCGCGAGCAGCTAGCAGTCAAAGTCTCTGTGGTTCGCTGTACAGAAATTCAAATGGGAGCTCATGCTTGGATTGGAAATTTGTGAGGAGTTCACACAAAACTGGCACCTAAGTTTGCATTTGAGGAAGAACGTTCCAGCGTTTGGGATGGTGAAAAATCTCACTTTAAAAAACAGTTCTGAGATGACATGTTAGCAGGCTGAAAAAGAGGGGGAGAAACCAGAAGTAAACCTGAAGGTTCTAAGATGGCTTTGGGCTGATTCTAATTGAATGAATGTCTACTTTTAAAGGACAGAATAAAGTATATCTGTGGGGTCTGCTTTTCCAGTTGTGCTGAAAGGAAAGAAGGACAAGTTTTGCTCTGTGGCTTAAAGTACAAGTTGCCTCTAAAAAGGGCGCTTCATCAATAATGAGTTTTGTCCTGTCATAATAAGGAGTCTTAAAATGCGAAATTTTGCATATCCTTTCAGCTACTCATTGGAAGTTCAAATTTTTTTTAAAAACATCATTTTAAGGGGAGTGTGATAGTTACCTGCTGCTTCCATCCAGCCACCAAAACAATGGCCTGGAGGTCAGGCGGAGCCATGGAAACAGCATGCAGGCTGGCACCCGCTGGCCTCTGATCCCAACCCCAATAGCGTCTTAAAATCAAGCCCCTGGTGACGACCCCAGGCCAATCAGTCTAACTTCAGTGTTGGGAAAACTACTAGAGACCATTGTTAACTGTTACACCTGCCCACTGACTTCATCTCTCACCAGTGCCCAGGACTCCAGAGTCTGTAAGATGGAAATTTACATGTACCAATCTGTTAATGCCAAGATGGAAATGAGTAAGAACTATGGGCTAAACATTTGTTGACGTAGAGCTGCTGTAAAGTGGCGCTATGCAGATTTCATAGAGACCCCAGGATAGGCAGCTTTACGGACAATTACCTGCACTGCTCACGGGGGATTTTTCAATGATATCAATGAAAAAAACTACATAAGCAATGGCTGGTTGCACAAAAGTTTTAAGGTTTATTTATTAGTGTCACAAGTAGGCTTACATTAACACTGCAATGAAGTTACTGTGAAATTCCCCTAGCCACCACACTCCGGCATCTGTTCAGGTACACTGAGGGATAATTTAGCTTGGCCAATGCACCTAACCAGCATATCCTTCAGACTGTGGGAGGAAACCGGAACACCTGAAGGGAACCCACACAGATACAGGGCGTATGTGCAGACTCCACACAGACAGTGACTTAAGCCAGGAATCGAATCCAGGTTCCTGGCGCTGTGAGGCAGCAGTGCTAACCACTGTGCCACCGTGCCATCCACAGTCACAGCCAGTCGTGCTGTATGTCTTTGGAGGCATTGACATGAATCTCAATAATATTGCTGTAAGATGATGCCATTTGAACAAATCTCTAACCATGTGTGTTTTTTTTAACCTGGAGTTACTGTCAAATTTCACTTTGTCTATTACAAAAAAAACTGCAGTTAACATTCCAGCTGTTACTCTACACTATAATGATTGTCGTTGTGTTCATTTGAATGTAGATTGATGCAACTGTTGGACAAATGTAATTCTCACTTGAAGCTGGATTAAAAAGCCACACAACCCTGCCACAGCAACCTCTGCAAGACGTGCCGGATCATCGACACAGATGCCATCATCTCACGTGAGAACACCATCCACCAGGTACACGGTACATACTCTTGCAACTCGGCCAACGTTGTCTACCTGATACGCTGCAAGAAAGGATGTCCCGAGGCATGGTACATTGGGGAAACTATGCAGACGCTGCGACAACGGATGAATGAACACCGCTCGACAATCACCAGGCAAGACTGTTCTCTTCCTGTTGGGGAGCACTTCAGCGGTCACGGGCATTCGGCCTCTGATATTCGGGTAAGCGTTCTCCAAGGCGGCCTTCGCGACACACGACGGCGCAGAGTCGCTGAGCAGAAACTGATAGCCAAGTTCCGCACACACGAGGATGGCCTCAACCGGGATATTGGGTTCATGGCACACTATTTGTAACCCCCACAGAGTTTCACTGGCTGTCTTGTCTGGAGACAATACACATCTTTTTAGCCTGTCTTGATGCTCTCTCCACTCACATTGTTTTGTTTCTTAAAGACTTGATTAGTTGTAAGTATTCGCATTCCAACCATTATTCATGTAAATTGAGTTTGTGTCTTTATATGCTCTGTTTGTGAACAGAATCCCCACTCACCTGAAGAAGGAGCTTGCAGCTCCGAAAGCTTGTGTGGCTTTTGCTACCAAATAAACCTGTTGGACTTTAACCTGGTGTTGTTAAACTTCTTACTGTGTTTAAAAAGCAACAGCCAGCAATGATTTGTCAAAGACAAATCATGTCTGACTCACCTGATTGAGGGCTTTGATGAGGTAACTATGCACTGATAAAGCTATTGCAGTAGATGAACTTTCAAAGGCAGCTGATAAAGTAACACAAAACAAACTTCTCAGAAAATAGATGCACATGGCATAAAAAAGATGGTGGTAACTTAGGTATGAAATTGGCGAAGGGAAATTGGATGCAGAGAGTAGCAATGAACTGATGTTTTTCTGGCTGGACAGAAATACAGTAAGAAGTCTCACAACACCAGGTTAAAGTCCAACAGGTTTATGAAATATACAGAAATATACAGTGGGCTCCACAAGAGGTCAGTATTGAGATCAAATGACTTGGACATTAGTATAGGGACGAGGGAGTTTGCAGATGATATAAAACTTGCCAGCATGGTAAGTTTTTCATTCATTTATGGGATGTGAGCTCAGCCAGAATTTATTGTCCATCCTAATTGTCCTTGAACGGAGTGGCTTGCTAGGTCATTTCAGAGGGCACTTAAGAGTAAACCATGTTGCAGGCCAGACCAGATAAGGACGCCAGATTTCCTTCCCTAAAAGACATTAGATGGGTTTTTATGACAACAGACAATGGCTTCTTAGTTATCAATAGACTTTTAATTCCAGAGTTTTAAAAAATTGAATTTAAATTTTACCGCCTGGGTGTCTGGATTACTAGTTCAGTGACAATACCATGATGCCATTGCCTTTGCTGCGAGGATAGTTGCAGACTTCAGAAGGGCATAATCAGACTGGGAAATGGTTAGGGGCACATCAGATGCAATTTAATGCAGCTAAATGTCTGGTGATTCACATTGGGAAGAACAACACAGGGATACGATATAATCTAAACGGTGCTATTTGAGGGGTATGAAAGAGCAGAGGGACCTGGAGATGCACATTCACAAATTCTTGAAGGTGCCAGAGCAAGCTGACAAGGCGGTTAAGAAAGTGAATGGGATTCATGGCTTTGTACATCGGGGTGTTGAGTACAAAAACAAATAAGTCATCGGGCGGGATTTTACGGCCTTGCTCGACACAAAACCATAAAATCCCACCCGAGGTCAACAGACCATCCCATGGTCCACCCCTCGCCCGCTCCGATTCCCATGGTGGGTGGGGCTGTAGAATTCCAGTCATCATGTTAAAATTTTACAAATCACTGGTTAGATTAGAGTATTGCATACAATTCCTGGCACCACAGCTTAGGAAGAATACCAAGGTCTTGGAGAAGATGCAAAGGAAATTTACCAGGACGATGCCAAGGATGAAGGACTTCAAATACGTGAGAACAATTTGAAAGGCTGGGATTGCTGTCCCTATAGAGCAAAGAGGGTTAAGAGGAGACCTAATAGATGTATTCAAAATTGAGGGGTTTTGACAGAGCAAGGGAGAGAAACTGTTTCCTCTGGTGAATAGGTTCATAATCAAAGATCATATTATTTAAAATAATTGACATAAGATCTAGAAGGGAAATGAGAAATTAAATCACACAAAGGCTTGTTATGATCTGGAACACACTACCTGAAAAAATGTTGGGAAAAGATTCAATAGGAGCTTTCAAATGGCAATTGTTCTGAAGAGAACTAATTTGCAGGGTTATGGGAAGGAAGCTAAATTGGACAACTCTTTCAAAGCACAGTCACGGAGGCTGCATGCCCCCCTTCTACGCAATAAGATTCTAATAATAACCTATAATTCTCTTAGCAAATTAACAATTCAATATGAAAAAGTGCAATGTTTCTGATTATTTCAGCACTTAAAAACAGAAGAACGTTTGCGTTTCTTTGTATATATTTTACTTCAACTGTACCTTTATTTTTGTCAGCTTTTCCTGTAAAGAATCTTCATTTGCTTTTGAGACTTCATTTCCCAAGGAGCCAAGCTGAAAGAACAAAGATTCCTGATCAGCATTGACTCAGAGATACAAAATTACCAATTGCTAAGGCTGTGTGATATCCATTCGCTGAAAATGTAGTAAAAAAAAAAGAAAATGTTCTTCCAATTGTGATTTATAGTTTTTCAATGTTTTTAACATGTATCTCATCAGTCTTTGGATAAGTCACTGTCAGAGGATTGAGAGCAATGCTCAATTGATTGAGCTTCATTGTGAAGAATAGAAAAACTATCAAGGCCAATGCCATCCACAGAAGCACGCAATCAGTTAATTGGGTTAGTGGAACAACACTGATGACTGCTGTGACTGCCAACAATATGGGGCACCCTACATAATTAACCATAGGAGAAAGTGTGTCATTCAGAGAATTAAAGGCAAAAATCATTATTTATATCTTTGTGAACATCCAAGTATTTGTGAGTAGAAATATATCCCCAATTAAGGTTTACCTGAGAAGGTTATTGTACTTGTAAGTAAATATTCAATTATAAATCTTAACTAAGTTTTAGTACTGGATAACACTCTACACCTCACCTTATGATTTGGCACAAAATCGTATGGCACAGTTACTGCAATCAAGTCCACCATTTCCTGTAAATAGAAAACAGTATTTTATAAAATAAGGAATTGTCCAACTTCTAAAATGTACTTTGTTCTTTCAACAGCTCACATATACATTTTTAAATCTCATTCTAAATGGTTAGAAGGCAAAAATCATAATAAGGCGCAGGGCAAGCAAAGGCCATTTGGTTGAACTAGCCTGCATCATGCATAGTCTATGTATCATTTGGTTGAACTAGCCTGCATCATGCATAGTCTATGTATCATTCTATTATCGACTCTCCCTTCACTACCACTCTACTTCAAGATTTTCTAGATACAGGGTGGCAGTTTCCACAGAGTTGTGCTGTTTCTTTCTCCCCCAAACGCAATTTGTCAAACCAGCACGAAAGAATAAGTGCAAATTATACTTGGTGCATTTCAAGTTCCCACAATCGTATGCAACAGTTTTAAAACATTGCACTGGAAGTTAGCTCATCCACAAAACCTACCCCAGCTCCAGATCAGATTAATCACCATTGCAAATTGCTGCTAATCACACTTGCCGGCCTTCAAGGAGGCTCTTACTTTTCTTTGGTACAAATGGCAAGTTTTTGATTCTTCTTTAATTTATTAAGAAACTGACTACTATAGATAACATACTGTACAATAAAAATAAATTATAATCTATTTACAGCACAGAAACGTAAGGCCCAACAGATGTTGATATTTATGCAACAACTGAGTCTCCTCCCACATCTAACCCCATCAGCATTTCCTTCTAATTCATTGCCTTTCACATGTTTGCCTAGCTTTCCTTTAAATGTATCTATGCTATCTATCTCAACAACTCCTTGGTTGTGTATTCATTTTTAACAGGTACTTTCATTAAAGCCAACACCGAGATAGCTCACTGAGTAAAAGTCAAGGTCCAATTGGCTTGCCTCTATCAATTTTGTAATCACAAGATATAACAATAATAGGAATTTCTGACTAATCTTCCAATTGCAGCACTGTCATGACACATCCTAATGAAGTGGAGATGCCGGCGTTGGACTGGGGTGAACACAGTAAGAAGTCTCACAACACCAGGTTAAAGTCCAACAGGTTTATTTGCTACCAAATAAACCTGTTGGACTTTAACCTGGTGTTGTGAGACATCCTAATGAACACAGATACAAGGGCAGGATTTTCCGAGGGGTAGTTTCCCACCCCACCACCCAAAGATTCCCACTGATCACAGGCATTTAATACTCACTTGGGTGGAAATCTCACCTCAGAGAGCTGCCAGCCAATCTCATGGTGGCACGGTGGCAGAGGGGTTAGCACTACTGCTTCACAGAGCCAGCGTCCCGGGTTCGATTCCCGGCTTGGTCACTGTGTGGAGTTTGCGCATTCTCTCCGTGGGTTTCCTCCAGGTGCTCTGGTTTTCTCCCACAGCCCAAAGATGTGCGGGTTAGATGGATTGGCCATGCTAAATTGCCCCTTAGTGTCAGGGGAACTAGCTAGGTATGGGGTTATGGGGATAGGGCCTGGGTGGGATTGTGGTCGGTGCAGATTCCATGGCCCGAATGGCCTCCTTCTGCACTGTAGCATTCTATGACTCCATGGTGGCTAGGACAAAAGTAGGTCCTGGAGCCCAGGATGAGTTAAGTGTGAGGTTGTCGCATTGGGGAGAGGTGGTGGGGCCTGTGGGGAGTTGATTGGGAGTGTGGGTTAGGGGTCTTGACAGAGAGTCCAGGAGGAGAGAGCAACTGTGGGATGCATACCTTGGTGACGTAGGCTTGATAGGAAAGGAGGTTCTTGAAGGAGATGCCCCCCCATCCCGCCTGAGACCCAAGCAGAGACCTGCTGGGCTCTCCCCACTGACCGTTACCTCCTCCAGCTAGCCTCAGACCTAAGGCCAGACAGGGAGCAGCTCTTATGTTTACACAAAGAATGTGCTGCTTATTTTATGCTTTCTTTCAATATTGGCGATGAAATTATCCTAAGTGAAAATGAGCGCTCTTGGACTGATCCTCACATAGTGTAATTTCAAACCAAGTCAAGTCACTGGGAATAGGAAGACATTGACAGATGGACGGTGATACAGATAGATTTTGGTAGCTGCAGCTTGAAAGGGATGAGGTTTTCAGGCTTGTCAATTCACCTCATTGATAACTTGCTGCAATGGCTGGAGCATAACATCTGTAGAAATCACATCATTAATGTTCAAAACAATAGATAATCTTCCTCCTGTAAACAAAAAAATAACAACAATGAATGGAGGAAATAGATGTTCGGAGGGAGGATGTATTGGCAGTTTTGAATAAACTGAAGGTCGATAAGTCCCCTGGGCCTGATGAAATGTATCCTAGGATTCTTTGGGAGGCGAGGGATGAGATTGCAGAGCCTTTGGCTTTGATCTTTGGGTCCTCGCTGTCCACGGGGATGGTGCCAGAGGACTGGAGAGTGGCAAATGTTGTTCCTCTGTTTAAGAAAGGGAATAGAAATGACCCTGGTAATTATAGACCGGTTAGTCTGACTTCGGTGGTTGGTAAATTGATGGAAAAGGTCCTTAGGGATGGGATTTACGACCATTTAGAAAGATGCGGATTAATCCGGGATAGTCAGCACGGATTTGTGAAGGGCAAATCGTGCCTCACAAATTTGATAGAATTTTTTGAGGAGGTAACTAGGTGTGTTGATGAAGGTAGGGCGGTTGATGTCATATACATGGATTTTAGTAAGGCGTTTGATAAGGTCCCCCATGGTCGGCTTATGATGAAAGTAAGGAGGTGTGGGATAGAGGGAAAGTTGGCCGATTGGATAGGTAACTGGCTGTCTGATCGAAGACAGAGGGTGGTGGTGGATGGAAAATTTTCGGACTGGAGGCAGGTTGCTAGCGGAGTGCCGCAGGGATCGGTGCTTGGTCCTCTGCTCTTTGTGATTTTTATTAATGACTTAGAGGAGGGGGCTGAAGGGTGGATCAGTAAATTTGCTGATGACACCAAGATTGGTGGAGTAGTGGATGAGGTGGAGGGGTGTTGTAGGCTGCAAAGAGACATAGATAGGATGCAAAGCTGGGCTGAAAAATGGCAAATGGAGTTTAACCCTGATAAATGTGAGGTGATTCATTTTGGTAGGACTAATTTAAATGTGGATTACAGGGTCAAAGGTAGGGTTCTGAAGACTGTGGAGGAACAGAGAGATCTTGGGGTCCATATCCACAGATCTCTAAAGGTTGCCACTCAAGTGGATAGAGCTGTGAAGAAGGCATATAGTGTGTTAGCTTTTATTAACAGGGGGTTGGAGTTTAAGAGCCGTGGGGTTATGCTGCAACTGTACAGGACCTTGGTGAGACCGCATTTGAAATATTGCGTGCAGTTCTGGTCACCTCACTATAAGAAGGATGTGGAAGCGCTGGAAAGAGTGCAGAGGAGATTTACCAGGATGCTGCCTGGTTTGGAGTGTCGGTCTTATGAGGAAAGGTTGAGGGAGCTGGGGCTGTTCTCTCTGGAGCGGAGGAGATTGAGGGGAGACTTAATAGAGGTTTATAAAATGATGAAGGGGATAGATCGAGTGAACGTTCAAAGACTATTTCCTCGGGTGGATGGAGCTATTACGAGGGGGCATAACTATAGGGTTCATGGTGGGAGATATAGGAAGGATATCAGAGGTAGGTTCTTCACGCAGAGAGTGGTTGGGGTGTGGAAAGGACTGCCTGCAGTGATAGTGGAGTCAGACACTTTAGGAACATTTAAGCGGTTATTGGATAGGCACATGGAGCACACCAGGATGGTAGGGAGTGGGATAGCTTGATCTTGGTTTCAGATGAAGGTCGGCACAACATCGTGGGCCGAAGGGCCTGTTCTGTGCTGTACTGTTCTATGTTCTATGTTCTATGTTCTATGAACCCGGATTGAATTTCATGAAGGATTTTACACTTGTTTGCATTTCTGTCATTCTGAAATTTCCACAGGATTTCCTAGCATTCACCGAAATCAAGGATTTGAAATCACCCGAGTTGTGCCTTTAATCATGAACTGACAATGTTAGGAATCATTGCATGGAGTCCATGCCACCTACCTGTTAATCGTTTTGACTGTGTATAATTTAAATCACAACTGGATCAAAGGCCCTGCAGTTTCCCCAGTGCCCCAGCAGCAGTAGCTGGAAATGTGAACACACACAGCTGGCTGGCAGGACATCCTCCCCCCATAACTGATTTTACGGGCAGAGGGTGGTTGCTCCCCATCTCCCAGAACCGCCGGCCCAATCAGATACTAGCAGTCTAAAAGGCCTCGGGAATGGGGGCCGCTGCGGAGGAAGGCAGTGCTGAGCTCCTGCAGCCTGCCCCAGTAGGCCCAAGAAATTCTATATTGATAGAGGGGGAAACCCCCTAACCCCAGGGGCCTCAGAGACTGCCTTCCCTTCCCTCCCCGCAACCCTCTCTGAATAAGATCATCCTGGGCCGCAGCTGAGAGACCGTCAGCATTTAGCTGGAATTTGAATATTGAAATATAGGGCGGCACGTTGGCACAGTGGTTAGCACTGCTGCCTCACAGCACCAGGGACCCTGGTTCAATTCTGGCCTCGGGTCACTGTCTGTGTGGAGTCTGCATGTTCTCCCCGTGTCTGCGTGGGTTTCCTCCGGGTGTTCTGGTTTCCTCCCACAGTCCAAAGGTGTGCGGGTTAGGTTCATTGGCCATGCTAAATTGTCCCTTAGTGTCAGGGGGACGAGCAGGATAAATGCATGGGGTTAAAGGGATATGACCTGGGTGGGATTGTGGTCGGTGCAGACTCGATGGGCTGAATGGCTTCCTTCTGCACTGTTTGATTCTATGATTCTATGAAATCCTGTCCGAAACCATCAGTAAAATTCCCCAGCACGGCTCCCACCCAATGATTCCACCTCATGTAGCTGGGACAACACTTCCTCTTGTGTCTGGACTAATTTAACCTGCCCTGTTCTTCTTTAACTTCTTTCTCAATCTTCAAGTTGAGAATGGCAAAGGGGAAGAGGGGAAGAAAATTTTATAAATCTATATGTATTTCATTTGCTTTGTTAAGAATAATAAAAATGTTGAATCTTAAGTTTAATTTGATCTGTTTATTAGGTTGCGTACTTTTAATCATTGTGAACTAATGTGAAAGAGGTTGTCACCATGTATTACGGTGCTCACAACGCAGACTCTGGAAATGTGTTTATGAAAACATGCCCAAAGTGCTTTTACCTTTTATTATCATTTCATGGATTCTTCTTAAAGAACCCTTTGACTAGCAACGATTGTAAATCCATTTTAGTTGGTTCTAACATTTCACCATCTGAAGTACTTTTTCCCTTAATTCATGTATATTTTGAAATGTGCAATGCTGTCACATATTGCATTGATCACAATGAATGGGAAATCTTGTCTTCTAAGGAATAATACAGCCAAGGTTCTTGATGCAAGTTCAGATAGAACTCCAAAAATGTTTGAGTTTTGCATTCCATGTGAAACATTTTACTGAAAGGGCAGATTGAGACTGAATTTTATTTAACAATGGACAAGATAAGGCTAATCTGTTAACAATAAGAATAGTTTCCTGGGATGAAACATTTAAGCAAAGCTATAGCAGTATTTGGCTACTTCCGAGACACTAAGAGCACATATTTCAAATCCTATTTGTGTTACATCTTCTACCTGATATCTCTATGGGGTATTTATTTACAAAGGCATTTAATTCATTATTTTAGCTTTTACAAAGCTAGGTTAGTGTATATGCTTTCTGCTTTTGAAGAGACGGAGTACATAGTAGGGATCCAGTGTAACTTCCAGTAAGCAACATAGCAGTGATGGGATTAATTTTCAGGGCAGTGTAGTGACAAGTGAAAGTCACAACTTTCAGATTTTGTGGGAATGCTCAACTTATGGGAATTGTTGTCAGGCGATTGAAGCTGAAAAATTAACATAATTGGACAAATCTCAAATTCTAACAATGAGTTAGAGAGACATTAGAATCTTTTGCTGACCATAATTCTGTGTTCAATAATGATGCATTCTAAAGTAGTCTTAAGGAAAGATTAATTTTGCACCAGTTGAGGCACAATGTAAGACCATAAGACCATAAGACATAGGAGCAGAATTAGGCCACTCGGCCCATTGAGTCTGCTCCACCATCCAATCATGGCTGATATTTTTCTCATCCTCATTCTCCTGCCTTTTCCCCATAACCCCTGATCCCCTTATTAATCAAGAACCTATCTATCTCTGTCTTAAAGACACTCAATGACCTGGCCTCCACAACCTTCTGCGGCAAAGAGTTCCACAGATTCACCAGTCTCTGGCTGAAGAAATTCCTCCTCATCTCTGTTTAAAGGATCGTCCCTTTAGTCTGAGGTTGTACCCTCTGGTTCTAGTTTTTCCTACTAGTGGAAATATCCTCTCCACATCCACTCCATCCAGGCCTCGCAGTATCCTGTAAGTTTCAATAAGATCCCCCTCATCTTTCTAAACTCCAACAAGTACAGACCCAGAGTCCTCAACCGTTCCTCAAATGACAAACTCTTCATTCCAGAGATCATTCTTGTGAACCTCCTCTGGACCCTTTCCAAGGCCAGCACATCCTTCCTTAAATACGGGGCCCAAAACTGCTCACAATACTCCAAATGGGGTCTGACCAGAGCCTTATACAGCCTCAGAAGTACATCCCTGCTCTTGTATTCTAGCCCTCTTGATTTGAATGCTAACATTGCATTTGTCTTCCTAATTGCCGACTGAACCTGCACGTTAACCTTAAGAGAATTTTGAACAATGATTCCCAAGTCTCTTTGTGTTTCTGATTTACTAAGCATTTCCCCATTTAGAAAATAGTCTGTTCCTCCATTCCTCCTTCCAAAGTGCATAACCTCACATTTTCCACATTGTATTCTATCTGCCACTTCTTTGTCCACTCTCCTAGCCTGTCCAAGTCCTTCTGCAGCCCCCCCCGCTTCCTCAATACTACCCGTCCCTCTACATATCTTTGTATCATCTGTAAACTTAGCAACAGTGCCTTGAGTTCCTAATGTGACATTAACACTTTGCTCTCTCTTTAGTAAATCACTCTTCAAATACTCACCATTTATTAACGTGAAATGTTGCCTCTGTTTCTCTCTCCACAAGTGCCACTTAATCTGCTGACTGTTTCCAGAATTTTCTGCTTTTATTTCAGACTTCCATCATCCACATTATTCTGCTTTTCAACCAATAAACTCTTGTTGATTTTATCTTTTTTTCCTTTATATGATTCCAAGGTTGCATTACTCAAAATTTCAATCCATGCATTGATCATTCTTTGTGAAAAGCACCCTGATCTTGTAGTGTTAGCTTGGCTCAGTTGGTAGCACTCTTCGTTCTGAGGGTTCCAGCCCCACTCCAGGGCTGAGTTTTACCAGCCCTTTTGGGACAGGCTGAGAGGCAGGAGGACTGACAAAATGGTGCAGGCAAAATGGTGAAAGAAGGCATCAGGAGAAGCCCAAGGCCTCCTGACTCCCTACAGCCTGTCCACCATCTACAGTGCACAAGTTAGGAGTGTGATGGAACACTATCCACCTGTCTGGATGAACGCATCTCTATCAGTGCTCCAGAATCTTGATGGCAACCAGGACAAAGCAGCCTCCACCTTAAACATTCATTCCCTCCAGCAGCACACACTGGCAGCAGTATGTACCATCAACAAAATGGACTGCAACAACTCACCAAGTCTCATTTGGCCATACCTTCCAAACCCACAACCTCTAGTGCCTGGAAGGGCAAGGACAGCAGACACATGGGATCACCACTACCTCCGAGTTCCCCTCCAGGTCACACACCATCCTGATTTGGAAGTATATTGCCATACTATCATTTGTCACTGGGTCAAAATCCCCTCCCTATCTAACTGCACTTGGCCATAGCTACACCATTTGGACTGCAGTGGTTCAAGAAGGCAGTTAATCACCACATTGTCAAGCCCACATCCCATGAATATTAAAAAGTAAAATTTTGCTACCACATTTTGAACCAATTCAGAAGCAGCCTTTTACCGTTGGGTCCTGGATGTTTGAAAGCTCAGGTACAACTCGCCTTCATGTAAAAGCTCTCGATATTCACACTAAGTGCGAAAAAGACACAAGGCAACTTGCAGGCCCGGTGAAAGAGTTGAGTGATGAATGCCCCCCAATGACTGTTTTGTGTCCTAGATTTTCAATATACCCTGACCTTGACACTGCTGAGAAGTTCATATATTATCTATTTTTCTTACACTTATCCATACAAAACTTCATCTGCAATCATTTTTCTCACTTACATACTTTGTTCAACATAGTTGGCACTTTGATCTTCCTTCTCAATATAAATGGCCTCTCCTAGCTTTGTATCAGCTGTAAGTTTGGCTTATTTAAATTGCATTTCTAAATCCAAATGGTTGATGTAAATGTGACGCTGCGGATGCCCCGTACTGATCCCTGGAGCAACCAAGATTTTTAAAACACTGTAGAATTGTCTCAGATATCTGTTTTTTCCTTCATTCTTAGGATCCATTCCCATCAAGGGCAGCATTTATTGCTGTGGTGAAGTGGCCCCTTTAAAGGGAGATCCTTTGAAGGCCACATGATCAGGCTGGACTCTATGGTGAGGCTGCGTGGGAAGCCGAGCCAATCGGGAGCAAGGGTGTGAGTCCTGGGACAGGGAGGAACCTCAGGTGGAGCCAGGGAGGAGAAGGGAGTAGACTTGTATATTAGTTCTGTCAGACCCTTATCTTGTTTTTGTATTATATCAATAATAAATCACTCATTGTTGAAGCCACGAGTCACCTCAAACTTTACTGCAATTGCCCATTCTTAGAATATGGTGGTGACTCCTTTAACTGCTGCAGTCTGTGTGGTGAAGGCGCTATTGCAATACTTTTAGGTTAGGAATTCCAGGATTTTGACCCAGTAACAATAAATAATATATGAACAAGTCAGGATGATGTGCGTATCCAAGGTGAACTGAAGAAGTGATGGTTTTTTCATGCACCTGTTGTCCTTGTCCTTGGGGAGGCGCTAACAGAGAAGTTTTGTCAGATTACCAAGTGCATATTGTGAATACTACTCACTGCAGCTCGTGTACACGGTTTAGAGTAAAAGGTGGATAAAGTTTAAAGTTTATTAGTTTCACAAATAGGCTTACATTAACACTCCAATGAAGTTATTGTGAAAATCCACTGGTTGCCACACTCTGGCGCTTGTTTGGGTACACTGAGGGAGAGTTTATCAAGGCCAATGCACCTAACCAGCACATCTTTCGGACTATGGGAGGAAATGGGAGCACCCGGAGGAAACCCACGCAGACATGGGGAGAATGTGCAGACTCCGTACAGACAGTCATCTAAGCCAGGAATTGAAGTTGATAAAATCAACAAGAGTTTATTGGTTGAAAAGCAGAATAATGTGGATGATGGAAGTCTGAAATAAAAGCAGAAAATTCTGGAAACATGAGACAAAGTCCCTCATGGTAGGCTAGTGAAAAAGGTTGGATCCCATGGGATAAAGGGGGAGGTGGCTAGATGGGTGGAGAACTGGCTTGGTCATAGAAGACAGAGGGTGGTAGTGGAAGGGTCTTTTTCCGGCTGGAGGCCTGTGACTAGTGGTGTACCGCAGGGCTCTGTATTGGGACCTCTGCTGTTTGTGATTTATATAAATGATCTGGAAGAAGGAGTAACTGGGGTGATCAGTAAGTTTGCGGACGACACAAAACTGGCAGGACTTGCAGATAGTGAGGAACATTGTCAGAGGCTACAGAAGGATATAGATAGGCTGGAAATTTGGGCAAGGAAATGGCAGATGGAGTTCAATCCTGATAAATGCGAAGTGATGCATTTTGGTGGGAATAATGTAGGGAGGAGCTACACGATAAATGGAAGAACCATAAAGGGTGTAGAGACGCAGAGGGACCTGGGTGTGCAAGTCCACAGATCTTTGAAGGTGACGTCACAGGTGGAGAAGGTGGTGAAGAAGGCATATGGGCATGCTTGCCTTTATAGGACGGGGCATAGAGTATAAGAGTTGGAGTCTGATGTTGCAGATGTATAGAACGTTGGTTCGGCCGCATTTGGAATACTGCGTCCAGTTCTGGTCGCCACACTACCAGAAGGACGTGGAGGCTTTGGAGAGAGTACAGAGGAGGTTTACCAGGATGTTGCCTGGTATGGAGGGGCTTGGTTATGAGGAGAGATTGGGGAAACTGGGGTTGTTCTCCTTGGAAAGACGGAGGATGAGGGGAGACTTAATAGAGGTGTATAAAATTATGAAAGGCATAGATAGGGTGAACGGTGGGAAGCTTTTCTCCGGGTCGATGGTGACGTTCACGAGGGGTCATAGGTTCAAGGTGAAGGGGGGGAGGTTTAACACAGATATCAGAAGGACATATTTCACACAGAGGGTCGTGGGGGCCTGGAATGTGTTGCCGGGCAAGGTGGTGGAGGCGGACACACTGGGAACGTTTAAGACTTATCTAGACAGCTATATGAACGGAGTGGGAATGGAGGGATACAAAAGAGTGGTCTAGTTTGGACCAGGGAGCGGCGCGGGCTAATTGTTCCTTGTTTCTCGTTTCAAGGCTTCATTCTATGATCATCTTGCTGGTGCCAGTACAGAGCGAGACTGCGGATAGTTGGGAACCTGTCTCGGGGGCAGGGAATTCATATGGTGTTCGTGAAAGTGGAAATGACTAGGGTTGGGAAGCATTTTCCGATCAGGGCCATTGTGATCTCCTGGACTCGTTTCGATCGCCTCAGGGGGTCGGAGAGGAATTTCCCAGATTTTTTTTCCCCATATTGGCCCTGGGGTTTTCACTCTGGGTTTTCGCCTCTCCCTGGAGATCACATGGTCTGGAATGGGGGGGTGGGGGTGAGTTAATAGGTTGTGATGAACAAAGCATCGTAGCTGTGAGGGACAGCTCGGTGGATAGGATATTGGTAAGTAGATAGGCTGGAAAATTGGGCGGGGATCCTGGATTCAGGATTCAATCCTGGACCGGGGAGCGGCGCGGGCTTGGAGGGCCGAAGGGCCTGTTCCTGTGCTGTATTGTTCTTCTTTGCAACAGTGGATCTCTAGATTGATGGATGTAGGACTGATTAAGTAGTGGATGGTGTAGAGTTTGGTTTTAATAGCTCTTCAATACATTATTTATAAGCTAGCAAATGGTCTAATTGAAAGCTTACATTCTATGCATTTTCTATTTCATGCAGAAAGCAGAAATATTAGTTCTAATGCTTACTTAAAAATCCTTACCTTTGTGTAGCATGTCATTGTGATAAATTTGGTAAGCCTTTTCATGGGCATGAATTATATTCTTGATTGCTGAAGGTCCACTGTGCTGCAGCTTGTGTTTGGATGTTATTGTCTTCAAAGGATCATCAAATGTTATCCAGGTTTCAACGTTTTCTCCAAAGGTTGTAAAGGCAAACCGGGCATAGCTGACAAATGAATCAACAAGTGCCCCATTCTCCCAGTCACCATATTTTGCTATCAGTTCTTGAGGGATGTCATTGTCATGTAGAACTACTAAAGGCTTGAGATTTGCAATTATTATTTCATTTAGGAGATTTGAATAGCATCTTATCTGGTTATGATCTACCTTCTCAGTTGTCCCGTCAGGCAGAATACTAGTCCAAGGAAGGATCACTTTGTAATGGGAAGCTCCTTTCCTATGTAGAATGGAAAGATGATCTTTTAGATGCCTTGGAAGAGGGTCCTGGCAAAAGTATTGTGCCTCTTCTTCCACACTGAAGTTGATTTTCTGGCCTTTATCTTCACCTTCTGCTAAAGTCTTCACCAGTACATTTGTTAAGGGACCAGCAATTATCATAAAGTCAGATGGTAATTTTATGTCTGTAACAGACAAACCTGTGAAAAATATGAAGAGGAGACTACTGCTATGTAGCTCCATTTTAAAGATCTCGTGTGGTGAGCAAGGTTCGAGTCTTTATATCTAATAAAAAGCTGTATCTAAATTAGTTATTATATGACTGCTCAACTGTTAAGGGACTGCCAATCTAAATTATATAGTTTACAACACTCATCATGTAATCAAATTCCAGATCATCAATATTACTTAACTGAAAAATAAGATGAGCAAATGTTTTCTTTCCCAATGTGTTCTCCTTCTCTCCTGAAGGGGCTGATTTACACTGGGCTATCACCCGACAGATGTTTGCTCATCTCCAATACTTCACAATGATGGCTATTTTTCTTGTGAGCCTTGACAATGATTAACAACAGGCCATTTAAAAGTGGGCAGAGGGAAAATCAAACACAGCATGAAGTTGTTTTTGCACTCTCCAGCTTGGATTGCTACAGTGGTCAGAAACGGAAGACAAGTGTGATTGATTTTCTCCTCGCTTAAGTACAGAGAGTTCCTATTGTTCCCCTGATTGATTTCGATGATTTGGCCATATAGACAGAATATTAAACCTGGGACTTTAATACAGTGTGGTACATTTACCATAATTGAGTCAATTTACCAAACTGTTGCTGGAACAATATTGGAAAGAAAAATTGGAATTGCAGGAAGTCAGGATAAAAATAACAGGTGAATGCAAGGTAGGGAGGGATGTTTGGCTTGGTTATTTGAAAGTTACCCTTGAAACTTTGAAGGGTAGTTTCAAACCTCAATCTTCTCAGCCCTTCCCACTGCTGCAAAACCTTACGCTACTTGACCTGTCAGATAATAGTCCCCTCCCATATTCAAGGGCTACTCACAATGCTGCTACTTTGACATTCTTGTTCTTATAAAATCGTTAATGCACTGTGAGGAATGTCACAGGTGATCTACCATAAGCAACATAACTAAAGAGAAACATTGTTTTTCAATTTCAATTCCCAGTCCAAAGATGTGCGGGTTAGGTTGATTGGCCAGGTTAAAAAATTGCCCCTTAGAGTCCTGGGGTGTGTAGGTTAGAGGGATTAGCGGGTAAAATGTGTGGGGGTGGGGCCTGGGTGGGATTGTGGTCGGTGCAGACTCGATGGGCCGAATGGCCTCCTTCTGCACTGTAGGGTTTCTATGTTTCTATGTTTCTAATTGATAAATCTGTAAGGAAATAGCAAAGACATCAGAAAGGACTACCACCAAAACTTTGATACCTGGAGAGGGACATTGATTGGAAAGGTCTATTAAATGCCCACATAAGCACATGTTTGAATTTATCCCCAAGGTCACCAACAAGCACAATAAAGTTAAATTTTGTATGTTGCAGTTATGGCATAAATTCCACATTCCAAGGCTTGCTCTGAAATCATTTTTATGCCACAATGCCTAAACAGATAAAAAATAAGAACAAAGTTCAAACCTTTCATATCAACTTAAACCTACAGATTAGATTTATTATGCACCATTCTTACTTACATGAGTTTACTTTTCCATTGTTGTGCTGATGAAGCCTCCTTGCTGTAAGCTCTGTGCATTTAAAGTTAAGTAACTGACCAATTTACTGCACACTTTCTAAAACCAATTTCTCATTTTGCGTATTTGGCAAATCCAGTAATGTGCAAAATAACCAAAAGGAGTGGACATAAAGGTCAATATGGAGTTCGGTAAACATGCGCCTCCATGTAGAAAAGTACCCCAAGCTATTTCACAGATACGCAATCCCAATAAAAATGAGCACTGAGACTGGGCAGGTATTTGAGTATATCCTATTATGGTTACTTCTTGTACCACCCAGCAATGTTTCCTTTAGGTTTCCATTGTATTAGGAGGGCTACAAACTCCACTGAACATTACTTTCCTGTTCATGGACAAGCTACCATTTTAAAAATAACACAGAACTTCCACAAAGTTGTGTCCTGTTTATTTCAAAACACGGTACATTTCACATTGTTGTGTGGCCAGTCACGTGTGCACCTTCAAGGGAACATAGTTGTCCTCCGATATTCCTGTTCTCCCTCTTCTTGCAGTCCCAGTTCAATCTCCACTTCTCAATGATCCCAATCCATCTAACAGGTCACATTACATTTACACATCCCATCCACTGTTCTCCTTCTCCTCAAAGATGCTTCCATTGTTCCTCCTCTCTTAATCCATCCTTCTTCCAGCAGGCCCCATTATATCATTCTCATGTTCCAAACCACATCTCTTCCCACTGGTTCTATTTTCACTCTCCTCTCACTGGTCTGAATCTACCTCGCCCTTCACACGTTCACCCACCCCCACCAGCACCGCTCCCACCCTGTCCCACATGCCTTCCATTCGCCTTCCCCTTTTGCACCTTTCATTCACCCTCCTCTAACACGCTGCATCTCCTTTCCTTTTCATGTCTCTCATTCTCCATCTCTTCACATGCCCCATTCTACTTCTCCTCAAACACTCCATTCTACCGCTCCTCACACATCCCACACCTGAATTGTTAGCTCCTCATTCCCGTCACAAGAACTCACACTTTCAGGAGAGATGGTGAAATGTGAGAGGAACAGAAAGGATATATACAACTTGATCATAGATCATAAAACAACCTTAAAGATCCATTTATCTCACCAAATATTGAAATGAAACTCCCATCATCTGGTCCGTCATTTATTATCCATTAACTTAGCCAACTTCACTTAATGATTTCTGGGATGTAAATGTGGATCAGTCAACACTAAAAGTAGTATTCATTGGCAATCTTCAATATACATTAACAATAACCTAACATGTATCATAAACCAACCAATAGACAGCATTAGGTATTCATTGAGATTAAATTCATGAATCAACTTCAGCTCAGACTTTATGGGGGATATTTCTGGCCCCATAGAAACGGAGTTGGAGATGCGGGGAGCTGAGAAAGTAATGGAAACTTGTGTCAGTCTGGCTCCCTACATGGTAAGAGTTTTAACAACACCAGGTTAAAGTCCAACAGGTTTATTTGGTAGCAAATGCCATTAGCTTTCGGAGCACTGCTCCTTCGTCAGGTGGAGTGGATATCTGCTCTCAAACAGGGCATACAGAGACACCTCTGTATGGACTTTAACCTGGTGTTGTTAAAACTCTTACTGTTTACCCCAGTCCAACGCCGGCATCTCCACATCATCCCTACATGGTCCCACATTTGGGTGCATTTCTTGGGGTGGGCTTCCACTGAAATCGACAACCTGCTCAACAAAGGTGAGCAGGCAATCAACATAATTAAATCCTCAATCAAGTGTCATTTTCTAATATTAATGGAATTTTTCCAATGTGCATGGCAGATGCAATATAATGTGAATAAATGTGAGGTTATCCACTTTGGTAGCAATAATAGGAAGACAGATTATTACATGAATGGGTGTAAATTGAGAGAGCTGGATACTCAGCAAGACCTTCGTGTTCTTGTGCTTCAGTAGCTGAAGGTAAGTGTGCAGGTCCAGCAGGCAGTAAAGAAGGCAAATGGTATGTTGGCCTTCATAGCAAGAGGATTTGAGTATGGGGATAGGAATGTTTTGCTGCCATTGTACAGGGCATTGGTGAGGCGACACCTGGAGTATTGTGTGCAGTTTTGTTGTCCTTATCTGAGGAAGGATGTTCTTGCTGTAGAGGGAGTACAGCAAATGTTTACCAGGCTGATTCCTCGAATGGCAGGTCTGTTATATGAGGAGAGACTAAGTCGGTTAGGATTATATTCACTGGAGCTTAGAAGAGTGAGAGGGGATCTCATAGAAACTTATAAAATTCTAACATGGTTAGACAGGGTAGATTCAGAAAGAATGTTCCCAATGGTGGGGGAGTCCAGAACTAGTGGTCATAGCTTGGGGATAAGGGATAAACCTTTTAGAAGTGAGGTGAGGAAACATTTCTTCACCCAGTGAATGTGTGGAATTCACTACCACAGAAAGTAGTTGAGGCCAAAATGTTGTCTGATTTCAAGAAGAAAATAGATATGGCTCTTGGGGCTAAAGGGATCAAGGGGGAAGGGAGATCAGAATATTGAATTTGATGATCAGCCATGATCAAAATAAATGGTAGAGCAGGCTTGAAGGGCCAAATGGCCTCCTGATTCTCGCTTTTATGTTACATGGCAGGAGCCTAGCAATATTTTGAAGACAGCCTCTCAGTGAGAGGATGGAGCACCATCTGATGTTATACAAAATGCCAGTATCAGAGCACCACGAAATGCAAAGATATGCAATCACAGCTGCAAGTTTTACTCCACATAAAGTTATATAGCACCTTCAATGCAATAAAACATCCCAAGGTGCTTTGATGGAGCATTACAAAACACGATATATCACCAAGCCACATAAGGAGATACCAAGTCATATGACCTAAAGCTTGGTCAAAGATGTAGGTTTTGAGGAATACCTTAAAGGGAAAGCAAGGCGGAGGGCTATGAGGAGGGTATTCCAGAGCTTGGGGCTAAAGCACTAAAGGCACAACCATCGATGATGGATGATTAAAATGAAGGATGTACACGAGCTATAATTAGATGAGTCAGATACATCGGAGGCTTGAGTAGTATTACAAAGATAAAGAGAGGCAAAGTAATGGAGGGATATGAAAACAAGTATGAGAATTTTGAAATTAAGATATTGCTTGACTGAGAGCCCATGTAAGCTGGCAAGCACAAAGATGATAAGTGAATGGGGACTAAGTGCGAATTAAGACACGAACAGCAGAGTTTTGGATGACTTCTAGTTTACAGAGGGTAGAATGTGGCAGACCAGCCAAGAGTGTCATTGGAGTAGTAGTCCTATAGCCAAGTTGAGGAGTAACAAAGAAATAAATGAAGGTTTCAGCGGATGCGCTGAGGCAAATTCAGCCAAAGTTACAGAAGTACAAACAGGTGATTTGATTTCGATTTGATTAATTCTTGTCATATATATTAGTATACAGTAAAAAGTATTGTTTCTTGTGCACTATATACAGGCAAAGCATACCGTACATAGAGAAGGAAAGAAGAGATTGCAGAGTGTAATGTTACAGTCGTAGTTAGGGTGGAGAGAAGGATCAACTTAATATAAAGTAGGTCCATTCAAAAGTCTGATGGCAGCAGGGAAGAAGCTGTTCTTGAGTCGGTTGGTACGTGATCTCAGACATTTGTATCTTTTTCCCGATGGAAGAAGTGGAATATGTCTGGTGGTCTTAAGTGATGGCATGAACATGACATCAGTAGCTCATTTTGGGGTCAGAAAGGCTTTAAAACAACTAGTTGAATCTCAGACTGTTGTCAGGGAAAGTGATGCAATTGGGATCTAGAGAATAGAGTTTAGGGACCTATCAATATTTAATTTTGGAGGAAATTTTAAAAATTCTTCCTTGTAGGCATCGCTGGCTAGGTCAGCATTTATTGCTAATCCCTAATTGTCCTTGGGAAGATGGTGCTGAGCTGCCTTCTTGAACCATTGCTTCCTAGACTTTTTAGTGGTTGGACACAACTGCGTGGCTTGCTAGGCCATTTCAGAAGACGTTGAATATTCAACCACATTGGTGTGTGTCTGGAGTCACATTTAGGCCAGACCAGGTAAGGACAGCAGCCCTATAGGGAAGGAATGGGTTTCATCACTCTTAATTCCATATTTTTATCAAATTCAAATTTCGATGTCTGTTGTGTTGGGTATCGAATCCTGGCCCTCAAAGTATTACCTGGGGTCTCTGAACTACTACTCCAGTGACAATACCATTACACCGTCTCCTCCCCCAGGACTGGCTGTCAGATAAGTAGTCTGGTAATTTAGCAACACTGGAGGAGTCAAGACATGATGATGAGATAGAACTGGATACATGTGAAAACCAGCACTGTATCTTCAAATGAAGTGAAGATGCCGGTGTTGGACTGGGGTAAACACAGTAAGAATGCCCGTGACCACGGGCATTCGGCCTCTGATATTCGGGTAAGTGTTCTCCAAGGCGGCCTTCATGACACACGACGGCGCAGAGTCGCTGAGCAGAAACTGATAGCCAAGTTCCGCACGCACGAGGACGGCCTCAACCGGGATATTGGGTTCATGTCACACTATTTGTAACCCCCACAGCTTGCCTGGACCTGCAGAGTTTCACTGGCTGTCTTGTCTGGAGACAATACACATCTTTTTAGCCTGTCTTGATGCTCTCTCCACTGACGTTGTTTGTATCTTAAAGACTTGATTAGCTGTAAGTATTCGCATTCCAACCATTATTCATGTAAATTGAGTCTGTATCTTTATATGCCCTGTTTGTGAACAGAATTCCCACTCACCTGAAGAAGGGGCTTGGAGCTCCGAAAGCATGTGTGGCTTTTGCTACCAAATAAACCTGTTGGACTTTAACCTGGTGTTGTTAAACTTCTTACTGTCTTCAAATGAAGCCACTGATGAGAAATAGGAAGGATCCAAGGATAGATTCTTGGGGGACACCAAAGATATGGTGCAGGAGCAGGGAGATAAACTATTGCAAGTGATTATCTGGCTACAATTAGAGTAACAATGGAACCAGGTCTCCTTCTTCTTCAGCAGTACTCACCTCTCCTGGTGGGACTATCAGCCAGGCAATCCTGTATATCATTACATATCCCTGTTCCATCCATTGTCCTTAGTGACACACTGAACGTGGAGGCATCTAATTAATAGATGCCTCCTGTAAACATGCAGTGATGGGCATGCCAAGAAGCACAGCTATGGGATCCCTAAGTAGTCTTGGGTGTCGAATTCATAATACTCGAGAAAATTCTGCCATGCACATTTACGTGACAAAGATGGTATTGACTAGTTTTGTGGTCTCATGTTGTGGGTCTTTCAGCTCCAGTTTGAGTCCTGTGCAATTGAGAGCTGAAATAGGAGTACACTCAATTCTTGCTCAAATTCTGGGCTGGCAGCGACTAAGAATTTTCCTAAATTCCCAACCCTTTCACCAATTGAATCTGAAACACTTCTGCCTTCTGAAGATCACATCTGTTCTGCTGCTCAGAGATCTTTGTCCAACTCTTTACCTCCTGCTATTCTCCCTGCACACTGCTCACTAATCTCCTCCTTATCCCCACCAAGTAGCTCTTTGTTCCTCCGTCTCTCGTGTCCATTGCTCTGCCAAAGATCTTCCTTCTACTGCTCTTAGTACTCCTCAAATCATAGTTGCACTTTACCCACTCTTCAGCTATTCACGTTATTGTCATTGAGGTTAAAGTTCAGCCCGTCAGTCACTGTTTATTACAACAGCACACTATATAGTAGATTGCTGCACATTTACACACATGCAACTTAGAATGAATATTGAATGTCCAGGCTGGTATTCAGTACTTAAGTCTTCATTAAACAGTTTCCCTTGTACTTCCTATTTATGTTGGTTGATCTAAATTTGTAAATTACATTGTCAAATTTCTGTACAAAGCTATCCAAACCTGTTCTAAATGTAAACACGTGGGTACCTGACTGCATGTCCTGCACTTTGAAAAGCAGCACAGAAGGTATGATTGACCTGCAGAGCATGGTTCCTGTATCAGATTGGGTGGAGACTGCCGTACATAACTCTTTAGGTTCAATGCGATCAGGGTGTTCATTTAAACTGTCTGTCTTACTGAGTTGATTTGCACTGCACCATATCCAACTATGAGTTCATAATAGTATTCACATATGAACCAGATATTCATGCCTTCCAAATGTGCATTTCTTTCATCTTCTCAGACTGAGCAATCAATCAAGATCAGGCTCCACAAATCGATGAGCTTTTAATTTCATAACAAATGGACACAATTGAGAAGACCAATTGTAACGGTACAGTACACAACACTTCCCAGTGGCCTATTTTCAAATGATAGCTTGATTAGTTTCTCCTGCATCCCAATTTTTTTCATAGCTTTTGCTACCTGACTGTCACAGCACTTTCAAAGCAGACTTTTCTGGCCCTCATTATCAGTGTTCAAGCTGTTTTATATACCTTGCTGTTCAGTTAGCAAGGGAGGATTTCATGGAAGCATCTGCCAGTAATCCAAAAAAAGTGAAATACATCAATTATTTAGTTAATGGATGTATATCATCTTGTTTAAAGGGAAAGATTAAAGTCTGCTCAATATCTTATCAATAGGAGCTGAAGACTCATGGCATTTTTACAACCCTGATCAAAGTAGAACTTGTTTCAGTATGGTTGAATTTAAAATACAGATGGAACGTGAGAAGATAAAATCTAGTACCAGTGTCTTGTGCTTAAACAAAGGAGACTACAAAGGGACGAGGGAGGCGTTGGCTAAGGTAGACTGGGAGCAAAAGCTTTATGGTGGGACAATTGAGGAATGGTGTAGGACTTTCAAAGTGATTTTTCACAGTGCTCACTAAAAGTATATACCAGTGATAAGGAAGGACTGTAGAAAAAGAGATAATCAGTCAGGGATATCTAAGGAAATAAAGGAGCATATAAAATTGAAAGAAAATGCATACAAAGTGGCAAAGATTAGTGGGAAACTAGAGGATTGGGAAATCTTTAAAGAAAGACACGAAAAAACATATAAAGAAAAGTAAGATGGATTATGAGAGTAAACTAGCTCAGAATATAAAAACAGATAGCAAAGGTTTCTACAAATATATAAAACGAAAAAGAGTGGCTAAAGTAAACATTGGTCCTTTAGAGGATGAGAAGGGGGATGTAATAACTGGAAATGAGAAAATGGCTGAGGCATTGAACAGGTATTTTATGTCGGCCTTCACAGTGGAAGACATAAATAACATGCCAAAAATTGATGACAGGAAGGCTATGGCAGGTGAGGACCTAGAAACTATCATTATCACGAAAGAGGTAGTGTTGGGCAAACTAATGGGGCTAAAGGTAGACAAGTCTCCTGGCCCTGATGGAATGCATCCCAGGGTACTAAAAGAGATGGCGGGGGAAATAGCAAATGCACTAGTGGTAATTTACCAAAATTCGCTGGACTCTGGGGTGGTTCCCGCAGATTGGAAAACAGCAAATGTGACGTCACTGTTTTAAAAAGGAGGTAGACAAAAGGCAGGTAACTATAGGCCGGTTAGCTTAACTTCTGTAGTAAGGAAAATGCTTGAATCTATCATCAAGGAAAAAATAGCAAGACATCTGGATATAAATTGTCCCATTGGTAAGACGCAGCATGAGTTCATGAAGGGCAGGTCATGTTTGACAAATTTGTGGAATTCTTTGAGAACATTACACATGCAGTGGACAATGGGGAACCGGTGGATGTGGTGTACCTGGATTTCCAGAAGGCATTTGACAAGGTGCTGCACCAAAGACTTGCATAAGATAAAGGTGCACAGTGTTACAGGTAATGTATTAGCATGGAGAGAGGGTTAACTAACAAAAAGCAAAGAGTGGGGATAAATGGGTGTTTTTCAGGTTGGCAATCAGTGACTAGTTGTGTGCCTCAGGGATCAGTGTTGGGACCGCACTTGTTTACGATTTACTTAGATAATTTGAAGTTGGGGACCAAGTGTAGTCTGTCAAAATTTGAAGATGACACTACGATGAGTGGCAGAGCAAAGTGTGCAGAGGACGCTGAAAGTCTGCAAAGGGATATAGTCTAAGTGAGTGGGCGAGGGTCTGGCAGATGGAGTACAATGTTGGTAAATGGGAGGTCATCCATTTTTGGTAGGAATAATCGCAAAATGGACTATTATTTAAATGGTAAAAAATTGCAGCATGCTGCTGTACAGAGGGACCTGGGTGTCCTTGTGGAAGAATCACAAGGTGCAGTAGGTAATTAAGAAGGCAAATGGAATTTTGTCCTTCATTGCAAGAGGGATGGAGTTTAAAAACAGCGAGGTTATGTTGCAGCTGTATAAGGTCCTGGTGAGGCCACACCTGGAGTAGTGTGTAGTTTTGGTCTCCTTACTTGAGAAAGGATATACTGGCAGGAGAGGGAGTGCAGAGGAGATTCACTGTGTTGATTACAGAATTGAGGGGGTTGGCTTATGAGGAGAGACTGAGTAGACTGGAGCTATACTCATTGGAATTCAGAAGGATGAGGGGAGATCTTATAGAAATCTATATTATGAAGGGAATAGATAAGATAGAAGCAGGGAAGTTGTTTCCACTGGCGGGTGAAACTAGAACTAGGCGACATGGCCTCAAAATAAGGGGGAGCCGATTTAGGACTGAGTTGAGGAGGAACTTCTTCACACAAAGGGTTGCGAATCTGTGGAATTCCCTGCCCAGTGAAGCAGTTGAGGCTACCTCATTGAATGTTTTTAAGGCAAGGATAGATAAATTTTTGAACTGTAAAGGAATTAAGGGTTATGGAGAGCAGACGGGTAAGTGGAGCTGAGTCCACGAAAAGCTCAGCCATGATCTTATTGAATTGCAGAGCAGGCTTGAGGGGCCAAATGGCCTACTCCCGCTCCTAGTTCTTATGGTCAAGTTCCAAAAAAGGGCTGGTAACCATTGACCAGAAACAGAACTGGACCAGCCATATCAATATTGTGGCTACAAGGGTAGGTCAGAGGCTGAGAATTCTAGTGAACTCACCCTTTGACTGTCCAAAGCCAATAATTGTACAGGGGTTTGGTGAGACTGCATCTGGAATAGTGTGTGCACTTAATGATGGATCAGACTCAATGGGCCATATGGTCTGCTCCCACTCATTTTTAAAATGCATTTACAGGATGTGAGAGTCACTGGCTAGGTCAGCATTTATTGCCCATCCCTAAATATGTGTCCACCATCTAAAAGGAAGTTAGGAGTGTTAGGAAAACAAAAACAGCTTTAAGGGATTTATATTTATATCGGTGAACATTAAAGGTAGGGTTTAAGTAGGGTTAATTTAATGTGTGTGTAAGGCAAAAAGTAGGTTCATGATGGAAGGTATTTGTACATGAGGGTTGGTTTCAGTTCCAACTGTGCTATTGTGCTTAGAGGGGATTACAGCATGAAGATTAAATAAGAAAGCATAAGCATGCAGGTATTGCTTAGCAACTATAGGGCCTCTTAAGGTAGAGTGGCTTTTGCGTTTAGCTTTTAGCTGAAATAGTTTGCAGTTGAAAATAGGATACTGAGGAATGACCATCTTTCAACCCTGTCAGAAGCTGGATGGCATGGTGGCAAGAAATGCCACCTCAGAGCACCAGGGGCCCGGGTTAAATTCCGGCCTCAGCTGACCGTCTGTGTGGAGCTTGCACATTCTCCCCATGTCTCTGTGGGCACTCCAGTCTTCTCCCTTAGTCCCAACATGTGCAGGTTAATTTCATTGACCATGCCAAATTGCCCCCTAGTGTCAGGGGATTAACAGGTTAAATACATGGTACAGGAATAGGGCCTGGGTGGGATTGTTGTCAGTGCAGGCTCAATGGCCTCCTTCTGCATCGTGGGGGTTTTATGAGAACAAGGGAGCTGCAAAGTGGCAGACTTCCCAAAGACCCAGATACAATCCACATAACCAGGGCATTGGGACATAAAGAATCTCTCACGATTGAAATTGAGAATAGAGCCAAGGTATTGCTCAGGAGAATTCAAGGGCAAAGTAAACAACGTGCTGAGTTGGAGAGTTGCAGTAACCAGAATTAAAGTGGGAAGGCAGACTTGAGGTAAATGAAAAGTTTGATGCCATTTCCATAGAGTCTGGGAATCAATAGTTAAAAGTATTTGTGAATTTGTTTTCAAGTCAAGACCAAAAAATCCATAAAAGGCAGTTGAAAATCCTGGATTTGGTTAGAAGTGGAATGGAAGCGTTGTTCAAGTGTCATTTGGAAAACCGGGACTGGATCTCAGCATGCAGAATAGGTTCAGAGCAGATTGTGTTTTGACACAGCTAGTCTGCATGTTTAAAAGGACTATATGTTAATGAGACCATTGTAACTTAAGATATGCTTTATCATTTGTGTTAACCTTAAAATTGTATTTGTGGAACTAACTGGGGAGCAAAGGAATATTGTATCATAATCCAATTTTTTCATGTTTAGTTTTAACAAGAAAAAAATTAGCAGTCCTGTGACTGTTCCTCAATATTTTCTAAAATAAAGTAAGTATGGTCTTTTGAGCCAGGGTTCTATTCTGGGTTATCACATCAAGGGGATCATAACAAGAGTGTAATGATATTCTCCAAAGTGCTTGGATGAGTGCAAGTTCATTCAATACAAAAGCAGCCCATTTCATTAACATCTACCACCTTAAATATTTACTCCCTGCACCACCAGCTGAATACGCTCCCGGCAACTCAAAGTTCCAACACACCACCTAGAAGGATAAGTACTGCAGACTCATGGCAACATCATCCTGATTTGGATTACATCACCATTTCTTCTGTCATTGGGTCAAAAGCTTGGAAATCCCCAATGACACTGTGGGCACAACTACAGCACATGGACTGCAGCAGTTCAAAGTGGCAACTCCCCAGTACCTTCTCAAGGGTCTGTGCTTGTTAGCAATTCTAAAATCGTATGAATATGGTGCAGGCTGACCAAAGTGTAAAATTGTTGAAATACTCGGATTCTACTCATGGAAATCCCCTCCCAAAATGCCTATGCCTCCTTTTTCTAGGAACCTCATCTCTTCAACTAAGCTTTTGATTACTCTTTCTAATCTCTCCCTTCCATATGCTCACTGTGAAGTTTCTTGCTTATTGGCAAGTTTGTTACTTGAATATTACTCAACAGGTAATCTGTTTTTAATAAAGATTTCTTGTTCTTTATCAAAAAGTACAGAATACATTTCAAATGTAACATTTTGAAGTCAATGGATATATGCTAAATTCAATACTTGTACCTTAACCAGTGGGGTGGATTTCAGATATATAATAAATTGTAAAGAATAACTGAAGATATTCATTCAATGCAAATACTTCAATTTCAAATCCTTGTCTTGGAACAGATTGCTGGGCAAAAGGTAATATGATTTCTATAATCTTAATTATATCAAATCTGACAAGAGGTTGCCACCCCATAAAATCATTTATTTCATCAGTCAAAACAAGCTTGTACCAGATTTGTATCTGGTACTAATCCAATTGACCTCAAGTCAGATATCTCAAGATTTATCATCTGCTCTGATCTGCACAATAAAAATCTGCAGTACAGAGTGTCCAAATATTTTGCTCTTACAAGTATTTTAAGCTATATTCTTCCCCTCACTTGCAATGAACTTAAGCTAACAGTTAAGACCTATACAACAACGTGATTGGTTAACTATTCCATATTAACTTCCAGCAATATTACCCACTGTCTGCATTATCTCCATTAGAATTAAACAATAAAATTGACAACTAAAATGTAATGTTTCAATGGAAACTCAAGTCAGTAGGATGATAACACTGGGCAAATAGATATTGCTTTTTATTTTAATAAAGCCACACAGTTTCTATATGAAATATATTTACAACAATTGCTTCAGATGCATAGCTGGTTTTAAATTAGCCTCATGGTTCAATCAAATTTTGTTCACACTTCAAATTCCACCAAAACAAAGATCCCATAAAATCTTTAAACTTGTTTTGGGATTAAAATTCAACTTCATCTAGGTTGTAGGCTTTTTAAAAACCAGAATGCAAACCTTGTAATCTAGCTTTAATATAAATGCAGGTTATCCAGTCATACTATCCAAAATAACATCCTTAGGATTTTCTCTTCTATTTCATCTTAAACCTGTAAATTGTAACTGGCAACATGTAAAAGGAAACTCCTTTGCATTTTAAACTACTTCATCAGCAAAAGTTGTGAATACAAGTTTAAAGTACATATAATTTCCTTCCACCATTCAATCCAAAATACCATTGAACTTCAAATCAAAAATAAAAATACTCCCAAAATTAGCAGATTTAAACAAAAGGCACTATTTGTTTTATCCTTGACTAGCACTCCAGCATCCAGTTCAGAGCCAAAGCAATTCTATGCAGGAAGAGAGTTGGTGATATCAGAGCTTCTTTCATGACTATAGTTTGAGAGGGTTGAGTGCTTCAATGATATTTTTAGAAATAACTGTAGATTCCAAGTTGATCCTAACATGTGACACTTAATCTTCCAAAGCATAATTAGGATTAACCACTAGGAAGGGATCCTGCTCCAAAACTTCATCACCTTCTCCTTTTCGACTTTTCAGACCAGTCTGTTTAAGTTCAATCAAGATGTGATCCTATTAAAAAAATCAAATACAAAGTTAAGATTCATATCACAAAAGAATACACTACTCGATCTAAAGTAGTTTCTAACAGTTGTTATATGAATGGGTTGTATTAATTGTCCCCATAATTTTCAGCACCATATTGCAAAACTGTTGCAAGTAAACAGCAGATAAATTTATTTTGTATTGAATTTATTCAAATGACTTGGGCCCATACTGCTGTCTTGCAGTTTCCATGACGAATGATCTGATCAGCATTCATTTTGATGGTTTTAATGGTTGCTATTTAACTGATAAACTGTGCCGTCACTGCATTGAATAGTTGAAGAAATCGCAAGGTAAGGCATTTTGGTACAACAAACTCTAACCAGAACATGAGCATCTTACACGAATTGCACCCGAGAAACCATAAAACAAATTCAAGCTGTGCAACAAGTTCAGTCATGACGTAGACCATAAGACAAAGGAGCAGAATTAGGCCACTTAGCCTATTGAGTTTGCTCCGCCATTCAATCATGCTGATACTTTTCTCATCCTCCTGCCTTTTCCCCATAACTCCGATCCACTTATTTATCAAGAACCTATCTATCTCTGTCTTAAAGACACTCAATGACCTGGCCTCCACAGCCGTCTGCGGCAAAGAGTTCCACAGATTCACCACTCTCTGGCTGAAGAAATTCCTCCTGATCTCTGTTTTAAAGGATCGTTCCTTTAGCCCGAGGTTGTGCCCTCTGGTTCTAGTTTTTTCTACTAGTGGAAACATCCTCTCCACGTCCACTCTATCCAGGCCTCGCAGTATCCTGCAAGTTTCAATAAGATCCCCTCTCATCCTTCTAAACTTCAACGAGTACAGATCCAGAGTCCTCGACCGTTCCTCATATGACAAACTCTTCATTCCAGGGATAATTTTTGTGAACCTCCTCTGGACCCTTTCCAAGACCAGCACATCCTTCCTTAAATATGGGGCCGAAAACTGCTCACAATACTCCAAATGGGGTCTGACCAGAGCCTTATATAGCCTCAGAAGTACATCCCTGCTCTTGTATTCTAGCCCTCTCGACGCGAATGCTAATATTGCATTTGCTTTCCTATCGTGCGGACTGAAACTGCACGTTAACCTTAAGAGAATCTTGAACAACGATTTCTAAGTCCCTTTGTGTTTCTGATTTCCTAAGCATTTCCCCATTTACGAAATAGTCTACGCCTCCATTCCTCCTTCCAAAGTGCATAACCTCACACTTTTCCACATTGTATTCCATCTGCCACTTTTTTGCCCACTCTCCAAGTCTGTCAAAGTCCTCCTGCAGTCCCCCTGCTTTCTCAATACTACCTGTCTCTCTACATATCTTTGCATCATCTGCAAACTTAGCAACAGTGCCTTCAGTTCCTACCTCCAAATAGTTAATGCATATTGCGAAAAGTTGTGGTCTCAGCACTGACCCCTGAAGCACACCACTAGTCACTGGCTGCCATCCTGAAAAAGACCCCTTTATCCCCACTCTCTGCCAGTCAGCCAATCCTCTATCCATGCAAGGATCTTACCTATAACACCATGGGCACTTAACATATTTAACAGTCTCCTCTGCAGCACCTTGTTAAAGGCCTTCTGGAAATCTAAATAAATCACGTCTACTGGTTCTCCTTTATCTAACTTCCTTGTTACTTCCTCCCCAAAGAACTCTTAACAGATTTGTCAGACATGACCTCCCTTTGACAAAGCTGTGCTGACTCAGTCCTACTTTATCATGAACTTCCAAGTACTCTGCGATCGCATCTTTAATAATGGACTCTAAAATCTTGCCAATGACCAGAGTTAGACTAATCGGCCTATAATTTCCCGTTTGTTGCCTCCCTCCCTTCTTAAACAGTCGTGTTACAATAGCTACTTTCCAGTCCTCTGGTACCCTCCCTGCCTCGAGTGATTCCTGAAAGATCACCACCAATGCTTCCACAATTTCCTCAGCTATCTCTTCTGGCACCCTTTTGCAGCCATTTTCAATTTAGGTATGAAATTGCTATTTGTAGAAATCAGAATTTAAGTCATGTGACCAAATGAATCAGCTGTGCAAGTTATCAGAGTCTGAGCTACATTTCTTACTTACATAATGAATAAGTCTGTAAATAACTTTCTCAATTAATTTCTTTTTGTTAATTAGTTCTTCTTCCGATTCAATTTCAGATTCAATTTCTTTCAGGTACCAGTTAATGAGTTCACTTTTCTTTGGAGAAGCATCTTCATCTTCTGCAGATGGAATGTCACAAGTCAGCTTTATAACGTACAAACATAATTTTTCTGGAGTTATTTCCCATTTACTCATCACCCAAGATGAACAGAAATCAATGCACAATAACACTATAAAAGTACAAATGAGTGAGGTACTTTGGCCTATTTGACTCATCATTCCATTGAATGCAACAAATCTCTCATCAGAGCTTCAAACTGGTTTTTGAATGACGCGTGTGAAATTTTACCCACAGTACAATAGCAAAATGCAAAGCACAGTTTGAGAGCTTCTTCAACCTATACAGTATGTGCATTGCTTCATCCATAGGCTTGGCAAGGTGACTTAAGTTCTTTGTCAGAAAAAATGTTTTCAAGCTAGTGTGTTTAGACCAGGCAGGAGCTTGCAGGCTGGAAATTTTAGAGGGCAAAAATGTGCAGGACAGCATAAAACTGCAGTGGACGACATCAGTCAATTGAGCAGAGAATTCCTTTTCTTTGTCCGAATTGCTTTGGGGTACATTCCTATTGGATAGCTGGGTTCCATGATTTTAAAATTGAGATCGAGTTTTTTTTTGTACATTGCAATGGGGGGTGGGGTTTGGACTTTGTATATGGATGCATAGATTTTTCTTTGTTCATGTGATGAGAGCGTTGCTTGGCAGGGCCAGTAACTATTGCTCCAATCGTCCTCAAGGTGGTAGTGGTGAGCCACCTTCTTGAACCGCTGCAGTTCGTATGGTGCAAGCACACACAGTCCTGTTAAGAAAGGAGTTCCATCTTTCTAACTCAGCACCAGTAAAGGAATGGTCATATTGTTCAAAATCATGACTGTGTGCAGCTTGAAGGGGAATAAGTAGGTAGTGGTGTTCCCATACAAATATCCTAGTTGGAGGTGGAGTTTGGAAGGTGCTGTTGAAAGAAGCATGACCAGTTTTGCAGTTCATCTTGCAGAACACTGTTGCCACTGTGCTCCTGTGGTGGAGTCAGTTTAATAGAATGGATGGGGAATTGATCAAATGGACCATTTGTCCTGGATGGTGAAATTCCTGAATGTAGCTAGAGTTGTACTCATCCAGGCAAGTGGAAAGTATTACATCACACTCCCGACTTGTGCCTTGTAGATGGTCAACAGGCTGTAATGTTTCAGAAGGCAAAGGAAAGTTACTCCTTAAAACAAAATCTTTCACGGGGTGAAAGCATCATTGGCTAGGAAAGCAGTTGCTGCTCATCAAAAGGATTAAAACCTGACAAGAGCCTGGAGCTCTGCATCGCAGAGTACTCAAGGAACTGGCCCTAGAAATAGTGGACACATTGGTGATCACTTTCCAGCATTTTATAGATTCTGGAAGAGTTCTAATGGGTTGGAGGGTAGCTAATGTAACCCCACTTTTTAAGAGGGAGAAAGAAAACGGTGAATTATAGACTGGTTAAGCCTGACATCAGTGGCGGGGAAAATGCTGGAGTCAATAATTAAGGATGTAATAACTGAGCATTTGGAAAGCGGTGACAGGATCGGTCCAAGTCAGCATGGATTCACTAAAGGGAAATCGTGCTTAACAAAACATCTAGAATTTTTTGAGAATGTGACCAGTAGAGTGGACAAGGGTGAACCAGTGCATGTTGTGCATCTGGACTTTCAAAAGGCTTTTGACAAGGTCCCACACAAAAGATTAGTGAGCAAAATTAAAGCTCATGGTATTGGGGGTAATGCATTGACGTGGATAGAGAATTGGTTGGCAGACAGGAAGCAGAGAGTGAGAATAAACGGATCCTTTTCAGAGTGGCAGACAGTGACTAGTGGGGTCCCGCAGAGTTCAGTGCTGGGACCCCAGCTATTCACAATATACATTAATGATTTGGACGAAGGAGTTGAATACAATCTCTCCAAATTTGCAGACGACACTAAGTTGGGTGGTAAAGTGTGCTGTGAGGAAGATGCTAAGAGACTGCAGGGAGGCCTGGACAGGCTGATTGAATGGGCAGATACAATATAATGTGGATAAATGTGAGATTATCCATTTTGGTGACAAAAACAGGAAGGAGGATTATCTGAATGTTGGCAGTTGAGGAAAAGAGGAAGTGCAATGTTATGGTGGAATAATTGCTGAAGGTTGGCATGCAGGTACAGCAGGCAGCGAGGAATGCTAATGGCATGCAGGCCTTCACAGCAAGAGGAGTTGGGTATAGTAAGGATGTCTTGCTGCAGTTATACAGGGCCTTGGTGAGGCCACACCTCAAGTATTGCGTACAGTTTTGGTCTCCTAGTCTGAGAAAGGATATTCTTACCATTGAGGAAGTCCAGTGAAGGTTCACCAGACTGATTCCTGGAATGGTAGGACTGACATATGAAGAGAGACTGGATCGACTAGGCTTGTACTCACTGGAATTTTGAAGAATTAGAGGGAATCTCATAGAAACATAAAATCCTGATGGCACTGGACAGGCTAGATGCAGGAAGAATGTTCCCAATGTTGGGGAAGTGCAGAACTGGGGGTCACAGTCTAAGAATAAGGAGTAAGCCATTCGGGACTAAGACGAGGAAGAATTTTTTCACTCAGAGTTGCAAACCTGTGGAACTCTCTATCACAGAAAGCTGTTGGGGCCAGTTTGTTAGATATGTTCAAGAGGGAGCTGGACGTGGCCCTTGCGGTTAAAGGGATCAAGGGGTATGGAGAGAAAGCGGGAGTGGGATACTGAAAGTGCATGATCAGCCATGATCGCATTGAATGGTGGTGCAGGCATGAAGGGCTGAATGGTCTACTCCTGCACCTGTTTTCTATTTTTTTTGTTTCTATGAAAATTCAAAAAAGCAGTTGATCAGGTAGGACCTAGCCGTTAATACAAAAGTATACAAAATTAACTGAAAGCCTTGCAGATTCACAAGTTATTCTCAACTATTTTGTCTCAAATGATTCTTTTGTATTGTCATGCAGTTGTGAGTGGATGGAAGAACAGTATATTGTAAAATTTTAGCAGTGTAAAAAAAATGCAACAAAAAAGGCAATGTATTCCATTTAGGTTCATTAGCTATCACTATACTATCTAATTCTTTGTTCAACTCTAATTTTATCATAGTATGGTTACGTGTCATTACTCTGCTTGATGTACAAGTTTATTTATTAGTGCCACAAGTAGGCTTACGTTAACACTGCAATGAAGTTACTGTGAAAATCCCTTAGTCGCCACACTTCGGCGCCTGTTCGGCTACACTAGAAGAATTCACATGGCCAATGCACCTAACCAGCATGTCTTTCGGACCATGGGAGGAAACCGGAGCACCCAGAGGAAACCCACGCAGACACAGGGAGAACGTGCAAACTCTATACAGTCACCCAAGGCTGGAATCGGACCTGGGTCCGTGGCGCTGTGAGGCAGCAGTGCTAATCATTGTGCTACACCCATTTGAGCAAATAAATCCTTTGTTCCAAATGCCCTGCACACAAATTTCTACTAATGCCTAATTTCCTTTCTAGCTGTTGACTTCCCTGCACTTATTCATTTAATATTATACTTCAATGGTGCTTCTCCCTCTTACCTGGCTTTTTTCTAGACTTATCTAATCTTTAGTTACAGCTTGTTCTCTGATTAATACTTGCTGCTCCTCTCTGTAGTCTGTCAAGGAAGAATTACTTTAAAAAAAATCATTCTGGTTCCAAGCTAGCAAAGGTTTTTAAGTATGGTCTAGCTAAAAATGTGTATTTGTATTTTAGCTTCCTATAAAGATTTCTTAATTTCTCACATATCTTCTTGTGAAATATTGTGTATTTGGATCCCATTTTTCAACTATGTATAATAATTTACTCATGCTAAAATTAGTTGATTGGTTATGTTCCCAATTGTACAGCCAATTTAAATCCTTCTGTTTTTGTGCCACCACAATTATGGTTATATTATGGCTGATTTATTAGAGGTTATTTCTAATTTTTATTAGTTACAAGAATCTAAAACTAGCTTCTGGGAGCACTGCACTCGACGCTTTTCACCAGTTTATAAACACACAAGGTTTTTTCAAAACTTAAAAGTTTAAGGTGATTCAAATAAAAGCCTTTGATGCAGCACTTATTGGCAGTGGAGTGGCTTTTTCTTATACCTATCACTGCACTGGACGGTTCATGGTACAAATGTGAATTTTCACAACTGCCCAAGAACAAAGCAAGGTAATTGTTCAAGATTCTTAATATAGCTGCTCCAAGCATATACAGCTTTTAAAAATAATTCCCAAGTTTAAGTTTATTTATTAGTGTCACAAGTAGGCTGACATTAACACTTCCCAGAGGACTTCTGTAAGGCATCTGCTTTTGGTCAGTTAAAGAATCAAATATCTTAGCACAATAACTGTCAGGAGGCAGACACATTGAGTACCTGATCAAAGATTAGAGCACCATTTTTACAAAACACTATAACATGCAACAAAGCTAGTGAATAACCTGCATTCTTACCTTCTTCTAGTTTGCGGAGATGGATGACAATAAGGTTGGAAATCTTGCGATACTCTACAAAAGACAGTCTCAGTGTGGATTTTGGCATTTCTTTGATACTGTCTTCTGAATGGTCATTGACACCATTCATTCCATTTGGAATTCCAGAATGCCCTGTCAGAATTACCATGTATTAGAACAACTGAATCCATTACAATGCTTAATGGACAGCTTTCATCATACGATGGGATAAAATAAATAAAAACAATATCACCAGTACCCTCCGCATGCCCATTATTATCTAAACCATTACTTAGGGTCCACGTAATTCATCATATCTTAGCCACAGCCCAATGTGAGAAAAAGGACCTCACAATTTGTGCCTATATTAAAGGTACCCAAGAGAGAGATTTTAACAGTTCTGCACATATCTCACTCAAAACAGCTGAATTGTATCCCAGCACATGTGACAATAATAAATCAAATGAATTTGAGATCCCCAATGGGGGATATCCTATGAGAAAGCAGACTGATTATTAGTTGCAGAGAACACCAACATTTCTACCAACTGATGTCATCAAAAGATGCTCCTCCTGAAAATTATATTTTTGTCAAATCTGAATTCTACTGAAGTTGTTGCAGCAACTATAAGGTAAAGCTGCCACAGCCCCAAACGACCGTAGGTAGTGAGTGACTGGTGGTGATTTAACCTCAGGATCACCACACCTCAGGCGAGAGGCAAGGTTGAGAAGGCAGGTCGAGTCTTCATGGATAACCTCAGCCAGTACAAGAATTAAACCTGCACTGGTATCATTAACCGGCTGCCCACTCAACTTTGCTAAACCAATCTCCAAGCAATGACAAGTACAACTGTCTTCAATTGCACAGCCAGATATCACCACAGAGCAAGCGTAAACCAATGTAACCACAATCACCAACATGCTTTCTAGAAAGTCAGCAACCATGTGGGCAATAGCTTCGCATTAATTGCAAACCCAAACCTCAATAGGTTCCTCAATATCTGAGGATTCTAATGGATACCCGTTTTCTTTCGAGCACATTAATATGCTGAGCAATAGCACTGGGCATTTTTGATTTTGTTTCAATGTCTGCAAAATCCAAACTAAGGTTTAAGTTAAGACAGGTCCAAGCAATTCTTCATGGTTGAGAATACAGACTTAAAGTCCCAGGATCAAACTGAAATTCAAACTGTGATTCTATGTGAAAATGGTCTACAATAGTTTGTAGCTACTCCTGTCAGGAGTGCAGCTTTCATGGTATGCAAGATTCATCTGTCTTGCGCCATCCTCACACATCCATTGTAGCTCATCTGCAACTGCTCTGGCATCTGCCATCCAACTATGCCTAGGTTCCTCCCACAAGAGTTCTGTAGCTTTTCAGCTCTGATCAAATAGCTGAAACGCTGAAATTTTATTCTCTGGACGTCACTTTAAAATAATTCTTTTTGTTCTTGCTCCTTCCCAATTGAGATTGTTGTACGATGAGAGTTTGAGTCAGTTGACCCCTTATCTGAGGTGCAACAATGTTAACTGATCTATTTGTTCCACAGACACCATTCACTTCAATCTTCACTCTAATTTAACTGCCATCGTTTTTGTATTTTTGGTGTTCAATTCATATTCTAAATTTCTAGATTTTATGTGATCTACAATATCTTGTAGGGTCTCTTCTGATTCTTCAAGTAGTGCTGTATCATCAGCATACAGCAAGGTTATGTTCATGCCTCCAACTTTTACGCCTGGAAGTACATCTAATTCTGAATATTTCTTGTGCGCAGGAGTTGAATGACAGTACACAACCTTGTCATAATCCTCTCTTCACTTGAAGCATATCCTGTTCTAACCGGTTACTATTTGATCCCAAAGTGGGCTCTGGATAAATCTCATTTTTCTTGCAAATGTTACATTTCAGCAACACTATTAACTTGTCAATACTATTAAACACTCTTTCATTGTCAATGAAGCATATGTATATAGTCTTGTTTACTTCTCAATATTTATTGAAGATTTTAGAGTCAAATATTCTTTCACTTGTTCTTATTCAGTCTAAATGCAGACTGTGTTTCACCAATTTTTACTACAACTGTCTCATTACTTCTATAATTTAAGATCACTTTAAAAAGGTGGTCCATTAAGCTTGGGTCCAAAATGATTGCATTCCATTTCTTAGGTAACTTGACAAATAATGAATGTCTCAAGTCACTTGGAATGTATCCTTTGGCATATATTTGATCACAAATTTCTTTTACCACTTCAAATTATGTTTCTCCAAGGGTTTTTAAATGTTTTGTTGCTATTCAGCTATGCCTGGAACGTTTCCCGTACTCATCAATTTCAACGCATTCTTTACCTCTGATATCAATGTTTGTTCCTTCAATTGCCCCTATCGCAAGGGCTCCTTCAATTTGGGTCATCGTGCAATATAACATAAAAGATTCTGTCCCATCTTTTTGCCACTACAAACATTGTCAAACAATATTTGACCACCTCGTCTTTCACGCAGCACTCAGCAGTAACTGTTATTATCCCTTTCTATCCGTCAAAGATTTGACTTTCTGGTGCACGACTCAGATTGTGATTTCTTTCTGGCTCCAATACATCACGGATCCCATACCATTTTTCCTTAGTCCGCCCATACGCATTCTTTATTTTCTTTTCAATTTCATCACACTTGGGTGCGTTTCTTTTCTTTCCTCTTTCTAACATCATTATCACCTCATCTGTCATCCACTCCTGGTTTCTTTTCCATTTCGTGATATTTCCTTTGCAGCATGGCGTATACTTGCTTTCATGTTTTTCTGTTTGCTTCTATTTCTTTTTCTTGTTCAGAGACCTGTTTCTTCTGATGTTTCCAATCTCAAGACATTTATATTTGTGTTTTTAAAAACTTTTCAATCCTCCGGCTGTTACAAAAAAGTTAAGTTCCACAGCAGCAGCTCCTGCAGAGCACTCAAAAGTTTTACAAAATAAATAAGCATATTAAAGGACAAACTTTATAGGGGGAAAAAAGTAAAACCACCCGCCCCCCATCCGTCTTTTGCTCTTGAAGTTGCTACTTTCTGTTGCAATCCTTCACAGCTACACTAATATCCAACACATTCTCCATTCAGTTCTGACGAAGAGCTAAAAGGACATGATACGTTTAACTCTTTCTCTCCTTACAGCTGCTGCCAAACCCAACAAGATTTGCCAGGAACCTTTGTTCTTGTTTCAGATTCTAGCATCCACAGTATTTTGTTTGTAGTTGTATTTAACGTAGTTACAAATAGGGGTCATCATCACACACTATGCTGAAATTAAAAAAGGTAAAAGCACATGAATGAATAGATTCGTAGAAACAAGGCTGGAGGGAGGAAGGAATAACAACACCCACCGTCACTCTAAACACATGTTATTTATTTACAGATCAATTCCTATCTGGTGAAGTTAAAGTGAGTTTACCATTGATCCCTTCATGGACCTCCTGTTCCATTTCCTCTCCTACTTCATCATCTTGATCAAAATTTACATCTGGAGTCTCCACTCTAATGATTGATTTGTTTAGCAACCGGAAAGCTTCCTTAACATGCTTAGGTTGTACCTATAAAGACACAGCAAAAGTTCAAAGGCTTCTTTTTGGGAAAGCTTTCTATTAAAAAGTATATCAGCATCAAAACTTATGAAAAACATAGAATAATAGTTTCTTGGATTCAGGATGAGAAAGCAAACTATAAGCGTGGAAAATTCTACGAGTCATTCCATATCCACCTGTACCAGCAAATATCTGCCAAATGCAGCATCACAGTAAGTTTTCCCCAGGCTCAGCTGGACTAAGTAGTTAGAAAGGCTGAGCAATGCAGTAATCCATTTCTCATAAAACTGGCAGTTCAAAAGATTATGGAGTGCAGCTTTAGAATATTTTGGCCTTGAAGTTGATGAAGAAAACAGGATTTCTCCAAGAAACATTCAACTAGGTCATCTTTCCAGCTCTACCTGTATAGCTTTGTAGAGAAATTGAGCCCTTGATGTAAATGTTATTAAGATAAAAAGGCAACAGAATTAGTGACAGACATATCTGTCTTGCATGATGAAACACTGATAACATCGAGTTGGAAAGTAGGGAGGGCACAGTACAACAATGCACATACTCCAAAAGCAAGAGAACTAAACTCTTGAATGCTTAATGTTACCTCATCACAGCAATGCATTCTAGCCATGGATTCAGAAAGCCGAATCATACTCTCTAGCTGACGCACTGTGATTCGCCATGCTGATTTGGTTACTCCAGATCCATCCCTCTGACGAAGTCGTCGGTACTGTTCCACTATGAAGTCTTCAGATTCCTTCGAGATCTAAAAAATTAAATCCTCAGAAGTTATGTTGATTAATGCAATTTAGACAAAAAGACAGTCCAATAAATGTCACACTGAATTCATTAAGTGGCTGACCTTTGGTTTGAACTGCCTCGCAAATAACAGGTACCTCCTGATATCATCCAAGGAGTAGATCCGCTCAATGGATTCTTGAATTCGAGAATGCAGGTCCACGATACGCCTAGCAATGGCATAATCTGTTACCTGTTTATAACAATTGTATTATGTAAATATTTTCTCCAAGTTGTAGAAAAAGTTAAACACTATGAAATGGAATATGAAAAAAGATGCTCCCACCTCATTACATTCATCAACTAAAATGAAGAACAAATCGAACCGAGACATAATTGGGGCCGAGAGATTCACATTCTGTTTGAGAGATTTTGAACGATCATACCGTCCACCAACTGGATTTGCTGCAGCCAAGATGGAAGTCCTGGCATTCAAGGTAGCCTATATCGAAACAAAGATTTTGGATCGTCTTTAGGCGAGAGTGGAATTTAGTTTTGAACCCACTTAAGGTAAAACACAATCAACCCACAACATATTTTCAACTGCTTAACTGTCCATCTCCAAAGTATTAGTACGCCACAGAAACCAATTCCCATTTCCTTTAGGCAAATTTCCTAACAATTAAAGAACACAGGATTTTCCCAGCGGGGAGGAGTGAAATTTAAAATGATCAGACTTTTAAGAAATCTTCCATTCTCTGCTTTGGATAAATATTACTGCACATAAAATGTACACATGCAAATTTAGTAATGCATATTCCCCACTTGGCTCAAGTTTGATTTGAGTGCGCAATATTCCCAAATTATTTTTTTTTCCAGAAAAAAATAAGCTAAAAGTCAGATAGATTTCCAGAACCTTTAAAAAAATTACAAATTGAGATTTTGCATCCAGGTTTGGGGAAGGCTTAATGACAATGGCCAAGTTCAGGATGTGCTTTAAAAAGAATTTTGATTTGATAGCAGGGTAGCTGCAAGTAGGAGGAATGGCAAGTGGGAAGCACGGGAAGCGATGAGCAAAAGGCAAATTGAAAGAGGATTTTTGGGCTGGTTAATACCACTGATCAAGGCATTCTGGTGCAGCTAGATTTGTACAATTATTAAAGGACAGTTGATCCCAAAGACATTTGGAACATTAAAAACACAACACTTCTGGGGGGTTTGTGGAAAGTTTTGGATTCCTAGCCCAGAACTCCAAATAATAATGCAAAGGTTCTCGTGAGGATTTTTCATGGGACCATTTAATCTGTGCAAATTCCAAATACTACTCTTGCCCCAATTCACTCATGAGATAGTTTACTTTAAAAACGGTGAACTCTTATTATTTCATAATTCATAGATACCTATGGATTCAGTTATGGAAGTGGAATAAATGTAATTATTTCCCTAGTCATGGCCTCTCTAGGATTCCATTCTTTCTTCACCACAACACTCCTTTCCCAGATGCAGTTTCCTCCTTCATTATTCACTTAATTTACAGGGGTAATGTGCCTCTGACTTTCCAGTTCACAAGAGCCAACCGCTCTCCAGATTCACAGACACATTATATCAACAAATGTAATCAGGCAAAGGTAAAGAAATTACTGAGCTCTTCTGCTCACTGTTCATAATAGTAAATGGTTCCTTTATTTAAACTGCTAAGTTGCCTTTTCTACATTTCTATCAATTCAAAAGGAAGGACTCCCTAGCTCTATTTTGAGCATATCAAACTGAAACAAAAAAATTCTCTTCTAGTCTTACCAATGTACTTCTGGCAAATGAATAAAGAAACTAACAAGTTTGCTGATGATACCAAGATTGGTGGAAAAGTTGTGGGGAGGAGGTTAAGAGAGTGAGCAACAAGATGGCAGAGGGACTATAATACAGAGAAGTATGAAGTTATTTACTTGGTCACAAGTATAAAAAGCCAGAATGTTGATCAAAAAAGGTGTGCAACTTAGTGTTGATGTTCAAAGAGATTGTGTGTGTGCTTGTACAAGGAATAGAAACAGACAATAGGAGCAGGAATAGGCCATTTAGCCCTTCGAGCCTGCTCTGGCATTCAACATGGGTCTTGGCATCCTTTATCTCAACACCACAGTCCAGCAGTCTCCTCATAGCCCTTGACACCTTTAGAATCTAGGAATCCATTTCCTTCCTAAATATATTAAGTGATTTGGCCTCCACAGCCTTATGTGGTAGAGAATTTCACAAATTTACTAATCAGTAAAGAGATTTCTCATTTCATGGCCTATTCTGTATCCTGAGACTGTGACCCCTTGTTCTAGAACCGACCCCCCGCCCCCCAGGATCCCTGCACCCAGTCTGCCCAATGCTGTAAGAAATTTATACTTTTCAATGAGATCTCATCTCATTCTTCCAGGTCCCTTTGCATATAATAAAAAAGGCAAATGGGATAGAACAGAGAAAAGTGCAGAACAGGCCCTTTGGCCCTCCAAGCCTGTGCCGATTATGCCTACCTAAACTAAACTGTATGCACTTACAGGGTCCATATCCTTTCAGTCCCATCCTATTCATGTATTCGTTTAGCTGCCCCTTAAATGTCGCTATTGTACCTGGTCCCACCACGTTCCCGAGCAGTGTCTTCCAGACATTCACCACCCTCTATGGAAAAAAACTTGCCTCACACATCTCCTCTAAACATTTCCCCATACACCTACTACAAAAGGTCGTGAAAGTAGCCCAATCCATCACGCAAACCAGCCTCCCATCCATCAACTCTGTCTACACTTTCCGCTGCCTCAGCAAAGCAGCCAACATAATTAAGGACCCCACACATCCCGGGCGTTTTCTCTTCCACCTTCTTCCTTCAGGAAAAAGATACAAAAGTCTGAGGTCACGTACCAACCGACTCAAGAACAGCTTCTTCCCTGCTCTGTAGACTTTTGAATGGACTTACCTTGCATTAAGTTGATCTTTCTCTACACCCTAGCTATGACTGTAACACTACATTCTGCACTCTCTCACTTCCTTCTCTATGAATGGTGTGTTTTGTCTGTATAGCGTGTAAGAAACAATACTTTTCACTGTATGTTAATACATGTGACAATAATAAATCAAATCAAACCAAACCTATGTCTCCTAGTACTAGACTTTTCTAAGCTAGGAAAGAACATCTGACTATCCACTTTGTCCATGCCACTCAATCTTGTAAATCTCTACCAGGTCACCCCTCAACCTCCGCCATTCCAATGAGAACAAACCGGGTCTATCCAACCTCTCCTCATAGCCAATGCCCTCCAGACCAGGCAATATCCTAGTAAACCTCTTCTGTACCCTCTCCAAAGCATCTACATCCATCTGGTAATACGGCAACCAGAATTGCACACAATATTCTAAATGAGGTCTAACTAAGGTTCTGTACAGCTACAACATGATCTGTGAATTTTTATACTCAATGCCCCGATCAATGAAGGCAAGCATGCCGTATGCCTTCTTGACTACCTTATCCACCTGCATTGCCACTTTGTGATCGGTGGACATTACACCCAGATCTCCCTGCCTGTCAATATTCCTGAGGGTTCTACCATTTACTGTATAATTCCTACATGCATTGGACCTTCCAAAATGCATTATCTCTCACTTGTCCAGATTAAACTCCATCTGCCATTTCTCTGCCCAAGTCTCCAACCGGTCTAGATCTTGCTGTATTCTCTGACAATCCTCTTCACTATCCGCAACTCCTCCAATTTTTGTGTCAGCTGCGAACTGACTAATCAGACCAGCTACATTTTCCTCCAAATCATTTATATATACTACGAACAACAAAAGGTCCCAGAACTGATCCCTGTGAACACCGCTAGTCACAGCCTTTCATTCAGAAAAGCACCCCTCTACTACTACCTCTGAAGCCAGTTCTGTATCCATCTTGCCAGCTCTCCTCTGATCCCGTGTGACTTCACCTTCTTACCAGTCTACCATGAGGTACCTTGTCAAAGGCTTTACTGAAGTCCATGTATACAACATCCACTGCCTTTCCCTCATCGATCATCTTCATCATTTCCTCAAAAAACACAATCAAGTTAGTGAGGCAAAACCTCCGCTTCACAAAACCATGCTATCACTAATAAGTCCATTTGTTTCCAAATATGAGTAAATCCTGTCCCTAAGAATCTTTTCCAATACTTTCTCTACCACTGACGTAAGGCTCACCAGCCTATAATTTCCTGGATTATCCCTGCTGCTCTTCTTGAACAATGGAACAACATTGGCTATCCTCCACTCTTCTGGAACTTCACCCGTAGCCAACGAGGATACAAAGATTTCTGTCAAGGCCCCAGCAATTTTTGCCCTTGCCTCCCTTAGTATTCTGGGGTAGATCCTATCAGGCCCTGGGGACTTATCTACTTTAATGCTTTTTAAGACGCCCAATACCTCCTCCTTTTTGATATCGACATAACTCAGAATATGTACACACCCTACCCTAGGGTCCTCATCCATCAAGTCCCTCTCTTTGGTGAACACTGAGACAAAGTAATCATTTAGTATCTCACCCATTGCAGATTCCCTCCACTATGCTAGAGTGGACCAACCCTTTCCCTGGCTACCCTCTTGCTCTTTACGCAAGTATAAAATGCCTTATTTTCCTTAATCTTGTTTGCCACGGACTTTTCATGACCCCTTTTAGCTCTCCTAACTCCTTCCTTAAGTTCCTTCCTATATTCAAGGATTTCATCTGACCTACACCTTTTAGACCTTATGAATGCTTCCTTTTTCTTTTTGACAAGGCTGATAACATTCCTCGTTATCCAGGGTTCCCGATATTTGCCAAACTTATCCTTCATCCTCATAGGTACATGCCGGTCCTGAATTCCAATCAACTGACATTTGAAAGATTCCCACATGTTGGATGTTGATTTACCCTCAAACAGCCTCCCCCAATCTGCACTCTCCAGATCCTGTCTAATGTTGTTTAGTTAGTCTTCCCCCAATTTAACAGCTTTGCAAGAGGACCACTCTTGTTCTTATTCACAAGCACTTTAAAACTTACGGAATTATGATCAGCGTTGGGATGTTGGCATTTATTGCAAAGGGACTGGCGTATAAAAGTAAAGACGTGTTGTATAGGGTGTTGGTGAGACCACATCTGGAGTAGGGTACCCAGATTTGGTTGCATTGGAGGGAGGTCAGAGGTGGTTCACCAGATTGATTCTGGGGTGAAAGGGTTGACGTACGAGGAGAGATTAAATAGTTTGGGCTTGTACTCGCTGGAGTTTAGAAGAATGAGGCGATCTGATCAAGGTACATAAAATTTTAAAAGGGATTGATAAAGTAAATGTAGACCAAATGTTTCCTCTTATGGGGCAATCTCGAACAAGAGATCACAGGTATAGGTCGAGAGGCAGTAGATTGAAAACTGAGATGAAGAGGAACTATTTCTCACAGAGGGTAGTGAATTTGTGGAACTCGCTGCCTCATAGCACGGTGGAGTCTGAATCATTGAATGGTTTCCAGGAGATACATTTTGTAAAAAAAGGGATAAGGGGATATGGGGAACAGGAGGGGAGGTGGATTTGAGACCCATAGAGATCAGCCATGATCTGATTAAATGACAGAGCAGGCTCGAGAATTTGCTGACTTCTGCTTCTAGTTTCTAGATCAGCTTTTCTGATCTATGACCATTTAACTAATACTCTGCCATTCTGTTTCTCCATCCAAAGTGGATAACTTCACACATCGATCCACATCATACTGCATTTGCCATGTATTTGCCCACTTGTCCAACATGTCTAAGCCTCCTAACATCTGCAGGAAGTTAGCACGCAGGAGCAGCAAACAATTAAGACAAATGGCATTTTGGCATTAGTGCAAAGGAATTAGAATACAGGAATAAATAAGTCTTTCTGCAATTGTACAGGGCTTTGGTGAGACATTTGGAATCCTATATAGTTTTGGTCTCCACATGCAAAAAAGGATATATTTGCATTGAATAAGGTGCTGATCATTTAGAACTGAGATGAGAAATTACTTCTCTCAGAGGGTTGTGAATCTTTGGATTCACTGATCTGCTCCAGAGGGTTGTGGATGCTCCATGGTTGAATTTATTTAAGGCTGGGATAGACAGATTTTTGGTATCTCAGGGAATTAAGGGCTAAGGGGAGCAGACAAGAAAATGGAGCTGAAGCCCAAGTTCAGCCATGATCTTGTTGAATGGTGGAACAGCCTTCAATGGGCTGTGTGGTTTTCTCCTACTCTTATTTGTTATGTTCTTAAGTGCTCTTCATGGTAATGTAGTACTACGGTACTGAACTTAAAAGCTAGAGGCTGTGAATTCAAATACTATCGTGGTAAATTTGTTAATATGTTATCGTGTCAATGGCTGGGAGTGGCATTCTTTCTTATTTTCCCATTTTTTTTTCCTATTGGTGGCGCATATCCACACATTACCTTGATATTGGAGCACATAAAATTCATTCAGGACATGGATGGAAAAGATTAGAGGGCTCATCCCAGAAATAAAGTTCTGAAGGGCTTGAGAGGATAGACACAGTTTAATCCCCTAGTTGTGGAATTTAGAACATGGAAAACGGTCTGAGGAGGTGAAGTCAGCCATTTAGGATTGAATTGAGATACTTCTTGGTTGTGGATTGTCTCTCATTGAGTATACTTAAGGCTGAGACACAGAATTTTGGTGTCTCAGGGAATCAAGGGATACATAGAGAGAAGGTAGAAAAGTAGAGTTGAGGCAGAAGATCAGCCATGCTTGCACTGAATCAATGGCTCTTATGTTCTTACAAGTATGATTGATATAGCTTTGCCAAGCCAATCACATCTCACAAATAGGTAGTTAAAACTGAGAATTAAAGATATGGAAGAAAATAAATACCAAATAAACAAAAAGAAACAAAAAAGACTTGAAAGGGAGACCATATCTAATCAATTAGAACACAAGAAAAAATACATGGAGAATATTTTAAATGATAAACTAAACCTTTCTTCATGGTTAAATTTATTCATTACTACTGCCTGCAGAGGGCATCAACTATAATTAATTATTTTAGGATTCAATTCAAAGTACCCAAAGGTTCAGAATCATTTAAACAAATTACTTTGACTCCAGCTTTAGTGATGGAAATGGTTTGCTGTTCCATGGCTTCATGTATAGCTACTTGATCTTTTGTCTCCATTTTATCAAATTCATCAATACAGCAAACACCCTATAAAAAAAAGAATACGCACTTGAGTTTCTCTCTCAATATAGAAAAATACAATAATGTGGAAATTATGATCAGCAAATCATTTCTGACAACTGTGAACACAGATACAAATAAAAAGAAAACTTCACAAGTTCAAAACTCAGGACTTGCAACTAACTACCAGGACTTGTTGAATACAGTGAGCTATGCTATCATCCACTTTATGTCGGTAATAGTAATTAGACAACTCTTTGATGGTCTCTAGTGACGTATGGACAGTACTGCAGCCTTACACTGCAGAGAACCTAAAGAATGCCCGAGGACACAGGGGCTAGAATATATGGCTCAAGTGTTCACACTTTTAGTTTTCAAAATCCAAAGAGCTGTACACTTTTATATTCTATCACAAACTACAAAACAAAATTTCAAATGAATGTACATAGGAATAGGAATAGACTATTAAGCTCATGAACCTGCCCTATCAACGAAATCATTACATTAAGTGCTGCCCAATGCCATGTGATACACACCTTTGCCCCATATCGATTTTCAAATTTGTTAATCTCAAATTAAAAATGAATTGACATAGTACCAGTTACCATTTGCAGAAGCGAGTTCTAAACCTCGACCACCCAAAGAGTTTCCTAATTTCACTCTTGAAAAGCCTGGCTCTAATTTTCAGACCACGCCCAGACCTGGACTCCCCAACCAAATAGTTTTTCTCTGAATGCAACCGTACAATAAAGAATAAATTGTGCAGAATGCCCATACATTGTCAGCAAGCATCAATGCTCCAGCTTCAATGACAAATTCATGCGACTCTTCATCTCTTACAACTGCAGCCGTCAGACCTGCAGCAGTGCTAGCTTTGCCACTTGTGTACACAGCCCGTGGACTGAATTCTTCCACATGCCTGTTTTATACAAAATAAACCAAATATTTTTAATTAGTATAAACCAAAATGAACACATAGTACAACCTTGGCACGCCAAATATTTAACATACAAAATTTTCTCTATCTATATAGTCTTTCTGTGTTGGCTGAGAGATTTAGCAGATAATAAACTTCCAGAGCTAGGTTTTTGCCACTAGAAAAATATGCAAAGATAGCCCATGGTGAATCCTCCTTTGTTTATCTCTACCTGTGGTAAAGCTTTCAGTTTCACTTTGTACAAGCTGTGGATAAAATAATATTGGATAAAGAATTAAAGTTATGCTACACTATCCTACTGTGCAGCACTGAACCTTTTCATTAAATTTTATGAAAAACTTACAGGATTGTTACTCACTGCTTTGTCCTCCCCTATTTAATAAAATTATGAAAACAGTGATTTAATCATAGCAGGGTGGAAGTGGAAAGCAAGATTATTATTTATACAAAGCATATTTTGGGGTGAGAATAAGATCACCTAATTAAAATTAATAAATTAACTGTACTATTATAATAGTGGGGCACATGGTAAAAAATGATTTTTAAAAAAGAGTACTTACGCTGACAAAAGGTATGATATGACTTACTTAAGGAACTGGCTTTTAGCTGTGCTTGGATCTCCAACAATACAAACATTAATATCACCACGTAGAGAAGTACGCTCCAGGGTAGTTTTAGGAACTCCTCCAAAAAGCATCAGTAAGACTCCACGTTTAACTTCATCATTACCTATAAAAAAAATTGCACTGGTGGTATCTGAAGTGCTGTAAGTTTTTAAGAAAGGTTATCTTCAAGAAACATCTTTAAAATACACAAGTGATATTTAAATTCAGCACTAGTGTGAGATTATTACAGCCAATTATTATTGAACCATGAAAGCAACAACTGACTTCGGCCATTTTTGAGATGACAATCCCCAGGACCAAAAAATGTCAATATCTGGATCATACTAAAAGAGAACATTTAAATAAAAGCAAAAAGAAGTTTTCAAAATGTTGCTTCTTACCATGAATGGTAGGAAAAAGACTTGTACAGAGATTATGATACAGGTTCTTATCCTGACTCATCTCAAACACCTTCTCCCATTCCTGAACGGTCATTTGATTTTTAATACTTTCTGCTGTCTGTTCTTCTTCTCTTATTTCTTTACCACCAAACTGGAATATTTTAAAAAGAAAACAAACAGTTTTAATGCCAGAACAAGATAAGTCTACAACTCTGGAGATTCAGATAAACAATATGAAAACATGACACACATACAATTTAAGACGCCTTTCAGAACAAAAGAAGTGATGCAAAAAAAATCAATTATATCTTATGATCCTCAGACAAGCCCTCAGGTTTTTGGTAAGATCTGGTTAGAGACCCTTAAAGTAGGCAAAAGTTTGCAATTCAAGGCACAAGTGAAAAAAACCACAGAATTCCATGGATATTGAACAAACCAAAATAAATTTTGCTATACAAGGTCAGAAAAATAAAACCATTTAAATTATCTCTCACACTGACATTCAGGGGACAGATGAGGTACATGTCAATTAGCAAGCCAAATGTGGTCGAACACACCACACTACTTAATGGCGGATGTGACCAAGACGGAGTCTGTGGAGATCTCAACCTTCAGTAACAGAATGCACGAATCCCACTGAAACTCAGTCTCTCGAGGTATTCCAATCTTCACTTTTGAAGATCTCATCTCAGGATTCTCCAAAAAAGTCACTCCAACTTGGATGGCTTCAACCACAGTCCAACTCACAGGGTTTGAATCTCATCTCCTAAGATATTCCGTCCCTCTGTATTCCCGTGCATACTCTCAAATACAAGTCTGTATCTTCTGCCGCGCCCACTAGAACACTACCGCTCCGATGGGATATCTTTGTCCCAAAGGCCCCAAGCAGAGTCACCAACCTTTAGCTACCTTCCTCAAACTTCATTGCTTCTTCTGAGCTCTTTGCAAATACCAGTAATTTCCTTGAGCACACTTCCCTTAAAGTCTGCTATCCAAGGCCTTTTTCTTATTTGAAGCCTTTTTCCATTCCTCTTTTCATCCTTAACTGAGATCTGCCTCTGTCCCCATCCCTTTCCTGGGACTTATATTTGCGACCTCTCTCTGTCCCTTTTTTTGGGACTAATCTCTACCTGGGACCCCTGTTAGCTATGGTGCTCTGCTCCTGGTCATCTAACCTGGGTTTTAATGCCATTTTTCTTCTCTGCACTAGTGAATTGGGCTCATCCTCAGTCCAAAAAGCTTACACTGCTGAACTATGCAGGCGCAATTCGCTCCCAGTCGGCACACACCTGGGAAAATTGAAGCTCGTAGGGGTTGGTCCCAACCTCCCTTCTCAACTCCAAAGTATAGTTTATGCAACAATATGCAGCCCTCCTATTTATAAAGCCAGGATTTGTAATTAAGTACGAGACATAACTGGCAGATTAACTTTTTCAACTTTATTCTTCACGTTTCTGCACTCAAAAAAAAACCAAGCCCCAAGTTTTTATTTACGAACAAGTAACTTTCGTCTCAAGCATTTAGTGTCAATCAGGTGTCAGCGGTGCTCAACATTAGATGCAAGGACATTTCCAACGGTGGGGGACCAGAGCCAGATGTCACAGTCTGAGGATACAGGGTTTAGGACAGAGATGAGGAGAAATTTATTCACCAGAGTGGTCAGCCAATAGAATTCATTAACAAAGTGGCCAAAATAGTAAATGTTTTCAAGAAGCAGTTGGAGAAAGGGATCAAAGGATATGATGTGGGGGTGGAAACATAGGAACCAAGCCGAGTTGGATGATCAGAATGAATGGCAGAACAGGCTCAAAGTGCTTCTATTTTCTATTCTTGCCTTTTTGTTGGGAGCTCGTGGGTTACACTTCCCCTCCAGGACTCGAGCACACACAAAAGAAAAACCAAAACTGACATTCTAGTGTGGTAGCTATGAAGCTTGTAGTCAAATGTCCATTTGTTTCAGATGAGACATCAAACTGAGCCCCCCCCTGCCTCAACGGACGCAAAATATTCCATGGTGCTCTTTCAAAGAGTAGAGCATCCAGTGTCCTGGAAAATATCATACACTCCAAATCTCACCACATTGGTCTAGATAGATGGAGGTAAAAGCTGAATGTCACGAGAGAGAGTAATCGACCAGACGACCGGAGTTAAATGGTTTGGTCTATCACCACAAATTGGCTTTCTGGAAAGGAGAACAATTTTCACAAAGTTCAAAAGTATTTTTCACCAGAATGCTGTGATCCTGAAATATTAACAAAAACTCAAAGATTCAAGCTATGTCAACATATAAAAAAAATAGAGAAACTGTGATTTGATGTGGTTAGATATTATTGCAACCAAAACTATACCATAGATAGAAGGAAAAGTGTCTTCAGACCACCAAATTAAACAAACATACACACCCTTGGGTTTGTCTGCGCCACATAACATGCCAGGAAGGCCAGTTTGTAGGACAGATCACGGACACCTAAAGCACGAAGACCTCTGACTCCTTCCGTTTCATACCCATCAGCACCACTGACACGAGACCCAGTTTCAGCACGGATACCTAAAGAAACATAAAACTAATTAATCATGGGGAAAAAAAAGGCATTGCTCTTCAATTACAAAATTGATCTTTATTTATTTCAGGGTACTGTGACAATAAGTAATTTTTGCCAAGTGGCCAGACTTGTGGACAACATTGTCGCCTGACTTTAAAGACTGATAACTGCACTGTTTATGTGGGGGAAGACAGATAGATCAATACAAAAAAAAGTATGAATAAATGTAACCCTGGGATTAATTTACAATGATCAAGTACAGTCTATGATTCTAGCACAGGAAGCCATTACAGCACGGAAGAAAGCTATTTGGCCCATCAAGTTCTGCCAACTCAAAAAGCAAAATCGGCAAGTCCCATTCCTTTCCCAGTTTCCCTGTGCACTTCTTTTCTTCAGGTGCTTTTCCAGTTCTCTTTTTAAAGTCACAATCAAATCTGCTTCCACCACTCTCTCACGCAGTGCATTTCAGATACTAATCATTCAATTCATGAAAAAAGTTTTCATTTCACCATTGGGTCTTTTCGCAATTGCTGCAAATGTGTCCTCTGACTCTTCACCCCTCAAATCAAAGACAGCAGTTTCTCCCTATCTTTTCTGTCTAAGCTCATGAGTTTGAATACTTCTATAAAATTTGCTCTCAACCTTCTCCAAGGAAAATTGCCAAAAGCTTCTCCAATCTCTGTAGTACCTCATCCCTGCAACCATTTTCGTAAATCTTTTCTGTACCATCTCAAATGCCTTCACATCCTTCCTGAAACATGAAGCCCAGAATTTGATATAATACTCCAGTTGAGGCTGAACCAGTATTTTAGAAAGGTTCACCATATCATCTTTGCTTTGGCTATGCCACTTAATTTATATTATTTGTTCCTCCCAAAATGTATCACTTCACACTTCTCCACATCAAATTCCATCTGCCACATGTCTGTCATTTCACAAGCCTCTTGAACTCCCTCTTCAGTTTGCAACACTCGCAATTTTCTGAAAGTTTCAACATTGCGCTGTGTAAAGTGTAAACCATTAATGCAGATCAAAAAAGCAGGGTCCTAGCATGTGCCTCTGTATAACATCCTCCAATCTGAAGAAGAATTCATTCACCACTGCTCTGCTCCCCATCACTTGTCCAAGTGATGTCATGCCACAACTGATCCTTTTAATCGTCATGGGCATCAACTGCATCATCAATCGAACACATTTCACATGCACCCTTTTTATGCTTTATCTCACTATCAATTTTGGCATCCAGGGCGCTGTCCCTATTCCCCTTATGGGAATGCGCTTTGATTACAGAAACCAACACCTTTTTAAATACAGCCCATTGTTCCATTAATTTTGCCTGCCAATCGTTCATTCCTATTTATCTACAGATTTATTTTATGAGAAATGTTTAACATGCAAGGCAAAATATCAGCAACACAATAACATTCTTCCCAAAAATCTCAACGGAAATCAGAAAGAAGGTGCAAAATATAAGATATCATTGAGTTTAAAGAGCAAAAAAAGCTAGGTAATGTCAAGCAAGATGTTTTTTATTTAAAAATTACAATATCCAAATGGATAGAAAACTTTGTTGAAAGGTGATGGGACTATTCTAACTTGTGATACAGGCTCTTTATAAAATTCTATATTTGCCAGAATGACATTTTTATCTTCAGTGTTATTTCCAATCAAAATACACTAACATTCATTGATCTATAAACTTTGCCTTTGTTTTTTATCCTTTTGCAGAACGTGGGCACTGCTGGCTAGACCAGCATTTATTACCTATTCTCAACTGCCTTCTGAGGAGCTGCCTTCATGAACTGTTCACTGCTACAGCTCCAAGTCAGGATGGTTTGTAACTTGGAGGGGAACTTTCAGGTGGTGGTGCGCCCATTCATCAGGTGCTCTCATCTTTCAACGTGGTAGAGGTTGGAGGCTTTAGCAGATGCTGCTGAAGGTTTGGAAAGTTGCTGCAGTGCATCTCAAAAATAGTGCATGCTGCTGCCACCATGCGTCGGTTGTGGAGGGCATGAATGATGCAGATGTGGTGCTGATCATTGGGCTGCTTTGTCCCGGATGGTGTTGAGCTTCTTCAGTGTTGTTGCAGCTGCACTCTTCCAGGCAAGTGGAGAGTATTCCATCACATTCCTGACTTGTACAGTGTAGATAGCAGACAAGCTTTGGGGAGTCAGGAGGAGAGTTATTCTCCACAATTCCTAGCCTATGATCAGCTTTTATAGCTACAATATTTATATAGCTGATCCTATTCATTTTCTGCCCAATGGTAGCCTACAGGATGTTGATAATGGGGGATTCAACAATGGTAACACCATCCAATGTCAAGGGGAGATGGTGAGGTTCTTCTTTTTCGAAGATAGTCACTTCCTTGCACTTGGGCGGCATGAATGTTACTTCCCACTTGGCAGCCAAAGTCGGAATGTCGTCCAGGTCTTGCTGCATATGAACACAAACTGCTTCAGTATCTGAGTTGTGAATAGTGCTGAGCATTGTGCACTGCCTTCATCAGTGCCCCCACTTCTGAGCTCATGATGGAGTAGTAGTCATTGATAGAGCAGTTGAAGAGGATTGGACCAAGGACACCGTGCTTAGGAACTCCTAAGCCACGTGCCAGAGCTGAAGTGATTGACCAACAACTATAGCCACCTTCATGTCCTTATGACCAAACCAGTGCAGATTTTCCCCGATTCCACTTATTCTTCCTTTGCTCGGGCTCCTCATTGCAACACTCAGTCAAATGCTGCCCTGATGTCAAGGATAGTCATTCTCACCTCATAGTAAAAACAGAACATAGTCACAAATTATTTCAATTTATACAATACCTGGCGTAGTCAGTTGAGATACATCAGGAACCACAATAAGCATTCCAGTGAAGTCACATTTATCCCCAGCCTGTGCAGATTCCACAGCTTCCGCACGCAAGATAACTTCTACACTGCGGGGAATGCTACCACGGGGTAACTCGGCTTGGGTTTCCTGAATACGAACCTGAAAGGTCAAGGCTGTGCAGGTTAGTTGAATAACAGAGGACAAGAAAAACAGCTATAGTTTAAACAATACATTTAGATCCTTTGAAGCTCAGACATAGTTCAGCAACAATACCCAGGAAATTCATCTTTAAATGGTTTTGAGAGGTCAGCAGAATGCTAATGTAGAATCACAAACAGGTAAAGCACTAAATGTAGAAGTGAAGACTCAACTCCTACATTACACAATGTAACACCTGGTGTGCCCCAAAATAAAAAAAATGCCATTAATCTTAAAGATTCAGCTGCATGGGCCATCCAATGGAAGTGTTTTAAAATAACTAATTTAAAAATGTTGCAGTAAACACAAAAGATTAATTTTAAATTGCTGCAATTCTGCATTCACCATGTTTTCTATCTCCACTGACTACTTGTGATGCAATATTGTTTCAGTTATATCAGGGAAATGGTATCTTGCTCCCCTTTCTTTAGCTTAATACGGTGATTAAATCACAAAATTGAATTAGGGCATCCAAGATAGCTCATCCATTAGGTTTTCCTTGCACCCCGTTTGGAGGGTGGGGGCAGTGAAAAAAAAAAGACCCTACTCCCCTGCATACTGCTTTTACTATCATTTTGAGATTTACAAGATATTTATTGGACAAGTCAGTTTAAAATATGGCGAACTTAACCCACATTCATTTATTTATAAAACTGATGGAAACTTTGCTTTGGAGCCAACACAAAATTAAACACCATTCTGAAAAGCATAATAAAATTTCAATTTATTTTTCATTTAGTTTGATATCAGTAAATCAAGATATTTTCCAAAATAAAATTCCCAAGCATTTTATCAAAGCACAAGAGCAAAGTGGTAAACTTTGAATTCCAGCTGTACTCTTACCTTCTGAAAGTCAACAAATCGTGACTTATTAGTGTCCAGCATAAATCGCCTCCTGTTGGCACAAACTGGATTCCTGCAGATATTTGGCTGTGTATATTTGAACTGTTGCTCTACATCCTTAACCACTGTCTGACAATCGAGGCACATGAATGTCCCACTGACCAATTCTGGGTGAACAGGGTGGGTCCGAACAACCTGTCCACTGATGCGTAGCAGGGTTCCAATCCTTGCTGCTGTTAGTTCTCGGATTCTAGTTTATAATGAGAAGTCAGCTGGTTTAGCATTTTATCATTTCAGGACTGATTATGAATGACTAACTTTAATTGGATCTAAACCACCAATTACACATTTCCCATCAACTTGCATTAATTGGATAAATAGCAAACTTAATTAAACCTATTCACATGAATACAAACACCAGAATTATTTAAATTTGCACAATTTTGAAAATGTATTCCAGTGAATTTGTATTCCCAATTGGAAACTGGGCATGGAATCATGAACTGGAAATCATAACACTTCTTGGCAGAGTGACAGATAGCACAATTTAAATTCAAATCTATAGTTGAACTGTCAAACATCAGGAAACTCCTCCCCTGTAATCTACTGTAAACTGAATACAGTAAAATCTAGCCCGTAACAAATGTCTGTTCAAAGCTAGTCAGGAAAATTGATATAAACTGAATGGAGTCACTTTTTAATCGTTTAAAATAACCCTCTAGAGCTAGATAATGTGACATTGTTCTCTTGACCTAAATTCAACACATCTTAAAAGATGATTAATCTCAATTCACCCAATTCTAATTTCACTTTACTTATTAACTGCAAAGAAGCAAAATCCATCAATTTATCTCTTACTTGTGTCTGGCTGGCAAATCCTGGATTGCTACATAAAACTCCTTGTTTGGTGGAATATTTCCATGGTCTTTGGCAAAATTTCTAACAGCACGGCAGAGATGTGGGTAAACTCTGGAAAGATGATTGAATAACAAATAAAAAACATAAGATACTTGAGTGTTAGTATTTAACATAGTGTTAGTATTTGACAAACGTTTGTTTTAACTAAGGATTTTGAAGAGGAGTTATAATATTTACCTCCACGACTAACTCGAAGGATTTCTTGCATGGGGCGTAAATAGTTAATTTGTAAAAATTATTTTAATGCAGGGTCCCACTAATTATTTCTCATACATACTCAACATGGAGATTTGTAGCTGTAAACATGTTTATTGCAAGGAGCAGCAAAATAAGTTATTTATTCACCTGTAAAATTCCTCTTGAATAGTGGTAGCCAGTTGTTGGTTATACTGCTCCAGATCTACAAAGCTTACAGCAAGTGTATTCCTTTCAGGGCGGATCAGCTCTTCAGCATCATGCAAATATTTAACTTCACCATCACTGTTCTGGAATCTGGAAGAACAAACGAGTGTAAAATACATGTTTTTGCAGTCTGGTCTACTGATGGAAGAAATTGCATTTCTTTATTAGAGGACATAGCAACTGTAGTTCTTAATACATCCTGCACCATCATTCACAAGCAATACAGAACAAAAACTATCAATGGGTTTAGAAGGATTTGCCATATTTGAAACATTATGTGGTAAAACGGGTCTCTTCCACATAATGTCACCAAATGTGATAATGGTGCAAAGCCTCCTTCAAAGCAATCCAGTGTGCAAACAAACCAAGTCTCTGCAACAAGATCTGGATTAGTGAGTTTTGGTGTCACTGGAACACTGAGCTGCATTATTGTAAACTTTGTCAAAGTTTACAATAGTGTGACTTGAAATTAACTTGATTAAAAAGTACAAAATAATAGCTGAAACTATTAACTATTAATAAACTTAACCATTTTTCTGACCGTTGCTTTGCGAAAACATCCAATTCCATGTAAACAAATTTCAAGGAGGGGTCAGAACAGGCCTGAAATAAGAACCCTTGCGGTACTGCAAAGAAAGTAGAATTGGTGGTGGTGGGGCAGAGACAATAGACAGGTTGGTTTCTGGACTCCTGCCTCATTTTTCTGGGCTAACTTCTTACTGTGTTTACCCCAGTCCAACACCGGCATCTCCACATCATTTCTCTGGGACAACTATACACACTGTTTGGAAGACCCTCAGGGCAGGTTGAGGTAAAAATCAAAGGTAGATTTCAATAATTCAACTGGTTAAAATGGCCTCCTTCTGCAATGTAAAGCTTCTGAATTCAGTACAAATACCATCTTTTAAGATTGAGGCATTGTTCATTTTTTTTATTTATTGGCCAGCATTTATTGTTGATGCCAGAGGGCATGTGAGTCCAACATATTGCTGTGGATCTGAGTCACATGTAGGTCAGACCTGGTAAAGATGACATTTTTTTTCCTGAAGGACAGTAGTAAACCAGATCATTTGTTTTACGACAATTGACAATGGTTTCATGGTCATCACTTTTTGATTGCAGATTTTTAATTTCGCCATTTGCCATAGTGGGATTCATACCCAGGTCCCAGAGCATGACCACGAGTCTCTGGATTACTAACTAGTCCAGTGATAATACCACTATATCACCACCTTACCCTTGAGAATGTGGTGGCGACCTGCCTTCTTGAAATGCAGCAGTTCATGTGGTGTAGGTATACTCTCAGAATTTAGGGCAGGAGCTCTAGGATTTTGACCCAGGTGACAGTGAAGGAAGGGCGATAAATTTCCAAATCAGGTTGAATAGCTTGGAGGGAAACCTCCAGGTGGTGTCATCCCCATGTGTCTGCTGGCCTTTTCCTTCCAGATGATAGTGGTCATGAGCTGTCAAAGAAGTCTGCAGTGCATCTTGTAGATGTTGCACGCTTCTGCTACTGTGTTGTGATAGTGGAGGGAATGAATGTTTGTGGAATGGGTGCTTTGTTCTGGATGGTGAGTGTTTTCAGAACTACATTCATCCAGGGACGAACGTTACATCACACTCCTGACTTGTACCTTGTAGATTGTGGACAGGCTTTGGGAAGTCAAGAGTAGAGCTACTGCTGGACTCTTAACTAATATTGGATTAAAGCAAATTGCAGCAGATCTGGAATCTGAAACCAAATGAGAAAATGCTGGAGAATCTCAGCAGGCCTGGTAGCATCTGTAAGGAGAGAAAAGAGCTGACACTGAGTCCAGGTGACCCTTTGTCAAAGCAAGGCTCTGACAAGGGTCATCTGGACTCCAAACGTCAGCTCTTTTCTCTCCTTACAGATGCTGCCAGGCCTGTTGAGATTTTCCAGCATTTTCTCTTTTGGCTGGACTCCTAGCCTCTGGCCTGTTCTTGTTCTTATATGGCTAATCCAGCTCAGTGTCTGTCACCGACAACTCCCTGGTTGTTGATAGCAGTGGAATCAGCGACGGTGATGCCATTGACTGTCAAGGTACAAAGGTTGGATTCTCTTGTTGGAGATGTACATGTAGACATATTACTTGCCACTTGTCAGTCCAAGCCTAGATATTGTCCAGGTCTTGCTGCAGTTGATTGGACCTTGGACATTACCCCAAGGAACTCTTGCCATGATGCCCTGGAACTGAGATGACTGACCTCCAGTAACCATCTTCTTTTGTGCTATATATGACTCCAACCAGAGTTCCTTCCACTGCCTGATTCATAGAATCAAACAGTGCAGAAGAGACCCTTCGGCCCATTGAGTATGCACCGACACATGAGAAACACCTGAACTCCCACCTAATTCCATCTGCCAGCACTTGGCCCATAGCCTTGAATGTTCTGACATGTCAAGTGCTCATCCAGGTACTTTTTAAAGGATGGGAGGCAATGCGCCTCTACCACCCAGGAACTCCACTTTTGTTAGGGCTGCTGGCCATCCAAACGCTGCCCTAATGTCAAGGTCAGTCACATATACCTCATGAGTTCAGCTCTTTTGTCCATGTTTAATTCAAGGCTGTAATAAAGTCAGGACCTGGGTAACCTTGGCAGAACCCAAACTGAGCAGGTTATTGCTAAGCAAGTGCTGCCTGACAGTTGTTGATCCCTTCCATCACTTTACTGATGATTAAGAGCAAACTGATGGGATGGTAATTAGCCTGGGTTGGAGTCATCCTGCCTGCTATCTACAGATGTGGAGATGCCGGCGTTGGTCTGGGGTAAATACAGTAAGAAGTCTCACAACACCAGGTTAAAGCCCAACAGTCTTATTTGGTAGCACAAGCCACTAGCTTTTGGAGTGCTGCCCCTTCGTCAGGTGAGTGGGACTTCTGTTCACAAACAGGGCAGATAAAGACACAAACTCAATTTACAAAATAATGGTTGGAATGCGAGTTCCAACCATTATTTTGTAAATTGAGTTTGTGTCTTCATCTGCCCTGTTTGTGAACAGAAGTCCCACTCACCTGATGAAGGAGCAGCGCTCCAAAAGCTAGTGGCTTGTGCTACCAAATAAACCTGTTGGACTTTAACCTGGTGTTGTGAGACTTCTTACTGTGTTTACCCCAGTCCAACATCGGCATCTCCACATCTGTAGATAGCAGGCAGGATGAATCCAACCCAGGCTAATTACCATCCCATCAGTTTGCTCTTAATCATCAGTAAAGTGATGGAAGGGGTCAACAACTTCTTACTGTGCTATCTACCAGGACATACCTGGGCAAATGATGGACATAAAAGAGCCTGCAGCAATAGGGAAAGATGAGTTGGGAGTTCAGCCTCATGACCCCCCCCCCCCCCCCCCCGACCCGACTAGATGGCAAACAGATCAGCCACTTATTCACCGACTACTGGCATAGATATACTGAAACAAAACTAGTTTTGAGGCATTTTCCAGGATTGTTAAAGGTTTACATGTAGGTTTGAAAGCAAAATATCAAATTAGTTTTATAATTATAACAATTATCTAACATTACAATCATAATTGACCGGGACCTCGATGCGAACAGTAAATGGTACACACACAGTTTAATAAGTTACTTCAGGAGAGAGGAAACATTTGATTTCAGCAACCCCGACCCCGCGACTGTAACGGCAGCAGCTCACTGCGGGACAAAGTTTGACAGGAAACTTTGTCCGAGTGCACGTGTGAGGGCCCCCGAGAGGGGAAGGGGGAGAAGGGAACTGGGATAAGCCGCCCCCCGTTGCAGACACTCCCCTTCTCTCCCCGAGTAAAGCTCCTGCCGATGCACCGACCGGCCGGAGCCGGAGCCGGGGCCTGTGCGCCTGCCTCCCTCCCCTCAGCCCGGCCACCGCTAACTGCGCACTCACTCCTCGAGGAAATCCTGGAACAGTTTCTGGCATTTCTCCGCCAGCTCATCCTTGAGCTGCTGCCCGGCGGCTCGGGCCGCGGCCTCTACCACATCCATCTCGAGCCCGATTCAAACAACAACCGGCACCGCTCGCGCTCAGCCGCACCACAATTTCGCGCCACTCCGGGTCACGTGGCCCGCCTTCCCGCCGGGGCCCAGCCAATCCGCCAGCCGCCGGCTCCTCACGTGACCCCGCCAGCGCGGGGTCTCCGGCTCCTCGGGGGAAGGGCAAAGGCTCTTTGATGCAGTGAGTGACAGAGAGCTCAGATGTTTGGGTGTGGGTCTGAGGGACAGCCCCTTGCATTGTATTCACTGGAGTTTAGAACAGGGAGAGGGGACCTCACAGAAACTTATCCAAATTCTGACAGGGTCGATTCAGAAAGAATATTCCCAATGTTGGGGTAGCCCAGAACTAGAGATCATAGTTTGAGGATAAGGGGTAAACCTTTTAGAACTGAGATGAGGAGAAATTTCTTCACGAAGAGGGTGGTGAACATGTGGAATTCACTACCACAGGGAGTAGTTGAGGCCAAAACATTAAGTTTATTTATTAGTGTCACAAGTAGGCTTACATTAACACTGCAATGAAGTTACTGTGAAAATCCCCCAGTCGCCCCACTCACCTGTTCGGGTTACACTGAGGGAGAATTTAGCATGGCCAATACACCTAACCAGCACACCTTTCGGACTGTGGGAGGAAACCAGAGCACCCGAAGGAAACCCACGCAGACACGGGGAGAATGTGTAGACGCTACACAGACTGACCCAAACCAGGAATCAAACCCATATCCTTGGTGCTGTGAGGCAGCAGTGCTAGCCACTGTGCCACCGTGGTGAATCTGTGGAATTCACTACCACAGAAAGTAATTGAGGCCAAAATGTGTGATTTCAAAAAGAAATTAGATATGACTCTTGGGGCTTAAGGGATCAAGGGATATGAGGGAAAGGTGGGATCAGGATGTTGAATTTGATGATCACGATCAAAATGAATGGCAGAGCAGACTAAAAGGGCCAAATGGTCTACTCCTGCTTCTATTTTCTATGTTAAATAGTGTTCAGTACAACCTCCTCCTCAGGCTCTATGCCTGACATGAAATATAACCCATATAGAGAGGCACCTCACAGTGACTATTCCTATCTGGAAAGAAACTGATCTTTGTATTTTATGTAAACTCAATGTTGAACTGGTATGTTCTTTCATAAAAGTTATGAATAAAGTCTGGGGGTCGGTTAGCTCAGTTGGCTGGATGGCTGGTTTGTGATGCAGAGTCAATATCAACAGTATGGGTTCAATTTCTGAATTAGCTCAGGTTATACAGCCCACCTTCTCAACCTTGCCCCTTGTCTAAGGTGTGGTGATCCTCAGGTTAAATCACTACCAGTCAGCTCTCACAAAGGGGCGAACTGATGGTCATCTGGGACTATGGCAACTTTACCTACCTTAGGAATAAATTTTTTTTTTTTGGGGGGTAGGGAGAAGAAACAAGTCATTTTAGTCTAGGAGTTGGCAGCATTTAAAGAGCAGTCACTGTTTCACCGTAGTCAGGCTATTGGCTCGAGCTAGAGTTTCTTACTCATTTACACAATAGGGTTGCCAACTATGATTGAATATATTCCTGGAGGTTTCATCCCATTACTTTCCCTCATGATCCAGCCATTCATCATCCAAAAGGATGATGAATGGCTGGATCAGGCAAAAGGAAGGCATATGGTGTCTTGGCGTTTATTGGTAGGGGGATTGAATTTAGGAGTCGTAGCGTTATGTTGCAACTGTACACAACTCTGGTGCGGCCGCACTTGGAGTACTGTGTGCAGTTCTGGTCCCCACATTACAGGAAGGATGTGGAGGCTTTGGAGAGGGTGCAGAGGAGGTTTACCAGGATGTTGCCTGGTATGGAGGGGAGATCCTATGAGGAGAGGCTGAGGGATTTGGGATTGTTTTCGCTGGAAAGGCGGCGGCTAAGAGGGGATCTTATTGAAACATATAAGATGATTAGAGGTTTAGATAGGGTGGATAGTGATAGCCTTTTTCCTCTGATGGAGAAATCCAGCACGAGGGGGCATGGCTTTAAATTGAGGGGGGGAAGTTATAGAACCGATGTCAGGGGTAGGTTCTTTACCCAGAGGGTGGTGAGGGATTGGAATGCCCTGCCAGCATCAGTAGTAAATGCGCCTAGTTTGGGGGCGTTTAAGAGATCCGTAGATAGGTTCATGGACGAAAAGAAATTGGTTTAGGTTGGAGGGTCACAGTTTTTTTTTTTAACTGGTCGGTGCAACATCGTGGGCCGAAGGGCCTGTTCTGCGCTGTAATGTTCTATGTTCTAAAACATCCTTCCTCGTGCAGCACGTCTTGACGCCAATTGGAAAGCAAAAAGACATCCAATAGGACGATGTTTGACTGTCATTCAAATAGCCTTTTTTTCTTATTTTTAAATGTTTTTATATATAGTAAACATTTAAAAAAAATGTCCTGATGATTTTTCTCCAGGCTTGCACACAGCAGCATCGTGGAGATTGACCTTCAATTCCCAGAGACTCCAGGCAAATCCTGGAGGGTTGGCAATTCTATTGCATGCACCAGCATGAATTCAGTTGTTAATCTGCTGACCAGTAGGAAAGTTCAAGCTACAGGCCTGCCCTGATGCGGCAGAAATCATCCAACGTTATGAAGAATGACTCATCCCTGTTCTGCAGAAGTGGAAAAGGAGTGAGAGAGACGTTGGGCTCAAATAATTATGCATCACAGGAATAGGCTGCAATTAACCTGCTCACAGAGCGTACATTCTTCTAAGTGCATCCAGAAGAGCTTTTTGAGCCAGCATGTAGAAAACCCTACAAATGAGAGGGCAGTACATGGACCTAATTTTAGGGAAGTAAGCCTGGCAGATAGTAACGGTAGTAAGGAGTCTAACACCAGGTTAAAGTCCAACAGGTTTATTTGGTAGCAAACGCCACAGATGGTAAAGGTGTCAGTGGGGGCAGAATGACCATAACTTGGATGTCAAGAGGTATACGCTATGACTCCATGAGTCTAAGATCTCAGAGGAGCTGGTTATGTGCCACTTGTGCCTTAGCAAGGGTACATTTGGTTGACTGATTTGTCGCAAGATGACTTGGCCTGAAATCTGACATGCTGCAGGACCATCACAAATTGCCGTCACATTTCCAATCTCTTTTTTGACTCAAAATTTCTTGAACATGTTGTTTTCTGAATTTGTGTCCAACTCCAGCAGAGACCGCAGTAGAGGATTTTGGGAAGAAGTCGACTCAGTCACCTCGACTGTACTGTGATAGCTGAAGAACACCATCGGTGACAAACAGGAGGGAGATCATCCAGCAGAGGCAGCAAAAGAGGATTCTGGGAAGAAGCCGACTCACCCCTTATTTCCACCAACGTAACCCTATGACAAAAACAAAATGCTGGAAAATCTCAGCAGGTCTGACAGCATCTGTGGGGAGAGAATAGTGCCAACATTTCGAGTCTAGATGACCCTTTAATTCAGATTCCAGCGTTCGTAGTATTTTGCTTTTATAACACTATGAACCTGATACTTCCTCAACTTAGCTGCCACTTTGTTTCCCCTTTCCAATGATCTCTTGGCTAGTCTTCCATCATCCATCAGTATTAAGCTGTGCTAATCTAAGACTCTGCTGTTTGCATCTTAAATCCTGGGAAACATCTTTGCTTGCTCCTTGTGCAACATGACTCAATTTGAAAACTAATTTCTCCCCATCTGTTTAGGCTCTTCCATCTGTACAAGCCTTTTGAGATATCCATGCTCCTTATATTTCGACAATTTGCGAATCCCTAATTTTAATCATTAAACATTAGCTACTCTGCCTTCAAATGCCTGGGGTTTGAGCCCTGGAATTCACTCCCAAATCATAGAAACGTAGAAAAACTACAGCACAAAACAGGCCCTTCGGCCCCACAAGTTGTGCCGAACATATCCCTACCTTTTAGGCCTACCTATAACCCTCCATCCTATTAAGTCCCATCCAGGAGTCTCTTAAAAGACCCTATTGAGTTTGCCTCCACCACCACTGACGGCAGCCGATTCCACTCGCCCACCACCCTCTGTGTGAAAAACTTCTGACATCCCTCCAGATTATCCACAACCTCACCAACCTTCGTGTCGTCGGCAAACTTACCAACCCATCCCTCCACTTCCTCATCTAGGTCATTTATGAAAACAGCAAGGGTGACCGACCTCCATTTAGAAAAAGAACCATCTATGCACATTCTCTGCCTCCTTTGGGCAAGCCAGTTCTGGATCCACAGGGCAGCAGCCCCTTGGATCCCATGCCCTCTCACTTTTTCTAGAAGCCTTGCATGGGGGACCTTATCGAACGCCTTGCTAAAATCCATATAAACCACATCTACCGCTTTCCCTTCGTCAATGTGTTTAGTCACATTTTCGAAGAACTCCACCAGGCTCGTAAGGCACGATCTGCCTTTGACAAAGCTATGCTGAGTATTCTTGAGCATACTAAACTTCTTTAAATGCTCATAAATCTTGTCCCTCCCTATCTCTATTTTAAAACCTACATCTTTGTCTTAGCTTTGGTCATCTGTCTTGATTTCTCCTTCTTTGGCTCGGTAAAATATGATTAATGTTTATATTGATACTGCTCTTGTTAAGCACCTTGGAATGTTTTACACGTTAAATGCCCTATATAACTTTGTTGTGAAATAAAGGTCACCAGCTTCTATTGAAAAGGCCATTCTAGGCATCCATGGAGTACACCAGTGCAACATGTCAAGCGGTGAGGGACAGCATCTGCCACATGATCAATGTTCAGTGTTTACAAGTTCTTATATTTGATGTGTGACAGGCAAAGGGCACAGTCCTTCTGTCATATTGCTGGCTTCCCCAATGTGCCCTGAGACCTTATGGCACTGAAAACATCCCTTGAAAATCTATAGAACTGTATGAGCAGGAAGAGATTCAATGCTCTGTATCATGAGAAACCAATCTGCACATCCAGTACATTTATACTAAGCATGTGGGTGCATGTCTTGATGCAATTTTGTCTTTTGAAAAGCATTGAGACAGTTACTTGGGTAGAATGGGTATAGAGGGATATGGGCCAAATGCAGGCAATTGGGACTAGCTTAGTGGTTTAAAAAAAGGGCGGCATGGACAAGTTGGGTTGAAGGGCCTGTTTCCATGCTGTAAACCTCTATGATTCTATTAGTCATGCAGAATTCTGAAATAGCTCAGGTATCCAGTGAATGTAAAACACCCAACTGATGGCTTATTGGCAATAAAGTATACCCTTTTGCTGCATGAGACTATTTTAGATAATGCAGGCCAGGGTGGAAAAGAGATGCAATGAGAGCCATATGTCCACTAGACAGGCCAATGTGAGCGCAATTAGAGTGAAGGGCCACTTAAGGTGTCTGGATTGATCTGCGAGTGTACTCCAGCCTTTCCACACAAAAAAGGGCAAAGGTTATGTTGATGTGCTAACTCCTGAACAAATTCATACTGGTGGAAGGTCTTTACCATAACATCTTGGAAGAGGAGCTCAAAGACAGAAGAAGCAGAGGAAAGGGATGCTGAACTGAGCAGAAGGCACACACCTGGCAAGGCAGGGCTCTCCAAGCACAGTGTATGCAACAGGCTTTCACTCATTGACCTCTCCCTGGACGACAAGTAGAAAAAAATTCAATGATCAGTTCAAATCCAAAACAGATTTTTGCTGTGAGAAATTTAGATTGCCTACTGTTACCAATAGATAGATAGAAAATAAAGCATTTTTCTGCGATTGTGTAGTATAAATGTTTATTTCAATTTGTAAGACCAAATGATGCAAATAACTTTTGTAAATTGTGTACTAAACTTTAAAAAAAAGATTGCAAAGATTTGAGTTTTCAAAATTGTGCAAATAACAATTTTTAAAATTTGCAGAAGTTCAAGTATTTTTGAAATATTTATGAAGCATATTAAAGTTACAACAGGAGTCACACAACCTGGCAGCTTCATTCCTTCCCCAAATTGGATGCCAAGGAGAAGAAAGTTGAGGTGCTAGAGACAGAAAGCAAATTCTCTGCTCTCAAGACACCCACAGTGTTCCCCTCACAGAAGAGTTGGTTTCAGGGATATTTGAAAGAGGTGTTCAAAATCATGAGGGGTCTGGACAGTGCAGGTCAGGAGAAACTGTCCCCATTAGTGGGAAGGTTGAGAAACTTAATTTAAGGTGAATGGCAAAAGAACCATGCAACAACTGGTTAGGATATTCATCGTAACACGAGTCAGAATTCCTGTACATTGAGCAAGGTCTAGTCAGACTCCCCAGTCAATGCCACTTTTGATAGGTCCCATCTCCTTGGATTCAGGTTGTGTCTGAGGGTGACAACTCCGAATAAGGAGCCTTAGACCTGATCAGTTCTTGGACTTCACACATGAAAATCAGCTAGCATAGACCACCTTGAATTAAACTGAAATGTTACTTCGGTTTGGCATACAATATCCTAAATATAGCTCAGCATCAAAACCACTCCCTGGCTCTTGACTCAATAAAGGAGTGGTATTGATACTCTTCGTAATTCCATTCACCTCAGATGTTTTCATATCCCTCTTTCCCAAATATTTATCCCATTGCTTTTTTAAATACCCTAAATAGCCACTTGTGGTAAAGCATCCTACAGCCTATTTGTTCTTTGTTTGAGAGCAATCCTTTCTCATTCGTTCTTCTTGTCTCTGTCCCCTTGTTCCTCATTCACTCACCAGCATTTTGCCAGTTTATCCTCGGTAATGTCCTGAGGTTTCAGTCGCCCCCTAGTGGCTGCTCTTCTCACACTCCAAATCGGAACTCTGCCCACCCCTATTCCAAATCTCTTTTCCCCAATCCTGAGAAAGCTTATTGTACTCCTGATTATACAAAAAACAATTCATGCAAGCATAGGGTTAGTCATGTGAAAAATAAAGTTGTGGAAGTCACAGATTCGGTCGTGGTACCGAACTGATCTTTAAAAAATACTGAATATCCCATAAGCTAATAACCCACGAAGTATTTTGCATTATCTTGTTTCATTTATTTTATTTCATTTATCCATACAGTGATGTGGGTGTCACTGGCTGAGTCAGCATTTATTGGCCATCCCTGAGGAAATTTAAGAGTCAACCATATTACTATAGATCTGGAGTCACATATAAGCCAGACCAGGTATGGATAACAGATTTCCTTCCCTGAAGGACATTGTTGAACTAGATGGGTTTTTGTGACAACCAACAATTGTTTCATGGTCAGTATTAGACTTTTAATTCCAGATTCCCACCATGGTGGGATTTGAACCCAGAGAATTGCCCTGGGTCTCTAGATTTCTAGTCCAGCGACAATACCACTATGCCATTGCCTGTCCTTGGTTGCAAAGAGCATTTTAGGCAACTGAGAGAATGTTTTTCTTCAATTTTTTTTTTCTCAAAAGCCAGTTGGTAGCTGAGATAAAGTCTGCAAACTCTTGCCAATGCCCAACTGAACATAATTAGCTCTCATGTAAAGTAACTGCTCAGGTTGCAAGATTTAATAAATGATTGATCAATAAAATTTGTATATTCATTATCCTCTGGGTTTAAATGAGAAATCCTGGGAGCATGCATTTAAAAATAATATAGACAAGAGTTAGAATATACATTACAAGTTCTTTGTTTCCTTTGGAGAAAATCAGTGGTTTCTGGAATAGACTACAGATTTGTACAATGAGTATGGTTTTCCTGCTATCCTTCAAAAGGAAGCTGGCCAAATTTCTTTGGGAACACATTTCCAGTGTGATGGAATAGGAAGATTTAAATTACTGCAGTCTCCTGGAACTTTGCCCAATTGTCCTATAGTTGGAGAATCCTTTTTCTGGAGATTGTGTAACATGACGCAGTCAGTAGATGGATATATGGATTGCAACACGACTGGTTAGTGTAGACCATGACTGGTTGCTCATTTCAAATGGATGTTTAAATTGATTAACTCAAAATATATAGAAACAATGAAAAGTTACTTAAACCCAATAGGTCTGGGCTTGGAACTTAGGTCATCTTTCAGGACCTTGATGGACATGTTAGAAGAACCCGTAATGTTAATTTCTATAAAATAAGTAGCTGCAGTTCAAGTACCAGCTTCAAAACTGACAGTTGCCAAGTTGGTCCATGCAATCTTAACAGTAAATAGATTAGCAGCATCAGATGGTTAAGTAATTACTTTTACAAAAGTCCACTAGCAGCTAAATGTTAAACAGTTCCTTTGAAAAATAATGATTATGAGGAAAATATTTTGAAACTCATCTACACAAGGAGTAATTAAGAAAACAAAAAAGTAGATGATGAATTATTTTCTGGACATATTCATTATCTTTGCAGTTTACAGATACCCTACATGAGAAAATAATCCTAAAGTGCTTTAGAGCCAGTATAATACTGTTGTAATGGAGGAAATACATCGGCTAATTTGAACATGGCAAGCTCCCACAAAAACCAATGAGACGATGGCTATTTAGTATGTTTTTGTGATGTTGATTGAGGGAATAAGTATTGGCCAGTACACCAGGGATAACACCCCTGGTCTTTGCAATATAGAGTCTTGGGAACTTTTGAAATCATAAATAACCACAAATAAGCGAATAACAGTAAAGTTGGAAGCTACTTCAAAAATACTGTTAGATTGTTTGAAAAATGGTTTGTAGTTTAACTCCCATGTTTCAGGTATACCATTCCTTGAAATCAAATATTAATTTTTGCTTACAGTAGAAAAATGTTGAATCCTGTTTTGCTTAATCATAGAAATCATAGAAACCCCACAGTACAGAAAGAGGCCATTCGGCCCATTAAGTCTGCACCGACCACAATCCCACCCAGGCCCCACCCCTATCCCTACATATACATCCCACCCAGGCCCCACCCCTATATCCCTACATATTTTACCCACGAATCCCTCTAACCTACGCATCTCAGGACACTAAGGGGCAAATTTAACATGACCAATCAACCTAACCTGCACATCTTTGGTTAAAAGATTGGTTAAACCTTTTCAATTTTTATATTTATGCCAGGTCAATGACTTATGTCAGAACTGTAAAAAATTAGAGATGTCATGGGTTTTATGTAGGCACAGAGGCAGAGAAAGGTGTTGGGAAGAAGAACGAAAGGGTAGGCAAGGCGAATGGTAGGAGAGATTCAATGACAAAAAGAATGTTGGTGCGAGGCACGTGTAGATAATAATGGGACAAGAAACAAAGGGTGGTCTGGAGAAAGTATAAATGGGTCAAACAATATCGACATCAGCTGCTTTAAAAATATAAAATAAAATGGGTGCAGGTGTGGTTTGAAATTGTGAACACAAATGTTGAGTCAGAAAGGGTGTTAAATATCTAATCCTAAATGCCTAAAATAAATGTTGTAACTTGTCTTGATTAATGGAATAAATATTTTGGAAAAATAAAAGTGGCTGCTTTTTAAAAAAAATTTAATTTCTTCTATTTTTTTCATATGAAAAAACCCGACCGTTTATATCTAAAGACAACATATTATTTCTAGGCCTGTTTTTGGATGCAGAGCAACTAGAGGAGATATAATTATCAAATGTTATTACTTTAAATATGAATAATTAGAATAGGAGTAAAGTAATGTGTGAGACAAAGAGCTGGGGTCACATCAGATACAGATCAGCACAAAGCTTCGTGAGGTCTAAACTGAAGCAAACACGGTATAAGGTTCTGGTAGTGTTAACTACCAGAGACCTAACTTTTTTTGATTTTATTGTAAAAACCCAAATCTGCTAAAAAAATCAATGGTGTGAAAATACTATAGATACTGGAAATCTGAAAAAAAACCCAGGAAATGCTGGAAATACTTATCAGCTCAATCAGCATCTGTGGAGAGAGTAACAGAGTTAATACATCAGGTTGGTGACCCTTTAGAATTGTGACAGTCACCAGCCTGAAATATTAATGGTTTTACTCTCTACCGATGTTGCAAGGAACTAATGAATCTCTTTAGTATTTTCTATTTTTATGGCTGAAACAAATGGTGGTTAGTAAATTTAGTTTTGTTTGAACGAAGTGCAATAACCATTAAAACTGTTCAGATTAAGACATTGGGTCATTAACACATTGTAACACCTCTCCATGTGTTGTTGATTTGGTTACTAGTGTTGGGTGAGTCTTGTCCTCCATTTGTGCCAACATATTTTAATTACATGCAGCCTCTCAAGTTTGCAAGATCTATTCTTTGGTTACAAAGATCAATAAAAATTTGATAAAATTTAGCTATGCAAACATCAATCGGTTCATGATTCATGTTAAACAGCTTGTTTTACTGTTGGAAAATCACGATTCTACTTTTATAGGGTTGGGTCATGCCATTACAGAACTAGATGTTGGGAGCACAAGGTGTTGCCTTTAGGATAACCAGTATGGTTGAACTCAAGGGAATATCTGGTGCAGATCCAAACCTTTTGCCAAGGTTCAAGTGCTTTCAGTAGGGCAAGTAAAATGCAGCAGTTAAATGTTGAACCCTTCAAGAAATCCTTCAGTGATAGTAGGCAGGTCGTCATTATAACCAAGGTGTTATGGCAAGAATATCAAGGGGAAAGCACGGATATCTGTTCATAAATCCTGGAAATGTATTAGCTATTAATTAGTAAGTTAATACACAACAGAGTAAGATAGAAGATCACTTCACATTTTAAGTAATCAATTTATTGCAATTTGTTGAGTCTAGAATTTATTTAAAAGTGAAAATTTGCTACCACAACAAGCTACTGTCTCAACATCTACACCTTTCAATCTTCTTACTTTTGATCTACCACTTCAATTTAAGGCTATTACTGCAAACCATTCTGTAAATTCCCACATGCAAACTATAACAATGTAGCCTGTATACAGTACTCTATGAATTACAATAAGTTCTCCATGGTCTTCAAACATTATTTTGTAAATTGTTGTTACATTAGAAATGGTCATGTGGTACTGTTTTATTCTTTAAAGTTCGGTCTAATAATTTAAGATTTTGTAAAATTCCAAAACTACCTTATTGAATGTGAAATTAGCAACTTATCAGTGCAATGGAAACGATGTTATTTTGGCACTTATTAGTATTAATTACTGATTTTAAAAAAAAACCATACACCAGTTTCTAATGGTAGATGACCAGGTCTTTTTAATCCTTTGGCTATGTTCAAGGAGTTAGCCGCTTGGGGTCACGAGGGAACATAGATGTCTGACGTATATTGTGCAAACCCAGGTACAGCATGGTGACCCGTTCCAAACCTAAAAATGTCGAGAAAAGGGGAAAAAGGATGAATAGAATTATATATATAAACCTACTGGAAACCATTTGTGACTTGCCTGGAGCAGAAACAATACATTACCTATGCCACCACCTGCATGTGGAGGAGCACCAAATCGGAAGGAATCAATGTACGATTTTATCTTTTCTATATCTGTATAAAAGTGTAGAAAAAAAGTTTAAATATTAAACATCCAAGATTTATTTATCTCAGTTATATGACAGCACAAGATATTAAGTAAAATGGCAACAGTAAAACGTGTTCTACAAGTTATCAAATTTAGAGTGCGAACAAGTCCAGATCGGGAAAAAACTCCCATCTCCTGGACCTACTAGTTTAATTTGTCTCAACCTCAACTGGCGCCTGTGCCAGTCAATTTTGCTATGCCCCTTCGTGCCGCCCCAGTGAGCCTCACCTTCTCTGTTCTCCCCTTCCCAGCCACCACCCCCACGCACCTCACCTTCCCCTGCTACTCCTCAATGACCGGCCAACTGTCCCCAGGGCCACAACTGCTACCTGCAGCTAGCTGGGAATAAAAGAAAACTCAGGCTGGAGTTCTGATATAATTCCCGCCACTGACCTCACCAAGCATAATCCAATTTTTAGGCTATTGTTTCTGTTTACATTTTTGATCCAGTAATCCCGACAAGGGATACAAAACAAAAATCTGATAGATGTTTCGATTTTAGAAAAACTGCACACACATACCTATCCCAAGCTGGAGAGCTCGGTCAGTCAGAAGCTGAGGGTCATGAATCCTCTGCGCGCCGGACAAAATCTCTTCCCCTCTCATAAACATGTCATAGGAATTGGAGTATTTCTGGATTGTTTTGAAAAATGCCATTAAAATATACAAACGTAATTGTTTTTTCCTGAATTCTGTTACATCACAATATTTCAGTTAAAGCAAAATAAAAGTTTTACTTACAGGATCTTGTGGATCTGGCATGGTATAGAAAGGCCTCACAGCAATAGGATATTTATCAAGGATATAGAAGTCTGTATCATACTGTGATAATAAAAAGTAAAATTGAGCCAATTATACCTGCACTGAAACTCAGACTGTTGTATGCACAATTGTTCTTTAATTAAAGTCTAAAATATAACTCAAGAGCTAAACATTATTTTCATCTTGGAACCCCGACACACTAAAATAAATACATACCAACAATGCCCTAAAACATGCATTAAGACAGCCAATTTTCATTAGCAAAATTATTCAGTCAGTTCAAAGGTAAAAATGAGACTCACCACCTATTCATTTTTGCAGTGTACTTGTAGCACAAAGTCACTCACAATTAATTACTGATTTGACACAATGCAAAGTATATGGCATATATTTAAAGGGAATACTTGTTGAAGAACAAAATCAGAGACCTTGGGTGGAATTTTCCCAAAATTGCAGAATGCTGGTTCAGGCGCGAAAAGCTGCGTGAAACGTGCAGGCTTCACAGATGCCTTTTCTTGCCCGATCAAGCAGCTCTCTGTGCAATTTCAAACTGCTGGAGAGAATTACACAGCCAGGTGAAAGTGGGGGGGGGGGGGGGGGGGCAGTGCGCATGTGGGGCATAAAACAGGCTGGCAAAGGTGGTATTCTGAGATTGGGTTGCCATTTTCAAAGGGTGCCCTGATCTCAAAGTTACACTCAAGGCCCCCTCTCCTCCCTCTCACAGAGATTGGGCCACCTCCAACCACCTCACGGAGATCGAGCTGTCTGCTGCCATGGAGACCCCCCCACCCCTGCACTGGGACATTCCCCACACCCACCGAAATGCCAACATTGGGGCTCACTCCTCATCTCCAGCATCGGGACTCTCCCCTCCCCCGCCTCCTCAGACATTGGGACCCTCCCCGTCCTCCTTGCTGGCATTGGTGCTCTCTCCTCTCCACTATCCCTCCCCTCCCATGCATCAGGCTCTCCCTCTCTCCCACCTCTCTCCCACCCCTCCCCCAAAACTAAGTGGAACTTCCCTGTCTCAATGGTGGAGGGTTACTCGCCTCCGCCAGAGCCCCGTAGGCAATCCCCGTCATGTGCCCCCTGGCACTGTCAGGGGACACTGTCAGGATCAATGCCCCAGCCTTGCCCCTCAGTCCCTGGGGTCTTCGTTTCCCCGGCATGGTCATCACGACTGATTTTCGCTTTTGAAAACCAGTAGTGATTTGCACTGGCTTGACCTCATGTCACCAGGGGGACGGGTATATCATGGACGGACGCTATGGTGTAAAGCCCTTTATATTAAGATTTATTTCAATTAATAGAAATCAGGTTTATGCCCTCACTGGGCATGATCACATCATTGGGGGTGGAACGGGGAAGATCTCAAAGTGAGATCTCGATGGCGCAAGTCCAATTTTGGCCGCTCGTGGGAGTTAGCGGCCATAACAGACTTGCATCTGTGGCGAATGGGGCCACGAGATTGCGCCCTTCAGATTCAATACTGCAGCACTGTATAATCATGGTTACAGTAGCTCAAACTTGCATGGCAAAGATCAATATTTATTTATTGCATCGCCAGCAGGAGTACCTAATACAAAAAAGTCTTCATATTTGTTTTCCTTTTCAAGGGCAATTAAGGCACAGCAATAAATGCTGGCCTCATAACCATTCAAATGAAATTCTAATATGGCAAATTAAACTAGTATTTGTTAACTGCTTTCGGATAGGGATGTGACACAAGTATGTGTGCGCATATAACATAAAAACACATGTGTCTTTTGGACAAGACTTTAAACCGAGGCTCCATCTGGCCTCTCGGGGTGAGGGTTACAAAAGATTCCATGGCAATATTTCAAAAAGGAACAGCGGTGTTATTTCTGGTGTCTTGGTCAATATTTATGCCTCAATCAACATCAGAAAAACAGATCACCTGATCATTATTGCTATTGGTGGGGTCTTGCAGTGTGAAATTAGCTCCTGGGTTTCCTACAGTAACTTCAAAAATACTTCATTGATTGTAAAGTGCTCTGGGACACCGGGTGATCATGGAAGGTTCTATATAAATGCAAGTCTATATAAATTCTATATAAATGCAAGTCACACTATCTGTAACCCCCACAACTTGCCTGGGCTTGCAAAGTCTCACTGGCTGTCCTATCTGGAGACAATACACATCTCTTTAACCTGTGCTAATGCTCTCTCCACTCACATTGTCTGTACCTTTAAGACTTGATTAGCTGTAAAGACTCGCATTCCAATCACTATTCATTATTCTGTAAATTGAGTTTGTGTCTTTACATGCCCTGTTTGCTGTTTATGAACAGATCTCCCACTCACCTGACGAAGGAGCAGCGCTCCGAAAGCTAGTGGCGTTTGCTACCAAATAAACCTGTTGGACTTTAACCTGGTGTTGTTAGACTCCTTACTGTGTTTACCCCAGTCCAACGCCGGCATAACGTGGGGTTATGCTGCAACTATACAGGACCTTGGTGAGACCACATTTGGAATATTGTGTGCAGTTCTGGTCACCTCACTATAAGAAGGATGTGGAAGCGCTGGAAAGAGTGCAGAGGAGATTTACCAGGATGCTGCCTGGTTTGGAGGGTAGGTCTTATGAGGAAAGGTTGAGGGAGCTAGGGCTGTTCTCTCTGGAGCGGAGGAGGCTGAGGGGAGACTTAATAGAGGTTTATAAAATGATGACGGGGATAGATAGAGTGAACGTTCAAAGACTATTTCCTCGGGTGGATGGAGCTATTACAAGGGGGCATAACTATAGGGTTCATGGTGGGAGATATAGGAAGGATATCAGAGGTAGGTTCTTTACGCAGAGAGTGGTTGGGGTGTGGAATGGACTGCCTGCAGTGAGAGTGGAGTCAGACACTTTAGGAACATTTAAGCGGTTATTGGATAGGCACATGGAGCACACCAGGATGATAGGGAGTGGGATAGCTTGATCTTGGTTTCAGATAAAGCTCGGCACAACATCATGGGCCGAAGGGCCTGTTCTGTGCTGTACTGTTCTATGTTCTATCTCCACATCATCACTGATTTAAGGCAACCTACTGACCAATCAGCTCAAAGGATAGTGGTAAGTATAGTTGTACTCAGGGGATATTAAAATACTCTGTTTTAGCGAATATTTAACAAGATTTGAATATAGAGCATTCATTTCATTAAAGAATAACATAATGATCATGTGTTACCTTTTCCTTCACCAAGCGACCCAAGAGCTTTTCATTTGGGGTACTGAAAAGTAAATGTCACAATGAGTTCGCTATTTTAATTTAACATTATCACTAACTGGAGCAAAATCAATATTTACCATCTCGTGCCGTTCCTAATATCAGCTACGTTTAGAATTGTATTATTCATAGAAACCCTACAGTGCAGAAGGAGGCCATTCGGCCCATCGAGTCTGCACCGACCACAATCCCACCCAGGCCCTACCCCCACTACCTTATTCTAGGACTTAAATTGGAAAATTGTTATCTCGTGACTTTTAAAAATTCTTTTAAGGGATGTGGTTGTCGCTGGCTCGGTCAGCATTTATTGCAAATCCCTAATGGCCCTTGAAAAGGTGGTAGTGAGCTGCCTTTTTGAATCACTGTAGTCTATTTGGTGTAGGTACAACCACAGTGCTGTTAGTGTAGGAGTTCCAGGATTTTGACTCGGCAACAGTGAAGGAGCGATGATATATTTCCAAGTCGGGATGTTGAGTGGCTTGGAGGGGAACTTTCAGGTAGTGGTCTCCCCAGGTATCTGCCACCTTTGCCCTTTTAGGTGGTAGCGGTCTTGGATTTGGAAGGTGGTACTTATGGAACCTTGGTGAGTTCCTGTAGTGCATTTTGCAGGTGGTACACGCTTCTGCTATTGTATGTCAGTGGTGGAGGGGGTAGTGGAAAGAGGTAACAATGTGGAAAGTTGCCAATCAAGCAAATCAAGATTGTGGACAAGCTTTGTGGAGTCAGGTGGTGAGTTACTCACTGCAGGATTCCTAGACTCCGACCTGTTCTTGTAGCTACAGTATTTATGTAGCTAGTCCAGTTACGTTCTGGTCAATGGTAACCCAGGATATTGATTCAGCAATGGTAATGCCGTAGAATGTCAAGGGGTGATGTTGATTCTCTCTTGTTGGAGATGGCCATTGCCTGGCACTTGTGGGGTGCAAATATTACTTGCCACTTATCAGCCCAAGCCTGGGTATTGTCCAGGTCAAGCTGCATTTGGACATGGACTGCTTCATTATCTGAGGATTGTGAATGGTGAACATTGTGCAATCATCGGTGAACTTCTGATCTTACGATGGAAGGAAGTTCATTGCTGAAGCAACTGGTTGGGCTGAAGAGGAACTCCTACGGTGATGACCTGGGTGTGAAATAAATGACCTCTGACAACCACAACCAACTACCTTTGTGCTAGGTATGACTCCAACCAGCAGAGAATTTTTCCTATTCCCACAGACTCCAGTTTTGATAGGGCTCGTTGATGCCACACTCAGTCAAATGCTGTGTTGATGTCAAGGACAGTCACTCCCACCTCACCTTTGGAGTTTGATTCTTTTGTCTATAATTGAAGTCTGCAATTGAGGTCTGGTGGAACCCAAACTCAGGGTCAATGAGCAGGTTATTCCTAAGCAAGTGCCACTTGATAGGACTATTGATAACACCTTCCATCACTTAACTGATGATTTAGTGTAGACTGATGAGCCGTTTGGATTTATCCTGTTTCTTGTGTACAGGACATACCTGAACAATTTTCCACGATGCCAGGTAGATTCCAATGTTGCAGTTGTAAGGGAACAGCTTGGCTAGGGGGAACAGCAAGCTCTGGAGCACAAGTCTTCAGGACTATTGGAATTTTGTCAGGGCCCATAGCCTTTGCAGTATCCAGTGCCTTCAGCCATTTCTTGATATCACATGAAGTGAATTGAATTGGTTGAAGACTAGCATCTGTGACGCTGAGCACCTCCGGAGGAGGCCGAGACGGATCATCCACTCGGCACTTCTAGATGAAGATTGAAGCAAATACTTCAGCTTCATCTTTTGCACCAATGTGCTGGGCTCCCCCATAATTGAGGATGGGAATATTTGTGCAGCCTTCTCCTTCAGTTAGTTGTTTAATTGTCCACCACCATTCATGACTTCATGTGGCAAGACTGCAGAGTTTAATTCTGATCTGTTGGTTGTGGAATCGCTTAGCTCTGTCTATCACTTCCTAGTTTAGCTGTTTAACACGCAAGTAGTCCGGTGTTGTAACGTCATCATCTTGACACCTCATTTTTTGGTATGCCTGGTGTTGCTCCTGGCATGGCCTCTTGCACTTTTCATTGAACCAGGGTTGATCCTCTGGCTTGGTGAGAGAGTGGGGAATAGATTGGACCATGAACTTACAGATTGTGGTTGAGTACAATTCTGCTGCTGCTGATGGCCCACAGCACCTCATGATTGCCCAGACTTGAGTTGCTAGATCTGTTAAAAATTAATCCCATTTAGCACAGTTGTAGTGCCACACAACATGATAGAGGGTATCCTCAACGTGAAGATGAGTCTTTGTCTCCACAAGGACTGTGCGGTGGTCATTCCTACCAATACTGTCACAGAAAGATGCATCTGCAGCAGGCAGGATGGTGAGGATAAGGTCCAGTATGTTTTTCCCTCTTGTTGGTTCCCTCACCACCTGCTGCAGACCTAGTCTAGCAGCTATGTCCTTTAGGACTTGGCCAGCTTGTCAGTAGTTGTGTTATTGAGCCATTCTTGGTGATGGAGATTGAGCTTCCCCCCCCCCCCCCCCCCCCCCCCGCCCCATCCAGAGTACCCTCAAGTGGTGTTCAGTATGACTTCATGGAGTCCAGAGTCGATGTAGTGATTTCCTAGGGTAACTCTCTCCCATATGCCACTGTGCGACCACCTCTGCTAGGTCTGCCCTGCTGGTGAGACAGGGTTGGTGATGTCTGGGACACTCTAAGGTACGATTCTGTGAATATGCCTGTTGCTTGACCAGGCTTTTGGCACTTTGCAGTGTGGATGCAGGGTGCTCCATCCGGTTTCATTCCTTTGAGACTTTTCAGTGGTTTGATACAACTGTGTGGTTTGCTAGAGGGTGTTTAAGAGTCAACCACATAGCTGCCATCTGGAGTCACATGTAGACCAGCTGAGGATGACAGATTTCCTTCCCTAAAGGACATTAGTCAACTTAGATGGGTTTTTATGATAACCGACAATGGTGATCTTTTGATTCCAGATTTTTTTGTATTGCATTTAAATTCTACCATCTGCTGTGATGGGATTTGAACCCAAGTCCCCAGAGCATTATCCTGGACCTCTGGATTACTAGTCTAGTGACAATATCACTATGCCACCACCCCCAAAGAATGTCACCAATATCTTGCTTTCTCAATAATGTTTTGGCAGATGTAATTGATTGATCTGATGTAATCTGATGGATTAATTTGGTAGTTGGTTGCCATATTTAAAAGACAGCACCGAAATTATGCTGAATCAATTATTCATTGACTGACATGCAAAAAAAAATTAGTTTCTGAGGCTACAGATTTTCCAATTAAAATATCATCTACAGTGACACTTTACAGAATGACATGTTAAGTTCTTACGATCAACTTAAATGGTACAAAATTGAATTTTTATCATTACCTCAAATCCTCTTCATCACCCATCTCCACACCAGCTTCCTTCAGCATGGCTACAGCTTCAGGAAATTCCAGCCTCAAAGTTGGTTCCAAGAATTTAAAAGGTTCACATGGGTATTGTTTGGATACTGTTTGAATCTCAGTCTGATGCCTGTTCAATTTGAACAATACAATTAATTAATATTTTAGATGACAATTAAAATTAATTTTTCAAGAAATTATAGCTTTCAGTTATTGTTACTCATTTCATCTGTAAGAGGAAGCAAAGTGTAAACGAAAAAATGTCCGTCATTTTAATTAATGATCAAATACCTGCAATAAACTGAGGGCACTAAAACATCCCAATTTATTTTTGTCTAATTTTTGGTGAGCTTTGTAATGGTGTAAATTTTACATGGACTTGAATAATTTGTATTATTAGCATCTAGTGACATCATCAATTATTCACAGACCACATACAGCAGTGATGGACAGCCTACGCTAGTGAGTGGGTTGCATGAATGGCTCTCCGTCATCTTAGTGGGCTGCAAGATTGAAATCGGGCAAGTTCACTAACCATGACCCTTGAATAAGATTGAATACATTTAATACATACTGAATATTTCATAACAAGTTATAGAAAATGCTTAATAATTCATATACTAATAGAATGGTCATCAACTTGCAAATGGAAAGAACAAAACAAACATTTACGTTTACTTGAGCAAGGAGGGAACACATGGCTCTCACAGTCAATGTTGTGAGCAATCAGCATGCACCTCATTTCACGTGCCGTTGCTTTACATGCATATTCAGTCATACAGGTAGGAAAAAAGCAACGTGGATGGAAACCAGTGGAATTGTGGCAACTCTGCACATGGGCAACAATCAACAAAATGTTTTGTGGGCCGTCCTCAGAACCCTGATGGGTCACACGTGGCCCACCACTGTACAAGGTTGATTAGTTTCAGGAAAAAGTTCCTTTAAAGATCGGCATTCATAAAGGGGGCATGTCACAAGTAGACTTACATTAACACTGCAATGAAGTTACTGTGGAAATCCCCTAGTCGCCACACTCTGGCGCCTATTCGGATACACTGAGGAAGAATTTAGCATGGCCAACGCACCTAACCAGCACATACTTGTGGGAGGAAACTGGGGCACCCACAGGAAACCCTCAGAGACACGGGGAGAATGTGCAGACTCCGCACAGACAGGAACCAAGCCAGGAATTGAACCCGGATCCCTGGCACTGAGGCAGCAGTTCTAACCACTGTGCAAATACAGTATTTTAAACTATTTTGATGTCTGGCATCTTAAAAAAGGTCAAATATAAAAAATTTGCGTAACTGAATTTTTTAAATTCAAATTTCAATTTTAAAAATCCTGCGATCATGCAGGATTATGCAAATTGGCCAGCAACTTGTAACAAGGAAGAAATATTTTACAATTTGTGAATTGCCACAATTTGCTGACCAATTTGCATTCTTCCACTGTTACCATTGTGGACACGGCATCTCAGCATAAACCTTTAGTGATTTCCCGGGTGTTTCTGCATTTGAACATTACTTGCCCATTATTCAGTTAAGGACCTTTTTAATGATGTAATCATTGTTTATGACAGCTAATCAATGTTTTCCCAGAAAGTGAACAATTATAAGTTATGGTATCTCAATCAATCAGGTTCTCCATTGCTTTCAGGAGCTTTAAAAAAAATCAAATTTTACATGTTTTCTTACTTTTCCTTTCTGAATCCCTTTTATTTCTCTTAATCCAATCTTTCTTTCCTTCTCTCTATTTCTTTCTCTTTCTGTACTTGACTTGATAGATGGGGAAATTAGATTGAAAGGTATGATAACAAATAAGCAATGACAAACATTTGAAGAAATAGTCCATAATTCTCAATGAACACACACTCCATTTTTCTCAATATACATTCAGTTGAGAAATAAAAAGGAATTCAGAGCAAAAGTGACCCATTCATGGTTAGCTAAGAGACTAAAATAGTATTAAATTAAAAGAAGAGGCTTATAATGGTACCACGGGTGGTAAGCCTAAGAATTGGCGAGTTTCAGAAAGCGACAAAGATACTCCACAAAATGAAAATGTAGGAGAAAATAGATGAAAATGAATTAGCAAGAACTTTCAAATAGATTGTTGGAGCTTCTAAAAAAAGGAAGAGAATAGCAAAAGTAAACTTGGGGCCCTAAACTAGGGGCTAAGCCAGGGGAAATTGGCAGAGATGTTAAACAAATATTTTTAAAATTCATTTTCACAGTTGACGGTAGGGAATGTCAGGGAGCCTACGGTCTAATGGGAGTCAAGAATTTAAAGTACTAAATATTGGTAAGGAAAACGTACTGGAGAAATTAAAACTGAAAAGACACCTGGGCCTGATGGCCTACACCCAAGGTTTATAAAAAGGTGGCGACACAGTTTGTGACCTTCCAAAGTTTCCTAGCTTCTGGATGATCCCAGTGGATTTAAAGGTAATAAAATGTAAAAGGAAGGAAAGAGAGACAGAGAACCGCAAGCCAGTTAGCCCGATATCAATCATCAGGAAAATGTTGGAATTCATTGTGAAAGAATGGTAACATTTAGAAAATAACAGTTAGGCGGAGTCAAAGTGGCTTAAATCATGTTTAACAAATTAGGGTTTTTTGAAGGTGTAACCAGCAGGGCAGAAAAAATGGCACGGTGGATGTAGTAGGTCTGGATTTTCTGAAGAGACTCAATAAGGTGTCACACAAAAGGTTGTTACACAGATATGGGTCATGGGGGTGTTGAGGATACTATATTAGGGGATTGGTTAAAGGACACAAAACAGTAGAAATAAATAATTCATTTTCACATTGGCAGGCTGTAACTAATGGGAAATTAGTGCAAAGATTTGTTCTGGGGCCTCAGTTATTTCCAATCTATGTTAATGACTTAGATGAGGGACTGAGTGTTATGCATCCAGGTTTGCTGACAATACAAAGCTGGTAGGTAAAAATGCTGGGAGGAGAACAGAGAGTCTTCAAACGGATATGCAAAGGTAAAGTAAATGGGATAAAAGGTGACAGATAGAGCATAAGGTGGAAATGTGAGGCAATGCACCTTGGCAGGAAGAAAACCAAATATTTTTTAAAATAGAGAGAGACAATTAAATGTTGGTGTTCAAAGGGAATTGGGTGTATTTTTACATGAAACATAAAGGTAACATGCAAGTATAGCAAGTAACTGGGAAAGCAAATGATATGCTGGGTTATTGCAGGGCAGTGGGAACAGAAGGTTAAGGAAGCTTTACTGCAATTATATCAGGCTTTGGAGAGATCACACTTGGAGTACATTGTACAGTTTTGGTCTCCATGCTCAAGGGTGGATATATTTGTCTCAAGCAGTGCAGTGAAAAAGGACTAGATTGGGTGAGAGCGTGGTCTTATGAGGCATGATTGCATGGAATAGGCCTATACTCTTTGGAGTTTAAAGCAATGAGAGGTGATCTAATTAAAACATTTAAGATTCAAAGAAGACTGAACAGGGTAGATGCCAAGAGGCTGTTTTCCCGGCTGGAATCTAGAACTAGGGGCCTGATCACAGGATAAGGGCAGGAAGAGTTTTAACAACACCAGGTTAAAGTCCAACAGGTTTATTAGCTTTCGGAGCGCTGCTCCTTCGTCAGATGGAGTGGACATCTGCTCTCAAACAGGGCATACAGAGACACAAAATCAAGTTACAGAATACTGATTAGAATGCGAATCTCTACAGCCAACCAGGTCATGACAGGTCCACATCATGACAGGATAAGGGGCTTAGCACTTAGCACTGAGATGAGGAGGAAAAACTCAAGGCAATTGTGAATCTTTGAAATTCTCTGCTACAGAACCCTATTAATGCTGATTTATTGAGTATACACCAGATGGAGATTGGTAGACCATTGCACTCTAAGGGAATATGAAGATCAGACGGCAAAGTGGGGTTTAGGTCAATGTTCAACCATGATTATTCTTAGGGGTAGGCAGGAATGTGGGGCTGAAATTACAATCAGATCAGCCATGATCTTACTGAATGGCGGAGCAGGCTCGAGGGGTTGAGTGGTCTATACTTGCTCTTAATTTGAATGTTCGTATGATTTTGTTTGACTGGTGATCAGGCTGAAGGAACTATTTAGCCCACATGTACTCTTAATTTGTGTTCTTAAGGGGTTAAATGCAAATTGCTGATTGAGCCACGTTGGCCAACAATACTGGAGTATACAAGAGTATTCTCTTGTGGTTCTCAAAGAGTGTCATCCTAAACAGGCAGATGAAATCTTGACTTAATGCCATCATCAAGACAGCAACGCTCCTGACAATGCAGGACTCCCTTAGTGCTCAGGGATAAAATAGTCTAGATGTGAACAAATCCCTGACATGGGCTTTAAGAGACTCAAAGCTGCTACGACTTAATAATTCAATAAGATAGAATGTAACATTACTTTCAAGTACAATGCTCCATGCAAGAACATCACTAAACATTCTGACAAATACATTTTCCTTAGCAAACATTCAAATTATAGTCATCCTCCCACGCAACAACTTCAAGAGAGGGGAAGTAAACTGAAACCATGAGAAGAAATAAATCACTGAACATAGACAAAAAGTTATTTTACCTATCTCTCAACCCCTTGAAAATCTGTACCAGAGTTTCAGCAATTTCTGTCACCACCTCATGATAATGGTAATTAAATGCCATCTCAATGTCAAGCCCAACAAACTCAGTAAGGTGGCGATGCGTGTTGGAGTCCTCAGCTCGGAACACTGTAGAAAAACACGGTAAACTTAAGATGCAAGTTCTTTTTCTAAATCTTGAAACTAATTGCAATATAATACCCTATGTTTGTAAATGGATAGTATTACAACTGACATGGACAAGATGGGCTGAATGGCCCCCTTCTGTGTTGTAAGTTTTCTATGGTTATGCAGTACAACATAATGGGCAGTTAAGCTTTGTTTAAAAGGTAAAAGGAATTTGAATTACTGTAAAATGACAACATTAAAACTGGGAAGGCTAACAAGTTTGAAGAGAATATGCTACTTCTGCATGTGTTTAAAAGATTTGGGGTGATTGCTTCAGTGCAATTTTAAATTCGAAATAAGCTTATTTTCAGAGACCTGTAACATTCCAATAATTTGCTTCAGAACAAGAAGAATGTTATTGAGAGAATGTAAAATGAATAAGATCCTAGCTTGTAAACTGATTTTTTAAAATAACATCTATATGATCTGGAAGTGTTGAATGAATAGATAATATACAAAGATAGCAACCAATTTTTGACAGTGAACTGACATGGTTATTAACTATTTTAGACTGTGATGCAGAATGACATTACCAGCATGGATTCAATCCCATTACCAGCTGTGGTAGTTTATAGAGATCTTCCCCTTGCCTTGACCCACCTGCTTGAGTTACATAACCAATTGTTCCTTTCTAATGGAGAGCGATACCTATGATCAGAGAATCATAGAATCCTTACAGTGCAGGAGGCCACCATTTGGCCCATTGGGTCTGCATCGACTCTCTGACAGAGCATCTTACTCAGGTCCCATCCCTGTAACCCCACATATTTACCCCGCTAGTCCCTCTAACCTATACATCTTGGGACACTAAGAAGCAATTTAGAAAGCCCAATTCACCTAATCTGCACATCTTCGGACTGTGGGACACTGGAGCACCTGGAGGAACCCACACAGACACAGGGAGAATGTGCAAACTCCACACAGATAGTCACCCAAGGCTAGAATCGAACCCAAGTCCCTGATGCTGTGAGGCAGCAGTGCTAAGCACTGTGCTACCAGGCCGCCCATGACTACATGATCACAGCTAATTCCTTCATTACCTTCAATGCCATCTATAAATGTGCTGCATCAGTGATAGGATTCTTCTACCCAAGTCAAGTCCTCCAATAATCAAAGCGTTTAAATGGCAGGAAGTACAGAACAACAAAGACTTACCAGGTCCAATGCAAAACACTTTGTCAAAGTCAGCACAAATACACATTTGCTTGTAAAGCTGTGGCGATTGAGCCAGGTAAGCACTGGTTTTAAAGTAGGACACAGTAAATACATTGGCCCCTCCTTCGCTGGCAGCTGCAAGAAAACCATGTCACAGAATTGGTTATTTACATCTCTACAAAATGATTAATTATGTTTTTAAAAAAAATAAAGGTTTCTATGAACATTTTTGAACCTGACACATCTCAGGAATTCACATCAGGTTCCCCATTTAAAAGGACATGTCATCATCTAACATTGACAGAGCCACCTGCAGATGTGGCAACTTTGGAGACCACTCACCTTTTTAATATATTAAAGATTTTTATACACAAATGGGAAGATATTTAGATAACTCATATATGCTGCATATTTAAATATACTTGACTGCATTAAAATGAAGAAACAGGCCATGGTTCATGTTAGGTTAAGGGTTGAGGGATGATTTTATGGTGACTAATGATCAACAGCAGCACATAGAGAAAGTGGGATGGGAAGAGGTGTTGTGTGAGAAGGCTTCAAGCCAGACCTGCACCAGACTTGTCGTTATCATTTGGTTAGGCTGTTCTCCTGGTGTGTTAAGTTTTCAACAAGGGTTTAAAAATAATGCAAATGTGGCAGACCTTGTCTTTTTCACACATTCTGAAGGGCATAGGTCATTGCTGAATGTACATTTTAAACAGGTGCATTGCAATCTCACTTCCTGCCTTTTGCTGTATGCAAATTTGCTGGCACATTATAAAGTGAATACCATCCATAAGTATTTCAGTGGCTGTGAAGGGATAACATATACGATTATTCTTACTGCTGTGAAAGTTTCTTTTGAAGTTATATTCAACAGACTTAAGACTCTGCGGGCTGGCATTTGTTTCTGCTTTGCATTTGTTTAGTTTACTTGGTTATTTTCTATTTGAGGCAACTTTGCTTTTTGCTCTTTATTTTGACATTTCCAGTTTTGTCTGAATTATTTTCATTTAACATCATCCCAACATGGAAGAGAGATATATTCTCATTCAGACAGATCATACTGATAAGCAGGACAATTGAACTCAAGGAGGAGGAGGCTTTTCATGGGAATGGATAGAGGTGGGTGCATGCGCAAAGCGAATCAGGGGATTTCTGATCCAATTGCTGGTCTTTAACCCCGTTTGCCAGACCTATTGACTAGTACTTTTCCAAAGAAAAACAGACAAACAGACAGCAACAGGAGAAGTCTTTTCACCTGCGCTCTGAGCAGAAAACTGTGCCTCAAAAACAGATTTTGGGTGACTTTTTACTGTCTTGCTCGTCCCGAAACTGTAAAATCCCGCCCGAGGTCAACAGACCTTTCCATGGTCCAGCTCTCTCGCCTGCTCTGATTTCCGTGGCAGGAGGAACGGCAAAATTTGGCCTTCATGTTCAATCCCCAGAACAAGGCTGAACAGAAGGGGGCAGTGTTGTACCAGCCAAAACAAACCACTGAGCAGGACCGTGTGTGGAACTAAATGCAAGCAACAAATAGGTTTCTGAAACCAACTGGCATGACAAATTTATTTCCTTTTGGATAAGATTTTACATGATTCATACCGGATGAAAATATTAATGATAATTTTAAATATTGGTAATGGTTATGATCTCTAAGCTTGATAGGTGACAGAAATGGCCAGATGGAAAATAAAATTGCAAATATGCCACTGGCAGATATCAGAACATTTATTTGATCAAATGATCATCCAGCTCAATCTATTAATATTGCTTCATTTGCAATATTAGAGTCATAGAGATTTACAGCATTTTTGTTACAGCACATTTTTGCAGATTTAGAAATGTTAGGTTTACTCAAGTTAACCAAACATCAAACTGTATTTGGCAAATGATAGACAATTTTTCATTGTGGAAAATTGTTTGCATTATATAATAAACCTAACACACGATTAAAAGTTTTGAAGGCTACTTTATGACGTCAACATCATCTTTGTTAATACAACATTTTTTATTTGCTTTTTTCAGTTGAAATATTGATTATATTGCAAACATTTATAAATTTCCCCAGTCAAAAATATAACCATCATGAATATATTATGCTGGTAGAGGTAAAGTCGCCATAGTCCCAGGTGACCATAGGCTGCTCTCTTCTTTGAGGTGGGGAGAGCTGACTGGTGGTGATTTAACCTGAGGATCACCACACCTCAGGCGAGTTGCAAGGTTGAAAAGGTGGAGCCTTCATCAATAACCTCAGCCAGTACGGGAATTTAACCTGCACGGTTGATGTCGGTCTGCATCACAAACCAGCTGTCCAGCCAACTGAGCTAGCCAACTCTCTCAGCCTTATCAGCAATTCTAACCCATAAACAAATTAAAAATAATGGACAGAGATACAATTTTTTAACCATCTCATTATGTCCTCCATGTCACAAATCATTCACTGCCAAGGGGGCAGCAAATTACCCAATTTACCCCAGTCACAAAATCGACAGTGAAAATCTGTGCTATGCTTTGTTTCCTAAAGTGTATCTTAGTCCGGTAGCACAGCGGTTAGCGCTGCTGCTTCACAGCGCCAGGGACCCGGGTTCGATTCCCGGCTTGGGTCACTGTCTGTGTGGAGTCTGCAAGTTCTCCCCGTGTCTACGTGGGTTCCCTCCGGGTGCTTCGGTTTCCTCCCACAGTCCAAAATACGTGCTGGTTAGGCGCATTGGCCATGCTAAATTGTCCCTCAGTGTACCCAAACAGGCGCCGGAGTGTGGCGACTAGGGGATTTTCGCAGTAACTTCATAACTCCCAGTTATGGGCAAACAGTCCCATGGCCTTGTGACGCTAATAAATAAACTTTTTTAAAAATCCGATTGTAAATTTTTGCATATTACTTTTCACACAGTTATTTGCAATTTCTCATTTCCTCACTGCAAGATAACTTAAAAATTATATAAACTGTTTTTTTTCAAATGGCAGTTTCAATTTTGCAAATTTAACAACTTTTTCAAACTCTTCAGATATGTAATGCCAGTGAGTGCAATTTCAGATTAAGACTGTTGTGAAAGTTGTACGAGATATAGAGACAGGCTAAAAGCCTAACTAATATAAGTTAATGATCCTGATAATTTTTGCAAGGAGCTGAAAATGGCTAATGTTACAAGCTGACTAGAGCGAATACAAGAAGAAAAGTGCATTTCTGCATGGCGTTCAAGTTCCATAACAATGTTCTATCAGCACAGCTTTCAAATGTGTATCAAAATTTGCATGTGTGTGTGTTCAACAGATCATTGTGACATGACTAGTGTGTGGGTGAAGAGAGTTAGCACCCTTTCTGCTTTTGAATGCTTGTTTGCTTCTCATTTCAGCCCACACCACTGGCTATCAGCAATGTGAAAAAGAGCGCTACTGAGAAGCTCCCTGCAAGCACACAGCCTCTCCATCAGCAAGTCCTCAGTTGTGGTTCGTCATGATGATATATGGAAGCTGGGTCACTCATGCTAATGCTTCAGAGGAGCTCTGATGAGGTTTGGCCCACAGACATACAGAATGCAGGTCAATTCGCTTGTGGACAAGCCCTGGAATTCATGAACCAATCTCCCAGTTTTGGGCAAACAGTCCCATGGGCTTGTGGCTATCGAGGGAGAGAGCTGAACGCTATGGGAGCAAACCCTGTCAAAAAGCTCTATAGTGGAGCCTAAAGGTGGACAACTCCTGCCAGCAAGCTGGTGTCAAACATACCACTTTGTATTCCTTTGTACTCAATGGAGGAGTTTTAGAGGGGAATTCTGACATTTATTAAGTCCAGGATCTCCATAAATTTTGCCTAGGCTTATGTCTTGGAGATGACACTCTAGTTTTGCTGCAGAGCGTTTAACACAGCATGGGATACAGCCGTCATGAGTGATGAGCCTAACTTAATTGGCACATAGAACGGGTGCTACTGAATGTCTGAAAGTGGGAGCAACCATTATGCCACACTTGGTGAGCCACCACCCACAGTACATCTGCTTCAAAGGTAGCTCGGAAGTCAGCATCTAGAGATAACATTTGGACAGAATCTATCGCAGCAAGTAAACAAACGAAAGAAACAAAAATAAAATGGTCAACTCTTCGATTGGTAAGCTGGAACATCAGGACCACGTGCACGGGACTGATCGATGAATTGCAGCCAATCAACGGAATGCTTAGGACAGCTGTGATCAGAATGGAACTTGATGGGTTGCACATCGCATTGCTACAAGAGACCAGGCTAATTGGGAGAGGAACACCAAGAAAAACATCACACATTTGTCTGGCAGGGGAAGAGCTCAGGAGAAATACGTGGGCAAAGTGCAGGCTTCGCCGTCAGGGACTCTCTACTCTCAACAATAGCATTCTGCAGAAATGGTTCAAGACACGCACTTTCCATCTGCCTCTCATCTCATAGAGCCAGTTAACCTCATGAATACTGATGCACAAATGCTGTGCTCCACTACAGAGGCAGCTCTTTCAGGAATGTGACTGCTTTCAGCAGAATTCCCCAAGTCAGAACATTTTTATCCAGAAAGGGATTTCAAGAATGGATGCAGACCATGAAGCACAGCCCTATGCCTTGGACATCATGGCCTGGGAAAGGTAAATGAGAACACAGAGACTACATTAGCTTTGCTGTTACCACAAACTTTGTGTAACTAACACCTACTTTCAGAGCAAACCATGCTACAAGAAACATCCAAGATCAGGTAACTAGCAACAGCTGGAACTGATCATCACCAGACGCAACTCTCTGAACAGCATTCTCAACACACACAGTTACCACAGCATTGACTGTGGTACAGATCATTCCCCAGGGTGCAGATACAACCCTTGAAGCTTTTTCACCCAAAGTAAAAATGACATCCTTGTATCAACATTAGCCATACTGCCTCCCAGATAAAAAAAATAGTTCTAGGAATTGATTGAACTGGCTTTCCATGGCATTCGCGCAACAGTGTAGAAGCGAAATGGAATATACTTGGAGACACCAGCGACAATGCCTTCAACGTATGGTGTGGAAAAATGCTCAATAGTTTGAGGCTAACATCAATGTAATGGAACCTGCCATGGAAGCCAAGCCGTCCGCTCTCATAAGTTACAAGAGAGACCTGAGCGAGAAAACTCTGAATGTACCAAGAGCCTTTGAAGTAAAGTTCAACAGTCTGATCAGTGGTGTGCCACTGACTACCGGTTAAAACTCTGCTAGAATATCCAGATATCTTTTAACATAGGACATGTCAGAGGCATGCATGAACAGATCAAAATGGCAACAAGGCAAAGTCCATGGGCAAAGAGAAGAGCTCCAAAGGAAACAAAGGCAGGGAATCCATCACTGACTGCAATAAACAGTTGAGAGAGAAGCATGCAACTCTACTTTAAATTATGCTCTCCGGAAAACATTTTCACCGAGGAAGCTTAGCTACTGGGTCACAATCTCCTGGGCGTCCATACCTCCGCTTCAAGGACCCCTGCAAGTCAGATGCGAAGATGGCAAATCTTGATGCTGACAACCTGTAGACAGTTGCTGATGGTTGTGACCTCTGGAGGCTGATTGTTTGAATGAGCATTGGAAGAGGTGAGCAGAAGCAAAAAGCTCAGCTAGCCGAGAAGTGAGCCCAGAGAAAAGAGACCAGTAGATTGTGCAATTCTTAGCTCACAGTCTTCCTCCGCAGCCAATGAAGCAAAGACTGCCATCCAGAATGAGCCTCCTGAGCCACACTAGCTTAACACAGAGGTGATCACCACAAAATAAACCATCATCTTATGAGACGGAAGGCTGCCAGAGATCATTAAGCTGTGTATTAAATGGGCATGATGTGGAGATGCCGGCGTTGGAGTGGGGTAAACACAGTAAGAAGTCTCACAACACCAGGTTAAAGTCCAACAGGTTTATTTGGTAGCACAAGCCACAAGTTTTCGGAGCGCTGCCCCTTCATCAGGTGAGAGGGAGTTCCTGTTCACAAACAGGGCATATAAAGACACCAGCTCAATTTACAAAATAATGGTTGGAATGCTGGTCTTTACAGGTAATCAAGTCTGAAAGGTACAGACAATATGAGTGGAGAGGGTTAAGCACAGAGATGTGTATTGTCTCCAGCCAGGACAGTTAGTGAGATTTTGCAAGCCCAGGCAAGTCGTGGGGGTTACAGATGGGTTTAAGTGTGACATGAACCCAAGATCCCGGTTGAGGCCGTCCTGTGTGCGGAACTTGGCTATCAGTCTCTGCTCAGCGACTCTGCGTTGTCGTGTGTCGTGAAGGCCGCCTTGGAGAACACTTACCCGAAGATCAGAGGCCAAATGCTCGTGATCGCTGAAGTGTTCCCCAACAGGAAGAGAACACTCTTGCCTGGTGATTGTCGAGCGGTGTTCATTCACCCGTTGTCGTAGCGTCTGCATGGTCTCCCCAATGTACCATGCCTCGGGACATCCTTTCCTGCAGCGCATCAGGTAGACAACGTTGGCCGAGTTGCAAGTGTGTGTACCGTGTACCTGGTGGATGGTGTTCTCATGTGAGATGATGGCATCCGTGTCGATGATCCGGCACGTCTTGCAGAGGTTGCTGTGGCAGGGTTGTGTAGTGTCGTGGTCACTGTTCTCCTGAAGGCTGGGTAGTTTGCTGCAGACAATGGTCATTGATGAAGATGAACATCTCGCCAAGGCCACCCCCACTTCTTGCCTTCAAACAACCGCACAACCTCAAACAGACTATTGTCCGCAGCAAACTACCCAGCCTTCAGGAGAACAGTGACCACGACACCACACAACCCTGCCACAGCAACCTCTGCAAGATGTGCCGGATCATCGACATGGATGCCATCATCTCACTTGAGAACACCATCTACCAGGTACACGGTACACACACTTGCAACTCGGCCAATGCTGTCTACCTGAAACGCTGCAGGAAAGGATGTCCCAAGGCATGGTACATTGGGGAGACCATGCAGACGCTACGACAATGGATGAATGAACACCACTCGACAATCACCAGGCAAGAGTGTTCTCTTCCTGTTGGGGAACACTTCAGCGGTCACGGGCATTCGGCCTTTGATCTTCGGGTAAGCGTCCTCCAAGGCGGCCTTCACGATACACGACAACGCAGGGTCGCTGAGCAGAGACTGATAGCCAAGTTCCGCACACGAGGACGGCCTCAACCGGGATCTTGGGTTCATGTCACACTATCTGTAACCCCCACGACATGCCTGAGCTTGCAAAATCTCACTAACTGTCCTGGCTGGAGACAATACACATCTCTTTAACCTGTGCTTAACCCTCTCTCCACTCACATTGTCTGTACCTTTAAGACTTGATTACCGGTAAAGACTCGCATTCCAACCATTATTTTGTAAATTGAGTTGGTGTCTTTATATGCCCTGTTTGTGAACAGAACTCCCACTTACCTGATGAAGGGGCAGCGCTCCGAAAGCTAGTGGCTTGTGCTACCAAATAAACCTGTTGGACTTTAACCTGGTGTTTTGAGACTTCTTACTGAATTAAATAGGGTCAGGGGTGTATGGCAACTAAAACTGTTTTTAATTGATACTGGATTACAGGATGTTTATTGGTATTTTAGGCTCGTGTTCCACAGTTCTGTTCATTTTTCTGTAAAAAGCACATGCCTCATCAATAAATCACTGACACTGCATAAAGTCAAGATTTGAAGTTTTAAAGTTTATTTAGTGTCACAAGTAGGTTTACATTAACACTGCAATGAAATTACTGTGAAAATTCCCTAGTCGCCACACTCCGGCACCTGTTTGGGTACACTGAGGGGAAATCTAGCATGGCCAATGCACCTAACCAGCACGTCTTTCAGACTGAGAGGGGAAACCGGAGCACCCGGAGGAAACCCACGCAGACACAGGGAGAACGTGCAAACTCTGCACAGACAGCGACCCAAGCCAGGAATTGAACCCGGGTCCTGTGCTGCCGTGACTGTTTGTAGTTTAGCTTTATCCTTATATCTTTACAGTGTACCATGTTCTAAACTTCGTTTACACAACAAATGCAACTGAGACATTTGTAACCAGATCAAGGAAGAAAAATAAAAGTTTATGTACCTGAAATAATTTTGGGAGTCTGGACTTCAACAAATTCCTTTTTGATTAGTGTTTCCCGGAACAGTTGGCATACTCCAGCTTGCAGACGAAAGATGGATTGACTGGTCATCGTCTGCAATAAAGTCATTCCAGGAGGTAAGTTTGTTGTATGGGTGCTGATTGTATTAATTACTGGTGAGATTTAAAAATAAAGCTATTAATCTAAACATTGAGATTAATAAGCAAGTTTATTTTCAATAGGCTCAATATAACAATGATAAAATATTTTATCAGAACAGTTTTACTACATTAGTCAATGCAATATTTCATCTGTAAGATTGCAATCTGATAGTCTCTCTAAAATTTGTTGGAATTGTTTTTAAAAATCTAAAGTAGTTGGTATATTAACATAACAGTTTCTGCCCATTAAAGAAGGGCAGAATTCATGGAGCGACATTAAAAAGCTCTTTAAAAAAGCTCAGCTCCAACTAAAGCTGTAGTCTGAGAAATGCTTTGCAAAATTGATAATTCTCCCCCACCATCTGCCATCTCTCATCAGACATGCACACTAATACGTATTTTCAATCAGGGGTTCAGGCAGACAGTGGTATTTTTCTCGAAGTGCTGACTAGTTTGGTTTGTGACCCCAGAATAGTTCGAGTCAGCCACAGTTTCCCTTCCCGCCCATTCGGGTGACAAAAACTTGGCTGCGCTCACAGATTTCCCAAAGTGCCAAAAGACATGTCATGTTTTGTCCCATCACCTGAACCATATGTAGAACATTAGCTGCTGACTTAATGAGAGGTGTATAAATGAAAAATATAACTGTATCAAACATAACATATTTAAATACTTTGATGAGAAACATGAAAGATTCACATATCTAATCACTGATATACATAGTTAGTATGCATGGTTTCCTTTTGTAACCACACAAACCCCAACTGTCACTGAGCTAATGACAACACACAATTTCACTATTCAATAAATATCAGAACAAACAAACACAAAAATGTCATATGGTCCTGGTACAACCAATTCTACTTATATATATCCACAATATACTTTGACTTACTCAAGTCATACAGTTAAATATTAAAATTGTTAAATATTTATTCATGTGAACTGTCTTTTAATCTGCCCTTCCCCCTTTCATTTATTTTTGAAAAAGAGTAAACTTTAGGTAGGGAGGGTTTGGTCCCAAATTAACGGGGTAGCGATGTCAGCAGACAAATTCCTATTAGGCAAAAAAGCAGTACAATGGATAGAGTGCCATGGATAAATAGCTAAAAATCAAAATTTAACAACACCAGGGTAGACAGCGCTAAAGAAAACTGTGAATAGGAGAAGAGCAGTGTGAAGATTAATAAAGTTAAAAGCAATTATAAAAGAGGATAATAAGGACATTTCTGGGTATTTCAGAAGGAAACGTGTTGTTAAAAATAGAGATAGGGCTACTCAGTGATAACGGCGGGGCGGGGGGGGGGGGGAAGATATTTTACTTGATAAAATATGGAACAGTATCATTGAAAAGGAAGTAGTTCTTAAAAAATTAATACAACAGATTGTGGATACTGCACTTATGGTGTGCATGCCAGGCTGTTGAAGAAGGTCAGAGAGGAAAGTGCAAAAATACTGACTACAATTTTACAGTGCTCTCAAAACATGCAAATTATAACGAGGCACTCAGGGGTAGCAATCATCACACCTTTCAGGAAGGAGGAGAAGAATAATCAAGGTGTCTATTGACCTTTTCATCCAATATCAGTTGTGGGCAAATTATTAGAACTGTGAATTTGAGATAAAATAATTCGACATTTGGGGATGCGCAGGATAATGAAAAACACTCAACACAGATTTATTAAAAGTTAGTTGCATCTGGCAAATTTAGTAGAATTTTTTTTGAAGAGGAGCTCCAGCAGAGATTACAGAGCATATGGAATTTTGATAAAGTATCTCACAGAAGACAGTGGTTCTGAGAGACTCATCCAGGGGTTCAGCTGTTTTAAATTTGAAAATGCTGTCCTTCCAGCTTGGCCAATTAAAGGCAGCTGGCTACCAGTAGGTGCACGAGTCAGTTTATAAGCAGCCAATGCACTGAAAAGCGAGCTGGAAATAAAAGCAAAAATCAGGCAGTGGCAGAGTCAGGGTGAGAGCGAAGGCGACCAGATGGCGGAGCGAGATAGGCAGCAGCCAGAAGTGGAGGGGAGGCTAATTCAGAGGCTGGGGAAATGAAGGCCAGGGAACGGAGGCTCAAAAGTCGGCAGACATTCATGGAGGGTCCCAGGGGATTGTCCATCAGAAGTTTCCAGGCAATTCCCATGTGGGTCCATGTGTCAGGACTTCCACAGGGTCCCGACACGCATCATCAGACGTACGTCTGGTCTCTAGTGATCAGGAGACCAAACAATTGGCCCATTCTGTCTGGGAAGAATATAACTGCTGCAACTAGCTTGCCAATGCCTTGATTCCTTGAATACTATATTGAATTCCATATTGAAGGCAAAAATCAGATTCCGAACAGTAAGTATTTGAAATTTTTACAGGAATCTGCAAGTGCGAAATGGTTGCCATTAAATACACAAATTCAGTCCACCATACTTAAGGCCCAACAGCTCTTTTTTTCCCTAAATAGTAGTCAGCTAACCAGGGGATATTTATTTATAAGCATTCTATCAAGTTAAGTGTTCAATAAAACTCATCAATTCAGTGATGATATCAGTAATGATATGGAACGATTTTACATCAAATACATTAGTTACCAGTTAAGCAGACTGGATTGTTTCAGGATTGACTAGGTAAAATAGGCACAAAGTGAGTAATTTTAGATACAGTAAAACATCCAAATAAATATGTGGACAACTGATAGTAATGCTGGTAACTTTCTAAGTGTGAAATTTATAAACTCTGGGCATTTTGTGACAGCACTAGTGAAATAAACTCAACTTAATTACACGATCAAGGTAGTGATGGAAAAGAAATCTGACAGTCAACTTAGTTAAGGTAGGCAATTCAACATTAAATGTGTTAGTAAAGAGTACCCATGTTTACTGTTACCAGCTTGTAATACAAGGAATGTTAAACAACAGCATAGTACTACAGATGGTGGAAATCTGAAATAAGAATTGAAAATGGAATAAATAGATCTGGGGAGAGAAAGAGTTAATGTTTCATATTAACAATGATCCAATGTCAGAATGCTATATATAATTTAGCTTACCCTTAGGTCAATTATTCTATTATCGAGTCTTGTATCTTGGTTGACAGTCGCCCTTCCTTCCTAGATATGAAAAGTATAATCTATAAGAATATGATCATGAGGTTAAATAATTAGTTACTGAATCTTGTTTGTAAATTTTAACACTAGCAGCCTATTGGCATATTCGTGGAAGGGCATACTCTGAGCAGGAACTGTAAATTGTTGGGCATTTGTCTGCTTCTTCCTCTTCCAAAATCCCAAGTGCTTGTCCTAAACCAACGAATCAGCCAATATAAAAACTTTCAAATTAAATGGAAGATATTGGCCTAGGCTTTCCAATAGTAAGCTACTAATAGTTACCCATAAATGAATGAGTTACTATTAGTGTTACAATCAGTAAACCTAATCTGTTATCTTGAGGTGCATAAAAAGGATAACAATGATGGCTGCGGAACCACAATGGGAGGAAGCGGCTACCCCTCGGAGAACAACACAATGCACTGATATGTTAAAAACGTACAACTCCAACATAAACTGCAATGAAACACTATTTTTAGTTTTTTGTTGTTGGCCTCACAAGGCTGTAACCAGCTGCTTCTAACAGTTTAATCGCGTTCCCCCACTTCAGACACCTGCACCCTATCAGACATGTTGTCCCAAAGGATTGTATTTTTGCCCTCTGTAATACGTCATGTCATGAAGCTGTCAAAAACAGTAGAACAACATCTTAAAAGTACACCACCTTTTGATCATTTACGGACAGCAACATTTCGTATTTTCATTATTTCTAGGCACAGGGCATTTCCATGTTTTATTATCAATATATATTTAAAAATAGCTTACAAATCACGATAGTTTTACATTAATACATTTCAGCTGGAGCTCAAGCTAATTTTCATCCATCAAGCTCTCACCGTGAAGCATTGTTTTTAATATTGGTGTACTATTGCAATTCAATTTTCTACGATGACCTCCAATGTCACCAGAAATTTCACAAAATCAAAGCTAACGTGCCATTAGGTCAGTAATGATGCTCATAAATCAAGACTAGAGTTCATAATTCATAATTATAAATTAAGTTCAGCATTCTATGATTCGTAAAAAGGATATAATCTGTGGGTTTCCAACATAATAGTTACCTGTAGCTTCTTTCATGGATTCATGCTCAATGATTAAGAAATACCTACTATTTAGATAATAATTAATGTTTCAATTACTATACACAATGAAAGAAATTAACTGCTGTCATTTTCAATCAAATTAATGTATGTTTACATTTGTAGATTATAAAATAAAAATAAGAAACAAACACATGGATTAATGCAGTGTTTTGTGTGAAGAGCTTTCCCCATTAAAGGTCTCTTCCCCAATTAAGGAGAAATTATGGTGTACATTTCTACAGAGCTGCCACAAGGAGATTTGACATTTTAGGCAGACATGGAATCTCATACATCTTCAGCTGATATAAAGGCATGGGCTCATGCCAACAAGCTTCTATGCTGCAAAGATTGGGTATGGTATGGGAGAGAAACAAAATCCTTTTCATTGCAATATATCTAATTAAATTCTTAATTCAGTACCACTTGTATATTGCTTTATACTAGTTTACAGAATAATCGCAGCTCCACTAATCCGGTTGTTCACTGGCTGACCTCAATTAATCCCATCTCAGGACCTGTATCAGATCTGACATGTTGCATTTCCTGCTAATGGGAAGAGAAGAGGATGGAACGCTTCTTGTGTCAGATCATTCGGAACAGAGCAAAATTTTACTCGGAGTGCATTCTTGTCAATGCCGAGGATGATTATTAGATTGATTATTAGAAATGTAGTGTTTGCTCCTCACAAGGGTACTGAATACATCAAGTCTTTCATGTGTGTAGAATCAATTATGACATCTAATTCCGTTATGCTTAAAATGAAGTACCTGGGAAGTTAGAGTATGCCTGTAAATGTTTAGAAGAGAAAGTGATCATCTAGATACAAACAATTTGGTTTGTAAGTAGGATTGCATTGAAGCATTTCTTCAATTGATAACATTCTTAATTCATGAACAAGTGGTGGCCAAATCATTCAGTATTACACCCAAAATAGTAACGCTCCAAATATCCAGGCCTAATACTGGTGAATTTCACTGCACCTCTCACTAGTTTATTTAACTGCAATGAATTTACCAATCAACCGTCAGTCTGGTTAGCGAAATGATACACTTTGGGATATGACCAACTGACAAAAGTTACAACTGCAAAACGACAAGAGCATAATTTAACATTTCCCAGTCAGAATGGAGGATCAGTTCCAGTTAGGGAAAGGACAAGTGGAAGTCAAATCTGATGTGGTAAGGCTATTTAAGTGGGGGGGAAAGCAGTCACATTAGTTGGCACTGGAAAGAAGTATGCTTCAAAGCTCTCGTGACATCTATGCCCGACCAGATCATGAACGACTACCATGGGTACAAAGAGAATTAAAAAGAAATGTATCTGAAATTTAGATCAGTAAATAGTCATTTGTCTATCAAACGAAGGTGATGCCAACCCCATCCTTCCATGATTTTGACATCAGTGACACTTCTACATCTATTCATTAGAGATTCATTTGCATAGATGTTCTACTTAATTTATTTAATCAAAATCTTGTCTGTGCAGAAGATAATAGAGTTCAAATATGTTCTGAAGTGCCAAGTAACAATCAACTACATATAGAAATTATTTGGTAGCTTTTAACCAAGCAGCATCTAGGGCGGCACAGTGGCACAGTGATTAGCACTGTTGTCTCACAGCACCAGGGATCTGGGTTCAATTCTGGCCATGATGTGGAGGTGCCGGCGTTGGACTGGGGTAAACACAGTAAGAAGTTTAACAACACCAGGTTAAAGTCCAACAGGTTTATTTGGTAGCAAAAGCCACACAAGCTTTCGGAACTCCAAGCCCCTTCTTCAGGTGAGTGGGAATTCTGTTCACAAACAGGGCATATAAAGACACAGACTCAATTTACATGAATAATGGTTGGAATGCGAATACTTACAGCTAATCAAGTCTTTAAGATACAAACAACGTCAGTGGAGAGAGCATCAAGACAGGCTAAAAAGATGTGTATTGTCTCCAGACAAGACAGCCAGTGAAACTCTGCAGGTCCATGGGTATAAAGAGAATTAAAAAGAAATGGACCTGCAGAGTTTCACTGGCTGTCTTGTCTGGAGACAATACACATCTTTTTAGCCTGTCTTGATGCTCTCGCCACTCACGTTGTTTGTATCTTAAAGACTTGATTAGCTGTAAGTATTCGCAATCCAACCATTATTCATGTAAATTGAGTCTGTGTCTTTATATGCCCTGTTTGTGAACAGAATTCCCACTCACCTGAAGGGGCTTGGAGCTCCGAAAGCTTGTGTGGCTTTTGCTACCAAATAAACCTGTTGGACTTTAACCTGGTGTTGTTAAACTTCTTACTGCATTCAATTCTGGCCTCAGGTCACTGTCCGTGTGGAGTTTGCATGTTCTTTCTGTGTCTGCATGGGTTTCCTCCGGATGCTCCGATTTCCTCCCACAGTCTAAAGTGATGCAGGTTAGGTGCATTGGCCATGCTAAATTGCCCCTTAGTGTCAGGGGGATTAGCAGGGTAAATAAGTGGGATTACAGGGATAGGGCCTGGGTGGGATTGTTGTCAGTGCAGACTCGATGGGCCAAATGGCCTCCTTCTGCCCTGTAGGGATTCTATGACAGCGTCTAAACAGGACAAAGGAAGGGGAAAACTAAGTTTGGAGAATCACGTGAAATTTAATGTGTGCTAAATTGGAATGCTCAATAAAATCAGGATTATATTATTTACCTCATCACCTGCTTCAGGACGCATTGCATCTTCTAGCTGCAAAGGCAAGCGTGGTTCAGCTGCACTGATAACATAGATCTGAAAACAAATTATGGCATAAATAGTAAGATAATAACAACAAAACAACAGTGAGTACTAAAATAACTGTAGGGACACAATTTCCATCTATAAACATTTCCTCAAATACAACTGAAACTGAATTTGCATAGTAAATAGGCATGTTGGCCACTAATTGCATGTTGTCAAAATCAAATGGCTTAATGTCAAGCTGTGCTGATGTTTTTATTTTAAACATCACAGAAAATCAACTGGGATCACTGGCTCTGTGTAAAGCAATCTAATTAAATCGTGTCTTTAAAATTTGTGTTAAAAAACTTTATATTTGTAAAGTGCAATGGACACAAACTCAGTGCAATAATTCATGGTTTCAGATAACCAGTTTGCAAAATGAGTCTCTGAACACACAGTTGAAAAATCCACAATATGACTGTAATTTCCCGCAAACACAACTGTATTTACTACTCTATTAGATTCCGTTCCACCTTTAGCGCATATTTTCCAACTTAAATGGAAAAACTTACTTTTTCAATGTGTAGCTCCACATCCCGTTGGGAACAGCTCTCTATTTTCTGATCCACCTTCCTTACAATACCTTCCACGTCCACTATACTCTCTTTGCTGATGCTACGTTAAAAAAACAACCAGTATTTATGATCCATATTATACAACCTCACTGTGCATAAGAAAAATGTTGCAGGTCTTATTTTGCCAGATTAGGTTTGATCAGGCACATGTAAAACAAGAAATCTAACAATGTGGTGCACAATTATTCGTCATTTATGATGCATTCACAGAATAGAAAGCGAATTGAATGAATCACTCCAGAGTTTGCTTTGATTTTAGAGAGATCCCACTTCCTCTGGCTACGAAAGTGCAGAGCCTATTACATTAATGTTTGTTGGTCACGTAATAGACTCAGCACTTTCGTAGCCACAGGAAGTGGGATCTCTCTAAAATCTAGATGCATACAGGAGGTAATATGTTCCCAAAGAATTTGAAAGTGTTTTCGTATCATCTCAGCGCTGACAACCAAATCCCCAGCAACTTTTCCCGCCCTAGATTTCATTTTTCAATATAACGTGGATAAGTGTGAAGTTATCCACTTTGGTGGGAAAAACAGAATGGCAGAGTATTACTTAAATGGTGATAGATTGGGAAAACTATGAAATACAAAGGGACCTGGGTGCCCTTATTCACTAATCACTGAAAGCAAATATGCAGTTGCAACAAGCAGTTAAGACGACAAATGGTATGTAGGTCTTCGTGTCATGTTGGTTTTCCATGGCTGAAAGTCCACAAGATTAATAGAAAATCATTTATCATCATCCTATTATTGAGAAATAACTTTTAAAATGTTGAAACCTGGTGCTGAGAGTCCAAGGAAACTCTATGTACCTAGGAGATTTTTGTGAAGATTTTAGTTCACTATGATGCATTGTGATGACGATGATGAAGAAGAAGATTGGGAAGGCTCCTTCATAAAAGCTCCTTGTCCATGTATTGTTTGAAGGTCCATCAACAAAACACAAACTACAGTTTTGTAACAGTTTAAAGCATTGCTCGTTTTACTTTTCTGCCCCTGTATATTTAGCCTAATGTAAATAAATATTATCATTGGCTTAACCTGAATATTGGGTATTTTGCTGGTCTTTAGCGTGGACAGGAGAACAAGACTCACATGAATCCATGCATAATACTAAGGTAAAAGGGAAACTGTTAGTTTAATAGCATGCTATATAGTTCAGAATGTGCATACATTTCAGATCAGTGACTTTGGTGCACTTATGAATAATGCCTTTGCGTCGTGAATGCAAGTTAAAATTATTGAGAGGGAGCACAAATTGCAATAATCTTGAACATCACATGGAATATGTTCATTTTGCAACAGTTGTCAAATTAAATTAAATCTAAAATAGGGCACAATTATTTGATAGATGTTTGATTACTATCTTATTTCAAATAGCTCATAAGCACTTGATGCACTGTGACCGAAATCAGATATCTATTCAGAAATCCTACCCACGTCTAGAAAACAAAACTGATGAATTTTCAAATTTGATTTTTCTCCAGTACAATGATTTTACTTTATCTCTCATCTCCCCATTCCATTTATAGCCACACAAGTTTTCTACTGCTTTACTAAAGTGATATTAGAAATGGTTCATCATAATAATTTGAAAACATTGAGAATTCTCACTTCTAACATTCACATTGAACATAGAGGTAAAAATTCCCACAGTATTCACAAAATAGAATACATAGTTCTTTAAGACATTGTTCAGGCCGCGGACCGGGGTGATCATCTGGTGCTAAGCGGGGAGTACATGTGTAGTGTGTTAGTCCAGCATTGGGGAGTTGTGCAGGTTGGGAGGTGGGGAAATGGGAAAAGAAAGAGAGAGAGTGCAAGACAGTGTGACTGAGAACACAAGCAGGCTTCAACAGCAGATGTCATTCACGCTTGGGACATTGATTTATAAATGAGATTTGTTCACGTTGGTGTATAATTGATGGGTAGCAATGAAATTAAGGTGTTAAGTAATGTTCTATCGATTTAATAGTGGTAGCGATGCAAGAATTCTCATGGTGATCATAAGAAAGAATTGTTTTTTGGTAACATGCAATTGATCCTATTTCACTTAGTCTCACAGAAAAGGCTGAAGACAGCAGTCCCTGTTCTTGCTCATCTATAAAGAAAGCATAGCTTTCAATTAGTCAAGTGCGAGGATAGATCAAATGTGAGTTTTATGCACGTATAATATTCTTTTAAAAATAAAATGATTAATCAACAATGAGTTTCACAATCACACTATGTATTTCAGCAGAATGCAGGATTATAAGGAATTGAATCTAGGCATGAAGCCAACTTCTGTGAAAAACGTCCTCCATCCCCAAACTAATCAAATATATTGTGGGGATATCTCACATAAACTTCTTTATGAGGAGTTCCTGAGCATGACCTGACAGAAGGTCCAAATAAAAGTGAGTTTAACACGAGAGAGGGGTTGAAAAACAAAAAAAAGCTGAGTAACACTACTATTTCATATCATCTGTTATAAACATTGGAAAAAGTAAAGGTAAAATATTGGAGCAGAACCACGTCCATCTCTATCTATACTTCAACATATTAAAAATCTTGTATATCATACATCTTTTCTCTCAGTATACTAAGTACTCATCATGCTTAAAACATACCTATTTATTATAGTTTTATTACAGTTATAGCTTTATTCTAGTTACTTTTCATTAAGTCCCTTAGCTGTGTTTCCAATGTAGGTGCATTCTTCTCCATATCCCTCATTAAATCTACCTCTAGTGCCACTCAAGTTTCTAATACTTGTCATCCCTCACTACCAACTCATCCTGAGGAAAGGACAACAGTCAGGTTTATATTCATATTTCTTGAAGCATTCAATGCATATTTACTAAGACCGTAAAGGTCCAGTGGGCTCTCTGCAGTAGCGGGCCTTGCTGTTGCGTTGGGGGGGGGGGGGGTGCTTTGTTTTGGGTGGCTGAGAGCAGCAAAGGCTGATTAACAGGTCTCTGCTGCTAGAGACCTGTGCATGAGCAATAGCGCTTCAGCTAGCATTCAGGCGACTTAACCCCCTGCTCCCTCCCCCGACAGGCAAGAGGCCGTTTCTGCATGCACTGAGTGCATAAGATAGCAGTTTTGAACTCGAATGGATCTGAAAATCTCCCATTTTCCCGACTGTCCTGGACTTCGAATTTATTTGGCAAGATCAACCACAAAATCTATGAAAGCAGATAGAGCAAAGCAGAAGGAGTCAGAGGGATGCTCTGACTGTAAGAACTGGAGGAGTTCACCTGGTCAGTGCCATCATGTAGGAGGTTTCTGGCTCTGCCATCAACAAGTGTTTTTCAATATTCCCCGGGAAGCAATGGAAAAGAAGTGGAAAATGAAGGAAGAGATGGGAATCTCCACCATTAGTGAAGCTGGAGCAGGCCTGAGAGCAGGCCGCACTCAGTCTTGCGAGTTACGTGTCCATCATGGCCGGGCGTGTCTTGACTGAGGTGGGAGTGTGCAGGGTGATGGCTGGAACCGAGCCTGGCCAGGTCCACTGGCTGGGCCTGAGCCTTGTCCAGGAGCCTGTTGGTTGAGCCCGAGCCTCGACCAGGAGTCCACTGGTTGGGCCTGAGCCTCAGCTGGAAGCCCACTGGCTGGGCCCCAAGTCTCAATTGATAGTCTGCTGGCTGAACCTGAGTTAGAGTCCTGTGGCTGCTGAGTGAGTTGGGAAGATGGGCATGTGTGCATCTGTGATTGGGGGGGGGGGGGGAGATTACAATCTGAGTTGCTGTGAAACTGAAGAAATAATTTCTATTTGATATTTTATCTGAATAAATGCCCAGAATTCACTCAATTCCTTTTCAGTTGTCAGATTTTCAATTAGAACCCCCTGTCCTGGTTCATCATTTCCTAAATATGAATTATTAAACATCAACTATGTCAGTTTAGGTTCCCAACATTTAACTCAATCTCCTAAAATGGCATTTCTAAAATGAATCATGAGAACCCTCTGACAACAGTTGCATAATATGAAGATAAATCCCAAGAACTTGACTCGTTTTTAATATGGATGCAAAGAATCACAATTAATGTTCCTTTTGGCTTATCCAATCTATGTCTCATTAAAGAATGGGTGAGGTGCATTAACTTGGAAAAAATCACTTAAATGAAAAGTATGTGTGAATGAAACCATTTGTTATTTGATGTTCTGGTTTGGTTTTGAATAACTAGTTCATATGTATTTCCCTAATTGCACTGTCGGACCTTTTGAAATCAGTATCCTGACGTATTTGTTGGCAGTCACTTTAAAAAAAAGCACTGAAGAGAAAACACTTAAAATGAGCAGAACGGAAGCAAAGAATGTTGGAGAGTGCTAGTTACGTGTAATTACTTTTTTGAAAGGGCTCCAGATATGAAACTCATTCCCGATAATAGTTGAGGCTTTCGTTTTGGGAATAGTGTATGGGAGATTTTATAAAAAGTTAACAAGACGTCATATTTAGATTCCAAGATAAAAGATTTTATATATGGATACAATCTTTGATCCTTCTGTACAACAGAATTCTGTGCTCTCTCTCTCTCCATTTAAATAATATTTTGTAATTCTATTCTTCCCACCAAAAAGGACAAACTTACATCTCCCCACATTATACGCCATCTGCCAAATTTTTGCCCAGTCACTTAACCTATCTTTACCCCTTTGCAGACACTTTGTGCCTTTCTCACAACTGCCTTTGCTACCCTTTGTAACATCAGCATATTTGGCTACAACACACTTTGTTCCCTCATCCAAGTTATTAATATATATTGAAAATAGTTGAAGTATCAGTACTGTGGCACCTCACTAGTTACAGTTTGCCAACCTGAAAATGACCCATTTGTCCCAACCCTCTGATTCCTGAGTTTTTTTTATCTTCCCTTCTTTGTGGTACCTTGTCGAATGCCTTCTGGAAATTTAAATACACCACATACAATGGTTTCCCTTTATCTACCTTGCTTTCTACATTCTCAAAGAACTCTAATAAATTTGTCAAACACAATTTTCCTTTCGCAAAACCATGTCGATTCTGCTAGATTGTATTATCCATGTGCTGCTACTACTTCCTTAATAATGGGTTCCAGCATTTTCCCACTGGTCCATACTTTTCTTCTTTCTGTCTCCCTTCTTTCTTTAGTGGTGGTGTTACACTTGTGGTTTGCAATTGTGCTGGGACCTTTTCTAGAACAGAGAGAATTTTGAAAGATTACCACCAATGCATCCATTATCTCTGCAGACACTTCTTTTAAGACCCTATTATACAGGCTATCAGGTCCAGGGGGACTTGTCAACACCATGAGATAGTCATAAAAGTATATACATATCCACTTGCATGACCAACAATTTATATGGACACACAGACACAACATGCATATGTACCCTCCATTTAATCAGACATTCGTACAACAAAACTACTGCATAGGCTAGCAGGGAACACTATGAACTGAAACAGGTGCAAATGAACTTCCTGTCTCAGTCTGTTAAGCCAGACTTATCAGTTCAATACAAACAAACAGAGCCATCTGTGAAAAAGGCTGCAAGAGAACTGCAGTAAAATATTCACACACACAACTATAGGTTCACAATGCCCTTTAATGACCAGTGACCCTTACAAAAACATCCGACAGGATATCTAATTAAAACTCCACAACTATACAATTACACAATGGCTCTAGGTTTTGAGAAGAAATCCTCTAAAATCTTCTAGGAAAATTGTAAAACCACTGACAGAGGTAATTAAACTTTGAGAATTTTACTTCAAAGTGATCTGGAAAACTAATCTTGATTACAATATATGGTGAAAATTGTTCTGTTATAAAAAAATCTGAGAAAGTTGCAAAGGAGCAGGTTTGATTAAGGAAGTTAGATACCAGTATTTTTCTCCATGAGCCATCGAATTCCATTCTCCTGAAACATTTTCAAGTTTCCTTTATCAAACAACACTCCCTTTTTGAAGTTCTTAAGGAATCATAGAAACTTGCAGTACAGAAGGGCCCAGTCGGACTGTCAAGCCTGTGGCAGTTCTTTGAAATTGTTCAATTTGGCTCCATACCCCAGCCTTTTCCCTATAATCCTGCAGATTAATCTGTTGTAAATAGGGTCACTGAATACATAAACAAGGAAGTCATGTTAAACTTTGACAAATCACTGGTGAGGTCTCAGTTGGAGTCTTGTGTAACATTCTGGGTGCTGCACTTCAGGAAGTACATAAAGGTATGCAGAAGGTACTGAAGAGGTTTACCAGGATGATACCAGGGATGGGAGACTTCAGATGGTGTGAAGAGAATTGGGAGGTTGAGATTGTTCTCCTTAGGGCAGAAAAGATTAAGAGGAAACGTAATAGAGGTATTCAAGCTTAGTTTCTCTCTGCTTGGTCAGCTTCTGTTGGCATGTGATCAATAACTTGGGGCTCACAGATTTAAAGTAATTGGCAAAGGAACTTGTGAGGAAATGAATTTTTGGAAATTATGAACACAGCTTGATATTTCTTTCCTATTTTCCCTGAGGATTCTTGAAGAGAAATTATCACAGTTTGCACACATTAAGCCCGAGTGACTTCCTTTCTTTGAGCACTAACAATAACAATTCTACTGTTTCTACAATCCTGATATTTACCTCAGGTATGCAAACTAAAGTAAGATACTTCACTGCTTCCTTTGCTATTCTCTCACTGCACCACAAACTTCCTCTACCGCTTAGCTGCTCCAGCCTTAAGTCACTTCTTACTAAACATATGCTGATAGAAAGTGTTTTTAGTGCATTTGGTTAAGTTTCTCATATATTCACAATTAGCCTTTCCAATCATGTTACTTTTCATAATTTCTTCATATTGGTTCCACTCTCATTTTATTAACTGTAATCTAAGTAATAAATGTTTTTAAAAGTTTCAAATTTGATGTCCTCTCCTAATCATCCAACACAATTGTGGCCTTGGCCACAATTATTTACTGAACTGTACCCTATTAGATTTAGTTTAAACTGATTTCCAAAATGGATATGGTTTCAATATTACCTGTTTACATAACAAAACACGACATAATTTAAGTAAAGGATGCTAACAATGATACATATCTGAACTATAGCATGGAAAGGAGCCCCGTGTAAAGTGTCTACTTTCTCATAATTGTATGTCAGACAACAGGATGTAATTCTGAACTTACTTAGCAGCAAATTTGACCATCTGCTTGCTCACGTGGTCTCCTACAGCCACAAGTCCTTGGACATTAAACTGTTGCTGACGCAGGACTAAAAAACACTGCTTCCCTGTAAAGATAAAAATAGTGCACATTGACTGCTATATACGTCAGATCCCCTGATACACTGTTTTGATTCTTACAACTTAGTCACGCTTTTTGTTATTCATACATTTTTCCTTTAAAGCTATAGGAAGTTTATGTAAATTAGAAAAACACTTCAATCTATATAATTAAAGAGAAATGTTAACCCACAGAAATTCACAGCCTGAAATAACTATTTAAAAAGTACTTTCATCAATTATGTATCTTGTTTTTCCCAAACAGTTGTTTCTTGACTTTTAGGTTGCCATAATCATTGAAACAAACCGTCAGGGACAAATTAGTCATTTCCTTAGTATGCCCTGCCAACCATATATAAAAGGAGAATTTTATTTACTAAATATGTTTACTGAAAACTTAAAGCACTCATTGTCTATAACGCTCTCCTTGATGGGGCTGTGGATACTCAATGAGTATATTCAACACTGGGATCGATAGATTTTTGGTAATGTTCAGAATCAAAGGATATGGTGGGAAAACAGTTATTTTAGTTTAGCCCTGATCTTGTTGAATGATGGAACAAACGCAAGGGCCCATTTGGCCTACACTTGCCTCTCTTTCTGATGTTCTTAATTGTGACGTGCAGTGGATAGATAGTAAAAATGACTGATAGTCAACAGATTCACAATCATGCTGAAAAACCTTATTCCTGACAAACATTATATACGTAGCACTGATCTGACTACCGTTCTTCACTTGCAGCCAGCTGACCTCAGTTTAAACTCTTACCCAAAAGTCAGCAGCTCCAGCAATGCACAGCTCTGCATTCGGTGCTGCACTGAAGTGTCAGTCTGGATTAGTTGCTCAAGTCTTTGCAGGAGGACTTGATTTAATTATGGACCAATTCCTTGTTTAAACATTCCTATTTCAAATATTTCCTTAGCAGCTGGTTATTATCAACCCCTTTAATCGCATTTTGACTTAATGTTTTAGGTTTCCTTTCTGCTTTGTTTTTTTGGTTCGGGTGATTCCCTTCTTTTTGGGGGCTGCCCTTCTTGCTTTGTCCCTGAGTTTGGTTTAATTGGTTGGCATCAAAAAGAAATGGCACAGTACCATCTTTCAAAACTGCTGTAAGCAAAACCATACAGCAGGTACACAGCGTTATACTCCATTAACTTTAAAAAACTGAAGCTTATGATAGGGTTTGTTAAATATATTCCCCTATTTTATTGTGTAGTTAGAACTTAAGTAAGCCACTTTCTTAGGAAAGAGCATTCAGTGGAAACACTTACCATGAGAAACTTCTGCCTCTAAAAAGCTGTTTCCTGTTGACCAAGTGTAAAATGAAAGACGACTGAATACTGTAAAGCGTTGTTCTTACCTTTGGCTCTGCTGGTGTGGACTCTGGAACGGAGCCAGACCACCTGGTCAGCTTTGTCTTCTGTCAGAGTTTTCACATGAACCAACACACGATCTTTACATAAAGAAAATACCTTTATTTTGGGTTAGTTCAGAAAATAAAATATCACACATCAAGTTTTTCGAATCATCAATCTAAATATCTCACATTTTCAATGCAGGGACTTCGGGTCTGGTTGGATCTCCTCATTCCAATGAAAGGAGACCAAACTTTGACCATTTGCACCGACAAATTAGTGAGTATTTTCTTAATTCCCTCTTCCCCCGGCTAGACACACACAGATAAAGCAGAACACTCTGTCAGAGACCAGTTAATATCAGTGGAGCAAGATAATGGGTGGAATTTTCCCAAAACCTTTCTAAGTGTCACAACGGTGAGAAAAATGGGGTGAACTGCACTGGTACTCAGGTGCACTCCAGACCGCAATCACCCCCCACTCATTCACTCTTTTGGAGAGTGATGAATTGCGCGCTGGTACTGAGGGAGGTGGGGCCTAAACACACGAGTGAGCCGACTGCAGAGAGCTCGGGTGCTGTTTCGCTGTTCCCCACCCACTCCCCAACATTGGTCGCCAGCATAGGGTGCCCTACTGATGGGTCCCCCATCATGACCCCCGACACCATCTCCCCCCCACCATGATGACCCTCGCCCCGCATAGCAGCCCCCCTCCACTCCCGTGTCACAGCATCCACTCAGGCCCTCCTGTCATAGCCCCTGACCCCACTCCTGTGGCACTGCCCTGGCACACTTAGTGCCCAACTGCCCAGTCATGCCCCCATCCATCAGGGGCTGCAATGGCCTCCAATCCCCTGGCATGGCAGTCACACCTTGTTTCTGCTGGTGGAGGCCAATACTGATTTGCACCAGTGCGACGTCTCACCAGAAACGAAGGAAGCATCCAGGTGGGGGTTTGTCAGGTGCGGCGAGTTAGTAAAGCCGCGCCCAAGGTGGCAATCCTGGAACCTATTGCTCTGTATTCCTCAGTACCACATTACAATGTTATTACTTCTATTCTTTTTCCTGACATTTTAGCTAGTAAAATAACATCCATTTGCTTGAAGAAAGGACTGGAATATACACTCTCTTTGGAAATTAGTCAGACTCTTCCTTGTATAATGATCCTCACGACCTCTACGGGACCGTTACCTTTTTTTGTTGCATTTCTTTTGCATAATTTGCATGTAATTTTTGACTCGCTGTCCCTTTTAAGGAAATCATGGCAACACTTACAAGCACAAAATCATAATTAGCAAGAGACTGGGAGCACTGCACCTTTATTGGCAGAAAAGAAACATATCCTGTGGCTCATGCAATATCGATGGAAGTGGAAGTTTTCACAAAACAAAAAAGTATGACTACTGTCTTTTTACAATTTTGTTTCACGTGATGGGATGCTATGTTGGAGTCTAATACAACTGAGATTTAAAATAGGCCCACAACAGACTGTTAAAAGATATGCAGCTGTTGCAACAGATCAATAGACCATCACCTTTAGCGGCTGGCTGGGAGGAAAGAAAATGTGTTCATACTTAAACTCACCCAGTTTTTCCTGTGATTGAATCATTGGAAGAATTCCATATCTGTCTTTAGCAAAGTCCTAAAAGGGAAACCACATTTTGTATACTGGAGATTTATATGTGACTAATAAATGTTATTACATGGATGGCAATTTGATGCCAAAGGTTCATGCTCCATGACTATAAAAATCACATTGAAGACACTGGGATAATAATGGTCATTATAATTTCTAAGTAATTAATTGCGTGATATATTCTAAAAGCCTTTGGAGATGACGTCCTCAACAGAAGTTTCTGCAGAGCCATAATTTTATACAATCAACCGAACAAATCTGCTTCTCAAAATGAAAAAAATCAACACTATATCTATTTTTTATCACTGCTGTAAACATTAACTAGAAAGTTTATTACAAATATGATTAAAGGTTTGCCAACAATAGAATCATTAAAAATGCAAAATCTCCGGGCTAAATGAACATTTAAGGTCTCGCATGCCAACTTATTCACATATATTTCAGCTATACTTAGATCAACGACTGATCATTATACTGCACCAAAATACATTTGAATGTTCATTCTGTCACTGCAACATCATGAGCCTTAAAGACCAACACTGTAACTCAATCTAACAGTGAGTAAAAATAGATCAACATCTATTAATAGGCACAACCCCAAAACAGATGCACTATCTCAAGATAAAACATTTAAACTCTTCACCCCCGACCACCACCACTGCAATAATTTAGGTTTCCTCCCAGTGGGTTTCTGGCCTTGGACAGCTACAATTTGAAAAGTGATTGTAGACACTCTACACTATTTCTATCTCCCTTGCCTTCTCATGGAAAGCGCGACAGGCCTGCTGATGAAATGTGCATCAGTTTTCTAGACTGGCATGTGCAAAACACATGGCAAGTACAACACATTTGCCATTTGAATGCCAGACATCAAGGTGGTTTGTGATTATCCCTTTGGACATACGCACCAACAGAAATATAAACCAAACTTTGAAGGTACACTGAAACTAAAGACAAATAGACAACTGCATCACTCGATTACTTTGATTATTTAGAGATGCCTCACACCTTGGAAACCTTTTTAAAATCTCTACAGAGACAGAGGTCTTTTAAAAATCAGAACAGAGGCACCAAAGGGAGAAATTGAACAGAAGAAGACTGTGAAAGGAGTTAACAGCTGCACACTCCACTATTTAAGAAAGGTGAGAGAGGGGAGTAATGGAATTATAGTTAGCCGCGCATTTGTTGTCAGGAAATTAGCATGTCCATAATTAACTGAATTGGATGGTGACCGAACACACCAGAGATTTTCAGCCGATTACAGACAGCCTTCATGGATAGGCTTTCCCTGATAAATCCGACTGAATGATTTGAAAAGGTGCCTGAAATAGTGGGCCGGAGAATGTCTATGGATTTTATCTATGTGAACTTCCAGATGGTATTTGATAAAGTCCTTGGCTAAAGCTGAAGCTCATGGAAAGGAGGGAAAATTATTGATTTGACCTAAGAAAATGGCTGAGAGGAAGGAAAAGGAGTTGTGCTAATAGATAGATATTCTAATTAGCAAAATGTGATAGTGGTAACCCACAGGATCTCTGTTGATACATCAATGATTCACCGTATGCAGTAGTAACTTAGATGATGTCACATATACAAATTTGTCAATGACACAAAGAAAGGTGTCAGTGCAAGCAAGTGTAGATGGAAACATGACACAAAGATATTAATAGGTTAATTGAATGGGCAAAATTGTGGTAAATGGATTTCAATGTAGGTAAGTGATAGTTCATCAATTTGGACTTAAAAATAGATCAGAATATTTAAAATGGGAAAATGTTAGAAATAAAGGATCAAAGAAACTTCATGTACATAAATCATTAAAATAGCACAGAGATAAATATGTGGCACATATAGACGGTGTAGATCTAATCACCATTACAGAAACATGGCTACCAGGTAATAAGATTGGATATAAAGTATTCCAATGTACACAACGTTTTGAAAAGACAGACAATTGAAAAGGAGGACAGTAAAGGATACGGACATAAGTGAGAAAGGATCTTGGCTCAGAAAATCAGAAAGCAAAAACAATGTGAGTGAAGATTAGGAATAGCAAGCGTCAATTGGCGAAAGTAGTTTATAGACCCTCTAACAGTAGTTATACTGCTGGACAAAGTATTAAACAAGAAATTATTGGAGCATATAAAAGCATTGTGATAGTTATGAGGGACTTTAATTTTTGTTAAGACTGGGCCAATCAAACTGGCAAAGATGGTCTGGAAGATGAGTCTGTAGGATGTTTTCATGACAGTTTCCTGGAGCAATATGTTGTGGAACTACCTCGGGATGAAGCTACTTTAGAACTAGTGTTATGCAATAAGGCAGGGTTAATTAGTAAGGCCATAGCAAAAGCTCCACTGGGAAACAGTTGAATTACAACTGCAATCCACATTAAATTTGAAAACAACATACTTCAATCACATACAAAATAATCTTAACATTAAGCAAAGAGATATATATATAGGTATGATGGGAGAGCTGGCCAAGGTTGATTAGGTAAATAGACTAAAGATGTGGTGGTAAATAAACAGTAAGAAATGTTTAAAGAAAGAATTGAAAAGGCTCAACAAAAATACATCCCATAAAACACAAAAACTCAGCAAGAAAGACCGATCCATTGCTTACTGAGGAAGTTAAGAATAGAATTAGAGTAAAAGAAGAGGTTTAAATATTGCAATCGTGGTAAATCTGAAGATTGGCAGTGTTTTAGAAACCAGCAAAGGGCCACCAAAAGGTTGATAAATGGGAAAAAAGAGAATTGAGTAACCTAGCCAGGAATATAAAACAGATTGTAAAAGCTTTTACAGGTTAGTAAAAAAGGAGTAGCTAAAGTAAATGTTAGTCTTATAGAAGTAGAGACAGAACAAATTATTATTTGTGACACTTGCTTAATCACCCAGTCAAACTTAAGATGGCCGAATTATCAGAGAGATGAGTCATGTAATCAATAGTTAAAATCCACACTAAAGGACTGCTCTAACACAATTTGCAATAATAAATCATAGAATGGATATAGCACAGAAAGAAAGAGACTATTTGACTCTCTTGTCCATGGCAGTTCTTTGCAATAGTGACTCAGCTAGTTCTACTTCCCAACCCTTTTTCTGTTGCAATGCAAATTTTCTCTTCAGATAATGATCCAATTCCCTTTTGAAAGCCACAATTGGACCAGCTCCCACTACACTCAAGTGGCACATTCCAGATAACTGTGTTGGCTTATGGGTGTCCTGTGGGGAGGCAATTTCATTTAAGTGTACTACTATGATGCAATTTATTTTATTAATGCATGCACTATGTAAAAATTCTGAGACTCTTGCTTCATTTTGCTGCACATTTGTAGTTTAATGGCTTGTGGAGCAAATTTCAGATGAGCAGTGACTTAACTCCAACTGGCTTTTAAAAATCTATCAATCGCAGATTTAAAATCAGCAAATGATCCACCATCAGATGCTGTTTGCAGAAGATAGTTCTAAGCTTTCACCACCCATTATATGCAGAAGAGTTTCCTAACTTCACCCCACATCAGCAACTTGCCATTTTATAAATATTTATTTCACTCTGGAATGGCTTGTCTCTAAATTTTAGACTATGTCCCCAATACTAGATTCCTCAATCGATCAGTGAAATGAGTATTTCACTATCCATCCCATCAGTTCCCCCTTAATATGATCTAAACTTTGATCTAATAACTCCTTAATCTAAATTCAAGACATTATAACCTTGGATTGTCTAATCTCTCCTCTCAATTTAACCTTTGGAGTCATTTTAATAAATCAATACCACATTCCAAGGCCAATATATTGTTCCTAAGGTGTGGTACCCAGATCTGAACACTACAATCCTGGTGTGGTCTAACCAGAGCTTTGTATGACAATAGCATGACTTCTAATTTCTTATATTTTAATTCTCTAGATATAAAGGTCAGTATTCCATCAGCTTGTCAATTATCTCTGTACCTGTACATGATATGAACATACCATAAGAAATAGGAGAAGACCATATAGCTCGTTGATCTTGGGCTTCAACTCCATCTCCCTGCCCACTCATACCCTGAGAGACCAAACATCTGTCTGTCTCAGCCTTAAATGTATGCAATAAATGGTGCAACTATAACCCTCTAGGGAGAGAACTCCAAAGATTTACAACATTTGAGTGAAGACATTTTTCCTCATCTTCATCCGACATGATTGGCCCCTTATCTTGGCATTGTGCCCCATTGTTCTAGATTTCCCAGTCTGGGAAACAATGTCGTAGTATTTGCTCTGTCAAGTCCCTTCATAATTTTGAACGTTTCAGTGATATTGCCTTTCATTCTTCTAAACTGCATAGAATATAGACCCAATTTACTCAGCTCTCATCCCAGGCACAATCTTGTGAACATTTATTGCACTGCCTCCAATGCAAGTATCGCCTTCCTGAAATATGGAGACCAAAATTGCACATAGTATTCTAGGGATATCCTCACCAAAGCTCCACAGAATTGTAGCAAGACTTCTTTATTGTTGTACTGCCATCCCCTTGAATTAAAGGCTAACATGCCATTTGCTTTCCTAATTGCTTGATGTGTCTGCAAGCCAACTTTCTGTATTGCTTATACGGGTACAGCCAAGACTCTCTGAACATTAACATTTACATTATCCTAAAATGTGGTGCTCAGAATTAGACACCAATCTCTAGTTGAGGCTAAACCAGTATGTTATAAAGGTTCACCAAAACACCTTTGCTTTTGTACTCTATGGCTCTATGTATAAAGCCCACGATCCTGTAAGTCTTAACACTTTTTTGACTTGTCCCGCCACTTTCAATTAGTTTCCCACATAGAACTGTTCCTGCATTACTTTTAGAACTGTATCCATTTATGACACCTCTCCTTGTTGTATCACTTCACATTTCTCTGCAATAAATTTTATTTGTCGTATGTCTGCCCATTTAATCAGCCTGCTTATGTATTCTTGAAGTCATCACTATGCTTCTCACAGTTCACGATACTCCCAAGTTTAGTGATGTGCAAATTTTGAGACCGTGTCTTGCACACCCAAGTCTAGGTCACTAATTTAGGCCAAGAAAAGTGGTGATCCTAGTATTGACCTCAGGAACCCACTGCATACCTTCTGCCAGTCAGAAAGTACTTAAAAATAAAATGAATTCTCCATTCTCAAAAATATAATTGATATATCAAGCTACACTGTATTCAGGAATGACCACTGAAAATTTGATTGACTAAGTGTTAGGTTTAGAAATTGGATAATGTATTTATTAGCATGAACATTTAAAAACAACAAGTCATGTACTTCTGAAATGTAGTCATAGCTATAAATAGGAATTTGGCAGCCATTTTACTCACATTAATCTATTGTTGTTTATGGGAGTTTAACAACCACAACACAAAAGCAAAATAATGAAGATGCTGCAAATCTGAAATCAAAGCAGAAAAGTACTCGAAATACTCAGCAAGTTTGGCAGCATCTGTAGGGAATGCTCCGATAAAAGGTAATTGATTTGAAATGCTAACTGTTTCTCTATCCATGGATGCTGTCAAATCTGAATATCTCCGACATTTTTGTTTTATATGAGAATTTAAAAATCGACGCATTGTTTGACTAGGAACAATGTAGGTTAGAGAGTACAGGGATGATTGAGCAACAACTGGTGCACATTAAGACCAAATGTTGTACATTTTTAAATGGCAGCCAGTGTTCCCAAATGGATAGACGGATGGATTAAGAAAAAGCTAACTCTTCACCCTGTGCATAGCAATAAAAAAAACAGATCACGTAGGATATGGACAATTTCCACAAGGGAGAATCAGTTTATATGAAAACATTTCTGAAAGCTGCACATTTCATGGGGCATCTTAAAAGAAATCCTGACAGAAAATCTGAACTATAAATTGCAGACACACTAAAAAAAAGTTACTTTAGTTGCCATAGAATTAGAGCAGTTTTACAGAAGTTTATTTTGAAAATTCAAAGTTTTCAATTAGATAAATACCTACCTCTTCATCACCTGCTTGATTTTCTGCTGCCTGTAGGAAGTAACATTAAACCAAGATGAAAGTTAACATCCTTACAGTTATAACAACCAAATTTATATCAACTGAATATGCTGGAAATCATAGAATCATAGAAACCCTACAGTGCAGAGAGAGGCCATTTGGCCCATCGTGTCTGCACCGACCACAATCCCACCCAGGCCCTACTCCGATATCCCTATATATTTACCCGCTAATCCCTCTAACCTACACATCTCAGGACACTGAAGGGCAATTTTAGCATGGCCAATCAACCTAACCCGCACATCTTTGGACTGTGGGAGGAAACCGGAGCACCCGGAGGAAACCCACGCAGACAAGAGGAGAATGTGCAAACTCCACACAGCCTAGTGACCCAAGCCGGGAATCGAAACCTGGTCCCTGGAGCTGTGAAGCAGCAGTGCTAACCACTGTGCTACCGTGCCGTATAATATTTTACAAATATATACATTTTCACTGTTTAAGATGCCCAAATATCTGAAATCAATATCACATCTAGTGTGCCATTATTCATGATAGTCACAGAACTAAATCAATTTTGCCAAGTATCTTATTTAAAAATCAAAATCCATAATTTTTATGTATCGAATATCTCTTATCTTATATGTTTAAGGTAACTGTCAAAATGCAGTTTGAAATGCTGCTCTGACGACTTAGTAAGCAAAAACTGAGCCAAATAGACTAACCAGTCTGAAGTTCAATCCAAAATCTGCAATATGTTAGCTGATCTCAACCACTGTAACTCTTTAGTTCTACAATTCAGGCCTATGGGCCCCTTGGTTAAAGATAGAAAAAAAAGCATGAGGTGTAGTGAAGAAAAGGAAAGACAAACAAAAATAATTCAGAAACTTTTAGTTGTCATCTGGTGACGTGCTGGAAACCCACGAGTGTGAACTTCAGATTGAGGTGCATGGTTAAAAAACTCACTAATGAAAAGTGTTTATCGGACAGGACATCAGAAGGGTGGTGACAACCATGAGTATGTACCATTAACCACTTTTGGCAAGAAATGGAAAAAACTGGAGAAGAACAAATGGAAACATACTTATGAATTAATATACAAATATGTTTCCTGTCCTTACTGATAAAATCTTGTAATCCACAATCCCCAAGCCCACCTTAAACATGAACGGAAGACTAGTTCACAACAATGGTCAATGTTCCGTTCCAGTGACACTTTTGATATTGAATGACAAGTTAAAGGCATGCCAATTGGCATAGCTTTTGGGTTTCAATCTGCAAATTAATTTATCTTAAGAATTGCAAAAACTACATCTACAAATCTAAATCTTCTTGCCACCCTTCTCACAAACTTGGACAGAACAGCATGCATCTGAAAGTGTTTCGAACTGACCAATTTAGCCTGTTTCTCTGCCTTCTTGGCAGCCTTTTCTGCTTCTTTTTGAAGTTTCTTTGCTGCCTTCTTCGATGGTGCCTGGTCCTCTTGGACACTGCAATGGATAAAATAGTAGCATTTATTGACATACTTGCTAAGTGGCAAAATTTATTAAAATCAGCTTTGTTATTCTATTTATTGTATATTTCATGCAATTCCACGAGGATGTTAAAGGATTATTAGAATTATCAGAAAATTCTATTAGATGCAAGGGTGGTTTAATGATTTCTAGATAAGCCACTTTTATTTATATTTCCCAATTGGATACTGCATTGTACAATATTGAGAATTACCAATGTTTATTTTACATTCTTTTCAATTAAAACAGGTGTCATAGATCACAGTAGATAATTGCAATTGGATTCAATTGCTAAACTACTCATTCAGGAAACAAACACATATGAAAATGTTCGTCATGGAATACCAGCTGCAAGGCAAACAGACAAAGGGAGCAGGTGGTTTAAGTTAAAAATTGCTTTGTTCTTGTTAGTCACCATTTTACTTCCACCAAATGAACAGGCTGAAATTAGAATGTCCAAGCACAGGATAACCTGACACAAATGTATTGTATTGGACTCAGTTGAATTTGCAGTGAAATCTCAATGGAGGAGGGTAAAGATCACTGCTTATTAACTGATTTTTGATTTGATTTATTATTGTCCCATGTATTGGGATAGTGAAAAGTATTGTTTCTTGCATGCTATACAGACAAAACATACCGTTCATAGAATACATAGGAGAGAAGGAGAGGGTGCAGAATATAGTGTTGCAGTCACAGATAAGGTGAAGAGAAAGATCAGCTTAATATATGGTAGGTCCATTTAAAAGTCTGATGGCAGCAGGGAAGAAGTTGTTCTTGAGTGGATTGGTATGTGACCTCTGACTTTTGCATCTTTTTCCTGACGGAAGGTGGTGGAAGGGAGTATTTCCGGGGTGCGTGGGTTCCCTGATTATGCTGACAACTTTTCTGAGGTAGCCGGAAGTGTTGACTTTCACACACTGCTGTTCTGCAATTCCATAAATAGAACCTATCTACGAGGAACACTTAAATGTTGTACAGAGATAAGCAACAGATCTAACATCATGGTTCAGTTCCCCACAAAGATTGGATAAACATTTTATTATACTGAAAGGCAACTGCTTGCATAGAATATCATATTGACAATTGACATAATTCCAAAACACCTCTCAATCCACTCTAAGATTATAACTGTAACCTCTATTTCTAGGGGCAGTACTATTTTTTGCTGGCCAGCTACAAGAAGCACCCAGCCCCCCAACCTCTGTAAAACCCAACATCATCTTGCAGCCTTCAGTGTTTTCACATCAGCCAGAGTCAAGTCAATCAACTACTCATAGGTAATCAATCATTTGCTCATTCTACAATGCTGCCTGAACTTGTCCCAAAGTAAAACTAGCTGCTTTTCACAGTACCACCAACCAAAGTTATTAGAGAACCACTTCTATTGGTGCTCCCTAATATGAGGAAACACATACTGGGTGGGTTTTACTGTGCAATACGCTGTGAACGGAGGCAGGCCACCACTGACTGGCAGTGGGATCTTCTGGTCCTGCTGTTGTCAACGGGATTTCCCGTTGAATGCCCCCCCTCACCACTGGGAAAACCATGACTGGGGCGTACCATCAGCAGAAAATCACTCAGGCATGAATGGCAGGAATGTTCTGGCCACTCTCTTTTTCCACTGAAAGCAAAAACTTCCAACTACAGCTCCTCAATGTACACACTGATTTAAAAGCAGCTATTTTCTTACTTCAAATATATTTCATTACAAGCCATTATAGCTCACAAAGATATCACCAATATTCTGCCTTTATCCTGTGATAGTGGAGTCAGACACTTTAGGAACTTTCAAGCGGTTATTGGATAGGCACGTGGAGCACACTAGAATGATAGGGAGTGGGATAGCTTGATCTTGGTTTCGGAAAAGGTTCGGCACAACATCATGGGCCGAAGGGCCTGTACTGTTCTATGTTTATCCAGTACCTTACCTAGCATTAATGTCCATTTGGGTAGGCCTTGACAGCGAGGGTCATGTAAAGAAGGAATTCCATGACCACAAAAGATCTGTATCCATTGAATTATTGCACCAAATGCTTGTCCAACTTTCTCTTAAAATTACTGCCTCCCTGAATCACTCATACCTAATATTTACCACCCTGGGTGAAATAGTTTAATTTCTGACTGATCCCTTCATCATTCTCCTTCTGAACTTTATCCCATGTCCCTTACTGTTCTCAAGGACATGGCAAAGTTTCTCACGGTTCAACATTCTAATAACCATATATTTTAATACTTCAATAAATTGTCCTTTTGATCTTTTCTACTGTAACAGACGCAGCTTTCTGACTCTCCATTTAGCTCAGGTGTGTGATGCAAGGTACCAGACTGTAATCTCTTACTGCACTACCTCTTTCCTGGAATGTAGCAGAGCTGCACATGGTACACAGGATGAACCAAATGCTCAGGATAGCATCCAATAATTTGTGATCTGTACAACCAAATATCCTATTTATCTTATTTGCTGTTGTACAGGCTGCAGATTCAACAAACCGCCCATCAATAGCACTAAATAGGGAGCTTGTGCTCCATGTTGTAAACGAACAGATGGGCAGGATCTAAGATCTAGAGTTTTAGATGAGCAGACATTTATGGAGAGTGGAGATTAGCCAAGAGAACACTGAATGAGTTTTCAGTAGTGGATGGCTTGGGACATGAATATGAATCTTCACACTGAGAAATGCAGACTTATAAATAATTGAAACTTTTAATGGAAATCATCTTTAAATTGTGTACATTTTGAATAAAAATATTGTATTTCACATGCACATTGAGATAATGCTTTCACTGAAAACTTCTTAATCTAATGAAAACTGCATTAAATGGTGTCTTGACGTGCTTTTATGAAGTTTTAGAGATAAAACATTTTTGCACAAGGGCAGCTCAGTTGGAGAATATCGGAGTTGCGCTTCAAGATTTTTATAGTTTCAAGGTGTGCCGTGATAGATAAAAAATGGTGAACCACTGTCTTTAAGGCAGGAAGAGATTCTTGATCAGCAAGGGGTGAAAGGTTATTAGGGATAATCAGGAATGTGAAATTGAGGTTAAAATTAGATCAACCATGATCTTACTGAATGAAGTAGGCTCAAGGGACCAGGTGGCCTACTCCTGCTCCTAGTGCGAATATTCACATGTATGTTTGTAAATTTAAGGAATTCAATCCTAATTTCTCTAATATTTTCTCAAGAAATAACCCTTATGATTCCAGATATCATTCCAGCAAACCTACGCTGCTTTCCCTCCAAGGTCAACCCTTCCTAAAGTCTGGTGCCCAGACTGCTAAAAGTGCTCCAGGTGCAGTGTAGCCAGGCTCTGTAGCTGAAGCATGACTTCTACCGCCTTATATTACAGTTGTCCAGTATAAAGGTCAGCATTCCATTAGCCTTTGCAATCATTTTCTGTGCCTGATTTCAACAGTTTTAGATGATCTTAAACATTATTGCCTTCACAAGTAGACCACAAAGCATTTTTATTATATTATATATTTTGATAATGATATATTTTGAAGAGAAACCATTTTAATATGAATTCACACGAAAGCTATGACATTAAAATTTAGCATGAATATTTACTTCAATTTCATTCAGAATTAGGCCTCAATATCTGACCAAGAGAAGTTGAAGCTCATCAACTTGGACTCAATTCTGGCCAAATCCACAAGAACGCACAACAATCAACTGTTTTCTTTAAAATCCAGCTGCTCAAAACTGTGAATTGCTACACCTGCAACTTTTATGAATGGTGAGACTATACCAGATATTTCAGTTTCAAACATTTCCTCTGGTAAACAGGAAAATCCCAGCAGTGATTTCCTTCACGTAACACAGTAATGCCTGAAAAAATCCTTTTGACAATAAAACCCACATTAGGAGTTGGTAAAATGCCAATTAGGACTCCTCACCAAAAAGGGATACAAGCTGTGTTCAGTTCTGGTATTTATATTAATAACTCACACTCTGAAAAATGATTTTTTGTTGGTGTTTACAAATGATTTCCTTTTCTGAAAAAAAAACCTGTGAACCATATAAACCTATCAATCAAGGACAGCACAATCTAGACAATTATGGGGAAAAGGCAGGAGAATGGGGATGAGAAAAATATCAGCCGTAACTGAATGGCAGAGCAGACTCAATGGGCTGAGTGGCCTAATTCTGCTCTGATGTCTGATTTCTAATTGCCTCCTCCATGATGGGTCAGCAGGAGACCCTGAAGCAAAAGAATGAGTTTTAGTCCTTTTGCCTGATTCAAATATTTCAGCTATTTCCACTATTCCATCAATTAAATTAGATAACTTTTATAGCTCTGCCAAACAAGGCAAATGAATTGAACAGGGGGTCCAAAGACTCAAGTGCAAAACTGCAGCTCTGAATGAAATGCAACAGTCGTGGAATTTCAACTACTAGACCACTATTGTCTTATTTTAAATCATATCACATACCTAGTGGAAAATGTATTCAATGTATAGATCGTCATTCTAAGTCTATTGTAAATAGATGTGGTGCTTTATTTAGAAGAAAAACTGACATTTCATGACAAAAGATTATAGGCTCAGCTTTAAACAAACTATGGACTATATGGACAGCTTAAGGCAGAAATAATATAATTGTACAGCTGAGATAAAAATAACTTAAATTAATCCCAGAAATCAGGATCAGAAGACATACTTTTAAATTAGTGAAAAGCAAGAGCATTCTCAATATTTTTCTCACTCAAAAAGTGATTTATAAATGCTGAAATAAACCACTGGGTAAGTAAGGAGCAAAATGTAAGACGTTTTAAATGCAGGGGGGGATTACAATGGGAGAATATACTAGGTGTGCTTAATAGACGTGCAACCTTTCTTGTCTTTGCATTTAGTTATGCATCCAATCATACAAGGCATGTGGCATTGCCATCTCTGACTGACAACTAAAAAAATGCAGCAAAGCAGGAAGTTGCTCATCCAGATTCTTAACCCTGTTATCTAATACTTCATTCTTACCTAATTCTGTGGGAAAGCATCTGCATGCAACAATTCTCAATACAAATCATTAGAATAGCCATTAGAGATTTTCCCTGGCTGGGGTATTATACCCATTAGCTCAGGTCAGAACGGATAAAATGATGACATGGTCATAAGTAGAAGCAATGAATACTGACTTGCTATTTAAGCTTGAAGACATTTCATTGGAGTCAATATTATCCTCACCTGACCTCCACATAACTCTGCACACGTCACTAGTTAGAAAGTCCCTTTTTCCCTTCCCTTAACTCAGAGGCCAGCTATAGCTCCACTGTTCATTGGATGATACAGCACAGGAGGCCAGTCAATCCCTCGTGACTGTTAACTCTATATTAGAGCTATCCAAACTCGTGCCACACAATTTTCCTGCAAAGCTGTGCATCAACCTAGTATGTACTGCACAAGCCTTGTTTTGTGATAAATAACTCTTGTGTACAGCTTCACAACATAATTTGAAGGGACCATGTACAACAAATACATTTTAAAGGGAAATTGCATCCACACCACTGTTCTTTCCATATTGCTTTGCAACTCTTCCCCTTCAACTATTTATTCAATTCCCTTTTATTATCAAATCTGCTTCAGCCACTCTTTCAGGCAACAAATACAAATCATAATTTAGTGCATAAATTTTTCTCTCCCTGTCATCTCTAGCTCCTTTGCCATTTCCTTAAATCTCCTTTGGTTATCCAACCTTCTGTAACTGGAAAACAATTTATCTTTATTACTTTATCATGGCCTTTTACAACTTTAAACATCTCTACTGAATCTCTTCTCAACCTTCTTGGCTTGAAGGAAAATAAACCAGTTTTGCTGGTGGCTGCATGTGTCTGAAGTCACATCCCTGGAAGCATTCTAGTGCACCCCCTCTGCACCATATGTGAAATTTTCAAATCTGCCCCCAGTTCTATGATGTGTGTACAAATTATCATAGTTGGCAGGGGTGGTTGAGAGTGGTTTTAAAGACTCATAGTTTAAAAAAGAATCCTGGGTTTTATACAGGAGTACAAAAGCAAGGAAGTGATGTTGAATCTTTATAGAACCAGCAACGTTTAACCACAACTGGGGTATTGGATACAACTGGGTATTGCTGGATACATATATCATAGAATCCCAAGTGCATTCGAAGGCCATTCAGCCATCAAGTCCGACAGAGCATCTTACCCAGGCCCACTCTATCCCTGTAACCCCATGCATTTACCTCACTATTCCTTCTAACCTACACATCTTGGGGCATGAAGGGGCAATTTAGCATGGCCAATCCACCTAACATGCAGGTCTTTAGACTGTGGGAGGAAACCAGAGCACCCAGTGGAAATCCATACAGACATGAGGAGAACATGCAAACTCCACACAGGCAGTCACGCAAGGCTGGAATTGACCCGGGTTCCCTGGGGCTGTGAGACAGCGGTGCTAATCACTGTGCTACCCATATACCCATAGGTCTCTGATCTTGCACCCCCTTTAGAATTGTACCCTTCAGTTTATGCCTCTTCTCTTTCTACCGAAATATAACACTTTTCCACTTCTCTGTTAGGTTTCACCTGCCATGTGTCCACTCGTTCCACCAGCCTGTATCCTCTTATGGTCTATCACCTTCCCCTTCACAGTTCATAATACTTCCAAGTTGTCATTTGCAAAGTTTGAAACTGTATACTGAAAACCCAAGGCCAAATCACGAATATACCTCAGGAAAAGTAATGGTCAAGCCATAGGGAAGCCACTCTATATCCTCCAACATATAATCATTCATCACCACTCTCTGTTTCCTGCCCATTAACCAATTTTGCATTCATGCTGACCCTTGTATTTCACAGGTTTCAACTTTGCTGACAAGTTTATAACTTGGCACTTTACCAAACTTCTTTTAGAAGTCCAACTCTCTTGCTTCCTTTAAGTAAAGTCGTCATAGTTCCAGATGACCATAGGCTGACTGCTGGTGATTTAATTTGAGGATGACCTCGGGCAAGGGGCAAGGTTGAGAAGGTGAGGCCTTGATTGAATAACCTCAGCCAGTATGGGAACTGAACCCGCGCCACTGGCATCACAAACCAGCCAAGCTGAGCTAAACCGACTCCTTTAAGTCACTGCTTAAAAAACAAACTATTTGACAAAACAGCTTGATCATACACACATGACACAGTGTCAGATGATAACAAGGTGGTGAGGCGCTGTAGGGCGGCTTATGTGAAGAGTGGTTTTTGTAAATGACAGTTGCAGCTGTGTGCAGAGATCAGTGAGCTGGAGGAAAGCCCCAACGGTTCAAGAATAGATGGGTGGGGACCAGGGTGAATCCCCATGTCCCGGCACTGGGGTTGGGCGGAGGGCAATCGGCCGGGGGTGGTGGAATGTCCAGAGGAGAGGGTGGGCTCATTGGAAAGCCCAGAGATCCTGGGGCTGATGCAACATCTCAGGCAGCGCCCTCTCCCTCAGCAACTGATCCTCTGCCCTTCCTCCTCCTCCTCCTGACCGCGAGTCCAGCCCCCAGCTCTTACCCTCCGCTCTCTCCTTTTGTCATCGTCTCGGTTCTGTTTTAATCAAACCCCAGTCTGTTCAACAAAGAAAAGGTTTAAAGAAAACCACTCCCCGGCCGCCCGACACCAGCCTCGCTACCCGGTGCGCCCAGACCGGAAGTGAACCGCGGTGCGCCTGCGCCACCGCTCCGGGTGCAACCCGAGTCCCCAACCATCGTTCCGGCCGGAGTTTCCCAGTCAGGCTGACAGGAACAACGTAGAGAGAGACATGGGCTTGTGAACTGACTTGGTGGAATGAAGGACCAATCAACCTCTGGAAAGGGCTTTCCATAACCCACTACAAAGCAAAACCCCGTCGCAGAATAAGACATAAATTCCTGGTTGAAAGTGTGTGCTGTATGTTTCATGTTGGTGTGGTGATGGCTATTTAACACCCATTAAAATTGTCAACCTAAATTCAGGTTACAGGCCTACGGCGTTTCAAGAAGGCGGCTCACCACCACCTTCTCAAGGGCAACTAGGGATGGGCAATAAATGTTTGACCAGCTGGTGACGCCCATGTCCCACGAATGAATTAAAAGAAAGGCCCAAACTCAATCTTCAGCAAAAACAGAGGGAATTTCCATTGATGGAGGGGATTGCCAGTGACAGTTGCTTTGTTTTGGAGCATCATGAAGTGCAGTGCCAAACCTCATTTAAGAAGTGCTCAGGGAGGCTATGGTTGGAACGTTACTGTGGTGAACCACTGCAATACTGTCTGTATATGGGATATGCCTGGGCATGCCCCTGCTGTAATACTGTCTGTATATGGGATATGCCTGGGCATGCCCCTGCTGCCTCAATCCGGGGCTCTGCCCTCCTCGGGGTATAAAGGTGGCTGCTCTCTGCCCCTTTTACCTCAGTTCGGGTTTCGCCATCGGTTTGGGAGCGCTTCTGTTCTTGTTAATAAAAGCCTGTTGTTTTGCAACATCTAGTCTTTGCGTGAATCAATGGTGCATCAATTTTATTAACAAAGCATGTGGAAAAGATTGAAAGGGTGCAGAGGCGATTTACAAGGATGTTGCCTGGATTGAGTGGCATGCCTTATGAGGATAGGCTGAGGGAGATTGGTCTTTTCTCCTTGGAGAGACATAGGATGAGAGGAGACCTAATATAGGTATATAAGATGTTGAGAGGCATAGATCGGGTGGACTCTCAGAGGCGTTTTCCCAGGGTGGAAATGGCTGCTACGAGAGGGCACAGGTTTGTTTCACTGGAGCAAGCAGAGAGGGAGTGATTGGAGGCAGGAGTGCTGGTGAGAGATTGATTGAATTATTTATTTATTTAATTAGATAGTGTGTGTGTTTTCTTTGGCCTTTACTTTTGTAGTAGTATTTTTCTTAAGTTTAAAGTGAAAACCGGAAGTGGGCTGCTAAGGAGTCTGGGAAGGGTTTTATAAGCGCGCAAAGTATATAAGGTAGGCTGCAGTATACAGCGGGCAGTGTCGTGAGTGGGAAGCTGAGTGAAAGCTGTCAGGGCTTTGGCTCACAGGGCTTAGGCAGAAAGGGCGAGGCGAGGCAAGGTAAGTTATTTTTATCCAAACTTATATAGGATAAGGGTAACTATGAGTGATAGGCCAGTTCGGTGCTTCCGGTGTGGGATGTGGGAGTTCCTGGAAACACCTAGCCTCCCGGAGGACCACATTTGCGCCAGATGTGTGGAACTGCAGCTCCTGAGGGACCGCGTCACGGAACTGGAGCTGCAGATTGCTGACCTTGGTCTAGTCAGGGAGAATGAGAGAATAATTGACATGAGTTATAGGGAACTAGTTACACCGGGGCATCGGGAGGAAGACACGTGGGTCACAGTTAGGAGGAGTAAAGGTCAGAAGGGTAATGTACCAGAGAGTACTCCAGTGGCTGTCTCTCATAATAGGAAGGGCTCGGCGACAGGTGTGAGAGGGGAGGGGAGTGAGCAATTAGTGGTGGGGTCACCTGTGGTTGTCCCACTCCAAAACAAGTATATTGTTTTGGTTAGTGTGGAGGAGGATGACTCTCCAGGGGTAAGCCACAGTGACCAGGTCACTGGCACAGAGTCAGGCTCTGTGGCCCAGAAAGGAAAGAGAGGGGTTAGGAGAGCAATAGTGGTGGGGGATGCGTCGGTTAGAGGCACGGACCGGCGATTCTGTGGGTGCGAACGGGACTCCAGGATGGTAGTCTGCCTACCTGGTGCTGGGGTAATGGATGTCACCGAGCGGATAGGAGGCATCTTAAAAGGGGAAGATAAAGAAATGGATGTCATTGTACACATTGGTGCAAATGACGTAGATAGGAAGAGCAGGGGGATCCTACGAGAGCAATTCAGGGAGTTGGGAAATAGACTAAAAAGTAGGGCCTCCAGGGTGGCCATCACTGGGCTGCTCCCAATGCCTCGTGCCAGTGAGGCTAAGAATAGGGAGTTAGTACAATTGAATGCTTGGCTAAAGGACTGGTCCAGGAGGGAGGGCTTCATTTTCCTAGATCAATGGGAAGTTTTCAGGAGAGGATGGCACCTGTACAAGAAGGATGGGTCACAACTAAGTTAGAAGGGCACGAATATCCTGGCTGGGAGTTTTGCTAGTGCAGTTCGGGAGGGGTTTAAACTAGTATGGCAGGGGGGTGGGGATCAAAATATTAGATCTACAAGTGTAGAGGCTGGGGCTAGGACAAGGCTGGCAAAGAAGAAGAGCACTCTGGGGGAGGATGACCTCACTGGGCCTGGAGGTCTGGAGTGCTTATACTTCAATGCAAGGAGCGTAGTAGGTAAGACAGATGAACTTAGGGCCTTAATGCTCACGAGGAATTTGGATGTGGTTGCGGTGACAGAGACTTGGTTGAAAGAGGGACAGGACTGGCAGCTGAATATTCCGGGGTACAAGTGTTTTAGGCGAGACAGAGGAGGGGCCAAAAGAGGTGGGGGAGTAGCAGTATTAGTTAGAGAGCATATTACAGCGGTGCAGAGGGAGGACAATTCAGAGGGGTCGTGTAACGAGTCACTCTGGGTGGAGCTTAGAAACAGGAAGGGCGCAGTCACTATGTTGGGGGTATACTACAGGCCCCCCAACAGCCCAAGGGAAGTGGAAGAACGGATATGTCAGGAGATACTGGATAGGTGCAGGAAAAATGGGGTTGTTGTTGTGGGAGACTTCAATTTCCCTGGTATAGACTGGAAATCGCTGAGAGCTGGGACTCTGAATGGGGAGGAATTTGTAAAATGCATACAGGAGGGTTCTTTGGAACAATATGTAGATAGCCCGACTAGAGAGGGGGCTATACTGGACCTAGTACTGGGGAATGAGCCCGGTCAGGTCTTCAAAGTTTTGGTAGGGGAACATGTGGCAAATAGTGACCAGAATTCTGTTAGCTTTAGGATAGTGATGGAAAAGGATGAGTGGTGTCCCAAGGGTAAGGTGTTGGATTGGGGGAAGGCTAACTTTAGTGGGATTAGGCAGAAATTGGCAGCTCTTGATTGGGAGAGGCTGTTTGAGGGTAAATCCACATCTGGCATGTGGGAGTCTTTTAAGGAACAGTTGTTAGGGCTGCAGGACAGGCATGTGCCTGTAAAAAAGAAGGATAGGAAGGGTAGGATTCGAGAACCGTGGATAACCAGGGAAATTGAGGGACTGGTCAAAAAGAAAAGAGAGGCGTATGTTAGGTCCAGGCAGCTAAAAACGGAGGGAGCTCTGGAGGAGTACAAAGAAAGTAGGAAAGAACTCAAACGGGGAATTAGAAGGGCAAAAAGGGTCACGAAATGTCCTTGGCAGACAGGATTAAGGAGAATCCCAAGGCATTTCATTCATACGTTAGGAACAAAAGGGTTGTCAGGGAAAAAATTGGACCTCTCAGGGACAAAAGTGGGGAATTATGCTTGGAGCCCAAAGAAGTAGGGGAGATCCTAAATGAATACTTTGCGTCGGTATTCACAAAGGAGTGGGATGTGTTGACTGGGAGTGACTCGGAGGGGAGTGTTGAACCGTTGGAGAAAATCTCCATTACAAGGGAGGAAGTGTTAGGTTTGTTAGAGAATATAAAGACTGACAAATCCCCAGGGCCTGATGGAATCTATCCAAGGCTGCTCAGGGAGACGAGAGATGAAATCGCTGGGCCTCTGACGCAAATCTTTGTCTCGTCACTGGACGCAGGTGAGGTCCCAGAGGATTGGAGGATAGCTAATGTGGTCCCGTTATTTAAGAAGGGTAGGAAGGATAACCCGGGTAATTATAGGCCGGTGAGCTTGACGTCTGTGGTGGGGAAGTTGTTGGAGAAGATTCTTAGAGATAGGATGTATGCGCATTTAGAAAGGAATAAACGCATTAACGATAGCCAGCATGGTTTTGTGAGAGGGAGGTCATGCCTCACTAACCTGGTGGAGTTTTTTGAAGAAGTGACCAGAATAGTTGACGAGGGAAGGGCTGTGGATGTCGTCTATATGGACTTTAGTAAAACGTTTGACAAAGTCCCTCATGGTAGGCTGGTGAAAAAGGTTGGATCTCATGGGATAAAGGGGGAGGTGGCTAGATGGGTGGAGAACTGGCTTGGTCACAGAAGACAGAGGGTGGTAGTGGAAGGGTCTTTTTCCGGCTGGAGGCCTGTGACTAGTGGTGTTCCGCAGGGCTCTGTATTGGGACCTCTGCTGTTTGTGATTTATATAAACGATCTGGAAGAAGGTGTAACTGGGGTGATCAGTAAGTTTGCGGACGACACAAAATTGGCAGGACTTGCAGATAGTGAGGAGCATTGTCAGAAGCTACAGAAGGATATAGATAGGCTGGAAATTTGGGCAAAGAAATGGCAGATGGAGTTCAATCCTGGTAGAAATAATGTAGGGAGGAGCTATACGATAAATGGCAGAACGATAAAGGGTGTAGATACGCAGAGGGACCTGGGTGTGCAAGTCCACAGATCCTTGAAGGTGACGTCACAGGTGGAGAAGGTGGTGAAGAAGGCATATGGCAAGCTTGCCTTTATAGGACGGGGCATAGAGTATAAAAGTTGGGGTCTGATGTTGCAGATGTATAGAACGTTGGTTCGGCCGCATTTGGAATACTGCGTCCAGTTCTGGTCGCCACACTACCAGAAGGACGTGGAGGCTTTGGAGAGAGCACAGAGGAGGTTTACCAGGATGTTGCCTGGTATGGAGGGGCTTAGTTATGAGGAGAGATTGGGTAAACTGGGGTTGTTCTCCCTGGAAAGACGGAGGATGAGGGGAGACTTAATAGAGGTGTATAAAATTATGAAAGGCATAGATAGGGTGAACAGTGGGAAGCTTTTCCCTAGGTCGGTGGTGACGTTCACGAGGGGTCATAGGTTCAAGGTGAAGGGGGGACATATTTTACACAGAGGGTGGTGGGGGCCTGGAATGCGCAGCCAGGCAAGGTGGTGGAAGCGGACACACTGGGAACGTTTGAGACTTATCTAGATAGCCATATGAACGGAGTGGGAATGGAGGGATACAAAAGAATGGTCTAGTTTGGACCAGGGAGCGGCACGGGCTTGGAGGGCCGAAGGGCCTGTTCCTGTGCTGTATTGTTCTTTGTTTAAGGTGCTGGGGTGTAGGTACAGGGGAAATGTTAGGGGGAAGTTTTTCACACAGAAGGTGGTGGGCGAGTGGAATCGGCTGCCGTCAGTGGTGGTGGAGGCAAACTCAATAGGGTCTTTTAAGAGACTCCTGGATGAGTACATGGGACTTAATAGGATGGAGGGTTATAGGTAGGCCTAAAAGGTAGGGATATGTTCGGCACAACTTGTGGGGCCGAAGGGCCTGTTTTGTGCTGTAGTTTTCTATGTTTCTATGTAACAAAATTTTTGAAATGGGGCAACTCCTGAAACCTGACAAATTGGATTTGGATCCGCAGGCAGTTGGTGCCTCTAACTCTTTTGATCACTGGCTGCGCTGTTTTGAGACCTTCATCGCCTCCTCCTCCTCAGTCGTCGTAACAGACATCGACAAACTGCATGTGCTCCACGCCCGCGTCAGCGCTCACGTCTTCGCACTGATCCGAGACGCAGAGACTTACCAGGAGGCAATCAATCTCCTCAAGAGCCAGTACAACCGGCAACCGAACGAGGTCTACGTCAGACACGTGCTGGCCACTCGCAGACAGCAGCCCGGGGAATCGACTGAGCAATTCCTGCGCGAACTGCGTGCACTTGGCAGCGCCTGCAACTGCAAGGCCGTTTCAGCTGCCCAGAACACCGACGACCTGATCAGAGATGCCTTTGTCGTGGGCATCAGGTCGACCTATATCCGGCAGCGCCTGCTGGAACAAGGTGGGCTGGAGCTGAAGAAAGCTGTGGAACTTGCTGGCTCACTGGAGGTAGCGTTCCGGAACCTCAAGGCCTACAACCCCGACCACGAGGGCGCACCGTGGACACCGCAACCGCAGCCATCGCTGTACCCGGGAGGGCCACAAACCTACGCCACGCCCCGTCCCGAAGCCGAACTGACCACTGCGGCAGTCCCCGGAGGCCCGAGGTGCTACTTCTGCGGCCTGGAGAAGCACCCACGGTGACGCTGCCCGGCGAAAGACGCGATCTGCTCTGGCTGCGGTAAGAAGGGTCATTACCTGAAAGTTTGCAGGGCAAAATCGGCCCCCAGGCCCAGCAGCGCCGCGTGCGATCCGCGGGAGGGACTGCCTTCGACGCCATCGACCGGGCGTGATCCACAGGTGCCACCATTTTGGACACCAGCGGTCGCGTGCGACCCACGGAGGCCCCCATCTTGGACTCCATCAGACACGCGTGACCCATGGGAGCCGCCATCTTGGGTGACGTCAGCTGAGTCAGGGGGGCCGCCATTTTGGGAACCGTCCACCGCATCGCCTAACCCGACAGTGGCCTCGGTCGCGTTGGACCAGTCCAGGCCTCACCAGCTCACCTGGTCAATGATGCACATCAAGGTAAAAGGCCACACTGCTAACTGTTTATTTGACAGTGGGAGTACGGAGAGTTTCATCCACCCTAACACGGTGAGGCGCTATGCACTGCCAGTACTGCCAATGCAGCAATCAATCTCTATGGCTTCGACGTCCCGGTCAGTGAATGTCCTCGGGTACTGTGTAGTGAATCTGACTGTACGGGGCACGGTGTACGACAAGTGCAGGCTCCTCGTGCTGCCACAGCTCTGCGCTGCCGTGCTACTGGGGCTAGATTTCATGTGCCACCTTGGGAGCATCACTAAGGTGTACAATGGACCTTTTCCCCCAATCTCCGTCCAAAATCCACAGCTAACAGACCAGCCACCGCATACCACCTGTGGTCTCTCGACCCTTAAAGTCGCCCCTCCCTCGCTCTTTGAGCACCTCACCCCCGACTGCAAGCCCATTGCCACCAACAGCAGACGGTACAGCGCTGGAGATAGAGCGTTCATCAAGTCCGAGGTGCGACGCCTCCTGGGGGAGGGGATCATTGAGGCCAGTACCAGTTCCTGGAGGGCCCAAGTGGTGGTTGTCGAGACTGGGGAGAAACTTCGCACGGTCATTGACTACAGTCAGACCATCAACCGATACACGCAGCTGGACGCGTATCCTCTTCCCCACATATCGGACATGGTCAATCAGATTGCACAATATCGGATGTTCTCTACCATTGATTTGAAGTCTGCATACCACCAGCTCCCTATCCGCCCGGAAGACCGCCAATACACTGCCTTCAAGGCGGATGGCCGTCTCTACCACTTCCTTCGGGTCCCCTTTGGCGACTCCAACGGGGTCTCGGTTTTCCAGCGTGAGATGGACCGAATAATGGACCAGAACGGGTTGCGGGCCACCTTCCCGTACCTGGATAATGTCACCATCTGCGGTCACGATCAGCAGGATCACGACGCCAACCTCCAACAATTCCTCCACACTTCGGCACTCCTCAACCTGACCTACAATGAGGAGTAGTGTGTATTCCGCACGCGCCGCCTCACCATCCTTGGTTGTGTTGTGGAGAGCGGGGTCATCGGCCCCGACCCCGACGGCATGCGTCCCCTCCTGGAACTTCCCCTCGATAAGATAAGAACAATAAGATTTTGAGGTGGAGGATCGAGCTCTCCACCTACAATTAGGACATGTTATACCGGCCTGGGAAGCTCAATGAGCCCCCAGAAGCCCTGTCCCGGGGGACCTGTGCCAGTGCGAACCTAGACCAGTTACAGACCCTCCACGATGACCTCTGCCACCCGGCGGTTACCAGGTTCTTCCATTTCATCAAGGCCCGGAACCTGCCATATTCCATTGAGGAAGTCAGGTCTGTAACCAGGCACTGCCAAGTCTGCGCGGAGTGCAAGCTGCACTTCTACCGGCCGGACAGAGTGCACCTCATCAAAGCCACCCGCCCTTTCGAATGCCTGAGCGTTGACTTCAAAGGTCCCCTCCCCTCCTCTGACCGCAACGTATACTTCCTCAACATCGTTGATGAGTATTCGTGGTTCCCCTTTGCTATTCCCTGCCCGGATATGACCTCGGCCACGGTCGTCAGGGCCCTGCACAGCCTCTTCACCCTGTTTGGTTTCCCCAACTATATTCATAGCGACCGGGGTTCCTCTTTTATGAGTGATGAGCTGCGACAGTACCTGCTCTCCAAAGGCATAGCCTCGAGTAGGACCACCAGCTACAACCCCAGGGTGAACGGACAGGTGGAGAGGGAGAATGCGACAGTCTGGAAGGCCGTTTTATTAGCTCTCCGGTCTAAGGGTCTTCCAGTCTCCCGCTGGCAAGAGGTCCTCCCTGATGCGTTACACTCAATTAGATCTCTACTGTGCACGGCTACCAACGCCACCCCTCATGAGCGAATGTTTGTTTTCCCCAGGAAGTCCTCCTTGGGGACCTCATTACCGTCGTGGCTGATGTCCCCTGGCCCTGTCCTGCTCTGGAAGCACATGCGGACCCATAAGTCAGACCCCCTGGTCGAGACGGTCCGGCTCCTCCACGCCAACCCCCAATACGCCTATGTGGCGTATCACGACGGGCGGGAGGACACGGTCTCCATTCGCGATCTGGGCCCCGCAGGTACTACGTCCCATGGCCCCTCACCCCCAGCTCCCAACATCGTCCATGATGCACCAGAGTCGCAGCACGCTCATTTAGCCCCCGTGTACGGCACGCCTGAGCCCCAGGAGCAGCCTCCTCACACCCGGCAGTCTGAAGGCGCTACGGACGGCTTCACCGGTTATGGAATGGCGTCTGACCCATCACCGCGGCCTCCTGAACCAGCACCACGGCTGACATTGTGGCGGTCGCAGCGGCAGATCAAGCCCCCGGAGAGACTGAACTTGTAACTTGAATCAATAACTTGTGACTGTTCTTCCACCACCTCGCCCCTGCCGAACTCTTTTCTTAAACAGGGGGTGAATGTGGTGAACCACTGTAATACTGAGTGTATATGGGATATGCCTGGGCATGCCCCTGCTGCCTCAATCTGGGGCTCCGCCCTCCTCGGGGTATAAAAGTGGCTGCTCTCTGCCCCTTTTGCCTCAGTTCGGGTTTCGCCCTCGGTTTGGGAGCGCTTCTGTTTTTGTTAATAAAAGCCTGTTGTTTCGCAACATCTAGTCTTTGCGTGAATCAATGGTGCATCAGTTACCATCCCGCCCACCACGGGAATTGGAGCAGGTGAGGGGCGCGGACCATGGAAATGTCTGTTGACCGAGGGCGGGATTTTACGGTTTCAGGATGAGTGGGGCTGTAAAATCCAGCCCTATGAGTCCAACTGGGTACTTTGTAACAAAAACAGAAAATGTTGGAAAATCTCAGCAGGTCTGACAGCATTTGTGGAGAGAGAGCAGAGCTAGCCTAGCATTTCGTGTCTGGATGACCCATCGGACACTCAGACTTGAAACATAGCATCTGTGGAGAGAGAATAGAGGCAGTCAGACCTGCTGACATTCTCCAGCATTTTCTGTTTTAGTTTCAGATTCTAGCATCTGCAGTATTTTGCCTTTTTCTGGCTACTTGGTAAACCTTCCCAACTTAAATGTGGTGACATTGGATTGTAGATTTTCTACGCCCTGCTTTTTAATTGTCTATATTTTTAACTGTGAGACGGTGCACACATGCACCAAAACCTGCAGCCAGGTAGCATACACATCTAACACAAGCCTCCTATATTCAGCCACACAGGAGTAAGGCAATATAAACATTTCACAGCTGTAACCGAAAATGCAATTACTGATCTCAGCCATTTAGTGTGGTGTGAATGCAACCTTGGTTTCAGCGTAAGTGGATGTGAAGTATAGAAGGATTGTTTGTGGATCATTTGCCTATTAAATGTAACAGGCCGTGTTGTGAGAAACAGTTGAAGTTCAAGAAAATCATTGCCTGGGAAATGTGACCAGGGAATGATGACTTGAAGACCATTTATTTGATGCCAGCAGATTAATAGATCAATCCACGGCATACATGGAACATTTATACAACAGATTTGATGAAAAACATTGGAAATCTGAAAGAAAAATGCTGCAAGTATTGTGTAGGTTGTTTTCCTTAAGCTTTTAAAAGAAGAACATTCTTTTGAATTCAAACAGAAATAAATGATCCCACATTTTCCCACCTGTGAATCCCGTAATTCCTTCACCAAGTATACACAAGCCAAAAAAATAGAAATTTATTTTCCTTTCATTATAACACAAGATACTCCTCTAATATATTTAGTAATTTCTTAGAACAGCTACTTATTGTTGTAAAACAGTCTGCTAGCTGGTGACTTGTGTCAACCCATTGTATTTTAGAGATTTCCCTTCGCTCTAACATTTTTTTTATGTCGGCTAGGTCTATCCGCCTTTTCTCGGTTACATTCTTTGTTGAATGAACATTGTCTCAAAGAGACCACTTGTCAACATAACATTCTATGGGTAAACTTTTCCCACATTCCTCCTTATACAAAATATCTGACAATATACTGGAGAAGAGAACCCCCATATCCAGTGCTTCTTCCAATGCCAGTGTTTCAGCAGCTAATGTGTTTTTTATGATTCTTTTAATTTTCTTGGCCTCACAAACCAATGGACAACACTTCTCATTTTCTTCCCACCTCGAATATGATAACCCTGTTATGCTAAAGTACCCACCTGGGAGATTGGCATGTGAAACATCACTAACCACATATCTTCTGGCTCACCCAAGGCTGGGAACTTGAGCACACATCTTTCCAAATGTAACTTTTTTAGTGTGTTATTTGCTCTCAGAATTTCCTCAACTGAAGCATGTTTCATTTTGGTACTTAGCTAGCGTCAGGTCTAATATGAGTGCCCAATCAAACTTCTCAGTTGTTCTGTTTCTTCCTTGGTATCTGGATTCCCCCCTTTAGAACATAAGAACATAGAGGATCTAAACCAAGTCATAGGGATATAATTAATTTTTTCTAAACAAGACTATTGATTCAGTGTCACTCCTAACTTGTTTTGTGTAATGTCTAAACCTATGTATTTAAAGGTCACTGAAGCTGGACTTCCTACCTTGAATGCCTTCTTTATCTTCTTGACCACCCCTTTCTCAGTCTCCCCACCCCCCAGGAAATCATTAACATGCATGATGAAAATTCCAGCTACTTTCACCTTCAACTGAACGCAACCTGTTTTCAACAGGACAGAACTCATGGAAAAATACCATTCTTTTAACACATCATTCAATCTGTCAACATACTTGTTCAACTTCCATAGCTTTCCTTTTACATCACTAACTTTTTTGGGTGGTACCAAAAAAGATTTCTCTTTCAAACTTCTTCCCTTGCAAGAACGCAGCCTTTACATCAATTGATTTGTATTCCCAGGTATAGGATGCCAAAATAGCCAAAAAATCTTCAAACTTACTTTCTCTGCAATAGGTGAGTTTATCTGGACATTCTGATCCCCGACTCGCTGTTTAAAACCTCGGGACCTAATCTCGCTTTGGCCTGATATGTGCTATCTGGGAGTATCTTTTCTGTACAGTTCCACCAGTGAGATAAAGCTGGCTGTCCCCTTTCAAGTACTTCAGTAAATACTCCAAATTCCTTCCAACTTTAACCCTGTTTGGCTTTCTTTTAGCTTATTTTCCAGTTTATTAACAGCTACTAAAATGGCTTGGTCATGAAGATTTCTACTGAGATTGCTAGCTTGCTCTCTGGATCTCATTCTTGTTAAGCTATGGCTTCTATCATTCCTGTCCCTTTGGATTGCTACTATATGATCGTTCTCCCATACGAGCAGAACATCGTCCGCAAGTTCGTGATTTTTTTCTGGGGTTACAGCCACTTTCTGGGTCAGTGTCAGAACTGATACACCACTTTTGGACTTCAAACAACTGCCCAACCTCAAACAGTCCATTATTCGCAGCAAACTACCCAGCCTTCAGGAGAACAGTGACCACAACACCACACAGCCCTGCCACAGCAACCTCTGCAAGACGTGCCAGATCATTGACATGGATATCACTATCAAATGTGAGAAATCACCCATCAGGTACACGCTACATACTCATGCGACTTGGCCAACGTTGTCTACCTCTTACGCTGCAGGAAAGGATGGTCTGAGGCATGGTACATCGTCGAGACCATGCCGACGCTACGACAACGGATGAACGGACATCGTGCGACAATCGCCAGCAGGAGTGTTCCCTCCCAGTTGGGGAACACTCAAGCAGTCAAGCACATTCAGCCTCCGATCTTCGGGTAAGCGCTCTCCAAGGTGGCCTTCGAGACACAACAATGGAGAATCACCAAGCAGAAACTGATTGCCAAATTTGGTATGCATGAGGACAGCCTCAACCGGGATCTTGTGTTCATGTCACACTACATGTAACCCCCACCATTTGGCCTGGGCTTGCAGAATCCTACTAACTTTCCTGGCTTGAGACAATTCACACCTCTTTAACCTGTGATTATCCCTCTCTCCACTCACACTGTCTGTATCTGTCAAGACTTGATTACCTGTAAAGTCACCTTCCAATCTGTAATTATCTTGCAGTTGTGTCTATGCCTATATATGCCATGTTTGTGAACCTACCTCTCCACTCACCTGATGAAGGAGCAGTGCTCCAAAAGCTCATGATTCCAAATAAACCTGTTGGACTTTAACCTAGTGTTATGAGACCTCTTACTAATAATGCCAATGCCATACCTTGCTTCTTTCAGAGTACAGAAGTAACCCAAGTCCACATTTCAACTTAAGCTTTCGATTGCTCATATGGTTCAGAATCAGAAAAAAATAATGGATAGTCAAAACTTTCAATTTTGCACCATCCTTCTGCCAATCAGTAACTTAAATTGTCAGCTATAGTACATTTGTTTTCCTCAATGTACTGAGACAAAAAGGCTTCACGTATAGCCAGCCAGTCGCCAAGCTTAAGGTTCATCCTCTTCTACCATTGTTACTCAACAATAAAGAGTTATGGTGGAAGAATCAATCCCAACAGGTCATTCAGATTCAAGCAGGATTATTGTATAACACTTCCTCAGCGCTACTGACCTACAAGAAGCTCCCCAACCCTGAAGGGTTCCAGCTTTCTCTACTTATGGGGAAATCAATATCACATGTTTAACTAGCAATTCCCTGAACAAGGTGATTGTCATACAAGGTTCTTAATAGTATGTTGGCAAAGGAGTCCAGAGAAACAAGATTGAAACCTTGTGAAGTGATCCGCCTTTGAAGCAGTCCAACTTGAGCAACTTAGGACAGAATTCCAGGATCTTCAAAAGTGAAGACTGGAATCCCTCGTGGGAGAAACCGCGTTCCAATGATATTGGTTAACTCACAAGTGTTTACTGACATCTGGGTGGGATGTTGAGAAATCAGTGGGATCACTCTTTGTTACATTTTCTATTTTGCGTGCAGAGTGGTGTGTTTGGCCATAATTTGTCTGCTAATGTACATGTACCTCATATTCACCCTGAATGTTGGAATATAAGATAGATTGTTTTATCTTTCTGACTTTATATTTTGTTTGCTCAAGACCAGTGGAACCTGATCCTCTTAGCAAGTGTCTTGAATCTTAAACTTTGTTTACTTAAAACAAAAGGTTACTGGTTCCTAACAGGCTTGTATCAAGAACATGGGGTCTGGTCCAGGGTCATAACATCTGTGGTGCTACAAATTATTTCTCTTCAGATATAAATATCTTCTCTTCATATCAAATTTTCATTTAAAGACCTTGATTGTATCTGTTTTCACCTCACTCCCAGGCAGTGGATTCCAGATCCTAAACACTCGTTGCGTAAAATGCTTTTTCTCATGTCACTGTTGTTTCTTTTGCCAGTCGCCGTGAATTGGTGTCCTCTGGTTCTTGATCCTTCCATCAACGCAAACATTTTCTTCCTATCGAGGCTGTGCAAATCTCTCATGATTTTATTAAATGTCCTCTTAATTTTCTCTTCTCCAAGGAGAACAGTCCTAGCTTCTCCAATCGATCTGCATAACTGAAGTTCCTCATCCCTTGAACTATTCTGATGAATCTTTTCTATCCCCTCTTGAATGTCTTCACATCCTTCCTAAAGTGCCCAAACTGGATGGAAGACTCCAGCTGAGCTTGAATAAATGTTTTATACATGTTTATCATGACTTACATGTTTTTGGACTTTATAAGGCCTTATTTTTAAAGCCCAGGATCTCACTTCCGGTCTTGCCCTCTTCAGCAATTTGTGCATATATACCCCAGCTGAGCCTGCTCCTAAGTCACCTTTGCAATTGTGGCTTTTATTTTACATTGCCCCTCCTTTTTCTTCCTACTGAAATGAACCATTTTGCACTTCTCTGCATTTAATGTCTACCCGTTCCACCACCATGTCCATGTTTTTTAAAAGTTTAATACTATCCACTTCACAATTCACAATAATTTCAAGTTTTGTGTCATCCACAAGTTTTGAAATTGTGCCCATCACACCCAGTGTAGATTATCAATCTAGGTCAAGTAAAGCTAGGCCTCTCATAGTGACTCCTGATGAGCTCCACTATGTATCTTCCTCTAGTTCAAAAACAACCATTTTTCATTACTGTTAGCAAATTTCATTTTCCATGCTGCCATAGTTCCTTTTATTCCATGGTCTCGAACTTTGCTGACAAGCCTGTACTGTGGTACTTTTGCAAGAGCCTTTTGGAAGTCTGTGTAGACTATTTCAACCACATTGCCCTCATCCTTACTCTCTACTGCCTCATAAAAAAACTCAAGCAAATTAATTGAACATGATTTTTGCTTATCAATTGCAATTCTCAAGCCCTTTGGCATCACCCCTGGATCTAGGGAGGTTTAAAAAATTATGGCAAGCTACTGCCCTCAGTTTCTGGTATGTACATCATCCAAATCTGGGCCTGGATGGTGGGGGCTCACTCCCGATCGTCCGGTTGCCATTTCATGCTCAAATGAGCATTCAATGGCAGCAGGAAGGACCTCTATCTGCACTTGGAAGAAAGAGCTGCCTTGAAAGCTGTTGACCATTCAGCACTTAAGAGCCTTAATGGGGGCAAGAGCGAGCTTCCTATCTCACCATAAAATTGCGTCCTGATTGGGCCAAGTGGAATTCCAGAGGGAATCCCATCCATGCAATTTCACACTCCTAGCTGCCTCCTGGGGAATGTAAAATTCAGAACTTTAAGTGCAACCAGCCTATCCAATACGTCCTCTTTATCAAATTTTAGTCCATTCAGTATCCAAGCTATTTCCTGTTTCACTATGACTTGGCAGCATCTTCTTTCTCAGTAAAGAAAGATGCAAAATATGGATTTAGTATCTCAGCCATTCCCCCGCCTCCATGTGTAAATCACATTTTAGGTTTCTAATCGACTCAAATCCTCCTTTTACTATTAATGTGCTTATGGAAGACTTTTGGATTTCTCTTTGTGGTGGCTGTCAGTCTTTTCTCATATGCTCTCTCTCCCTCAGTATCAGCTGAATGTCGACCAGGACTTACTGTATGTTGACATGGACTGCATCATTACCTGAGGAATTGTGAATGTACCTGAACACTGTGCAATCATCAGCGAACCTTCCAAAATTGTGACTTTCTGATGGAGGGAATAACGTTGAAGAAGATGGTTAGGCCGAGAATATTGTCCTGATTAACTCCTGCTAGAACTTAGGTGATTGGCTTCCAACATTCAACGCCCTCTTCCTTTGTGCATGATATAACTCCAAACAGTGGAAAGATTTCTTCTTGATTCCCAATGACTTAATTTTACTAGGGCTCCTTGATGCCGCACTCGGTCAAATGTTGCTTTGATGTTTAAAGGCAATCACTTTCACCTCACACCTTGAGTTCAGTTCTTTTGTCCATGTTTAGACCAAGGCTGTATCCTGACAGAACCCTCTACTGAAGTGATTTAGCTTTGAAATGTTAACTCTGTTTCTCTCCACAGATGCTGCCAGACCTGCTGAGTTTATCCAGCTTTTTCTGCTTTTATTTTGGATTTCCAGTATCCATTTGCTTTAATCTGAGCCCAGTTAATTTCAGAAAAACTCTGATTTCTGTGAACAACCTTTGGCTTTTCATTATCCTTTTCTAATCTTACATAGGAACATAGAAACATAGAAGATAGGAGCAGGAGGAGGCCATTTGGCCCTTCAAGCCTGCTCCGTCAATCATCACGATCATGGCTGATCGTCCAACTCAATAGCCTACTCCTGCTTTTTCCCCATAACCTTTGATCCCATTCACCCCAAGTGCTATATCCAGCCACCTCTTGGATACATTCAATTACATTGAATGTTGTGATCAGTATTTTCCAGTTGTTTTCACAGCCTCACATGAATTGCTTGTCCAACTTCATTCCCCAGAACTAAAGTAGGCAATATTTTGTTCTTTATATTGGACAGAGTGAAGTCACTGCCTTCGCTCCCTGCCATAAACTCTGTTTACTGGACACTGACTTCACTGACTATTCCTGCCCATTCTGAGCTTGAGTCAGACTGTTTGCAACCTTGCCATCCTATGTGAACCTGAGCTGAGTATCTGATCTCATATCTTCTCCATCATCAGGACCTCCTATTTCCACTTCCACAATATCGGCTGGACCTGCCTCCGACTCAGCTAATTCACTGCTGAAATCCTCATCCTCCAGACGCGAATATTCCAATATTTTGTGACCCACATCTCACCTTCCACCCTGTGTAAATTTGAGCTCATCTAAACTTTGCCTCCCGTAATTCTCACTTGCATCAAATCCTATTTCATTCATCATCCCTGTTCTTGCTGATGCGCATTGCCTTCCGGCCTGGCAACGCCTCAATTTTCAAATTCTGATTCTTATTTTTCATTTCCCTCTATGGCACTCTCCCTCCCATTTCTGTAACCTTCACCAACCCATCAACACACTGAGATCTCAGTGCTTCTCTAATTCTTATCTATTGTGGATACCCTATTTTAATTGTTCCACTATTAGCGGACGTGTCCAGGTCCGAGCGAGTTCCTTTCCTAAACCCCTCCAGCTCTCTGTCTCTTTTTTCTCCTTTGAGATGCTCCTTGAGACTTATCTGTTTGAACAGGCTTGGTGAATGCCTTGGGTCATTTTTCTATGTTAAATTTGCGATATAGATATAAGTTGTTATGTTTATTACTGAACGGGGAACATACTAAACTTAGAAGCTTATCTCTTGAATGGCTTGCTTTGCCATTTCAGGGGCTATTTAAGAGTTAGTCATGTTAATATAGGACTAGAGTCACATATAGTCCAGCTCAGGTAAGAAGAGTGTTATTTTTTTCTGAAGGGATAATTTTGCAGGAATAGACTTTTAGCTTCTGCTCAGCCACCTCCCAATTATTTATTCCCTTCTAGGACTGACCCAGGGGCCACTCTGTTAACATTGCAGCAATTTGAAAATGAAACCTCTTCAGCAGTGGGCTTCCTGGAACACTCACCGTGCACTTGCGATTCACAGGTTTCAGATAACCGAAACTTAAGGCCTGATGTTAGCTGCAGTTCTGACCGAGTTATTCCAGTGCAGAATTAAAGCAAAATACAGCTGATACTGAAGCTCTGAAATGAAAACAGGAAATGCTGGAAAAACCCAGCAGCACCTGTGGGCAGAGAAACAGAATGTTTCCAGTCCAATATGACTCTTCTTCAAAGTTTTTGTTCCAGTGCAGGCTTTGTTTCCTGTGGTGCCCTGATTTCTAGTCTGTTATCTGGAGCCTCTTCCACTTGGGATGTGTTTATTAGAGCACCTCTGGAGTTACAAACATTGTTCCAAACTATTCCCCCCCCAAAAATCTGTTCAACCTGTGGTAAACCACTGTTAAACTTATTGCCTGTGGGTGTGTGTGACATGCCTGGGCATGCCCCTGCTCGCCCTGCCTGAGACTCCTCCCCTCCCTGGTCCAGGTATAAAGGTGACTGCTCCCAACCCCCCTGCCTCAGTCTCTGGACCAGTTCATCAGCATGGGTGTGCTCCAAGTCTTTTGCGAATAAAAGCCTATTTGTTCTTGCATACAAACTAGTCTTTGCTTGATTGATAGTGCATCACAACCATCACAGATTTAGGATGGTAACATTAATCTAAAAATATAAATTCATAACGCAAATTTCAAGGGAATCAGTGCCGAACTAATTCAAGGCTTCAACCAGATTTAAAGAATACTGAAACAGAGAATGCTGGAAAATCTCAACAGGCTTAACAGCATCTGTGGAGAGAGAATAGAGTCAACATTTCAAGTCAGGATGACCGTTCGTCAGAGCTAACTCTCTCCATAGATGCTGTCAGACCTGCTGAGATTTTCCAACATTTTCTGTTTTCGTTTCACTTTCCAGCATCCTCAGCACTTTGCTTTTGTTAAAGAATACTAAGTTCCTTTCACTACGTAAAAGAAATAGAAAAATGAAGATTTTAGGTAATGCAAGGTTCGAATGTATTTTATTGAAAAAGTATGGCAGTTGAAGGTTACCCTATTCTTCAGAATCATAGAATTTCTACAGTGCAGAAAGAGGCCATTCGGCCCATCGAGCTTGCACCGACAATAATCTGCATAACCCCATATATTTACTCTGCTAACCCCCCTGACACTCAGGATAAATTTACCATGGCCAGCCCATCTAACCAGCACATCTTTGGACAGTGGGGGGAAACTGGAGCATCCAGAGGAAACCCATGGAGACACGGGGAGAACGTGCAAACTCCACAAAGGCAGTCACCTAAGGAATTGAACCTGGGCCCCTGGCGCTGTGAGGCAGCAGTGCTAACCACTGTGCCATCGTGCCACCCTTTAATGTTATGCATTTATCATTCAGATGTATTATTGTTTTTGTTCCCAGCCTGATACAGTTTTCTATTTCACAAGTGTACAGTACTAACCACTTGCTGTAGAAGAATTCTAGCTACATCCTGCTGTTGTGTTACCATCTAAAGTCCGATGATATATGATGCAATTGCTGCTTGGAGAAATTTGAAAAGACAATGCTGCAATAGTCTTATGAAATGTTGTTTATGTGCAATTGTTTCTGACCAAGTTGACAACATGGAAAAAGGATTTCTGAGATTCCACACCATGGGTTACTTAAACAAACCAATGCAGCTTTATTTAAAAGGTGTTGCCTGATTGAAGTCCAACATGGAAGAGGGATAAAAAACTGTGAATGCTTCTGGTGCTGTCACAGCATGTCATGTGAATAATCACAGAGCGATGCATTTCTTTATCATACGCAATCTTCATTTGATATTTCTTTGCTCAATGCACAATATGCCATTTACCTTTGCAAAAAATAAATCTCTTACTAAATCTCCCAGGATGTTGCTCACAGTTAGTCTGAGATGTGGAATTTTACGTCATATGTTATCTGTATTGTTCTGATGTCTACTGTTTAGATTCAGGTTGAAGTCTTGTCTCTTGAGAAGTTTGTTTATTCATTGATGGAAATTGCAGGCATTCGAAGGGGAGCTGGAATTTGACTGGAATTCATGGACAGAATTCTCCCATGCCTTCGCCAGCTGGTTCAGTGGTGGACAGTGGGGAAGAATTCGGTGGGAGGCTTAAGAATCAGTTTTATGTACGCGTGAGTTTCCCACACTGGTGATCTTCCACTGGTGCCTGCTATGGCGGATTAGGAAAGCTGCAGGAGGACAGTATGAAGCCAATTTCCATGCCACTAATGGGATGCAGATGAAGGCCCGACTGGAATCTTCCACCCACGCTTGATTCTCCGCGACACCAGCGGGAAATCACTGGTCCAGTGGACCAGAACATGTGTGGAACAATCTTGTATGCAGGACTCACCCGAACAATGCCTGAAGCTGCCTCCAGAGTTCAAGATGGAGGCTGCCAGCTACCCTGGACCCCGGGACACCTCGGCAGTCAGTGGGATAAGGATTTACAGGTGGATCTTTCAGATTAGGTGTTCTGGGGGAGGTCCATCTTCCAACCTCAGAATGTTCCTGTCGATCCATCTTCATTTTCAGCAGGTCACCTTCTTCAATAGTGGGTCAGTCATAGAGTCATAGAGATTTACAGCATGGAAACAGGCCCTTCGACCCAACTTGTCCATGCTGCCCTTTTTTTTTAAACCCCTAAGCTAATCCCAATTGCCCGCATTTGGCCCATATCCCTCTATACCCATTTTACCCATGTAACTGTCTAAATGTTTTTTAAAGGACAAAATTTTACCTGCCTCTACTACTATGTCTGGCAGCTTGTTCCAGACACTCACCACCTTCTGTGTGAAAAGAATGCCCCTCTGGACACTTTTGTATCTCTCCCCTCTAACCTTAAACTTATGCCCTCTAGTTTTAGACTCCCCTACCTTTGGGGAAAGATCTAGCTGGTCTATCTAGCTGGTCCAAGCCCCTCATTATTTTATAGACCTCTATCTGATCACCCCTCAGTCTTCTACGCTCCAGAGAAAAAAGTCCCAGTCTATCCAGCCTCTCCTTATAACTCAAACCATCAAGTCCCGGTAGCATCCTGGTAAATCATTTCTGTATTCTTTCTAGTTTAGTCAGTGATGTCGAACACCTTTTCAATGTGGCGCCTGGATACGACGGTGGACTACGCACCATGGAATATGGTGCAAACCACCCGGGTGCATAATTAATGAGTTTGGAACCCGAGGATATGGTGTGTTTTCCAATGGCACCTTCAATGGGAAATACCCAATGTTCTTGCCCCAGCCACAGGACTTAGCCCAAGGTGGGAGAATTCTGCCCCACGTCTCCACCTTGGAGATGCTGTTGTGCCAATAGTTTTGTTGCCTTCTGGGAAGAGGTGCTATGTGGGCTCCAATATTAGTGCTACTAATTTTCTCAGGTATTTTGTTCCCTTTTCCACTCTCATAGTTTCTATTATTGTTGTTTTCTTGGATTTCTTGCTGGTTGCCTTTTTCCTGTGTCGATGTTCCTCTCTGTCTGCCTCACTGTCTTTCAGTGTTTGCCACTATTACATTTTCACTGTTGTTAGTGCGATCTCTATAATCTCTCCAGATTCTGCTCCATGGTAGCCACAGTGCTGTTAAATTATCCTCCAATATGCCACACATGTAGTCACTGAACTCCTTCACCCAATAGACCACTTGTAACACATTATCTGATACAGCTGTTTGATACATTATTTGTTTAAACACAGGACCACATATAGTGACAAATTTCTCCTGTCCACTCGTGCTCTGTGTATCACACAATGCATTTTCCTCTGACTTACTCTCTGATGCCCGGGTGCGGAATCACTCCCAAGTGGTACTTGAAAAAGATAGAATGAATAACAATGCATGCATGCTGACATTGCAAGATGCTAAAGGCTCTTTGGTTTCTTGCTGGGACTCATATCGAGGAGGATCAGAAATAGACAGATTAGGATGGTTTCCTGAGGAGCAAAGCTCAGACGGCACTTTTAATAGAAGGTTTGATATGAGAGATTCAGCAGTGGCTAATAGAAAATTAATGCAAGCTACAACAGGAAGAGATGAAACTGAAACAGATTTCACAATAAATCTTCTATTTGCACAATCCCGCCAAATTCTCAATTTCTGACACCCAAGAGGAAATCGAATGCCATGTATACACTCGGGAATCTCACTTGTTGCAGATCATGGTAACAAAATGTAATTCTCACTCTCTGGATTCTTTTCTGATGGGAAAGCAGCCCATAATAGTTAAGACTGTATCACAAAGGCTGAAGGTCCCCAAACCCTGCAATGAGGAGGGAACTTCACAAACTCTGCTAATTTTAGATTTTAAAGTGAAATTAAATTTAAAAATCCAGTCGGAACATGAAACACTGCTGATTTGCTTTCTGCGCAGTCCTTAGAAACCTGCAGCAGCATGTTTCTTGTTTCTCTCCCACAATCTCCAACAGGCGATCTCCCAACGTGAGGTGCTTATCGTGCTGAGAGTTTGCAGTTAGTAATGAAATTACATGCCTTTTCAGAAAATCTTGGCTGGTATATTCTACAACATACCTTGAACAACACAACTGGTGACTTTAACATCAATGACCTTCCTTCCATCATAAGGTCAGAAGGGGGAATGTTTTCTGATGACTGCACAATATTCAGTACCATTCGTGGCTCCTCAGGTAATGAAGCAGTTCATGTCCAAATACAGCACGACCTGGGCAACATACAGGCTCAGGCTGACAAGTAGCAAGTAACATTCGCAGCACAGAATTGCCAGGCAATGACCATCTGCAACAAGAGAGAATCTAGCTATCGCCTCTTGACATTCAATGGCATTACCATTGTTGAATCACCCACCATCAACATCCTGGGGGTTACCATTAACTAGAAACTGAACTGGACTAGCAATATAAATACTGTGGCATTCAGAGTAGCTTAAAGGCTAGGAATCCTGTGCAAGGAACTCACCTCCTGACTCCCCAAAGCCAGTCCACCATCTACAAAGCACAAGTCAGGAGTGTAATGGAATACTCTCCACTTGCCTGGACGAGTGCAGCTCCAACAGCACTCAAAAAGTTTGACACCATCCAGGACAAAGCAGCCTGCTTGATTGTTACCCCTTCCACAAACATTCAATTCCTCCACCACTGATGAACAGTGGCAGCCGTGTGCACCATCTACAAGATGTAATGCAGTAACTCACCAAGATTCCTTAGACAGCACCTTTCAAACCCATGACCACTAACATCTAGAAGAACAAGAACAACAGATACCTCAGAGCAGCACCACTTGGAGGTTCCCTCCAAATCATTCAGCATCCTGATTTAGAAATATATTGCTGTTCCTTTACTGTTGCTGGGTAAAAGTCCTGGAACTCCCTCCTTAACAGCACTGTGGGTGCACCTGCACCTCAAGGACTGCAGCAGTTCAAGAAGGCAGCTCACCATCATCTTCTCAAGGGCAACTAGGAATGTGCTATAAATGCTGGTCTGGCCAGCAATGTCCACATCCCACAAATGACTTTAAAAGAAGTCATGAACAAGAGTCATACGGACTTAGAATATTAGCTCTGTTCTCTCTCCACAGATGCTGCTTCTTGACCTGTTGAGTTTTTTCAGCATTTTCTATTTTTATTTCCGATTTCCAGCATCTGCAGCATTTTACTTTTGCAACTGATGATTTGTTAGTTCACACCAATTTTTTTTCATAAATGTACATCAAATCCAATGCATTCATTTAAGTAGTGAATTCAAACCCCTTTGGAATTGAAACAGTATGGTTTGATCCGAGCTCATTAGCCAAGATGGAGTAACTTTAACATTACCAGAGGTGGGAGCATGATAAGAGTAGAGGAGATGGAATTATTGGCTGCACCAAGACTACTGAGATGGCTTCAAAGCAATTATAGTATTATGACTTATATGGTAAGATGACTTGATTATATTATAAAATATATTAGCCCCATTACAGATGTCCTGATACCTTTCCTCAACAAATCTATTTAGTGGAAAGCCTCTCCCTTAAAATAAACACTCAACCGACACTGCCGGGGTGCCAGGTGGGCACTGCCCAATGGGCACTACCAAGCTATGCCTCTGACCACCCGGGGGCTAGATGGCCTCTCAGCCCCCAGCCAGGTGCGCTAGGTCCCCGCTAGTCTAGACCAGTACTGATTCTCACCGTTCTCGCGCCACACCCAAAGGTCAGAAGATTCCGTGGGCTGGGAGCTGAACAGGCCAAGCGTATTCAAATGCTACTCTAAATATGCTAAACCGCTTTCTGCCCTTTCTGGGGCTGTTTGTGCCATTGAAAAGGGACCGGGATGATTGCAAACTGTTTGGCGCTGGGCTGGAAACCGATTTTTAGGCCTGCACGCTATTTTCTGGGATCAGCACGACCTGTGCCAATCGCAGCGAGGCTGGAAAATCAGCCCCCGGTATCCCTGTTCACCTTACCAGAGATGCTCCCAGAGCTCCAAAGTATTTCCAGCATTTTATGCTTTTAATACTCCTCTCTCCACCTTTGAGTTAATAACAGAACCATTGTTCCAACAGAATACATACAGCCAGGAACGTAAAACAAAAGGAAAATGTGGGAGATACACAGCTGTTTAATTAAGAGAAATATGGGTTACTGTTTCACCATGACCATTCATTCAATTCCATATGGTCCAGCCGGAAAGTGTGTTTTATTGAACAAAAAGGAAGTCAGGACTTTTCCAAGATCCTTAGAACTATAAAAGTTCACAGCACAGAAGGAAGCTACTTAATTCATCATGTCCCTGCCGAATCTTTTTCAAAGCAATCCAAATCTATGTCTACTGTCACGGTCTACCATACTTTCCACAGCTTAAAAATAATATCCTATTTTCCTTTAAAAGAGGCAATGTTTTATGTCTATGTTCCAACCGCTTCTGATGACAATGTATTCCATGCTCCAACACCCTTTTGTATAAAGAAATTTTTCCTAATTCCTCTCCTCACTCAATTATTAATTTAATTGATAATTCCTTGTCATTGAGTTCCCAACCGCAGCAAATAGTTTTTCCCACTTCACCCTACCTAATGAAAATTAGCACTGTTAAATATTTTTTTCGCTTCAGTGAAAAATTGGCTGGAATTTTACTGGCACGCCTGCCCTGATTCCGGAGGTGGGTGAGGCTTGGAGAAAGGCATTCTCTGTTGGCCTCGGGCGGGATTGTACGAACCCCGGGTGGACGTGCCGGTAAAATTCCGCCCACTGTCTCAGTTTTGACTTCTAACTATAATTTTTCAGCTCACAACCTATGCTCTATTCTTTTTATGGCCTTACTGTCCATTTATAATGATGTACAATACAGTACATTGTATTTGAAAAGTGGTCAACAATAACAATTTACATTTTCATAGCACCTTTTCCACAGAAAAACACACTAAGGCACTTCATAGATATATAAGGAATAATGCATACTGAACCAAAGAATCAGAAATTTAGAGGGTTGACTAAAATATTGGTGAAATATGTTGGGGACGACTCTCCTAAAAAAAGTCTAAGTGCCGAATTCATATAAAAACTGGAGTAACTTCCGCTGGTTTTTTAGCGGGATTTTCAAAATGAATTCCCACACTCTGTGCACTGCAGAGTGCCCTAGCGAGATTCACGTTGAAAATCTGTGGACGGGGCTTATTCCAGCTAGAGAGGCTGGCAGTGTAGCGCTTGTGTTGATCTGTCAGTGCCGAGATCGGTGCATGCGCAGTGGCACCGCACTGCCAGCCTTTTGGTTGCTGGCTAGCTCGATCGCTGGCCAGCACAATGACCCCGCATCAATGTCACTCCGACCACCCCCAGCCCCCGATCACTGCCCTCCTGGACCTCTCTGGGCCAGCACTGACATCCCCCCTCTCCCCCGCCCACCCTCATCTCCCCAACTGCCCTCCTGATGCCCCTCCCACCCCCTTGGCAGTTCCGACACTCCCCACCACCCAGATAGAGTCATAGAGGTTTGCAGCATGGAAAAAGGCCCTTCGGCCCAACTTGTCCATGCTGCCCGTTTTTTTAAACCCCTAAACTAGTCCCAATTGCCCACATTTGGCCCATATCCCTCTATACCCATGTAACTGTCTAAATGCTTTTTAAAAGACAAAATTATACCTGCCTCTACTACTACTACATCTGTCAGCTTGTTCCAGACACTCATCACCCTCTGTGTGAAAAAATTGCCCCTCTCACCTTAAACCTATCCCCGCTCACCTTAAACCTATGCCCTCTAGTTTTAGACTCCCCTACCTTTGGGAAAAGATATTGACTATCTAGCTGATCTGTGACCTTCATTATTTTATAAACCTCTATAAGATCACCCCTCAGCCTCCTATGCTCCAGAGAAAAAAGTCTCAGTCTATCCAGCCTCTCTTTATAACTCAAACCATCAAGTCCAGGTAGCATCCTAGTAAGTCTTTTCTGCACTCTTTCTAGTTTAATAATATCCTTTCTATCATAGGATGACCAGAACTGTACACAGTATTCCAAGTGTGGCCTTACCAATATCTTGTACAACTTTAACAAGACGCCCCAACTCCAGTATTCAATGTTCTGACCGATGAAACCAAGCATGCCGAATGCCTTCTTCACCACTCTATCCACCTGTGACTCCACTTTCAAGGAACAATGAACATGTACCCCTAGATCTCTTTGTTCTGTAACTCTCCCCAACGCCTTACCATTAACTAAGTAAGTCCTGCCCTGGTTCAATCTACCAAAATGCATCACCTCGCATTTGTCTAAATTAAACTCCATCTGCCATTCATCAGCCCACTGGCCCAATTGATCAAGATTGCCTTGCAATCGGAGATAACTTTCTTCACTGTCCACTATACCACCAATCTTGGTGTCATCTGCAAACTTACTAACCATGCTTCCTATATTCTCATCCAAATCATTAATATAAATGACAAATAACAGTGGACCCAGCACTGATCCCTGAGGCACACCGCTGGTCACAGGCCTCCAGTTTGAAAAATGACCCTCTACAACTACCCTATGGCTTCTGTCAAGAAGCCAATTTTGTATCCATTTAGACAACTCACCCTGGATCCCATGAGATTTAACCCAATGCAACAACTTACCACGTGGTACCTTGTCAAAGGCCTTGCTAAAGTCCATGTAGGCAACATCAACTGCACTCCCCTCATCTACCTTCTTGGTTACCCCTTCAAAAAACTCAAACAAATTTGTCAGACATGATTTTCCACTCACAAAGCCATGCTGACTGTCCCTAATCAGTCCTTCCGTCTCGAAATGCCTGTAGATCTTGTCTCTCAAAATACCTTCCAACAACTTACCCATCACAGATGTGAGGCTCACTGGCCTGTAATTCCCAGGCTTTTCCCTGCAGCCCTTTTTAAACAAAGGCACAACATTTGCCACTCTCCAATCTTGGTGATGGCCAGCCCCGATCACCTCCTCCCTCCTTCTGCCCGTGATTCCAAAGCAGAGTGGTAGTGGAACCCCTCCACCCCTAACTGACCCTCCCCCATAGGCCCCACAACCTAATAAGCCCCACACCACCTGGCCCTGCCCCCTTGACACTGTCCGATGCCCAGTGGGCAGTGCCAACGTTCCCCTTGGGCATTGCCACTTTGCCCTTTGGGCAGTGCCGGGGGCCAGGTTGGCATTGTCAGGCTGGCAGTGCCCAGAGGGAACCCCCCCCCCCCCTTTACCCTTAATCTTCTGGGGGGCTTACATGGCCTCTGTTCACTCCAGCAGGCTCAGCCGCCAGTTCCTCGTTAGTGGGGAGCTGTTGTAAACCCCACTGGAGTGAACCATTTCTTTCGGGGGGGGGGGGGGGGAGATGGAAACCTCAGTCCTAGACCCGCTAATGGGATTGAAATTCAAATTTTATTATTTAAATCAACTCCGCATCGATTTCCGCCGTGGAGCTGATAACTCAAAAAAACTTGGAGCTGGAGACGTGTGGAAGCCATAGCGCCCAACGGGGAGCCAATAAACGGCCTCCACTGATGTCTCCCAGCCCATGGTACAGCTAGAGCAGTGCAGGGGGCTGGGAGAATTACCCCCATTGATTTTAAGAATGTTCTTAAATAAGTAAAGGGAGTTAGAGGGGTTTCGTACGGTGTTCCTGAGTGAGAGGCCGAGGTAGCTAGAAGTATAAGTCACCAATTGTGGGATAAGGGCATGGGAGGGAAAACGACAAACAGACTGGAGTCAGAGAGAGTGAGGGCAGTTATAGCTGAAGGAGCTTGCACAGATAGGAATGGTGAGCTCATGAAGGGCTATCAGTACAAGGATGAGAATTTTAAATTTGAGCTGTAAGGAGACTGGTAGCCAGTACAGATCTGATAGGACAGGGGTGATGTGTGAGCAGGACTTAGTGTAGGTATGATAAATGCGACAGAGCTTTGGCTGAACTGAGGTTTGTGGAGGGTGGTGGATGGAGTAGTTAATTCTGGAGGTGACAAAGGCACAGTTGAGAGCTTCAGCAACAAATGGACTAAAGTACAGTGGAGATGGGCAATAATTTAGTCTAGATAGATGGACTTTGTGACAGAGACAACGTGAGGTCAGAAGCTCAGCTGGGGAGTGAATTTGAAAGGTGAGTTTGCTAACAGCCTGCTTCAGTCTCAGTGTCTGGGGAGGTGGTGGAGTCAGACATGAGGGTAAACATCTTCTGGCAAAGGCTTAAAAATTGCTATGACCTTCCCAACATTTAGCTGGAGGAGGTTTTTAGCCAAAAAGTTGAACAAAACAGCCTGACAGTGCAGAGGAAGTGGGTGGGTTGAGCAAAGTGCAGGAGTGGTAGGGCTCTCCAATGTTTTGTACAAAATTATCATTACGTGATCGCTACAAGAACTCAAGAAATAGGAGCAGGTGTAGGCCGCTTGGTTGCTCAAGCATGTTCTGCCATTCAGTAAGATCATCACTGATCTGATTGCACACGTATTTCCTGCCTGACTCTTGTAAATCAAAATATTTTTAATTCTGCATTTAATATATTCCAAGATCCAGCCTCCACTGCTTGCTGGGGAAGAAAACTCCAAATACTAATGATCTTCTGAGAGTTGACATTCTTTCTCATCTTAAATGGGGGACTCCTTATTTCATTTGTGCCCCCAGCTGTGGATTCCCCCACGAGGAGAAATATCCTCTCAGCATCTACTCTGTCAAGCTCCATCAAAATCTTACATCTTTGATCATCTCTCATTTTTCTAAATTACAATGAATATCGGCCCTGTTCAACCTTTCTTCATAAGTCAAGTCTCTCATCCCAGGGATCAGCCTACTGGACCTCTCCTGAAGTGCTTCATTTTAAGTCTCTCCTTCCATAAGTAAGGTGACGAAAAACAGTACTTTAGGCGTGGTCTCACCAATGCCCTATACAGTTGCAGAAAGATTGCTCTATTTTTACACTCTAACCCCCCCCTTGCAAAAAAGGCCAACATTCCACCTACATGTTGACTTTTTATGATTCATATGCAAAGACACCCACATCCTTCTGTACAGAAGTATTCTGTGGTCTCTCTCCACTTAATTACTATTCTGCTATTCCATCCTTCTTGCAAAGTGGATAAGTTTGCATTTTTCCACATTATCCTACATCTGCCAAATTTTTGTCCGTTCACTTAACCTACCTCTCTATTCCTTTGCAATCTGCTCATAACTTGAGGCCCCAGCACTGATATTTGTGACAATCCACTCATTACAATTTGCCAACATGAAAATGACTCATTTATTCTGACTCTTTGTTTCCTGTTTCTTAGTCTCTATTCATATTGATATTTCACCTCCAACAGCATAAGCTCTTTCCCTGTGTCACAGGGCAAAATCTTACCAAAAACTGGCAGAATGTTGGGCCTGGTGCAAAAAATGGAGGGTGCAATCTTATGACTTTGACCTGCCCGCCATTCGGTGAGGCGAGGTGGTATGATTGGGTGGGTGGCGAAAAATCAGAAGCACACCCAGTTTCTTGCCCCCTCCCCTCCCGATCGTACCAGCCCTGTTTTGCTGATGAATTTGGCTTCATGCCCAGAAATGTACTCCCCCCCCCCTCCCCATTCTGCTCAGGAAAGTTGGGACTACAATATCTGCTGTAATTTTATTTACTTGGACAAAATAATCAAATCTTTCAGTAGATGAGCTCCACTGCTCAGTGTTCTCATCATCTGGTCCCATGCACCAAAAATTCCTACCATTTCTACTATGGAAAGGGCTTGCGTAAGCATGATGTGCCACTAAACCTTTAAGCACTACCTTGCTTCTTTTTTCAACAAGGCACCCCAGATCGCAACTTGTTTCCTTCCACGTTTTGCAACATCCCCAGCTCTAAACTTATTTTTGGAGGGTACTTGATACTTACAGTACTCCGAATACTGTTCCAGATCTTTCCAGGCAGAACACGTAGCGAGCTTGTTTTCGACGTTGTTGCTCCGAAACCTTTGTTTAAATTTTGGTTCCTTTGATGGCTGCTGCCATTATTTGGCATCTCTCCATCTCCAGCTTTGGTGCTGCAATGTTTTTTTTTAACTTTAGTCTTTCTGGATATCTGCAGTGTGGACTGATGATTTTCCTCTCCTTCCACTGGATTTCTGGAATTCTTTTTTGGGTGTTTGCAGTGTGGATCAACCACCTCGTCGCCAGTTTTCTTTGTGGCATTTTTAAAGGATAGACTTGCAAACTGTGAAGGTACAAATAAACAAGAGCTTAATTGGAAAGGTGTGTACTCTACAGGCTGTTAGGATAGACTGCATGCTTGCCCGTGCAAATGGCTGATAATGTCATCAGGACATTACGTGATTGTTCCTTTAAAATTCCAACTAGGAACAATGTGAATACACACCTACATCCTCAAAGAACACTAATAAATTTATCAAATAAAATTTCCCATCCACAGAACCATGTTGACTCTGCCTGATAGTATTATGTCCTGCTAGTAATTCCTCAATAATGGTGATGCACTAAATGTTTTAGATAATCATCATCCATTCAGAACACAAAGGGTGGTGGTAGAAGGCACACGCTTTATTTTAAAAAAATTGTTACAAAGAAAATGCTTTCCATCTTTCTAAACACACAATATTGGGAATTGCAACCTGACACAACACTGCACTGCTATTTGAAGATTTTCTGAACCTCAGGTTATTGACAGGAGCATAATGGAATCCAAGGATAAGGAAAAAAAGACAGTTGCATTTATATAGCACATTTCACAACCTAAGGACATCCCAAAGCACTTTACTTCCAATTATGTACCTTTGAATTGTAGTCACTATTGCAATGTAGGAAGTATGATAGATAATTTACACAATTGGCAAGCTCCCATAAACAATAATGTGCTTGTTATCACAATCTGTTTTTTTGTTGCCTTGATTGAGGGATAAATATTGACCTAGATACCAAGGATAACCCATCTGCTCTTCTTCAGAAATATGGTGAAGCATGCTTTACATCCACCTGAGAGAGTTGATCGGGACTTGGCCTAGTGTCTCATATGAAATAGAGCACATTTGATTGCATAGTACTCCTCAAAACTGCACCATTGACACATAGAGTCATACAGCACAGAAAAGCCCCTTCAGCCCATCAAGTCTGCACTGACAACAGCTCCCACTAAAGTTGCACTAATCCCATTTTCCAGCACTTGTCCCATATCCTTGAATGCTATGATGTTTTAGGTGCTCATCCAATGCGTTTTAAAAGTTGTAAGATTTTCGGCCTCCACTACCTTCCCAGCAGTGCATTCCAGATTCCCACCCTCTGAGCGAAAAAACTTTTTCTTAAATCCCCTCTGAATCTCCTGCCCCTTACCCTAAAACCATGCCCTTTCGTGATTGAACCTTCAACCAAGGGGAACAGCTGCTTTCTATTCACCATGTTCATACTCCTCATAATCTTAAACACCTCAATCGTATTCCCTCCTCAGCCTTCTCTGCTGTAGAAAAAATAATCCAAGCCTATCCAGTCTCTCCTTATAGCACAAATGCTCCATCTCAGGCAATATTCTGGTGAATCTCTTCTGTACCCCCTCTAGTGCAATCACCAGAATGGCACACAGAACTCCAGCTGTGGCCTAACCAACATTCTGTACAGCTCCAACATAACCTCCCTGCTCTTATACTCAATACCATGACCGATAAAACCAAGTGTCTAATATGCCTTTTTAACTATTCTGTTCACCTGCTCTCCACCTTCAAGGAGCTGTGAAAAAGTACCCCAAGATCTATCTGTTCCTCCTAGTGTCCTGCCATTTATTAAATACTTCTTTGTCTTGTTACTTCTTCCAAAATTCATCACCTCATACTTATCAAGGTTAAATATCATCTGCCACTGCTCTGTCCATCTGACCAAACCATCTATATCTTCCTGTAGCCTACGACCTTCTTCTTCACTATTAACCACCCTACCAATCTTGGTGTCCTCTGCAAACTTGCTTATCATTCCTACCACATTATCATCTATATCAATTATGTATATAACAAAATACTGAATTTTGTGATATGCCACTGGACACCAGTCTCCAGTCACTAAAACAGCCTTCTACCACTACCCTTTGTGTCCTATTACTACGCCAGTTTTGGATCCAACTTTCCCTGAATTCCATGTGCTTCAATCTCTCAACTAGGCTCTCATGTGGGAACTTGTCAAAGGCTTTGCACTGGGGCATTCATTTAGAATTCTGCACACTGGAGGGAGACTTGAACCCACAATCTTCTTGCTTGGTATCAACTCACTGAGACACAGTAACAGATAGCTTGAAAGGTGTAAGACATGTCGCAGTCAAGAAACATTACTTGACTTGTGAGGTTAGATAACATCTCTTATCTCTATTTATTTGTAGTTTTTTAAAAGCATGTTCTGTTTCATTTCTTTCAGGGGTTCTCGCTGTACTTTTGGTATTGTTTATGGGTGACAGCTAACAGGAAGCACATCATGTTCTTAATGGATGGTGATTTTCAAAACAGTATGTCTTGTGACAGTTTCATCATTGCACTATTAATGTTTTACTACAGTTTTTTAAAGTTGTATGTTAACTGAAAGCTTGATATAGAGCCTAAGGTTTGAGAGCTTTGCAATCTGAACTAAAACAAAGATAGATTGAAAGATTTTTAAAAAACAATTATGCACATCACAACTTGTAACCACAAACAGGCTTCAAAAACGGAGACGTCAGACACGAAAGCAGCCTTGCAGTCAACAACCTTTCAAGGTATAGGGAAACCAAGCAAATCTTTTTTGTAGGATCCTCACCAAGATCCCATGCAGTTTCTCCTCTTCCCTCAGCCCATGTTTAAACAAAGCTCTCCACCTTTGGTGGGTCATAAAGTCATAGAGTCATAGAGGTTTACAGCATGGAAACAGGCCCTTTGGCCTTATTTGTCCATGCCGTCCTTTTTTTAAAACCACTAAGCTGGTCCCAATTGCCCGCATTTGGCCCATATCCCTCTGTACCCATCTTACTCATATAACTGTCTAAATGTTTTTTAAAAGCCAAAATTGTACCCGCCACTACTACTACCTCTGGCAGCTTGTTCCAGACACTCATCACCCTCTGTGTGAAAAGAATACCCCTCTGGATCCTTTTGGATCTTACCCCTCTCACCTTAAACCTATGCCCTCTAGTTTTAGACTCCCTGATCCTTGGGAAAAGATGTTGACTATCTCGCTGATTTATGCACCTCATTATTTTATAGACCTTTATAAGATCACCCCAAATCTCCTACGCTCCAGGAAAAAAAGTCTCAGTCTATTCAGCCTCTCCTTATAACTCAAATAGGAGTCAGGACACTTTCCCATCTAGAACCCCTGGTAGGACACATTGTTTTGCCGTTCTGGAGGCAAACGTGCCTCATTCCTTTTGATGCGCTGTCCTCCAATCTTACACAGGGCAAGTAAGAACCACTACTGGCCTACTTCCTTAGATATTGCTAATCCAGTACGATCACCAATTGATGGCACATTGTATTCTCGCTTCATCTTCAAGCTACTCAATGATGTTGTACAATTTATAAAGGTTTAAAATAATAATCCAAGCTATAGTCACGTGAAGCTGAATTATAGAAGTAAAATATTTAGCATTTCTTAGATATTGTGTGAACTTTCAATTCAAATTAATCTTATTTACTGTGTCATGACTTTTGAGTACGTCCTTTTATGACAGTACGTCCATGGCATCAACATTTTTGACACTCTTTCAATGTTATTCTGCATATTAATATTTGGCTGATAAACTTATGTAACATAAAATCTTAGCCATGTCAGCTGTGTTTCTGCTGGTAAAACTCTTGCCTCTGACTCACAAGGTTCTGTGTTTAAGTCCCACTCCAGGGCTTGAGCACATATTCTCAAGCCTAACGCTCCTGAGTGATACAGAGGGAGTGCTGCAGTGTTCGAAGTGATGTCTTTTGGATGAGACTCCAAGCTAATGCCACAGTTAACTGCTCATGAAGATGTAAAATGTTCCATGGCACTATTTCAAAGCAGAGCAAGGGAGTTTTCCCCAGTGTTCTCAACAACATCTACTCCCGAGTCAGCATCACAAAAGCAGACTATTTGGTCATTATCACACTGCTGTTTGTGGAAATCTCATGCATGCAAAATTGGCTGTTGTGTTTCCTGGTTTGCAACAGGGACTACACTTCAAAACATATACTACGTTGACTGCAAAACACTTTCAGATGTCCAATGGTTGCGAACAGTGCTATATAAATGGAAGTTTTTCTTTGCAATGACTGGAAATTAGGCAATGCAATTCCATCACCCAGATTTGCCTGTCATTTTCTTTTTAAATGTGATTTTCAGGTTTTTCAGCTCTTCCTCTGACTGATTTTATTTTTGGGGAGTTCACTACAGGGGGGTTGGTTTCACTCCTCTTCAAACCCATTTGTGCCTGCCAGATTCTAACTTCAGACCATGACCTCAGTGCTGCCCACCTATCTAATTTCCTTTTTTTCAGTATAATCATTGCATATCTAACTCTCTTATTAATTTCAAATTTGTTCCACCAGGCCCCTCCAGTTTTGCATCCTCAGGAGGAATAGGGCCTGGGTAGGATTGTGGACAGTGGAGACTCAATGGGCTGAATGGCTTCCTTCTGCACTATAGGCATTCTATGATTCTATGAAGTTGAGCCTTGTGAAGAACCTCACATGTTTCAATTCTCAGATTATATGATTTCTTGACTAAAGATCCAGATCCCCTGAACTCCCTTGCCGTGTGAAGAACCGTCATTCATTTTTGGCCATTAGACCTCTAGACTAATTGCCCCCTTTTGCATGTTGCATTTCTAATGCTGAACTGACAACAAGTCTTACAAGCACTTAAAGTGATCATAAAATACTAATATTTCAGATGAAGTTCCTACATTAATTAAAAATGTGCCTTGATCAATGCTTTGTGTTGTATAAGGGTGTTCATTTTAGCATGGGCTAAGGTGGGATGGGGAAACATTATGATGTGGAGAGTCAAATGATAGTGGATTGAATATGGAGTGAGTCTAGTAGAAGTTGGCATGAAGTTAGTTCCTAGTCTTGGCTATATGTTGTACTTATGTATATGGTTATGTGATATCTATTCAACCTTACAAGCCTGTAAACCTTTTTGTGAGCCCTATTAGCAACCCTTACAATATGGTGGCAACTGGTGAAGGACCTCAAAATCGCAAGGGGAAAAACTAAAGTAACTGTGGTCTGACTTCCGTGAAATGCACCTAATTTGAAGACATTGCTGGACGTCATCTAAAAAAAAAGTTCCGGGGCAGATATGGCGGCTGAAGGGCAGAAGGAAGATCTGCTGTGTAGATGAAAAGGACTTCATCAGTGCACGTGAAGATCCATTGCGAGTCCTGATTGAATACAGAGTCAAAGGACCGAGCCAGATTCTCAAAGTTTGATTTCAAATGAATTCTGAATGACATTAATTTTTAAATTATTCTTTCACAGGATTTGGGTATCGCTAGCTAGGCAGCATTTGTTGCTTATCCCTAATTGCTCATTGAGAAGGTTTTGGAGATGGTCATTGCTTGTAACTTATTTGGTGCAAATGTTACTTGCCATCTTATCAGCTCAAGCCTGAATGTTGTCCAGGTCTTGCTGTGTGTTCTTCAATATGTGAGGAGTCGTGAATGGTGCTGAACATTGTGCAATCAGTGAACATCCCCACTTCTGACCTTATGATGGAGGAAAGGTCATTGGTAAAGCAGCTGAAGATGATTGAGCCTAGGACAGTACACTCAGGAACTCATGCAGTGATGTCCTGGGACTGAGACTATTGACTGCCAACGACCAGAACCACCTTCCTTTGTGCTGGGTATGACTTCAACCAGTAAAGAGTTTTCTCCCTGGTACCCACTGCCAATTTTGCTAGGGCTCCATGATGCCACACTAGGTCAAATGCTCTCTTGATGTCAAGGCTAGCCACTCTCACATCACCTCCGGAGTTCAACTCTTCTTTCCAAGTTCGGACCAAGCCTGTAATGAGGTCAGGAACTGAGTGGGCCCAGTGGAGCCCAAACTGAGCATCAGTGAGCAGGTCATTGCTGAGAAAGTGCCACTTGATAGCACCATCGACGACATCTTCCATCTCTTTGCTGCTGGGCTGATGGTAGAGTATATTGATGGGGTGGTGATTGGCTGGTTTGGGCGTCCTGATTTTTTGGCAAGGACATACCTGAGGGATTTTCCACATTGACAGTAAATACCAGTGTTGTAGCTGTACTGGGAGAACTTGGCTGGGGATGTGGCTCTTTCTAGAGCGTAAGCTGATTTTGTCAGAGCCCATAGCCTTTATAGAATCCAGTGTCTTCAGTTATTTCTTGATCTCACATGGATATAACATTGATAACACCAGGTTAAAGTCCAACAGGTTTATTTGGTAGCAAAAGCCAGTGGCTTTTGCTACCAAATAAACCTGTTGGACTTTAACCTGGTGTTGTTAAGCTTCTTACTGTGTTTACCCCAGTCCAACGCTGGCATCTCCACATTATAACATTGATACCAACGTATTAACAATTATGTTACAACCTCCTAACAGAATAAATAACATCTCTGAACATGTGCAAACCTTTTTTTGTGATTTATTTTTATGGTTAATAAAGACAGCCAGTAATTGTTTATGGATATTATATTGTTGTTTATGATGTTGATTACTGAGGTAAAAAATCTTTCTCTTTTGAAGCTTTGCAATAAACTACTCAATTTTTATGAGTTATTTTTGTGTCCATAAAGACTAATGGTTAAGTCTACAAACTCACTGAATTGCACGAAATTAGGAACTTGTGAGCCCAGCCCACATTTAGTTTGTCCATTCAGTTTATGAAGCAGGAAGTGCTTTAACACAAGAGCATTAAAAACAGGAACTTGCTGACAATGGGTAAAGTGGTATTGGGAGTTTCTAAGGGTGCAAAATTGGAAAAGAAAACTGGAATATTCCTCTCTGCCCTTGTTGGATGATTGAAGTTAGTCCTGGGAACCACTCTCACCCTAATTAATGTGATATGATATTTACCTCTTATACGAGATGATCCACCAAAAGGGCAAAGCTAATTAGAGCTAGGAGGTGGTTCTTTGTTCTAAAAATTCAGTGAATCAGCATTCACTGCATGCACCGAGAACCTGTTTCACAGGGCCACTGTTTTTAGAACAAAGAACCACCTCCTGACATCTAACATAATTTTAGATTGAGATTTCTTAATCTCCTCGGTTATAACAAGTTGTCTAAAGAAAGACAACGGAATTGCTTCACTATTTATAAATCTTTACCAAAATTACACCCAAGTCTGTCTCTCTGAAGTGCTTTTAACCTATCCTGGTAACGGAGATGTTTTGTGACCCTTCTCTGTACCCTTTCCAAATTCCAAAGCATTAATACTATTTACCACCTGAAGAGAGCAAGCTACACACAACTTGCTAAAGCCGAAGCAATGTATTGTACAAGGACAAAATCGTATACTTTGTTTTATAGTGCATTGTCTTGTAAATACGTCATCACACTCTATTTGCTCTAAGCTATTGAATCATGTTATTGGTTATTAACCTTTAGAGAGCTATGTACTCTTCCTTTCTCTGCTAGCTTTTATTATTTTCCCTGAAGTGTGTATATATGTTCAACATTCGCCTTTGCCACATGCATAACATTGCTCTTAAACATAATTTGTATCAAGAGCTCAATCCCTCAGCACATTTAGATCTGCTTGCAGTAGTCAAGCATTAGGTTCAGTCCTGAAGAAATACAGATATAATACTTTTGTCATGAAGCCATGTCTTATAAAAATAACTTTATGAATTTACTGGCTAGAAACTTCTGACTTGTTTTTGAAGACTGAAGCCACATTTCAATTACTTAAAATCACAGACAAAGTTGACTGAACATTTGCATTACTGTACCTTTTACATTCCAAAGCAATTGAAATGAAAACAGCCTGTCTGCAAAGTCGAGCATTAACAATTGTCTTGAAAGAATAGGAATTGGGATCATCTCCTACCCCATTAACAAAGCAACCAGATAATCACTTGGATACTCATCTGGCTGGGGTGAACTGTTAGACATAACCATTTGGACAGTGGGGCTCTATCTATGAAAGGAATGTACCCAGATGTAATCTAATCATGTAAGGCAGGCAACTGAAATCCATATTGGGGGTCACTGTGCAATTGGAGAGAGGGTCATGTGACAAGCCAACTAATGCTTTGTGTACTTAAGCACATGTCTTCTCTGAAGACCAGAGCACAGCAAATGAGATGCTGATGAAGTTCCCTCTCTTTGTTTCTCCTTTTCCATTCAACTTTCAAGTTTTAAATCCTATCTGCTGATTTTGACTATCAACGGGCCACAAGCAGAGATCTTTCTAATGAACTCAACCTAACAGCTTCTGCCTTGAGAAGAACAAATAAATTATCCATCTACATCTTTAAACTGCCTCAACACCCAATCCAGACGGACCATCAAGTTCAATCTGAAATCAGCCAAGTGACTAACCTTCAAGAGCTGTATACCTTACAACTTTACTGAAATTTGAATTGCCGAATCTATCCTTACACGCTCGCATATGTGTGGGTGAGTGTGTGCTTGTGTGAGTGAGTTGAAGGGTTTTTATTATTTTCCTTAGGCTGGGTTAAGAACAATAAATGCTATTCTCTTTCTTTTTAAAAAAAATCAAGTCACCTGTTTGTTTGTGTCCTTTATGGTCACAGCATGTAAATGGTTAAACACTCTTCGATTTGGCTATCACATTCTTTTTAACAAAACAAAACCTGTTGTAGTCTAACAAAGATTAGGAAAAGGGGGAACCTTGCTAGCTCTCCTCATCTGGTTGTAATATTTTAAAGATACTATTAAATATTGAGAGTTAAAAGAGACATTACTGATAAAAAGTAAATGGAACTCTGCACATACCGTGACCAGGAACTATAACAAGGGCGTCAAAGTGAAAGCGTTATCAATAACTGACATCCCATAAATAACATGGAAGTCTTATTTATGTTAAATGCATAGATTTTGACTATTGAATCAATCACAGATTAAATTGAAGATAATTGTGTCAAATCCCAGGTGTGGCACTGCTGCCTCAAAGCGCCAGGGACATGGGTTTGATTCCTGGCTTGGGTCACTGTCTGTGCGGAGTCTACACGTTCTCCCTGTGTCTGCGTGGGTTTCCTCCGGGTGCTCCGGTTTTCTCCCACAATCCGAAAATCATGCCAGTTAGGTGCATTGGCCATGCTAAATTCTCCCTCAGTGTACCCAAACAGGCGCCGGAGTGTGGCGACTGGGGGATTTTCACAGTAACTTCATTGCAGCATTAATGTAAGCCTAGTTGTGACTAATAAATAAACATTACTTTACTGACATTAGAATCTAATATAACTATGTGATAGGATTGTAAATCAATCTCAGGAATAGTTGCATCTTTTGCTTTAGCGAAAATGAAAGATCTTTCTTGAAAAAAGTGGCAGAGTAGTGAGCTTTGTATTACAGGAGTGCATATTGGAATTTTGGATGTGTGTCAGCAGAATGGATGGAAAATTTTACAGTGTTAATTAATTGCACTATTCGCCATGCCCAAATTCCATATTTGTGCCCTGTGCCATTAGTGCTAAATCACAAATTTACTCCCTAATGGGGAAAAGTATTGTTAGTTTAGTTGAGTAGATTCTTTCAAACTTGTATGTATTCTTCCCTGATTTCATTCATGTGTTCATTTCTCAGTAGGGGAAATCACTGACCCATTCCATGATTTTCTCCCACATCTCCTTCACCAGGTACTTCTGAAGGGAACGTGGCTGGGGGATGAGGATCTCATCTGTGTCATTAAATGTTTCTGTCATTCCATGGGGCACAGCATTTATAATTTCAACTATGCTTCTGACATTTCTCTGTTTGGATCAGACTGGGATGACACAGAAAATATTGGATGCTAAGATGTGTAGAATAGAAAAGGTGGAAGCTTGAATTAAAATTTGGAGGAAACAGAGGTTGGGAGTTAAAAACAGTTACTCGGAATGCCTAGAGGTTGTTAGCCATGCTGCATTGGCTTCAGATCTTGTAATTGGTTCTGTTAACAGCAATGAGGGTTTGGGTTTAGCAGAGATGGTATCCACATTTGCAGGCAATGCTAAAATAGGCAACTTAAATTGCAAAGGACTATTGATATGATGATGGAATGAAAAAAGTAAGTGTAGATGGAATTCAATAGCAGTAAATTTAAGGTGTATGTTTTGGCAAAAAGGATAGATGTTGAATGGACAAAAAACTGAGCGATAAGGTAGAGCAAAGGGATTTGGGGCTTTAGGTCGCAACCCATTAAAAATAGCACATTAATTTGATAAAGACACAAAAAATGCAAATGGATACTGGGTCTTACAGAAACAAGTATGGTAAAAGTGTGGTGAAGGTATTTATAATTTTAGTAAGACCACATTTGGAATAGTGTGTGCAGTATTAACATAGAAACATAGAAAAACTACAGCACAAAACAGGCCCTTCGGCCCCACAAGTTGTGCCGAACATATCCCTACCTTTTAGGCCTACCTATAACCCTCCATCCTATTAAGTCCCATGTACTCATCCAGGAGTCTCTTAAAAGACCCTATTGAGTTTGCCTCCACCACCACTGACGGCAGCTGATTCCACTCGCCCACCACCCTCTGTGTGAAAAACTTCCCCCTAACATTTCCCCTGTACCTACCCCCTAGCACCTTAAACCTGTGTCCTCTCGTAGCAGCCATTTCCACCCTGGGAAAAAGCCTCTGAGAGTCCACCCGATCTATGCCTCTCAACATCTTATATACCTCTATTAGGTCTCCTCTCATCCTACGTCTCTCCAAGGAGAAAAGACCGAGCTCCCTCAGCCTATCCTCAATCCAGGCAACATCCTTGTAAATCTCCTCTGCACCCTTTCAATCTTTTCCACATCCTTCCTGTAATGAGGTGACCAGAACTGAGCACAGTACTCCAAGTGGGGTCTGACAAGGGTCTTATATAGCTGCATCTTTATCCCCGGACTCCTAAACTCAATCCCTCGATTGATAAAGGCCAGCACACCATACGCCTTTTTAACTACCTCCTCCACCTGCGGGGCTGATTTTAGAGTCCTATGGACCCGGACCCCAAGGTCCTTCTGATCCTCTACAGTACTAAGAGTCTTTCCCTTAATATTGTACTCCTTCATCCCATTTGACCTGCCAAAATGGACCACTATGCATTTATCTGGGTTGAAGTCCATCTGCCACTTCTCCGCCCAGTCTTGCATCCTATCTATGTCCCTCTGTAACTTCTGACATCCCTCCAGACTATCCACAACCCCACCAACCTTCGTGTCATCGACAAACTTACCAACCCATCCCTCCACTTCCTCATCCAGGTCATTTATGAAAATGACAAACAGCAAGGGACCCAGAACAGATCCCTGGGGCACACCACTGGTGACCGACCTCCATTTAGAAAAAGACCATCTATACCCACTCTCTGCCTCCTTTGGGCAATCATGATGTGGAGATGCTGGCGTTGGACTGGGGTAAACACAGTAAGAAGTTTAAGAACTTCTGTTGTTCAACTTCAACAAGTTTAACTGGCTGTCTTGTCTGGAGACAATACACATCTTTTTAGCCTGTCTTGATGCTCTCTCCACTCACATTGTTTGTATCTTAAAGACTTGATTAGCTGTAAGTATTCGCATTCCAACCATTATTCATGTAAATTGAGTCTGTGTCTTTATATGCCCTGTTTGTGAACAGAATTCCCACTCACCTGAAGAAGGGGCTTGGAGCTCCGAAAGCTTGTGTGGCTTTTGCTACCAAATAAATCTGTTGGACTTTAACCTGGTGTTGTTAAACTTCTTCCTTTGGGCAAGCCAGTTCTGGATCCACAGGGCAGCAGCCCCTTGGATCCCATGCCCTCTCACTTTTTCTAGAAGCCTTGCATGGGGGACCTTATCGAACGCCTTGCTAAAATCCATATAAACCACATCTACCGCTTTCCCTTCGTCAATGTGTTTAGTCGCATTTTTGAAGAACTCCACCAGGCTCGTAAGGCACGATCTGCCTTTGACAAAGCCATGCTGAGTATTCTTGAGCATACTAAACCTCTCTAAATGCTCATAAATCTTGTCCCTCAGGATCTTCTCCATCAGCTTACCAACCACGGAGGTTAGACTCACCGGTCGTTAATTTCCTGGGCTATCCCTATTCCCCTTCTTGAAAATAGGAACCACATCCGCAATCCTCCAATCCTCTGGCACCTCTCCTGTCTCCATCGACGATGCAAAGATCATCGCCAGAGGCTCTGTAATCTCTTCCCTCGCCTCTCACAGTAACCTGGGGTATATCCCATCCGGACCCGGCGACTTATCTATCTATTATTATCTATTAAGTTCCACAATATGGGGACAATGTTGAACAAATAGAGAGGACATGATACAGGTTTACGAGGATGCTGTCTGAAAGGAAACGCAAATACAAGGAAAAACTCAAAAAATTGGGCGGTTGTTAGAAAAGACTAAAGGGCTATTTGACTGAGGTGCTTAAAATTTTGAAGGGATGAGGCAGAGTAGAAAGGACAGGCTTGATGATTTTATGCGATAGCGTGAAATCGGATGTTTGTTTTCTTTTCATGGAAATAAAAATCAAGAAGATGTGAAACTGCAGGAGAGCGATAGTTGTGGGGGACGCAATGGTTAGAGGCACGGACAGGCGGTTCTGTAGGAGTGAACGAGAATCCAGGAATTTGTAAAATGCGTACTGGAAGGTTCTTTGGAACAGTATGTAGATAGCCCGACTAGAGAGGGGGCTATACTGGACCTAGTTCTGGGAAATGAGCCCGGTCAGGTCGTCAAAGTTTCGGTAGGGCAACATGTGGCAAATAGTGACCACAACTCTGTTAACTTTAGGATAGTAATGGACAAGGATGAGTGCTGTCCTACGGGCAGGGTGCTAAATTGGGGGAAGGCTAACTATAGCCGGATTAGGCAGGAATTGGTGGATGTTGACTGGGAGAGGATGTTCGAGGGTAAGTCCGCGTCTGGCATGTGGGAGTCTTTTAAGGAACTATTGATAAGGCTGCAGGATAGGCATGTGCCTGTAAAAAGGAAAGATATTAAAGGTAGGATTCGAGAGCTGTGGATAAGCAGGGAAATTGAGGATCTGATTAAAATGAAAAGGGAGGCGTACGTTAAGTCCAGGCAACAGAAAACAGATGGAACTCTGGAGGAATACAGAGAGAGTAGGAAAGAACTCAAACGGGGAGTTAGAAGGGCAAAAAGAGGTCACGAGATGTTCTTGGCAGGCAGGATTAAGGAGAATCCTAAGGCATTCTATTCATACGTTAGGAACAAAAGAGTTGTCAGGGAGAAAATCGGACCTCTCAGGGACAAAGGAGGGGAATTATGCTTAGAACCCAAGGGAATAGGGGAGATCCTAAATGAATACTTTGCATCGGTATTCACGAAGGAGAGGGGCGTGTTAACCGGGAGGGTCTTGGAGGGAGGTGTTGACCCGTTAGAAAAAATCTCCATTACAGGAGAGGAAGTGTTAGGTTTTTTAGGGAACATTAAAACTGACAAAGCCCCAGGGCCTGATGGCATCTATCCTCGACTGCTCAGGGAGACGAGAGATGAAATTGCTGGGCCTCTGACGGAAATCTTTGTCGCTTCTTTGGACACAGGTGAGGTCCCTGAGGATTGGAGGATAGCGAATGTGGTCCCGTTGTTTAAGAAGGGTAGCAGGGATAACCCAGGAAATTATAGGTCGGTGAGCTTGATGTCCGTGGTAGGGAAGTTGTTGGAGAGGATTCTTAGAGACAGGATGTATGTGCATTTAGAACGGAACAATCTCATTAGTGACAGACAGCATGGTTTTGTAAGAGGGAGGTCGTGCCTTACAAATTTGGTGGAGTTTTTTGAGGAAGTGACAAAAACGGTTGATGAAGGAAGGGCAGTGGATGTCGTCTATATGGAATTCAGTAAGGCATTTGACAAAGTCCCACATGGCAGGTTGGTTAAGAAGGTTAAGGCTCATGGGATACAAGGAGGAGTGGCTAGATGGGTGGAGAACTGGCTTGGCCATAGGAGACAGAGGGTAGTGGTTGAAGGGTCTTTTTCCGGCTGGAGGTCTGTGACCAGTGGTGTTCCGCAGGGCTCTGTACTGGGACCTCTGCTATTTGTGATATATATAAATGATTTGGAAGAAGGTGTAACTGGTGTAATCAGCAAGTTTGTGGATGACACGAAGATGGCTGGACTTGCGGATATCGAAGAGCATTGTCGGGCAATACAGCAGGATATAGATAGGCTGGAAAATTGGGCAGAGAGGTGGCAGATGGAGTTTAATCCGGATAAATGCGAAGTGATGCATTATGGAAGAAATAATGTAGGGAGGAGTTATACAATAAATGGCAGAGTCATCAGGAGTATAGAAACACAGAGGGACCTAGGTGTGCAAGTCCACAAATCCTTGAAGGTGGCAACACAGGTGGAGAAGGTGGTGAAGAAGGCATATGGTATGCTTGCCTTTATAGGACGGGGTATAGAATATAAAAGCTGGAGTCTGATGATGCAGCTGTATAGAACGCTGGTTGGGCCACATTTGGAGTACTGCGTCCAGTTCTGGTCGCCTCACTACCAGAAGGACGTGGCGGCGTTAGGGAGAGTGCAGAGAAGGTTTACCAGGATGTTGCCTGGTATGGAGGGATGAGGAGAGATTGGGTAAACTGGGGTTGTTCTCCCTAGAAAGACGGAGAATGAGGGGAGATCTAATCGAGGTGTACAAGATTATGAAGGGGATAGATAGGGTGAACGGTGGGAAGCTTTTTCCCAGATCAGAAGTGACGTTCACGAGGGGTCACGGGTTCAAGGTGAGAGGGGCGAAGTATAACTCAGATATTAGAGGGATGTTTTTTACACAGAGGGTGGTGGGGGCCTGGAATGCGCTGCCAAGTAGGGTGGTGGAGGCAGGCACGCTGATATAGTTTAAGACTTACCTGGATAGTCACATGAGCAGCCTGGGAATGGAGGGATACAAACGATTGGTCTAGTTGGACCAAGGAGCAGCACAGGCTTGGAGGGCCGAAGGGCCTGTTTCCTGTGCTGTACTGTTCTTTGTTCTTTGCAGTGAACCCACTATCACCTGTTTACACTGTTACACAAAGTCAAGATCCACTCCATTGTTCCCAATGAGTTAGGGGTCTTGAACAAGAGGATGTAAATGTAAAATTAAATGGTAAATATTTAGGACAGAGAGCAGCAGAATTTGTTTTGCATGGAAGAATGTAAGGCTCTGGGATGCAAAAGAAGACATGCGCCACGACTTTCCAGCCCCATCATAGTGGATTATCCAGTGGTGTGTGGATCCCTTTAAATCCCTGTTTACTTTGGCGGGACTGGAAGATCCCACCAGTGGGAAGGACCAGAAAGTCCCACCTTTACATTTGTGTAGAGCTTTTCGCAACCACTGGACACCTCAAAGCGCTTCATAGCTAATCAAGTAATTTTGTAGTGTAGCCACTATTGTAATGTAGGAAACACAGCAAACAGTATGTGATAGCAATCTCCCACAAATGGTAATGTGATAACAACCAAATAATCTGTTTCCGTGATGTTGATTGAGGGATAAATGTTAACCAGAAGGTCAGCTGAAGGATAAATATTGACCAGAGTGACACTGTGGTAACTCCATTGCTCTTCTTTGAAATAGTGTCTTGGGATCTATTACCCAAGCAGACAGAAGGAACCTTAGCTTAACGTTTTGTCTGAAAGATGGTCCGGATGGCACCTTCAATAGTGCAGTGCTCCCTCAGTATTGCACTGGAGTTTTATTCCATGCTTCGTACCTGGGGCTTTGTGACTCCGCGGTAAGAGTGCTATGGGCATCAGATTTAATTATTTAAGCAAAGGCAGTGTAAACATTTAAGAAAAGGTGAGGTAGCTGTTTGAAGGAAAAGATAAACAGGGATATGGAAGCAGAGAGGGCACATGGGATTAGGAATATTGCTCATGTGAAGCATAAACCAACTGATTATGTCAAAGGTCCTGTTTCCATGTTGCAATGTTTTTGTATTTTTAAGTAAAATTTGCTGTAGTAGTTTTGCTGCACAGGCTCAAACTCTTGTTATCACCCTGGTGTTCCACTGTCCCCGCAGAAGCAGATCATAGTGTTATTGGGAATATTTAATCACCGTGTTCCATTGTTATTTTATAATCTTCCTCTCAATCTTAACAGAGTTAATCGATTTAACTTTCTTGGCTAAATAGTATGATTTATCTTTGTGTTCTGAGGAAAAGTGTAATTACTTTGAACTGCTAAAAATCTTTAACCAAATGCAGTAAATGCCTAAATTAGTTTTCTCTGGGTACAATCAAGCAGCACAGATAAGCTCTAATAAGTCAGTTCAAATGACCAAAACTTCTTGGTAGAGTAAGGCAGGCCATGAGAAAGATGGAAAACAAAGTCGAATTGTCAGATATTGTGATAAAAACAGTGGACTGTAGGTTTCTCCAGGAAATGTCACCATCTATATCATTTCGAAATCTACCAGCTTGCATAACATGCCAGTCTCTGGAAAGAAGTGACGACTGGTTTTACTTTGGTGCAAAGTGATTTTGACTTCATATCAAGACAAACTGAGCTCTGTAGCTCAAGAGTGAAGTTGTTCAAAGAGCATTTAGGTGTGCCACCACCCACAGGAGCTACTTGTGTTCTGCCTCCTTTTGTACTTGCTGTAACATATTTCCAATGGTGTGAAACAAAGTTACTCTGTGGGCCATTTGACTTTTTGAGATTGTTTCTTTGGAAAGGTTCATATTTATGGAAGAACCAACTTCCTTATAGGTCATTAATGTTACCAGTCAAGCAACATTTGGATTCAGGTGATTAGTACTTAAATTTGCTAGCCATAGATTGACATGGAGTGAGCAGGATAATTTCAATCTGCTAGCCCCCCAATATACTTACAGTAAAGCACCATTAATCTAGCTGTCTATTGCCCCTGGATATTACATTTAATTGTCTTTTTGCTCTAATTGTCATTTTGCTTGCAATTTATGGAACATTTGCAAATTTTTCTGGTTAATTATATTGGGGGAAACCTTTTTATGCAAATTCCTCAGGTAATGACCAAGTTATTAAGACTACAAAAGTTATTCATTGACCACTAAAATTTGTGCTCAGCTGTGAAACCAGTTTATTGTTGAATGAAACTAGAAAGAAAGAAAATAAAGATGTGTTGTGTTCTTTCATGTCCTCAGAAGCACTTCACAGCCAATGAAATATTTTTGTTGTAGGAAAGCTCACAGTCGAATTGCCAAGTTCCTACAAATAGCAATGTGATAATGACCAATCTGCTGTTCCGTGATGTTGATTGAGGGATAGATATTGACCAGGACATTGGAGGAAGCTACCCTGCTCTTTTTTATAATAGTGTCATGGGATCCTTTCCAGAGGGTATGAGAGTTTAGCAGATTCCACTATCATCATATCTGTATAGTTTGGTTTGTTCTTACATGTTTGAGACCTATCTTTTCTCTTAGGTTAGTGTAAACTTCCACCTGAGAGAGAAGACAGATCTCTCTCGAACATCTATGAGAACAAACCCAACTAACTGCACAGACAAGGTGATGATTTGATTTGCTTTATTATTGTCACATGTATTAACATACAGTGAAAAGCATTGCTTCTTGTGCGCTATGCAAAGCATACCGTTCATAGAGAAGGAAACAAGAGAGTGCAGAATGTAGTGTTACAGCTAGGGTGTAGAGAAAGATCAACTTAATGCAAGGTAGGTCCATTCAAATGTCTGACAGCAGCAGGGAAGAAGCTATTCTTGAGTCGGTTGGTACGTGACCTCAGACTTTTGTATCTTTTACCCGACGGAAGAAGGTGGAAGAGAGAATTGGAATCTGCTGGACTCTCATACTTACTGGACAAGTTATCAAGACCTTCCATTAGATGATTGTCAAAAAAGCATTTCCCCCTAATTCTTAAACATTAATGGGAGTAATTGGTGACAAGGTGGCACAGTGCTTAGCACTGCTGCCTCACATCACCAGGGATCAGGGTTCAATTCCATCCTTGGCTGACTGTCTGTGTGGAGTTTACACATTCTCCCTGTGTCTGTGTGGGTTTCCTCTGGGTGCTCAGGTTTCCAACTGCAACCCAAAGATGTGCAGGTTAGGTGGATTAGCCAAGATAAATGCGTGGGGTTACAGGGATAGTATGAGGGAGAACTGGGTAAAATGTTCTTTAGAGTCAGGTGCAGATTCAATGGGCAGAATGGCCTCCTTCTGCACTGCAGGGATTCTATGGAAAACCTCTGACAATGGGAAATACAAAGCTCCAGCACCCACCAGTCTCTTGTCAGCGTCTTAAAACTGAAAGGTGGATGTTTTGACATTTTGGAGTTGGCGAGAAGGTAGCTCCAAGTTGTCAGACATGAAGTTGTGAAGAGAAATACACCATAAAGTTTCATATGAGAAATAATGCATTTATTTACATAATCTGCGGAAATACAAGTGCACTCGCACTCGCTTCTAGGAAACTCTGATACAAGCACAATCCAGTGATATTGATATCTTTATGCGAAGTAAAAATAATTATATTATTCAATAACACGCTTTATTTACATCATCGTAAGTGACAAAGGAATACGCGATCCATAAACTTATGGAAACTCAGCTACTATCCATTTACCCAACCAAATGATACAGGATAATATAAAATGTATTTATAAGGTGATAAAAATTCAGACACATAAATAACCCAACGTATAAATAGCAACCCGCAACTTGAAACAAACACGAAGAGTTTTAAGATTGGAGGCCAGTAGTGAAAGTACGAAAGAAAAATCCTCCCATTAATGCAACGTTTACACAGAGTGGGTCCAGGGTGGGGAGGAACAGGTTAGCAACTTGACTGAAGACTAGAAGACTCTGACTCGGTGGAGATTGAGGGGTGAGCTCCCCGCCTGTCCCGGCTTTTGAGTTTCTTAAGAGAGGAGCAGCGGCTTTCAGACGGGCTGAAAACCCTGCGGGTGTAAGTCTTGAAGTTGACCCCGACAAAGGCGTACAGAATGGGGTTGAGGCAGCAGTGGAAGAAGGCCACGGCCTCGGTGACGGCCATGGAGGTGATGACTATCTGCTCCACCCCGCAGGAATAAGCGCTGCCCTTCATCAGCATCACGGTGTCGATGGAGATGACAATGTAATAGGGCAGCCAGCAGAAGAAGAAGGTGACGATGAGGACGATGGTGATCTTCAGCGCTTTGCGCTTCTGCAGCCCGGTGGAGCGGGACAGTCTGGAGATGATGATACAGTAGCAGACCAGGATGACCAGCCCCGGCAGCACAACGCCCACCACGATCTCCTGCACACGGAAAGCGATCACCCAGGACTGGTTACTCTGCTCCGGGTAAATGCGCTCGCAGGCCACCTCGTTGCCCAGGGTGCTGGTTTTGGCGAACACCATGTCGGGCACGGTCAGGAGGATGGCTGGTAACCAGACACCCGCATAGACTAGGCGGTCAGCCAGCAGCTTCCGCGGCCCCGCACTGTTGGTCGCATGCACCACCGCATAGTAGCGGTCCAGGCTGATGAAAGCCAGGATGAGGACGCTGCTGTACAGGTTCAGCGTGTAGATGATGTGCGCGATCTTGCACATGGCGTTTCCGAAATACCAGCCGTGGGCAGCGTCGATAGACCAGAGCGGGAGGGTGAGCACGAACAACAGATCCGCCACCGACAGATGCAGCCTGTACTTGTCAGTCATGGTGCGGACTCTGCCCTGATAGCCCATGATCACCACCACCAGACCATTGCCCACCACCCCCAGGACAAACACCACCGAGTACACACAGGGGAAGAAGATGCTCTTGAAGTACTCGTTTTCGCCATCGCACACCACCCCTTCTGGATACGTGTAGTTATAATCGTCGGTGTCGTTGTGATAACTCGGATCGTAAGACAGCTGATAATACTGCAACAAGAAACAAGAGGCTTTGTCAACAAAACATCAGAGCTGTTACTGGGTGCATTCATCTAAAGTCCTCTTCCCAAACCGCCCAGTGAAACGGCCACTCTAACTGGTCCATTGGGAAGCGAGTTTCCCTGATCTGGGTGACATCCACGTTAACTTGGCGTTGAAACATGCTTACGGGGGAAGGCAGGCAGGGTTGCACTGTTCAAGTTAAACTCTGACCAATACGCGGGCGAGGGGAACAGAGCCCTGTGTCCTACAAAGCTCCCTCTTAAAGGGGGAACCGAATTACACAGACTGGGGGGGGGGGGTTACACAGTGTCGTCCCGAGTTGATCAGTGTGCAACTGTTTGGTTACAACACGATGGTTTAGAAGCGAAATCACAGTGAATATCTACAATTAGATAGCGGTTTTGATACCGAGCTGTACACATCTCAGGGCAGCGACTGAAGTTGCAGTCACCCTGTCCAATAAATAATCATGATGTGGAGATGCCGGCGTTGGACTGGGCTGGCCACAGTAAGAAGTCTCACAACACTAGGTTAAAGTCCAACAGGTTTATAAATAAAGAATCAACACAATGGCACGTTATTTTGCTCTCTGCTGCTTGAAGCTGACGCCCGCTTTTTACAAACGTTTTCACTACTCAGATCGCCCACTGCAATTTCACCCTACGTTTTCGAAAGTATCACTTTCGGCGTTTATCCGCACATGTGTAATACGCAAAGTGCAAGGACATTCGGGGGAGATTTGGTTGTTTATTCTTAGACTAACGGTTCTACATATTTGGCAGTTGGTTGAGTTAATCAGACGTGTTAAAAGAAGCAGTTACCAGTTCTACATCTTACTAAATGTACCTGCAAAGATGATCTAAGCTGTTAGTGTGGGCATGTTCTATAAATTGAATATTGAAATGCCAAACGACCTATTCGTAGGCATCAATGAAACTGTCTTTTAACTTAAAAACAACAGAAAAAAAGATGCGGTCGAACGCCCTAATATTCAACTTTCGGTCTTCTATGATTTCTTTGGTGCAAAGGGAATGAATCAGAGCCACGCTGGTTTCAAAGGGCAAATTGTAACAAAACGCGCCCGGTAAAATAAAAATACGGAGCCGGCGAAGCAAGGCAGAAGGATTGGGTCAATATTGCCTTTTCAAAATCTCATGCTGGTGTAACCAATTCCAGTAAATGAAAATAATCACACGTTGGAGAGGTTAACCATGCCCTGTAAATATTAAAAACCCACAGAACTCTTCCTGACTTCTCACAGCATCTTTAATTGTCTAAGATTGCCTTGTGCTAAAGTGATCCGATCATCCTCATTTTACACAGGCCAGCCACAGATACATTCTTACTTCTCACAGTGTATATACACTGTATATAAATGCATTAACAAAAATATTTAAAAAGGATATTTTGTAAATAGAAAGTCCCAATTGTAAGTACAGATTGAACACAAATAAAATCAATTTTGGTGCATAATTTAGTTACTGGCATAATAAAACTAGACACAATAAAACCCCCCAGAAAAAAGTGCATTTTGATAGTAATTGAAGTTTATCTTACCAGTTCGTTGAAGTCTGAAGTTTCAGACATACTGCACTGTTCCCAGTAATACTGGCTGGTTCTGGCGGAAGTTAAACGCTTGCTGACTTCTGAAAGTGTGAAAATCTTCGCTGAAGTTTTGAACTAAGCCAAATTCCCACTTGGGTCCGCGCGTGCGCACAGCGAAGAGCCAAACCCCTAACAAAAGTGTAACTGTCAACTGACGAAGTAAAAGTAGCTGGAATACTTCATTCAAAAACAAGCTCAATTAGCAACGGACATGTGCACCGCAACCTAACTGTTGTGGATGCACCGAAAGCAACAATAGCATCCGTTACACAAATACAATTGGAGAATAATACTCAATTTCATGTGCATTTAATGAAAACGTGATTTTGAAAAAAGTGTCGCAATTGCTTTAGTAATGACCTTCCTGAAGCTATCTGTGAAACTCAAACTGTGACTCCCTGGGAGAAAAAATTAGGGAACATCCCTTCCACCAGTACTGTCTGTTCCCTCATTTATTCATAGAATCATAGAATTCCTATAGTGCAGAGGGAGGCCATTCAGCCCATTGAGCCTGCACCAACCCCAAGCCCACCCAGACCCGATCCCTGTAACCCCAGTTTTTACCCTGCTTATGCCCCTGACACTAAGGGACAATTTAGCATGGCCAATCAACCTAACCCACACATCTTTTGACTGGGGGAGGAAACTGGAGCATCCGGAGAAAACGCACGCAGACACAGGGAGAGTGTGCAACCGCCATACAGACAGAGGCCGGAATTGAAACCAAAAGAGAAAATGCTGGAAAATCTCAGCAGGTCTGGCAGCATCTGTAAGGAGAGAAAAGAGCTGACGTTTTGAGTCCAGATGACCCGTTGTCAAAGTTTATTTATCTTTTCCCCTCATCCCCTACCATTCCTTCATCACTGCTACTTTAGAATCCAAGAGACACACCAACACTTCGAGAGGTGCTCTGACTGCCACTTTCTCAGGGCAACTAAGGATAGACGATCCATGTGACCTCGTCAGCAACACTCACATCCCAAGAACAAGTAAAACTGGGCCAAAGTTTGCTTCAGCCCGTTAGCTAATAATGTTGCACTTTTTAGTGTTGCCCTTACATGTTTAGATTTTCACTTTTTGAGCATGGCAAGTTGCTGAAAGTACAAGTTGATAACACTGCAGCAAGGGAAACCACGTTTGGAACTCTATCTAATCAGATTAAAGTGTCGTGAAATGACCAGTGTAAGGACCGAGAAGAAAGTATAGATAGAGTTGGTGAGTCCAACTTCAAACCAGGAACAGAAAGAGAAATACACAGGGAGAAAGAAAGAATGGATTAAGCGAATGGAAATATCAAAATGTTTTCCTTTGAAATTTGGTCATTTTCACATCTCCAACTAGATTTAAAATCTGAATAAACTAAACACATGCAGTAGCTTTCAGTGCAGGAGAGGTTGATTTTTGTTACTCTTTCATGGGATGTGGGCATTGCTGGCTAAGCCAGCATTTATTGCCCTTGAGAAGGTGGTGTTGAGCTGCCATGTTGAATCACTGCAAACCATGTGGTGTAGGTACATCCAGAGTGCTGTTAGGGAGGGAGTTACAGGATTGTGACCTAGCAACAGTGAAGGAATGTCAATCTGCTTTAAGGCAGGAAGGTGTGTGGCCTGCAGAGGAACTTAGAGGTGGTTGTGATCCCGTGCACCTGCTTCCTTCATCCTTCAAGGTCGTCGGGTTGCAGGTTTGGAAGGTGTTGTCAAAGCAGCCTTAGTGAGTTGCTGCAGTGTATTTTGTAGATGGTACATACTGCTGCTACTGAGCGTCAGTGGTGGAGAGAGTGAATGTCTAATGTGGTGGATGCAACACCAATCAAATGGGCTGCTTTGTCCTGGATGATGGTCAGTGATTAGCAGTGATTAACACTCATCACGTTATTTAAAAGATACGGAGACTGGAACATACAGGATTTATATTTCTCTGGAGAGTTTAGTTCACCTCAACCACCCAAATGCATTAACTTCATGCCATTCATTGTACTTCAAATGTGAAGCAGACTGTGGGATGCCATTTTTGCAAAGTCATTGATGGAGCAGAGAAGCTTGGTAAGTAGCTATTGGTCATTTGAATATAACCATGTCCATACTCCTTGCTTGAAGTTGCATATAAATAATATGCATTTGCACATAAATGATGGTGATGCCATGGACAGGAAAGTCTATGCCATTATGTTCTCATTGTTCCTTTTAGTTTTTTTTATTCCTTCCAAGCTATTAAATAGAACACTGCTGTGGATAAATACTGCAAGCATATTTAGCATCTTTCCCTGTTTTGTTTTAGAAAATCAAGTCCACTGTTTGCATTGAATTCAGGATTATTAGAAATGCTCCAAGGTAATCTTTTGAGAAGTAGGCTGGTGAGCTAGATGGATCTGTGCTCTATTCCTGCCTCTAAAGGTCACCATGTGGCCGAACGGGATCTTTCAAAGTGCATCCATTCAGAATCATCAGTTCTCTAGAGCAATTGCTGAGCAGTCACTGGCTTTAGACTAAATAATGTTGTAAAAATGTTATTTGTAAGTCTCTTCCATTCATTGGAGTTTTCTGTACATCCGTTGCTGTATACTGACTTTAAATTACTGGTAGCTGCTGTCAGTTTCTTAGGCTGTATTTTTCAATTTCTACTGAATCATGGATGTCATTGAAAACACTTATTCATAATTACTTTCTTTCACAAATTTTTATTTCATTTTATTTTTATTGTTTGCCATTCTCCTTAAAGCATAATTTACGACAATGTATTAATAAATCTTTGAATGCTGAACTTGGCTGAATACAATGTAGTCACTAACCTTATTAAATACTATAATCCTTACTTTGTTCTTTCAATGCAGCTGCCTGCAATCCCCATTGTTTGTTTTGCCTGTAAATCGCATTTATCAATTTTCCAATAGTGTGATTATAAGTTACTTTGATAATTTCCTGTATAATATGGTTATATCTCCTGCAATAACACTAGCTTCTTTGACAACCTTCTCTTATTTGTGGTTGATCTCCTGTCCAGAGGTCAAGCAGATGTTTTGATCCTAAAATGGCAACCACAGTTAATACACACATCACTTGAAAGTGCCCCATGCAGATCATGGCAAGATCTTGTCATTACCCAATCATGCCTGTAGAGGGGGAGCTATCCCTTGAGCAAAAGCAGTCCGAAATAAATTGCAAAGTGTTATGACTCCCCAGTAAGTATGTACGTTGTTACACTCCAAAGTGATGATTGCGATCGGGCAAACGTTTGAATTGAAATTTTAAAGGCAGTGTTTTCATAATTATTTTAACATGTCTCAAACTTTTTACAGTAAGAAGTCTCACAACACCAGGTTAAAGTCCAACAGGTTTATTTGGTAGCAAATACCATAAGCTTTCGGAGCAATGCTCCTTCGTCAGATGGAGTGGTCTCTGTTCTCAAACAGGGCACAGACACAGAAATCAAATTACAGAATACTGATTAGAATGCAAATCTCTACAGCCAGCCAGGTCTTAAATGTACAGACAATGTGGGTGGAGGGAGCATTCAACACAGGTTAAAGAGATGTGTATTGTCTCCACATCAAACTTTTTAAACAGTTGCTGATAAAATTACAGAATACAGGAAAGCAACTTTTTCTTTTAGCTCTTTTGGGCAACTCTGTCGGAAGCCAATGTAAATTTATTTTTCCTAATTTTACATTTGACAATACCATAATATCCAACTGAAAGGATAAGCCTCAGTCAATATTATACAGCTACAATGCCTTACATTTATGAAGTACCTTCAATATAGCAAAGAGGAGGCAGTGGTGTAGTGGTATTGTCACTGGACTAGTAACTCAGAAGACTGAGGGCAACATTTGGGGACCCAGGCTCAAATCCCACCATGGCAGATGATGAAATTTGAATTCAATAAATATCTGGAATTTAAAAGTCATATTGTAATAAACCGATATGCCTCAGGGAAGGAAATCTACCATCCTTGTCTGGCCTACATGAGGCTCCAGAGCCACAGCAATGTGGTTAACTCTCAAATGCCCTCTGAAATGGATGGTAGTTCGGGATGGGCAATAAATGCTCACATCCTGTAAATGAATAAGATTAAAGCTAATATTATACTTCAGGCAAAATTTATAAAAAAGACACTGAAATGCACCACAGGTTGATCATTATCTGAAAGATTGAAGAAGTATCTTTCTGGAACTTCTCTAATCTTAATGTACTGGTCGGGGTGAGAACTTTGTTTTCTCTTTTAGATACTATGATATTCTAGTTTGCCTTTTTATTTCAGATTTTTCAGTCTTAGTATTTTTTCTCTTTGCACCATCGTCAAACTGGTGCTGGGGCCTATGACCACAAGATTTTCATGATGTGGACCTCTTCACAAGACCTCTTCCCCGCATAGGACCTTCAACCGATGCTATACACTAGATATATCAATGACATTTTCTTGCTTTAGACTCATGGCGAACAATCATTGAAACAACTATATGATGACATCAACAAGTTCCATTCCACCATCAGACTCACCATGGACTACTCTCCGGAATCGGTTGCATTCTTGGACACACACATCTCCATCAAGGATGGCCACCTCAGCACTTCACTGTACCGCAAGCCCACGGATAACCTCACAATTTCCACTTCTCCAGCTTCCACCCTAAACACGCTAATGAAGTCATCCCCTATGGTCAAGCCCTATGGACAGGTGGGAATGGCTAAGTTTTGATGTACTTATTATATAGGTGCTATATGCATTGGCTCCAAAATTCCTTGCATTGGAGAGAGCATAAGTCCTATTTCTGATAGCTGGGGAGTATGGCCTAGCATATGGTCAGGATCCAAGATCTGCCAGGATACTGTTCCTTTTGACCAAGCCATTAAATTCTGACAGGGAATCTTGTGAGTATCCTCTCACTGTAAGTCACATCAAGAGGGGATGTCAGAGGTGGTTTCCAGGCTACCACAGGACCAGGTGTAAATCTCCATAAGGCATTCTGAAAGACCCAAGCATTTAAAGAGTAAAAGTCTTGGAAGCGATGGCTTACCAGCTAAGTTGTACTCGGCGCTGTGGGACTGGATCAGCCCAGACCTGCTGGAAGTGTATGAGAGTATGTTTCTGGATGGCAGCATGTCAGAATCCATGAGGAAAGGCATCATTATCTTCATCTACGAGCGGAAGAGGGAAAGGGAAGAAATTAGAAATCGGCGGTTTGAGCCTTCTGAATCTGCCATATGCCTCCCTTTTTCTCCTTTTCCAATCTTGTATATCCCTTGACATCCTGGATTCTCTGGACTTTTTGGTCCCACCCTTTATCTTTGTTGGTCCTGTATTCTCCTGAATTCCTTTTTGAATGACTCCCACTCCTCTGGTGTGGATCTTCCTACAAGTAGCTGCTACAAGTCCACTTTGGCCAGACTCTGTCCTATTCTATTCAAATCAGCATTCCCCCAACTCAGAACTTTGTTTTCCAGCCCATCTTTGTCATTTTCCATAACTACCTTAAATCTTACTGAGTTATGGTCACTATCACCGAAATGCTCCCCCACTGACACTTCTACCTGGCTTCATTCCCTAAAATTAGGTCAAGTACCATCCTCCCCCCTCTTGAAGGACTTTCTACATGCTGGGCTCAAAAAGCTCTGCTGGATGCACTTTAAGAATTCACTCCTCTCTAAGCCTTTCAAACTCTGCCTATCCCAATTAATATTGGGGAAGTTGAAATCCCCTACTATTATTACCCTATTGTTTTTACACTTCTCTGCCTACATATCTGCACTTCTATCTCTTCCTGACTGTATGGGGGCCTATAGTACACCCCAGCAATGTGATTGCTCTTTTTATGCTTTTAATTTTGACCCTTATGGCCTAAATTGAGGAGCCTGCTAAGATATCATCCCTCCTCACTGCAGAAATTACTTATGGATCAATGTTGCAACAACTGCCCCCCATCTTACCTGAATATTGAGCTGCCAGTCCTGCCCCTCCCTCAGCCATGCCTCTGTGATAACAATAATATCATTTTCCTTATGTGTTAATCAATGCCCTCAGATCATCTGCTTTACCCATAAGTTTTCTTGCATTAAAAGAAATGCCATCCAGGCTTGCCATATTCCCATGTGCCTTAACATGTTGTCTCTTTGCTCAGCCTTCCAGACTTGGTTTTCCTTCTATATTTGGCTGTACATCATCCCCTACTGTACCTCCACTTGGTAATCCACCCCCCCTGCCAAATTAGTTTAAACCCCTCTCCCCCAACAGCACTGGCAAACCTCCCCACAAGGATGTTGGTCTCACTCCAGTTCAGGTGCAATCCTTCTGACATGTACAGGTCCCACCTTACCCATAGACGGACCCAGTGATCCAGGACACTAAAGCTCTCCCTCCTGCACCATTTCTTCCGTCATGCATTCATCTGCTCTATCCTTCTATTCCTATCCTCACTAGCACATGGCACTGGTAGTAATCCAGAGATTATAATCTTTGAGGTCCTGCTTTTCAATCTGCTACCTAGTTCCCTACATTTTTTCTGCAGGACCTCATCCCTCTTTCTACCTATGCCACTGGTAGCAATGTGAACCATGACCTCTGTCTGTTCACCCTTCCCCTTCAGAATGCCCTGCAGCTGTTCAATGACATCCGAGACCCTGTTCCCAGGGAGGTAACACACCATCCTGGAGTTATGCCTGTGGCCGCAGAAACGCCTGTCTGCACCCCTCACTATTGAGTCTCTTCCACTCTTACTCCTCCCCCCTTGTGTTGCTGAACCACCCGTAGTGCCGTGAACTTGGCTCTGGCTGCACTCCCCAGAGGAATCGTCAGACTCACCGTTTGTCAACACAGAAAAATGGTTCTTGAGTGAGATTCAGTCTGGGGCTTTCCTGACTACCTGCCTGCCCTTTTCTTCTGCCTGGTGGTCACCCATTCCTTCACATCTAGATTCCTCCACAAGAAGAATTATCCTTCCAGCATCTACCCTGTCGATCTGTTTCAGAAACTTATATGATTCAACAAGATCATCTCTCATTCTGCTAAACTCCAATGAGTAAAGGCATAACCTACTCTTCCCAGACAGTTCCTATGCTTAACCCTCTCTCCACTCACATTGTCTGTATCTTTAAGACTTGATTACCTGTAAAGACTCGCATTCCAACCGTTATCTTGTAAATTGAGTTTGTGTCTATATATGCCCGGTTTGTGAACACAACTCCCACTCACCTGATGAAGGGGCAGTGCTCCGAAAGCTTGTGGCTTGTGCTACCAAATAAACCTGTTGGACTTTAACCTGGTGTTGTGAGACTTCTTACTGTGCTTACCCCAGTCCAACGCCGGCATTTCCACATCATAAGTAAGGTGACCAGAATTGTAGAGTACTTCAAATGTGGTCTCACCAATGCCCTGTGCATCTATAGCAAGACGTCCTGACTTATATACTCCACCCCCTTTGCAATAAAGGCCAAAATTCCACTTGCTTCCCGAGTACTCAAACAGGTGCCGAAGTGTGGTGACTAGGGGGCTTTCACAGTAACTTCATTGCAGTGTTAATGTAAGCCCACTTGTGACATTAATAAATAAACTTAAATTTAATTACTGGTTGTACCTGCAGGCTAACTTTTTGTGAATCATGCAAGGACACCCAGATCCTTCGGTACTGCTGCGTTCTGCAGCCTTTTTCCATTTAAATAATATTCTGCTTTTCTGATCTTCCCATCAAAGTGGACAATCACTCACTGGGCTGATCTTGCTGCAGGCCTGCAGCATTTGGATTGCTTGATAAACCTGAATCTGCTGAGTGTGGCAGCTCGCCAGTCCCACTGAAAGGAGGCTGAGCCTCAAAATGACTCTGGCCTCATCGCCTTTGGAACTGATGGGCTGCTGGCATTCTCTAAAACTAAATCTGCTTTTAAAAAGAAAACAAATCTTTGGCTTATTTCTGCATTAGAAAGATGGATTGGCTCAGATCAGAGCGTAGAATGATAGAATCATAAAATCCCCACAGTTCAGGAGGCCATTCAGCCCATCGAGGCTGCACCAAGAACAATCCCACCCAGGCCCTATCCCTGTAACCTCACATATTTACCCTGCCAATCCCCCTGACACTTTGGGACAATTTAGCATGGCCAATCCACCTAACCTGCACATCTGTGGAGTGTGGGAGGAAACCAGAACACCCGGAGAAAACCCATGCAGACACAGGGAGAATGTGCAAACTCCACACAGACGGTCACTCAAGGCCAGAATTAAACCTGGGTCCCTGGCGCAGCAGCAGAGCAGCTGGCACTGGTGTGTTTCATCCCAGCTATTTGAGTAACTTTGATCTTTGGGTTTTGGGATGAAGGTCTCCAAGCTTCAGAAAGGCAGAGTGGGGGGTTCCGTCCTGCTACACTGGTGCCAGTCGAGTGGGGCCTCAGAAGTTTTCAGACTATTGTACCTACTTGTCAATAGCAGCTCTGGGAAGGACCCAAAAGCAGACAGTCACTCTCAGGAACACATAGTCAAAGGAGGTGTGAGGGGAGGCAGCCATCAAGTACCCTTCAGCGGAAGATAATTGAGTCAATTTTGACTAAATGTTTTAAAGTTTATTCATTAGTGTCACAAGTCAGCTTACATTAACACTGCAATAAAGTCACTGTGAAAATCCCCCAGTTGCCACACTCTGGCGCCTGTTCGGGTACACTGAGGGAGAATTTAGCACGGCCAATGCACCTAACCAGCACATCTTTCGGACTGTGGGAGGAAACCGGAGCACCCGGAGGAAACGCATGCAGTCAATGTGCAAACTCCGCACAGAGAGTGACCCATGGCAGGAATCAAACCAGGCTTCCTGGCTCTGTGAGGCAGCAGTGTTAACCATTGAGCCACCACATTGCCCTAACTTGCCAGGTGGGAACCTCACAGGAGAAGTGGAAAGCTGGCCAATAATAGTCTCCATTGACTTGAAAGGAGAGTAAAATCAGGGACTGCAGCAGATCCCATCAGTTTCCCAGTGAACAGTTTAGGCTACATGGCCCCCAAAATCCTAAGAGAAAATAAAGACCACCAAATGGCCTTTCTGGTTATTTAGTTTACCAATGATCTTGTAGCAATTGACAAATTCCCAATAATGCTCAGTAGCAAAACAGGGCTATTGAGACATTTTTTAAAAAATTGTGCACTTTTTAAGAGACAATGTCTAATATGTGCAAGTGTAGTTTAGTGTTTGCATCGATGCATATACTTACACCCCTATACATAACATGTATATCATAGACCCCAAAACATTAAAGCATTAATAGATGACATGCATTCGCACGTAAAACAGCACCTCAAACAGCAGTTTACAGGAGAAGGAACAGATGGTACAGAGACAACGCCTTTTTGTTATAAAGTACATTTCCTGTCAAAACAAGAAACCGACCGTTAATTTGCTTTAAGAACTGTCTGATGACACATCCCCTTTGACGTCTTTCAGCGGTTGATAAGGTCTAAAACCGCAAAACTTTGTTGGATGGGTGGGGTAAGGGGAGGGGGTTCGATAACCACAACGACATGCAATAGGGATTAGCGTCTGATTCAACAAACCCAATTTAAGGGACATCAGATAAAATGGGGCGCCGCCACTGTCTGAGGACACGCTCTAGACAGATGTCTGAAGTGGTTCATGTTACATTTTGTAATGCTGCGGTCTGAATATTTAACAGTTTATTTTGTCAATAAAAAACAAGTTGCACCGAATTAAGGGTAACTGCAAAGCCTTTGAAATTGAGCTTTAATATATTGGACATTTGGTATTTACCCTAAAATCACTGATGTTCAGTGTAATGCAATCTGTCGGACAGGTAAGCAACACTCCTTTAACATCTACAGTTGAGAGCATGCAGAAAACCTATTGTATAGACATGTTGATTCAGAACAATTCCCTATATAAGTGACTTCCATGGATATTTTGAACAGAACCTGACATTAAAATAGTAAACTTTTCCCCTACCGCACTCTCCATAAATTTATAAAATCTACACGATAGGCTGGTTGAACATAAAATTTTACATTAATATAATCCCTTTCACAACAGCAGAGCACTTTACAGCCAATGAAGTACTTTTGAAGTGTATTCACTGTGGTCTTGTGGGGAATGCAGCAAAAATTTGCATCTAAGCTCCCACTAAACAATGTGATTATGATCTGATAATCTTTTTTAGTGATATTGATTGAGTGGTAAACATTAGCCAGGACTCTAAGAATAACCTCCTTGCTGTTTTTCAATATGGTATCATGAGGTGGAATTTTCCCGTGCCTCTCTCCACAGGAATCATAGCGGGCAGGATAGGATCATGAAAAGGTCTGTTGACCTTGGGTGGGATTTTCCGGTCTTGGGGCGAGTGTGGCCAGAAAATCTGGCCCATGGAGTTTTTTTACACTTATCTGTCAGAGCAGATGGAGCCTTTGTTTAACATTTGAACCAGGGCAGGATTTACTCAGTTAATGGTAGGGCGTTGGGGAGAGTTACAGAACAAAGAGATCTAGGGGTAAAGGTTCATAGCTCCTTGAAAGTGGAGTCACAGGTGGACAGAATGGTGAAGAAGGCATTCAGCATGCTTGGTTTCATTGGTCAGAGCACTGAATACAGGAGTTGGGATGTCTTGTTGAAGTTGTACAAGACATTGGCAAGGCCACACTTGGAATACTGTGTACAGTTCTGGTCACCCTTTTATAGAAAGGATATTATTAAACTAGAAAGAGTGCAGAAAAGATTTACTAGGATGCTACCGGGACTTGATGGTTTGAGTTATAAGGAGAGGCTGGATAGACTGGGACTTTTTTCCTCTGGAGTGTAGGAGGCTGAGGGGTGATCTTATAGAGGTCTATAAAATAATGAGGGGCAGAGATCAGCTAGATAGTCAATATCTTTTCCCAAAGGTAGGGGAGTCTAAAACTAGAGGGCATAGGTTTAAGGTGAGAGGGGAGAGATATAAAAGTGTCCAGAGGGGCAATTTTTTCACACAGAGGGTGGTGAGTTTCTGGAAAAAGCTGCCAGAGGTAGTAGTAGAGGTGGGTACAATTTTGTCTTTTAAAAAGCGTTTAGACAGTTACATGGGTAAGATGGGTATAGAGGGATATGGGCCAAATGCGGGCAATTGGGATTAGCTTAGGGGTTTAAACAAAAAGGGCGGCATGGACACGTTGGGCTGAAAGGCCTGTTTCCATGCTGTAAACCTCTATGACTCTATCTCATCCAAAGGGCAGCAGCTCCAACTGCCTCGGTACTGCACTGAAGTGCCAGATTGATTTTTGTACTCCAACCTCTTGAACTGGGACTTGAACCCACAACCATTTGGCTCCGAAGTAATAGTGCTGCTGCCTGAGTAATGGCTGACAACTCCAAACTGTACAATCTGCAAACAGGTCAAATATTTGTATAGTTTATGTGCCTGTATCGAATAACTGGACACTAAGTCCTTAATTTCCAAGGCAACCTTAACAAAATCTGAATAACCTTATTGCTTATTCTGCATATGCCTGGATTCAATATCACCAATGTATGGAGTGAGAGGTGACGTGGAGTGCTGAGTTTCAGCATTGGGCAAGTTACCAAATGAACTGTCACACATTTAATGATCAATTATAGAAGGACATCTTTCTATGTACTAAGGGTGCATTCAATTACAACTTTGGCAGTTGGGGGCTATATCAGAAATCAGGGCTGACCTGACACCAGAGTGAAGTAGAATGAGGGAGAGCTAAGAGAAAGCAATCTCACACTGCTTCACTTCATTGTCAGTTTGGAATTTCATCACCTGCTTTGCACCAATGCTAAACTCATAGTTTAGCCTAAGGTTGCCATGGCATAGATTTAATGAAATTGTTACATTTCATGAAGTCTGCCCGTTCATGTTATGTAAGAAGTATCTGATGCACTCACCACAGTGTCACAACACCAGGAGCGAGACTCCGAAAGCTTGTGCTGCCAAATAAACCTGTTGGACTTTAACCTGGTGTTGGGAGACTCCTTACTGTGCTTACCCCAGTCCAACGCCGGCATCTCCACATCATGTTCATGTTATCACAGTGGAAGTTAATCAGCGGCATCAAACGTGTTGGATGAAACAGATCATTGTTTTTTAGTGGCAGGACTTTGCTAATCACAAAGCTACAACTGACAATGGAGGCCAGGATATTACTACATAACGTCGCTATGCTGAAATTGACACGGTGAAATCTTGCAAACTGTTGTAAAAGATACTAGATTAAAAAAATCTAATGATTTAACATTGAGTCTCTGGGTGATAAGAGCCCAGGAAATCTGGTTGCACATTACATTCCACATTGATGTGTGGTCATCACCATTTTGGATCAGGGCTCTGATTAAACGCTTGAACTCAGCAGGCACCTCGTTAAATGAGGGTCCTACTCCTGTTTCTGGAATAAAATTTAAGATAACTTTGGCGAGCTCATCACCAGTTTTAAAGTAGATCTACAAATCATAGTCAGGAACATTCAGGAAGCTATAATTTCCACATTATTTAAATAGGTCCCCAGCTTCTGCCATGCAGTTCAACTGACAGTGTGCTGCTGCTTTTGCTGTTGTAATGAATATTAATCTTTGCAAAAAGGTATCTGGCTGAGACTACATTGAGACATGAGCAAAACCTCTAGTTGGTATTACGCATTTGGTGTTTTGAATATTATTGTAGCTGGAAGGGAGGGTGAAAGAGGAACAGTGGGCTAGACCTGCAGCTGCTGACAGAAGAAATAGGTTTTCAAGAGATCTCAGTGCATTAGAGTTTACAGACCAAGAACGTCATACCTATAGTTCAGTGATGAGCAAAGGTAGAATCACAGAATAACTACAGTGCAGAAGGAGGCCATTCAGCCCATCAAATTTGCACATTTTTGGAGTGTGTGAGGAAACTGGAGCACTGAAGGAAACCCACACAGACATGGGAAGAATGTGCAGACTCCACACAGACAGTCACCCGAGGCCAAAATTGAACCCCGGTCCCTGGCGCTGTGAGGCAGCAGTGTTAACCACTGTGCCACCGTCCTCTGCTGTACCAAGTGAGTTCACCACAGATAAATGTTGGCACTTAACTTCTAGGCTTGCCAGTGTCAGATTTGGGAGAATGTGCTGGGGAATCCCTCTTGGATGTTCCCAAGTAAGGGATTGCGCAGCAATTGTCCAGATGTGCGGATTTCACCTGGGCAATTGCACTGCTCTGGGAACCATCAGACAAACTGATTTAAATTGCCTACTTCAGTTGCTTCTGCCAGTGTTACGCTAACAGTTACTCAGAAAAAAAAGAAGAAATAAAACCTCTTTTAACATCTGCACAACTGTTTAAACACCCAGACTGATCCCCACATGGAACACACTCACAACCCTAGACCCTCCAGGGGAAACCCCAACCCCCCCCCCCTCAACTAATCACCCCCAACCTCTCCACCCCTGCTATGAGATTCCCCCTACCCCCCTGACCTTCAGCCTCACAGGACTAATCCCCCCACACCCCCTCCCAACCTACGGGCCAGACTCTCATACCCCCCCACAACCCGAAATCACCCAACCCGATCCACCAACCCATCCAGCCCCATCCCCCTGATTTGAACCATTAACTGGCTCCCCTGACCCAGCCAAACTGCCCGCCGTCCTGAAGCCCTGAACCTGCCACCTCCCACCCCTCCCTGGCCTGACTCCACCCCTGACCTGGCTGGACCTGCTCTCTCCTGACTAAATCCCCTAGCCCTCCCCATCCACAGCCCAGTTGGATGACGTCCGGATCCAAACCACAAACCCCTACCACCCCACTGACCCAAACTGGGCCTGGCCTGACCCGACCTGACTGACACTGCCTAACTGTGCTGGGAACTCTTTTGATCCAGGCCCCAACCATTGGAGGTTTTGGTGCAGTTTTCAAGAGCAGCTAATTGTCTTGTAATTCCAGTGGGAATTCCGACGCTAGCTAGACGTTATGGCCCATCATCTCATGCAGTCCCAAGCACAGCCCAGGACCAGATCACACTCAACTTGAAAATGACTGTAGCCCTGAATTTAAATGCCTCAATTTCTTAGAAATCTTAGAAATCTTAGAAACCCTACAGCACAGAAAGAGGCCATTTGGCCCATCGAGTCTGCACCGACCACAATCCCACCCAGGCCCTACCCCCATATCCCCACACATTTACCCACTAATCCGTCTAAGCTACGCATCCCAGGACACTAAGGGCAATTTTAGCATGGCCAATCAACCTAACCTGCACATCTTTGGACTGTGGGAGGAAACTGGAGCACCCGGAGGAAACCCACGCAGACACGAGGAGAATGTGCAAACTCCACACAGACAGTGATCCAAGCCGGGAATCGAACCCAGGTCCCTGGAGCTGTGAAGCAGCAGTGCTAACCACTGTGCTACCGTGCCGCCCATGTGCTACTGTGCCACCCATTCCAGGTTACAACAGGTGGCAGTGGCAATATTTAGTCATTCCATCATGCATTCCTGCATTGAGTAGGTGACAGAAGTGCTCTTTGCCAGAGCATACAGATTAATCGCTTTCTTTATGGAAACAATGGAACAGGAAGTGAGGGAGAACAAGGCCTGTCTATCTTGCTGGTTGCAAAAGCTTTTTGACAGCGAATCATCTCAGAGCACCAGTTCCTAGTTACCCCATCCAGCACCAATCCCACTCCCTCCTTTATTCTTCATATTGCACCCAACCTGGTATATTTTCTGTCAAATCAATTCTCCTGGTCAATAAGTACTCACCAAACAAACCCAGCACATCACCAATATTGGGCAAAACAACATTTCCTTGATAATGAACATAATTAAATGTAGAAATCAAGGATCATCCCAGTGCAAGCTCTGGGCCGGGATCTTCTGCACCCAACTGGGATGGGGGGGGTGGGTTTGGTAACAAGATTGGATAATCTTGATTCCTGATGATGCAAATCCAGGGATTTTGATTTGATTTGATTTATTTTTGTCACATGTATTAGCACACAGTGAAAAGTATTGTTTCTTGCGCGTTATACAGACAAAGCATACCGTTCATAGAGAAGGAAATGAGAGAGTGCAGAATGTAGTGTTATAGTCATAGCTAGGGTGTAGAGAAAGATCAAATAAAGGTAGGTCCATTCAAAAGTCTGATGGCAGCAGGGAAGAAGTTGTTCTTGAATCGGTTGGTACGTGACCTCAGACTTTTGCATATTTTTCCCAATGGAAGAAGGTGGAAGAGAGAATGTCTGGGGTGCGTGGGGTCCTTAATTATGCTGGCTGCTTTGCTGAGGCAGCGGGAAGTGTAGACAGAGTCAATGGATAGGAGGCTGGTTTGCGTGATGGATTGGGCTACATTCATGACTTTTTGTAGTTTCTTGCAGTCTTGGGCAGGGAAGGAGCCATACCAAGCTGTGATACAACCAGAAAGAATGCTTTCTATGGTGCATCTGTATAAGTTGGTGAGAGTCGTAGCTGACATGCCAAATTTCCTTAGTCTTCTGAGAAAGTAGAGGCGTTGGTGGGCTTTCTTAGCTATAATCAGAGGAATGACTGACCCCCTCCCACTGTCAATGGCCACCAAACATTAGAAGCTTCATTTTAATAAATTTGCACCTCATTATCATGGTCTCGCACCAGATTCATCACCCCCACATCAAGTTTAAATTCCATCTCGGTATAACTTTAGAATGGCATGATTTACAAGTACTTTTAAAAGGCAAGTTTCCTGGTGACCTGAACCTTGAGGGGAACTTGGAGGTGATGCACAAAACTTAGTGCACTTGAAGATCTCAATGCAAGGAAGCTGCTCTGTGGATTTTGGGGCAGGGTCACAGGCAAGTACGTACAGTGGCTTCTTCCTGGCTGGCTTTTGGTGCTGAGGAAAAAGCAATAGTGCCGGAGACAAGAGTAGAAAAGGCACCTCAGAGTAAGGGAAACAGTGCTGGAGATAAGAGGTGGCAAGGGCACCTCAGAGCAAAGGCAACAGTGCCAGAGACAAGGGAGCTTTGGGGAAAGGGCAACAGTGCAAAGGTGGAAAGGGTCGTGGCAGCATGACTGAAGGTTGCATGCAACCACATGGGGGGGGGCGTGTGAAATGTCAGTGGGGTTAGTGCGGTAGGGAGGGAGGGGGGGTTGTAGAAAATGGCCAGCGAAATGGAAAAGCATGTTAAAGATGAGCACACTTCCACAGCTGAAATTGTTTAGCTTGAGCTCAATTGACATGCTTGGAGTCAGGTTAGTTCAGCAATTTTGCCCACTCAAGCAGCACTAATTTCTGAGAGTGTCAATGATTGCTGCTCACCATTTAACCCCTCATGCGCAGACTTCCAAATTAAATGAATGCTATGGTGCTGTAAAACCAGACAGATGCGATAATGGCACTTGGTTCGCCAAAGGCAGGAGCAGAATCTCAAGACCAAGGGATCTGTGGGGATACACAGAGTATGAACCACAGAGAGCCATAGGTCGTAAGCTTATCAATAGACCCATGATCTATGGAAGAAGCATGTGCCATCTGCAGATGAATGAGTGTCACTGCTGACTGTGCATGTCAAGGATAACTGGTCATGCACATAAGCCACCTTCGACAGTATTTGGTGCCATGTGAACTCGGAGGCCATCCACTGCCAATGGCAGTGAAAGTGATCACTGCGCTCAATTTCTACAGCAGTGGCTCCTTCCAGGGCTCCATCGGGAATCTGGGACACAGGCTACCTGCAAAGGACATGGCTGATGTCACCTGTACCGTAGCCTCAGACTTCTGCTTAAAAAAAGCACAACAAGGCTCATGATGCAACCTGGAGTTTGGTGGAGACGATCATTGGCCTCCTGAAAATGAGGTTGCGGTGCTTCAACAGATCTAGTGGAGCGCTCCAGTTTACTCCCTAAAGGGTGTCCCACTTCCTGCTTACTACACAATTTAGTGATGCAAGGGGGGAGGATCTGGATGATGAGGAGATGAAACAACTGCACATCTCCTCCAAAGAGGAGGAAGTTGAAGGGGATGAGAGTGCTGTGGTCCTGGAAGGTAAGAATGCAGGTGATGAAGGCAAGTGTGCTCGTGAAGCCCCCATTGCCACAAAATTCCAGAAGGATGATGATGAGATGCAGTGGGGACACTCTTGAGATCTTCACATTGCTGGGAACATCTTACACCTGTCTGCCTGAGGGCAACGCACATACACTCTGCGAAGTGAGTCATATCATGGTGATGCTGCTGAGCTGTTGGACTTTAAAAACACTTGATTCTTTGGTATCCTTCATCACCGGTTCCCTTCAGCACCACACCTTCACCTGTCAGGAATGGTGATGAATGGGAGTCAGCTCCACTCCTAAGATGCTGAGAGCAGACACAGAACATCATGGAATCCTGTGATGCTTGAGTCCAAGATTCTTGCAGCAAACACAAGCCACATCGAGGTGCAGGCATCACTGATCTGGAGAGTTATTTTGAAGCTGGACATTCACTGTGGTTAGAATGTTACACACCGCACAGGAGGAGGACCTAGACTGTGACACTTGCCTTAATTTTGTGCAGGAACCAAGGGTTTACATCTGACTGACACAAACGCTACTCATCATAACAAGGAGCCATAGACGAGAAGACATTCTTGGGAGTGTATTTACAATGGTCAACGTAATGCACAGGCGATTAACACCTGTGTCAAGTTGTGCAACTAAGTCTTCTTGACCTTTGTAACCTTGCTGCAACATCTTGGTACATTCTCAACATCCACAGAGGAAATTGAAGTGTCCACTGACTGCTATGCCCTGTTGTCTCTGATGACCTTGGCGGACCTCTTCGGAGGGCCAAGACCTGGAGGGTGCTGGCCTGTTTATGGGGTCCTGCTGTGTGGCAGTGCCACACTCATTAGACTGCAGAAGAGGCCATTTGGCCCATCAAGTCTGCATCAACTCTCTGACAGATTATCTTACCCAGGCCCTCTCCCTCGCCCTATCCGCGTAACCCCGTACATTTCCCAGGGCTAATCCATCAAAACTACACATCCCGGGACACTAAGGGGCAATTTAGCATGGCCAATCCATCTAATCTGCACATCTTTGGAGTGCTGTCATCCTGAGTGAAGAAAGCAAATGCCCCTCTCAGGACACCAACTTGCACTTATATAGCCTTTATCAGTCGTACTGATCTGTGGGACAACAGGTTGCAGGAGCACTCTGACAGTACTGAAGTCCTTAGCTATCACGCAAAATCTAGAAGCACCTGGAGTCCGTGGAGATTAGTACCTGAAAGATGATAGTCTGAGCTTCCATCAAACCTGTCAGAGCTATCACCACAGGCATCATTGCTGATGAGCCTGTTGCAGTGTGCAGAGAACTAATTACATGTTTCTGGCTGACTGCATTGTACTGATGATGCACAGGTTGGAAGTGGATTCCTCCAGACTGCTTGATGGGTTGTCTAATCCACTGAACAAACACATCAGCCTTATTATAAAGTCTGGGCCCTGAAAGTCGTTCATTAGCTCTTGGTCTCCATCTCAAGCCCAGCAATCCTCTGAGAAATCTTCCTCTCACTTTGATCTCCGGTTTAGCCCCACTTCCTTTACCTCATGACTGGTGGCCCTGCAATTCAGCTGTCTAGGGCATAAGCTATGAAATTCCAAAACAAAACATCTCTGCCTCTCTTTTCTCCTTTAAGCCTTTCTGCCAACATATCTCTTTAACCATTCTTCTGTTCACCTGTGCTAATTTCTTCTTCTTTGACTTGTTCCTACGAAATGTTTTGCAACATCCTACTCCAATAATGGAGCTATATATGTGCAAATTGGTGTTGTTGGAGAAACAAAAAGTATTTTCTCACTTGGTGAGAAAGCTGAATATGCAATGTGTTTTCTAAGCATGAACCTAAATAACGTCTGAGGGAAAAATGCACTGTTGGGTTTCCCATGTAGTCACTGATTAGAGCAGACCAAAGCTGTTCCAAATATTAGTCATCAACAGTACTGGCATGTTTGAGTGAACCACCCATTTACCTGTTTTTAACCAGCAACTGACATAACTACTGGCATCCAAGAAGTGGTTTTTGTTCTCCTTCCTCTGGGTAACTATTACAGTATGGCAGTCAGAACCACCCAAATGTTGCAATTTATATCTTACTTTCAGTGGATAGTAGGGAGGTACGGTGACACAGTGGTTAGCACTGCTGCCTTACAGCGCCAGGGACCCAGGTTCGATTCCTGGCTTGGGTCACTGTCTGTGCAGAGTCTGTACGTTCTCTCCATGTCTGCGTGAGTTTCCTCTGGGTGCTCCGGTTTCCTCCCACACTCCAGAAGACATGCTGGTTAGGTGCATTGGCCATGCTAAATTCTCTCTCAGTGTGCCCGAAGAGGTGTCAGAGTGTGGCGACTAGGGGATTTTCCCAGTAACTTCATTGCAGTGTTAATGTAAGCCTATTTGTGACACTAATAAATAAACTTTATAAGTCAGAAACCACCATCTGCAAGTTCCCCTCCAAGCCACACACTTTGATCTATAATCCCTGTTCCTTCACCATCACTGTGTCAAAATCCTAAAACTCCATTTCTATAAGCACTGTGGATGTACCTACACTACATGGGCTGCAGTGGTTCAAGAAGGCAGCTCACCACCACCTTCAAGGGCAATTAGGAATGGACAATAAATGCTAGCCTAGCCAGTGACAGCCAAACCCCATGAATGAATAAAATGTATACTTAGCTTCCTGGTTAACGTTATTTGTTTTTTTGCCTTATCTTCAAATAAAGACCTCACATGATTGTTTGATCTATTTATGCACAGAATAGAAGAATGTAACATGGGGACACCATGATATCTGAAGATTTGTGAGAGGTATACAAGCAGCTGGAAGATCTGGTGTGGAAGTGAAACAACTATCTAATTCACCATTTGTAAATGATTCTGCAGCTCGTACAGATCCTACACACCATCACATAGATCTGGAATCACACCTCCCTTCAGCCAGCAGGTATCAGACCCTGGTAAGATTGTTCAAATTTGGGAGAGCTTAAATAGTATAAACTTCCCTGCTGCAATATTTAGCAGGAACTGAGATTAAACAGTAGACTCCAAGTGGTCTATCTGTAACAACTCAGGAAGCCCAACAGGAAATGAACAGTATTTATTGTTTAAGACAAAATTAATAGAACATAGAACATAGAACAGTACAGCACAGAACAGGCCCTTCGGCCCACGATGTTGTGCCGAGCTTTATCTGAAACCAAGATCAAGCTATCCCACTCCCTATCATCCTGGTGTGCTCCATGTGGGCCTATCCAATAACCGCTTAAATGTTCCTAAAGTGTCTGACTCCACTATCACTGCAGGCAGTCCATTCCACACCCCAACCACTCTCTGCGTAAAGAACCTACCTCTGATATCCTTCCTGTATCTCCCACCACAAACCCTATAGTTATGCCCCCTTGTAATAGCTCCATCCACCCGAGGAAATAGTCTTTGAACGTTCACTCTATCTATCCCCTTCATCATTTTATAAACCTCTATTAAGTCTCCCCTCAGCCTCCTCCGCTCCAGAGAGAACAGCCCTAGCTCCCTCAACCTTTCCTCATAAGACCTACCCTCCAAACCAGGCAGCATCCTGGTAAATCTCCTCTGCACTCTTTCCAGCGCTTCCACATCCTTCCTATAGTGAGGTGACCAGAACTGCACACAATACTCCAAATGTGGTCTCACCAAGGTCCTGTACAGTTGCAGCATAACCCCACGGCTCTTAAACTCCAACCCCCTGTTAATAAAAGCTAACACACTATAGGCCTTCTTCACAGCTCTATCCACTTGAGTGGCAACCTTTAGAGATCTGTGGATATGAACCCCAAGATCTCTCTGTTCCTCCACAGTCTTCAGAACCCTACCTTTGACCCTGTAATCCACATTTAAATTAGTCCTACCAAAATGAATCACCTCACATTTATCAGGGTTAAACTCCATTTGCCATTTTTCAGCCCAGCTTTGCATCCTATCTATGTCTCTTTGCAGCCTACAACAGCCCTCCACCTCATCCACTACTCCACCAATCTTGGTGTCATCAGCAAATTTACTGATCCACCCTTCAGCCCTCTCCTCTAAGTCATTAATAAAAATCACAAAGAGCAGAGGACCAAGCACTGATCCCCGCGGCACTCCGCTAGCAACCTGCCTCCAATCCGAAAATTTTCCATCGACCACCACCCTCTGTCTTCGATCAGACAGCCAGTTACCTATCCAATCGGCCAACTTTCCCTCTATCCCACACCTCCTCACTTTCATCATAAGCCGACCATGGGGGACCTTATCAAACGCCTTACTAAAATCCATGTATATGACATCAACTTCCCTACCTTCATCAACACACTTAGTTACCTCCTCAAAAAATTCTATCAAATTTGTGAGGCACGACTTGCCCTTCACAAATCCGTGCTGACTATCCCGGATTAATCTGCATCTTTCTAAATGGTCATAAATCCCATCTCTAAGGACCTTTTCCATCAATTTACCAACCACCGAAGTAAGACTAACCGGTCTATAATTACCAGGGTCATTTCTATTCCCTTTCTTAAACAGAGGAACAACATTCGCCATTGTCCAGTCCTCTGGCACCATCCCCGTGGACAGCGAGGACCCAAAGATCAAAGCCAAAGGCTCTGCAATCTCATCCCTTGCCTCCCAAAGAATCCTAGGATACATTTCATCAGGCCCAGGGGACTTATCGACCTTCAGTTTATTCAAAACTGCCAGGACATCCTCCCTCCGAACATCTATTTCCTCCAGCCTATTAGCCTGTAACACCTTCTCTTCCTCAAAAACATGGCCCCTCTCCTTGGTGAACACTGAAGAAAAGTATTCATTCATCACCTCGCCTATCTCTACTGACTCCATACACAAGTTCCCACTACTGTCCTTGAACGGCCCTAACCTCACCCTGGTCATTCTTTTATTCCTCACATAGGAGTCACATTAAGCCACAGCTCCGTGGCGCACATTTACAAGTCCCAGCTCTCCTTTTATTTAAGCAATTCATCCAAATACACTACAATCCAAATTCATTATAAATTCCAATCCAAGTACATTATATTTTCACAATGATAAATTATTAAAACAGTAAACTGATATAAAACAGCAAGCTGACATAACTACAATGTCCACAGCAAATATACCTTCCTTAATAAAACAGGAAACAACCTCCCTTCCAATGAAAATGGAGTCCATTATAAGGTAAGTTATCTTTCACCTTCCATGGTTTCACCCTTCAGGGTTTCGCCTTCTGGAGTTTCGCTGCCTGGGGTTTCGCCGTCTGGGGTTATGCCATCCGGGGCTATGCCATCCGGGGTTTCACCTTCCAGGACACACAAATCCCAACTGCGACAACACATCTCCTACAAGTCCCAAGTGGATTAACAGTTCTGCAGATCCTTTCCAGTGTCTGGGGCGGCACGGTGGCTCAGTGGTTAGCACTGCTGCCTCACAACGCCAGGGACCCTGATTCAATTCCGGCCTTGGGTGACTGTGTGGAATTTGCACATTTTCCCTTTGTCTGTGTGGGGTGCTCCTGTCTCCTCCCACAGTCCAAAGATGTGTGGGTTAGGTTGGTTAGTCATGCTCAATTGGCCCTCAGTGTCAGTGGGATTAATGGGGTAAATACGGGGATATGGGAATAGGCCCTGGGTTGGATTATTGTCGATACAGACTTGAAGGACTGAATGGTCTCTTTCTGCACTGTAGGAATACTATGATTCTATAATTCTATGATTAAAAAGGGCTCAGCTGATGAGTTCCATCTGTGTCGATGGTACACAACACCGCACAACCCTGCCACAGCAACCTCTGCAAGACGTGCCAGATCATCGACACGGATGCCATCATCTCACGTGAGAACTCCATCCACCAGGTACACGGTACCTACTCTTCCAACTCGGCCAACGTTGTCTACCTGATATGCTGCAGGAAAGGATGTCCCGAGGCATGGTACATTGGGGAGACCATGCAGACGCTACGACAACGGATGAATGAACACCGCTCGACAATCACCAGGAGAACACTTCAGCGGTCATGGGCATTTGGCCTCTGATCTTCGGGTAAGCGTTCTCCAAGGTGGCCTTCACGACACACAACAGCGCAGAGTCGCTGAGCAGAGACTGATAGCCAAGTTTCGCACACATGAGGATGGCCTCAACCAGGATCTTGGGTTCATGTCACACTATCTGTAACCCCCACGACTTGCCTGGGCTTGCAAAATCTCACTAACTGTCCTGTCTGGAGACAATACACATCTCTTTAACCTGTGCTTAATGCTCTCTCCACTCACATTGTCTGTACCTTTAAGACTTGATTACCTGTAAAGACTCGCATTCCAACCATTGTTTTGTAAATTGAGTTTGTGTTTTTACATGCCCTGTTTGTGAACAGAACTCCCACTCACCTGATGAAGAAGCAGCACTCTGAAAGCTAGTGGCATTTGCTACCAAATAAACCTGTTGGACTTTAACCTGGTGTTGTGAGACTTCTTACTGAGTTCCATCTGGGCAGGCCATTGCCTGTTACCAAGGGAACTCATATTCAATGAGCCCCACAGGGAGATCAATTTGTGATTCCCTATGGAACTCATGGGGGTTATCACACCATCTCTAAGCAGAACTCCACAGAGAGAAATATATTCCTGTGCTTGCTGTTCCCACAGGAGTTTAAAATATTGAAGGTTGGGCTTGTAAGAAAATGTCAATTTGGTTAGGAGGAACAACTCCAAATCTCCAAAAGAAACTAGTATAAAAATTGTTTTTCACTGTTTAATTGTATCTTTGAAGCAGGCTCTCCATTTTCATACTTAAATTACTGCTTTGTGGGTGGATCTTCAGTCAATCCAAGTAAACTAGAAAGAGCTCAACAGCGCCACCACTGGAGTCCATCTGTAATTTATGACAAGCTCAGGCAGTGGCCAGTATAGGTACTGCAACACAGGGAGCTAAACAGCCTGAATCGCTATCAAAAGTTCCAGATGGTTTGAAAAATCTGGCACAAAGCCACAAGCTGACCGCAACATTTCCAACAGTCAGTCGGAAGGCAGCAGACCTACGACCTGAGTTTACTTTGTTCCAACAACATGTAGAGCTGTGTTGTCTGGACCTCAGCATTTCCAAACCAGATAAACTATCCATTAAAATTATTTTTTATTCATACAGTAAGAAGTCTTACAACACCTGGTTAAAGTCCGACAGGTTTATTTGGAATCACAAGCTTTCGGAGCGTTGCTCCTTCATCAGGTGAGTCAGTTTTATTTATTGACAATGAAGGCTTCCACAGACAGAACACATTCAGGTCAGTCTGATGCCCATCTTAAAAATCTGGATAAAATATGGTCAACACTCAAAATGATACTCAACGTCCAAATACGCCATCTCGAAATCATGTTCTTCAGACAATAACTGACAGAGACAATTTGCCAATTCATAAGAATGTGCAGAAGGGGCATGGCTGTGGTTTTATAGCATCAGAGCTCGCTGACAGAATAAACAAGCTTGTGATAGCATCTGCCTCAATTTCAAAAGACGTCTTGGACCACCTCAAAGGTTGTAATGTGGAAGCACTACTACAAAGCAGAAACAAATACACAGCTATACTGCCCAGATGCTATGCATAGTTCATTCACCTTTGAGATGATAGCCAATACAGGAAGGCCTAGTAAGCAATACAGGCAATTCAGCCTCATGTAGGCACCCAGACATTTCCCAGCTTTTAATGCTGTATGCAAAACATATGGCAACAGAGAACATTGGAAGTGCCAATGCAGAATGCAAAGGCCAACACAAGAGGTTCGACATCATGAGAACCCACAACCAGTCTCCAGACAGGTATACCATTCCAATCAACAGAGAGCATATACCAAACAGCATCAAGACAAGATCCATGACATGTTCAGCCAAAGTCAGATGGTGAAGATGATCAGCACACTAACACACAAAGTGAGCTGACATTCAACATGGTGAACATCAAAGAATGACAGCAGCTAATGTAACACCGCTGTTTAAGAAAGGAGGGAGGCAGCTGATGGGAAATTATAGGCCGGTTAGCCTGACTTTGATCATTGGCAAGATTTTAGAGTCCATTATTAAAGATGAGATCACAGAGTACTTGGAAATGCATGATAAAATAGGACTGAGTCAGCACGGCTTTGTCAAGGGGAGGTCGTGTCTGACAAATCTGTTAGAGTTCTTTGAGAAGGTAATAAGGAAGTCAGATAAAGGAGAACCAATGGACTTGATTTATTTAGATTTCCAAAAGTTCTTTGACAAGGAGACTGTTAAAGAAGTTAAGAGCCCATGGTATTAAGGGTAAGATCCTGGCATGGATAGAGGATTGGCTGACTGGCAGAAGGCAGAGTGGGGATAAAGGGGTCTTTTTCAGGATGACAGCCGGTGACTAGTAGTGTGCCTCAGGGGTCAGTGCTGGGATCACAACTTTTCACAATATACATGAACGATTTGGAGGAAGGAACTGAAGGCACTGTTGCTAAGTTTGCAGATGATACAAAGATATGTAGAGAGACAGGTCGTATTGAGGAAGCAGGGGGGCTGCAGAGGGACTTGGACAGGTTAGGAGAGTGGGCAAAGAAGTGGCAGATGGAATACAATGTGGAAAAGTGTGAGCTTATGCACTTTGGAAGGAGGAATGGAGGCATAGACTATTTTCTAACCAGGAAAATGCTTTGGAAATCAGAAACACAAAGGGACTTGGGAGTCATTGTTCAAGATTCTCTTTAGGTTAATGTGCAGGTTCAGTCGGCAGTTAGGAAGGCAAATGCAATGTTAGCATTCACGTCGAGAGGGCTAGAATACAAGAGCAGGGATGTATGTCTGAGGCTGTATAAGGCTCTGGTCAGACACCATCTGGAGTATTGTGAGCAGTTTTGGGCCTCGTATCTAAGGAAGGATGTGCTGGCCTTGGAAAGGGTCCAGAAGAAGTTCACAAGGATGATCCCTGGAATGAAGAGCTTGTCGTATGAGGAACGGTTGAGGACTCTGGGTCTGTACTCATTGGAGTTTAGAAGGATGAGGGGGGATCTTACAGGATTACAGGATACTGCGAGGCCCGGATGGAGTGGACATGGAGAGGATATTTCCACTAGTAGGAAAAACTAGAACCAGAGGGCACAACCCTCAAACTAAAGGGACAATCCTTTAAAACAGAGATAAGGAGGAATTTCTTCAGCCAGAGAGTGGTGAATCTGTGGAACTCTTTGCCACAGAAGGCTGTGGAGGCTGGGTCATTGAGTGTCTTTAAGACAGAGATAAATAGATCCTTGATTAATAAGGGGATCAGGGGTTATGGGGAAAAGGCAGGAGAATGGGGATGAGAAAAATATCAGCCATAATTGAATGGTGGAGAAGATTCAATGGGCCGAATGGCCTAATTCTGCTCCTATGTCTAATGGTCTTATGGACAGTATTATGAGCAGAAGCCGATGCCACTGTCCAGATTATATGCCCACAGATGCAGGATCAGCTTAAGCTATATGCAAAATGGGATACTAGTGTAGGTGCAAGTATCCTTTCACTCTCTACACTGAAATGAATGTACCCACAGAAATGGCAAGTGATGGTTCAACCAACCACTGCCAAACTTACCACCTACAGTAATTTAGAGATTAAATCCCTGGGATCCATTATACTCAAGTGTGGCTACAAAAACTCACTCTGGTCACCCCAGATGTTTTATATTGTGGACACCATAGGTCCAGTGATTGCTGCTCTATTGGCGTGCAAGGACTTAGATCCTTGGTCACCATCCATGGTGTCATCAAGACAATGATGATAACCACATGGAATGCTATTGGGAGTAGGGCACTTACACTGAGAATAGACCACCTCATTCTGCAACACAGATCATAGGCTCTCAGCTGAGTGGCATCATTTGAAAAGATAATGTTACCCATTCCAAACTGGCAAACTTCCTGGTACTGCAGTACCAATATGGAATTACCATTCAACTGACAAGCGGGGCAGTCATCCGCAGTCATCTCCTGTCGATACTCCCAAGGGTACGTGATGCATCACTTGATAAACAGGGGAAGAACCAGGATGCCCATGACTGGGTATCAAAATACCCAACCTGAACGTCAGACAGAAAATTCAAGTGGAACACTCAACTGACAGCACCTGGATTCCAGCAGGAATCATCAGCAAATCTCCAGAACCAAGATTATATCATGTCCAGACAGCAAATGGCATGACAGTGCAACAAAACAGATGCCAAATTAGAACAATATGACAACCAGAAACACTGAGTACCCCAATTTCAAACAGAGCATGGTCTAAGACACAACGCAAACAAGACACCTCTAACCTGCACTCTGAAAATGTAGAGCAGCTTTCAGCCAAGATGACCATAAATAAATCTGGATGGATAAGCGAACTCCCGATACATTTCTGAGATTTGTATGTTTATTGCAATGTGTTGAAGTACATTCAGGCACAGTGTTATTTTCTTTTGTTGTCATGTAAATAGTTTGATTCTTTGAGGTTAAACCTGTCGTTGGAAAAAGGGGATGTTGTGATATGATGCATTGATGCATCTGCCTCCTTCTAGGCTGGAGCTTAAGATACTTGCAACATTTCACATTCTGCCATCCACTGTTGTAGAAGGGAAATCACTGAGGCTCTCCATTCAAAGGGAGATAATTCTCTTCTGTCAGTAATAAGCAGGCAGAGTGTGCATGTGGCATTGTTAGGATTACAGACATATGAACATACAAATTAGGAGCAGGAGTAAGAACATTCAGAGGTAGATAGATTATTGATTCTTGAGAGGATTGCCCTCATTCCCAAGGTGCAATACACCACCGCACTTGCATTGCAAAATGGACATCATATGTCAACTTTGCCCTGTACTGGAATCAAAAAGGATTCCACTCTCTTAACATCAAGCTGGTGTGTGATTGGAAGTGAATCAAGCAAGTCAGTGCTCACTATGCTGGCAGTAGTCACGATGCCTTCAATATATAGCAATCTGCTGTGCCAGCTGCATTTAAGCCACTATGGCAAATCAAAGGATGATCATTGGGGTCAAGGCCTATCTGTTGACCACTTAGTTGATGGTACCCCATGCAAATGTGCACAGCATGCATACATTGAAAGTCATGTTGCCACATTAGAGCAAACATTTAATTTGCAGACACAAAGCTTGTATTGTCCGGATTGCTCAGGAGAAGCTTTGCACTATTTGGCAAAGTGGATATCAAGACTTGTGGTGATCTGTTGCATACAGAATAATCTCACCATTTAAGAGGATAGCCCTTGCTACAACTAAATGACAAGCAGCTTAAGACCACAGTACAATACCAATAACCACAACTTTAATTCCCTATGCACCGAAAGTCCCATACTTTAACTTCCTTCTATCACTGACAGTTTAGCCTCCTTACTATACTTGTCCTAGAGGGAGTGGAACAAAGTTTCATGAGATTGGCTCCTGGAATGAAGGGAATGTTTTATGATAAGGGAATCAGCAGACTAGGGCTATAATCCTTAGAGTATAGATGAGTCAGAGGTTATTGAATTGAAACATATAAGCCAGAATCCTACAACCTTGCCCGTGGCTGGGATTCTCCGGTCTCACTGCAGTGAATGGAGATTTGACCGAGTGTCAAATTCTCCATTCTTGCTAGCAGCGGTAGTGGGGTATACAACTTTAGAGAATTCCGGTCATAAAATTTTTAAGGGCCTTAAAATGAATGCTGAGAAAATATTTCCCCTGTCTGGCGAATTTAGAATATGGGGTCACAGTCTCAAAATAAAGAGTCAACCATTTACGACTGAGATGAGGAGAAACATTTTTGCTGGAAGGGGTATGAATCTTTGGAATTCTCCATCCCACCTCATTTGTTGAGTATGTTCAAGCCAGAGGTCAATATATTTTTGGGTGCTTGGCGAATTAAGAAACATGAGGATAGTACAGGGTAATAGAGTTGAGTAGAAGATCGGTCATGATCTTGTTGAATGGCAGAGCAGGCTCGAAGTGTCAAACAGCCTATTCCTGCTCCTATTTATGCTAACTTCTTATGTTCTGACCATCACACCTGTTTAACCACAATACAAAAATGAAACCTACCACAGAATAAACATTCAAAACCAAATTTGTAAGTGAAAGCATGCCATATTGCTCATAAAAGTCAACTAATCAACAATATGCATTCTCATTACGCCTTTCTTCCAAGTGCCTTCTCTATACTAGTACTCATTTATGACGCTACGGATGTTTGGTGGAAGACTGTTGACTTGCAGTGGAAGATTCTGCAGATAGCTTTTCAGGATGACCTTGTGCAGCTCTGTTTGTGCAATGTAGCAGTTATGGTTAAATTGCTGGCAGTATGTGTAACCAATTAAATATGGTTGTGAGGCCAGCAGTAGTACTAGGCCTGTGAATTTGAGATGTGGTATATGAACGTTAGGTACAAAGCCTGACTGGTAGAGATTATTAGGTGAGCAATGGGGATATGGTGATTTGAACAGTGGCTGAAACTGTTGGTGCAGTTGGTAGGCATGGTGATTGTCCCTTTAACACAGCAGAAGAGGGTCAGCTGGCTTGGGGAACCAATTTGGACTGAGAGTAGGCAATCACCCCAGGGAGTGGAGTTCTCTCTTAGGCAGAAGATGTGTAGAAGAAATGTAGGGACTGCAGTAGCTGATGGGCGATTGGCCACTCTACAATAAATATCCTCTGTGTTCCTGACAAAGCCTGTGAGCATGCATCACTACAGTAGGATTATGGCATTTGAAGATGCATTCAATGAATTTAACCGCTCACGAGGTTCTTGTACTTAATCATGCTAGTTTATGGAGGGTATCCAATTTAACCCCCCTTTCCTTCCAAAGGTGTGCACATACAGAATCCAGTGTCTGTGTATTGTGGTTGTATGGCTGGAAGTTTATCGCCCTGCCCGCCATGGGAATTGGAGCGGGTGGGGGACAGACCATGGAAGATCTGTTGACCTCTGGTGGGATTTTCAGGATGAGCGAGGCCGTAACAGTCCGTCCTATGTGTCCATGCATGTGCATAAAAATTTTCTTGACAGTGAGGAGCTGCTTGTTTGACAGGTAGTTGTACAAATGGGATTGTTCTTTCAATCCATCATAATGGTAGCATGTGCAATATTGGGAGTCATTATAAAAATGACAGTAGTCAATTGGCAGAAACTTAGCAATGATTAAATTGCAGCAAAAAAAATACTGAAGACAGTTGAAAGCATCTGCCCGGCAGAGATAAGAGGAGGTAAATTTATTTTTCGAAAATGAATCACCTAATTCTGAAAGAAATGTCTTCGAAGACAGTGGCTTGCAGTTTTCCCTGCTGATAAAAACTTTTCAGCGGAATGAGGATAACAGGGATAGAAAGTCAGATGAGATTTGTTCACTAGGTCCCCATTTTGATGTCTGAGTCATTCTCCTGCCAGAAGTGATGGAAGATGTACAATATGTCTGCTTGTTTATTCTAATGATGGATCGTGGCCACGCTATATAATTTCTGTCATTTGCATCATAGCAATGCTAAATGCAAGGGGCATCTATTCTCCCGAGCATCTCGTGTTGCTATGGTTGGTGTACAGCTGTTTAAAGTTTAAATGATTTAAAAAAACCCCGTTGTAATCAATCACATGACAATTAATTTGATATCCTTGGGTATCTTTAAAACAAAGAGATCTATTTCTCACGCAGTAGTACAGAGGCTACCAATCAAGTCTTAAAGTCTGAATTTGTCCCTGCTTCACTCCACCAATGGGTTCCCCTGAAGAGGCTGGGAAATGAAGTTAGCCGCAGGAAATTGGCCAAAGTCACTGGGGCTGCTTTCTGCTTCATCACAGAACTGAGGCCTTCGAGGATGCTCAGGAGTTACCCAATTAGTCAAAACAAATGGGCAGAAAGCCTAGTCCAATATAGATGACGTAGCTATCATAAATTTAATAATAGAATGATTATGCTTCACTTTTAAAATGCTTTCAGGAAGAATGATTGTTTAATTTTCTTCCGATATGATGAAGCAGCTTCCTGATGAAGATAGAAACCTCATTATCTTTTAGGAGCAAATCTAGAACATCAGCCATTGACACATCACACTGCCGCTAGAGAAGTTGAGTCATGCAAAACTTTGGTTTCCTTGCCAGTTCGGTGCTGTTTATTCTTTTACATAAAACATCCAATAACACTAACAGCAGAAATAGAGTTTGCTAGTTGGAGTCTAATCTGAATAAAATCCTGTTTTCAGTTCTCTGTTCTATCATACTTATACCGAGAACCCAGGGCGTTATCAAGGCCTGCAACTCAAATACACGATGGTGGTTTGAGTAGCAATTTTCTGTTTACACTGCTTGCGCCTATCAGATTTAGTTCACTGATAGAGTTCTCTAAATGTTCATATTTATTTATGTCAAGTTCCTGGTCTCACAATTATATCTCCAAGCTGCAGATTAGGAACAGAGGGAGCGGGTGTAGGCCATTTGATCCACCAAGCCTGCTCCACCATTCAATAGAATCGTGGCTGATCATGCACTTCAATGCCATTTTCCCACACGATCCCTTGAATCTTAATGTATTTAGAAATCTGTCAATGTCTGTATGCTATGTGATGATGATGACCCGGCCAGCATAAAGGTGTAACAACTCGATTAATTTTTAATTTTACAGCAAATGCCAGAGCATCTGTTGTTAAAAAATATTCAATAAAAAGCTGTAACATTTCTGAGACAGTTCATTTTAAAAATGAAGCTTTGTATGACATACTACAGCTTGTGCATGTGACATGCGTGATGGACTGAAATCCCTCCTTGCTCAGTTGAGTACAGTGAACTGAGATCAGGATCAGAGACTTGAGTTAAACCAACAATTTTCTTGTTGACTGTTCCCAAAGCTACTTTGACAGCAACACAAGTGTGCAACATAATTGTAGTCTCAATTGTTTAGAGCAGATTCTCAGTACACGTGTACATGAGTCACCACAAACATGCATATTTCGAAACAAAAACAGAAAATGCTTGAAAAGCTCAGCTGGTCTGATGGCATCTGTGGAGAGAGAATCCAGCTACTATTTCGAGTCAGGATGACCCTTCGTCACAGCTCAAAAATGCTCTTTCTAAAGATCGGTATGTAAAAAGGTAAAGTCGCCACAGGCCAAGAGGATCATAGACTGCTCTCCTCTCTCTGAGGGGGAATGCTGACTGGTGGTGATTTAACATGAGGATCGCCAAACGTTAGGCGAGGGGCAAGGTTGAGAAGGCCTTCATGAATAACCTTAGCTGGTACAGGTATTGAATCTGTGTTGTTGGTGTCGTTTTACCTTACTAACCAGCTATCCAGACAACTGAGCTAAAACTGACAAAAGCTATACCCATTTCATGGGTGAAAAATGGGGGCAGTGTTGATAAATTTAGCAGTGGGATGGCCTGTGTATAATCTATTCATGCCACTTTGTCGAAACAGTTTTTTAGACATTCTGGCAGCCAATGTTAGGCCCCTTGTATATGTTATTTAAGGACTGGACACCTGTTTAAGGACCGCATGCAAAAACTTTTACAATGAGACTTGCAGGTGCTGGATCTGTTGTTTAGTGGGCCCTGCAAGTGCCAACATAAACAGGACATGCTGTAAGTCCAGTGAACAAGGTTATTCACCTGTTTTCACAACTTGCACCGACCATTTTCAAGGTTATGTGCCTTCAGCACAATCTATAAGTTAACCCACCTACTTGTTTTTTTATATATTTAAATAATACAATTACTATATTACTGGAATATCTCCTGCTTTAACTGCCTGCCATTGGTATGTTTTGGAAGGATTTGCATTTGATAGTCAACCCCTTTGACTATGTTATGAATGTTTGGTGTGGGATTAAACCAGATCTTCCGACTCAGAGGCAGTGACGTTACTCACTGTGTCACATGACAAATCGTGCTTAAAAGTGTCATTGTACAATTAATTCATTCAATAATCCATGCTATATTAATTTAAGATGAATTACTGGGGTAACTTTTTTACACATTTTTAAATGGTATCCGACCGCTATTACAATGATGGGAATTGAGACTGAGTATAACAAAATGTAATTTCATCAGCCAACCTAACTATTGAACTACTGAGAAAACAGTGAATAAAGATGGCTGTCACAAATAACTTGATGTCTGATTTTGTAATTTGGCCACTTTACTGGAAACCTTCTATATGGATTGCATTGTAGACATGTCACACGTTATTCATGGAATTTCACAGCTGAGGGTATCAAGGGTCACTTTAAAAAATAACTATTGAAAGGAATGGGATATAGCATTTGCATCTTTATGAGACTACTTCTCCAGCAGAGACTGGAAGTCTACCAGGACAATGATTACATGGAAGGGGGAGTCATCAGAAGCTAATAACTGAGGCATAAGCCAGTTAGGCACTGCCAGTATGCCACGGGCAGTGCCAAGGGAGTGGGGACTGAGTGGGGGTGGGGACTGAGTGGCAGTTATGATGCAGGAAGTTATGACGGGGGGGGGCAATGACGGAGGAACCAAAGAGGCTGGTGCGTGATGTTGGAAAGGCAGGGAGAAATGGGCAACTGGAATTTAGAACTGAGGATCCTCTAAGTGTTCAAAGTAAGGTTTCCTTTTAGTCTACAACGCAGGTGAATAACTAAAAATATGCACAGTTAATTTCATTTGCTACTGCTGTACACACTCCTTTCATCTTGCAACTGAAAGGAGAAAGTAGTGTCGTATATGTCACAATCTTTGGGTACTGCTGTTTGCAACAATGATAGACCAACTTTCTAAAAAACCAGAAATTCCTCCTATTGCATGCATGTATACTGTTAGACATATTCTGCAGCACGCAAAATGCCAATAAGGCACTTTAAAAATGAAGTCAATATTATTATTATAATAGGAGAGATTTTTCTGCACCAAGTTGCCAGGTGTCACCTGGACACAATGAATGTTAGGCAGGTCAGAGGACAAAGGAATCTGCTGAATTATCCTTCTGGCAGCTTATGTTGACCTTTTATCTCAAACTAGGCCACAAATGACTAGATTTTGTTGAATTCAATTTCAAAATTTACTATAGTAAAAATTAACACCAAATTTCTGTATTAGTTGTTCAGAACCATAGCTACTATGTTCATTGGCAATCCCTATGATCATTGAAAAGGCATTTAGAAGATAAGCATAGCTTCACATTACCATGGAGATTTGGTAAATATAGGCCAGAATTTTACCACCCCTCCTGCCACTGGAATCGGAGTGGGTGACGGGTGGACCATGGGAAGGTCGGGATCTTATGGTTTCGGGACGAACAAGGCCATGAAATCTCACCCATGGTGTCAGATTGGCTTAGTAGTAGCACTCTTGTCTCTAAATCCGAAAGTTGTGTGGTGATGTTCCACTCCAGATATCTGAACCTACATGTTGATGTGGTATTGAGAGAGTGCTGCAGTAAATGGGGGTGCTGTTCTGTTGAACTGTTATAGCTTGGATGAGATGTTAAATTGAGGCCCTATTCAGCTGAATGTAAAAGTTCTCAAGGCACTTTTAGCAGTGAAGTTTTCCTGGCCAACATATATATCTTTACCAGCATAGCAAAAATAGATTAGCTCATTGTTCATCTCATTACTGTTCACAGGGCCTTGCTGTGAACAACCAATTGTCATGTTTTCCTGCAAAAAAACAAGCACTGAGATGATAGTAATTTGTGGGTTGTAAAGTTCAGTTGTTGGGTTGAAAGTGAGGGTGCAAGCTGTAGGCTTCAAGAAAACATCAATGGACTGCAGATAGGGGGAGGGGGGAAACTTAGATTTAAGGTAATTGATAGAAGGATTAGAGGGGAGTTGAGGATAACATCTTTACCCAGAAGATGGTGGAGGTCTGGAACTCACTGCCTGAAAAGGTAGAAGCCCTCACCGCATTTAAGAAGTACTTGGATATACGCTTGAAGTGCCGTAACCTACAAAGCCTTGGGTCAAAAACTGAAAAGTGGGCTTAGGTTGAGCAGCACTTTTTGGCAGAGACATGTTAGGTTCAAAGGTCTTCTTCTGTGCTGTAAGTTTCTATGATTCTGTGAAGCACTTTAAGAACAAAGAACAAAGAAAAGTAAAGCACAGGAACAGGCCTTTCAGCCCTCCAAACCTGTGCCGATCATTATGCCCTAACTAAACTAAAAAAAACCCTTAGTCGGTCCATATTCCTCTATTCCCTCCCTACTTATGTACCCATCTAGATGCCTCTGAAATGTTGCTAATAAAGAACAAAGAAAAGTACAGCACAAATATATTTGCCTAGAAACAGCCAGGATTGGTTGATGAAGGAAATGCCAGTGTTGGACACAGAAGTGTTAAATGTTGCTCCATCCCAGATGGGACTACACACCCACAATTCCTAGCATAGGAGGCCAATGCCTTATCCATTAGGCCACTGGGGCACTTTGTGATCTGCTGAAGGTATGTATAAATACAAGTCTTGTTTCAAATATCACTCCTGGTGGAAAGAAATTGAACATCACCCTAAGAATAAATGAAAATTGTTGGAGAGCAATCTCCTGTGGAACTTTAATCTTACCATAAAAGTTACCAGGACTTACAAAAATGTTAAATTATCTTTACTTTAGTTTTGTTCAAGTTATTGAAATATTTAAACCAATCAGTCCCCATTTGTAATGACTGTTGAAATTGTTAGTTTACCAACAAAGCCTGAAATAATAATACATTTTATCGCTTGAATTATTTAGAACCATAGAATCCTTACAGTGAAGAAGAAGGCCATTCAGCCCATCTACTCTGCACCGACTCTCACGGAAACCCCACCTCGGCCCTATCCCAGTGTATCTACCTATCCTATGCATCTCTTGGACACTAAGGGGCAATTCAGCTTGGTCAATCCACCTAACCTGCACATCTTTGGTACCAATACCATGGAAAATGACTGCTGATGTTTAGTGTTGAAATATATTAATTTTTAATAGGTTGTTTTATTTTGCTAATCAAGAAGCAACTTTGGTAGGAAGGTTACGCTTTGCTTTGAAAACTGCAATCCAGTCTGTATCTGGGAAAAGAAAGAGTTTTATCATTAGGTGACACGTCCACCACCCTTCCTTTCCCCCCAGCCCAGCGATGCATCAGAGAGACTTTAGCGCTTTGTGTAACAAATAATTTTATTATGGGCAATACAATATTTAGCTGGTTGATTTAAAAGAAATTGTGCGGAAATGCAAGTATTAACCACGGAAGGACTTAAGCCAGTCAATTGCAAATAGCCCCTTCATCAAACAGAACTTATTGTACACTCAGTCCTTGAGCAGTAATATTGGTCAAGTAATATGGTGACATTATGTGTCCAGTTGACACGTGAATATTTATTTTTTAGCACTCCTGGCAGAAGGGGAAGATATAAATTTTGACTCGTGGCAGTAACATCTGTTATTACGACAGGTGATAATAGACCCATAATGCAGTCTTTGCACAGTGATACTGGGGCTGCTGTTACTTGAAGATTGTGCATGTCTGTAATACCAAGGGGTGACTTTGCAATGTAATGCAGCAGTCACCTCATTTGCACATTGTATTGTGAGCAATACAATGGGTCCCAATATTTAATAGAGTGGAATTTCCAAGAGATGGGAGCAGGAAACCTGAAATTTTGGGTTTCCCTGAATATTGTGGAGTTTAACGTTTTCTTTCAACAGGGTTTTTTTTTTACAGGGTCTCTGCCCAGAAGCCCAGAAGACTTGGCTGCTTGTCAGGCTGGGAATGTTTTACCAGAGGCTGCAGCTCAGGAACATGTGGGGTTTCTGCTGCTTGACAACTCAAAGGGACAAATTGGAGGAGGCGAGGGGCGGACCATGGAAAGGTCCATTGATCTCGGGTGGGATTTTCCAGTTTTGGGGCGAGCGTGGCTGGAAAATCTCACCCGAAGTGTGCAGGCTAGATATCCAGTGATTTAGAAGATTGGGGAGGTGGGTGGCGGTGAAGTGTTTGGGAGTGAGGTCACAGGCACATTTGAGGTGGAGGGAATGATACTGAGAGAAAGTCGGTGATTGTGGGATTGGTGATCATGGGGAGAAGGGTCAGCGATTGTATGGGTCGTGGCATTCATGGAATAGGGGTTTATCAGTGATATTATGGTGGGGTTCAATTGAAAGATGGTCCAACGGTGGAGAGGAAAGCAAGTTAGCTTGGGATGCATCGGGAAAGCACTGCTGCTCCCTCTAGCCCACAAGCCTCGCTGGAAAGGCTTCTTCTGGAAACCTCTTTCATGTAGCAGTCTTCACCTGTCAGGATTTCCAGGCCCCGAGAAACACAATGAGGTAGGGCTAAGTTTAAAATGGAATTAAAATATGAGGCACACAGCTTCATTAAAATACTTAAGAGATCAAACTGCCTCCCAGGAACGGGTTAGGTGCCTGCTTCCATCTTGCCTCTGCAGAAACCATAAGTTGACAGGTTCAAGGTTGGTTGCTTTATGTTTGAGATTTTAATAAGGTCTTGCACCCCATCTGACCTGCAAACAGCCATTTTTGGGAATTATAATTCCCTTCAAGGGGAGGGTTATCAATGTAAAGCTTGTAAAAGGTTATTAGTTGCTCTCAAAGTAGGGAGAGCAGGCTATAGCAACTGCATATAGCAAAAAACTTAACTCTGGAAGCAATTATCTCCAAGCACCATGGTGTGAGCTAGCTAAAGTAACTTAATTGACTTTCTAGCTGCCTAGCAATTTTTAATGACACCAAGTTCTTGTTGTCTTGCTATTGCTTTGAACCAATCCAAAGCAGTTCATCTTTACCCCAAGTGAGGAGCCGTTACTGGTGCCCAGGAGCCATCCACTTAATATTCTCCTCTCACTGAAGAAACACTTAGAAGGTGCTTAAGGTTAGGGTGGACAAAATACCCACTCATCACTTCAACATATAGAAAGGGCCAAGGCAAAATACTCTGAACATACTTGGACCACAAATTTTAAGGATTAATAAAAGTTGGGATGACTGATGTTGCAACTTGTCCTGTTGCAATTAGACAGATTAAGATAGAGAAAAGAAGAACTGTTACCTTCATGGATCCTGAGCTACTGCTGGTACCAGCAAAAGCAATGCTCTATTTGGCAACAGTCTTTGACATGTCTGTAGATGACTGAATCAATTTTTGTTTGCCCCCGGCAGCATGCTTGTTCTTGGGTGTGAAGTGCAAGAAACAGGGGAACCCCTGGCTTCTGCCTATTTTAAGTTGCCTCAGGAATATTGTGGATACCCCCAAAGGATCTTAAGAGGACCTGTGCCCATGACAGCTGCACACAAAATACTCTCATTTAAGTGAGGTGGAAGGAAAGTTCTTGGCTTGTACCTCTATTTATTTACATCTTACCAGAAAGGTATCAAAAAAGCTGGTGTTATGCATTGGACACAGGAAAAGTGAGTTCTACCCTTCTCTTTCAGCAGCACTCGTGATCTCTGAGCCTGGATGCACTCGAGTTGCTGTTTTCCAACAGATGACAGAAGATTATAAGGCAGTTGTGCTGCCCTGCAGCTGTGCCTTGTTACTACGTGTGGAGGCTGCCAAGCAGAACGTCTGTGCAGGGGATGAGATCATGCTATTAAGATCACTTGATAAAATCATGTGTGGTCCGGTCAGGAAGTCATGATGCACAACTAACGCCTGGTACACATCTAATATCTGGGCAAGGGAAGTGAGGAGAAGATTGGGCTCTGAATGTGTCTTGTATTAGAGCTTTCCTTATGATGTGTGTTGAGTAATCAATTCATTGTGCAACCAATTCTTCTACCTCCTGGTCAGGGTCAACTTCTGCCACTGGTAGTTACTGCTTGAATATTCCTGCCTGCTTGAGGCTACTTTTCTGTACCATGCTTTGCAGGATCCATCTGAAGACAAACACTGGAGAATTTGGCCTGCATGTAATGCAGCACTTACTCAAACCAGGCATTTGAGCTCTTTATTTAAGATCTGATGGTCTGCTCAAACAATATCTCTTATCCTCTTCAGCTCTTCTTCTCGGCTGCTTGAGTGTAAATAGCTATGACTGGATAATATAGGTCCTCCGGCAGGGATACATCTCATCTCCTTTGTTCTTGAAATATGGGTAACACTAGTTAAAATATTATTAAAATGAAGGAGCAAACTCAACTGCCATGCAACTTCAATTAATCTGTATAATTTAGCACCTATAGTCACAGACTAACTACAGGTTTGTAGAGTGGAAACTTTAATGAAAGAGGTAGTTTTTGCTGTAAGGATCTATGACCACTATATGCTATTAATAACACGCTGCATTTTGGAGAATGTAGTTAGGGTTGGAGAATTTAGCTGATACCTCCTGCTGTTGCTTGGAAATGCTCAGTAATTCAGAGCGGTGGTGACATTGACAGTCACTGACAGGACCATGCCTGTCTTGGAAGTGATTTCTAGGTCTGGAAGCACAATCTGCAAAGTTCCATCCCAGCCTCATTGGGCTGTTGTATCTCCATTTGCAGTTTCCTTCAGACTTATCGAGATAAATAAAGACAGAGGCTTCTTGATTGTTTACAGTGTAAACTCCTCTGTCTACCAGGCCATCACTGAACCTGAATTTCTTCCTCCAGAACTGCAAGTGGAGATTTGCCAGAAGAATACCGATAGTTTCTGTGTCGGTTGCACACAGGGCCAGTTCCCTAGAGACGTATACAGATGGAAAACAGATGCAGTGTAACTTTTGTAAGTTAGTTCTGATTAAACAACCAAACAGCAAAGGATCTAGAAACATATAAAGCCGATACTGACAAGATGCTCAAAAAATGAATCAACCTTAAGAACAAAGACCAAACATGAGGAATGAGGTCACCCAAGCAACTTCAATTTTATATGAGTGCTATGCTTTTTAAGTGCTGTTCATGTGCACATACTGCATTATAGAATTCAACCTGAATTTAATAAGCTAAGTGCAGTTCATGTGTACAGGTTCTTGGTGTATAACAAGAATTTGAGGTTACATTATGGAATGTCATTTTCACCAAGCCTCAATCAATATCCTATAATGCAGGTTGCTGACATCTGTTACACAGCTACATCATTGACACTGAATATCTCTTTATTGGCCCCTAACTTTGTGCCACTTCAGTTGTAGCTCAATTTTTGTAGTGGTCTCGCCTCCGAATCAGCAGGATATGGTTAAAGTGTCACTTCAGACCTTGAGCATAAAAATTGAAAAACAGCCCAGTGCATTGAGGAGGGAGTGCTGCAGTGATGGTGATTCTTTCAGGTCGGATCTTAAACTGAGGCCCTGTTTGTTCTCAGGTGGCATTATCTTGAAGAAGGGCAGTGGAGTTATTCTTGGTATCCTAGCTAATACTTATCCATTATTGACAAATAGTTACAGCACAGGAAAAGACCCTTTGGTCCATTGTGTCTGTACTGCCTCTCTGAATGGGAAATTCACCTGGTGTCATTCCCCTGCCTTCTCCCCATAACCTGCACATTCATCCTTTTCAACTAACAGTCTAATTCCCTTTCAAATGCCTTGATTGAACCTGCCTCCACCACATGCTCAGGCAGTGCAGTCCAGATCTTTTTTTAATTCATTCGTGGGACATGGGCGTCATTAGCTGGCCAGCATTTATTGCCCATTCCTAGTTGCCCTTGAGAAGGTGGTGATGAGCTGCCTTCTTGAATCACTGCAGTCAATGTTCTGTGGGTTGGCCCACAATGCCGTTAGGGAGGGAATTCCAGGATTTTGGCCCGGCGACTGCGAAGGAACGGCGATATATTTCCAAGACAGAATGGTGAGTGGCTTGGAGAGAAACTTGCAGGTGGTGCTGTTCCCATTTATCTGCTGCCCTTGACCTTCTAGATGGAAGTGGCCGTGGGTTTGGAAAGTGCTGTCTAAGGATCTTTGGTGAATTGCTGCAGTGCATCTTGTAGATAGTACACACTGCTGCTACTGAGCATCGTAGCAGGTGGAGGTGCAGGTGGAGGGATTGAATGTTTGTAGATGTGGTGCCAATCAAGCGGGCTGCTTTGTCCTGGATGGTGTTAAGCTTCTTGAGTCTTGTTGGAGCTGCCCCCATTCCATCATACTCCTGACTTGTGCCTTGTAGATTAACAGGGAGTCAGGAGGTGAGTTACTCACCGCAGTATTCCGAGCCTCTGACCTGCTCTTGTAGCCACTGTGTTTATGTAGTGAGTTTCTGGTCAATGGTAACCCCAAGGATGTTAACAGTGGGGGATTTAGTGATGGTTACACCATTGAATGTCAAGGGATGGATATTTATTTAACTCTTAAAATTGGATACAGTTCTAATTAGGGCTGAACTAGTGCCTTATACACTCATTGCGTGAAAATGCTTTTCTTCATCTCAGTTTTGGCTCTTTTGTCAATTATTTCCGATCTATGCACCCTCGTTCTTGATCCTTTCAGCAGTGGGAACAGTATCTGCTCTGTCCCGGTCCTTCATGCTTTTGAACACCTCTATCAAATCTCTCCTCAACTTTCTCTTTTCCAAGGAAAACAGTTCCAATTCTATAACCTATCTGCACAACTGATGTTCCTCACTGTGGGAACCATTCTTGTGAATGTTTTCTGCAGGCTCTCCAATATCTTCACATGTTTCCTAAACAGAAGTGCCCAAAATTGAATACAATTCTAATTTGGGCCGAACTAGTGCCTTACACAAGTTCAACATAATCTGCTTGCTTTTGTACTCTGTGTCCTGACTAACCAAGGCAGAAGGACAGGTTATCTACTTATTATCACATTCTGAATTTGTTGCCACATTTCCCACAACACAGCAGTGGCTACACTTCAAAAGAACTTCATTGGCTGTAAAGCGCTTTTGAAGATGTTTCTGAAAGGTACTATATAAATGCAGGGTTTTCTTTTTTCTCACCATATTCAAGGGAAAATAAATTATGGCCCATTTTAACAAGCATATTAGGAATAGTAGGCCACCTATCGGAAATTACTTCCAGAGGTCATTCAAGTCCATTGTGGAGTGTCATAGCTAATACAATATTACATTTTGTTCTTGTAATTTCTTTTCAGCGCTGTGTTGAAAGAACATATAAAATTCACTACTACAGCGCATCTTCAGTTCAGTTACAATGAAAGTAGTTTTAGTATGGTTAGTACTTTTGGTATAATTCTGGACAACTTTCCCCAGTTTAATAGTTTCAATGTTTTAAACTAAAAGTTTATTAGTCACAAGTAAGGCTTATATTAACACTGCAATGAAGTTATTGTGAAATTCCGCTAGTCGCCGCAGTCCGGCGCCTGTTCTGGTCAATGCACTGAACCAGCACGTCTTTCAGACTGTGGGAGGAAACCGGAGCACCCGGAGGAAACCACGCAGACACGGGGAGAACGTGCAAACTCCACACAGACAGTGACCCAAGCCAGGAATCAAACCCGGGCCCCTGGAGCTGTGAGGCAGCAATGCTAACCACTGTGCCACTGTGCTGCGGTCAAAGGTACTAGGATAAAATATTTCACTTTTAGACTGGCATGGTTGAAGAACATTTTGATTTCAGCCTGTGCTTTTGTCATAAGCCACTAGGTGACACTTGTTACTGCTGTTTGTTAGATAGTGTCATTTGTTTGATGATTCTCATTCTGCATGGATTCAAACTATCATTTAATATTTATATAATTTAAGCATGCGACAATTTCTCTTCATATTTTATTTCACATCCACATATATACTTGACAATGTTATCCCATGAGGTAGACTGTTTCTGAAAACCAAAATCTGTACAAAGCCGACATTTTGAATTAATACATTAATTTATTGGAATTGTCATCATTTTCCATTGAATGAGAGTATCAATTTATAGATAACTTTGCACTTTCATATGGTGTTAACTCAAAATGGGTTTCAAAATGTGTAAAGTGATTTTGTGTCGAAAACCCTTGAAGGCTTGAGAAAGAGCAACTTCTGCTTCATGTGGAAAATGATCAGTCTCCTAAAACTGAGAGCAGCCATTTGATGACAGAAGCTGGAGCTCAGAGCAATTAGTCTGATTCCCTAACTGGGAAAGATGCTGCAAGTGCCTGAAAGCCATTAAAGTTTGACAACAATTCTGATATTGGCGGCATGGTTATCTGGCAGCCATTTAGACTGCGCAGGTTGTTCACTTCAGTGCTCATTATTCAAGCATGGAATTTTACACAGTAATCTCCAACAGCAATAAATCAAAATCTCTGGGGCTGGTGTTAACCCAGTTCACCTGGCAGGAATGGGCAGACAGTTAAAAGCATGGGAGCTCCCCGCATCCTTCCCCACCATTTTTAGCCACCAGTTTCTGGCTGTTGGTCAGGCCGTAATTAAAAGGTAAACACAGCATTCCAATGATGCCATAACTGCAATCCGTTGCATTTTAATTCCATCCATGGAGTGGGCATATAGTCTGTAATCTGAGAGCAAAATCTAGTGGGATGTTTGTCTCATAATTCCTGAAATAAAGGGGATTCTTAAATACAGTTCATTAAATCTAAGTTGAAGTTCAAGAAGTTCAAGAAGGCAACTTACCACCATCCTCTCAAGGGCGATGTTTTGCTGCTTGGCTTGCAAGGACAGACCAAACTTCCAGATTGCTCCTACTATCCTTTTGTTTTCTTACAACCCTTCTTTACTTGCAATGGGTGGAATTCTTGCTTCTTTAGTCTGGATGGAGCAAGACCCAGATGACTCACAGACCACAGTCAGTAAGGATAGGCAACAACACCTCCTCCACGATCATCCTCAACATCGATGCCCCACAAGGCTGTGTTCTCAGCCCCCTATTATACTCCGTATACACCTATGACTGTGTGGCCAAATTCCCCTCCAATTCGATTTTCAAGTTTGCTGATGACACCATTGTAGTGGGTCAGACCTCAAAAAAATGACGAGACAGAGTACAGGAATGAGATAGAGAATCTGGTGAACTGGTGCGGCAACAATAATCTCTCCCTCAATGTCAACAAAATGAAGGAGATTGTCATCGACTTCAGGAAGCGTAAAGGAGAACATGCCCCTGTCTATGTCAATGGGGATGAAGTAGAAAGGGTCGAGAGCTTCAAGTTTTTAGCTGTCCAGCTCACCAACAACCTGTCCTGGGCCCCCTATGCGAACACTATAGTTAAAAAAGCCCACCAACGCCTCTACTTTCTCAGAAGACGAAGGAAATTTGGCATGTCAGCTACGACTCTCACCAACTTTTACAGATGCACCATAGAAAGAATTCTTTCTGGTTGTATCACAGCTTGGAATGGCTCCTGCTCTGCCCAAGACCGCAAGGAACTACAAAAGGTCATGAATGTAGCTCAATCCATCACCCAAACCAGCCTCCCATCCATTGACTCTGTCTACACTTTCCGCTGTCTCGGCAAAGCAGCCAGAATAATTAAGGACCCTACGCACCCCGGACATTCTCTCTTCCACCCTCCTCCTCCAGGAAAAAGATACAAAAGTCTGAGGTCACGTACCAACCAACTCAAGAACAGCTTCTTCCCTGCTGCTGTCAGACTTTTGAATGGACTTACCTTGCATTAAGTTGATCTTTCTCTACACCCTAGCTATGACTGTAACACTACATTCTGCACTGTCTCATTTCCTTCTTTATGAATGGTATGTTTTGCCTGTATAGCGCGCAAGAGACAATACTTTTCACCGTTGATAATACATGAGACAATAATAAATCAAATCAAATCAGAAGGAGCTGTAGCCTCAGCTTCTGGGCTTCACAGTAGCTGACATGTGAGTGGAGGAGGTCAGGCTGGATGTCATGCCCAGCAGTCTATCGGCTTGGACCTTTCTTCACTGTTGAGTCAAAATTCTGAAACTCCATCCCTAGTAGCACTGTGGGTGCACCTATACACCACATGACCTGCAGCAGGTCAAGAAGGCAACTCACCACCATCTTCTCAAGGGCGATTAGGGATGGCCAATAAATGCTGGTCTAGCCAATGACGCCCAATCATTTTTTAAAAATGTAGTGCTGGAGATGGCTGCGTTGTTTCTCTAGATTGGCTGTTGCGGTGCTCTGCAACCTTCTGCAACAGACCCTGCCATCTGTCGGACGATGGATTGCAGTCATGGCATCGTTGGAATGCTGTCCACGCCATAGTCAAAGTCAGCACAACGCGAAATGATTTTGCCACTGTACCCTTTCAGCTTGTTATATGGGGCATCAGCTGTATGTTCCAATCTGCAGCTCACAGCTGCGTTAAGCAAATACCAATGCCATTTTTGCCAAGGCTGAGCAGTGAACAGAATAGAACCGAACTCCTGGCATTGCAGTATTGGTTGGCTTTCCTCACACTCAGGGCGTGATTGACTACCCACATGGACACGAGGGCGCTAGAGCACAAGCCAGCAACATTTGCAAATGGAAAATAATTTGTGCAAGATACCTCGGGAGTCACTGTGTTGCTTTCATACCATCCCCTGCTGTTCAACCCTGTGAGGCACGTGGTTACTGGAGGACAAGTGATTTCTATGCAGACCTGGCTGATGAGAGTCTTGTGCAACCCCACAATACTCGAACAGCACAGATATGGTTGAAGACAGGGCAGAAGCAGCACTCTTTCAGAGCACACAGTGGAAATGCTCAAGCTGAAGTTTAAGTGTAAGGGCAGCTCCTGCCAACAGAGTGTGAGACTATGTCATACTCTGCTGCACATTGCTCAGCACTGCACTGTGGAGAGGTGTACACTTGGAGCAGGAAAAGCACTAGCAGCAGTCCTCAGCAGACAAGGAAGTCTCCCTTGAACCCGCTTAAAAACCATTGAGGCAACATCTATATCAATGACATTGTGACAAATGCAGACTCAGGTGCTGCTATCAAACCCCACTGCAGAATCAAATGCCAAATGTGATGCAAATTATTCATTTAATGCCAAACATCATAAAAGTTTGCCTTTTTTCTTATCCCACGATGCTTGTTCCTTCAAGGTTTCCCAAATCTGTAAGGTGCCCTCTTAGTGAGCAAGAGTTTTCGCAATTTCTTGCTGCAAGGTCCAGAGACGGTGTTAAGGATCTTGGGTGTCAGTTCAGCTTGTGATTGCACAGAATGTTCTGTTTGTGAACAGTGTGATTCAACCTAAGATATGGATTAGGGTGGATAGAGAATGGAATTGGTGCCAGGTTTGGAGGTTGTAGCAGCCAGTGGTAACTCTGGGCAGTGAGGGGAAATAAGGATGGGAAGTCACAAAAGTAGCATATCTGTGATGTTATACAGTGCTACAGAACGTAAGGGAGCCCTCTAAGGCAATATATTGTTATTCAAGTTGTGACTCTGCCTTATAGGAGAGCTGTTGATCTCTGCACCATTCCCTCAGAACAAAATAATCTTCACAACTGGACAAGCCAGCATCCAGTTGTCATAAAATAGCTAGAAAGGGAACGTGAAGTACACTTGTACAAGTACATACCAGTGGGGTGAGAATTCATATTTACAAAGCCTCACAACGAAAGTCATATCTGCCCTTAATCTGGCTCCCACTTGGCTTCCTCAGGACCCTTGAGAAGCAACTATCTTGAAGCTGTCTCCCTGGCCGTCTGTGACATATCTACTTGCAGGTGGCCCATGACTGCCTGAAAGAATACCCCTGCCTAATGGCCAGCTGCGGCTTTGATTTGCGTCTGGTAAATAGACAAAGCTGATGTTGCCAGAAACAGAAGGCTTTGTCTATATACCAGACGCGCATCAATTTTATTCACTAAAAAAGAAACGATGTGGAACAGACAATAAACAGACAATACTGAGCATGTGGACCTCCCGACTGAAGGCCGGAGGGGGAGGGCTGCAGCCTTTATACCCTGAGGGCGGAGCCTCCAGTTAAGGGTGCAGCCGAATTAAAGGTGTCAGGGAGTGTCTCATATATGAACAGTAGTGGCAACAATATATACAGCTCAACCGTGCCGAAGGCACGACAGTGGTTTACCACAGGCTTTCTATTCGGTTAAGTTGAGCAGATGACCAACGGCATTCAGGAGAAATCTGGGCCTAAAATCCAAAATATGGATATTCAAGCGTGGTTCACACTCGCTCTCTACCCCCACCCAGAATTCGCTGGGAGTTAAATGGAACTTACATCACTACATCTACAACTGCAACTAACAATAATATATAATAACCACAGAAATTAACTTCATAAACTGATGAATCAATATAAATAAATATATTTCTCCAATTTGCTGGTAATTTCTACCTTTAGAAACGATTTAAATTCCACAGCTTTTCTCATGTGTTTGCAGTGAAGTTTGAGCTTTCATAATGTTAACATCATAGCGCAAATTGAAGGAGGGAGGTATTGAGATAATAGATTCAATATCAGTGAATGCTTAATTACAGCATAATTTTCCGCGGAACACTGATTTGTCCCTACCATGCTATTATCCTGTTAGCTGTGATTGGCACAAATAGTTTCAAAAGTGCACTCTTTTATTTATGTTGCAGAGTCGGAGTAAGGTTTTATGAATTGCCGCTTGCACTGAAAATTATTTTATAATTGTGGTGTCAAGTCCATCAGGTACATTGTGTGACAAGTAAAGAAGCCAGTGCATCAGTCCTGCAATGACGATCTGAATAGTGGAGCACGTGACAAGGTGATAAATCTGCATACTGTAACTAAATTGCGGCTGGTGAAAAGATTTAATGGCACAGAGCTGGCATCGGCCAGAAGAGATCAGCAGCAGGAGGCTAGTAAACGGAGACATCACAGCTGCGAGATGAACATTTGACAGCCTGCTGGTGTACAGCTGCATTTTTTAAGTGTTCTCATTTTATCTTCTTTTTTCCCTAAATTTTCCTCCTACTTGCAATTAATTATTTCTAAGTCAAAATCAGGCACTTACAACAAAGGGGTGGGTGGTGGGGAGGGGCGGTGTTGTGTGGTAATGAGCGATGGACATCTACTGCAAAAATTAAATCATTGTGATTTAACTTCAGTTCAAGCAATCCAGCCTCCAACCTAATTTAGTGACATGTAATCCAAGAAAAATCAGACGAGCAACAGAGTGCTTTGTGCCTTATTGATGAAAACATGCTTCCTTTATAGGCAAGGGATAATTATCTCCACTTTAGGTCATTTTCATATTTGCGTAACACATCACGGCCGGAATTTTACCACCCCGCCTGCCACGGGAATCGGAGTGGGCGAGGGGCGGGACATGGAAAGGTCCGTTGACCTCGGATGGGATTTTAAAGTTTCAGGATGAGCGAGCCACCCCCTCCCCTCCAATATTTTACCAAATAAAGCTTTTTAAAAAGTTTGATCATGGAGTGTGAGCATTACTAGCAAAGGTCACCATTTGTTGTTCATTCCTAATTGCCCTTGAGAGGATGGTGGCCATCTTCCTGAGCTGTTGCGGTCCATTTGCTGTTATTAAGTACACCTACAACACTGTAAGGGACAGAGCTCCACGGTTTTGTCAAGGCCAGTCAAGGCACAGTGTGCCTTTTCATGTCAAAATGCTGTGTGGCTTGGAGTGGAACTTGCAGGTTGGTCATGTTTCCATGTATCTGCTGCCCTTGTCCATCTAAGCATTAGTGGTTACCGATTTAAAGGTGCTGCTGAAGGAGCTACTTGCTGTAATGCATCTTGTAGATGGTACAGACTGTTGCCACTGTGTGCTGGTGCTGAAGCGAGTTAAGGTTGAAGGTGATGGGTGGGACGCCAATCAAGCGGGCTGGTTTGTCTTGGATGGATCAAGCTTCTTGAACGTTGTTGGAGCTGCACTCATCTAGGAAAATGACATTCCCGTCTTGCAGATTGTACATTGTACCTGAAAGGTCCTACTGCTAATAAAACAGGATATTCCAGACGATTGAGTTTTGGATTAGATGATAGTTTGGAATTTCCTCTTTTTGCATTTTTTCTCTACCTGTTGCTTTCAAACAAGGCTGCAATTAACTTTATTTGGTTACACCAGGTGCAGCGAGACTGGATGAGCTTCTCCCAGGACTTAGGGTTGATTTCAAATTTCCTAAGCAAAGCCTTCACCATGTCCTTGTAGTGTTTTCCTTTGACCGCCATGAGAGAGCACCCCAGACTCGAACTCTCCATAGAAGATGCGCTTTGGTAAGCGAATGTCAGGAATGCTTGCTACATGACCAGCCCAACTCAGTAGTGATTGTCTCAATATGGTTTGATGCTTGACACACCAACTTGATTGAGTGACTGGCATTTTGTCCTGCCATCTGATCTTCAGTGTGCAGCTCATGTTAATGTGGTTGAGGAAGTGGTTGAGAACAGCACAGTGACTTATAGAAATCATGAACTTAACCTGCAAATGCACTATTTGGGTACAAAATTACTAATGGGGGGGGTGGAGAGGGGGGGTGAAGGGAGGGTTGCACTGCCATTGGGAGAAAGTAGGGTGAAGAAAGGGCAAATGTTTTAAACGATCGGAGTTACTGGAATTCATTACCACAGAATGTAGTTGAGGCCAAAATGTCTGATTTCAAGAAGAAATTAGGTATAGCTCTAGGGGCTGGAAGGATCAAGGGATATGGTTGGAAGGGGGATCAGGATATCGAATTTGATGATCAACCATGATCAAAATGAATAGCAGAGCAGACTCGAAAGGCTGCATGGCCCCAGTCTTGCTTCTAGTTTCTATGTTTTGATGAAAGACGGCCAATTACTGTTACTGAAAATTATACAACCAAGACCACAATGGTGCAGTTTTCAAGAAATTGATGGAATTCCAAAATCTAATTCCTAAAACATCAGTAAAATTCCAATATTTACCCAAATCAAATGAAATTAAGAAACAGATTTGACTTTTCAGCCATCACAACTTCAATGAGTTGCACTACAAAGCTGGCAGAATTCCTAAAATGCTTCTGAAAGTTCCCAAATCTCATAGTAATAAAAATAGAATGTGACTTATTCAGTCACCGTAAATCAACCTGGATGCGACTTTCCAATTTATGTTGAGGGGAGCTCCTAGATGTTTGATATTAATATATCCGGGTAGTAATTGACCAGTTAAAGGTGGCACGATGTTAAGGTAGCGAAAGAACTTTAATCTTTTAATTAAGTCACATAAAAACATGTGAACATACATGTGATACACCTGATGGTCAATACTATGTGAAGTTCAATTTGATGTTGTTATTTATATTGCAGCAACGTTTAACTTATATCGATATAATTGTACATTATATTCATATTGTTAATGACAATAGCTAGGCAGAAAAGAAACTATAAAGCAATAGTCTTTGATGAAAAATAAATTGCAACATTCTTTAACCTAACATACACAGGTTCTTGTCAAACTGTTCTTTCATTAACCAGAGCACAGGGATATCATTCCGTAGTTACATGTAAATAATGTGCTATTTTTGGTTTCTTTAAGCATACGTTTGAAGGATAGTAAAGGATGATTTTAAAACCTATTTCCGTTATTGCATCTTCTGTTCACATAGTCCTTTGTCATCCATTTACAGATACTGACTGAGTGGCTAAGTAGATGCATTAATATGATAAAACACTATTGAATTAAAGATAAGAATTTTTCATTCTCTTCAGTCTTCTAAATAGAAATATGTTTCTTCGGTACATCCATATTTTGTCAATACTGTATTCACAAATATTTAGCATTATGTTTTTGCAGAATGGAATTTGGAACAATCTACAAGAGCGAACATGGTTGCATTTTAGGAAGGCATTCCAAAAGGCATTTGATAAAGTGCCTTGTCAAAGGTTATTGCGGCATATAAAAGCTCATGTTATGGGGGTCACGCATTGGCATAGATAGAAGATTGGCTCGCTAACAAGAAACAGAGTGTAGGCATAAATGGGCCTTTTTCAAGTTGGCAAGATGTAAAGGGTGGTTATATTTTGCCCACAAGGATCAATGCTGGGACCTCAAGTTTTACAATTTATATAAATGACTTGGATGAAGGGATTGACAAAATGATTGCCAAATTTGCAGATGACACAAAGATAAATTGTGAAGAGGATATAAAGGGGCAAGTAAATTGTGAAGAGGATATAAAGGGGCTACAAAAGTACATAGATAGGACAAGATCTGGCAGATGGAGGATAATGTGGGGAAATGTATGAAATTGTCCATTTTGGCAGGAAGCATAAAAAAAGCAGCATATTATCTAAATGGTGAAAGGTTGCAGAGCTCTGAGGTGCAGAGGGATCGAAGTGCAAGAATCACAAAAGGCTAGTATGCAGGTGTGGTGAACCATAGATGGTTATCACTATGGGTACTTGTACATATGTTACTCTTGTTACTGTTGGGGTTAGGGTTGGGGTGTTCCACCTGTTAGCATTGTTCTGTGGTACACTCCGTTTGGCTCCACCTTCCTATAGGAGTATAAAGGTCACTGCACTTCCTAGTGACCCTTTAGTCTGGGATAGTATTGTTAAGCAGTGTGCTCTATTCTTGTTGCGAATAAAAGCCTTTATTTCCCGAGTACGATCTAACCTCCCGAGTGAATTAATCGCGCATCAGCAGGTACAACAAGTAATTAGGAAAACTAATAGAATGTTATCATATATTGCGAGGGCAATTGAGTACCAAAGTTGGGAGGTAATACTTCAGCTGTACAGGGCATATGCAGAGTACTGTGTACGGTATTGGTCACCTTATATAAGGAAAGATGTAAATGCATTGAAAGCAGTTCAGAGAAGGTTTACCAGACTAATACCTGGAATGAGTGGGTTGTCATGTGAGGAAAGATTGGACAAGCTGGACTTGTATCTGCGGAAGATGAGAAGAGTAAAATCCTGAGGGGTCTTGACAGGGTGGATGTGGAGAGACAGTTTCTTCTTGTGAGAGAATTTAGAACTGGGGGTCACTGTTTAGAAATAAGGGGTTGCCCATTTAAAACTGAGGTGAGGCAAATTTCTAACTCCCAGAGGTTCGTGAATTGATTTTATCTAAGACTGGGAATGGGAATTGGGAATCGGGGGGAAGGGTCAAAACCATGTCTGAGTTTTCATGTATCCTTACTGCACTGTTTCAGCTCAGCAACATTTTACCTACCTAATTTTTGGCTATGTGTCAGACACCTGCCCTGGTAAGTAGTGTGACAATTAACAGGTTAAAGTCACACTCAGATGATATTTTACACACCCCACTTCATTTTAACCCGGGCCCAGAAATAATATAATGCAATAGACTCTACATTCTCAGCATAGTTGCAAGACTTTTTGGGGTGCCTTCCAATGCCTCCTCAGTTGTTTGTACCAACAATTTTTCTCTGGTGACTGGGTCCCTGAAGTCCTTCATCATTGACCTCCTTGGCAGAGCTGGGAGGGTACAGCACCCTGCACTGAATTCTCTTCTGGTTTATCATTGTTATCATCAACTTGTGCTGCCCACTGGTGTTAGGTGTGTCACCAAGTCCGGATCTTTCCAGTTCACTATCCAGCCTATCCTGAATGTCAAGGTCTGAACTGCTGCTTGGGAGAGATGGACTGTTGAATGATGTATCCTCTGAGGGATTGTCTTGTTGCATTTGAACATGGACTGCTTCAGTATCTGAGGAGTTGTGAATGGTGTTGAACTTTACGCAGTCATTGGCAAACATCCCCACTTCTGACCTTCTGACGGAGGGAAGGTCATTGATGAAGCAGTTGAAGATGGTTGGGCCTAGGACACTACCCTGAGGGACTCCTGCAGTGATGTCCTAGAGCTGAGATGACTGACCCTCCACAACTTCAACCACCTTCCTATGTACCAGATATGACTCCAACCAGAGGAGAGTTTGCCTCCTGATACCCATCGATTCCAGTTTTGCTAGGGCTCCTTGATGCTACACTTGGTTGAATGTGGCCTTGATGTCAAGGGCTGTCACTCTCATCTCAGCTCTGGAATTCAGTTCTTTTGTCCATGTTTGAACCAAGGCTGTAATGAGGTCAGGAGCTGAGTGACCCTGGCGAAACCCAAACTGGGCATCATTGAGCAGGTTATTGCTGAGCAGGTGCTGCTTGATAGTTCTGTTAAATACCCCTTCCATCACTTCACTGATGATCGAGAGTAGACTGATTGGGTGGTAATTGGCCAGGTTGGATTTGTTCTGCTTTTTGTGTACAGGAAATACCTGGGCAATTTTCCACATTGTCAGGAAGATGTTGTAACTGTACTGGAAGAGCTTGGCTAGGGAGCGGCAAGTTCTGGAGCACAAGTCTTCAGCACTATTGCCGGAATGTTATCAGGGCCAATTGCCTTTGCAGTATCCAGTGCCTCCAACCGTTTCTTGATATCACGTGGAGTGAATTGAATTGGCTGGAGACTGACATCTGAGATGCTGGGGACCACTGGAGGAGGCCGTGATGGATCATCCACTCAGCACTTCTGGCTGAAGATTGCAATGAATGCTTCAGCCTTATCTTTTGCACTGATGTGCTGGGCTCCTCCATCATTGAGGATGGGGATATTTGTGGAGCCTCCTCCTCCAGTGGGTTGTTTAATTGTCCACCACCATTCACACCTGGATGTGGCAGGATTGCAGAGATTAGATCTGATCCATTGGTTGTGGGATCGCTTAGCTATGTCTATCACTTGCTGTTTGGCATGCAAGTAGTCCTGTTTGGTAGCGTCACCAGGTTGACACCTCATTTTTAGGTATGCCTGGTGCTGCTCCTGACATGCTCTCCTGCACTCTCCATCGAACCAGGGTTGATTCCCTGGCTTGATGATAATGGTTGAGTGGGGAATATGCTGGGCCATGAGGTTGCAGCTTGTGCCGGAGTACAGTCCCACTGCTATTGATGGTCCACAGCACCTCATGGATGCCCAGTCTTGAGTTGCTAGATCTATTTGAAGTCTGTCCTATCTAGCACGGTGATAGTGTCACACAGCACGATGGAAGGTTATTCTTAATGTGAAGGCGGGACTTTGTCTCCACAAGAACTGTGTGGTGGTCACTCTTACCGATACTGTCATGGACAGATGCATCTGCAGCTGGCAGATTGGTAAGAATGAGGTCAAGTATGTTCTTTCTTTTTGTTGGTTCCTTTACCACCTGCTGCAGATCTAGTCTAGCAGTTATACCCCTTAGGACCCGACCAGCTCAATCAGTAGTGCTGCTGCCGACTACTCTTGGTGGTGGACATCGAAACTCCCCCACCCAGTGTACATTTAATGGTCTTCCGTTATTCATGCGTGCAACTTAACATGAATAGCAACCACTTGGACAAGCTTCATGGTCAGAGTAGGAAGGGAACATGTTGCAGTTAAGGCCAAATCTGACACCATCCAATATCCAAAAACTTTAGATGCAAATATGCAGCAGACATCATGAAGTGATTAGGAACAGGAGCCCAGCCTATTTTTTCCTCTTTGCTTGCCTGAACCGAGATGCAGATCAGAAACCCAACTAATTCAGCGGGTATTGTGGAACTGAACATTCAATTCTCCTCATCTCAATGACTGAGTTGCCTGCTGGATAACTTTAAGTTGCTTTTTTCCAATGGCCTTTTATTATGGGTCATAATTCTCACAAATTATGTTTAATAAAAGAAAAAGGTGGAATATTATTCCATGCCTTTATTGTTTAAGGTGTTTCAATGTTACAAAATGATCCATCTTTTAGTTTGCCAATGTGGCGTTACAGTAGTAGATATGGCACCCTTAAACCATTGATGGCATTAACCATTGTTGGCACATTGATGAGAGTATCTGGATTTCAGTAGTTTTCTTCAGAAATAATTACAAATTGAACTTTACTCTTTACCTATGACCTCATGTTCTACTTTCATTTAAAAATACAGCTTTACCAACAGTAATGCTGGCCATATACAAACTTTTTGTTCAGAGCACAGTTTCAAAATTTGCAGATTGGCACAAAATTCAGATGTGAAGTATCTGCTGAGGAGGATACTAACAGATGTCTGGAGGACACAGACAGACTGGAAAAATGGCTAGACACATGGCAGATGAAATTTAATACCGAGAAGTGTGAAATTCACACTCAGAAAGTGTTAGCACTGCTGCCTCACGGCACCAGGGACCCGGGTTCGATTCCAACCTTGGGTTACTGCCAGTGTGGACTTTGCACATCCTCCCCATGTCTGCGTGGGTTTCCTCCAGGTCCTCCAGTTTCCTCCCACAGTCCAAATATGTGCAGGCTAGGTTGATTGGCTATGACAAATTGCCCCTTAATATCCCAAGCTGCGTATGTTAGTGGATTAGCTGGGGTTACATGGGCATAGGGCAGGGGGGTTGGTCTGGATAAGATGCTCTGTCAGAGAGTAGGTGCTGACTTGATGGGCTGAATGACCTCCTTCTGCACAGTGGGGATGCTATGATTCTATGAAATGATTACTTAAGAGGAATGAGGAAAGGTGATATAAACTAGCTGGTACAATTTTAAAAGGGGTGCGTTGGGTGTGTAGGTATGCTAGTCTTTGAAAGTGGCAGGACAAATTGCGAAGGTTGTTAAAAAGTCATGTTGGGTTTATAAATAAAATTGGATATGACAAAAGCAAGTAAACTGGGACAAATCTTTATAAAAGGTTGGTTAGGCTCCAGCTGGAGAACTGTAAATATTATTTTATTCATTCAAGGGATGTGGGTTTTCTGGCAAGGCCCTCATTTATTGTCCATCCCCAATCCACCTTGAGAAGGTGGTTTGAGCTACTGCCTTCAACCGCTGCATTCCCTATGATGTAGGTACACCCACAGTGCTGTCAGAGAGGGATTTCCAGGATTTTAACCTAGTGGCAGTGAAGTAATGGTGAGTCAGGATGGTGAGTGACTTGGAGGAAAAATTCCAGCTGGTGGTGTTCCCATGTGTCTGCTGTTCTTGCCCATCTAGATAGTGGTGGTCGTGGATTTGGAAAGGGCTGTCTAAGGAGCCTTGATGAGTTCTTGCAGTCCGTCTTGTATATGGTACACACTGGTGCCGCTGTGTGTCAGTGATGTCGGGAGTGAATGTTTGTGGATGGGATGCCAATCAAGCAAACTTCTTTGTCCTGATGGTATCAAGCTTCTTGAGTGTTGTTGGAGCTGCACTCATCCAGGTGTTCTGGAGAGAATTCCATCATGCTCCTGACTTGTGCTTTGTAGAGTGTGAACAGGCTTTGGGGAGTCAAGAGGTGAGTTAGTTGTTGCAGGATTCCTAACTGCTGACTTGCTCTTGTGGTCACAGTATTTATATGGCTAGTCCAGTTCAGTTTCTGATCAATGATAAACCCTGGATATTGATAGTGGGAGATTCAGCAATGGTAATGCCATTGAATGTCAAAGAGTGATAGTTAGTCAACTATTGCAAATGGTCATTGCCTGACGCTTGTGTGGCATGAATGTTACTTGTCACTTGTCAGTCCAAGCTTGAATATTTTTCAGGTCTTGCTGCATTTGGACATGGACTGCTTTAGTATCTGAAGAGTCACGGATGGTGCTGAACATTGTGCAGTCATCAACAAACATCTCCACTTCTGACATTATGATGGAAGGAAGGCCATTGATGAAGCAGCTGAAGATGGTTGGGCCTAGGACACTACCCTGAGGAACTCCTGCAGTGATCTTGGAGCTGAGATGATTGAGGTGATTGAGATGATTGTCAAGGATAGTCACTCTAATCTCACCTCTGGAGTTAAACTCATTTGTCCATGCTTGATCCAAGGCTGTAATAAAGACAGGAACTGGGTGGCCCTGGCAGAACGAAAAGTGAACGTCAATGAGCAGGTTATTGCTATGCAAGTGCTGCTTAATAGGACTGTTGATGACCGCTTCCATCACCTAACTGATGATTGAGAGTAGCATCACATAGGACATTTAGTGGTGGTGGTTGGAATTGTCCTGCTTTTTGAGTACAGGGCATAACTGGGCAATTTTCCACATTGTTGGGTAAATGCCAGTATTGTAGCTGTACTGGAACAGCTTGGGTAGGCACTAATTTTTAGGAAGGATGTTAAGGCCTCAGAGAGAGAGAGCAGAGGAAATTTGCAAACATGGTATCAGGTATGAATGACTTCAGTGACATGAAAAGACCAGACAAACTGGGACGCAGGTTTATGGTAATTGACAAAAGAACCAGAGGCAACTGGAGGATATTTTTATTTGCGCATGATTTGCTATGATCTGGAATGCATTGCCTGAAATGTGGAGCCTGGGGAAGCAGTAGTGTCTCTTCTGACCCTACACTTAACAAGCACTCACAGCTGTTCACGGCCCCCTCTGATCTCTACTGCTTTAGATTACTCAATCGCTGCCACCAGACTAGACCAATCATAACCCCACCCTGAACCCCAAACTCCACCACAATTGGTACCCCTTCCTTTTGGTGACCTTGAAGAATAACCATTGGCTCTGTAATGCCAGCTGTTGTTATTGTCCACTTGTTTGATTGAAACCTCCTCAAACCAAAGGACTTTGATTGTTTCATCCAAGTTTTTGTTAAAATTTACTGACATGTTTGAATCATAGAACGGTATAACACCAAAAGAGGTTATTTGGTTCAGTGCACCTTTGTTTCCTCTTTGAGAGAGTTCTCTAATTTGTCCCATGCCACTACTCTTCCCCGTAACACTGCAATGTTTTCCTTTAGGCAGTTATCCAATTCCCCTTTGAAAGTTATTATTGACTCTTCTTACACCACTGTTTCAGGCAGCTCAGTCTACATCATAACAACTCGCTGTGTAATTACTTTCCTCATGTCACCTCTAGTTGTTTTGCCAATTATCCTAAATTTGTGTCCTCTGGTGACTGACCCTTCCATGCTGGAAACAGCTTCTCCTTATTTACTCTATGAAAACCTGTCAACGTCACCTCTTTAACCTTCTCTGCTCTATGGAGAAAAACCTCAGTTTTTCCAGTCTCAGCATGTAACTGGAGTCTTTCTAGTAAATCTTGTCTGTACCTCGCTGAGGCCTTGACATGCTTTTTAAATTATCGTGCCTGTTGTAATATATGCTGTCGCTGCTGAACACCATGCTGTGTTATATGTTCTGTGGTGTTTCCATGATGGTAGCTTGAAACTTATGTGGTTAATTTGAACCATTTATTGTTAATATTTAACTAGTTATAGATCCCAGAGATTGCCATGTATGACTGCTTCCAGAGTTTTGTCTCAGTCTATTACCATGTGTCTCAAAACATCATACCCGAGGCAGTGCTACTCTCCACTCCTACATTAACCCTTGCTTTGCCAAACATTCTTACATCATTATGGCATGCAGGTGCATAACACAACATCCCACTTTTCTATATAAAATTTTCCTCCTTGCCAATGGAGTATTCCAATACAATCTTTACTTGCTATCTCTTCTTTCCCCCCTCCTTCCCTCCTTCCCTTCCTCCCTCCCTCCCTCCCTCCCTCCCCCCACCACCTGAAGTCTCTGACTTTATGAATTCAGACAGTCTTGCGTCTTGACAGATCTTCCACATCTTGGTCTGTCACATTTGGAGGAATAGTGCTCGTGCTCTATACTTTTAGTACTTAGTTACCTCCATTTGATTCATTTTTTACACTCCTTTGAATTTCAATTCTCTTTGTTAACAGCTCATCTGCTTTTTTCAAGTAGCAGACTGTACGTTTGTTCCATTCCTTCCAAAGGTAACATAATTAATTGGCAGCTGCCAGTAAAAAACTGCCCAGGGCCACACTGTTGAAATGCACACCATCAGTCCATTTCTCTTGGGCATCCTTTAGTTCATAGGTGCCCAAAACATCAATTATGGTTGACTAGTTAATCAGGAACTAGCTTCCAGTCTATTGCACACCGTACATTTGGCACATGCGTGGTGTGCACTTTCTGTACATTGTGCATGCGTGGAGCCAATGCCTATATGACATGCGCTTCTATGTATTATGCATGTGCAGAGCTAGCACAAGCATGGTGCCAGCGTGTGCATAGTGTGTGCTTTCAAATATAAGAGAACTATGAAATGTGAAAACCAGAATAACGGTTAAGAACCAGAACCAATATACAAAGCTCAACAGAAAGAAATAACTCAACAGTTTTCATTTAGATAGCATATTTAATATAGCAGATTATCCCAAGGTGCTTCACACCAGTGTAATCAGTCAAAAATAAACAACAAACTAAAGGAGGAGATATCAGGAGCTGTACTGACTTAGTGGGTTTCAGCAGAGTGCTGGTAAGAGATATACAATTGACCTTTAAGTCTGTTGAGTTCCCAGGTGGGGCTAGGGTTGAGAGAGAGAGAGAGAGAGAAAAAATGATGTTGAAGTATGATCTCATTGAATAGGCTTTACTAATATTCTTTAGAGGAAGTAATCTTTTTGCTTAATAGTGTACAAGAGTGGTCTTGGTGCATTTTTCCTGCTTATATCCATAGACAGGCAGTATAAGGCCTATATTGTGTGACATGTTTGAATGTCCTGTGGGGAAGGGTGGGAAGATTGTGCTGTTAGATCATATTAGGATGACTGTCAAAAAAGTAGATCTCACGTTCTGGGCATCCCTGCTTCAGCTCTTTAGCTGTTAATCCTGACATATTCAGCCTGTGAAGACCTTCATTCCCAATTGCTAGGTGAACTTGCCTTCCTGGTTCCGATACACGTGAATCAGGGAACCATAGCTCTGTACGCTGTTTAACCGTTTTGAATTCAGATGGCATGTCAGCTGCATCCCAATTTGAAGTGGGGAATTTCACGTTCCTTTTCTTTCAGTACCTGGGATGAGTGTCGCTGTAACTGTTTTTGTGTGGTTTTTCTGAAGCTCTGCCCTTTATACTTGCAACTTTCCCTGGCCTGACTTTTATGATTGTTTTATTTGTCTGTCCTTTGAACACTATGGATCCGGCCTACACCCTGGTCACTTGTCTTTCCAGCTGAGCTAACCTGGTGCTGGTCCTCAAAACGTGCTATCCTACCCAACAGGAGGGAACCGACTGCTTACCACTTTTTACTGGAGCACTGTGTCTTCAAAGCTTTCCCATGCAGTCACCACACTATGATTTCAACACTTTCCAATGCTGTGGCTTTGTTGGGGCCTGACCAGAACAACATAGGTCCTTTTTTGCCATTTAGTATGATCTAATATTGTTCACCATGTTGTACCTGCACTTAATCCTGCTGCCTGGCTGAATGTTGTTCAGAAGGAATCATGACTGCACATCATGTAATGTGTTTTTATAATGACTTAATGCTGCCAATCACTCAACGAGGATTGGGCAAACACACTACGAGTTAATTACAACACCTGCCATCCGCCCTCACGATCTTGAACCCTGCTTTTCATCACAGCATTGGAACTACTTCCCTTCACATAAATTCCAGTAGTTTGTTTATATCAGGCTGGATTCTCCAACCTCATCTGCGGCTGGGATTATCCAGTCCCACTGCTGTGAACGGAGATTTGGCTGAGCGCCAAATTCTCCATTCTCGCTGTCAGCGGTAGTGGAGTGTGAACAGCCAGAGAATTCCAGCTATCATCTTTCCTCATTCATCCTCCCAAAATGAATCATTTCACACTTTGCTACATGAAATTTCCTCGACCATGTGTCTGCCCCTTTTACCAACTAATCCTGAGGTCTGCTTCTATCCTCCTCATTATTTACCACATTTAAGACCAAAAGACCATAAGATATAGGAGCAGAATTAGGCCATTCGACCCATCGAGTCTGCTCTGCCATTCAATCATGGCAGATATGTTTCTCAACCCCATTTTCCTGCTTTTTCCCCATAACCCTTAATCTCTTTACCAATCAAGAACCTATCTCTGTGTTAAATACACTTAATGACCTGGCCTCCACAGCCTTCTGTGGCAATGAATTCCATAGACTCACTACCCTCTGGCTGAAGAAATTCCTCCTCATCTCAGTTCTGAAGGGTTGTCCCTTTACTCTGGGGCTGTGCCCTCGGGTCCTAGTCTGTCCTACTAATGGAAACATCTTCCCTACGTCGACTCTATCCAGGCCTTTCAGTATTCTATAAATTCCAATGAGATCTCTCCTCACCTTTGCAAATTCCATTGGGTACAGAATCAGAATCTTCAAACGCTCCTTATACGTCAAGCTTTTAATTCCTGGGATTATTCTCGTGAATCTCCTCTGGACTCTCTCCAAGGCCAGCACATCCTTCCTTAGATACGGGGCCCAAAATTGCTCGCAATATTCTAAATGCGGTCTCACCAGAGACTTATAATGCCTCATCAGTACATCCCTGCTTTCGGAGCTTTGTGTCATCTGCTAACTTTAAAATATATTCTGTAAACCCAAGACCAGGCCATCAATAAATATCAGAAAGAATAACGGTCCTAACACCAAAATGCGGGGAAACTACTACACACCTCCCTCTGGTCTGGAAACAACAGTTCAGTACCACTCTTTGTTTTCTTTCTGACAGCTGCTTTCATATCAATGCAGCAGCCACCATTTTAATACCATGGACTTCAATTTTGCTCCTAAACTTATGTGGCATTTTATCAGATACCTTTTGCAAGCCCATGTACAAATCATTAAGTGTAATTCCCTCATCCATCCACTCTGTCACTTCATCAAAGAAGTAGTATTTCACTTCGATCCCTTTGTTTTCATTTTATTTCATTTTTATGTAAATTTTAACTGTTCTCTCCCTTTTATTTCTTTATTGTCTTTCTTTATTTTTCATCCCCCCCACTCTTTCCCCCATTTTATCCCCCCTTCCCTTACCTTTTCTCCCTTTTGCTTCCCCTTTCCCCCTTTTTCTCAATTTTACCTTTCTCCCACCCATCTCCCCCCCCATCTTCATCTGTCACAGCTTACTCTCAGATTTCAGCTTCTCTGCCATTAGGCCATTAAACACCTTATATTCTCTCTCCGGACTGCCATTAGTAACCTTTCCCCTTGTTTTTGTAGCAATGACTCATCTTTCATTCCCTCACCCTGCAGTATAAATATCCCCCACTTTCTATGCCTTTTAGCTTTGACAAAGATTCACCTAGACTCGAAACGTCAGCTCTTTTCTCTCCTTAGAGATGCTGCCAAAAGTTGCTGAGATTTTCCAGCATTTTCTCTTTTGGAAGTAGTATTACACATCTTTAGTTTTATGTCTCATTCAGACCACTGTTTTCCATGTTGTGTGAACGGCATTTCAGCATTTATTTTGCATCTTTAAATCCCTGCACAACAATACAATCAGGTTGTTTCCAGGAAGAAATTAGTGAAGAATTGTGATAACATAATTTGGTTTTAAAATATTGCGCTCACTCAAGACATTAACAAAGAGGCGGATATTTCAAACCTTGGACTTCTGATCAACCTTTGTATGTGACAGCAAGTAACTGTAAACTTTACCGTGGTAACCAACTGTTTAGTAGCTTCCTTCTTCCCAAATCAATATAGACTAGTTTAATGATACATGAAGATTGGAGCATGAAACTCCTGGTTCTGTTTGTTCTGTAATGCTGGAGATAAATTAGTCATCAAGCTGTGTGATTTCTACTTTAGTTTGTGGTACACAGCATTTAGTGACCTCTGTGGCAGTCTATTTATCAAAACGTTGTTGTGGCATTCCAGATCACTATGCGCTTTACAAATCATTAAAAAAAAGCTGGGTATACTCTCACACTACTCGTATATCATTTCATTGTGGTCAGAGAAAAAGAATTAATGGAGGCATGTGTAATTTCCTTGTGTTCCTCTGCATGAATTATATCTTCAATGGTTGGGTGAACAATTCATTTACTTACCTTTATCCCATCGCCTGAATTTTACCAGGAAATGATTATTTTCTCAGGTGTACAAGCGCCATTTTTCAGTGACCAGTGGCTGTGTTGTAAGAATATTTGTCCTGTCCTTGTTCATTTCCTCAACAATGATCATTACAGCCCTACAGGCTGTGCAGTGACTGCTTTAGACACATGAAGCGATGCACATTCAACTGTTGTCTTTTTAAAAATATCGCTGGATGTTTTTAAACGATTGACCTGATGTTCTTGAGTAAAATACTCCCACATCAGCCATTAATATTACCATTTTATTAACCAGGAATTTCAATGGTGTGTTTTTTTTTAACTGTAAACTTCACTGTCAGGTTTAAGTCTGGATATATTTAATATTGTCTGGCTTGCTCAGTGTCCAGCTGATCTTCCTTTTCAAAGTTTAAAGAAAAATCTTGAACTGTAACTACAGAAATGCAAATGAGATTTAGCAAATGTTGAAATTATTATAAAGCCATTTGCTTTACCCTTATATTTAAAAACTAAATGTCTGCACTCATATGAAGAATATCCAGCTTCCATGATATTATTGTTTCCCTGTAAATCGTGAAGCCTTTAGTAAATGAGGAACTAAATTGAAACATGCAGTGCTTTATAAGATGTATCACCCTCAGCAATTTCTATTTACAACCTTGCACTGCAAGAGCAAATTGTTGAGTATGACTGATAGGCAATTGGGTGAAGAATCAAAAGTACAAAATGCGTAATGTTGAAAAACGCAATTTTTCCTACATAGAGTGTCTAATTGCAAACTGTTGTCAGGAAAAAGCTACAAGAGGTAGCAGAGCTGGAAGCAATAATGCAGTCAAGAGGAGAAAAGTATTGCTGAGGCTGACAGTCTATTGATTGCTGTAGACTTTTTTTATATGTCCTTAGATCCTTTTGGAGTTCATTTTGTCATCGTCGCAAAAGAGAACCTTTGGTTGCAGAAGAAACAAAAACCTTGTGAATTGAACTTTAAAAAGGAAACCAGTGAATTCAAAATTAATTTAGTATCACGGTGTCTCAGAAAATTGGAATGTGGGACAGGTGATTTGATGACACTGGAGTCTTTATGAATGTGTGATGCTTCTACAATTACCTGGAATGTTTTGCCTTCAGTATTTGAGATAAAACATGAATTTATAAACGTTCTTTTAACTAGGGTCCAATGCAGCGACAGAATTAATGAAACAGAGAAGGGCAGGAGATGCTACTATCTATGGACCATACATCTTTCATTAGAGATAATAAAACCCAGCAATATTAATGAATGAAGAGTCTTCACTCATTCTTAAATTGGGCTAGGTAACGTGAGAAGTGGGAACTTGTGTGCATAGTACAAATGCAAAAGTACAAAAATGCTAGGAATGTACCTTTACCTTGAAATGTATTGGGCAGGATTTTACCGCCTCGCTCGTCCCGAAACCATAAAATCCCGCCTGAGGTCAATGGACCTTCCCATTGTCCGCCCCTTGCCTATTCCGATTTCCGTAGCGGGCGAGGCGATAAAATTCTGACCATTGGGCAAAATTCTCTGGCCTCCCAGTTGCGTGTTTCCCGCCGGTGGGAGGTGGCGCATTGTTCGTTAGCGGTGAGATTCTCTGATCCTGCCGCTGTCAATGGGAATTCTCATTGACGTCACCCCACACTGGTGGGAAACCCATGGGCGGGGATATACTGCTATCAGGATCGGAGAATCCCACCGACGTGAACAGCCGGAGAATTCTGGCCACTGTGACCGAAGTCAGGCTAACCGGCCTATAATTTCCCATCTGCTGCCTCCCTCCCTTCTTAAACAGCGGTGTTACATTAGCTACTTTCCAGTCCTCTGGTACCCTCCCTGCCTCCAGTGATTCCTGGAAGATCACCAATAATGGCACCACAACTTTCTCAGTTATCTCTTTTAGATCCTGGGGTGTAGTCCATCCAGTCCAGGTGATTTATCCATCTTCAGACCTTTCAGTTTCCCCAGAACATTCTCCTTAGTGATGGCCACGACACTCACTGGTGCCCCCTGATTCTCCTGGAACTCTGGCATCCCACTGGCGTCTACCACCGTGTAGACTGATGCAAAGTAGCTATTCAGTTCCTCTGCCATTTTGTTGTTTCCTATAATTACTTCTCCAGCCTCATTTTCCGGTGGTCCAATGTCTATTTTTGCCTCCCTCTTACCTTTTACACATTGAAAAAAACTCTTCCTATCTTCTTTAATATTACTAGCTAGCTTACACTCATACTTCATCCTCACCCCCCCCCCCCTTACTACTTTTTTAGTTGTCCTCTGCTCGTTTTTAAAGACTTCCCAATCCTCTGGCTTCCCACTCATCCTTGCCACTTTGTATGCTTTTTCTTTTGCTTTTATGCTGTCCTTGACTTCCCTCGTCAACCATAGATGCCTCGTCCTCCCCTTAGCATGTTTCCTCCTCCTTGGGATGAATTTCTGTTGTGCCTCCCGAATAACCCCCAAAAACTCCTGCCATTGCTGTTCCACTGCCTTCTCTGCTAGGCTCCCTTTCCAATCAACTCTGACCAGCTCCTCCCTCATGTCTTTGTAGTTACCTTTATTTAATTGTAATACAGTTACATCTGATTCCAGCTTCTCCCTCTCAAACTGCAGGGTACATTCTATCATATTGTCGTCACTGCTCCCTAAGGGTTCCTTCACCTTAAGTTCCCTCATCAAGTCTGCCTCATTACACATCACCAAATCCAGGATTGCCTGTTCCCTAGTAAGCTCTGTCACAAGCTGCTCCAAAAAACCCATCTCTTAGACATTCCACAAATTCCTTTTCTTGGGATTCATTACCTACCTGATTTTCCCAGTCCACCTGCATATTGAAGTCCCCCATGATTATTGTAATATTGCCTTTTTTATATGCCTTTTCTATCTCCTGATTTATTTTCTGCCCCACATCCTGACTACTGCTAGGGGGCCTGTACATAACTCCCATCAGGGTCTTTTTATCTTCGCAATTCCTCAACTCTACCCACAGAGATTCTATGCCTTCTGATCCTATATCTCTTCTTGCTATCGATTCAACTTCATTCCTTACTAACAATGCAACCCCACCTCCTTTGCCCATCTGCCTGTCCTTTTGATAGGACACATATCCTTGGATATTTAGATCCCAGCCCTGATCCCCTTGCAGCCACGTCTCTGTGATGCCCCTAACATCGTACCGGCCAATTTCAATGTGCGCAACAAGCTCATTTACCTTGTTCCGTACACTGTGTGCATTTAGGTACAACACCCTCAGTCCTGCATTGACCACCTCCCTTCTCATACTTGTCACCTTTTTTGGTCTGCCTGAGATTAGGTTCTTGCCACCTGTTCTATTACGTAGTCTCGAACTTTACGAATCTCTTCTGAGCCCTTGGTGCCTTTAACTAGTTGAAAGGCCTCAACATTAACCTGCACTTCTTCCCTCTCCTTTAAGGGGCTGCACGGTAGCACAGTGGTTAGCACTGCTGCTTCACAGCTCCAGGGACCTGGGTTCGATTCCCGGCTTGGGTCACTGTCTGTGTGGAGTTTGCACATTCTCCTCGTGTCTGCGTGGGTTTCCTCCGGGTGCTCCGGTTTCCCCCCACAGTCCAAAGATGTGCGGGGTTAGGTTGATTGGCCAGGTTAAAAATTGCCCCTTAGAGTCCTGAGATGCGTAGATTAGCGGGTAAATATGTGGGGGTAGGGCCTGGGTGGGATTGTGGTTGGTGCAGACTCGATGGGCCGAATGGCCTCCTTCTGCACTATAGGTTTTCTGTGATTCTGTGAACTTTGATTTTCTAATTCTCCATACAACTGAACCCTCCCCTCCACTATTTAGTTTAAAGCCCTATCTACAACCCTAGTTATATGATTCACCAGGACTCTGGTTCCAGCACGATTCAGATGAAGACCATCCCACCGGAACAGGTCCCCTCTTTCCCAATACTGGTGCCAATGTCCCATGAATTCAAACCCATTCCTCCCACACCAATCTTTGAGCCATGCATTTACCTCCTTAACCTTATTGACCCTGTGCCAATTAGCTCGTGGCTCAGGTAGTAATCCAGAGATGATTACCTTTTTGTTTCTGCTTTTGAATTTAGCTCCTAGCTGTTCATATTCCCTTAGTAGAACCTTTGTTCCTGTTTTACCTATGTCATTGGTACCTATGTGGACCATGGCAACTGGATCTTTACCCTCCCACTCCAAGTTCCTCTGCAGCCCAGGTGAGATATCCTGAACCTGAGAACCAGGCAGGGAACACAACCTTCAGGACTCTCGATCCTGGTCACAGAGAACAGTGTCAATGCCCCTAATTATACTATCCCCAATTACGACAACATTTCTTTTTTCTCCCCCCACTTGAACGGCTCCCTGTACCACGGTGCCCTGGTCAGTTTGCTCATCTTCCCTACAGTACCCGTTCTCGTCCACACAGGGAGCAAGAATCTTGAACCTGTTGGACAAGTTGGGCGGCACGGTAGCACAGTGGTTAGCACTGCTGCTTCACAGCTCCAGGGTCCTGGGTTCGATTCCCGGCTCGGGTCACTGTCTGTGTGGAGTTTGCACATCCTCCTCGTGTCTGCGTGGGTTTCCTCCGGGTGCTCCGGTTTCCTCCCACAGTCCAAAGATGTGCGGGTTAGGTTGATTGGCCAGGTTAAAAATTGCCCCTTAGAGTCCTGAGATGCGTAGGTTAGAGGGATTAGCAGGTAAATATGTGGGGGTAGGGCCTGGGTGGGATTGTGGTCGGTGCAGACTTGATGGGCCGAATGGCCTCCTTCTGCACTGTTGGGTTTCTATGATTTCTATGATTTCTAAGTTCAGGGACTGAGGCTCCTGCAACCTTACCTCCTGGATCCCTCTACCTGCCTCACTCGCAGCCACACCCTCCTGTCCCTGACCACTGGCTGAATTCAAAGTACTTAATCTAAGGGGTGTGACTGCCTCCTGGAACACAGTGTCCAGGTATCTATCCCCCTCCCTGATGTGTCGCAGTGTCCGAAGTTCAGAATCCAGCTCATCCACTCTGAGCCTGAGTTCCTCAAGCAACCAACACTTACTACAGACGTGCTCACTGGGAACTACAATAGGGTCCACCAGCTCCCACATCATGCATGAACAATACATCACCTGACCCTCCGTCTCTATTTTATTTAATTAGTTTTTAATTTGGGTTTTAATTTTATTTTATTTAAACTTTTTTTTTATATCTCCTTATTACCTCAGTTTCAACGCAATGAATTAGAATCAAGAAGTCATTGTTGTAGAAAATGCCAACTCCCACAAACAACATCATGATAATAACCAGAAAGTCTGTATTTGTGATAGAAGGTGCGGGATAAATATTGACCAGCTGCTCTTTGACATGGTACTATGGACTCTTTTACATCCACCTGAGCAGGCAGATGGAGCCTTGGTTTAATGTCTCATGCAAAAGGCAGCACCACCAACTGTGCAGCGGTCCCTCAGTAATGGTTTTTGTACTCAAGCTCTGGCATGGCACTTGAGCCTCGGAATTCAGTGCAAATTTGCTATCAACTGAGCTGATGCTAAGGCGGTTTGCACCTTTTAAAAGGAGCTGAATATACTTTGGATGCTGAACACTGGTAATTACTGTACAGCCTTGAAAAATGCCAAAAATAGTTGCTGAAAGGGCTTGTGGGGGCTTTAACTCAGAGCCACAGTCTGAAAGTGATATTGCAACTATTGAGAGGATAGAGAAAAGGACAATCAGAACGAATGAAGAGATAGAGGGATTGAATTGTAAGAAGCATTTATGTAGATTGGAAAAGCAAAAGTTGAGAAGTAATTTCATTGCATTTTTTTAGGATCCTCATGGGGCTATATAATGAGAAGCTGTTTCATTTTGTCCATAACAGCAGAACCAGAGGACAGAGCCTGAAGGGGGTAAGTTTAAAACTAATCTGTGGAAGTATTATTTCAGTAAGTGATTGATTAATCTATGAAAAAGATTCCTCCAGGAGGTGGAAGTTACAAGTATTGATTCTTTCAGATTCAAATTAGGTAGACTTATTTCAGGAAGTAATATTTTGGGATATAGTATATAAGTAATTTGAAAAATGATGTGATAAGTGCAGAAGGCCCAGAGATAAAGGTGACGTTGGACCTGTGGTTTCCAAAGCTTCCCACCATGGATGGATTTATCTTGCATCATTGAAGGGCAGCAGAAGCATAGGAACACAACTATCTGCAAATTCCCCTCCAAGTCACACGCCATCCTGACTTGGAACTATATCACATCTCTATCACAGCTGTTGGGTCAAAATCCTTTAATTGTGGTCCTAACAGCACTATGGGTGTACCTAGACAATACGGACTGTGGCTCACCACTCAAGGGCAATTAGAGATGGGCAACAAATGCTGGCCCTGCCATGGATGCTTACATCCCACAAAAGACTAAAACTAAATTGCATCTGGGTCTGTTGTAGACTAAATGGATAGGATTCATTGCACTAATTAGTCAATAATTCTATTATTGTTGCATCTTGCACCACCTATAGAATCCCTACAGTGCAGAAAGAGGCCATTCATCCTATCAAGTCTGCACTATTCTCTGAAAGAGCATGTTAATCTGGCACCCCCGTCACATCCCCACCCTATGCCTTTAACTCCAAGCATTACTATGGCTAATCAACCTAACCCACACATCTTGTGGCAATTTAGTATGTCCAATCCACCTAATCTGCACATCTTTGGACTGTGGGAGGAAACCGGAGCACCCAGAGGAAACCCACACAGACACGGGGAAAACGTGCAAACTCCACACAGATAGCCACCCAAGGCCAGAACTGAACCGGGGTCCCTAGGGCAGTGCTAACCACTGTGCCACCATGCCAACCAATATCAGGAAGGTAGAAGATGATCTAGATGCTTTTTTACATTTAGCAATCCCTATGTTCCAATGTACCTAATGAATGGTTTTGAATTTTCTAGGGGAAAGGGCAAAATAATTGTTGGGATGGTAGTAAGCACAATGTTAACTATGTTCTGCTATTACGATGAGATGACCAACAAACCAAACAGAATGCAGACTATATTTCTAAACCAGCAGAGTTCAATCTGGGGTCTTCTAGCTGAAGCTTGAGAGTGCACTGCTCAGACCGTACTTGAATACTGGGCTCAGTTTGCGTCCTTGAGTCACAGGGAAAGCACCCCAGGATGTGTACAAGAAGAGGCCATGATGCTGAAACCTTGTGTTGTAGGACTGAGGTACGGGGAAGGTTAGAATAACTTGGACTCTTCAAAAAATACTACACAGTCCTCCTTAGCAGAAGGTCCCAAAGCTGTTATGCCACTCGGATGTGACAGGTTCATGTGATTGAGTTTCATCAGTTCTTGAATGGGTTGCCAAGTGGAACTCAGTAAGGCTGATTCTCCAAACAAAGAAAAATTGACTTTTGATGCCTTGGTCCACTTAAACTCATATAGAATACAACAAAGTATGGACTCAAAAGGTGATTATGATCCTGTTTTCTGAATATTGACTGTTAACTTACTTTGGGCAGATATTCAGTAATAAATTTGCATACTTACTACTTTGATAATTATGCTCATATTTTTGCCCCATCAAGTTTTAACTTACTTGCAATAAATTAAGATATAAAATTTAGGTATCTGTCGACATTAATCAAGCTAATGACGTTTATCAGGGAAATAATAATTTAACCTGTGCAAGTGATGTGAATTATTGCAGTGTTAGCATTAATGTGAATAAAATGATAGCTGAGGTTCAATACAGAGGGTTCTCTCTTCAAACTGGAACCTTTACACATTGCCCAAGTGCAAAAGTATTAAAAATGTAAATGTATCCGTGACAGTGCATTGTTGAAATGAATCCTCCCTCAATTTGAACAGATGATTCAATATTCAAATATATACAATGATGTGGAGAAATAGTGCAATATTTTAAAGCCTGATTTTTTAAAGCTACATAGGCATAATGTATCTCCAAATAACTTTGCTTTACTCTGCCTGGCAGCTCTTTAATACCCGCAATGTTCCAGCGTTTTCATTTCACCTTCTTTGGCAAGCTCTTGGCTTCAGGTGCAAGCTAGGTCAAGATGTCACAAGCATATAAATACCGCTAATGCACTCATAGAATCATAGAATCCCTACAGTGCAGAAGGAGGCCATTTGGCCCATCGAGTCTGCATCGACCGCAATCCCACCCAGGCCCTATCCCCACATATTTACCCTGCCAATCCCCCTGTCACTAAAGGGCAATTTAACACAGCCAATCAACCTAATCTGCACATCTTTAGACGTCTTTGAAGATGATGGCCACAATGAACAGCAGAAAATCAGTATGTAAAAAATAAATTGCTAACATGTCTTTAATGATAAGCTCCCATATTAAGGTAATTCCTTTTTCTGGTAAATGGTTTTGTACACAACATAATCATTTTAAATATTGAACAACTGAACACATTATTCACATTTTTACTTGCCTGCCTTGTTTTAAATTTTAAGAGGTTTACGTATGTACGAGATATTTTATACACCAACTGTTATGACAAATGCATTTAATCTTACTGCCTTTTGCAATGCAATAAGGAAAGAGGCATAACAGACGTGGATTTTAATTGCTAATAGTTGAATTGTTTTATCAGACCATTTGCTTTTTGCAAAATGAGTTAATTAGGCACAGTGGCCTGGCTATCCTTTATTTGATTTTCTTTATTTGCATTGAGAAGTAATAATTTAGCTGATAACTTCTGGCGATGATTCATCCTTTTGCAGTAACTGCATATAAATGAAGTGCATGTGAGCAAAGAGGAAGGTATAATCTTTGCAGTTGACTCTTCTTCTCCCCCCGCAACTAATGGACTGGCTTTGTTTACGATTTGTTTATGCATATAAAATGGCTCAATAAAAATAGATCATATTAGAAGAAAATAGGCTGCCATCTTTCGTAATAAAGGGAATAGATGTATGTTTTAAAGATCCGTAGGGATAAAAAGAAGACAAAGACTTAAGAGGCAGAAATATATATTTATTAGTCAAGTAAAATCCCCACGTTCATGCAATTCCCTCCTCAGGCAAGGACCTGAGCTGGAATTATTTTGAAGCAGTGTTCTATGGACAAGACAATCACCATTTTCTCCCAGATTCACTCAGTAACAACATTTATTAGGTGGTGGTTTGACACCCAGAATGAAGTTGGAATTATGGTTATGGAAGAGCGGACTTGCAATGACTTGGCCCAAAGGATCATACCTTAACAGCGATCTAGTTTGTCATATAGCTGCGTGCACAACACCTAACATTCAAAGAAGTGCGGATTAGGTTGATTGGCCATCCTAAATTGACCCTTAGTGTTAGGGGGATTAGCAGGGTGGATGCACGAGGTTATGGGGATGGGACCTGGGCGGGATTGTTGTTGGTGCGGGCTTGATGGGCCGAATGGCCTCCTTCTGCACTGTAGTGATTCTAGGATTCTATGATAAGATGTACAAGTTTTAAAAATCTGATGCATGGTTGAGATTGATGTGAAATGAACTGAAGTTTAACTAAATAGGCTGTATCATTGGGCTGCCTGTAAAAGCTCCTGTGAAAGCCCTTGGAAACAACATTAAACCAATAGGCTGTAAACATGTTTTAAATGTGTCTTACACATTTTATCGTTGGGAAGCAGAATCTCATCGATGGCATTCACAAAGATCCGCCCATGCAGTAGAGACAGAAACATAGCAGAATAGCAATATGTGATGCTTACTACTTTGGATCAACAGCACATTCTCAGGACTCTGATGGAGGGATTTGTGAATAATGTTTTTAATCAAAGACTGGAGTGATTTCAAGCCAAGGTGATTTAAAGCCGACAGAACGGTCATTTAATTAGGATTTAGAATGGGCCAGAGGCTGGGGTATTGTAATATAACATGCACCTGGAGCACTGCGATTCAGTCCATAGCCTGAGATTGTGATTTCAGTCCAACTTTGGAGCATTGTTAACTAACTAATTACAGTGGTGTAAGGAGGTACTGTTCACAGGTTGAATGAGACCACTCAGCTCATGTTAGCTCATTTGCCCAGATGAAGAAAACATCTGGCTGGGAAGCGGGCGTGGGGTTGGGGGGGTGGAGCGGGGGGGTGGGTGGGGGTGGGTGGGGGGTGGGGGGCGGCGGGGGGGGGTGCGGTAGTGGACTGGGGATGGGTGTACAAGGGAGAAATTGGACAGTGTCTGTCATGCAAAACAGGCTAATAGCAAATTGTCAGCCCATTTTAAGTCACACTCAATTGTCTTTTCCATTGTCTTCAGAAGCTTTCATGAGCTCTTATATCGAAGTACATAAATATAATGCACATGCACATTAAGTTGATTTATCCATAGAAATATATAATTTCAAGGACATTCAGATGCTTATGCACACAGTTAAGAGATTTCCACTCTGTGAAGTTGAAGATTCTAACAGTAAGTGAAGGGGATGGCTAAGAAGCATGTGGGACAACAGTGGGCTGTGCAAGTAGCAGCTACCGACCTGTTCACTATTGCCACTTCCACTCATGGGGCAGGATTTTACGCCCTCGCTCGGGCAAGATCGTGAAATCCCGCCCAGGGCCAACAGAGATTTCCATTCTGGGAATCGGGGGGGGCGAGGTGATAGGGTTTTGGCCAGGGTATCCTTATTCCAAATAAAATCTTTAGGTTCTCCCACCCTTGTTGCACCCCGAGCTATAGCACCCACCTTCGCTCCCTTGAGTTGAAAGGATAGAGATTTGAACTTTTGTGAGAAATAATCTTTGAAAGAGTGGCCAACCTTGAGGTTGCATCATGCTGAATGAATGCAGGAACATGGCACTGACATGCACAAAATGTACCTATTGAATGGTCAGTTCCATTGATGACACAAAGGTGGGTTACTGCATACTGGCACTGTCCAATATCCATATGCACCATCAAAGAGCGGTGACAAGCAGGGGTGATGTTAAGGGGGCCAACCCCTCACTGGGCATCTTTATCATGAGCTGTCTGCTTGCGCACTCTGACTAAGGCACCGTCTGAACAGTAAGCCCCCATGAATCCCCTGCATCAACGAAGGTGGGGGACAGCCTGTGGTGGTGCACTGACTGGCACTGCAGCATCAAGGGTGGGTGTCAGAGGCATCTCAGTCATATTCAGACATGAGTAAACTGTCTGCCTTCATCACTGCTTCAGCCGCAGGGTGAGCATGGTGCCATTTAGGAGTAGTGGTGCCTTGTCTGCAGCTTGAATTTGCAGTTTAGTTGAGTAATTTTTATGATGCTTCTGTTCAGTGATTAACCCTCAATGTCATGAAATGGTGCATTGATTGCACCCTGATTTGTGTGATCCCATTAATCTGAAGGCATTATGGCACCAACGTGATGAAGTGAGTGTGATGCAGAGGTGAGTGGTTGTGGACATTGTGTTGGTGGTAAGGTGTCTTCCAGGCAATTTGGGGAAATGGGAGACAGCTCTGCCATGACATGGCAGGCATCTTGGATGTGCTCACTCCTTGTGGGAAAGATACAGTACTGGGCTAAGTGCAATCCAGGATATTCCATCCTCAGGAGAAACATGCCTGGATTATAGCAGCCCAAACCTCCCTCCTATCCTGGTCTCCGGAAGGTGTTGCAGTACAGGATCACCCTGCTCCACCACCTCTTCCTCCTTTCCTCTTCCTCTGAAGACATGTACTGCTCCACTTCATCTATTTCCTAAAGGTTCATGCTGTGCAGAGTGCAACAAACCGCTACAGTGTGAGAAAGCCTTGATGGAGTGAATGGGAGGACTCCCCACCAACCAGGGACATTGGAATCGTGTCTTAACAGTCAAGTGGGTTGCTTGATGGTGGGCCTTGTATTAAGATGGCATCACTTGTAGAGCCTCTGCACCTTCCTTGAAGGGTGGGGTAGCTATCTCTCCGACAGATAGCTCTTTTCCTCCAGCAACTATCTAAGTATAGTGTTTCTACTGACCTGAGTAAATTCAATTGCCCCAGGATCAAGGTGTCATGATCACTTCCAGGGAAGTTCGACAGTTTTGTAGAAAATGCTTGTGGTGGTCACACTCCGGCTGAACATTGAGGGAATGAAAACCCTTCCCATTTATGAATGCTGTTGGCTGCTCTGCCAGGGTCTTGATATCCACATTGGTACAGTCAATCCTGCCCATGGAGGCAAAGGCCATGGTCTTCTGTGTCTGTGTGGCCTCATCAGCTTGGAACTCAGTGCTCTGATGTCCTCTCATTCAGGACATCCATCACCTGCCTGATGCAAATAGATTTGTCATTTCTCTTTCATAAAGCCATGTTGATACTGCCTATATTATGATTTTCAAAATGGTGGTTACTAACTAATAGATTCCAGTATCTTCCTGACTAATTTGCAGCTATTTTTGTGATGCTTAGACAAATACTGAAAATGCCTCAGGGTGGCAGGATACCCTTTGGCCAGCAAAAGGTTACGCAAGAGTTAAAACACTGAACCATAGTTTAGGATATTACCCCTGAAAGAGAGAAAGAAGAAAAAGAAAGAACAATGCTTAATTTAATTTTTTATTAATTTTTTGGGATGTGGGCGTCGCTGGCTGGGCAGGCATTTATTGCCCATCCCTAACTGCCCTCCATTTCAGAGGGCATTTCAGAATCAAGCACATTGCCGTGGATCTAGAGTCACATGTAGGCCAGACTAGGTCAGGACGGCAGATTTCCTTCCGTAAAGGACATTAGTGAACCAGATGGGTTTTTATGACAATCGACAATGGCTGGAATTTTACCGCCTAGCCTGCCTCGGAATCGGTGCTGCGGAGCTCGCAGAACGGAATTCTCTGTTGGCCTTGGGTGAGATTTTACGAGTCTCGCCTGAGCGAGGTCACAAAATCCCGCACAGAGTCATTCATTATACTTCAAATTCCCAGATTTATATTGAATTCAAATTTCATCAAAATTACAATTGAAGGGATTTTTTTTACTGTTAATCACACCCCACTTCAAATAGTTGATATTTACTGAGGGTTCTGCATAAATACTTTCTAAGAATCCAAAGGTCTTCAGTATCCATGGTCACAGTAAAAGACCCCTGCACGCAATGCTGCAGATGTCTTTATTTTCAGGTCTGGCAGGTGTACTTTTGCACATAACTCCAAAAAAGACCATCAATGCTTAATAAAGGTTACTCCTTATGATGGCAGGTATTTTATTAATCCCTATAATTGGGCAAGATGGTGTCTGGAACCAGTGGCCATACCATTTGAGTTGAGAGTGCCTGCTTTCAGCTTCACTCTAAAGTGAATTGATTTATTTTTCCTCTTCATATGAACTTTCAAAAACAAATTTCCTGCTGTCTGAATCATAAAAAAGATTTACTTTTAGCATTTTTACTATTGGAAACCTCATTAAATAGCCAACGCTATTGTAGAAACCATTTCTCGATTCCAGCGGTGGGTATTGACATTTTAGTGGCAGCATAACAAATGTGAAAGAATGCTTGAGAGCAGTTTGGGTGTTTTGGAGTATTTTGGGAAGATTGGTATTTGGTATTTTTCACTACATATTCATATATTGTTTTACCTGTTGCAAAAGTAGTTTGCAATAGCAATAGGATAACTGTTTTGGTGGTGGTACTTCATAAAATCCATGTAATCTTTTCTTCCGGTAACAAGTTAGTTCTTTGAAGGATACTATGGAAGTATTGGATTGACAGATTCTTTAAATTGTTACTTATTTATTAAACTATAGGATATAGAGTGGGAGGTTTGTGGTGCAGTGAGTAGTGTCCCTGCCTGTGGACCAGAAACTCCGAGTTCAAGTTCCACTCCCAGACTTAATGGCCAAGGAAAGTGTGTTCATTCTGTGGCCTAACAGGTTGAGTATTAATCTGTACATCCTCCTAATATTCGCCAATGGGAGGTGGTAAGAGCAGGAGAGATTACTGGTCAGCCATGCTCTGACCAGTGAAACCAAGCACGCTGAATGCCTTCACCACTCTGTCCATCTGTGACTCCACTTTCAAGGAGCTATGAACATGTACCCCTAGATCTCTTTGTTCTGTAACTCTCCCCAATGCCCTACCATTAACTGAGTAAGTCCTGCCCGGTTCAATCTACCAAAATGCATCACCTCGCATTTGTCTAAATTAAACTCCATCTGCCATTCATCAGCCCACTGGCCCAATTGATCAAGATCCCGTTTCGATCCTGGATAACCTTCTTCACTGTCCACTATGCCACCAAGTTTGGTGTCATCTGCAAACTTACTAATCATGCCTACTAAGTTCTCATCCAAACCATTAATATAAATAACAAATAACAGTGGACCCAGCACTGATCCCTGAGGCACACCGCTGGGTCACAGGCCTCCAGTTGGAAAAACAACCCTCTACAACCACCTGTCTTCTCTCATCAAGCCAATTTTGTATCCATTTGGCTACCGCACCCTGGATCCTGTGAGATTTAACCTCATGCAACAACCTACCATGTGGTACCTTGTCAAAGGCCTTGCTAAAGCCCATCTAGACAATATCAACTGCACTGCCCTCATCTACCTTTTGGTTACCCCTTCAAAAAGCTCAATCAAATTTATGAGACATGATTTTCCACTCACAAAGCCATGCTGACTGTCCCTAATCAGTCCTTGCGTCTCTAAATGCCTGTAGATCCTGTCTCTCACCCACTACAGATGTGAGGCTCACCGGCCTGTAGTTCCCAGGCTTTTTCCTGCAGCCCTCCTTAAACAAAGGCACAACATTTGTCACCCTCTAATCTTCAGGCATCTCACCCGTGACTATCGATGATTCAAAAATCTCTGATAGGGGACTCACAATTTCCTCCCAAGCCTTCCACAATGTCCTGGGATACACTTCATCAAGTCCGAGGGATTTATCTACCTTGAGCGCTTTAAGACTTCCAGTACCTCCTTCTCTGTCATATGTACACTCCACATCACTATTTATTTCCCCAAGTTCCCTAACATCCATGCTTTTCTCAACAGTGAATACTGATGAGAAATATTCATTTAGGATCTCACCCATCTCTTGTGGATCCACACATAGATGACCTTGTTGACCTTAAGAGGCCCTACTCTCTCCCTAGTTACTCTTTTGCCCTTTGTGCATTTGCAGAATCTCTTTGGATTCTCCTTTGCCTTATCTGCCAAAACAATCTCATGTCCCCTTTTTGCTCTCCTGATTTCTCTCTTAACTCCATTCCTACACCCTCTATACTCTTCAAGGGATCCACTTGATCCCAACTGCCTATGCCTGTCATATGCCTCCTTCTTCTTCTTGACCAAGGCCTCAATATCCTGAGTCAGCCAAGGTTCCTTACTTCTACCAGCCTTGCCCTTCACTCTAAGAGGAATGTGCTTACCCTGAACCCTGGTTAACACACTTTTGAAAGCCTCCCACTTAGCAGACATCCATTTTCCTTCCCACAGACTCCCCCAATTAACTGTTGAAAGTTCCTGCCTGATACCATCAAAATTGGCTTTGCCCCAATTTAGAATTTTAACTTTTGGGCCAGATCTATCGTTCTCCATAGCTATCTTAAAACAAATAGAATTATGGTTACTGATCCCTCACTAATACTTCTATCCCAGCCCTTCCTTATTTCCCAAGAGGAGGTCAAGTTTTACCCCCTCTCTAGTCGGGCCATCCACATACTGAATAAGAAATTCCTCCTGAATACACTCAACAAATTTCTCTCCATCCAAGCCTCTAATACTATGGCTGTCCCAGTCAATGTTGGGAAAGTTAAAATCCCCTGCTATTACCACCCTATTTTTCTTGGAGCTATCTGTAATCTCCTTACATATTTGCTCCTCAATTTCCCGCTGACTATTTGGGGGCCTATAGTACAACCCTATCAAAGTGATTTCCCCCTTCTTATTTTTCAGTTCTACCCATAGAGACTCAATAGGCGAACCCTTGGATATTTCCCCTCTCAGTACTGCCGTGATGTTTTCCCTAATCAAAAGTGTTACTCCCCCTCCTCTCTTACCCCCTGTTCTATCTTTCCTATAGCATCTGTACCCTGGAACATTAAGCTGCCAGTCCTGAGCTTCCCTTAGCCATGTTTCAGTAATTGGTATAATATCCCAATCTCATGTACCCATCCATACCCTGAGTTCACCTGATTTGCCCGTCAGACCTCTTGTGTTGAAATAAATGCAGTTTAATCTGGACTTCCCTTGCTGTCTGTCTTGCTTTTGCCTGATCTGTCTGGTACCAGGAATACTGACACTGCCTTTACTATTTGATTTGCTCTCTTTAACTCTGTGCTGTCCTCAACCATTTCTTCTGTCTCCCCACTGCTTTGGGTCCCACCCCCCTGCCAAACTAGTTTAAACTAGTGTCATAAGAAGGTTTACATTAACACTGCAATGAAGTTACTGTGAAAATCCCCCAGTCGCCACACTCTGGCATCTATTCGGGTACACCAAGGGAGAATGTAGCATGGCCAATGCACCTAACCAGCACGTGTTTTCACAGTAAACCTTAAACATTTGGACTGTGGGAGGAAATCAGAGCACCCGGAGGAAACCCCTGAAGACATGGGGATAATGTGCAGACTCCGCACAGACAGTGACCAAAGCCAGGAATCAAAGCTGGGTCCCTGGCGCTGTGAGGCAGCAGTGCTAACCACTGTGCCACCATGCTACTCCAAATAATGTTGAATAATGCTACTTACTAGCCTGATGCAATTCATTAATTGCCTTCTCTGAAATGTTATAGTGTCTAAACTAAACACACTTGTAGAACAATAATTTAGAATAAATGAACTTAGAGAAAATGTACACTTTTATTCTTTTCTAACTTAATTCAGATTTGGTCTGAATTCATAATCTAGCTTTTAAGCCTTTTCATTAGCCTCTTGCAAGTAGGTGATTGGCATTTTGGAAGATTTTCTATTTTGAAGGAGCCTTTTGTAACTTCATGTCTGGCTGAACACAATTTTGTGTTCAATGGCGCCAGGTACTATTGAGAGCAACCTGGTTATTATATTTTGTATAGTGATTAGCTCACAGCAATGTATGTATAATTCCATGAAACCCCAGGATGTAACAATCAGAGCCTCTGCCAGCTACTTGTGTCTTTACTAAGTCTTCCTATTCATTTTGTATAATGAGTAAGCACTTGTGAGTTGAGGCTTGATAGACATTTTTGAGCTGCTTTATTTCAATACAGGTGAACCTGTTTGACAGCAGTTAAGTTTAAAATAAGTGGAACCAATCAATGAAACATTTTTTTCAGATGATAACACAAAATAATGAACACATCGTGCTCCCCCCATTCAGCGCCATTTAATTTAACCTAAACAGACTAAGTTCTTTGTAGTCTGACCTACCATTCAGGACAAAGCTTTTTTTTGTGAAATTCCTTGAATCTTTTTAAACCTGGCTTTTCTCACTCTTGCTACCACAGCAGCTTTTCACCTCAATGTTTATCTTTCTCCACACAGTCAAGGATCACAGGGCTTTCCAAAGGGATGTGAGGCATTTTTTCAATACTAACTAATGAGATATTGCTGAGTGAAAATAAATTCCATTTAGCCTACTGACATGATCACCTTTCATCTAATAGCCTTTTATAAACTTTGGGAAAATACAATTTTGCTTCAAAAAACATTGAAGCAGCTCATGTATTCAAATTCTTCCTGTTGAAAAGTCATCGCTATGTTATCAAAGATGACAAAGATTTTACAATCAGCCTCACAGCTTGTGACTAAAAGCAGGAAGTTTTGATTAACATTGTTACCAGGCCAGGCTAGAACTGTGCAACTAATCTTAATGGACCGCGTCTCTTAAAGGGCTACTGTTTTCTTTTAACTGCCTTCTCATCCCTGCAAGATTTGCCCTCCCCCAGTTCAAAACTTTACTCCTGCTTTATTTCTGTCCTTTTTCATGGTGTAATAAGTCCTTGGAGGCAGAATCCCTTCACCAAAAATCCCTTTATTTACAAGCCTGACAACAGCATACAGAATGCTTTCAGTTAGCCGTCTACACGAGGAGTCCCAGAGGAACTCGCCTGGTTAAGTACAAAGCAAGAGGCTCCCTGATTGGCCCATCAATTTGGCCCTTAATCAGGGAGTTCATACTCTAACAGGTCCACCTCAATTGCCTGATTAAAGTCATTACACATGGTAACACGAAATCTAATTGAATTGTGATCACTATCCCTGATATGGTCACCAACTGTCACTTCACCCCCTTGCCCTACTTGCCCCAAGCCTAGATCTAGAATTGCATCTCCTCTCCTTGGGTTTGTCACTAATTGGTTGAAAAATATTTCCTGGACACACTGCATGTATTTTTGCAGATATTGCAGGTTGAATTGCAGATTAATATTGGAGATCAAAGTAGCAACTTGATGCCTACTTCAATCTGCAAAAAAGATATCATTGTCAAGCGGGCTAAATTTAACAAGTGTAGCGAAAAACAATGAGAAGGTGCTTATATAAATTTATCAACAATCTGCATAGACATGCGGAGAACTGTGAATAGGGCAGCTTAAAAGATGAACTTATCAGGGACAGAGTTATTGTCTGAGTCTTGGATGAAGCATTGTCTGTCCGCATGCAGTTGAGAGAAATGATTTAACTTTAACAAAGGCAATTCAACTGAGCTGAAAAGCTGAAACCAGGAAGCAAAATCAATTGGTGATTCAGGAAGACAGGAAGAACCATATCCCCAAAACGACTGACTTAGTGGAGTATGTTCAATTGAAAAGCAGAGAGGTGACTGTAAAGAAAGCAGGGGAGGCAAGAAGAGCGTCCATCAAGTGCCCCAGCCAACTGTAATTAATATGATAATTGATATGAAAAAACATCAGCAAGAAAATTTTCCAACCATTTTTGCAGTCAGAAGGGTCACTTCTGGGTTGTATATCACAGCAAGAAACCTGTATCAAGTGAACAAAAAAGAAAACCCTTTGAAAGGTGGCAAGATCCTTGTAGTAGAAGATGTCAATGATATTGAAATGCCTTTCCTTAGAGAGACCTAGGACCCATGTGGAAGCTCCTGGAGTGCTGATATCCTAGTAGAGGGAGATAAGATACGCTTTAATTTGGATACATGTGCGGCGGTTTCAGTTCTTTCTGATGCTGAACTGTGGTTGGAGAAATGTTTTCTTCATTCAACATGCAAAAAACTACACAGACCAGGACATATAAAACTCAGTCATAGGACAGCTGACTGTAACCTTTCAATATAGAGAAAGAAAAATAATTGAAATCTTACAGGTGATCCTGAACCAGAACATTTCACTCTAAAGCGGGAAAGGCTGCGCCAACTTACAGAGTCGAGGAGCTGGGAAGTCAAGAAGGTCAGCCTTAAAGTTTTGGAGCTGAATTTCCACAGGGGATCACAGGACCACGAAAGCTGATGACAGCGTATCGCATCATGCTACACCCTGAGACCAGTGTGTCTGCAAGTACCTGGAAAGTTCCTTGTATGCTGGAGAAAGGGGTTATTTCACCTGTGACAGAGCCAACAAGCTGGTGCTCGGAGATGGTCTCAGTGCAAAAACCTATCTAAATTTGCGTAGATGTGGCAAAGCTGAACAAAACAGTTGAAATCAAGGTTCACCCTATGTCACCTTGTGGATGAGAGCTCAGCAAAGTGAGAAAGAGTAACATTTTTCCAGAGTCAGATGTAAATAGTGGTTTTTGGCAAAAATCCCTCAGTGAAAATTCTGAAATGCTCACAACCTTCATTACACTGTTTTTGGAGGTTTTGTTCCAATAGATTGCCCTTTCACATCATATCGGTATCGGAAATATTCCAGAGGACAATGTCAAGTATCCCAGAAGGACTGGATGGAGTTGTATTTCACATCGAATATTGTCCTGATCTATGGATCTACTCAGACAGAACATGGCGCTGGAGTGCGATCTGTGCTACAACACCTCCAGGACTTACAGTCAACAACAAATGGGAATTCTCACAGCCGACTGTGAAGTTCCTTGGGAAAATTGTGGATGCATCTGGTGTCAGAGTTTATTCACAGGAGCCAAGAATAATCAAGTTGTTTTTAGCTCTTCACAAAGTGATTAAGCTCGAGATTCATGGATATGGTAAACCAAGCTGGAATGTATTTGCTCAACCTAACTGTTGTCAGTGCGCCACTATGTCAGCTGTTACAACAAGACAATATATGGCGTTGGGAGGAAGCACAACAGAGGTCTTTTACGAAAATCAGAGATGCTGCTATTACCTGATATTTTAACTCATTATGACCCAGAACTATCCACCATCATTGCTGCAGATGCATCTTCTACAGGACTGGGTGCTGTACTCTTTCAGACACAGATGGATGGAATACCAGCTTATTATGCATCCCACACACTGACTGTGAAATGCAGTGATAGAGAAAGAAGCATTCACTGTTAGATGTGCTTGTGAAAAATTTATAGACTATGTTGTTGGTCTCCGCTTCAGCATAGAGGCTGACAACAAATGTCACAAAGCATGCGACCTACCAGACCTCCAACCAGGCAAGCCAGTGACCAAGCTCATTATCGACAATTAGTTGAACAAACACAACATCCAAAATGTATTGCTTGTGCTATTCATCATCAGGAGGAGAAGTATTGAATCATAGAATCATAGAACCCTAGAATCCGACAGTGTAGAAGGAGGCCATTCGGCCCATTGAGTCTGCACCGACCACAATCCCACCCAGGTCGTATCCCCATAACCCCATGCATTTAGCCTAGCTAGTCCCCCTGACACTAAGGGGTGATTTAGCATGGCCAATCCACCAAACCCGCACATCTTTGGACTGTGGGAGGAAACTGGAGCACCCGGAGGAAACCCACGCAGATACGGGGAGAATGTGCAGACGCCACACTGACAGTCACCCAAGCCGGTAATCAAACCTGGGTCCCTGGCGCTGTGAGGCAGCAGTGCTAACCACTGTGCCACCGTGCCGCCCATATATTGATGTCTTCTTCTTTTCCACCAAGACCATGGGAACATTTTGGGACGGACCTCTTTGAACACAGAGGTAAGATGTCCTTGATCATAGTAGATTACTACTCAAGATGGACAGAATTCATGCAATCACAGAGCCAGTTCTATCTGATTCAAACTGAAAATGGTACTGTGAGATGGAACAAACATGCACTAATTGCCACACAGAAGCAACCTTCTACACAGTTGAAGCAGTCGTCAATAATAGGGAGAATTAGGGTACTCGGCCAGGATTCTCCGACCTTGCCTGCAGCCAGGATTTTCCGGTCCCATATTCTCTGTTCTCGCTGGCAGGGGCAGTGGAGTGTGCAAGACTGGAGAATTCCAGCCGTAGTATACTGGGGAGAATCAGAGACTTGGGGGAAGTGTAGTAAAAGGCTTAATGCTAACTGTGTGATATGCTAATGAGGCACAATAACAGGAAGTGATCAATGTCACTCAATTTTGCTCTCTCTTGTAGATCGCACAGCAAGATGAAGCCACTGTAAGATAACTTATTGTTTTCCTCACCTCAGCAGACTCTGTAGATATTCTGTGTTCGCACACGACCAAGAATATTGTATTTACCTGTATGCTCTAGTATTTTAATTTATTCTATGCTAGTGCTATAAAAATAATTGAGCTTATAAGGGGATTCACAGGGATATACAGTATTATTTCTGATTTTAATATTCAAAGCTGGTAATCGTGGGACGAGTGTGATTTGACATAACAAACTTCCGAAGGTGAGATGGGGTAACCAAATGATTCTTTCCTTTTTGCAAATTACTTTTGCTATGGGAAACTTGGCAAAGGCCAAACAACAAACAGCCACATTAGAACAGTACAGCACAGAACAGGCCCTTCGGCCCACGATGTTGTGCCGAGCTTTATCTGAAACCAAGATCAAGCTATCCCACTCCCTATCATCCTGGTGTGCTCCATGTACCTATCCAATAACCGCTTAAATGTTCCTAAAGTGTCTGACTCCACTATCACTGCAGGCAGTCCATTCCACACCCCAACCACTCTCTGAGTAAAGAACCTACCTCAGACATCCTTCCTATATCTCCCACCACGAACCCTATAGTTATGCCCCCTTGTAATAGTTCCATCCACCCGAGGAAATAGTCTTTGAACGTTCACTCTATCTATCCCCTTCATCATTTTATAAACCTCTATTAAGTCTCCCCTCAGCCTCCTCCGCTCCAGAGAGAACAGCCCTCCCTCCCTCAACCTTTCCTCATAAGACCTTAATTACCTTCTGCACCCACAAGCCAACCTTTTACGATTCATGGCTGGCCCAGTTCAGTTTCTGGTCAATGGTAACTCCTAGGATATTGATGGTTGGGGACTTGGTTAGATTGTTTTTCTTGTTGGAGATGGCTATTGCCCGCATTTTGTGTGGTAAATGTTACTTATCACTAATCCTAAATGTTGAGCAGGAGGTAGTGGTTAGCACTGCTGCCTTGCAGCCAGGAACCCAGGTTTGATTCCAGGCTTTGGTGACTGTGCAAACTCCACACAGACATTCTCCCTGTGTCTGCGTGCGTTTCTTCTGGGTGCTCAGGTTTCCTCCCACAATCCAAAAATGTGAAGGTTAGGTGGATTGGTCATGCTAAATTGACCCGCGTGTCCCAAGATATGAGGTTAGGGGGTAAATACATTAGGGGGTAAATACAGCGGCACGGTAGCACAGTGGTTAGCACTGCTGCTTCACAGCTCCAGGGTCCCGGGTTCGATTCTCGGCTCGGGTCACTGTCTGTGTGGAGTTTGCACATTCTCCTCGTGTCTGCGTGGGTTTCCTCCGGGTGCTCCGGTTTCCTCCCACAGTCCAAAGAGGTGCGGGTTAGGTTGATTGGCCAGGTTAAAAATTGCCCCTCTATTAAGTCTCCCCTCAGCCTCCTCCGCTCCAGAGAGAACAGCCCTAGCTCCCTCAACCTTTCCTCATAAGACCTACCCTCCAAACCAGGCAGCATCCTGGTAAATCTCCTCTGCACTCTTTCCAGCGCTTCCACATCCTTCTTATAGTGAGGTGACCAGAACTGCACACAATATTCCAAATGTGGTCTCACCAAGGTCCTGTACAGTTGCAGCATAACCCCACGGCTCTTAAACTCCAACCCCCTGTTAATAAAAGCTAACACACTATAGGCCTTCTTCACAGCTTTATCCACTTGAGTGGCAACCTTTAGGCATCTGTGGATATGGACCCCAAGCTCTCTCTGTTCCTCCACAGTCTTCAGAACCCTACCTTTGACCCTGTAATCCACATTTAAATTAGTCCTACCAAAATGAATCACCTCACATTTATCACCTCCTCATTGTTCCACTGGAGCAAGCAGAGAGGGAGTGATTGGAGGCAGCAGTGCTGGTGAGAGATTGATTGAATTATTTATTTATTTAATTAGTCAGTTAGTGTGTGTTGTTTTTTGGCCTTTACTTTTGTAGTAGTATTTTTCTTAAGTTTAAAGTGAAAACTGGAAGTGGGCTGCTAAGGAGTCTGGGAAGGGTTTTTTAAGCGCGCGAAGTATAAAAGTTAGGCTGCAGTATACAGCAGGCAGTGTCGGGAGCGAGCAGTATAGTGTGTGGGGAGCAGAGTGTGAGCTATAAGGGCTTTGGCTCCCAGGGCTTCGGGGGACAGTTTAATTCATTTTTGCTGTTTCTACCTGGTACTGGCAAGGTATCTAGAGGGGATGGGTGTGCAGGCAGTGCTATGTTCCTCTTGCACTATGTTTGAGGTGAGGGACGACGACAGTGTCCCTACTGATTACACCTGTGGGAAGTGCACCCATCTGCAGCTCCTCCAAAACCGTGTTAGGGAACTGGAGCTGGAGTTGGATGAACTTAGGATCATTAGGGACGCAGAGGTGGCCATAGACAGAAGCTTTAGGGATACAGTTACTCCGAGGAATGAAAACAGATGGGTGACGGTGAGAGGGGCTGGGAGGAAGCAGTCTGTGCAGGGATCTCCTGTGGTCGTTCCCCTTAGCAACAAGTATTCCGCTTTGGATACGGTTGAGGAGGACGACATACCAATGGTGAGCCGCAGTGAGAGGATCTCCAGCACTGTGTCCGTCTCTGTGGGAGGGTAAGGGGGAGAGCGGGAGGGCAATAGTTATTGGGGACTCGTTAGAGGGATAGATAGGAGGTTCTGTGGCAGTAAAAGAGACTCACGGATGGTATGTTGCCTACCGGATGCCAAGGTCCGTGACGTCTCAGACCGTGTTTTCCGGATTCTTAACGGGGACGGGGAAACAGTCACAAGTCGTGGTACACATTGGTACCAACGACATAGGTAAGAGAAGGGACGGGGATTTAAAACAGGAATTTCGGGAGCTGGGCTGGAAGCTGAGAGCCAAGACAAAAACATTATTACCTGAATATTTTTGGTCACTAACATATGTGGATTCCTTTGTTTTCAGCTGAAGTGGTTGGAAGACCAATAGTGGGTTACTTAAACCAGTAACACATCTGTGTCTATACACGTACTCAGGTAAGAGAGAAACACATCTTTTTTAGTCAGAGAGGCAAGGAGATGACAGTCTAGCATACAGATAGGTGTAGCCTATAACAGAGGATGATGCGACTGGTTAGCTTAAGATCAACTAGCCAAAAAAAGTGAATGTCTATTGGGAACAGAGGCGGAATTCATTTTAATTTTTTTACCTTTTATGAACTAAGGTGCATGTTGCTGTGGAAACTATACTCAGTTCTTTCATGTATTTTGTGCAGGATAAGCCAGTTTGTTGGCTTATACTCATGTGACACCTTCCATAAAGACAGGAGAATGCACGTGCCAGAACTTCTGAGCGATCGATATACACAACAAGAGTTCCATCTTATGACCCCCGAGGTAATATTGTATAACCAGATATTGAACAGTGAACAGCCAACTGAGGTTGCCAGCTGGTGACAGCAAAGATACTTCTCGCAAAAGACAGCAGTGAACAGTGAAAACGATCTCATAAACAATGATGCAGACATAAAAGGCGGCAAGCATAAAAAGCTGCAGCAAATAACCTCACAAAGGATAGGTTGACCTAGCCGGAATATGTTGCAGGAGAAAGGTTCAGCACGTGGCGGGGCTCTTGTGTCCATTTTTAATGCCTGACAATAAAACAGCTGACAGGCAGGTATCAATGTAACTAATTTTCAGGACTCTAAATGAGGACTGTGCAGGAATTGTATACTGGGGTATGCTGTTGGATAATAATTGATGTAGCAGTAAAATGGATTTCCTTTAAATCAATGCTTGAGGGCAGAGAAGCCTTGTGTATTCCTGAAATAAAAGGTAGGTAGGTGGAAGGGAAAATAACACCTAAATGGCTAAGTAGCATGTTCATAGGAAAATTAACTGCAAACAGTTCATTATTTATAGAGGGTTCAATTGTCAAGAATGTAGGAATAAGTATGAAAAGCATCCAAGGATAAATAAGACTGGTAATAAATCTAACATGGCGTTAGGAGGAAGAATGGTAGACAGTTCTGTTGTTAAGACTTCTTTCAGTTATGTTAGGAACCAGAAATATTCAAGGTCGGCAGTGGGATTTATCAATGCAGGTTGTGAATTATATTAATTGATATAGGAGGAAATGGTGGCATAGTGGTAATATCACTGGACTAATAATTCAGTAGGCCCAGACTAGTGCTCTGGGGTTCAAATCCCATCATGGCAGCTGCTGGAATTTAATTTCAATTAATGAATTTGCAATTAAAAGCTTGATTCATTGATGATTACCATAAAAACTCATCGGGGGCGGCACAGTAGCACAGTGGTTAGCACTGCTGCTTCACAGCTCCAGGGACCTGGGTTCGATTCCCGGCTTGGGTCACTGTCTGTGTGGAGTTTGCACATTCTCCTCGTGTCTGTGTGGGTTTCCTCCGGGTGCTCCGGTTTCCTCCCACAGTCCAAAGATGTGTGGGTTAGGTTGATTGGCCATGCTTAAATTACCCTTAGTGTTCTGAGATGCGTAGGTTAGAGGGATTAGTGGGTAAATATATAGGGATATGGGGGGTAGGGCCTGGGTGGGATTGTGGTCGGTGCAGACTCGATGGGCCGAATGGCCTCTTTCTGTACTGTAGGGTTTCTAAGATTCTAAGATCTGGTTCATTAATGCCCTTTAGGGAAGGAAATTTGTTGCCCTTACCTAGTCTGACCTACATGTGACTCCAGGGCCACAGCAATGTGGTTGACACTCAACTGCCTTCTGAAATGGCCAGCAAACCACACAGCTGAAGGGAAATTAATGATGGGCAATGAATGCTACTATTTTTGAATGCAGTGTCATGGGTCTCAGAGTTCCGTAACTATTTTTCGAACCATCTATAGAACCGATAGTAGCTTAGATTAATAATAAGATTAATAGTGTTGCAGGAACTGAGGCCATTTAAGTTGAGTGGTCAGGAGGATAGTGTGATTGTATGTGAGCTACCCTCTTATCAATTTAATTGCACATTATGGTGTTATTTGGTTAATTTGCCTTGGAGAGAAACTCTTATTGTCACTTTTTTTTTAGAAGGGGAGAAATTTGACACTCAAAAATATTTTTAAAAATTAAAATTCCCGTCCTTCTGTTTAAATCCTTTTGTATTTGCCGCCCCCCGAACCCCCACATCCCCTCCCCCCCTCCCACCCGCCCCAGCCCCCCTGCCTCCCTATTTCTGTAACCTTTCCAGCCTGACCATTCTCTGGGAAAGCTGCCTAGTTTCATCATGGGTGTATATGTCTTTAGTCATCTGGCGCTCCACTGCAAACACTCCCCAACCCTTTCAATCTGAGCTTTTATGACTCTTAAAATGTATCTCTTTGACAATCTCTCCCAATATTTCTCTCTTTGGTGCAGCATTGTTTTCTGTCTGATGGTGATTCTGTGAAATGCCTTGGGATATTTTTCTACATTATAAATGCAAGTTTAGCTAAAAAAAAAGACATATTGTCAAAGCTTTTAATCTTGCAATCATCGGGACAGACTGTCCCCTGGTGAGACCATACCTTCTGTGCAGTTTTGGCCTCCTTATCTAAGAAAAGGCATACTTGCCACCGAGGGATTACAATGAAGGTTCACCAGACTGATTTCTCGGATGGCAGGATTGTTGTATGAGGAGTGATTGGTTGACTAGACCTGTATTCACTCGAAGAATGAGCGGATCTCATTGAAACATATAAAATTCTGACAGAGCTGGATAGACTGGATGCAGGAATGTTGTTTCCTCTGTCTGGGGGTTCTAGAACAAGGGGTTACAGTCTCAGGATACAGGAATGACCATTTGGGACTGAGATGAGGAGAAACTCTTTCACTCAGAGGGTGGTGAACCTGTGGAATACTCTACCACAGGAGACTATGGAGACCAGGGGTGGGATTCTCCGGCCGTGCTCACCCCAAAACCGAAGAATTCCACCTGAGATCAATGGCATGTCACTTGCATGTCCGCCCCTCCGCCCACTATGATTCCCGTGGTGGGTGTGACAGGAGACCTCCCGCCCCCCCCCTTTCTCCCCCCCTCCCCGCCCAAGTTATTGAATGTATTTAGGAAGGAAATAGATAGATTTATCGACTCTAATGGTGTCAAGGAGTATGGACAGAGCACTGCAGTATGGTGTTGATTTAGAGGATCAGCCATTATCGTATTACATGGCGGAGCAGGCTTGAAGGGCTGAATGACCAACTTCTCCTTCTATTTTCTATGTTTCTATGGTGCATTCTCCATGGCAACACCTCGTCTTATCAGAGTTCACTTGCCAACTGATAAATAGTCTTTTCTCAAGCAGTATAAATGGTTGTTCCTTTCAAATTTGGTACTCTTGCACCTGTCCAGATGAGTGCAAGACAAAAAACTTCAACAACGTTTCTCATTTTTCAACAACACTCAAGTTCTGTAATCATAGAAATCCTACAATACAGAAAGAGGCCATTCGGCCCATCGAGTCTGCACCGACCACAATCCCACTCAGGCCCTACCCCCATATATTTACCCACTAATCCCTCTAACCTACACATCCCAGGACACTAAGGGCAATTTTTAGCATGGCCAATCAACCTAACCCACACATCTTTGGACTGTGGGAGGAAACCGGAGCACCCGGAGGAAACCCACGCAGACACGAGGAGAATGTGCAAACTCCACACAGACAGTGACCCAAGCCGGGAATCGAACCCAGGTCCCTGGAGCTGTGAAGCAGCAGTGCTAACCACTGTGCTACCGTGCCGCCCCAAGTGTACTACCAAGTAGCTGTGAATGCAAATGTTGCTACTGATGATGAGTTTGATTTTGATAACGGAGAAACTAACAAAACATCAACAGGATACAACGTGTGATGACGTGGAATATTTGGTGGTTTACATGATTTTAGGAAATGCGGGTTATATTGTCCCAAGATGATGGGCTTGTCCCGTAACTGTAAAATCCTACCCGAGGTCAACGGACCTTCCCGTTGTCTACCCCTTGCCCACTCCGATTCCCGTGGCGGGTGGGCTGGTAAAATTTTGGTCGATTTATTTTGTTGAGGAAATAGCCAGAATTGTAAATGAGTAGAGTCTCTCACAGTTGTACAACTTCACTTTTAAAAAGCATTTACAATATAGTACAGTGGAAGGTTTACTTCTCAACCATCTTTATTACATAAAGAGGGAGTAAATATACTTTTAAAAGTATACCGTGTAGAAAAAGCATTAGTTATGCTATTTAGGTTGACCAGCTCAAACTTTTAGAACACAGAAAACCTTTAGGCCATTGAATGGCTAGTCCTATTTTCATAGCTGGTGTCCCACCAGGGCAGATGTTGAATACAATCACTGTTGTGATTCGGATTCGAACGGAGGTTGCTGCGGCCACAGCACAGAGCACCAACCACTATATGATCATGGCGCCACAATAAATTTTAATCACAGGCTTCAGTGAGAATTGAACTCAGGACTCCTGATTTACAAGACCAGTGTTCTAACCACTGAGCTATGGAGCCAACTGTTATTGAGTGAACACAACAGGACTCAAACCTGCGATTTTCTAATATCATAATCACCATGATCACCCAAGCGTGACGTCTTATCCAGCTCATGGTGCCCAATTCATTCTGTGATAGGAAACTTCTGAACACTGTTGGGGAGGCAATGGTTTAGTGGCTTTATTGCTAGACTATTAATCCAGAAACTGAGCTAATGTTCTGGGGACTTGAGTTCGAATCCCACCACAGCAGATGATGGAATTTGAATTCAATTAAAAATATCTGGAATTAAGAATCCACTGATGACCATTGTTGATTGTCGGAAAAATCCATCTCATCCACTAATGTCCTTTAGGGAAGAAAATCTGCCATCCTTACCTGGTCTGGCCTACATTTGACTCCAGAGCCACAGAAATGCAGTTGACTCTCAAATGCTTCAACTGCAGAGTGCCCGAGCAGGATTCCCTCTTAAAATCTGGGGGCAGGGCCTATTCCCGCTGGAGAGGCTGGCAGCATAACACTGAGTGGGCCACTGCGCATGCGTCGATCTGTCAGTGCCAAGACCGGGGCATGCGCAGTGGGTACCCTGGCAATGCCAGCCTGTGTCCCGGCACTGCCCAAGGGGCAAAGTGGAGCCAAGGGGGCAGGGCCTATTGTGGGCCTACAGAGCAGTCAGTGGGGGTGGGGAGATCCCACTGCCACTCTGCATATAGGATCGGTCAGGGCTGGAGGGAGGCCAGTGATTGGGGCGAGCTGGGGCGGTGGAGGGTCTGCCTCCCCCAAGCTTTTAATGATATTCACGATTGTGACCTCAGCATTGCACAGAGTGTGGGAGTCTGAACTCCCACTGGAAAAACGATCATGAATTACACCATTTTTCTCGCCAATTCAGCACTTAGAATTTTTTTGGGGAGAATCGGGCCCAAGGTAAGAAAGAGTTGTGTTTCCCACTTTGGCACCAAAAGAAGTTGGTAGATTATCTTGGCCCCCAGTTTTATTGAGCTAAAGTTCTAACCATTGAAATAAAATATAGGTGATCTCAATAATATAAGTGAACATTTAAAATGTCCTTTTGCTACTGCTCCATATGACATAGCTCAGCAAGGTTCAGTATGAAAGGCTCATTCTCAGAAGAAGGACAGAGATTTATTAAGATCATCACAGAATGCTTTGGGCAAAAGCATAGAAGGAACTTGAATCGTATAAATGAACCTTGGCAGAATGTTCATCTTTGTTTACGTTATAAACAACACAAGGAGAACAGTATCAGGAAAAATCATTTTCATTTTCAGTGATTAATTTGAGGTCATATTAAAATCATAGTAGTGCCAGTGCAGTGAAAGCGGTGACTAGGGGATTTTCACAGTAACTTTGCTTTGATTTATTATTGTACATGTATTAGTATGCAGTGAAAAGTATTGTTTTTTGTGTGCTGTACAGACAAAGCATACTGTTCAAAGAGAATGAAAGGAGAGAGTGCAGAATGTAATGTTACAGTCATAGCTAAGGTGCAGAGAAAGATCAACTTAATGTGAGGTTGGTCCATTCAAATGTCTGATGGCAGCAGAGCAGAAACTTTTCTTGAGTCGATTGGTACGTGTCCTCAGACTTTGTATCTTATTCCCGATGGAATAAGGTGAAAGAGAATATATCTGGGATGCATGGGGTCCTTAATCATGCTGGCTGCTTTTCCGAGGCAGCGGTAAGTGTAGACAGTGTCAGTGGGTGGGAGGCTGGTTTGAGTGATGGACTGGGCTTCATTCATGACCCTTTGTAGATCCTTGTGGTCTTGGGCAGAGCAGGAGCCATACCAAGCTGTGAATCAACCAGAAAGAATGCTTTCTATGGTGAATCTGTAAAAGTTGATGAGAACCGTAGTGGACATGCCAAATTTCCTTAGTCTTCTGAGAACGTAGAGGCATTGGTGGGCTCTCTTCACTATAGTGTCGGCATGGGAGGACCAGGACAGGTTGTTGGTGATCTGGACACCTAAAAACATGAAGCTATTGACCATTTCTACTTCGTTCCCATTGATTTAGACAGAGGCATGTTCTCCACTACGCTTCCTGAAGTCAATGACTATCTTCTTTGTTTTGTTGACTTTGGGGGAGAGATTATTATCGTCACACCAGTTCACCAGATTCTCTGTCTCTTTCCTGTACTCTGTCTCATCATTGTTTGAGATCCAACCGACAATGGTGGTGTCATCGGCAAACTTGAAAATCGAGTTGGAGTAACTCCATTGCAGTGTTAATATAAGCTTACTTGTGACACTAACAAATAAAAAACTTCCATTGTAATCAATGAGGTGGAATTGATCTTCAATATATGGCTGAATAATTCTAAGCACGTTTTCCACAAAGGCATAGGAAAACCAATTTCCTCCCCATTATTGGTGGAGTTTTACAGCCTTCTGAGCATGGGATGTCAGTTGGGGGGATTGCAATGGGGAGGAGGTGTAAGATTGGGTCCCATGTCAGTGGTACAGTATTCATCTCCCACTGGCCCCCACCTGCCCCCATAGGTACTTTACTGGCCATTTAAGGGCCTCCTCCTGCCACGACTGGGATTTTACTGTGGCGGGAGCGGTCCATATGCTAAGTGTTCATACTGCCCAGTAAAAGCTGGCAGCCTTGTGGCTAGCCCAATGGAGGTACTTCCAATTTGAGAATCCTATGACATTCAGAGGCTGCCCCCCCCATAAGGTTCTCTGCCCTGCCCCTCGCCCCCCATGTTTTCCCTTCCGTCCCCTGCCTCAGCCCTGCACCTCTCCCACCCGCTATCCTGGCCCTGGTGAAACACTGGTCCCACCTCGTTCTGAGCTTCTGGCTCCTCTTCCTGAAGGGACTTTCTGTAGACCCAGTGGTGGCCAACCCTCCTTGTGACACCTCTTGGACAATAATGCTGCTGGCCATTTGAGTGGCCGGCACCACCTGTAGCATTCTGATTGGCGGGGGGGGGGGGGGGGGGGGGGGGGTAGGAAGTCCTGCTTCAAACCAATTAAAGATCCAGTGGTTGTAAGTTGTCAATTTTAACTGTTTGGCACATTTATCGGATCAGATTTATAGAGGAGAAGACCAGGGTGTAGCACAAGGTAAATAGTTCCTTTGGAGGGTCAACGCAGATACAACAGACCGAATAGTCTCCTTCCGTGCTGTAACTATTCCGTAATTCAAATTTTTTGAAGATGTAACTAGTAGAGTAGCTATGGAGAACCAACAGTTGGTTTCCTAAAAGGCGTTCAATAATGTGCCACACAAAAGCTTCATAGACAAGCTAAGGTTCATAGAATTAGGCCCCATTTGGAGTACTGTGAGCAATTTTGGGCCCCACACCTCAGGAAGGACATACTGGCACTGGAGCGGGTCCAGCGGAGATTCACACGGATGATCCCAGGAATGGTAGGCCTGACATACGATGAACGTCTGAGGATCGTGGGATTATATTCATTGGAGTTTAGGAGGTTGAGGGTAGATCTAATAGAAACTTACAAGATAATGAACGGCTTAAATAGGATGGACGTAGGGAAGTTGTTTCCATTAGCAGGGGAGACTAGGACGCGGGGGCACAGCTTTAGAATAAAAGGGAGTCACTTTAGAACAGAGATGAGGAGAAATTTCTTCAGCCAGAGGGTGGTAGGTCTGTGGAATTCATTGCCACAGAGGGCTGTGGAGGCCGAGACGTTGAGCGTCTTCAAGACAGAAATTGATAAATTCTTGATTTCTCGAGGAATTAAGGGCTATGGGGAGAGAGCGGGTAAATGGAGTTGAAATCAACCATGATTGAATGGTGGAGTGGACTCGATGGGCCGAATGGCCTTACTTCCGCTCCTATGTCTTATGGTCTTATGGTCTTAATTGGGAGTAATATATTCACGTAGATGAAGGATTGATTAACAGACAGAAAGCAAATGGTCGGCATAAATGATGCATTTTTAAGTTGGTAGGCTGTGACTGGTGGAGTGCCATTGGGGCATCCGCTATTTACCATCTTTATTAATGACTTAAACCAAAAGGCAGGGAGTAATGTTTCCAATACAATACAAAGCCAAGTGAAAATGTGAGTTGTGAGAAGGACACCCAGAGACTGCAAAGCAATAATTACAGGTGAGTGAGCAACAAGATGGCCGATGGAATAATGTGGGGAAGTGCAAGGTTATTCACTTTGGTCTTGAGATAGGAAAGTAGAATTTTTTAAAAGGTGTGAAACTTGTGTGTGCTTGTGCAAGGAATGTAGAAAGTTAGCATACAGATACAACGAGTAATTAGTCAGGCAAATGACAAGTTGGCCTTTATTGCAAGGAGAACAGCATACAGGAAGAAGACATCTTGTTATAATTGTACAGGACTTTGATGAGACCACATCAGGAATACTGTGTTTTGGTCTCTGTATTTTAGTAAAGATATACATGCATTGTAGACAATACAGCGAATGTTCACCGATTGATCCTGGGATGAGAGCATTGTCATGTGATGAGAGTGAGTAAATCGGGCCTATATTCTCTGGAGTTGAGAAGGCTAAGAGGTGGTCTCAATGAAACATACAAAATTCTGAAGGGACTTTGCAGAATAGACACTGAGAGATTGTTTCCAATGGCTGGGGACTCAAGAACATAATGAGGGCACAGTCTTGGGATAAAGGGTCAATCATTTAGGACTGAAATGAGGAGATGATACTTCACTCAAAGGTTTGTGAAGCTCTGGAATTCTTTGTCCCAGAGGGTGGTGGATGTTCCATCACTGGCTATATCAAGGCCTGAATAGACAGATTTTTGGTGTCTCAGGGAATCAAAGGAAATGTGGGGGAGTAGGTAGTAAAGTGGAATTGAAGTCCAAGATCAGCAATGATTATATCAAATAGCAGAGCAGGCTCGATGGACAACATGGTCAACTCCTGCTCCTATCTCTTGTGTTCTTGTATAAATACTGGTGGATGAACCTGCTAGGATGAGGTGGGTTCACCCCCTACCTATACACTAGGGAGTAGGGACACTGTCCCTAAGTATAATTTAGCCTACAATATCAGATATTTTGGTTAAATCTTACCTTTTCAGTTAAGGGTTATATAATATGCAGAAAGATGAACTTTTATAGGGTTTCTTTCTCAACGTAAAGTCTTAGGGAAACAATTTTCTGGCAGCGAAACAACTGAGATAGACAGACCATAATTATTCACAAGGGATCCTTACACAAAAGCAAAATAATGCAGATGATGGAAATCTGAAATAAAAATGGAAAATATTGGAAATACTCAGCAGACCGGGCAGCATTAATGGAGAGTGAAATAGACCAAATCAATTCAGCACAATTTTAACCCTGTACAAGTGGGTGGGTTTTGAATTGGTTAAAGCCAGGCCTGGTAATTCTTCATAAATAACAGAAAATGCTGGGTGAACTCAGCAGGTCTGGCAGCATCTGTGGAGAGGGAAACAGAGTTAGTGTTTCAAGTCCCTATGATTCCATATGGGCGGCACAGTGGTTAGTACTGCTGCCTCACAACTCCAGAGATCCAGTGAATCAATTCCGGCCTTGAGTGACTGTCTATGTAGAGTCTGCATGTTTTCTCCATGTCTGTGTGGGTTTCCTCCGGGTGCTCTGGTTTCCTCCCACAGCCCAACGATCTGGAGGTTAGGCGGTGTGGCTATGCCAGGTTGCTCCTTAGAGTCTTAAGATGTGTAGGTTGGATGGATTAGCCATGGTAAATGCGTGGGGTTACCGGGATGGGGCAGAGTGGAGGGCCTGTGTGGGATGTCGGAGAGTTGGTGCAGACACAATAGGCTGAATGGCTTCTTCTGCACTTTAGGGATTCTATGATTCTATGCACTTTAGAGATTGCTGAGCCTCTGACGATGCTCTTTGCGTCATCAATGGAGATCAGGTTACAGGCTTCCATATTAATCCATGAATATCACAGATGGACAGCAGTTCTGTCTTGGACGGCCTGCAGCCATCTAAGAACTGGATTTTAAAATTTGCTCACCTTACATTACACCTTTTAATACCCTACACGACGGAATTGTGTTATGATACAGGTTAGAAACTTCAAAATGTTTTATGCAGCCCGCTTGAAGCATAAATTTTTAATTTTTAATTTGGCTATAATAAGCATTATCCACTTCAGGTATAATTCAAGTGACCCACCAGGGAGCTTTTATCAAACAAAGTTTATTTAAGAGTATAGTTAACATGTAGAGTAAGAAAATTAGCAAGAACTTTAATCAATTCCAAACAAGAAACAAAACAACCACTATAATACATAACTTTATGATTATCTCTAATGGGTTCCAATTAAAATCAAAATCCAATAAACAAAACCCTTTAAACATATTTATCACTGCACAGGCTAAAGCTCACATGATACTGGAATCCAGTTCCCTGGTTTGAATGCTGATTTCAAATGATCTTGAAAACTCAGAGCAGCTTGTAGTCATCAGAACACCAAAACATAGATTCTTTACTGCAGGATGGCAAACAAGCTGTGCTTTCAACTAACTGGTAAAACTTTCAAAATAAAAACATAGAGAGAGACTTCTTTCAGCTATGCTTCTAACACTGCAGCCAAAACAAAACTAAAAACAACCCTTCTCACCTGACTGGCATACAGTTGTTTTTCTCCTCCCATCAATGACATCACCTAAGGCTGTGAGCATGATTTTAAAAAGCCATTTCTTAAAGGGACACTAACATCACAATTGAGACCGTTCAAACATCTCTCACATGGGACCATGGGACCCTAAAGAGAAAGGGCTGCGCTTATCAAACTGGATTGGATGCAGATCCAGGTTCCAGAAGCGACAATAGAGTTTTCCATTCCGCAATTCCATTTAGATTCCCTCAGGCAAAGTCTTCCAATTATGGTGTCTGTTTTGTTCATGGAACACAAATAATGATTTACTTTCTAATGAATACCTTTTTGTTAGATTCAGGTGGACATAGCGAGATCTGTGTTTCTTGAGTGAAGTTTACTTTTTCTATGATCGAGGGCAGTTCTGAAAGCTGAAATTCAGCCTGTGTTTCCCAGAACCCACTTGCAGAGAACCTAAATGAAGAGAAAGCCTCATGGTTAGGAGTAACAATATTACTTATTCTACAGTTAATAGTTGAACACGAACCTAGATACTTAAAGGAAAAAAAAACAATCAATTCTGATGTAGTGTGCATGAGGAGTGGAGTAGAATACATAATCCCTCCCTTGAGGACTCAGGAAATGCCAAATGTCGATTAAACCCGAGTCCTGTCCCTGTATTCTCAATTGTCTGGCTATTTTAGTCCATTTCAGACAGTCTTGGATTTTAATTGGGAAATTAGACCTATCTGGAGCAAAATCAAGAATGGTTTAAATCCACTTCCATCAACCTAGCCATGGCAAGGTGAGAAATTGCAGCACACCAGTCTTTGTTTGAGGTATAAATAGCCATCAGTGCTTTTGCATTTGACACAACTAATATGCAATTTAAACAAAGCTGGTTGGTTTTATGGACGTAACAGCAACTTATAATGTATCGAAATTACCATCATTCTTGTTTCGACCAAGGGCAGGATATCCCATTACATCAGGCTATGACTCACGCAATATCAGAAACCAGAGAATGGTGACTATTAGCCCTCGCACCATTAATTCTAGCTGTTAGTTGTATTCGCAAATTATTTTTTTTTTAATTGGCTTTGCCATTTGGTAGTTTGCAGTTGGTATTTTGTGGAACGCGTGCTTCAGTCTTTCATTGGAGAAAGGTATTTTGGGAAAATCGAACAAAAGATTTTTAAAATAAAATTTAGTCACTCAGGCAATTTGTTTTTGTGGATTTGTTGCTGTGTATTTTGTGTAATACTAGCACACCTGTATATACAACATACTGATTAAGTGAATGGATCCCAGATTAAAGTATCTTTACATTTCTGACCTGAATTGTTTTGATTATGGAGAATTATAACTTTGTGCCAACATTGACACTGTTATTCTGTCCCATATTAACATCTGGGTTAAATGCATGAAATGTTGCAATGTTGTACATATTACAATATGCCTGAAAACAAATATTTGCTCCAATATAATATCAGTACATAACCCTAGAAGGCACAGCATCATTGTACAGTTAATAAATGAATTAAGAGACAGCATCAAGTTAAAAATAAAATCTTCTACAAAGGCAAGGAAAAATGACAATCTGAATGACTGAAAGAGTTATAAAAATCAATAAAGGTATGCAAAGAAGGTAATGAGCGACGCAAAAAGGAATAGAAAAAAATCACTTGCAATACTAACAGCAAGTTTTAAAAATATACTGAGAAAGATAAACTTACTGGGTGGCATTTTACTACCTCGGTCATCCCGAAACCTTAAAATCTCGCCCGAGGGCAACAGACTTTTCCATGGTCTGCTCCTCGCCTGCTTCGATTCCTGTGGCAGATGGGGTGATAAAATTCCGGCCATTGACCTGGATTTTGTGATCAGTAGTGAAGTGATGGAGTTCACTGCTGACCTTGAAGAAAGCTACCCACAAAGATCTGTGTGGCCTGGATTTACCCTTTTCCAAATGTTAACTTGAATCTGCCACCAAGTCAAGGGGATCTCCAGGTATCCAGCAACAGTGATGGCAGCAGCAGAGTAAGCAGCCAATCGCATTGAAGAGTTCTCGGGGACGGCAAAACAAGAAGTAAAACACACAGATGATCTTTAACTTTTTATATGTTTCACAGAGCAAATTAAACACATACACATTAGGAGTGGAAACCTAATCAACAAACTGCATTTTATTTATTAAAAAAATATGCAATTTTTATCATAATGGGAAAAAAAATGACATTACATAAATATAAAAGTACTTTTCCAGAGTCAGAATGGTTTTTCAGCAGTAGTCATGACTGAGTACATCATTAAACCCCAGTAACACCTCATTAACATGGTATATATACCCTTTTGGGGTTTTTAACAGCAGTGTAAAAAACGTTGTCATTAGTTCACTGATTTTGAAAGATTGTCATCAGTAGGGACATTAATGTAGTGGATCAGGGAATCACGAACAGCAGCTTCTGGATGTTGATGTTTAGCTGTGCGTGTACGGACTTGAGGTTTCTGCCAGTTTCTCAGAGTAATGACCGTAAACATTCATAGTTTTGTCATCATTACAGACACAAAATCTGGGCCACTTGTTATTGTTGACACAGGACACTTTTCCTCAAATACTTTAAGACATTTATAATAATGGAAATTTGGAATTTAAATATTATTTCTTATTTGTTTCACCTGCAAGTTAATTTGATTAGTCTCTGCTCTTTTCATACACTAAATTAAATAAGTTACATTTCAGAAAGTGAGCATTAAACTTGAGAGAGAATGATCTTGTGTGGGTTCAAATTATTTTCAAAATTAATGATGCATCGAATCGTGAGCGGAGCTGAAACCCTAACTAAGCACAGATTTAGGAATGAAACTGGGATCAATTTGCTTTGTTTCTCCTATCTCCTCTACATTAACAAGGGGATTTTAACAGCAGTGTAAAATAAAAGTGTCATCAGTTGATAATATTCAATACAAGAAGGAATAGAAAAAAAAATCACTTGCAATACTAACAGCAAGTTTTAAAAATATATTGAGAAAGATAAACTTACTGGGTGGGATTTTACGGCCTCCGTCATCCCGATAATATTCAATATCCATTGATAATGGATATTGAAATTCTCTACCCAGGGAATGGGCTATCTTAGTACCTCCAGTACTTTCCCCAAGTGGTGCTCATCATAGAGCAGTACTCATTCAATTAGTCAGAAAAGGGGGTAGTCATCAGGAGGGTTCCTTGCCCATGTTTTGACCTGAATCCATGGAGGGAGTTTAACTCTCAAAAACAGGAGTGTTTGTTTCTGGTGGGAGGTTAAAAAACTGAAAATCTAAAAGAGAGTCATCATAGAGTCATAGAGTCATAGAGGTTTACAGCATGGAAACTTGACAATGCCACCCTTTTTTTAAAATCGCTAAGCTAATCCCAATTGCCCGCATTTGGCCCATATCCCTCTATACCCATCTTATCCATGTAACTATCTAAATACCTTTTAAAAGACAAAATTGTACCTGCCTCTGGCAGCTTGTTCCAGACACTCACCACCCTCTGTGTGAAAAAATTGCCCCTCTGGACACTTTTATATCTCTCCCCTCTCACCTTAAACCTATGCCGTCTAGTTTTAGACTCCCCTACTTTTGGAAAAAGATATCGACTATCTCGCTGATCTGTGACCCTCATTATTTTATAGACCTCTATAAGATCACCCCTCAGCCTCCTACGCTCCAGAGAAAAAAGTTCCATTCTATCCAGCCTCTCCTTATAACTCAAACCATCAAGTCCCGGTAGCATCTTAGTAAATCTTTTCTGTACTCTTTCTAGTTTAATAATATCCTTTCTATAATATGGTGACCAGAACTGCACACAGTATTCCAAGTGTGGCCTTACCAATGTCTTGTACAACTTCAACAAGACGTCCCAACTCCTGTATTCAATGTTCTGACCAATGAAACCAAGCATGCTGAATGCCTTCTTCACCACTCTGTCCACCTGACTCCACTTTCAAGGAGCTATGAACATGTACCCCCAGATCTCTTTGTCCTGTAACTCTCCCCAACGCCCTACCATTAACTGAGTAAGTCCTGCCCTGGTTCAATCTGCCAAAATGCATCACCTTGCATTTGTCTAAATTAAACTCCATCTGCCATTCGTCAGTCCACTGGCCCAATTGATCAAGATCTCGTTGCAATCAGAGATAACTTTCTTCACTGTCTACTATGCCACCAATCTTGGTGTCATCTGCAAACTTACTAACCATGCCTCCTATATTCTCATCCAAATCATTAATATAAATGACAAATAACAGTGGACCCAGCACTGATCCCTGAGGCACACCGCTGGTCACAGGCCTCCAGTTTGAAAAACAGCCCTCTACAACCACCCTCTGGCTTCTGTGAAGAAGCCAATTTTGTGTCCATTTAAATACCTCACCCTGGATCCCGTGAGATTTAACCTCATGCAACAACCTACTTTGTGGTACCTTGTCAAAGGCCTTGCTAAAGTCCATGTGGACAACAGCAACTTCACTGCCCTCATCCACCTTCTTGGTTACCCCTTCAAAAAACTCAATCAAATTTGTGAGACATGATTTTCCACTCACAAAGCCATGCTAACTGTCCCTAATCAGTCCTTGCGTCTCTAAATGCCTGTAGATCCTGCCTCTCAAAATACCTTCCAACAACTTACCCACCACAGATGTGAGGCTCACTGACCTGTAGTTCCCAGGCTTTTCCCTGCAGCCCTTTCTAAATAAAGGCACAACATTTGCCACCCTCCAATCTTCAAGCACCTCACCCGTGACTATCAATGATTCAAATATCTGGGCTCGGGGACCCGCAATTTCCTCCCGAGCCTCCCACAATGATCTCAACTTGCCTCCAACTCATGCATTTACAGTTTTAATGGAGGCAGGATAATGTGCAGGCAATCAATCTGCTCACTGGAAGTAGATTGGGCAATTATGTATTTTAATGAAGCTGCATATCTTCATTCTAACAATGATTCTATTTTAACCAGCGTTAACTGTGTTTCCTTGGCCGTGGGAAACCAGGCAGGTGAATGGAGGCAAGGCGGGCTGAATCCATAAGGTAAGTGTCTTTCAGAGCATGGCCCGTGTGCCAGGGGGAGCAGGAATATTTCTTCCAGGAGCTCCACTTTGATCTGTCTGCTCCACCCTATCACAATCAGATCACCATGACTGCTCTTGACATCAAGGCAGCATTTGATCGCATGTGGCATCACGGAGTCCGAGCAAAACCAAAGTCAATGGGAATCAGGGGAAAACTCTCCACTAATTGGAATCACACCTGGCACAAAGGAAGATGGTTGTGGTTGTTGGACATCAATCATCACAGTCCTCGGACACCGGTGCAGGAATTCCTCAGGGTGATGTCCTAGGCTTAGACACCTTCAGCTACTTCATCAATGACCTTCCCTCCATCATAAAGTCAGAAGCGTCGGTTCACAAACTCCCAAAATACCTGCACTTTTTGTGGACATGCGGAGTCCATAGACCATGCATACGTTAATTGTTATAGGTGCACCCCCTTTTTAATTTCCTGAGAAACCCTTTAGTTAAGCTTTGTTTCACTTCAGCCCCACGCTCCTGATCTTTGGATACCCGGTGCGGAGAAGGGTGGGGTTGAAGGAGGAGTTGCCATCAACAGCTGCAGCAGCGGGTGATTGAGGAGGTCGCCCAGCCCGACTGTCTGCCACTCTTCTGAGGCTATGTTAGCAGCTGGGTGTCCTTGGAGAGGGAGCACATGGTGTCCACCAGCTTGATTGAGGCCTTCCGTGCCTGGGTCTTGGGTGCTCTATTGGCCCCTTTAATCACCTTTTGTTTTAATGTTCTAAATTTCCTTTGGAATTTGTTTTTGTTTGATGTAGTATCCCGTTTCATTTTGTCCCTGAATTTGTTAATTTAGCTTTACTGATTTCACACATACTGAAGAAGTCTGCAACAAGACCTTGACAACATTCAGGCTTAGCCTGATAAAGTGGCAAGTAACATTTATGCCACACAAGTTTCAGGCAATGACCATCTCAAACAGGAGAAAATCTAACCATTTCCCATTGTCAACATCCTGGGGGTTACCATTGACCGGAAACAGGGCCGGCCATATAAATGTGGCAGCTAAGAGCAGGTCAAAGACAGATGCATGGAAACGCCACCATCTGCACGTTCCTCTACACCAGCACTGTGGGTATACTTACAATACATGAACTGCAGTGGGTGAAGGTAATGGTTCACCACTGCCTTCTCAACGGCAATTGGGATTGGTAATAAATGCTGGCCTTAGAGTACCGTCCATACCCCAGGAATGAATACATTTTAAAAATCTGTTACTTCTGACTTTCATCTTTGTTCTGGTCAGACACCCCCTGACCACCTTCTGCTCTACCCCATCCCCGCTATGGTTGGATCTGCTCTCCAACATTTGAAGCCCCTACCAGCAATTAGCTCCCCCAACAACTCCTTCTCTCATGTTTACCCTCCCACTAGACTTATTTTCAGACCAGCATGAGTGTGGTGCTGTAGGGTTTTCCGTCCATTAAGAAGGCCAACTGTGGGCCAGACACTGACGGAAAAAAATGCAAAGAATTGCAAGATGTTCAGGAAAGTCATAGCTTCAGGTTTCCCAACTGCAAAGCAACCTGGTGACACAGTGGCACAGTGGTTAGTGCTGCTGCCTCACCGTGCCAGGGGCCCGAGTTCAATTCCAGCCACGGGTGACTGTGTGGAGTTTGCACATTCTCCTCGTGTCTGCGTGGATTTACTCCGGGTGCTCTGGTTTCCTTCCACAGTCCAAAGGTGTGTGGGTTAGGTTGATTGGCCATGATAAATTGCCCCTTCGTGTCAGGAGGATTAGGAAGGTAAATATGTGGGGTTACGGGGATGGGACCTGGGTGGGATTGTTGTTGGTGCAGGCTCAATGGACCAAATGGCCTCCTTCTGCACTGTAGATTCTATGATTCTATAACCTCCAACCTCTGACCCCTGCTACCTCCCCATGCCTCTGAGCTAACATCCAGCCCCAAGAGACTTCAGGTTCTGCAATCAGCATTGAGGACACCCTGGGCCATTACTAACTGAGTGTATACCACTGTGCCAGTACCTCTGGTGTTTCTGCTCTGCCAATGGGACAGCACGTACCCTGCGATTTCTTCCTCCAGACCTATTTTCAGTCATACAAAGTCTTGAAATGATTTTTATTTCAAAAAGTATCGTACAAAAGCAAACTTACTATTGAAAGAGTAATAAAACTTTGAACGCATGAAATATATTGTATTTTTACTACAGATTAATTTTGTTTCGACTTTGTCATATTCCACTCTAAATGATAATGTTTTAGCTTCCTGAAGATGCAACGTTCATATAATTTCTTGGAATAAAAATTGAATCCACAGCCGCATGATTCAGAGATGTGAATGCTACAATCTGAGTCAGACTGATGCTGTCATTTAAAAGTTTTTCTGTAGCAGATGTACTTGGATGGTGTAAATAATGGATATTTTTCGTGATATTGTCAGCTTGCGACACCATTTCTTCTAAATAAAAAGAAAGGGATGCCTTTTGTCCTTGTTTCTCCAATAGACTGTGAAACAAAAGCAAAAGTTACTTCATGAGGGAGAAGGGGCACAACTGATCACTCATTTCCCCCAATATCCTCAGACTCACCTTCCTCAGTGCTGGAATTCTGAGCTTCATTCTATACATTCACCAATTGGTTCAAACAACTTGCTGTGAAAATTCCATAAGGTCCCTTAATAGTATTAAAGCAGAATTGAAATCACTCAATCTGAATGTGTGGAGCATCCAGCATAGGATGGACGAACTGATGGCACAAATAAAGATAAATGATTTAGATCCAATCACCAGAAATATGGTTACAGGGTAACCGAAGTTGGATAATAAATATTCCAGGGTACACAGTGTTTTGAAAAGGAGGCATAGCCCTGATAATAAAGGATGACAAAAGGACAGCAATGAGAAAGGATCTTGGCTCAGAAAATCGGGAAGTAGAATCAGTTTGGATTGGGATTAGGAATAGTAATGATCAGAAAACACTGGTGGGGAGTAGTTTAAAGCCTTTATAATGACAATTACACCATTAGACCAAGCATTAAACAAGAAATTATTGGGACTTATAACAAAGGAATGCAATATTTCTGGAGGATTTTAATCTTCATATAAACTAGATGAATCAACTCGGCAAAAGTGGATGGGAAGATGGGTTTGTAGGATGCTTTTGTAACAGACTCCTTGATCAGTATGTTGTGGGATAAAGGTATTTTAAATTTAGTAATATGCAATTAGGCAGGATTAATTACTAACATTATAGTAAATGAACCACTGGGAAATAGTGATCACAATACTGTTGAAGTCCATATTATGTTTGAAAATAATATACCTCAATCAGAAACAAGCATCTTAAAGTTAAAGAAAATTATATTGCTATGTTGGGAGAGCTAGCTAAGGGTGATTGGGTCAATAGGCTGGAAGTTATGGTGATAAATAAACAGTGGGAATGTTTAAAAGAAACAGTTCAACAAAAATACATTCCATTCAAAAACTCAGTGAGAAAGTGCTGCAAGGATTGCTGCTGGGGCATCAGCTATTTGCAATCTATATTTATGACTTAGATGAAGAGACAGAGAGCAATGTATCTAAATTTGCTGACAATACGAAACTAGATGGGAATGCAAGCTGTGAGGAGGATATAAAGAGGCTACAAAGTGATGCAGACAGCTTAAGTGGTTAGGTAACATGGTGGCTAATGGAATATAATGTGGTGGAGTTAGCTCAGTTGGCTGGATGGCTAGCACATGGTTCGAATTCCGTTCTAGCAGAGATAGATTTGGGACCTGCCTCCATGCCCTGACCCTGAGTAGAAGACAATGGTAAACCACCACTGATAAAAAGCTGTCAAGTAAATGGCTCAGGATGAAGCATCAGCCGACAATGAGCCAAGGACCTACCTTTGGTTGGTGCACACGTATCATACCATACTTACACTGGAGGCAATACCACAAAGATCAACTGGATAGATCCCTGGGTGAGAGGGTTGGCTTATGATGAGCAGCAGAGTAATTGGGTCTGTATTGTTTTTGGTTTAGAAGAATCGGAAGTGATCTCATTGAAACATTCAAGATTATGAAGGAGCTTGACTTGGTAGCTACTGAGAAGTTGTTTTGCACAGTTGGGGAATCTAAAAACAAATTTCAGGAGAGGCGGTCAATTATTTAGGACTGAGATGAGGAGAAATCTCTTGACTCAAAGTGTTATGAAAATTTGGAATTCCCTATCCCAGAGGATTATGGATGTGATGTAATTAAATATATGGGGAGAAGGTAGGATAGTGGATTTGAAACCCAAGATAAGCTATGATCATATTGAATGATGGAACAGGCTCGACAGCCCATACTCCTGCTCCTATTTCATATGTTCCTATGTTCTTAATGTGTAAGTAGTTGATGATCTGTTAAATGAGTGGGGTTATTTTATTAAAATTCACTTATGGGATGCAGGGATCCCAAGGTGGTGCTGAACTGCCTTCTTGAACCATTGCAGTCCCTGAGATATAGGTACACCAACAGTGCTGTTAGGGAGGGAGTTCCACGATTTGATTGAGTGACAGTGAAGGAACGGTGACATATTTCCAATCAGGATGATCAGTGACTTGGAGAGAACTTCCAAGTAGATAGTGTTCAGAGGTATCTGCTGCCCTTGGCCTTTTAAATGGTAGCGGCCATGGGTTTGGAAGGTGCTGCCTAAGGAGTCTTGGTGAACTCCTACAATGCATCTTGTAGATCGGTTCATCGATCCAGGAGATCACTTGTTCATCGGTGAGGGATTGAATGTTTGAGGAAGGGTAGCAATCAGGCATGTTGCTTTGTCCTGGATGGTGTCAAGATTCTGAGTGTTTTTGGAGCTGTATCTATCCAGGCAAGTGGAGAGTATTCCATTACACTTTTGACTTGTGCGTTGTAGGTGGTGGACAGGCTTTGGGAAGTCAGGAGGTGAATTAGGCAGTGCAAGATTTCTAGCCTCTGACCTGTTCTCGTAGCCATAGTGTTTAAGTGGCTAGTGCTGTTCAGTTTCTGGTCAATGGTAATCGCCAGGATGTTGATTGTGGAGGATTCAGCAATGGTATCCATTGAAAATCAAGGTGCACTGGTTAGATCCTCTCTTGTTAGTTTGGTCATTGCCTGGCACTTGTGCCACACAACTTGTCAGCCCAAGCCTGGATATTGTTCAGGTCTAGTGGCATTTGGGCGTGAACTGCTTCAGTCTCTGAGGAGCCACGAATAGTGCTGAACTTTGTGCAGTTATGAGCAAATGTTCCCACTTCTGACTGTATGATGGAAGGGAGATCATTGATGAAGCAGCTGAAGATGGTTGGGCTTAGGACACTACCTTGTGGGACTCCTGTGGGGTGTCCTTGAACTGAGATGATTAACCTCCAACAACCACAACCACCTTCCTTTGTGTCAGGTTTGACTACAACTAGTGGAGGGTTTTCCCCCTGATTCCATTGGCACCTGTTTTGCTAGAGGTCCTTGATGCCATACTTGGCCAAATGCTGCCTTGATGTCTCACCTCACCACTCAAGTTCAGGACTTCTGTCCATGTTTGAAACAAGGCTGTAATGAGGTCAGGAGCTGAGTGACCCTGGTGGAGCCCAAACTGCGTGTCAGCGAGCCGGTTACTGCTGAGTAAGTGCCACTTGATAGCAGTGTTGATGACCCTTTTCATCACTTTACTGATGATCGAGAGTAGACTAATGAGGCGATAACTGGCTGGGTTGGATTTCCTGCTGCTAAGTGCATATTCAGTTGTGCAAGGATAAGCGAAGACATTAGCTGGAGTGTGGAACTCCAAAATGGCATCAAATCAGCATTGCAACACTGGCTGACATTGTGGTCTTTCTGTTCTACATACATTCACTGGATACTTACTGCACATACACTCGTCAGTATGGTGTTCGACGCAATTTGCCCCATAAGCAAGGTGTGGGCCATGAACATTTTGAAGCTCCAATGTCACTCGTAGTGTCAAAAAAAGGTTATTAATGCGCACAATTTCTCAAAGTTGCGCACGTTACATTAGAATTAAGAGATGTAAATGAGCATGCATCCCTCTATAGCTGTGATGTAAACACCAGATAAGAGCTGTTATTTAATTTAGTACTGTCCAAACTGCCAAGTGAAATTAATGGTAAATAGTGTGAATGAGCTGGGTGGTACATATTACAACAACATGCCTTTAGAATGCCGTTAATGTAGGAAAAGGTTGCAAGGAGGATAATCACGGGAGGATGGGCAGCACGGTGGCACAGTGGTTAACACTGCTGCCTCACAGCACCAGGGACCCAGGTTCAATTCCGGCCTCGTGCGTTTCCTCTGGGTGCTCCAGTTTCCTCCCAGGTGCATTGGCCATGGTAAAATTGCCCCTTAATGTCCAAGATGTGTAGGTTATGGGGGTTAGCCATGGCAAATTGGGGTTGGGGGGATAGAGGCGAGGAGAGGGCCTAATCTGTCAGAAAGTCGGTGTAGACTCGATGGGCTAAATGGCCTCCTTCTGCACTATAGGGATTCTATGATAATCAGACAAACAGTGAAGCTGATACAAAGAGGGGGATAACTGGAGGGGTGTCAAACAGCTTGGTGAAAGCGATAGGTTTTTAAGGCAGATTTTTAAGGAGGAAGCAGAGGTGGCAAGATTCGTAAGAATACGGCTTATGTAAGTATTTTGAGGAATCAGGTGTGGCAAAGGTTAAATGACCTTGATTCTTTTTCTAAGACTACTCTTCTGTAAAAACTACATTGCTATGGACTGCCTGCTGACACCAGGCAGGTGCAAGGTCATAAGTGGCCCTGATATTGCAAGAGCTGATTATTATTGCTTGAAGAGAGAGTGAATGTACAATGTGAGAATTCAAGCTCTCTGCAGGCTTATCTTTGATCTCGGCTATGACTGTGGAGGTGCACTGAGACATTTAGTTATTTATTCAATCATAGCCCAATATCTATTCATTTTACTGTTTTTCAACATCATGTTTTGCTAAATTGCAGTTTAAAATTAAGGTTTCCAGTCTATTGGTTTATAGGTTTATTTCTTGAGGTTATTTTTCATTGTTAGATGAAGGAAAAAGTATGGTGAAATGTAATTTTATATCGTTAGAAGTCTTCTTGTCCTTCAGGTCCCAGGTTGCATCATTCACCATGCGAGCAGAAAACAGACAGAGAAGAAGTTTGAGGTAAGGCTAAGAGCAGATTTGGAGTTAGAGCACCCGTGGTTGACCACAGGGCTTGCTGGGTTTGTGTTTGAATAGATTTCTGTGCAATTCTAGTTTTTGTGGTACAACCTCAGAGATTTGGGCCATTCTCAGTGCAGCAAGGCCAAGAAGGACATCAAACAGAGCATGTACGTGAGTAGAAGGAAAGGGGCAAGGGCACTCCTACTGTCCAAATTCAATGACGGGTAATATAATTCTCAATTGTTCTTTGTAAACTGCTGCTCGAATATCGTAATGTATTAACTCTCAATAATAGAAGCATAGAGATTACCAATATGCAGTCAGCTTCAAACTATTTCAGACAAAAACTTCAAATTCTTTACAGGCATAAGGAGGGAATTCCAAAGCTTGGGGTCTAGATGGCTGAAGGCACACTTGCCTATGATAGAGTGAAGGATTGGGCAATGAATATACACCAAGTTAGAAGAATGGTGAATAAGATAGAATTATGTATGCTATACAGTACAGTACAGAAGCCTGCATGTGGGACAACTAGTCTGTGCTGGCATTCATACTCCACATGAGGCTCTTTGCGTTCAATCCACTCCATCTCAGCCTATCGACATAGCTTTCCCTTCCCTTTTCACTTGTCACGTTTCTTTAGTTTCCTTTTGACAGCAACTAAGCCATTTGCCTCTTATTGAATAGCAGAATACTGTGGATGCTGGAAATCTGAAATAGAAACAGAAAATATTGGCAATACTCAGCAGGTTAGCTGACATCTGTGGAAGGAGAAACAGAGTTCATGTTTCAGGTTGCTAACCTTTCAGCAGAACTGGGAAAGGTTAGAGATATCATAGGATTTGAGAAAGAGGAGTGTGGGTCGAGGCCAAAAGGAAGATCTGTGATTAGGTGGAAGACAGGAGAGATTAAATGTCTTACAGAAATAAAGGGATGCTGATGGGGCAAGAATAGAAACAAAATATGTGCCAGGTGCTGCTGTCTGAAAGCAAAAATGAGAGACAAACTGAAACATGCAAAGAAAATAAAACAAAATTGAGGGATTAGAGTTTATGTCCTGAGACCGGTGACCTCAGTGCTGAGTTCAGAAGGTTGTAAAGTATCTAACTGAAAGATTAGGTTCTGTTCCTCAAGCTTACATTGAGTTTCACTGGAACAGTGCAGCAGGCCAAGGACAGAGATGTCAGCATGAGAGCAACATGATGAATTAAATTACAGGCCAGGAGATCACATGTGAGCAGCAAATACAGCATTCTTTTTCCAGTTCTGATGAAAGGCCGTTGAGCTGTAATGTTAACTCTGTATCTCTCTTCACTGATGCTTCCGTAAGCACTAAGTATCCCCAATATTTTCTGTTTTCATTGCCTCAGCCACTTCTTGAGATAGCAAATTCCATTTTCTAATCACTCTCGTAGTAAAATAAATCTCTCTATTTCCTGAACAGATTTAGTAGCAATTCTTTTTTATTTATGATGGATAGTTTTGGATTCTTGGATTACAAAGATGGGAAATTGTGAAGCCATGAAGGTATTTAAACACAATGATCAAAATTGTACATTTCAGACATGGCTGGACTGGGCGCCAATGTAGGTCAGCAAACACAGGAGGGATTTGGTGCTGGTTAGGATATGGCAGCACCGTTTTGGGTGAACTCAAATTTATGGAGAGTGGGATATGGGATTGCAGCCAGGAAAACATTGGAATAGTAAAGTCTAAAGGTAATGAAAGCATGGATGAAGGTGTCAGGTAGACTGTGGCAAGAGTAGAGATGGGCAAACATAGAGGTGGAAATGGGTGATCCTTTATGGAGAGGATATTGGGTTGAAAGTTCAGCTCAGGATAAAATAGGACGCTGAGGTTGTGACTAGCTTGGCTTAGGCTGAGACAATGGTCAGGGAAAGAGATGGAAGCAGTAGGGTAGAAAGAAAGCTTGTGGGGAGGGTTGAGGGCAATGATTTCACTCTTTCCAATGTTCACTTAAAAAAGAATTTGTCTTATCCAGTACTGGATGTCTGGCAAGCAGGCGGACAACACAGCAGCAATAAGAATGTCAAAGAACCAGTAGAGGTGAGGTCGAGCTAGGTGTTGTCTGTGTACATATGGAACTTTAAGTGATGTCTTTGGATAATTTCGCTTGGGGGAGAGGGGGGTGTAAATGAGAAAAAGGAAGGGCTAATGTAGATTTTTAGGAAATTTGAGGTGGGGCTAAGAAGAGAAACTATTCTAGGGAATTCTCTAGCTTCAACTGGATAAAGATGGCCACAATTAGGTGAGGGCAGTTTCCCTCAAAAAAGATTGGTGGAGAAGGATGTGGTGATGGTGTCAAAGGTTGCAGGCACGTCAAGGCGGATTCGGAGGAATCGTCACAGATTATATCATTTGTGACTTTTATGAGGGTTGTTGCAGTGCTGTGGTCTCAGAATAATTTTTGTTGCACATGATCTGTTCATTTGAAATAAACCTTTATTTTTTAGTGCAGTCACAACCATGGGCATCTGCTATCTCAGAGGGGAAAACATGTGAGTGGTCTGCATGATACCTTCTGGTTTGCTGCACTGTTTTGTGTGTGTGTGTGTATGTATGTGTGTGTGTGTGTATGTATGTGTGTATGTATGTGTGTGTGTGTATGTGTGGGTGTGTATGTATGCATGTATGTGTGTGTGTATGCAGCCTACAGGGAACATTGTTTATGGAAATGTGAGGATGTAATTACGGGAAGAGATTTGAGAGATGACGGCATGTTCATGCAGTTTGGGGAGGAAAGGGAGGCTGGAAATGAGATGGTAACATGCAGGGACTGTAAAATGCATTCCATTTATTTAATTTTGCCATAGTGAAAATTAAATTTTCTTTTCAGTTCTTTCTTAAACATAAAGAGGTTTGCCAAGTGTTTTTTTCCCCCTTTACAATGGTACACATTTAAAATATAAATAATTCTAGTTACACATTGTTGATAAGCTCTGGAACTTACAGATTGATAGGTAACCTCGCTTACTTCACGTGTATGCCAAGAATTCCTCAGATTTTTCAGTTTCAATTGCTAGATTTATTGACACCACTTAACAATTCAAATATAATTAAATGACCGAAAAGAGGTCATTATTTTGTTCAATAACATCTCCTAACTTATCAATTGTCTCCAACATTGCTGACATAAATTGTGTTAAATGCCAGAAAGCCAGCTTGTGAAGGATAGAGCTGGAGCCAGTCTTTACACACATTTATATTTATTTATAGAGTTCAACATTGCAAGCATACATCTCTGAATGAAAACAGCCATAGTTTCAGTCCATGTCTAATTCAATGGATTTAAATGAATCAGAAGTTAATGACCATCACCTGCATGCAATTAAATGTAATTTGATTTAATTTGATTTTTTATTGTCGCACGTATTAACATACAGTGAAAAGTATTGTTTCTTGTGCGCTATGCAGACAAAGCATACCATTTATAGAGAAGGAAACGAGAGAGTGCAGAATGTAGTATTACAGTCATAGCTAGGGTGTAGAGAAAGATCAACTTAATGCAAGGTAAGTCCATTCAAAAGTCTGATGGTAGCAAGGAAGAAGCTGTTCTTGAGTCGGTTGGTATGTGGCCTCAGACTTTTGTATCTTTTTCCCGACGGAAGAAGATGGAAGAGAATATCGGGTGCATGGGGTCCTTAATTATGCTGGCTGCTTTGCCGAGGCAGCGGGAAGTGTAGACAGAGTCAATGGATGGGAGGCTGGTTTGCATGATTGGGATTGGGCTACATTCACAACACTTTCTAGTTTCTTGCTGTCTTGGACAGAGCAGGGACCATACCAAGCTGTGACACAACTGGAAAGGATACTTTCTCTGGTGCATCTGTAAAAGTTGGTGAGAGTCGTAGCTGACATGCCAAATTTCCTTAGTCTTCTGAGAAAGTCGGCTTTCTTAACTAAAGTGTCGTCATGGGGGGACCAGGACAGGCTGCTGGTGATCTGGACACCTAATAAACTGAAGCTTTGAATCATTTCTATTTCATCCCCATTGATGTAGATGGGGCATCTTCTCCACTACACTTCCTGAAGTCGATGAAAATCTCCTCCGTTTTGTTGATATTGAGGAAGAGATTATTTCGCCGCATCAGTTCATCAGATTCTCTATCTCATTCCTGCACTCTGTCTTGTCATTGTTTGAGATCCAACCCACTATGGTGGTGTTGTCAGCAAACTTGAAAATCGAGTTGGAGGGAATGTGGCCACACAGTCATAGGTGTATAAAGAGTATAGTAGGGGGCTGAGAACACAACCTTGTGGGGTACAGTGTTGAAGATGATCGTGGAGGAGGTGTTGTTGATTGTGGTCTGTGGGTTAGGAAGTTCAGGATCCAGTCGCAGAGGGCAGAGCCAAGGTCCAAGTCACAGAGTTCAGAGATGAATTTTGTAGGAATAATGGTGTTGAAGGCTGAGCTGTAGTCAATAAATAGGAGTCTGATATAAGTGTCTTTATTATCTAGGTGTTCCAGGGTTGAATGCAGGGCCAGGGAGATGGTGTCTGCTGCGGATTTGTTGCGGCGATAGGCAAACTGTCGTGGATCCAGGTAGTGCGGGAGGCTGGAATTGATTCGTGCCATGACCAGCCTTTCGAAGCATTTCATAATGATGGATGTCAGAGCCACCGGATGATAGTCATTAAGGCATGCTCCTGGCTTTTCTTTGGAACCGGGATGATGGTCGCCTTCCTGAAGCAGATAGGGACCTCAAATTGTTGTAAAGAGAGGTTGAAGATGTCAGCGAATGCCCCCGCAAGTTGATCCGTGCAGGTTCTGAGTGCTCATCCGGTACCCCACTTTCCATGGGTTGACCTTCGAGGAAGCTGCTCTGACATCTGCAATGGTGACCCCAAATACAGGTTCATCCCGGGCTTCTAGAGTGGAGGGCGTGCTCTCGCTGACATTTTGCTCAAAATGGACGTAGAATGCATGGAGTTCATCAGGGAGGGTGCGTTGGAGCCGGCAATTTTACATGCCTTCATCTTGTAGCCTGTTATGTCTTGCAGACCTTGCCATAGTCGGTGGAGTCGGTGTGGCTAGCCTGGCAGTAGCTTGGTCCACTATTGTCTTTTGGCATCTTTGATGGATCTCCTTAGATCGTATCTGGCTTTCTTGTATAGGTCAGGGTCACTTGACTTGAACGCCTCAGACCCGGACTTCAGCAAGCAGTGGATATCCCTGTTCACCCATGGTTTCCGGTTGGGAAACACACGGATTTGCTTCTTTGGCACACAGTCTTCTGCACACATACTGATGAAGTCACTTACTGTAGTGGTGTACTCATTCACACTGGTCGCAGAGTTTTTAAATACTGACCAGTCCACTGACTCGAAGCAGCCCCGTAGAAGATCATCCGATTCCTCAAACCAACATTGCACGACTTTCTTTGACGGATTCTCTGGTTTCAGTTTTTACTTGTAAGCCGGGAACAGGAGCACAGCCTTGTGGTCTGATTTGCCAAAGTGTGGGCGGGCGATAGAGGGGTAGGCATGTTTGATATTTGTGTAGCAGTGGTCTAGGATGTTTGGGCCTCTGGTGAAACAGGAGACGTGTTGGTGGTAACTTGGTAGTACGCTCGTGAGCTTGGCCTGATTTAATTCCCCAACCACGATGAACAAAGCCTTGGGATGTTTTGTCTCAAGGCAATTTGTAGTGGTGTATATTTCGTCCAGCACAATATTCACGTCCGCGTGGGGTGGGATATAAACTGCCGTCAGAATTACGGAGGTGAATGCATTAGGGGCAGCATTTTAGTGTCAGGTATTTTAGGTCCAGGGAGCAGAAACTTGCCAGTGTTGCTATGCCTAGGCACCACAAGGTGTTGATTAGGAAGCAGACCCCACATCCCCTAGCCTTGACTGAGGCTGCTGTACGGTCCATTCGATGGATTGAGAAGCCCTTTGGTTGTAGGGCACAGTCTGGTGAAGCAGGAGTGAGCCATGTTTCAGTGAAACAGAGGATACAACAGTCCTTCAGTTCTCTTTGGAAAGTGAGTCTGGCTTTAAGTTCGTCTAGCTTGTTTTCCAGAGATTGGACATTTGCAAGGAGTAAGCTGGGGAGGGGGGGCCTTAGGACCGTGTTGTTTCATTCTCACCTGCAGGCCTGCACATTTCCTGGAATGACGACTTCTTTTCGAGCCTGGGAGATGGTGAGAGTAGTTTGCGGTGTTAACGGTATAGTTATGTCCAATGAGGTTCTTCGCTCTGGTCAGTGTGTGGGTGGAGGATTTGTTACCTTGCTAGTGGTTCCTGTGTCAGTAGATGGGTCTGCGAGATTTGGTGTTCTGGGTCACTGACGGGCTGCGGTTTGGCTTCGCAGGTCAGTGGATGTCCAGACCACGGTCCGGCGTGGATGGGTTGAAGGCTGGTAAATGGATGATGTCCCTGGGGTTGGGGTGGGGGATGAGCCAATGGCCAGGTCCATGTATTAGGGCCCGCTGGGTCACTGCCAGGTTGGGGTCTTCCTTTGGATGTTGTAGGATCTCTAGACTTGCAAGTAAATTTAAAAGATTGCTATACAATTAGCAAATAACACTGCACCTCTTTTCTCCCGAGAGGTAGGAAAAGGTACTTGGACCTATCTCCATTCACTGAGACATTAGCCCAGTTCTATAAATGACCCCTAGCCCTCACTCTACATATGAAACCTTTGAAGCAGGATGAACAGCTGACTGACATGTTTCATTGTCAGGCCAGCTATTTATTCAACCTGCTTCAAAAGTTTAAATGTATTCAGCTCTTGAAAATTTGTTTATACAGCTGTGAGAATTCTTGGCTGAACTCTAAGTCCTGCTAATGGATTCATCTCTGTAAGGGCTGTTTACCCAGAAAGGGGATTGTGTGCTTTGTTTGACTGAGTTTTCTGAGCTGCCGAGAGGATTATGCATCTTTGAAATGTTGTTTATTTTGACATTATTCTGAACACTTTGTAGGGTTGTGTTTTTTAGAGGGGAGTTTAAATGAATGCTTGTTTATTTTGACAGATTCATGAGCATTGCAAAGACTTCCCAGTGTTATTATGGTGTTCGTGAGTGGATCACAGATGAGCGTTTCAAAGGCTCAACAAATCTCTTGACTTTAAATCAATGCGAGCACAAATGTATGACACATTAAAGTTAGATTCTCAATACTGTTGAATGCAGAATATGACTTTATATACTGGATGAAGTACTCCAATGCACATGAATACTCCAGTAATGCTGGAAAATTTAATAGTCAATTACCTTTGAAGGAAAGAGCCCTCTGATCAATCACTGTATTTGAAACAAATTGAATTTATAATAAATCTAGTTACGATAGTTGATTTTGTCAAGACCTTTTAAACTTACCTGTCAAAAGGTTCCTGACTCGAGACTAAGCTTCCCCCAAGATTCTTAAAAATGAGACCAGAGAAGAAGGCTATTCAGCCTTTCACATTTGCATTACTTCTAGCTTTTCTACTGAAATTATCCACTCCAATCCCACTTCCTCATCTTTTTCCTTAAATTATGTTACTGCCTTTTCCTTGTAATAAATGATTCCAATTTCCAATTACCTCCTGTTGATGTTATTTATTCAGACTTTTCCCTTTATCTTTTGCTGAGTGTTTCTTTATATTCTTATGTCTATATTTACAGGTTCATATCCTGGGAAAGATGGAATACATTGATTATGATAGAATAGCAGTCAAACGGATGACATATCCTGCAAACAGTTGCCTCCATTTATCTCATTCTTAAGCACGTCAGTGTCCAGTCTCTGGGGAGAGTTTAATTTATTAAGTGTTTGAGAAGTAAAGAAGTCTAGAATTCATCCCTCAATCTTGTTAGATGCTCAGGTAAAGAATTGCAAGCATTTCTTTGTTTCCTTTCTTTGTCACCTTTCTCTCTTGATTGTAATTTATTTTGACTGGCCAAAGTCAGATGGGGTGCAGTTAAAGTGGACCAAGAGACTTAACCACTCCTTTCCTGCACTGATCCAGCTGTCTTCATTTCAAATTGATTGCTGCAGAGAAACTCACCCCAAGCTGGCATGGTGCTCCCTTTAAGTGTGCAGGCTGGGGTTTACTAACATCAGTGGGACCTGATTTGCCATTCTAAACTGAGCTCTAAACTGAAGAGCATGAGGCTTTATCTGCTTTTCCAATCCCACTAGAAACAGTGGGCAGGTCCAAAAGGAGCTCAGTGAGGCAAGCTTTAAAACATTGCCTAAATCTTCCTGGTTCTGCCCACTGTGGGAATGGAGCAGAATGATGGGGCAGAGAATTTGATGGCCAAGCTAAAGATCTGTTAGCCTCGGGAAGGGATGTTCGCTTCTGGGGTGGTCAAGACCGGACAATTCCGGCCATTATTTTTTGATTTGCTTTTGGGCGAGGGGAAGTTGATGTGTGACACTGGGCCCTACCAGGGCACCTATTATTGATGCTATAGCAGGTTTCCACTCTTCCTGACCCTCAACTGCCCCCATTGAGGATTCAGCTACTGGAACCCACCAAATAATTACTTTGGTGATGGGAGAATTCTCATGAATCTCCAAGGGGAGCTTTCTACTGCCTGAATTCCCACTACTAATCCTGCCCAATGATCAGGAAATTATTTCTGCTGGGTGGGGGACTAGTGAGCATGTCAGGAGGGGCTGGACATTGTTAGGGAAAAGGGGATTGATGAGAATTGCTGTGAGAGGGTGAGCTGTGTTGGTAGCTGGTGTTTCAGAGTTGCTTGAAATTGCTAAATTCTAAATTCCACGAGCTGTCAAGGAATTGTCCAAGGATACTAGATGAGTTGGCATGGAGAAGTAAGGGCAAAGGGTTGTGGTTGGGGGGGCATGGATTGGCATGAGCTGACACTAAGTTGGCATGGGGCTAAGGCAATGAGATGCGTAGAGGGATACTAATTTGGCATAAAGGGCCATGAGGGTGGGTGAGGGGACGTGGGTTGACATTGGGATGTGGGTGTCGTAGGGGTCATGGATTGGCATAGGTTGGCATAGGTGGGGCTTAGGGAATGTGTGGAGTGTGAGCGATAAGGACTGGAGGAATGCTTTTGTTTATTATTATTGTTTATTTATTTAAATACAGTGCCAGGTCACAGAGGCAGGTCTTGCACCCAGCCTGCCTCTGCACCCAGCAGCCTGTGAATTTGTTCTGGCATCACCCACCCTGACTAAAAACCTGACTTGTGGGTGGACACTTTTAAAGATTGAGCTCGCCAAGCCAGGCAATCTCCCAACTTGGCAAATGCGACTCAGGGATGAAAATTTGGGCCTAAGTTGATGACCATTCTTCAATCTAATCAGCACATCATTCTTCCACTTAAGTTGTCTTTCAGTGCAGAAGCAGAGGCCATAAGTGCAGAGCTTCTTCTTCCTCAGAGTCCATCCTATATGGTCAGTCTGGGGGATTCATTCCATTGTTGAGAATGGGGAATCTTATAGAACATAGAACATAGAACAGTACAGCACAGAACAGGCCCTTCGGCCCACGATGTTGTGCCGACCTTCATCTGAAACCAAGATCAAGCTATCCCACTCCCTACCATCCTGGTGTGCTCCATGTGCCTATCCAATAACCGCTTAAATGTTCCTAAAGTGTCTGACTCCACTATCACTGCAGGCAGTCCATTCCACACCCCAACTGCTCTCTGCGTGAAGAACCTACCTCTGATATCCTTCCTATATCTCCCACCATGAACCCTATAGTTATGCCCCCTTGTAATAGCTCCATCCACCCGAGGAAATAGTCTTTGAACGTTCACTCTATCTATCCCCTTCATCATTTTATAAACCTCTATTAAGTCTCCCCTCAATCTCCTCCGCTCCAGAGAGAACATCCCCAGCTCCCTCAACCTTTCCTCATAAGACCGACACTCCAAACCAGGCAGCATCCTGGTAAATCTCCTCTGCACTCTTTCCAGCGCTTCCACATCCTTCTTATAGTGAGGTGACCAGAACTGCACGCAATATTTCAAATGCGGTCTCACCAAGGTCCTGTACAGTTGCAGCATAACCCCACGGCTCTTAAACTCCAACCCCCTGTTAATAAAAGCTAACACACTATATGCCTTCTTCACAGCTCTATCCACTTGAGTGGCAACCTTTAGAGATCTTTATCTTCTTATACTGTCACTATCATCCCACTACCTACAGTGGGACAGCCTTGTGCTGAAGAAATTGTGACAATGTTACCACGATCTACAGAAAGTTAAAGCAGCACTCTAAATGTAGTGGGGGCATTTTTCCTCATATCCTGCAATGTCTACAAAATTTTCATCATTAGTCTTCCAGATTTATTCAAATCTAAGATATGGTAAAACTTTTTCATCCTCAGTGAAGCACTGATTGATGCAACTGTGCGATTCTTTGTTGGGAGTTGAAAGCCTTTCTCCGGTATTCTAAGAAGGAATAGAAGATTGCAGAGAGAATGCGAATTTGTCTTCTTGTGAATGTCCACGTCCTGAGATCTTCTCTCGTGAGTCAGTCCTTCATTGGAAAAAGTTCACTACCCTCACAATTCAGTTGTCATAGCAACTGCAGCCCAGTCACCACCTGCTGTCCCACTCTGCCAATGTGTTTGTTTCCCAGGGAAAAGATGGGCAACTGCAATTGTCCACAAGGCCCTCCCAGAGAGACGAGACACTGTGGAAGATTGAAGCCCTTTGTAACAATGACTTGGAACAGGGGAAGGGTAGGAGTTGGGTAAAGTCTGTAACAGTACTGGAGGATTACAGAAGTTCTAAAATGAAATGAAAATAGTTTAAATTTGTTATTTCAAAAGTTGTAATTATACTTGGGTGGTGATGTAGAATAATGGCGTAATGTTATGATAATGACATATCATGATGCAACAGTGACATCAGCAGTCATGTGCAAGAGACTAAGAAGAACAGTGAGATGTACTTACCTCAAATTCAACCATGTACTATCATGTAAAGAAAAGTGTTTCTGAAGAAACATACTTGAGTTAGGCCTAAGTTGCTCATAAGTAGTGGGAAATCTTCCCAATACAAATCAGGCCATTAGCTACCTGAAAAGAGATCCAAATACTATTTGTAGTGGAAACCAAACCACAAACCAGTTAACAGTTAGAAAAGTAAGATCCTAAAACAGCAGGTGGGTTTGCTTAATTGGAGAACTGGAGTTCTGATATCTACACTACTTGCAGAGAAGTGTAGTTCAGACAGATGTTTTGTTTTGGGAGTTAGAGCTTAATTAGTTTAAAATCATCCATTGAGCTGCAAAAGACTATGTTATTGTGAAAATGGTGGAACTTAAAAAGGGTTTTCCGGTTTAAGTTAGGTGTGAGTTTTGGGAGAGAGGCTGTTAGTTTGAATTTGAAGCTTATGGCCTTTCCAGCTTTGGAGAAACTCTGGGAGCTGTTTGGTGTGGTTAGAGCTAAGAACAGGTTCTGGGAAGCTGAGAAGATCATTGGTTCCATGCTGAAGGAAGTTAGGGTTCAAAGAAACCCTGGAAGCTATTTATATAGCTTGTTGCAGCTACAAGATTGGAATTTGGACAAACGTGAGACCGAAGCTTAGTGAAGCTAGCGGTCTGAGAAAGATTCGCAAACGTGCCAGTAATTAGAGGCGGCAGTGAAACTTTGGGAATCATGTGGAACCCAGTCTGAGGAGAAGGTATTGAACTATTGGGAGGTGAGCAGTTGTTGATGCAGTCCAAGTTGGGATGGCTTTTGAGGGGATTCAAAAGCTAGATCTTAGAAGGTGAAGAGTTGAAATCTCTCATGAAGAAACAAAATATCAAAGAGTTTTTTTAAACTCACAATGGTCACTGATGCCTGGATGGGTTGCTGAGAAATCCATGGGATGTGGCTTGGCCGCATCAGCCATGTAATGTGCCGTGTGATCTGCTGCCCATAGGCTGCCTGCCAATTCATATTTACCTCATGCCAACTCTGAATGTTAGAGTGAAAGATCGATATTGCAGATTATTTTACTTTTCCAGCTTTGTATGTAAAGTGTATTGTATTTACTTAAAACCGTGGAATGTTGTGTCTTTATTCTCCCAGTAGCTGACTGGAATTTCAAACGTTGTCTACTTTAAACAAAATGTTGCTGGTCCCTAACTGGATCATAACAAGTATAACATGCAGGCCAATGCCTAGTAACCTCATAGTAGCTGCAATGCAACAGACTTTTCTGCCAGCTGGATTTGAGACACCATGATAAACCATTGGGTGGATACTGGGTAGAAATGCTATTGTTAGATGACATGGCTTATGAATTCAGTATTTAATCAAATATTTAAGTTAGTAGGCAGCATGAAGTTTGCAAGCTTTCTACACTGGAAGCAACATGCACAGTTTAGTAACTTTACTCACACATTGGGATTGCCCTGTTCAGTTTTGGGGCCACTGCTAATCAACTCATCATCTCCCAAGCTTCGGATTTGGTGACCGCTGGATTGAAGGATTAAATGAATATTCTATTGCCAGGAGCTATTAATTTGCAAACCAGATTATCTGCTCGGAGCCTGAAACGCTGGGGGATAGAATGCAATCTTTTTATAATAAAAATGTTGTTGAGCAATTTCAAAAGTACAGTCGTTTCTGGAAACTGCTCGAATGAAGATTGGACCTTGGAAAAAAAAAAGTGTTTTTTTGTAAAAATTGCAGCGGTTAATGGCTGTCTGTGATTCTTTAAATTGACGGCCTGTGTAGAGGGGATTCTGGGTTATCAAGCAACAGTTCTGTGAAAAATGCATCATTAAGAACCAGCCCACTGCAGTTTAACATTTATTACTTTTAAGACTGACTGGAGACTCATGTGAATTGGTGAAGCTTTATTTTGTTAACTATCTCTTTGAATTACTTTAATGCAGCAATTTACAACCTTTCTAACATCTGCACAAAATTCGTATCTGTAACACCCATAAGAATACTAGCCAACACAAAATAAACATTCCAAACCAAATATACATCCAAGCATACCATGCCGCACACTAAGATCAACTAATCACCCTTGTGCGGCATGGTGGCACAATGGCAAGCACTGCTGCCTCACAGCGCCAGGGACCTGGGTTCGATTCCCGGCTTGGGTCACTGTCTGTGCGGAGTTTGCATGTTCTCCCCGTGTCTGCATGGGTTTCCTCCGGGTGCTCTGGTTTCCTCCCACACTCCAAAGATGTGCTGGTTAGGTGCATTGGCTGTGCTAAATTCTCCCTCAGTGTACTCGAACAAGCGCTGGAGTGTGGCGACCATGGGATTTTCCCAGTAACTTCATTCGTGATGCCACCCCAGTGGTTGCAGCATGGCTGGTAGAAGGCTGCTAACTTTCAGTGGAGGTGCTGGCCTTGGAGAGTAATCTTGTTTGGATGCAAGATTATATAATTTGGGTATTGAAGATTATATACCCAAAGCACTGATATAAAGTGCTTTGGGTGTAGAAAACCTGATGTTGGAGTGCACCATCTTGTGGGTGGCAGCAGTTGGGTTGGCTGGCTAACAGGCAATAGCAAGGTCACTGGCAAAGTGACAACAGTGAGAGGATGAATGCAGTCACTCTGAGGGAGGGCAGCTGGTATGAGCTCCGTGGAGCTACTGCCGCTGCTATTTCCACTGGGGTGTTGCCTCAGCAATCATAGTAATCTGTTTCTGAACTGGTCACTGGACTGCTGTGACACTCTGACAAGCTCCTTTGAACATTGGTATTCACAGCCATGGTAGCAGCAATCTGAGCTTGAATGGCAGCTATCTGCATTCGCGGGACAGCATTCTAAGTTTGCGTGACCTTGCATGGTTGAAGTCTGAGTTTCCGCTGCAGCACTGAGACATTTGATTTGATTTGATTTATTATTGTCACATGTATTAATTAGTATACAATGAAAAGTATTGTTCCTTGCGCGCTATACAGACAAAACATACCAAAAGGAGAGAGCGCAGAATGTAATGTTACAGTTATAGCTAGGGTGTGGAAAAAAATCAGCTTAATATGAGGTAGGTCCATTCAAAAGTCTGATGGCAGCAGGGAAGCTGTTCTTGAGTCAGCTAGTAGGTGATCTCAGACTTTTGTATCTTTTTCCCGATGGAAGAAGGGTATGACCAGGGTGTGTGCAGTCCTTGATTGGGTGGCTTCTGCTTGTCTTGCTGAGACATCAGCTATCAGATATTGCATAATGGTTAGGTCCATAACTTTGCTAATGAGTTGGGCACCATTTCCATGCTGGAAAGGATGGCCTCCTAGTTCTGTGCAAAACACTCTACAAGTAGGTGCTGGACTCCCCTCTGCTGCATGATATTGCATGTGGGGTTTCTGACAGACCTGCCAATTCACAAACTAGTTCATTGTGCATACCCATCACCCTGTCTGTAATTCTCCCCATTCAAGAGTTTGCATTGAGTCATCTGCAACGGAACTCATGCCAGAACTGGACTTTTGGGGCCGCTGGCACCTGCACCAGCCTTGCCCCTTGCTGTTGCCACAGGTCAATGTCGGGGGGTGGGGTGGGGGGGGGGGGGAAGAGTAAGGAGTAACATATGGTATAGGGGCAAAGATCCAATAAAATCAATTTGGATCTCCTGCCATGAATCCCCAATTCTCCTAGTGTGTTCCATTAGTGTCTTCCTCTTTTGTGGGTCAGGATTATTAGCAGCACAAATCAAATATTGTTGACACATATCCTCCACATCCTTTTTCATCCGCGGTCACCACCCAACATGCCGTAGCCTTTCCCAAGTGATTTCCGGTCCTGGGTGATCCTGGATCTTCTATTGTTTCCTGGTAACATGCCTCTGGTACAATGCATCAATTGTCTGAATAATGCACCCTGTTTTATATTGATTTTGGGGCCTCCAACTGGTCCTTCCATGAGCTCCCCTTTATTCATAGCAGCAATGGCTACCTTCACCATTGGATCTTAAATCTGGGCTTTGGCCTGGTCAAGGGGCAATTGTTTTCCTTTAGTTCCACATCCTTCCCACTGCAAAGGGACCTCACTGTACCTCAGAGTTAGCCTCTTTCTTTTCTAGAGAGAGTTGTGCCAATTCTTTTCCTTTCTGTACCAATTTAGCTTATTTTTTATTCCATTAGCTTCTTTTTTATTCAGTTTAGTTTTATACTCATTGAACTCTTGCTCCTGATCACTACACCTCACTTCTATTGCCATTAGTTGGCTCCCTAATCTCATGTATTTCTCCCATAGTGCGAACAACTGGACTGCTTTACGTGTGAATTTCTCCAGCCAGTGTTCTGCCTCAAAGACTAGATTGTCCGACTTCTCAATGAGTTGAACCCATTCTTCTTTCAGGGATAACTTACTCCTAAGATACTTCTCCATAGTCTAATTCATGTTCTTCGTGGACTCCTGGCTGGATTGCCAGAAATGTGTAGGGTGTGAGAATCCCTTGCGGAGTCCCACTCAGGCTGGGAATTGTACTCTGCACATTAGGAATGAGTAACTCAATACCAAATAATGTGTGAAAACAATTTTTATGAAAAAATTATTAATGATAAAAAGAGAAAAAGATAACTTTATTGAAAAGGAAGGATTCTATGAAAAAAACATTTTATATTTATATGTTTTATATATATATACATATAGACAACTTTATTGTAGCACAAGTTGCAACCCCATATTGGTCTGTTCAAGACAGTTCCCTCAATTGGTACAGTTCCCTTTGGTACATACATTACCAAGTCTCGGAATAACCTTGCAAAGGGGTGGATTCTCCAATTACTCATTCCATAGATGTCTCTTTCTTCATAGTTTTCATTAGCTGATAAATCCATTTCAGCTGCAGTCTCGATGCTGGATTTTATGATCCTTTAATTCCAATTACTGGCTCAATCTAAGGCTTCCATCCAGACTTTCTCAAAACCATGAGTATGAATCAAATTCTTCTCACAGGCACTATGGGCCTTACAAGACTCAGGCTGTTTACACATCTTTTTGATGGCGTCTCCCAACTGCCATCAATCAGGTTATGCTGTCCATCAATCAAACTCCATCTTCTGATTCTACACCATATTTAAATACCTATGTGCAAGTTTATCCATTGTCTTGGCTTGTCGTTCAAGGGTCATTGATCGCGGTAAGAACTGGCTACTATTAAGCAATAGAAAACAAATTTTATTTTTGCAAATCTAGCCAGAAGAGAAAAAAACAGTAGCATAGACAAAACAATGGCCAGAATTTTACACTCCCCTGGCAGGTTCTGAAGTGGGATGTGGGGAGTGTAAAATTGCATGGACGGTATTCCCTCTGGAATCTTGCCTACCCTGACCCAAAATCAGTTCTACAGTGGGCTGAGCAGGGCCTTGGACAGGAAACCCACCCATGCCCCTATTAAGGCCCTTACGTGCCTTTTCCCACCCAGCCTCAGTCTGGTGGTTCGATCAGGATGCCAAATGGAATAAGTCTTCATCCTCGATCTTGGTGGGTGGGGGCGGTGGGGGGTGGTGCTGAATCTGAAGGCCCTTGGGAGGCGCCTCAAACTGAAGGCCCCTTCAGATTTGGGTGTCCTCCCCTTATGGATGTGGGAGCTCCAGTGCTCATTGCCCCCATCCAGCCTGCCCCCCAACACTGAGATCGCCCCCTTCCTGACCTCCCAGGACATTCCCTACCCTCTCACCCTCGGGACACCTGAGGTGCAGTCTCAGGACTTAGGTTCAGGCTTGACACTGCAATACCTCTTCCGGCCACCACAGCGCTATGTCTGGAGGGGCTGGAGAGCTGTTGGTCAAGTGAGGGTAGAATGGCACAGTGGGCCTGTCAGAGTCAGTGGTGATGCCTTCCATCCTGAAAATTCAGGACAATAGCTACAAACATGGCCTGCATTAACCAATATGAAACAAGCCAAGGAGTCCTTGAGGAAAAGAAACAAGTTCACAGTTAATAATATCACTACTGAATACTATTGATCAATCAAAGCACGATCACACATGGCTTTAAATCAAGGTCTAGAAAGTAATTTTTAAAAATTCAATACAGGCTTAATATGGGGTTCTCTTAAAATCAAGAGCAAAGCAGAAATAAAATGCAAAAATATTAAACTGCAAAAAATTAGTGATTGCAGCCTCAGGCCTACAGGGCAAAGATGGTTCTGTGGAGTTAGGTGACAGATTAGCCTTGATCTCACTGAATAGCAGAACAGGCTCGAGGGGCTAAATGACCTAATCCTGTTCCTGTGTTCCTTCTAATCAAAAGAGATTGTGAGATTCGGAAAGTGGGATAAAGATTAGATGTGAGGATAGCATCAGGATTTATAATTCCAGCCCCATGTTGGCTACAGCCTGAGCAATGGCAGCTCCAATAATGACGTATCTCCTCCATGAGGTTAAGAGTATGTAGCCATGCCTGTCCCTATCAGTTACATTCTGCTGTCTCCAGTTGTGTAACTGATAGGGACAGGCATGGCTACATACTCTTAACCTCATGGAGGAGATACGTCATTATTGGAGCTGCCATTGCTCAGGTCTGCTGCCATTCTGCCTGAGATCAGTAAGGGGGAAGGGCGGTCCGCTGCCACTCCACCTGAGATCGGTGGGGTGGGGCGGGGGGGGGGGGAGGGGAGGGGCCCGCGATTGGTCTGGGTGGCAGAGGGGGTGGGGGGACAAGGGAGTCAGTAATGTTGTGGGGGTGGGGCAATGTCTGTGGGGGCCAGGGGGAGGTATTATCCGGCCCGAGGGCAATGTGGCAGGGGAGCCGCATTCTATCTAGGCAGAATGGCAGCAGACCTTCCCCCACAACCATCTCAGGCAGAGTGGCAGCGGACTCCCCCCAACACCAATCTCAGGCAGAGTAGCAGCAGATCCTCCCCTTTCCCTTCACTGATCACAGGCAGAGTGGCAGCGGACCTCCCTCTTCCCTCTCACTGATCTCAGGCAGAGTGGTAGCGGACCCCCACACCCCCGCCCCACCCCACCGATCTTAAGCAGAGAGCCGTCGGATGCTCAGCACTTCACTCCTCACTAACCGCAGTGCCGGAATTGGACTTTTGTGGAGCATGTCTGTTTTGCGCCGAATCTGGATGAGTGAACGCTAAAGGTTGGGCGTGCACGGTAGCGCAGTGGTTAGCACTGCTGCTTCACAGCTCCAGGGTCCCGGGTTCGATTCCCGGCTTGGGTCACTGTCTGTGTGGAGTTTGCACATTCTCCTCGTGTCTGCGTGGGTTTCCTTCGGGTGCTCCGGTTTCCTCCCACAGTCCAAAGATGTGCGGGTTAGGTTGATTGGCCAGGTTAAAAATTGCCCCTTAGATTCCGAAAAAAAATGCGTAGGTTAGAGGGATTAGCGGGTAAATATGTGGGGGTAGGGCCTGGGTGGGATTGTGCTCGGTGCAGACTCGATGGGCCGAATGGCCTCCTTCTGCACTGTAGGGTTTCTATGAATCTATGAACCACTGTGTCACTGTGCAGCCCGTTAAGTCAATTTAAATACATGCAAATGCATTTAAGTAGCTGTCATGCCCATTTTGGGCACGGTCCTGATCGCGGCCATTTTTGGATCTTGCTAAAGGGGGAACTGGCGTGGAGGCGGGTGCGGATCGCGCTACTCGCCTCACGCCCGACTTTACCAAGTTTACGCGCCTGAAAACGGGCGCAACTTGATGGTAAAATCGGGCCTTTAGTGTTGGCTACAGGCTGCAATCATATCAATTAGCAGGCAGCACAGCATTGGCATGTGGCCTACATTGGAAACAATAGGCACTGGGTTAATCCTCTATCACAATCCGTGTGCCTGTTTTCAATGCTCTATGTTTTGTGTAATATTATGTAACCTTTTACATTCTTACAATTCAAGATTTGGGACTTGAAAGTTTTAAAATGGAATTAAATAAATTGCTGATGTATGTAAGCTATTTCTGAACTGCAATAACTGAGGAATTCATAATGGAATATTAGGAAGGCTTTTCTGTTGTATGGCTTTGTTTTATATAATGACAAATGTTCTAGGATGCTGTAAGGTGTGCCATACTGATATGATTTGTAATGGTTTAAAATGGCTACGAAATGTAATGAAAGTATCTGAAATATTGTCACCCAATGCCAATCAAAACCTCCTGAGATTTAGTCAAAGTGGAACACCACTGCAGAAACAAATGGAAGCTTTTCAATGGAGTAATTAGTTTGCTTCTCTGTTTCTTCAAAGGAGTCCAAGCCTACCAGTAAGTGTTTTCTCTTAGGATAGTAATTATGATGATTGAAACTCTAACGTTAGGAGGTGCCTAATTAAATGGAATAATCTTTTAATAGTTCTGATCATAGATGTTGGAGGAGTTTGACTGCAGTTCTAGGTAAAGCCTTTTGGGAGAGAAGAATGATTGTAAAATGCACAAGTCTCATCCTCTTTCCTTTATCTCTTGTTCTGTCTTCTCAACAGAGCTCTCATCCATTCAGCTTCTAAAGCTTAGCCCTTGAGCCCAAGTGTGCGTTAATGTGTCAGGCCGAATCCAGCTTATCGCACACATTGGATATTTGAGAAATGTCTATGAGTTGAACTGTTCCATTTATTGATTCCATTCTGTTGTATATTTCAGCAAACCCTTCTGGCGTAAAGATTTTTAAAAATTGTTCTTGCATTGAACTCCATGTACAGCTTATCCAACATCTGCGAAAGTGGGCCTGCAACTTGAATAAAATGACAGCATTTCATGGCCAGAATTTTCCAACTGTTCACGCCCGCGAGATTTTCCCATCCCGCGACAGTGAACAGAGACTTGGCTTGGCTTGTCACCAAATTCTCTGTCATCGTTGCAGTGGGAGTGTGGCGTGAACGGACGGTAAGATCGTGCCCAATATACTTAGCTTTATTCACTTATTAGACATTAAGTTATTCGATGAAATTTATACATCTGAAAACACTGAGTTGAAGAGTGATAAAAATGACAGTACTTTCACATTTAAAAATACAATGTAATAAATATATATTTAGTAAATGAATACTTCTTGTCCAATTTAAAGCAGTTGTTATATAGTTAGTAACTATTCTTTTCCATTGACCCAAGATTCAGAATTTCAAATCATTTTGTGACAGACCTGTGGCTTTATTGACAATCCCTGTTGGAGAAGCATACTTAAAATAACATTATCTTATATGGAAGTAAATGCTATTTATCTTGAACGCTAGGCTTAGTGATGAGTCAAAGCACACACGCATGCACGCACATGCGCATGCTCATATGTTTTCTGATGACACAAAGACTGCTGACATGCTACTGGTGTAGATGGGAATATAAATTTTCTCAGGAAGCTAAGGAAATTTGGCATGTCCGCTATGACTCTCCCCATAGAAAGCATTCTTTCTGGTTGTATCACAGCTTTGTATGGCTCCTGTTCTGTCCAAGGCTGCAAGAGACTACAAAGGCTTGTGAACGAATCCCAGTCCATCATGCAAACCAGTCTCCCATCCATTGACTCTGTCTACACTTCCTGCTGCCACGGAAAAGCAACTAGCATAATCAAGGACCCCATGCACCCCGGACATACTCTCTTCTACGTTCTTCCGTCAGGAAAAAGATACAAAAGTCCGAGGACATGCACCAACCGACTCAAGAACTGTTTCTCCCCTGCTGCCATCTGACCTTTGAATGGACCTACCTCACATTAAGTTGATCTTTCTCTATACCCTAGCTATGACTGTAACACTACATTCTGCACTCGCTCCTTTCCTTTTCTATGTACAATATGCTTTGCCTGTATCGTGCGCAAGAAACAATACTTTTCACTGCATACTAATACAGGTTAAAATAGTAAATCAAATCAAATCAAAAATTGGGCAATCGCTCCAAGAGATGGAGTTTTCTCTTCGGCAGAAGGCAGTCTGAAGACATATTGAAGACATGTAGGGACTGGGGCAGCTGGCGGACTGCTCCAGGGCAACCAGGGGGCTGTTGGTCTGTGTACAGATTTTCCTTATTAATAAATATCCTTTGTGTTTCTGAAGAAGTCTGTGAGCGTGCATCATTACACCAGTGTAGACCACATCTGGAGTACTGCGTGCAGTTCTGGGTACTGGACCTTAGGTAGGGTATATAGGCTTTGAAAAGAGAGTAGCTCAAAAATCACTAAAATATAATCAGGGCACCAAAGGGAGATTACATAAACTCTTCGTATTCTTTGGAATATAAAAAGTTAAAGAGTGGGAATTTTCCTGATTGATTTTGGGGCAGGGATTTGGAATTTTCATTTCCTGGTGATTTTCTCCAAGTTATGGCAGATAATGAAAATCTGAAATGCTGGAAATATTTAGCTGGTCTGGCAGCATCTGTGGATAGAGAACATTTCAGGTCGTGACCTTTGTTCTGATGAAACAAAGAAGCCCAGGCTGTGGGAAAAGAACGATGCTCGAGACCTGGGAGCAGGGACACAGGGCAGGGAGCCTGACCCAGATGGAACTGTCACTGCCACTCAGAGAGGTGCCAAGGCTGGGATGGGTAAGCTGCCAATCGGGTGATGAAATGTTAGTAAACAGACACTCGCCTCTGGCTCAATCCCCGTTCCCCCCTCCATCCCTGGCACAATCCGTGGCCTCTTCTCCTACTCTCACCACTGGCTCATTCCATGCCTTCCAGGCTCAATCGACAACCCCCTCCCCCACATCTGGTTCAATCTGTGCTCCCTTTCCACCAGTTTAAACAGTGGTTACCACCCCACCCCCAGCTCAATTTTCTAACCCTCACGCCACCGGCTAAATCCACGGCCCACCCCCTGGGGACACCATGGAGTGAGGCAGAGCGGGAAAGGAGAGTGCAAAAGTGAGTGGGAAAGGAAAGCAAGCAAAATGTTGAACTGAGTTTCCAGTGTGCTGTGGATAAAACACCAGCTATGTTATTCAGGGTTTATTTGGAAGATCACAAACTGGTATCAGGGTTTATTTGGGTGATTTGGTGTTACTTTTAATTTGAATTTGTGCAATATTTCTATTATAGTCAGTGATTTTTTTTTAAATTTTCAAGTTATTCCAGCTAGGAATACACAGTGCTGTAAATGTATAGCAAAGAATTTTAACTTGTACATTGTTTTTTTTCTGGGCAAGAAACCCAAGTCCAGCTTTAACATTGATTCCTAAGGGAACAGTGTGATTCATTTAAAGTTGTTTCACTTACAATTGCCATTTTCACAGAACTCAAACATAACTTCAGCTGAAGACTTAATGTCACAGCAAAGGAAATGCCGAATCAGCTTGCACTTTCAGCAACTTGCCACGTAGAATACTGAAAAGAACTTGCAATGCAAGGACATGTCGAACTCACAGCAGCTACTGTTAGAACAGAGATTTTCAAACTTTACTGACTGCATATCTCCTTCCCGATCTCTGAGTCTCCAGCATACCTCCACCTCCGTGCAGGTTTAATATTTTTAACTTTTTGCAGCCCAAGCATTGTACGAAGTGTGCATAATACGCATAAAGACTGCCTTAATTGTACTCTCGTTTTTGTAATGGCAAAGGTTGTTCAAGCATGGGCACAAAATGTTTAGAGTAATAGCTGTTAGTTCCAGTCATAAGTTGTTTGCTACACGTAGGTGCTGAGGATACTTTGATTACCTGTCATTAGCTATCTGCCCATTTGTCACCGTTACATCTTAGAAGATATAGTTATACAGTGACATATACAATAGAGAAAAAAAAACCAATTTATTTCTGAGCTCCGTTAGACTGGACAGTTGCTGGGCAACTGCAGCCATGCTGGAGTGTGCACAATGATTGGAGGTGAGGACACTGTCATTGTCTCTGTGTATCAGTGTTCTCATTGGTATGTCTTGAAGTAAATTATCTACTTTATATAACAATTTCCCAGAGTTTTAAAGCTTTGCCTGAGTAGCCTATTATTAAAATGCAATAAATAAATATAGTAAATAATTAGGAAATAAAATTCGACTGATTTCCTATATCTACCCCAAAGATGCCTTGCCTACCCCAGGAGTGTGCGTACAGCAGTTTGGCAACCCCTGTGTTTGAAAAGAATGCAAGAAATAAGAGCTGAACTGGGCCCTGCAGCCCTTCAAGGCAGTTCTGCAATTCAATAAGATAAAGGCTGATCTTCACCCCCAACAGCACTTGTCCACCCTTAACTCGTATTCCTTGATTCCCTTAGACATGCTGTGACAGCAGAGTTGGGCTCCGCGCCTTTAACAATGTGTTTCATGCTGAATCAGCATATTTCTGTGATCATCATCAGATAATTGCTGCCAATAATCTCTTAGTGAGGACACTTATCTAATTTTAACAATTCCTGCTTTGCCAAGAGTGTTGATGTCTATCTCACCATCTGATGATTTCTGACATAAACTGTGTAAACGGGATCTTCTGTGGTTCAAGCTGCAAAGGACATTATTTATTGGTACGAGTTAAAAACAGTTGTTAAACTTTTAAAAATATATATTCCCTGTGTGCTGCTCCTGAAGCGATTTCAAAGATTAAAGAAAAGTAAACCATTTTGTGTCGCAAGCCTTGTGACTCCATGGCTGGGATTTTAGCTTTGCGAATCAGGTCTGCTAGCCATTCCACGCATGGGTAAAATCTGGCATAATGACCTTGGTCACGAACCCGACATCAAACATGTTGGCTTTCCATAATATGGTGAGCAGGCATGCATCAAAATTGGAAGATCGCCGCCATTTTTGAAAATTAATAAGGAGCAATTGAGCTTGTTAACAAGTTGATTGACCCGGATATTAAGCTGCTCATTCCAAAATGTGACTGGTGTGGGCAGGTAGGAGAGAGTGGGAGCGAGAAGGAAAGTAGGAATGAGAATAAAAGGGGTTCACTTTTCTTTGGGGGGGGGGGGGGGGGCTGGGGTGCCCTGTGCACATTGCGGACCTTTTTGCCTCCCTGCCTGGCATCCAAAACCTGCCTCCCCCACACCTTTCATTGTTAGTATCCAATATTGATGAATGCTAAATACCAAATAGTTTAAGATACTCAGGTGAAGAGTTTTTGGGTATTGATTTGTTAATGATACTCAGATGTGTGTGAAAAGAAGAGAATGAGCCAGCACTGCGTGTTTGGTAGGGCAGAAAAGTAGGTGAGCAATAAATAGTCTCTTCCAAAGCTCCCTAGTCTCAGTGTCTTTTATACAGCCAGGCATGGGATATTCTCCAACACACACAACCCAACCCCCTTGGGTGCCTAATCCCATCCCACCCGAAATTCTCAGATTCTGAGTCCCCATCTTCTGGGATCCATTGTTCTCTTCATCCCGGGCCTGCTTGCAGTCTCAGGGGCACCCACTACTAAATTCTGTCACTGGTGCGAATGCTAGTGCTGATAGCTAATCAGATTTGCTGACGGCTCTCGAGGGTGGGACTTCCTCCCACTGAGGGATAGAAGTCATGACATCATGATGCTACAATCAGATGAATCTCTGGGAGTCTGCACCAGGTTCTGGGCCCTGAGTCAACATGGGATCGATTCAATTGGTCTCCCATGTTGGAATATAATTGCAACTTCAAGAACATCTTAGTCTTCTGCCATTGATTACTATGTTCCATTTTCTTCATTGTTATCCTTTGACTTAACTTTGTAGATAGTTGCAATTATTTCTTAAATATTCCTTTCACTATCATCATTATATTAGGTCAAACTGTAAAATGAAGCAAGATTTCACTGAATTCTTGGTTCATTGGCTGTCTTTACAAAGGCATTCAGCATTTCTCATATTCAAAAAAAGTCAGAATGGACGTTGAATAAAGGTACCAGGTTTTTTATTACCTCAAAATCAGACTAAACACTCATAAAGTTATTTATTTTATACCTTAAGATAACACAGAAAAGCCTGCCAGTATTTACTATTTGCAGAGGGCACTGAGTAATGCTTGACATCTTTGGATCTATATGCCAGTAAGGCATCAATATCTCAATAAGAGAAGGGGAGGAATACAATAGGGTGCAAAAAGCATCAAGAAAAGTGTCCATGCTCTGTGTTTCCAAATTAAGTACACGTCATGGCATATCTTCCATTGATTAAATAAAAGTTTTCATGTTCTTGAAAAGTAACATGTCAGGTGGCTTTCCCTTCATCCATTAGTTTATTATCTAACTTCATTGACTCAGTCTAAATTGATAGGAAATAGATAGTGTTATGGCACGGTTGATGCTTCAATACAGTCCCAAACGATCTTAGCTTAAACTACACTCAGAGCTTACCTTCCCTTTTCTGGTGGCAATAGTCCTTAACAATATTTGAATCTATAACATTCCAGTAGCTTTACTAAACAATGTCCTATTGCTCTTGGGATGTCCTCTTGAAGATGGCAGCAACTGGTTCTCCAGGCCTGGCCTCGTCCATATAGTCTTCTGGGAGATCTGACCAGCTACTATGCTGTCTTCTTGAGATTCAAGCAGGCACTCCCTCACACAGGGCTTTAATGTTTTCATAAATGTATTCTCTCCAATTGATCTCTCTATCCTCTGTTGTTTGTCACAGTCTCTCAGAAGTTTCCTTTTCCCGGAACTGATCAAATTCCTTTACTTTAAGTAGATATCAGTGACTGCTGCAAGTCATCAAATCTTGTGCAAACTCCACCTCCCTCATGAGGAATTTCCACTCCTCAGTTTTGAAGATCTAACACCTCAAAAGTCACTCTGACTCGAATTGCCTCAACAACTGCTCACCTCATGATGGTTCAATCTCTTTTTTTTTATTCATTCGTGGGACATGGGCGTCACTGGTTGGCCAGCATTTATTGCCCATCCCGAGCTGCCCTTGAGAAGGTGGGAGTGAGCCGACTTCTTGAATGGCTGCAGCCCATATGCCATGGGTTGACCCACAATGCCGTTAGGGAGGGAATTTCAGGATTTTGACCCAGCGACTGCAAAGGAACGGCGATATATTTCCAAGCCAGTGGCTTGGTGAGTGGCTTTGAGGGGAACTTGCAGGTGGTGGTGTTCCCATGTATCTGCTGCCCTTGTCCTTCTAGATGGAAGTGGTCATGGGTTTGGAAGGTGCTGTCTCGGGATCTTTGGTGAATTGCTGCAATGCTTCTTGTAGATAGTACTCACTGCTGCTGCTGAGCGTTGGTGGTGGAGGGATTGAATGTTTGTAGATGTGATGCCAATCAAGTGGGCTGCTTTGTCCTGGATGGTGTCAAACTTCTTGAGTGTTGTTGGAGCTGCACCCATCCAGGCAAGTGGGGAGTATTCTATCTCACTCCTGGCTTGTGCCCTGTAGATGGTGGATAGGCTTTGGGGGGTCAGGAGATGACTTACTTGCCGCAGTATTTCTAGCCTCTGACATGCTCTTGTAGTCATTGTGCCTTCCATCAATTCACTGATGTGGCAGTCCAGTTGAGTTTCTGGTCAATAGTAACCCCAAGGATGTTGACAGTAGGGGATTCAGTGATGGTAACACCATTGATTATCGAGGAGCGGTGGATAGAGTGTCTTTAATTGGTGATGGTCATTCCCTGGCATTTGTGTGGCGCGAGTATTACTTGCCACTTGTCAGCCCAAGCCTGGATATTGTCCAGATCTTGTTGCATTTGGACATGGACTGCTTCAGTATCTGAGGAGTTGTGAATGGTGCTGAACTTTGCGCAGTCATCGGCGAACATTCCCACTTCTGACCTTATGACGGAGGGAAGGTCATTGATGAAGCAGCTAAAGATGGTTGGGCCTAGGACACTACCCTGGGGGGCTCCTGCAGAGATGCCCTGAGCTGAGATGACTGACCCTCCAGAAGCACAACCATCTTCCTATGTACCAGGTATGACTCCAACCAGCAGAATGTTTGCCCCCGATACCCATTGATTCCAGTTTTGCTAAGGTTCCTTGATGCCACACCTGATTGAATGTGGCCTTGATGTCAAAGGCAGTCACTCTCATCTCACCTCTGAAATTCAGCTCTTTCATCCATGTTTGAACCAAAGTTGTAATGAGGTCAGGAGCTGAGTGACCCTGGTGAAACCCAAACTGGGTGTCACTGAGCAGGTTATTGCTGAGCAGGTGCTGCTTGATAGCACTGTTAAATATCTCTTCCATCACTTTACTGATGATCCAGAATTGATTGGGCGGTAATTGGCTGGGTTGGATTTGTCCTGCTTTTTGTGCACAGAACATACCTGGGCAATTTTCCACATTGTCGGGTCGATGCCAGTGTTGTTACTGTGCTGGAAGAGCTTGGCTAAGGAAGCAGCACGTTCTGGAGCACAAGTCTTCAGGATTATTGCCGGAATGTTATCAAGGCCCATTGTCTTTGCAGTATCCAGTGTCTCCAACCATTTCTTGATATCATGTGGAGTGAATCAAATTGGCTGGAGACTGGCATCTGAGATGCTGGGGACCACTGGAGGAGGCCAAGGTGGATCATCCACTCAGCACTTCTGGCTGAAGATTGCAACGAATGCTTCAGGGTTATCTTTTGCACTGATGTGCTGCGTTCTTCTTCATTGAGGATAGGATGATATTTGTAGAGCCTCCTCCACCAGTGAGTTGTTCCAAGGATACATTCCATGGGATTCACAAAACTGTACTTCCATCTCTAATTACCTACTCATTTATATCTATTGGCTTTGCTAAGCTGGCACTTCTCCTGGGTTTCTTTGAATTCTTACTTCCTGGCTATAACCAGCTATGAATGGCTCACAGGGCTTCCCTGAGGCCTAGTGGCCTGGCATGGAACCAATGACCATCTGCCACCATCTCAGCTCCCCAGGACCTCTCTGAGCTCTAGCTTCCTGGCTAGATGGATACAGAACTGGCTTGGTTATAGAACAGTAAGAAGTCTCACAACACCAGGTTAAAGTCCAACAGGTTTATTTGGTAGCACAAGCCACAAGCGCTACTCCTTCATCAGGTGAGTGGGAGTTGTGTTCACAAACAGAGCATATAAAGACACAAACTCAATTTACAAAATAATGGTTGGAATGCGAGTCTTTACGGGTAATCAAGTCTTAAAGGTACAGACAATGTGAGTGGAGAGAGGGTTAAGCACAGGTTAAAGAGGTGTGTATTGTCTCCAGCCAGGACAGTTAGTGAGATTTTGCAAGCCCAGGCAAGTCATGGGGGTTACAGATAGTGTGACATGAATCCAAGATCCTGGTTGAGGCTGTCCTCATGTATGCGGAACTTGGCTATCAGTTTCTGCTCAGCGATTCTGCATTGTCGTGTGTCGTGAAGGCTGCCTTGGAGGACGCTTAACGGAAGATCACAGGTTCACAGAACCTGTACTTAACCCTCTCTCCACTCACATTGTCTGTACCTTTAAGACTTGATTACCTGTAAAGACTCGCATTCCAACCATTCCAATCAGGGCGGCACGGTAGCACAGTGGTTAGCACTGCTGCTTCACAGCTCCAGGGTCCTGGGTTCGATTCCCGGCTCGGGTCACTGTCTGTGTGGAGTTTGCACATTCTCCTCGTGTCTGCGTGGGTTTCCTCCGGGTGCTCCGGTTTCCCCCCACAGGCCAAAGATGTGCGGGTTAGGTTGATTGGCCAGGTTAAAAAATTGCCCCTTAGAGTCCTGAGATGCTTAGGTTAGAGGGATTAGCGGGTAAAATATGTGGGGGTAGGGCCTGGGTGGGATTGTGGTCGGTGCAGACTCGATGGGCCGAATGGCCTCCTTCTGCACTGTAGGGATTCTATAAAATTCTATAAAAAATTCTATTTGTGAACAGAACTTCCACTTACCTGATGTAGAAGCAGCGCTCTGAAAGCTCGTGGCTTGTGCTGCCAAATAGACCTGTTGGACTTTAACCTGGTGTTGTTCTTACAGTGCTTACCTCAGTCCAATGCCGGCATCTCCACATCTTGGTTATAGAAGACGGAGAGTAGCGGTGGAAGGGTGTTTTTCAGAATGGAGATCTGTAGCTAGTGGTGTTCCGCAGGGATCAGTGCTGCGACCTCTGTTGTTTGTAGTATATATAAATGATCTGGAGGAAAATGTGGGTGGCCTGATTAGTAAGTTTGCGGACGGTATGAAGATTGGTGGAGTTACTCTCAGTGCTGTGGATTGTCAGAGGATATAACAGCATATAGATAGATTGGAGACTTGGGCACAGAAATGGCAGATGGAGTTTAATCAGGACAAATGTGAGATGTTGCATTTTGGAGGATCAAATTTATGTGTGAATTATACTGTAAATGGCAGAACTCTCCGGAACATTAACAAACAGAGGGATCTGAGTGTGCAGGTCCACAGTTCTCTAAAAGTGACAACACAGGTGGCCAAGGTGATTAAGAAAGCATATGGCATGCTTGCCTTCATCGGCTGGGGCATTGAGTACAAGAGTTGGGAAATCATGTTGCAGCTATATAAAACCTTGGTTAGGCCACATTTGGAGTATTGCATGCAATTCTGGTCAACACGCTACCAGAAGGACGTGGAAGATTTGGAGAATGCAAAGAAGGTTCACCAGGACATTGCCTAGTCTCGAGGGTGTTGACTATGAGGAGAGGTTGAATAAACTAGGATTTTTTTTCACTGGAAAGGCGAAAGCTGGGGGGAGACCTGATAGAGGGCTACAAAATTATGAGAGACATAGACAGGATGGATAGAGGCTTTTTCCAAGGGTGGAAGTGTCAATTACAATGGGGCATAGGTTCAAGGTGAGAGGGGGAAAGTTTAAGGGAGATGTGCGGGGGAAGTTTTTCACGCAGAGAGTGGTGGGTGCCTGGAATGCGCTGCCAGAGGAGGTGGTGGAAGCAGGCACATTAGCAATATTTGAGAGGTATCTGGATGGGTACATGAATACAGAAAGAATAGAGGGATACGGACCGAGTAAGGGCAGAAGGTTTTTTTCAGTTTAGTTAGGGCATCATGATTGGCACAGGCTTGGAGGGCAGAAGGGCCTGTACCTGTGCTGTACATTTCTTTGTCCTTTGTTCTTATTGACAATAAAATATGTTTCCTTGCACCAGCTGAAACTTATGGCTTTATGCATTCTGGATAGGTTACTTACAGCTAAACCTTAGCAGTCCAATAATCCATTGGCCATTAAACGGTACAATGCCCCTCTCCTTATCATACAACTTATGAGCAATCCTCAAGTGTATTTATAACAACAGTAAGTGTGCACTCACAGACAGCAGAGATCGTTATTACAATAGTACGACTTTTCAGATGGTGGCCTCTGCATTTTAGTCTTTAAAACATATTTTTAAGTTGTCTTTTGCAGCATTTGTTCTTGATTGATGATAATGTTCCACGAATAGTTCTCAAATACTATAATTAGTTGACTCAGAGCACATAGATGTTTGTTAATTAGCTATTAAGTGTCAAATACAGCTTCTTGTAAGATTTGTTTGCTGGAGAGTCGGCACAGAATTTATTTTCTGCAAATAAACTTGAAGAAGAATTTCCCGCACACAGCTAAAGTACATATTTTCTAGGAAAATGTAAACACTAATCACAGACCTGAGTTACTGAAATTAATATAAGCTCTACAAGTTTGGCCATAAATACTTCAGAGTGGCAATCAGTGCCACTCCGAACCCACTTACCCGCATCAAAATTATACTGTGCCTCTTTTGCCCCTCTTTCCTGACTCAGGCTGGGCAAGATCCAGGCAGCTCAGGGATCACTGCAACCCCTTTCCAAAGTCTAAAAGAATCAGAGCAAAGGAGGACACACCCTTTTCTAATGGGACTAGCTGCTGTATTGCAGGTCAGTTTAGTCCCAGTGAAAACAACAGACTAGGGAGAAGGTAAGTGTCGAAGGTAAGTGGTTGGGATGTGGGGGGGGGGGGTGGGTGGGGTTTAGGACAGGGTTGTGTCAGACATTGGAAAGGGTTGGACATCGGAGGGGGTCAGACGTCGGAGGGGGTTGGGGGGTTGGAATCAGAGTGGGGTTGGACATCAGAGGAGGGTGGGGGGGTGGACATTGAGGGGGTGGGGAGGCAGACATCGGGGGGTTGGGGGAGTTTGGACATTGGAGGGGAGTGAAGGGGTCACACATCAGAAGGTTGGGGAGCCGGATGTTGGAGGGAGTTGGGAGGGGGGTGTCAGATATCAGAAGTTGGGGGTCAGACGTTGGAGGGGGTTGGGGGATCGGACATCAGAGGGGGGTGGGGAGTTGGATTTGGGGAGTCGGACATCGAGGTATGGATGTTGCACATAGGATGGGTGGGGGGGTTCTGACATGGGGGCGGGGCTGGGGGTGACATTAATGGGCGGGGGGAGTCAGACAACGGGTGGGTTGGAGGAGTCAGGTCGGAGTAGATATCAGATCAGAAGAGTTTGGGTTGGGTTGGGAGACAAGTGGTTCCAGGAATGGTGTGGGGAATCCCATGCAGTTGGCCGTTCAGGGATGGGGAATCCCATGGGGCAGGGCGGGGCAGAATGTGCTCAGGTGGGGGTTGGCGAGTTCACTGTGGGGTTGGGAGTGTGAGCTGTTTAAAATAGTAACACTCAAGTTAAAAGTGGTTTTATTTCTTCTAACTTTTTCAGAGTAACTATTAGCAGAAGAGTAGCGGAATGATCCGGTGATCGATTTAAATTGCTTTGTCGGATGGTCCCCTGGGGAAGTTAGCGCTTCTGAACAATTGTGGTGCAAATCCTTACCTGGGGAAATTCCGAGAGGGATTCCCCAGCCCATCTTTTCTGGATCCCTCCAAATATGATACTGGGGAGCCCAGAGGTTATGGGATATCACCATTTTATTCTCAATTTCATAATGAGAAGTCTACAAATTGCCCGTATCCAAAAATGACATTCAGTTGGTTTAGGAAACAGAACAGCAGGTTTCTAAATACTTTATACACAGACGCTTGTTGATTAAAATTAAACTTCTCATTTTTATTTTGGGATAACAGAAATAAAAACTCACAAATATGAGTCTTCTGCAAAATCTACTTGTCCTTGTGAACTCGGAGAAAGCCTGCTGCACTACCCGATTTTCTTTATTTAAAATAATAGGAATCAGACTTACTAGTTCTAAAATTTAGGAATCTATTTGCATGTTCCTTGAACTTTGGACAAGGATGGCACAGTGGTTTGCACTGCTGCTTCACAGCACCAGAGACTCGGGTTCGATTCCAGCCTCGGGTGACTGTCAGTGCGGAGTCTGAACATTCTCCCTGTGTTTGCGTGGGCTTCCTCCAGATGCTCCGGGTTTCCTCCCACAATCCAAATATGTGCAAATTAGGTGGATTGGCCATGATCAATGTGTGGTGCTATAGGGATAGGGTAGGGGTAGAGTGCTCTTTCAGAGGGTCGGTGCAGACTTGATGGGCCAAATGGTCTCCGTCTGCACTGTAGGGATTCTGTGGGAAGATCACAGAAGCATTCTGTTGCAGTGAGAAGGGCCAGCTTGGTAATCAGCCACACTTAAAAGGGCAATCCGTACCGCTTTACCAGCAAAATGTTGCGATATATTAATTGTGGCACAGCCTTGCACTTGCTAAGAATTGCTTTCATTTCCCCAAGTTTTATGCAAAGTTTAAACATTGTCACCGGAATTTTACCACCCCGGCTGCCACGGGAATCGGAGAGGGCGAAGGATGGACAATGGGAAGGTCCATTGACCTCGGGCGGGATTTTATAGTTTCAGGATGAGCAAGGCCGTAAAATCACCCTGTACCTCCAGCAATCCACCAGTTATTGAAATAGAAATGTGGATTTCACATGACATTGAAAAAATTCTGTGTAGGCATTCCTCCTGACAGTTACATAGCAAGATGTCCACAGGTAGTTGTTGCTCATTACCTGCATATATTCTCTGTAATGCCAGTGAATGACACTCTAATTAGATTCCCTCTGCTAATCTGAGCACTTGCCTGTAATTCTCCTTGTAATATGCCAGTTGCAAAAATGCTGAGTCTCAAGTAAGATGTTGCTGCTCTTCCACCACTAATAACTCTATAGGACCAGCCTTTTCAGTACACCTTGTCTTGGTCTCCTTTCATCATTCCCTTTCGTTGGCCCCTATATCTCTCATTTGCAGTGGCCTGATTCTCCTGTCTGCCACTTGCATTTTTCACCTACTATCTCACCTGGAAGTTTGCTCCTTTTACCTGCCTGCCATCCACATTTTTCCACTTTTGCTCCAGCCCGTAGCTGCTTCAAGCTCTTCTTTGCTCATTTTGTGGCCATCTGCTTGTTTTCCAGGAAGGTAATACTCCACAATCAAAATGGAAGCAGGAGGAAGCTTAACACAGTCTGGCACCCATACTTAAATTGCTCAGTGAACATTAACCACCAAAGGTGGCACAGTGGTTAGCACTGCTGCCTCACAGCACTGGGCACCCGGGTTCAATTCCGGTTTTGGGTGACTGTCTATGTGGAGTTTGCACATTCTCCCCGTGTCTACGTGGGTTTCCTACAGGTTCTCTGGTTCCCTACCACAGTCCAAGATGTGAAGATTAGGTGGATTAGCCACGCTAAATTACCCCTTCGTGTCCAGAGATGTGTAGGGGAATTAGTGGGGTAAATGTGTGGGGTAGGATATTACATTTGATAATCAACCATGATCAAAATGAATGCCGGAGCAGGCTCGAAGGGCTGAATGGCCTACTCCTGTTTTTACTTTTTATTTTCTATAATTAGTGAGGGCCACAAAGTGAGCGGGCTACTTTACTCCCGTCAACTTGGCACCAACAAGAGATAAAGGAAATTGTAAGTGAAGAGTAATGGTTTGATTTCGTGGGGAAAATGTAAGGCCTTCAGGTCACAACCTGCAAGTCAACTTAAATCTGGCAGCAGCAATACATAAATTCAACTGACCTCATAACATACAACACAAGCATTTGGCATGAGAAGCCAAGAATTATACCACAGCATTTAGCACCCTATAACCTTCAAATAAAAGTATACCTCAAAATCTTTGGCACAACAATGCAAAGGCCCAATCATAGGTGGAACAGTTGGGATTATCATGGGTAATACCACATACACCCTCTCCAAAAACAAAGAAAGAACAAGGAAAAGTACAGCATGGGAACAGGCCCCTTGGCTCTCCAAGCCTGTGCCAATTACGATGCCCTAACTAAACTAAAACAAAAGCTTCTGCTCTTACTAGGTCTGTATCCCTCAATTCCCTCCCTACTCATGCACCCATCCAGATGCCTCTTCAATGTTGCTAATGTGCCTGCTTCCATCACCTCATTTGGCAGCGCGTTCCAGGCACCCACTACTTTCTGTGTGAAAAACTTCCTCCGCACAGCTCCTTTAAATTTTCCCTCTCTCATCTTGAACCTGTACCATCTTGTAATTGACACTTCCACCCTTGGAAAAAGCCTCTGACTATCCACCCTGTCTGTTCCTCTCATAATTTTGTAAACCTCTATCAGGTCTCCCCTCAGCCTCCGTCATTCCAGTGAATTAATGCAAAATAAGAGAAGACATGGCAAAAAAGATCAAAGATAAACATAGCAAAATAAAAACACTATAAACACTAAACAAGATAGGCAGAGAATCATTAGAGGACACAGTAACATATGAAAAATATCCACGCAGCTAAGACATAGAACATATCCTGATATTATGGATAGCATTATGGATAGCATTAGTCCAAAGATGTGCAGGTTAGGTGCATTGGCCATGTTAAATTGCCCCTTAATGCCCCAGGATGCATAGGTTAGAGGGTTTAGTGGCATAAATATGTGGGGTTATGGGGATAGGGCCTAGGTGGGATTGCTGATGTTGCAGACTCGATGGGCTGAATGGCCTTCTTCTGCACTGTAGGGTTTCCATGGTTTCCATGATATAAAGCAAGTGCCAGCTGTTATAGAAAAGTCAGTCAGTCCAGAATTTTCTTTATTTCAATCACCATTATTTTTCTGCTTTGTATTGATTTCCAGTGTTGTCAAAACACACTGTAACAATCTGGAAGAGGAAAAACCATATAAGCAAAGAAAAATGATGCTTCTAAAGAAATTTAAGAAATGAACCCATTTGAAAATAAGCAGAATGATGCACAGAACAGCCATCAAAGGTTCCTGTAAAAATGCATTAGCTTGTCATATTTGCCTCAGCTCATTGTTTATTTTCTTCCTTCCTGCTTGAGGATTCACCGTTCCTTAGCCAAGATGCGAAATCACAGAGTGATCCACACATGAGATTCTACCAATATGTATTCCCCACTGTGTGGCCTGGAAGAATCACAGCAGATCTCACCTTCTTCCTTGTAGGATAATGGATTGTTTACAGGTCTTGCACTTTTGTGGCTTTACTGACTGAGGTAGGGAATGTATTGCATGGAAAGCCACAGGTCTACACCCTGTAACTGCTGTGGGGTGGTACAGAGTACTAGCATGCAGCACTGTGCAAGTCCTCATTGCATCCTCTCCGAGGCTGTCCATTGCTGTTTTCTGGCAGATTCCCTTCATAGAATCACAGAACCCTACAGTGCATCAGGAGGCCATTCAGCCCATCAGGTCTGCACTGACCACTATCCCACCCAGGACCTATCCCCTTAACCCCACGTATTTACCCTGCTATTCCCCTGACACTATAGGGCAATTTACCATGGCCTAACCCGCATATCTTTGGATTGTGGGAGGAAACCGGAGCACCCGGAGGAAACCCACTCAGACACGAGGAGAACATAGAACATAGAACATAGAACAGTACAGCACAGAACAGGCCCTTTGGCCCACGATGTTGTGCCGAGCTTTATCTGAAACCAAGATCAAGCTATCCCACTCCCTATCATCCTGGTGTGCTCCATGTGCCTATCCAATAACCGCTTAAATGTTCCTAAAGTGTCTGACTCCACTATCACTGCAGGCAGTCCATTCCACACCCCAACCACTCTCTGCGTAAAGAACCTACCTCTGATATCCTTCCTATATCTCCCACCACGAACCCTATAGTTATGCCCCCTTGTAATAGCTCCATCCACCCGAGGAAATAGTCTTTGAACGTTCACTCTATCTATCCCCTTCATCATTTTATAAACCTCTATTAAGTCTCCCCTCAGCCTCCTCCGCTCCAGAGAGAACAGCCCTAGCTCCCTCAACCTTTCCTCATAAGACCTACCCTCCAAACCAGGCAGCATCCTGGTAAATCTCCTCTGCACTCTTTCCAGCGCTTCCACATCCTTCTTATAGTGAGGTGACCAGAACTGCACACAATATTCCAAATGTGGTCTCGTGCAAACTCCACACAGTCGTCCAAGGCCGGAATTAAACCCGGGTCCTTGGTGTTGTGAGGCAGTGCCACCGTGCCACCCATAAACACATCACAACACATCAGAAGTGATTGTGGGATGAGGGTGGAGAGCCAGTGGAAGATTTGAAAGAGGATTAGGGTTAGGATCTTCAATGGTTTCAGCTGCAGCACTGGCTATATCCTCAGTCATGTTCAATGCAATGATGGAAAACATCGTCTCCTCCCCGGGGTAAGGATGAGCAACTTTGAAAGTCCCTCACCTCCGGTTATGCATCATCTTGCCTTGCACATGAGCGGGAAGTATGTCAGCGATTGTCAATAAATCTATTTATCTGATATGCTTGTCTTTGTTGAATATCTGGCAATGTGTGGAAGCTGTTTGAAATGGGAATAAGGCTTGCAGCAGTGCTAACTGTGTGGGGTGAGGTGCAGCTTTGAACTTTAGGTATGAACCATGATTGATCGAGATTGTTAGTCGCTGAGTCAAAGGGATGGTGGTAAGTGGGCATGGCCTAATGCTAATGCCTCAGTCCTAAGGATATGGAATTTGAAGGTGAATTCACTGACCTTAGCCACTTGTATGAGGTCATTTAAACTTCTTGAGGTACTGCATTCTGGTAGTTGGTTCTACACTGCTTGCAGTGATTGCTATGCAGATAGCTATCTGCTCCCATTGCCTTCTTGGGGATTGTCTGGACGGATTCCCGGCCCCCTCTAGAAGTCCTCTCTCTCTCCTGCTATGCCAAGATCTCCAGTGCTGTGCCTGGCAGCTCTATCTCTGCCCTGTTGTGCCATTTGCCTAGTCCTTGCAGGTCAGACTGTCATCCCCAGCCACTCCTAGCACCCGCTGCAGCCAGAATGCTCTTCCCCTTGGAGACCTGCAGGTTGGGTTTAAGTGGTGCCAGATTTGCATGACCGTGGGCTTGTGAGACATGCAGCCACTCTGCACTGTGTTTAACACTGGGCTGTATGCTGCCGCCATTTAAATTAGCAAGAAGCACAAAATGTGCGTGGCAAGGAACAGGCGTGGGTTAACCACGTTTTGGGATTCCTGTGCCTATTTTTGGAGCTATCAAATTTTACCCCCCCCCCCCCCCCCCCCCCGTGTTTCCCCTGTGGATTTTGTTGTGAAGGTTTGTTTTGCTCTCTCACTAAGAGGGTCTCTGTTTTCGAGTGGTGAATCTGTTTCTATTTTTCCTTGGGATGTATTGGAAACTGTGATTGTGTTTGCATTCCCTGGTGGTTTGAGGAGGAGAGCAGCTAGCACGATCACTATCAGAGCTTTGGCTTTGTGAATGCCTCAATTTGTGCTGTGTGAAACCAAAGTTGACGCTTGCAGAAACTCAAATATTCGCCCTGTTCTTGTTTGTTTAAAGCTTCTCTGTCTGCTGACAACACAGCCTTTTGTGTTCTGGGCATTCTAAGTGGGGGGGGGGGGGCGGTTGACATGTTTAGCAGCATAGAATGTATTACCAAAGCAGCAATATATGCTATTTCTATGCTAAATAGAAGGCAAAGTATACGAGATAATTAGTGTCCAGTCAGCCCCGGTTGTCATGGCTGACTTAGGCACTGCAGTTTGATGTGCCAGGTGCAGCTGAAGAACAGAGACAAGCTGTTTTTGCAAACTGACACCTCTAAAGTCTGATGGGGACGCAGAAAATGAAGGCTGAATTAGCGGAGCATCCCAAAACCTTTTGATTTCTTCCACATGACATTGTTAATGGGTGTGTTGCCATTCGACCCTGTGTGATGTTCATAGAAGAATATTTAATGTTGCATTTCCTGCAGGCGGAATAGGTCAATGCTTTCAGACTGGCATCTTCAGTATCGATTGTTGTGAGACTTGCTTCCCTAGTGAGGCTATTGAGTGGTAATTCCACACTGTAAACATATTGTGGACTGAAGGAAGCCAGAGGCTTGTTCTGTGGTACTGCATGCATATATGAAGTAAGTATTCAATTTAGTTGGTTGTACTGTCTTAGATTTCTGTTTTTACCTTTTATAGTAGATGAGCCAGATCTTGGAAAACCTGAACCCTGCTTATGATCGGTTTATATTCAAAGCACAAACCTGTGAGCCATATAAGTTTATTTACTTGGCAGGATTACTTGCTAGACTGGAATTTGCATTGGGATCTTTTAATTGCATATATTCCATGGAGATATCCTCAACATAGGTGGAAAGACAAAAGAAATACAAAGTGTTTTGTGTTGTTATCTTATTTAAGGTAAATGCCACCAACTCATCAGAAACAATACATAACAGTATGTGGACTGCAACTTCACATAAACTAATGGGATTTGAGCAGCTGGCTCTAATATGGAACCAGTACAGGCACAGCGGACTGAATGGCCTTCTGTGCTGAAACTTTCTCTGAATGTTTGATTCTAATCAAGATAAACATTCATGTGTAAAGATTGACGTAACATTACTTAACCACAAACATTTGGTTAAAAGCTGAATAATTAGCATGCAGTCCTTATCATTAAAGAATGCACCGAGTTTCATTTATTCTACAGGTTTACGAATTTAGAATTGCCGGCAAGCCTGCTATAGTACTTTTATGCTGAATCTCTTGCTAACTTGAACTTTGTCATTTGTTACAATGTATGAAGGAAAGTACTTTTGGTTATGTTCAAGTAATGTACAGCTATATTCAAATCTGATGTGTTTTTATTGACATATAGTAGGGCACTAAAGAGTGTGTTCAGAGTTAATATGATTAAGTCTTCTATTTCATTTTGGAGTCTGATAACAGTGTGAAGTATAATAGGCATTCACAGGCTTATTCTGTGGCGAGTTTCAAAAGGCAGCATATTTGGATTGGAGTGGAAAATAGTTCCTATTTCTATTAGAAATAATCCAGACCATCTAGATAACTTTGAGTTTTCCTTAAAATGTATTTGAACAGCTCAGTCACCTTCTTCAGAATGAAGTTGCTTCATTCTGTTTAGTGTTAGTACACACCAGTGTGTCTCAGTTGTTGTCCCAAATGCTGAGATAATTCATGTCACTTTCAAATAGATGCTATGTTGGTGGTGCATTGCAGCTTCAGCACATTAACTATATTTACTGCCTAAGATAAAGAAAGGACATTGTCTTCCATGAGGATTGAGCATTCTGTAAATTTAATTATTCAACACTTAGTGCCTATGCTATCTCAATTTTGCTAGGTGACTGTGGAACTGTTGCTTGTAATATAAAGCACCTTTCAAACATATGCTTTACATCAAATGATTTATATAGAAACAAATGTGAGCATTATGAAATTGGACTTTATCCTTTAATAGAGAACAGTCGATTGCCATTCTGTGAGTTTACATCTAAATCTGACAAAGAAAAATTAATCTCAGACAAGAGCAAAATATGGTAGATACTGAAATTGGGGCAGGAAATACTGGAAATGCTGAACAGGTTGGGAAGCATTTGGAATTGAATTAATGGGCTGGATATTCATTACCCAGGTGAGTAGCAGGAGTCAGGAAAATTCTCGGCTTGGTGCACCTCAGGAGACAGGTTGCCCACAAAGGTGAAATCTTCACTGCTGTGTGGCAGGTATGGGCTAGTGTTAAGCCAACAGATCCAGGAAGTACTTTGTCCCACTTAAAATAAAAACAGAAAGGCTATTTCGCCCTCACCTTTCACCACCCATGACCTATCCATGCCACCTCGTGTTCCCACCCACCCCTTGGCGGCCCTTCATACTTCCTATGCTAAGCTATGCTCCTCCACCCACCCATAATCCCTCATGACCCCCATACTAAGCTATGGCACTCCACCTAATGCTTATAGCCCTTATGCTAAGCTATGGAATTTCTGTGTTCAGTATCCCACTATACACTATATGGAACCAATGAACTCTATAGCGATAGTAGTGTATGTGCAGAAGGAGGCCATTTGGCCCAACAAACCTGTACCAACAACAATCCCACCAGGCCCTATCCCCGTAACCTCATGCATTTACCCTGCTAATTCCCCGACACTAAGGGACAATTTATCATGGCCAATCAACCTAACTCACACATCTTTGGACTTCATTTTCTTCTTTCCTTCCCAAGCACATCATTTTCCAGGTATTTATTCTCAATTATTGTTTTCATCAATGCATTTCCACTATCTTGGTTTTATATATTTGCATCATAGAGTTCAACTCCAAACAATTTTAATTATAGATTAAGGTAAAAGGAAGTATTTGAGGATTGCCAAATATTTTTGATGAGAAAGAGTGATTGTCCTGAGTATTCAGACCTCAATATATGTAATGTGGCTCCTTATGGTTGTTCATCTTTTATTAATGAAAGAACCATATAAAGTATCCTGTTGATAATATGGCTCTTAACATAACACCCTGGATTTTCACCGAGGTGGATTGACTCGGGGGCCCTTTAAAATGGCAGGTGGATTCCAATTCCAGGATTTCTCTCCCCATTCCTGAGCTTTTTAATTCTTGGGAGTGCCTTTAAGGAGTGCGGGCTGCTTCTTGGCAGAAGTCCACGCCTGAAGCTCCTGCCCTAGGCAACTCCATTGAGAACAAATGCATCTCCAGACCAGGTTTTTAAAGACTCATAGTTCACTGCCTCTTAGAGGAGTTGTGAACCGATTGTATATGAGGGGACCTTTTAAAAGATAAGTTCAAAATTTCCCCCTCATGCCCCCATTCCGGGTGCTGCCCTTTCACCCACGCGTTATGTTCCCTCATGCCTCCTCAGCTAAGCTCTGGCACTTCTGTGCCCATTGACCCACTGAATTCATTCGGAACCAATGAACATCACAATGTAAAGTGGGATTTTGGAAAAATGCCCTTCATCTGTAAATTTCTCCTCTGAAAATAGTTCTGGACTGAAAGTGAATAGAAGTTTCAACCAAGTGTTAACCTTTCCTTTAAAAAATCCTTTCACAAGCACTTGAAACCAAAAGCTCTGAAAGCAAATAGTGGTTCCTTTGGGGAGCAGGTGTTCTGTTGTTCATGTAGATGTCTGGGCTTTCAGCCAAGCTTACATAAAAACCAACCATATGGCAGCACATTATTTCACTAGAATTCCACTTCATCTTTTTTTTCAAAGAACAAAGAACAAAGAACAATACAGCACAGGAACAGGCCCTTCGCCCCTCCAAGCCTGCGCCGCTCATGTGCCCAACTAGACCATCCGTTTGTATCCCTCTATTCCCAATCTGTTCATGTGGCTATCTAGATAAGTCTTAAATGATCCCAGCGTGTCCGCCTCAATCACCTTGCTTGGAAGTGCATTCCAGGCCCCTTCATTCTTTCATGGGATGTGGGTGTTGCTGGCAAGGGCAGCAAGGGCAGCATTGTGGCACAGTGGTTTGCACCACTGCCTCACAATGCCAGGGACCCAGATTCAATTCAGGCCTTGGATTACTGTCTATGTGGAGTTTGCGCATACTCCCTGGGTGGGTTTCCTCTGGGTGCTCCGGTTTCCTCTCACAGTCTGAAGATGTGCAGGTGAGGTGCATTGGTCACGATAAATTGCCCCTTAGTGTTCCATGATGTGTAGGTCAGATGGATTAGCCATGGAAAATGTTTGGGTTTATGGGGATAGGGCAGGGGAAAGGGCCTGTGCAAGATACACTGTCAGAAAGTTGATGCAGATTCGAAGGGTCGAATGACCTCTTCTGCACTATAATGATTTTATGATTCTATGACTTGTTGCCTATCCTTAATTGCCCTTGAACTCAGTGGCTTGCCTGGCCATTTCCGAGGGCAGTAAAGAGTCAACCACGTTGCTGTGGGTCTGGAGTCACATGTCAACCAGACAGGTAAGGTTGACTGATTTCCTTCCATAAAGGGGCATTGTTGAAGCAAATATGTTCATTTACGTCAATTTATGACACTGGTTTCATGGTCCTTAGTACCAAGACTAGACTCTAGATTCATGAAGTGAATTTAAATTCCACCAGCAACCCCTGGTGGGTTTTGAACCCATAGACCCTTAAACTAGGCCTCTGGATTACTAGTCTAGTAACATTGCCAGTGCACCACTGTCTCCTCTTGCCTAAAGATACTCTTAAAAAAAGGTCAACTTTAACAGATAATTGTGGCAGTAGATATCTGATAAAGTAGCACTTACATCTGATAACCCCGCACTCAAAGTGACACTTGCGTATATAACAACATGAGCAATTTTAAGAACAAGGAAAGGCTAATAGAACCAATAAGTCTTTTGTATTTCCAATGACCATACCCCCCCCAACTTTTTTTCTCACCATAACTCTCAATTCAATCTTTCTTCCAAAACATATTGGGGTTAATTTTCATCTTCTTAACACCCTCTACCTATGCTCAGAAATGAGGCAATGGCTTGAGCAAAATTAAACAGCTATTTGTCCAGCCCTCTAACTTCCAAAACTGCAACTGGTCAGATTTCCTGGAGGCATTATTCATGATGGCAGGAAACAGGCAAATGTTGCTGGTTATGTTTTGAAACATACATAGAAAATAAAAGCAAGGGTAGGCCATTTGGCCCATCAAGCCTGCTCCGCCATTCATTTTGATCATGGCTGATCATCAAATTCAATATCTTGATCTCACCTTCTCTCCATATCCTTTGATCCTTTTATCCCCAAGAGCTACGTCTAATTCCTTCTTGAAATCATACAACATTCTGGCCTCAACTACTTTCTGTGACAGTGAATTCCACAGATCACTACTCTCTGGGTGAAGAAATTTCTCCTCACCTCAGTTCTAAAAGGATTACCCCTTATCTTCAAACAATAATTCTTAGTTCCGGATTCCCCCACTAGTGGGAACATTCTTTCTGAATCTACCCTGACTAATCCTGTTAGAATTTTATAAGTTTCTATGAGATCCGCTCTCACAGTTCTTAACTCCAATGAATATATTCCTAACCAACTTAATCGCTCCTCATGTGAGTTCCTGCCATTCCAGGAATCAGTCTGGTAAACCTTTGTTGCACTCCCTCTATAGCAAGAACATCCTCCCTCAGAAAAGGACATCAGCGCTGCACACAATACTCCTTACCAATGCCCTATACAATTGCAGTAAAACAGTGACTGATACATGAGGACAACAAGGTCTCACTGAGTATCCACCTCTCTCAATTTACATCCATTCAAATCATAATTTGCTTTTCTATTTTTGCTAGTGAAATGGATAACCTCACATTTATCCACATTATACTACATCTGCCATGCATATGCCCACTCACTCAGCCTATCCAAATCACGCTGAAGCATCTCTGCATCCTCCTCACAGTTCATCCTCCCACCCAACTTTGTATTATCTGCAAATTTGGAGATAATACATTTAGTTTCCTCATCCAAATCATTAATATATAATGTAGACAGTTGGGATCCTAGCACAGATCACTGTGGTTCCCCATTAGTCACTGCCTGCCAATCGAAAAAAGACCAATTTATTCTAACTCTTTGCCTCCTGTCTGCTAACCAGTTTTCTATCCATCTCAGGATGCCACTTGCAATCCCATGCTCTTTAACTTTACATAGTAATTTGCGATGTGAGACCTTGTCAAAAGCCTTCTGAAAGTCTAAATAAACCACATCCACCAATTCTCCCTGGTCAACTCTACGAGTTACATCCTCAAAAAGTTCCAGAAGATTTGTCAAGCATGATTTCCATTTCGTAAATCCATGCTGACTTTGTCTGATTATACCACTGTTTTCCAAATGCTGTGCTATGAAATCATTGCTAATGGACTCTAGCAATTTCCCTATTACTGATGTTGGGCTCACTGGTCTATAGCTCCCTGATTTCTAACTCTACCTCCCTTTTTGAATAGTGGGCTTACATTAGCTACCCTCCAATCTGTAGGAATCCTTCCAAAGTCTAAAGAGTTTTGGAAAATGACCACCAATGGATATTTCTAGGCCCACTTCCTTAAATACTCTGGGATGAAGATTATCAGGCCCTGGAGGTTTATCCGCCATTAATCTAATTAATTTCCCCAAGATAATTTCTGTAATACTGATTTCGTAGAATCACCACAGGGCATTTGGCTTCCATCGAGCCTGCAACATCAACAATCCCATAAGGCCTTATCCCCTTAACCCCACGTCCCCCTGACACTAAGGGACAATTTAATAGCCAATCAACCTAACCTGCACATCTTTGGAGTGGGGGAGGAAACTGGAGCACCCAGAGGAAACCCATGCGGACACGGGGAGAATGTGCAAACTCCACACAGTCACCCGAGGCCAGATTTGAACCCAGTCCCTGGTGCTGTGAGGCAACAGTGTTACTCCTGATTGCCAATCCCACAGAACGTACTTCTGAGTAAGCTTTTCATGAAGGACAGAAACTGGAACATTGAAATGAAAGAGGCAGACTTTAGATGCAGACTCATGATAACCAATTGGAAAATCCACGTACCGCAAAGGCACCATCTTATATACCAAGACATTAACCAAATCCTTTATGGTTCCAGACTATCCAGCTGCAATTCTGCAAATATCAAGTAATAGTTTATTTTGATTATATCATTTTTATGTTATCAATTCCAAATTAGTACATTCCGACGCTCAAGATATACGTACAACATGTGGACCTACTGAGCCCAATGCAAGTTATCTTATATTCCTGACTTCTCTGTTTTCTACAATCACCACATCTGACGAGCAACTATTTATCTAGTCATTAACTATTTAACAGACCTAATGTGTGTGCATCCTGGTGTCTGATACACGTTACTCCTGCTTGAATCTAATGAATGGACTAAGCTTGAAATCACAGAAGTTCCTCTTCAGCCCTTTGCAGCAAGATGATTTTCTTCCCCAGTTTCCACTTATAATGCTGAAACAGTGGAACTCATTGATTTTATTGACAGTGCTAAATTTTCAGGCTGTTGGGTTGGTGCAGTTGTTCCCTTGGCTGCCATTAACAGTGATAATTTGATGCATGTTTCTTTAGTAACCAACAATTGTCTTTGGTAACTATCTATCCTGTCCAACTGTGAGGGGAGGAACCATTTACCTACAAGTAAACAACTATATCCTCCCTGTGCATGCTTCATCTTTTTCACACAAGGGATACCTGTGATTATATTAATGTCTGTTTTCTGCTGGATTGACAATCAATTTGAGTGTAACATTAAAAGCTCCTTATTCAGAAAATACAATTTTCTCTGTTACATTGTCCGCTCTTTGTACCAAGTTCTCCCGCATCAGTTATTGTACACACGTGACACATTCTCGACTTCAAAAGCACAATTTTAAAAATACTATACTGCAGGCAGCACGGTGGCACAGTGGTTAGCACTGCTGCCTCACAGAGCCAGGGACCCAGGTTCGATTCCGGCCTTGGGTAACTGTCGGTGTAGAGCTTTGATGTGGAGTTGCTGGTGTTGGACCGGGGTGGGCACAGTAAGTAGTCTCACAACACCAGGTTAAAGTCCAATGGGTTTATTTGGTAGCGCGAGCTTTCGGAGCACTGCCCCTTCATCAGGTGAGACTCGTACTACCAAATAAACCTGTTGGATTTTAACCTGGTGTTGTGAGACTACTTACTGTGTGTGGAGTTTGCATTTTCTCCCCATGTCTCCGGTTTCCTCCCACAGTCCAAAGATGTGCGGGTTAGGCTGATTGGTCATGCTAAAATTGACCCTCGTGTCAGGGGGATTAGCAGGGTAAATGTGTGGGGTTACGGAAATAGGGCCTGGGATTGTGGTCAGTACAGACTCGATGTGCCGAATGGCCTCCTTCTGAACTGTCAGGATTCTGTGATGCTATGAAAGCTGAAACAATAATATGACTTTACTAGTTTAAGTGAATTCAACCCAGATTGAAGCAGTTCAAGGATGTGTTTGGTTTCAAACTATGCTGAGGTAAAGGCCAAACATTTCAATCTGTTCCCTAATTGAATTCAACTCAGTCTCTTTACTTCCTGCCAAATGATGGCCCAGGTTCTCAGCTCTCTGTCATGGCAAAAATCCTGGAAAAGGCTGGAAGTCCTAAGTCCTGCCTCCAAATATGACATGTTCCATTTGAAGGGCTCAAAAGTGGAGTCAGGCCATGGTTTATGCATGCACTATACCCCAGGGAGGAGGACATCTGAACTTTCCTTTGATTCATGGGATGTGGGCATCGCTGGTTGGGCCAGCATTTACTACTAATTGGCTTTGAATTGAGTGGCTTGCTAAGCCATTGTAGCGGGCATTCATATGTAGTCATATGTAGGCCAGACCAGATAAGGATGACAGATTTCCTTCGTTAGATGGGGTTTTACTACAATCGGCAATGGACTCATGATCATGATACTTTTAATTCCAGGTTTTCATTGAATTCAAATTTTACCTTCTGGCCATGGTGGGATTCGAACCTGGATCTTCAGAGCCTTACCCTGGGTCTCTGGATTACTGGTCCATTAAAGTTACCACGATACCACCACCTCCCCCATATTCATTTGGATAGGCAGGGTACCCATTTGGAGAGCTAAAGTATCCCTTTGGATCTGGTCCCAGGACACTATTGGAAGAGGTAAGACACCCTTTGGGAACATTAAAAGTAAACATGATTACATGTAAAAAGTGTATTAACCATTATGGAACTGGCAAGCTGTCAAAGAACTGTCAAGCTGTCACAGAGCTGTCAATGCGGTCAAAAGATTTTTGCTATGTGAGTTAGCACGGCAGGGGTAAAGGCAAATTGTAGTGGGTGAAGCATAGGTTGGCATGATTTGGCACTAAATTGATAGGGGGTTAGAAAGCCATGTGTATGTTGGGATTCAAAGGTGGTATGAGGGGTGATGGGGAGTGGGTAGGGGGCATGGGCTAAGCATCAGGGACATGAAGGACCATGGGGTTTGGTATGGGCTGGCTTGGGGGAATGAGAGGCCATGGAGGCTGGGCAGGGGGCATGCGGTGTTATATGTTGGCATGACTGGGGCATGAGGAATGTGTGGGAGTGAGGGTGGGGGAGGGTAAGGGTGAGGCTTGGAGGGCTATCTTTTGTTTTATTCTTCAAAAATTTAATTCAACATAATGCCAGAGCATAGAGGCAGACAATCTGCCCAGCTCACCTCCACACCTGGCGCCTCCACACTTGTTGCTGGGGTGAAAGGTCTGACTTCCAATCCAACCTGCCCACCCTGGGCCGAAAATTCGGTCAGCTATTTTTAAAGACTGGATTTGCAGAACCGGGAATTCTCCTGTCTCTGTGCACCTGACCTGGGACTGAAAACTTGGGCCCATGATTTTAAAATCAGTGGCAGTAATGCACTTCTGCTGTGTTTCCCAGATTTTGAATAGTAGGAATTTTGTGAGGTAGTGTGGAGTGTAGAATACAGCTATGCAGCAAAATGGATTCCTGAAATTAAAGGCGTTGTCAAAATAGGTTTAATGAAGTGATTTGTTTTAGTATTTTACACTTTAAAAACATTCTCAACAGGTAAAGAATATAAGATAACTAATGCTGTGCTTTAAGTCTAAATTCGTTTACAAAACCCTTATAATCAGCAGTCTGCCAGGCTAGATTTGAAATTGAAAACAGAAAGTGCTGGAAATACTGTACAGGTTTGCCAATAATATTTCAGATTGATAGCCCTGTGTTAGAACCAGTTTTTATGGAAACATGGGTCGGTTTTAACAGCCCTTTGGCGATGGGGTGGGAGGAGGAAAGCTGGCAAGATGGCATGGAAAAGTGGTACATAGAGCACCTGTCATCTTCCTGCAACCATGCCATCTTGCCAGTGGTGGGATGGGTGGCAGATCGTCTTCATATCCAGAGCCCAGTGAATTACTTAAATGGCCTCTTCCTGCATCTGCCGGCATTTTATGAGTGCTTGGTGCCCTCCATGTTGGGCACTCTTTGGCCCATGGAGGTGACTCTGGAAACAATGGCTACCCCTGCAGCAACAGCGCTGTGACAATGATGAAGGAACAATGCTCACCTTTAACTTGAAAAAGCATCCAACGAAACGTTAGAGGTCACTGGAGCAAAACTTTCACCTTTTTTAAACTTTATTCTTTCAAAGGCTGTGGGCATTGCTGGCTAGGCAAGTATTTATTGCCCATCCTTAATTGCCTTGAAAAGCTATTGGTGAACCACCTTCTTGAACCGCTGCAGTCCCTGTGGTGTAGGTATACACACAGTGCTGTGAGGAAGGTCGTTTGAGGATTTTGACCCAACAACAGTGAAGGAAGGAATATATTTCCAAGTCAGGATAATGTCTGGCTTGGGGGAAACTTGCAGGTGATAGTGGTCCCATGCACCTGCTGGCCTTATCTTTCTAGGTGGTAGAGGTCATGAGTTTGGAAGGTGGTGTTGATGGAGACTCGGTGAGTTCCGCAGTGCGTCTTGAAGGCAGTGCACACTGCTGTTACTGTGCCTCAGTGGTGGAGGGTGTGAATGTTTAAGATTCTCAATGATGTGCCAATTAAGTGGGTTGCTTTGTCGGGGATAGTATTAAATGTTTTGAGTGTTATTGGAGATGGACTCCTCCAGGCAACTGAAGAATGTTCTATCACTCTCCTGATTTGTGCCTTGTGGAATTAGGGACAGACATTGGGGAGTCAGGATGTGAGTTACTTGTTACAGAATTCCCAGACACTGTCTTGTTCTTGCAGTCATGGTATTTATATGGCTGGTCCAGTTCAGTTCCTGGTCAATGGTAACCCCCAGGATGTTGATAGTGGGACATTTGGTCTTGGTAATGCCATTGAATGTCCAGGGGAGATGATCAGATTCTCTCTTGCTGCAGACAGTTATTGCCTGACACTTTCGAAATGTGAACATTACTTGCCACTTATCACCCCAAGCCTGAATGTTGTCCAGGTCTTGCAGTATATGGACACGGACTGCTTTAGTATCAGAAGAGTCATGAATAGCGCTGAACAGTGTATAACCATCAGTGAAAATCCTCACTTCTGACCTTATGATGTATGGAAGGTCATTGATGAAGCAGATGAAGATGGTATTCCAATATCAGTTTTGACTTGGATGTCTTCTACAGGGGCTTTGTGGTGTTCATGAACCAAGCAAGCCGTAGGGAGGTTGATCAATGAATCAGATTGAAGAATTTGGAGAAGAAGTTTTTTGGGATGAAAGGATGTTGGTTACTGGACTAGTAATTCAGAGACCTGGGCTAATCATCTGGAGCTATGTGTTTAAATCCCAATATGGCATTTGGGGAATTAAAATTCAATTAATTCTGGCAATTAATGGACCAAATATCTTCCTTCTGTGTCGTGATGACTGACCCTGAATTTTCACTGAAAGTAAAGCATGAAGTAAAAAGCAAGGAATATAATTTACATTGAAATTATTGTACAGAAAATGAACTAAATAAATAAAGCCTGGAGCATACATGTGGGATTAAGGGAGAAACTTAAATAACAGAACACAAAACAATATAAATTCAGCTTTTTAAAATCAAAATGGCCAACCTTTACATATTTTCTGAGGCTCCACACTTGTAGAATTGTTTTTTTTCAGAACCAGAGAGGTTATTCATCACTAATTATGATTTTAGTGCGTTATTAAATATTCAGATACTCCGAATGGAATGAGGTTTAGCTTTTTTATATGTGTTTACGGTGAGAATAGTGGATAAATCATTTAAAGTTGATGCCAAATGCTTCCATCTGTAAGCACTGTGCCAGCACTTCATATGTAGAAGCAGGATTTCTTTGACAGCAGCGACTAGATTTCTGCATTTAACTGCGCGCACGCGGATGCGAGAAGTTACTAAAATAATAGCAAAACACTGGACGTGGGAATATGAAATTTTAAAAAAAACAGAAAATGCTGGAAAAATCCTGGTCTGGCAGCATCTGTGGAGAGAGAAAGACAGTTAAGGTTTCGAGTCCGTATGACTCTTCTTCAGAGCTCTGGACTTGAAACAATGGGAGGGATTTTATGGCCTTACTTGACCTAAGACCAGAAAATCCCGCCTGACATCAACGGACATCTGTCTGCCCCTCATCTGCTCCAATTCTGTGGCAGGCAGGGCAGTAAAATTCCGGTGATTAACTCTGTTTCTCTCTTCACAAATGATGCCAGTTTTTCCAGCATTTTCTTTTTTTTTTGCTGGAAATTACTGTCAGTTTTACCCACTGATGGCCTAACTGTTGTTTCAACCCAAAATTCTGGGCCCTTATTTTGAGTAGCAAGGGTTCCTACCACAAGGTTGTACGCCTTCCAGAAGCCAACCATGGAATGGTATTAGCAGAGGCCTGGGAAGGTTTTCTGTCTTCTCTACTAGGATACAGTTTACAGGTTGCTCTCCAATGTCTTCCATGGTAGAGATCCTGCCATCAAAATCAGATATCACATGGAGAGAAGTTGCCAAATCTGTGGTGACTGCAGGAAAAGAGCGAAGTCTCCAAGGATTTTGTGATTTCCTGTTTGCCAATGATTGTGCCGATTCAGGGCAAGACGCACAATGCAGCATGGACTTGTTCTCTAAAGTACGTGAAAACCTCAGCCTTAAAATAAGTATGAGAAAAACTGAAGTAATGAACTAGCCTGCTGCAGGAAAGGTCTATCTCAAACAAAAGGCTTCAGTCCATTATGGGAACTGTCAGCGGTGAATAAGTTGACTTATCTGAGCAGTACTCTCTCTCCTGCTGTTTGTATTGAGGGTGAGACACATGCAAGAGTTGTCAAAGCATCTAATGAGGCCTGCTATTGTCACTGGATCCCAGGTCATAGGTGAGGGTTGATGGGAGACGGGATTGTGGGGGAGGGGCTGAAGAGGGTTTGCTCTCAAAAGACACTGCCTTCCTGATGTGGAGTTCCTCGATCAGGCATTGAGTGCCATTGAATGAGGGAACCCCCTCCCTCCACTCTGGGAGCCCACAAGTGATCCTGCATAGGTTTGCTTGCCATGCTCCCCTCATGGCTCCTCACCCAACCGCGACTGAGTTAATACCAATGATGATGGGATAAGGCCCCCAAATGGACGTGCCTCAATTAACAGTGTGAGGCTGGACCATGGCCCTCACTTCCCTCACAACACTTAGAATAAATTAAAAATATACGTGCTACTTGCCTCTGTAGCTTATTTCAGTTCTAAGAAGGTTAAACGATTATTCCTTGCACATGGCTGTCAGTTGGCTATTAATATAACCCATAATGTATATTTTCCAATTATGTGTACCAAAAGGCAGATTTCAGAACCAAGCCTTAAGAATTTCAGAAGCAATATGAGAGATACCAGAGACATATTTAAATATCTCTCGAATGTTAAAATGTTTTAGAAAATTGGAGTTTGTCTCAGTATCTATTTTAAACCATACATCAATTTAGATCTCACAGTGACTGTATATATAAGAACAAAGATTGGGATCTCAATGATTTCAGGTCCCGGAATCCATTAGTTCTGAAGTAGAATTTTTCAGCGTTGCGTTGTGTCAGGCAGAATGGGAATCTGAAAGCAGAATTGGCTTTAACAATATGATTTGGAACATCCTTTGCCTTTTGACTTTGTTTCAATTTTCTCCTCTCTAGAAAGTGCGGACATTTATTGGATACAATTCCATGGATATCAGCTACTTCTGGTAATGTGGCACACATTTTGGGTGAACCTTGATATTGAATACCAGTGGACCATCACGTTCTTAACTGACAGTCGTATGTGCACTTTCCGCTATGAATCACTGGATAATGATGAGGCCTGGACAAGGTTCAACATATGTTCCTTCCTGGTCTAGTAGTATTATGGCCAATTAGATTGCCCTTTTTTTGCCGTAACTATGGTCAACTGATGCTGTGTAGACTGGGCTCAAACCCTCTACCTTCCTGATGTGTACACAGCTCAATATCATCTTTTGCTTTTAATGTCCCTTGCTGATTTGTTTAATTATTCTTGTATAAATTGTAAGTGGTAATTACACACGGTAACTGAACTTGAATGTGTTAGGGAACTGAATTAATTTCAGAGGAAAGATTACATGGATTATGATTCTGTTCCTTCATTCTATTTTGCAATACATTCTACCAAGCATACTGCATTTAAAGTTTAGGGTTCTTTCATTGAGTGTCTTTAAGACAGAGATAGATAGGTTCTTGATTAATAAGGGGATCAGGGTTATGGGGAAAAGGCAGGAGAATGGCGATGAGAAAAATATCAGCCATGATTGAATGGTGGAGCAGACTCGATGGGCCGAGTGGCCTAATTCTGCTCCTTTGTCTTATGGTCTTTCACTATGTATTCCACCTCCTCAAACACTTTTAAATCTGTTTCACTTATAGAAGGATATTCTGTTCCAGTGGAACAGGCAGTCATTGCTGATGATCAGAATATCATTGTCATTAGAACTTTTCTATTTATCTAATTGTTCAATAAAGCTTAAGTCTGCAGCTGAACTAAGAAACAGATACTGTTGATGTAGCTGTAGGTTGGTGAATGCAGCAGGAATACTGAGCATGGCTAGTTATTTACTTCTGTCTTTCTTGGTAGTTGTTTCTGAAGAACAATTGCTGCTGCTATTGCAGCAATTTCTGAAGTTTAAGCATTTTATTCTTCTGAGATCCAGCATATAGCCCATAAATGGTATGGATCTGATTAAATCCGGTGTAAAAATATCAGCATAATGGGTTATAATTCATGGATGTTTCTGGAAATTTGTACAGCATAGAGCTATTTAGGTCACTTAACAACAACAGGCTTAAGAAAAACAAGCACTTTCGCCTATTTTTTAATCAGTGTACCTTCTGATCCCTAGCAATTTCTCATGTGCATCTCAAACCAACAACGTCACCGGGATTCTACCGCCCCGCCTGCCACAGGTATCGGAGCAGGCAAGGGGCGGACAATGGGACGATCCGCTAACCTTGGGCGGGACTTCTGGTCTCGGGTCGAGTGAGGCCGTAAAATCCCACCCCATAAGTCAGAATCTCTTTCCTTTGCTCGTCTGGTTATTATTTCCAGGGCAGATACAGTCTAGGCCAGAAGGAATGAGCTGTTCGTTAACTGTGGGTTACTTACTTCATCACAAGGTATTAATTATAGTTGGGAGTCTCTGATCCTAGGTAATGAACTTACGGTGATTAAATTCAATTGTCAGATTTTGCTTAGACATAACCTCAGGTTATGCATGTTATGTCAACTAGACACCAACCACTTAACCACCATAATGCACTCTTATGTATTCACAATGTCAAAGAAATGGTACAGGCATGATGGGCCCAAATGGTCTCCTACTACATTGTGTAGCCCCACTTTTAGAAAATCAAACTCATATAGGTGGGATTTTCGGCCCACACTCACCCCGAAACTGGAAAATCCCGCCCCGATTCCCGTGGCGAGCGGAATGGGAAAATTCACCCCATATGGTTGACTGTTGATAAATCAGTAGCCTGTTGCCTTGGTTGAAATGGATTTGAATCAGATGAAGTGCAGTGGGAATGGATTTAACCAGAAACAGTAAAGGATATCCATAACCATAAGGATTTTATTCCACCAGATATTGCCAAGACAACTAATTTTGCTTGCTTCTGAGGCAATGGCTGCTAAAAAAAAACAGTTTATCCTTCTGGGAGCCTCAGTGTAGATGATGTAAGTTCAGTGCTAGTAATCTTACTGCTGGACTAGGAGGTTGTAGTTTCGAGGCCCAAACCAGAAACTGATCAAATATATCAGGTTGACTCTTCAGTACAATACTGAGGGAATTTTAAAGGCAGCAAGAGAGATGGGGTGTAAGTATAGAATTCTAGAGTACGGAGTCCAGAAGGTTGTCAGCATATCGACTAATGGTGAGATGAAGGGGAGGAAGAAACAACAATCCCACCCAGGTCCTACCCCATAACCCCACCTATTATTCTGCTATTCGTCCTGACATTAAGGGGCAACTTAGCATGGCCAATCCACTTAACTCACACATCTTTGGAACGTTGGAGGAAACTGGAAGAAACCCATGCAGACACGGACAGAATGTGCAAACTCCACACAGTCACCCAAGGCCAGAATTGAACCTGGCACTGTGAGGTGGCCTCTTTGATTCGATGTGGGAACCCTTTGGATTTCCAGGAGACTGATTCACAAGTCACTGGATTGACCTGGGAGATGTTTGCTCTATGTAAAGCCTTGCTAAGCTGACACTCTGAAGGGAAGAACCTCAGGCAGGAAATTCAGAACCCAGAAGTACTGCTCCAAACTTTAAAGGGACAGGGCACAACTGACGTGCAACAGGGCCGTCCCTTAAAATGGCATCACAGATCTGAAGCAAGGAGAGAGAGAGGTCATAGCAGAATGGGAATCTTCCACCTTATTCTTCTTCGCCCTCAAGTGGATGCAATTGCTGGACTGTAACATCTCAGACATCAGTCCTGTTGGTACCATCAGATGATCTTGTGTGGTGGTGGAGGAATCTTCTCCCTGGATTTTGAGATGTCTTTTTGTGTTGAGCATCAGAAATTGAGATGCTGGAGATCTTTAAGTGATGAACCTTCTTAAAAAGCATGCAAGACAATTTCCCACTCTCACTCAGGGAGCAACTCCACAACCTTCAGGCAAGCTTCTCAATATCAGAGGCATCTTTGTGCCACATGATCAAGTAACATCACTGCGCCACCTACTTTCACGATCTAACAGATAATTGAGTTCAACCATCAATCACGGAGGCACACCAGATCCCTGACAACTTCTGGGATGATGGGCATGGTGACGATAGGATTAAATTCAATCTGTAATGTTTCACTGGAGGAGACTGTAGCTTCTCCAAGACAGCCTATTGGATAAGCAACTTGACAGCACAATTGCATTGAGCGCCACGCGAAGTGTTGGAAATAAGGTAATACTTTCCAAGAGCAGAGGTGATGAGGATACATTTTGAAGAGGTTGTGATGACAATGTTTGGAAAGGGAGAGGGAACCATTTACAGTGTCAGCCAGCACAGATTGCATGAACAAGATGAAGTTGAAGAGGGCATGATTGGAGATAAGAGAAAAAGACAATTGGATCAGGACTCGAGCTGAGCGGGCAGCGGGAGGAGTCCTATTTATCAATTAAGTTCATGGATAGTATTGGTAGGGAACATAGAGGAAAATGCTGCAATGAAACTTATTGTGGAAGAGATTGCGAAACGTTATTCCATTTTTGTGGTGATTGTCCCTTTAAGGACAACACAGCAGAGTAAGGGTCACATGGTTTATGTGACCAATTGGGACTCAGAATGTGGAATCACCCCCATAGTGAGAAAGACTCCTCGACAGGGAGGCATTTCGGGAGCTAGCTACAGTCCGAGGCTGCTGTTTTCTTATAAATAAATACCTTTATTGGCCATTAATGAAGACTGGGAAAGTGCATCTTTACAATATTATTATTCAAATAACTTCATAGTTAGCCTTAAATATTCTAAACCCCTTTGTCAGAGTGAAATATTTAGCAGTGAAGTGTCTATGACAGCATTAACTTTTAGTTACATTCAATGCAATGTCAAGTGTAGGCAATTATTTAGTTAATCTACAATTTTGAAATGATGGTATTGATAATTGTATATTTTGGGCTTGGAGGTAACACTCCAGTTTGTTCCTACACAGTAATGAGAAAACATCATATTGAATGAAATTTGGGCTATTATCTGTTTTTTTAGACAGGGCATTGTGTCTGTTTCCCAGCTAATTATCTAAAGGCAAAGTGCATCTCAATATTTGTAGTTTTATTACAAAAAATACCCAGGTGTTTTGCCAAACATGACCAAAGCAAATCCATACGATACCTTGTCATACCCTTCTCTGCTGCCCGCAATGACAAGTCAATTTTATTGATTGCTTAAATTTACATTGATTACATTTTGTAATCTAATTATAATTAATTAATTTTCATGGTTCTCATGTATATTTGCATTGTCCTGTTTATAGGTTGTCACATTATCCTATCTTTGCTTGTTGCTTTCTGTACATTAGCGTGACAAAAATGAATAAGAACAAGTCTTCCTCCCCTGTCTGTGAGCAATGAGTTCTGAGTATTGGAATGCACCTCCTGGGACCCAAGGGTTGAGCGCCCCCAACATCCTCTGGGATCTCTTTAGAGTACACTAGGTGCATGTGAGCACTGTTGGTGTGTACTACCGACAAAAACAAGGATGGGCAATACTGGACCCCAAGAGGCCATAGGAAAATTAAAGCCACAGGAAAGAGCTATCAAAGTATGTAAATTAAATATGAGAAGTGATAGGTATAGTTGACGTTTGAAGAGTGCTGAAATTTACTATTGTTGGCAAAATAAATTCTATTTTCACTTCTGTGGTCCTAACTTTCAGTGAAATTGGAAACCATGTCAAAGTCTGCATGCTGATGTGTATTGGAAGGGTTACTAGAACACCATAAGTAAGTTCTCTAACTGTTAGAAGGTACTGATGAAGGGCACCACAAAATTGCACACATAAACACCCACACACACACTTCAGTTTGTAAGTTAAGCACCTACTGCATTTGTTTTTGAGGGGGGTCTTTTGAAAATAGGGGGCTCTGGCCTTTTGTGTCAAAGGCCGAGGACACTGATTTAAGCTGACTGGCAAAAGAATAAATGGCAACATGAGGAATAACTTATGCAGTGAACAGTTAGGATCTGGAATACACCACCTGAGTTAGTGTTGGAGGCACATTCAATCATGACTTTCAGAAGGAAATTGGATGAGTACCTGAAGAGGGAGAATTTGCAGGGCTATGGGAAAAGGACATGGGATACTAACCCTTGCAGAGAAGTGGCATTGACAGGATGGGCCAAATGGCCTCCTTTTGTGCTGTAACCATTCTATGGTTATCTATGATATTCCACCCTCTTCAGAGGTGAATTTGTGGCCAGAGTTGTGCAACTATGAGAATCAAAGTGGTTTGGACAACCTGGAAAAAGCCAGTTGTAAATATATTGAGGGCAGCAGCAATCTTATGTGGGATCATTGCCTCACGCCATCAACAGGATTCGTGGAGGGCAGGAGCAGAAGTTATGGTGGGTTGCGAAAGATTTTCCTCTCCGGATGTTCAGGGAGGGTTGATGGTGGGCCACCTTTCCTGCTAACGTTCGGAACCCATTTTGGCATCTTGTGCTTGATCATTAAACAGAATGGAATCATGTGACCCCTCAAATCTAACACCGCCACCCCCCCCCTCACACTAAGCGGGAATACCCCGTTCCATTACCCGACTGCACAAAGATGGAGTGTGTCCAGCGAGGGAGGATTTTACAGCATTTACCATACAATCAAAGCTGGATGCACGACGGCGATGGGGATAATTGGTATTTGCCAGGTGGAGGGTTAAAGGTGGTCGAGACAATGTGAAGTGAGACACAAACACACCTGCCTGAGACAGAGGCAGCTCCAGACCAAGGCAATACCCTTGATGTCCAACTGCAAAAGATCGAGGGGAGGGTCTTAGATGGGTGCAGCTGAGGGTCAGCACAACGGGACAGCTAAAGGGAAACCCAAATAATCATGTGGAGCCTTTATGAGAGCTTTTTGCTTTTGAAATCCTCACTGTCTGGTGAAAGCCACTCAGTAGCAAGTGTGGCCAAGACGGTTCTCATTGCAACGAGATCCCAGAAAGATGTAGAGTTGCAGTTCACTCTAAACCATTTTCCATCTGCTCCAGTCAGAGTTAAGGAAGGAGAAAGGGAGGGAAGGATGGATGGGGATGCCTACAATGGGCATGCAGGTGAATGGCAGCCAAGTCGTAACTGCAAACCTCCATCTTCTGGGGGGAATGGACCTACTTGACGAGGGCTCATGTGGTTAGTCACTCCATTGTGACAAAGTCTCTCTTTAGAGTCTCGATGGCAGTGGAAGCAACCTCCTGGCGACCTCCTCCCAGGCTGGTGCGGTCGGACGGGAGGAGCCTCCTACAGCCATCCCTGGGGAAGAGGATGTTTCACCTTTCCTGCAAGCCTTGAGGAGATACTCCAAGAGTGCACATCATTGAGCCAGAGATTGTTGCCTCCTCCTCATCCTTCTCCCAGGGTCCTGCCATAGTTAATGAAAGGCTTTCTGGGTGCCTTTTAAATATGGCGGCTGGACATGATAGCAGGGCAGTCAACTTCTTTCCCAGCCATCACAAAACTCGATGCGAATCATGATGCTTGGATAATTAATAAGTTAGGGAGTGCAGAATTGTGCGTAGCAGCCTGCCCTGTTCCACGATGGGAGTCATTCCAACTTTCCGTTCCTGCCACGGAGCTTAGGACTGGAGGGATCAATTCCAGCACTTGACTTTCACAAATAAATGGTACCTATCTGTGAATCTTAATGATTGCCTTAACATAGCTGGTTCAACAGTTGCTTCACCAATACTTTGCAGATTCTTCAGAAGTTCAGCCACTCCTCGTGGCTTAGGCCCTCAAATCCACTCTGCCATCTGTACAGTTGCTTTTTTTTTGGGAGCGGGGGAAGGTATGGATGAATTTTAAACCTCTGCCTTCTTACCCTATCACTCATCAATTCTGCTTCTTTCTCCACCAAGTGTACTAATATAAGGCAATATATAAAGGTGCATTCATTCATCTCTGCTGGGGAGAACGATGTGGAACGCGGGGGTGGGGTGTTTGGAGAATAAGTTAAACCACCTCTCCCAGGACCAGGAACATTAGTCTTTATGGGCGCTTTCAGATCCAACAGCATAAATTTTAAACCAATTTGTTAAACTTTTGGCACATACTGGAGGCTAGCATTCTGTCTCTTTAGCACATCGAGCATTAGAATACCAGCCGTAATGCCAGATTTTTTGTGCGCCGATGTGCACTTGACGCCATTCGTGGGGAAACTGCAGGCAAAGTCCTGTGACATTGGTCGGAAATTTCCGGCTGTTCCCGCCAATGGCCAGTCCCACCGATGGTGCACCCCACCGTGGGTTTCCCGGTGGAGGGGTGGGAGGAGTCCATCAATGGTGGGACCAGTAAATCCCACTGCCAGCCAATTGGCGGGCTGCCTCCGTTGCCATGAAACCTGTGGCAGGTTGCGTGGAAAGTCTTGTCCGCTATTTGAAGTCACACACCATAGAAAACACAAAGAGGGTGATTTTACTGGCTCAACACATGGCCATGGTGAGTCTGTAAGATCATAAGAGAAGCGGAAATCCGGATTTGAGCCCAGTTTCCCACCTCTCGCGATCCTACTGGCCCTGGATTGCCGTCATGATCAGCCTCGCACCCGGACCCGTTGTGATGGCCTCGCTGGTGGGACCTGAGGCCATTGTGGCACCTGGGTGGTCGAGGGCAGGGGTGCGCTGTTCCTCTTGTGCAGTGCCAGCCTAGCACTGCCAGCCTGGGACCCTGGCAGTGCCAGCCTAGCACTCTGACAGTGCTCATCGGACACCAGCAGTGCCAAGGGGTAGGGCTAATAGGAGAGGGTGGGGCCATGATGTGGGCTGGGCCATGATGGGGGTGGGGCAATAACAGGGAGGGAGGGGGTACTTTGCATTGGGGATCAGCCAAGGCAGTGATCAGTGGGGGGAGGGGTGGTATTGGGATGGCAGTCAGCCGGGGGGGTATCGGGATGGTGAAATCGTGAAATCGGGGGGTGTGGGGGGAGGTGATATCTGTGGGGGTGGGGAAAGTGACAGATCTCTCAGTGTTTTGTGTATACTCATACACAGAACACAGAGGGATCAAGTCGCATGTGCAATAGCGCTCCTCACATGCAGCAGCCAGCTTCATGGCGAGAATAGACTCTATCCACTCCCTCTACGGGCATGAATCACACTTTGCCTCTTTTTTTTGCATTAAGTGCCGTACGATTGCATCTGGGAGCTTACCTAAAAAATGAATGTGAATCTCTACTGTGTTCACACTCGTTCGGCACTTAGAATGTTTTTGGTAAGATCGCCCCTAAAGACATTAGTCTAAATCTTCCAGTCCCGTCTGCCACAGGAATCCACAAGCGAAAGGTCTGTTGACCTCGGGGTAAGAATTTCTGGTTCCAGAGTGGGCGGAACTAGAAAATCCTGCCACAATGCACAGCGCAACTCAAGTAAAAGTGATAACAAAAATTAGCAGCTGTTTACCATTTACTGTGCAACAAATATTTTGCTGCTATTTCAGAGCAAGATGGATTTTTAGCAAATTAATAGCCGGAGATTTGTTCCTTTCTACATGGTAGATTAATGAAAGTTCAGCATCTCAAAGAAACTCAATATTAGATCCTTCACCCTGAAAGCACGCGTATGTTTTAATTTCACTCATTTGGACAAAAAGTGCTGCTCTTTTTTAATGTAAGAATTTTTCATTTTCATTACTATTTTGTCATAGATTTACCTTTAAATAAAGCTCTTCATGGCCACTAGATATCTCGTTGAGCTTTGCAGCCAATGAAGGGCTTTCAAAGTCACTATTGGAATGATTATGTAATGTCATAATTTTGTAATAATTTTGGAAATGTCGCAATGATTTCAAAATAGTATTCGACTATAATAATTGCAAAAATGTGTTGAGGAGTCTTGTCGCGATGATGTTCTTCACAGAGGAATAGTCTGCTATTAGACCTGGATGCAGCATATTAGCAAATGGACATCAGAAAGCTCAAATCACCTTTTTAAATATGATTAATAGATAAAATGAATTAAACCAAGAGGCGAAACACGTGTCAAGCAAGTACTTGCATTAATATTTTAATGGATTTAAAGAGTCACAATTGTTGTTGAAGAGTTAATTTAGGAACTATAAAAAAACAATTGATTGCACTAAATTGTTCTTGCTAACTGGTGTAAACATCATAAAGAAGAAGAGTGAGGTAGGAAGAAACTTTGCCAGATTTAATAGGACTGTCCAGGAGCTGCTGCTTTCGATTACAGAAGCATTGCTTTTATTCAGTCATGTGCCTGCAAAAAAACACAGCTACCCTGGTACGGAACGGAGTACGGAAAGACTAATTTTAGAATGCAGCCTCGCACTCCAAAGGGTGCGAGAAACTACAGCTCCTTTGAGAAACGAAGTGACAGATTGGTACATTTGTGTCACAATTGAAAGTAATTAGTTAAGGTTTGAGGAAAGACTTTATTCCCAGGGCTTGCGTCGATCATCAAATTCAGCCAATGGGGTTGCATTGTGCAGCAGCTGTTCATAGACAGTGCAATTCCACCTCTAGAGCACAGTGCTAGTATTGTATATAAAATGGGTGGTAGTATCACACATGCAGCTTTACAGCGCTGGTAAGCAGTTCAAATACGATTCAGGTCTTTCATCCTGGTGAGTGATGTTATTTTCTGTACTTGCATGATTTTTATTTTGCAGAATCAATGTCAATAATGCTTCATCGCTGGACTTATTTTCCTGAGAGAGAATTGTGTGTGTTGAAGTGTTTATTCTAAGTTCAAATGCATCTTTTGGAGCGCTGTAACTAATAAACTGTTTTCATAGTGTGTCCAGTCTGATGGGCTGATGTGTTTTTAATTTAAGCATGCTGTAATGAGTGCAGTAACATTTTAGATGACAAATATTTAAAATCAAAGACTTCCTTTTTTGTTGTTTATAATCTTCTCATTTTTTTTGTTGGCTGCAAAACCTGAGTTAATGGCTGGTTGTCTTATTGAGAGTATCCTAACAGATCAAAAGGGAATATAATTCATGGATCAGTTCATAGTTAAAAAAAAATCCACTTTTAGTGATTTCTTCTGTTGCGTGGACGACAGTAAAATTCCCCGCGTCTGATCAAAACAAGAGTGCCCTGGGACTGTTAAGATAGCTGAATGGGAAGCTACCTTTAGGAAGACTTGTATTTTTTTTTGTACGTAACATGTATGAGGTGTTTCTCTTCACTGAAAACAGAAATAGATCCTTTGATTGAAGACAATTACAGTTTTTATGCAAGAATCCTAGTGTGGCTGACTGAATATTCACTTTTTTTTCCATAATTAAATTAATGAATCCTTGGATTACACAGGTGAATTGATTATTGCAGCTCTAGTTGCTAGACATTTGCTAGGAATGACCCTTCCCCCATCCCCTCCACACTGAATTTTATCCAGTGTTTTTATGTATAGGCTGCAAGTACTACCACTAAGAGGCAACAGAAGTCTTTCTGATTAAGACCTTTTCAACATGTCCACTGAAAAAGTGATGAATTCGACGAGCTGCCTGTGTGAAACAGAGTACATTTACAAGCACACTGTGCAGGCACGCTGTGCTGGAGAAGAAACAGCATCTTTTCCCCTTTAACAAACAATGTCATATGTAATGCTGGTGAAATAATTCTTAATGGTTTACTTTTGTGCGTATGTATGATTAGGTTAAACAGCTTCTCCAGCTCATCAGCTGCTGTCCATTGTATTACTTCTGGATCACTGAATGCTTTGAGGAACATTCCCAGTCTTGTAAATAGGCTGTTTGAGATTAATTATCATCAGGATACACAAAATGTGTAATATTGGAAATCAACATTTTCATATTAAATGGGTCAAAACATATTATATGTTACAGCACTTGATAAAGGATCTGTTTAATTGTTTTGCTCACGAATGATTTCAAGACAGTGAGGAAAGGCTGCCTGGAGGAGAGAACATAATTAACATTCATTTCATTTTGATTACACTATTACAAATTAATATCAATGCTTGTGACAAACAGCAACACTTTTAGCAAAAACTTGGGAGTAAATTGCTTTGCAGGCGGCCTAAAGTGAAAAGATCATGGAGACTTCTGGTAGTTGACGATCATTCCTGGTGGGGACAAAAGGTTAAATTAAGGCTGATTTTTTTTTTGCAGACAGGAAGGAGTCACCTCTTTTTAAAGTGAGTTTCCAAAAATTAACTGCCAGAGATGTTCTGTATTATCATGCTGTCAGGTTTCTGAATAAATTCAACATAAAGCCCAATAACTATTCATCCACTTGGTGCAAGTATGTTATTTTGCAAGGTATGGAGCAAATGGCTGTCTGATACAGTAAAGCAAGTTTTCGTCTGTTCTATAATTTCTAATAAGTAATGGGTCAGTTTTGAACTTGCATTAATAATTCGAAAGCACCACTATTGACAATTGAGGAATATATGTTGATGTTTGAAGTGCTTCCATTTTGTCCTAATGCATGTAAATAAGGTTCTGAAAGGAAACCTCAGTGCTAACTGAGCCAGCATGTTGTGTAAAATCTGGGATGAACCGTAAACAATTGTAGCAGCCATAGAGGATCATTCCTCTCCATATGACAATTGTGAATTTTTAGACATCAGATTCAACATTGGTATCAATTAATATTTGCTACCTTCCCAAGTACAGCCACCGAAATAGTGTTTAGATTAAGTTGGTTGTGCAAAGTTTATCAAACTTTTTATATTTTAAGGGGTGATATATGGTAACAGTGAAATATGGTTAAGGGGTGATATATGGTTTACAGTTCATTTAAAAGCACAAAAAATATTCAGAGCTACAATAATTCCCCACAAGTCAGGAAATATATTGCTATATTAACTTGTGACAAAGTCACTCCTAACAAAAATGACCACCCCCCAAAAAAGAATCATGCGGCTGAAATTGATCTGAGACTTCCGTTGAAGTTGACACAAGAGTGAAACAAGCCTGCTATTACCCGAGATCAATTTCACCCTCATACTGTGGCACACAATCCAATTACATAAAGCAGAAAATAAACTTTGAAGCAATCAAGGGATCTGTCTTGATTCGCTTTGCCTTTTTCAACTTTCTCCATATCCAGTGTAACATTTAAAGTAAAGTATATTTATTAGTCATTAGTTATTGGCTTACATTAACACTGCAATGAAGTTACTGTGAAATTCCCCATGTCGCCACACTCTGGCGCCTGTTCGGGTCAATGCACCTAACCAGCATGTCTTTCAGAATGTGGGAGGAAACTGGAGCACCCGGAGGGAACCCACGCAGACACGGGGAGAACATACAAACTCCACGCAGACAATGACCCAAGCCGGGAATTGAACCTGGGTCCCTGGCACTGTGAGGCTGCAGTGCTAACCACTGTGCCACCATGCTGCCCATATATTACCAAAATCCCCATCTAGCATTTCAAAACAAATAATAGAAAGACATGCGGTCTTTACCGAAGCATTGGAAACATAACTTAACATGCAGGAGTTCCTCCAACCACTATTATTTCTTTCTTGCAAACCATTAACACAGGGAAATTCAACAACTGCTTGACACTAGCTCTATACAATAACTTTTATGTTGGTCAGCCTTTCAATCTGTGCCTTCTGACAATACTCATCAGCAGCATAGGTAAGTTATTTGCTCTGTAGGGGCTCAGTTTTCTTAGCTTTGTATATTGTATAATGTTTTCAACCTTGATTGCACGTTCAAATTTTGCATAATTCAGCCAAAAGTAATAATGCTACAGGTCATGATCCAATATAATACCATAGAACATTCTGTAAGGAATTAACGATAGCGAATCTTTCCCAGATTATAATCACAATATTGATGGAACACTGTGCAGGAGGACCGTTAATCTGCTCTGTACATTTCTTAAGAATCTTTGGCTGATGCAACATTCTCAAGTTCAAGTCATGTTCTGCCCTCTTTGGTGGAATCAGGGTGTTTCCGCAATGTTAATGTAATGTGACCTTCCTCTTTGTTCATGGATATTTTCCTAAAACATTGAAAAGGTGATGAGATTGGAAACTGCTGCCTACAATCATGCTTTGGTGCTGGAGATGCATACAAACTCCTCTGCACTGCAGCTGATTTCCTGCCTATTGAATTATGCAGTCGGAGCTGGTCAAATAACAGCGCTGCCTTCACACTGTTACCTATTAGCAGCAGAGTGTCTGAGGTAGCTCATCTGTTCCAGAAAGAAAAATAGCCAAATGTGGCCAAACTGATCTGTTGATTATAGGTGTGTGCATATTTAGTTAGTGTACAATATTATCTACAATCTTTCAGTTTATATGAATGAAATCTCAAATTGTCAAATGCAGCTTGAAGTAGAGTGCAACTAAAAGCAATCTGAAGGGGAGCTATTGGTTTAGTATTCAGAATATCCAGATTCACAATACTCACAGGTTGCCTGAGTAAATACATGTTTAATGATATTCAGGTCAGAACAGAATAGCGAAACGTAGACATCCAATTAGAGGCCAAGCTAATAAAATGCAAACCCATTGGGGGAGTGCTTATAATTTGAGAGCAACATGAAGCTCAATTGCTCACTTTTGTTTGCAGTTTCTGTTCTCTGTTTGCTTGAGAACTAATGACATTTAAAATGCCTTTTTTTTTCTGACTTCTGATTGTGCCATACCAGCACTGTGCCTAATCCATCTTTCAAGGAAAGCGGCAGACTAAAGATGGTCCTGTATGGATATTGCTGTAAGTAGTGTATTGATATTATAGGTATCTTTTCATTGGAAAACTGCAGTTTCTCGTCCTTTGACCACTGAGGGCTTTATACCTCGCAAGAAGCATTTTCCTTCGGAGTAACAAAGTATTGATTTCCTTCTCTCCTTCTGCTGTCATAACACTTAAGCCTTATTACAATACCATTTGCTTAAAACTCTGGGGATAAGTATTGTTAAAGTGGTGCAGGATGAGGCTCATTAAGCAGTATTTTCTTCCGTATAATGCATTATGGCTGGCTTAAATAAGTTTCAGACTGATAATTACTGCTTATTAGGTGTTGTGGCTAAACGTCTCATGTGTCTGAAATGAACTTCTAATTTCTTCAGGTCATAGTCTCGTCTGTAAACTGAGGATATTTTAATTCCTTTGGGGCAAGGACCTGATGGGCTGAATCCACTTTATTCTTCCTGTGGGCCGTCATTACTGAATTATTGCTAGTTGGTGCAACAGATGCTCTGTAGGATTCTACTGTTGATTGAACTGTAATGGCCATGACAGCAGGGAAGGTCGGTATGACAGGGATCAATGGATGAGCTGGATGAAATATGTACAGTTACTTGATATCTGTACTGCATGATGATTTATGTAACATTGCAGCTGCAAATGTTAATTTTTGCCTAATCTCTCTCGTAACGGTTCCATATCTAACCTCTTCCATTTCCATAATCTGGAGAAAGTAAATTTTTTTATCAAGTGTGGATTTAACCCTGTCCAGGAGACTAGTTAATTGCTTTGCAGTTTATCTTGGTTCTGTGGCAGATCAATTTGGATCAGTTGCTTGTCGTCAACTTTTTAAATGATCTGAAATCAGATATTCAGGGCAATTTCATTACTTGTGCACCGTACGATTTTGCCAAAAATATGTTGAAATCTAAACAGATATATGGGAATAACTTGCCCGCAAAAAACATATTCACATCCTAAACTTGTATCATAGTGTAACATCTTTCAACATACAATACTCACGAATGTACCATTTTCAGTGGCAATGTTCTGATTTCATACTTGGACAAACATGTTCAACTTTTCCCTGCAGTGTTCCACTTGGTACAGTAGTGTAGGGGGTTACATTAAACTTGGACTAATAATGCAGAGAATATGGGAATAATTTTGACTGTGTGATTGTCTAAAACAAGTAATAGCAAATTGACATTTGCACTTCCTTTTGAAGAAATGTAAAACGGGTTGTCAATTCTCTGTACCGTATATCAAGAAAATTACCCCTTATAATTCAGTAGCAGTTTGAGAATTTTCAATTTATTTAAAAGGAGAAGCTGATAGCATTAAAATGTTATGGTGAAACTTTGTTCTTCCTGAATTTGACCTCAGTTCCACACCAACATAATTAACTATGAACTGCCCTCTGAGGTAGCCTTGTAGGGCAGTCAGTTGTTTCAAAACCAAAATACTTATTCAACCAGGGATGAATAATAAACGCCAGGCTTTCCAATGACCCTCCCATCCAAAGAATGAATTTTTTGTTGTGGGTTATGGAAGGTGCATCCCCCAGCAACTAGCAATGACGCCACCATCAATGAAAATAAGGCTTGCAATGTCATAAAAATACTTGAGTCACTTTAGTTGACCTCATTTTGTTTCTGACATTTCCTGATTTATTCGGAAATGGAACTTTTAAAATTATTTATTCCTGCTTATACCCAAGGTGTAAACAACATTTTGAGGAACATTTGGATGTGATATTTATCCAAATGTTATGGCTAAACAGTGGCACAGTAGTTAGTACTGCTGCCTCATAGCATCAGGGACCCAGGTTCGATTTGTGGCTTGGGTCACTGTGTCCTCCCCATGTCTGCGTGCATTTTCTCTGGGTGCTTTGGTTTCCTCCCACAGTCCAAAAGATGTGCTGGTTAGGTGAATTGGCCATGCTAAATTCTACTCAATGTACTCAAACAGGCACTGGAGTGTGGTGAATTGGGGATTTTCAAAGTAACTTAATTGCAGTGTTAACGTAAGCCTACTTGTGGCACTAATAAATAAACTTTAACTTTGGGGCAGCGCAGTGGCACAGTGGTTAGCACTGCCGCCCCACAGCGCTAGGGACCCGGGTTCAATTTCGGCCTTGGGTCACTGTCTGTGTAGAGTTGGCACATTCTCCCCGTGTCTGCGTGGGTTTCCTCCGGGTGCTTCGGTTTCCTCCCACGGTCCAAAGATGTATGGGCTAGGTTGATTGGCCATGCTAAATTGACCCTAGTGTCAGGGGGATTGGCAAGGTGAATATGTGGGGTTAGAGGAATAGGGCCTGGGTGGGATTGTGGTCGATGCAGACTCAGTGGGTCGAATGACCTCTTTCTGCAGTGTAGTGATTCTATGATTTAGTCAAACAACGATTTTGTCACCCACAGTTAGTTTGTCAGGATTTATTCCTATATTTAAAAAAAAACACCCAGCAACACATGACTATCTTCTTCTCTATCTAATTTATAAACCACCTTTTCCATTTAGATGACAATGCTGGTCAAGGGGGATCGATATATAGCTATTTGCCAATCTTCTTGTCTCAGTTCATGCACTGGCTCCTCTTGTACTCAAACATACAGCCTGAATGTTTCATTATGAAAGATACATCTTATCCAAAACTTTTATATTCTTCATGCAAATACCATGTAAACCATGAGCCAAATTAAATGGAGCAAGTTAATTAACATTATTTATGATTGAGTAAAAAGGGAATACAGCAGTGTTAATTATTACTAAATTACAAGATAAATATGAATTAAGTCTTTCAGCCCATTAGTTCACAACCGAAAACTTGCTAACATTCCTCCATTGCAATATATGGTTGGTTTCCAAATGTTTATTGTGTTTTTACCTTAACTGCTCTATCTGAAAATCCATTCTGTGCATGAATCATTCTTTCTTTGAAGAACTACTTGATATCATCCCTAAATTTGCCATTGTTCCCTTGTCTTCCTTACACATTTCAATCTGAAGTAATTTTTTCAATTGACCTTTTTTTCCACGCCACTGACTATTTTATACACTTGTGAAAGAGCAGTGGATGCATGTGTAATGTACACTCAAACACCGAGGGCGCAATCTTACCGCCGTTCACGCCACGCTCCCACTGCAGCGAGGTTGGAGAATTTGGCGGCCTGCCAAATCTCTGTTCACTTTGATGGGTAGGAAAATCCAATGGTGGTAAGATTTCGGCCCCAGATCTTGTATATCTTTAGCTGTGACTATTCCAATAGTCATTCAATTTCATCCTTTCTTCCTACACGTAGTGCTTTGGTATTTGTCCGTATTAAACTAAGTCCGCCAATCTAAATGTCTCAAAATATGTTCAGCTGGATTTTCAGCCTAAAGGCAGGCAGCAAGAGCGAGGAAATTCCTGGCTAGGCCTGTTTGCCTCAGAAGAAAATTGTTCCTGATGGTGCTGGGGGTGGGATTAGCTGATAACAGAAGTGATGAAGGGCCATGGGGATGGTCGTGGTGGTGTGAGGGTATATAGGTTGGCAAGGGCTCATGGTAAGACCTTTTTAACCTTGACTATAGTTTATGACACTGACCGATTGTGAACCATAAGACCTTGAAAAGCTGACACGACATCATGTAAATTATGGAGAGCCTGGGCGTGTCTCTCCCCCCAATGGAGTTCAGGATTACAACTCCTGACTCTGCAGGAATCCAGTCCATGATGTAGATATTACTCCAGCATTCCTGTGTTGAGTTTTTGCACCCATATCATTGATGTAAATTAGCAACAGTCATGGTCCTAACACCAATGCATGAAACATATTGCTAAATCGCACTCACCATCCTGGCATAGAACATAGAACAGTACAGCACAGAACAGGCCCTTCAGCCCATGATGTTGTGCTGAGCTTTATCTGAAACCAAGATCAAGCTATCCCACTCCCTATCATCCTGGTGTGCTCCATGTGCCTATCCAATAACCGCTTAAATGTTCCTAAAGTGTCTGACTCCACTATCACTGCAGGCAGTCCATTCCACACCCCAACCACTCTCTGCATAAAGAACCTACCTCTGATATCCTTCCTATATCTCCCACCACGAACCCTATTGTTATGCCCCCTTGTAATAGCTCCATCCACCCGAGGAAATAGTCTTTGAACGTTCACTCTATGTATCTCCTTCATCATTTTATAAACCTCTATTAAGTCTCCCCTCAGCCTCCTCTGCTCCAGAGAGAACAGCCCTAGCTCCCTCAACCTTTCCTCATAAGACCTACCCTCCAAACCAGGCAGCATCCTGGTAAATCTCCTCTGCACTCTTTCCAGGGCTTCCACATCCTTCTTATAGTGAGGTGACCAGAACTGCACACAATATTCCAAATGTGGTCTCACCAAGGTCCTGTACAGTTGCAGCATAACCCCACGGCTCTTAAACTCCAACCCCCTGTTAATAAAAGCTAACACACTATAGGCCTTCTTCACAGCTTTATCCACTTGAGTGGCAACCTTTAGAGATCTGTGGATATGGACCCCAAGATCTCTCTGTTCCTCCACAGTCTTCAGAACCCTACCTTTGACCCTGTAATCCACATTTAAATTAGTCCTACCAAAATGAATCACCTCACATTTATCAGGGTTAAACTCCATTTGCCATTTTTCAGCCCAGCTTTGCATCCTATCTATGTCTCTTTGCAGCCTACAACAGCCCTCCACCTCATCCACTACTCCACCAATCTTGGTGTCATCAGCAAATTTACTGATCCACCCTTCAGCCCCCTGTAAGTCATTAATAAAAATCACAAAGAGCAGAGGACCAAGCACTGATCCCTGTGGCACTCCGCTAGCAACCTGCCTCCAATCCGAAAATTTTCCATCCACCACTACCTTCTGTCTTCGATCAGATAGCCAGTTACCTATCCAATCGGCCAACTTTCCCTCTATCCCACACCTCCTCACTTTCATCATAAGCCGACCATGGGGGACCTTATCAAACGCCTTACTAAAATCCATGTATATGACATCAACTGCCCTACCTTCATCAACACAGTTACCTCCTCAAAAAATTCTATCAAATTTGTGAGGCACGACTTGCCCTTCACGAATCCGTGCTGACTATCCCGGATTAATCCGCATCTTTCTAAATGGTCGTAAATCCCATCCCTAAGGACCTTTTCCATCAATTTACCAACCACCGAAGTAAGACTAACCGGTCTATAATTACCAGGGTCATTTCTATTCCCTTTCTTAAACAGAGGAACAACATTCGCCATTCTCCAGTCCTCTGGCACCATCCCCATTAAGAAGTTTAACAACACCAGGTTAAAGTCCAACAGGTTTATTTGGTAGCAAAAGCCACACAAGCTTTCGGAGCTCTAAGCCCCTTCTTCAGGTGAGTGATCACACCTGGTACATGGGACCATCCCCATGGACAGCGAGGACCCAAAGATCAAAGCCAAAGGCTCTCTAATCTCATCCCTTGCCTCCCAAAGAATCCTAGGATACATTTCATCAGGCCCAGGGGACTTATCGACCTTCAGTTTATTCAAAACTGCCAGGACATCCTCCCTCCGAACATCTATTTCCTCCAGCCTATTAGCCTGTAACACCTTCTCTTCCTCAAAAACATGGCTCCTCCCCTTGGTGAACACTGAAGAAAAGTATTCATTCATCACATCGCCTATTTCTACTGACTCCATACACAAGTTTCCACTACTGTCCTTGGCTGGCCCTAACCTCACCCTGGTCATTCTTTTATTCCTCACATAAGAGTAAAAAGCCTTGGGGTTTTCCTTGATCCGACCCGCCAAGGACTTCTCATGTCCCCTCTTAACTCTCCTAAGCCCCTTTTTCAGTTCATTCCTTGCTAACTTGTAACCCTCAATCGAGCCATCTGAACCTTGTTTCCTCATCCCTACATAAGCTTCCCTCTTCCTTTTCACAAGACATTCCACCTCTTTCGTGAACCATGGTTCCCTCACTCGGCCATTTCCTCCCTGCCTGACAGGGACATACCTATCAAGGACACCCGGTATTTGTTCCTTGAAAAAGTTCCACTTTTCATTAGTGCCTTTCCCTGACAGTTTCTGTTCCCAACTTATGCCCCCTAATTCTTGCCTAATCGCATCATAATTACCTCTCCCCCAATTGTAAACCTTGCCCTGCCGTACGGCCCTATCCCTCTCCATTGCAATAACAAAAGACACCGAATTGTGGTCACTATCTCCAAAGTGCTCTCCCACAACCAAATCTAACACTTGGCCCGGTTCATTTCCCAGTACCAAATCCAATGTGCATAGTTCTTCTAATGAGTACCTGTTATTTTTTATCCTTCCACCAATTTCTTAGTCATCTCAGAAATTTCCCCTAAATCCTGAAAGCTTTCATGTAAAACTTTGTCAAATGTCTTTTGGAAGAATATTGTGGACTTAGAACCATAGAACCATAGAACATTACAGCACAGAAACAGGCCTTTTGGCCCTTCTTGGCTGTGCTAAACCATTTTTCTGCCTAGTCCCACTGACCTGCACCTGGACCATATCCCTCCACACCCCTCTCATCCATGGACCTGTCCAAGTTTTTCTTAAATGTTAAAAGTGAGCCCGCATTCACCACTTCATCTGGCAGCTCATTCCACACTCCCACCACTCTGTGTGAAGAAGCCCCCCCTAATATTCCCTTTAAACTTTTCCCCCTTCACCCTTAACCCATGTCCTCTAGTTTTTTTTCTCCCCTAGCCTCAGTGGAAAAAGCCTGCTTGCATTCATTCTATCTATACCCATCATAATTTTATACACCTCTATCATATCTCACCTCATTCTTCTACGCTCCAGAGAATAAAGTCCTAACCTATTCAACCTTTCTCTGTAACTTAGTTTCTCAAGTCCCGGCAACATCCTTGTAAACCTTCTCTGCACTCTTTCATCCTTATTAATATCATTGCTGTAATTAGGTGACCAAAACTGCACACAATACTCTAAATTCGGCCTCACCAATGTCTTACACAACCTCACCATAATATTCCAACTCTTATACTCAATACTTTGATTTATAAAGGCCAATGTACCAAAAGCACTCTTTATGACCCTATCTACCTGTGACGCCACTTTTAGGGAATTATGTATCTGTATTCCCAGATCCCTCTGTTCTACTGCACTCTTCAGAGTCCTACCATTTACCTTGTATGTTCTACCTTGGTTTGTCCTTCCAAAGTGCAATACCTCACACTTGTCTGCATTAAACTCCATCTGCCATTTTTCAGCCCATTTTCCGAGCTGGTCCAAATCCCTCTGCAAGCTTTGAAAACCTTCCTCACTGTCCACTACACCTCCAATCTTTGTATCATCAGCAAATTTACTGATCCAATTTACCACATTATCATCCAGATCATTGATATAGATGACAAACAACAATGGACCCAGCACTGATCCCTGTGGCACACCACTAATCACAGGCCTCCACTCAGAGAAGCAATCCTCCACTATCACTCTCTGGCTTCTTCCAGTCCAACGCCGGCATCTCCACATCATTTCTTCCATTGAGCCAATGTCTAATCCAATTTACTACCTCTCCATGTATACCTAGCGACTGAACCTTCCTAACTAACCTCCCATGCGGGACCTTGTCAAAGGCCTTACTGAAGTCCATGTAGACAACATCCACTGCCTTCCCTTTATCCACTTTCCTGGTAACCTCCTCGAAAAACTTTAATGGATTGGTTAAACATGACCTACCACGCACAAAGCCATGTTGACTCTCCCTAATAAGTCCCTGTCTATCCAAATATTTGTAGATCCTATCTCTTAATACTCCTTCCAATAACTTACCTACTACTGACATCAAACTTACCGGCCTATAATTTCCCGCATTACTTTTTGAGCCTTTTTGAAACAACGGAACAGCATGAGCTATCCTCCAATCATCCGGCACCTCACCCGTGGATACTGACATTTAAAATATATCTGCCAGGGCCCCTGCAATTTCAACACTAGTCTCCTTCAGGGTCCGAGGGAATACCCTGTCCAGTCCTGGGGATTTATCTACTCTGATGTAATATCCTCAAAGAGGATATTACATCATAAGGTGGTTTGTCAGACAGGATCTTTATCCTTTTTTATTCATGCAGATTTTTATTTAGTTTGTTGTACAGATAAAACTCATTTGTTCCTCATAATTGAATCCCATTTTTAATTATATCATTAAAGTTAGACTAGCATGACAGTAATTTCCTGGAGCTATTTTGTTGCATTTTTTAACAATTGGAAATAAGCCAATCTCTTGCCATCTTGCTTGTATCTCCTGACGCTCTTGTGATCAATGGTTTGCAAATCTCCTCTCAAGTTTCTCTTAGCATTCTGGAGTAAGTGCTATCTATTCCTGGAAGCATCATGGTTTTGAGCTCTCTTAGCCTGTCTAGAACTTCAGTTCCGTAAAGTAATTTCAAGTTACCACTGTTTGGAAAAGTTTATTGCCTTCCCTTATGAATAGTCAACTGTAATTATTCAGAATATATAGTATCCATGCTACTTTGTTGTCAACCCATTTGCTACTTGTATGGTTTACTCCTCTTTCCTTGCTCTCCTTTATTGTTTTAGTACTGAAACAGTGGGGTTAACTTGCACCTAACTTGTCTATTGGGAAACAAATGGGATCAGATCAGATCATTTTATATTGCTGGATTTTTCTATTGAAGTCAATGCAATACTGAGGGTGCTACATCATTGAAGGTGCCATCTTTCTTTTGACAGTGAATTTAAACCCCGGGTGGATGCGAAAGATCCGATGGCACTATTCAAAAAACAGTTATCCCTTGCATTTTGTCCAATATTTATCCATCAACCACCATCACTAAAGCAGGTTTACCTGGTCATTATCACATTGCTGTTTGTGGGAGTTTGCTTTGCGCAAGTTGGCTGTCGCATTTCTTGCATTACAGAAGCGGCGATGCATCAAAAGTGCTTAATTAGCGACAAAGTACGCTGGGCATCCTAATGTCATAAAAGCTATTACATAAACACATTATTTCTTTCTAACTGCACTTCTTGAACCATTCTTTCAGACATAACCCTTTCCTTTTATCTTTGTCAATCAACTAAATTTATATTTTTTGGGTATATTCACATATGCAAACAGCCTATGATACATACACCTTCAAAGCTTCCATATTAATTATTTCAAGTATACTTCTCTCAGAGTCCCTGTTGATTTTTCTCAGGTGTTCACTCAATGCTGTGAATTCTCCCTTTTGACTAAACTCTCATGCGTGTGCCTACAGTAATTTTTATATTTTACTTGTGTCCTCCCACTTTTTAATGTTTTCTTCCATGTTTAATTCCTCCATTTGAGTTTTTATTGAGCGCTGCCCTTTTAGTTTTAGCATCCCCCTGGTGTTTTTGTATTCCTCAGGTGTTAAAATTCTGTTTAATATTGCAAGGTTTGTTGACGAGTCCCAGGGGCGGTTCTCCAAAAGTTGTTGATTGGGGCGAGACTCCTCTATTTTCTGGGTGGGATTGTGGTCAGTGCAGACTCGATGGGCCGAATGGCCTTCTTCTGCACTGTAGGGTTTCTATGATTCACTGTCACAAATTGTACAAACCTGGGTGAGGAGGGATGATTGGCTCCATGGCTTTATTCAACCCACCCTCTGCTGGTAGCAACAAAGGTTTAATCTAACAAGGTTCACTTTCCCTTTGATATGTTTTCTAGATCCAATAGTTATGTTTAAGAAGGTGGCAATTTTGCCAGGCTCTTGAGTTTGGATAGAGTAAGTTTATTAACTACTGAACAGGTGAAGAATTGAGTCCAATAATAAGTAAATATAAAAGTTATAAAGAACAGTCCTTGGGTTGCAAGGGGTAGATGATACTTGTGGCTGATAGAGGTTGGTTCCAGTAGTTGACTTCTGCTGGTGAATAGTTGATTCTTTGGTTCAGGTGTTCAATGCTGAGGTTTGGTACTGAGGTTTCAGTTCCTTTCTAAACTGTGGTCTTTCTGCTGGCCAGAGAGAGTTTTAGATGTTCTTGCAAAAGATGGTTATTTTGCAGAGGCCCTGCCTTGGTTACTGTATCACCTTCAGTGTGACAAACTTCCTGCTGCTTTTCTCTCAGAGCACACACACACACACACATACAACTGCTCTTTTAGCAAGCTTTTAAACCCTTGTGTATTTGAACTGGACTCCACTCGTCATTCTGGGCAATTATACCCAGGGTTTCTGGATGAGGTTTTTATGTTCTGAACCATTATGTTCTGTTGCCTTTACCAGAGATGGCAATCCAGTCTTTGGATTCTTTCAGAATTACCATGTTCTGAACCACAGGGAGAGGTTGCAACGTTCGTTGGAGAAACCCTCTTCAGCCATCAGATGTGCACTCTCAGCCATGGGGCCTGTATCAATTTCAAAGATCTAAAGCTCGGGTCTTCCAATATTTCCGTGTGTGATTTCAGGCCATGTTCTCCACCATCATAACCAGCTCTGCAGTGCTATCATAGAAATCATAGAAACCCTACAGTGCAGAAGGAGGCCATTCGGCCCATCGAGTCTGCACCGACCACAATCCCACCCAGGCCGTACCCCCACATATTTACCCGCTAATCCCACTAACCTACGCATCTCACGACTCTAAGGGGCAATTTTTAACCTGGCCAATCAACCTAACCCGCATATCTTTGCTCTGTGGGAGGAAACTGGAGCACCCGGAGGAAACCCACGCAGACACGAGGAGAATGTGCAAACTCCACACAGACAGTGACCCGAGCCGGGAATCGAACCCGGGACCCTGGAGCTGTGAAGCAGCAGTGCTAACCACTGTGCTACCGTGCCGCCCCTGATGCTGATCTTTGGCATCACCATTTTTTTAAACCAATAACCTTACTTCCACTACTCACTGTTGTGTATATGGGGCATTGACCCTTTAATAGGATGGTTCAGGTGACCCGGGGTATGGAGTGACCTGCCTGGGAAACTGCCCCTGCAGCCACTTGAGGGCCGGAGTGTGAGGAGTACAGTTCTTCAATAAACCCTATTGTTCCTGTGGCTTGCCTTTCCATGTGACTTCTTTGGAGCTACCACCCTGATAGTCTCAGACTCAACACTCACTGATCTTGACTGAAGTGAACAATATTTCTTCTTTTGCCAGGAGTTGGATCTTCAACTGCACTTCACATTTCTGGATACATTTGCAGAATTGCAGGGGTCCTTACAAGTCCCTGCCATAAAAGTCAACCAGAATGGAGATTGCAGTCTGGTTTGTAATATAGTAGTAGAGCTAGTGCAATGTTCATGATCATCATTCAAAAGCTGTGTTTTATGATTTTGGATTGTGATCATTGGGCTTTTTCTGGGGGTGCAGATCTTGGTCGGAGTTAATGACTGCTCTCTGCAGTGATACACATTTTTAAAAAATATATAAATTTATTGATTTTTAGCAACAGAAAAACCCCAAAACACTTTTTAGACTTGATATTCTTGTCCAGAGCTATGATGCTATCATTGTGCAGCCTAAACACGCACAATGTATTCCGAGAAAGCCATGTGTAACAGAAAGGTGAAAAGATGTGAAATTTGTTGATCAAAAAGCTAAAATGAAGGGTTATGGCTTTAGAGCAGAAGGTGCAAGAATTTGCAAGCACAAGTAAATGTGGAGGACATTCGAGGTTGAGTACACATTACTAGCATCAATAAATAAATCAGTAATATGATCCAGTTAGTAATCTATAATGGATTATCGAGGAATGAAATTAAATATGGCCAGCAAACTGTTAATTTTTAAGGGAAATAAAGGAAATGGGAATGTCAGATGAATTAAGATTGCTAAAAGTCAAAAGAATGGTATAAAGCTTGTTGGCTGCAGTAATTATTTTTTTCACTGTTAGATAGATGACTTTGTTGATCCTTATCTGCCAAAGCAATTTCATGTCCCCTTTTTGCCCTCCTGATTTCTCTCTTAACTGTACTCCGACAGCCTCTATACTCTTAAAGGGATCCACTTGATCCCAGCTGCATACGCATGCTATGTGCCTCCTTCTTCTTTTTGACCAGGGCCTCAATATTTCAAGTCATTCAGGGTTCCCTGCTTCTACCAGCCTTACCCTGAACCCTGTTTAACATACTTTTGAAAGCATCCCACTAACCAGATGTCCCTTTGACTGTCAACAGACTCCCTCAGTCAACTTTTGAAAGTTCCTGTCTAATACCATCAAAATTGGCCTTACCCCAATTTAGAATTTTAACTTTTGGGCCAGACCTATAGTTCTCCATAGCTATCTTAAAGCTAATGGAATTATGGTCACTGATCCCAAAGTGATCCCTCACTCACTTCTGTCATCTGCCCTGCCTTATTTCCCAAGAGGAGGTCAAGTTTTGCCCCCTCTCTAGTCGGGCCATCTACAAATTGAATGAGAAATTCATCCTGAATACACACAACAAAATTCTCTCCATCCAAGCCCCTAATACTATGGCTGTCCCAGTCAATGTTGGGAAAGTTAAAGTCCCATACTATTACCACCCTATTTTTCTTGAAGCTATCTGTAAGCTCCTTACATATTTGCTCCTCAATTTCCCACTGATTATTTGGGGACCTGTAGTACAATCTTATCAAAGTGATTTCCCCCTTCTTATTTCTCAGTTCTACTCATATAGACTCAGTGGGCGAACCCTTGGATATATCTCCTCTCAGTACTGCCGTGATGTTCTCCCTAATCAAAAACGCAACTCCGCCTCCTCTCTTACTTCCTGTTCTATCTTTCCTACAGCATCTGTACCCTGGAACATTGAGCTGCCAGTCCTGTCCTTCCCTTCGCCATGTTTCAGTAATTGGTATAATATCCCAGTCCCATGTACCCATCCATGCCCTGAGATCATCTGCCTTGCCCGTTAGGCTTCTTGCATTGAAATAAATGCAGTCTAATCTAGAATTCCCTTGCTCTCTGCCCTGCACTCCCAAACCTCTGTCCTGTCATGTTTAGTACACTCTCCCTGTGTTTTATTTCTCTTAGCCTTACTGGACCCATTCATTGAGTTCTCCACAGTCTCTGTACTCTGTGCTGTAGCCCTTTGTCATTTTTGTCTTTCACTTTTCCCCTTACTGCCCTTTGTTTCCATCTCGACTTTACTTTCTTCTGACTTCCTGCATCGGTTCCCTTCCCCTGCCACATTAGTTTAAACCCTCCCCAACGGAACTAGCAAACACTCCCCCTCGGGCATTGATTTCAGTCCTGCCCAGGTGCAGCCCGTCCGATTTATACTGGTCCTACCTCCCCCAGAACCGGTTCCAATGTCCCAGGAATTTGAATCCCTGTCTCTTGCACCATCTCTCAAGCCACATATTTATCTTAGCTTTCCTGACATTCCTACTCTGACTAGCACGTGGCACTGGTTGTAACCCTGAGATTACTACATTTGAGGTCCTACTTTTTAGTTTAACTCCTAACTCTCTAAATTCAGCTTGTATAACGTCATCCTATTTTTGACCTATATCGTTGGTGCCTACATGCACCATGACAGCTGGCTGTTTACCCTCCCGCTCCAGAATGCTGTGCAGCTGCTCCGAGACATCCTTGACCCTTGCACCAGGGAGGCAACATACCATCCTGGAGTCTTGTTTGGGTGGCAGAAACACCTGTCTATTCCTCTTACAATGAGTCTCATTACTATAGCTCTGCCACTTTTTTCCTGCCCTCCTGTGCAGCAGAGCCAGACACAGTGCCATGAACCTGGATGCTGCCACCTTCCCCTGGTGAGCCATCTCCCCCAACAGTATATCTGTTTTGGAGGGAGATGACCACTGGGGTCCCCTGCACTGCCTTCCTACTCGTCCTCTGACTGGTGGTCACCCATTCCCTATCTCCCTCGGTAATTTTTATCTGCGGTGTGACCAACTCACTGAATGTGCTATCCACGACTTCCACAGCATTCACTTCCAAAGTGAATCCATCTGCAGCTCCAGAGCCGTCAAGTGGTTTAACAGGAGCTGCAGTTGGACACATTTCTTGCATGTGAAGGAACAAGGGACACTGGAAGGATCCCTCAATTCCCACATCACACAAGAGGAGCATGGCACGATTCTGGGATCTCCTGCCGTGACTTGACCTTTAAATTAACTTACAACAACAGCTACAATGCTCAGACAAAAAAAGAGAAAAAAGGAAAAACTACTTACCAGTCGCCAGCCAATCACTTACCTGCTGGCTGTGACAGTATTGTTCAATTTTTTTCTACCTCTAACTTGCCCTCGAGTTTCCCTTGCAGGTCCGCCTCTCAGCTCTTCCCAAACCTGAGCACCACTTTCCCCTCAGCACCTCTTTCCTTTCAGCACCGAATTCCCACTCAGCTCCAAATTCCCCGATACCCTCACTCGGGCTGATTCTCACTCAGGCTGCTGTCTTTCTCCCTCTGGCTTGTGCAAGCTCACTGGCCATGCGTTTGCTAAAGCCGCTGCCTTATATACAGCTGAGGTGAGCTGAGATGACTCACACACCAGTTTAAAATTCCTAAGTGTTCACACCTACTGAGGCCCTAATCAGCTTTCAGTTGATTGACAGATAACTGGGTTAGTTGCTTATTGACCTTTAAACCAGACTACTGAATTTAAAGAGAAACATTTACCAACACTTACTAATAGTTGCCCACTCGGCTCCAAATTCCCGATACCCTCACTCTGGCTTGCGGAGATTGGAAGGTGGAGGCCTTCATCTTCCAGTGGACTGGAACACCACATGTAGCAGTGGATGGAGCATCTACCCCGTGGACCTTTGCGCTATGGGAGTTTCCAGGACATGGATCTTTGGTGCTGCAGATGTTTCGCCAAATGCTGATTGAATTGTTAATAGGAAGGGATGGTGAAGGTTAAATTTGTCTGTGCTAAATTCCAAAAAAAACACTGCACAACTAATTAATAAATGAATTAACTAAGTAGAGGTGGCTGGCAGGTGAAGTGCTGTAGCTGTATGATGTGGGAGCTGGCAGATCCCATTACAAGCTGCAGTGATCACATGCAGTGTTGGTTGCTCGAAGAAATTCAGCTCAGAATTGATGAGACTTTAGACATGTGGCACGTCTGGGTGGGGAGAGTTACCTGGTCATTTTGTTTCAGGAGGTGGTCACACCCGTCAGATTATGTTCCTCTAATTTGGGCAGTGGTCAGGGACAGCAGGGTGTGACTGCAAATGAAGCAGGTAGAGGGATCCTGAATTCAGGAACAGAGGAGCCTCAGCTCTTGACCTTGTCCATTAGGTATAAGGTACTTGTTCCCCTGTGTGGATGAGGAAAAGGGCTGTCGGGAAGATGAGCTAGCCGACCACTGCACAGTGGCACAGAAGGCCATTCAAGAGTGGGGAGTAAAATGACAGTGGCAGATGTAGGGGATTCTATAATTAGGGAGATTGATAGCATCCTTTGTAAGCCAGATCATGAGTGCCACATGATATGTTGCCTCCCGGCGTCAGGATGTGGGACATCTCTGACCGGCTTGAAAGGATATTAGAGTGAGGGGGAGAGGATCCAGTTGTTGTGGTCCAAGTTGGGACAAATAACATAGGTAAGACTAGGAAAGAGGATCTATCTGGGGATTATCAGGCACTAGGAAGTAAATTAAAGAACAGTTCTTCAAGGGTTATAATCTCTGGATTACTACCCAAGCCATGTACAAATTGGCATAGGGATGAGAAAATTAATGAAGTAAGCACATAGCTAAAGGAGTGGTGCAGGAAAGATGGGTTCCATTTCATGGGGCATTGGCATCAGTATTGGAACAGGAAGGATCTGTACCGTTGGGACGGTCTTCACCTGAACCCATCTGGGACTAGTGTTCTAGCAGAAAGGATAAATAGGGTGGTCACAAGCAAGTGGGGGGAAGGGAAGGATAAAACTGCGGGAAGTATAATGGTTAATGGGAAGCAAAGCAGCAGGTTAGCATGTGGGGAGGAGGGTTCAACTACATGGAAAATTATTTAAAAAGTTAAAAAGAAGGGGAACTCAGGAGATGTTATTAATGGAGGTGTTAGGATTCAAAAAGGTATAAAAACTAGCACAGGGAACTTTACCTAAATGCTCGTAGCATTCGAAACAAGGTCAATGAGTTGAAGGCACAAATCATTGCGAATGAGTATGATTTAGTGGCCATTACAGAGACATGGTTGTAGGGTGGTTACGACTGGGAGTTAAATATCCAGGGGTATCAGACTATTCGGAATAAACAGACAGGAAGGTAAGGGTGTAGCTCTGATATTTAAGGATGACATCGGGGTGGCAATGAGAGATGATATAGGTTCTATCAAGATAAAGGTTAAATCCATTTGGTGGACATCAGAAATAGTAAAGAGAAAAAGTCACTGATAGGTGTAGTTTATAGACCACCAAACAATATCATGGTGGGGCAGGCAATAAACAAAGAAATAACTGATGGTGGAGAAATGGTACGGCAATTATCATGGGGGATTTTAATCTACATGTCAATTGGTCAAACCAGGTCGGTCAAGGTAGTCTTGAAAAGTAAAGTTTATTTATTAGTCACAAGTAAAGCTTACATTAACACTGCAATGAAGTTACTGTGAAATTCTCCTAGGCGCCACAGTCCGGCGCCTGTTCGGGTCAATGCACCTAAACTGCACGTGTTTCGGAATTTGGGAGGAAACCAGAGCAAACCCATGCAGACATGGGGAGGATGTGCAAACTCCACACAGACAGTGACCCAAGCCGGGAATTGAACCTGGGTCCCTGGCGCTGTGAAGCAGCTGTGCTAACCACTGTGCCACCATGCCACCCCAGGAGGAGGAGTTCATAGAATGTATCCGCGATAGTTTCCTCGAACAGTATGTAATGGAACCTATGAGGGAGCAAGCTATCCTAGATCTGGTCCAATGTAATAAGACGGGAATAATTAATGATCTCACAGTTAGGGATCCTCACGGAAGGAGCGATCACAGTGTGGTTGAATTTAAAATACAGATGGAGGGTGAGAAGATAAAAATCCAATCCCAGTGTCTTGTGCTTAAACAAAGGAGACTACAATAGGATGAGGGAAGAATTGGCTATGGTAGACTGGGAGCAAAATCTGTATGGTAGGACAATTGAGGAACAGTGGAGGACTTTTAAAGCGATTTTTATCACAGAGCTCTGCAAAAGTATATACCAGTGGAAAGGACCGTAGAAAAAGAAAGTCAGCCATGGATATCTAAGGAAATAAAGGAGGGCATCAAATTGAAAGAAAATGCATACAAAGTGGCAAAGATTAGTGGGAAACTAGAGAATTGGGAAATCTTTAAGGGTCAACAGAAAGTCACAAAAAAACTATTTAAAAAAGTAATACAGATTGAGAGAGGAAACTAGCTCAGAATATAAAAACAGAAAGCAAAAGTTTTTATAATGCAAAAAGGGCAAAAAGAGGTCACGAAATGTTCTTGGCAGACAGGATTAAGGAAAATCCTATTCGTATGTTAGGAACAAGAGTTGTCAGGGAAAAAGTCGGACCTCTCCGGGACAAAGAAGGGGAATTATGCTTAGAACCCAAGGGAATAGGGGAGATCTTAAATGAATACTTTGCATTGGTATTCACAAAGGAGAGGGACTTGTTGACTGGGAGTGTCTCAGAGGGAGGTGTTGACCCATTAGAGAGAATCTCCATTACAAGGGAGGAAGTGTTAGGTTTTTTAGGTAACATTAAAACTGACAAATCCCCAGGGCCTGATGGATGGCATCTATCCTAAACTGCTCAGGGAGACAAGAGATGTAATTGCTGGGCCTCTGACGGAAATCTTTGTCTCTTCGTTGGACACAGGCGAGGTCCCTGAGGATTGGAGGATAGCGAATGTGGTACCGTTATTTGAGAAGGGTAGCAGGGATAACCCGGATAATTATAGGCCAGTGAGCTTGACGTCTGTGGTAGTGAAGTTGTTGGAGAGGATTCTTAGAGACAGGATGTATGTGCATTTAGAACGGAACAATCTCATTAGTGACAGACAGCATGGTTTTGTAAGAGGGAGGTCGTGCTTTACAAATTTGGTGGAGTTTTTTGAGGAAGTGACAAAAACGGTTGACGAAGGAAGGGCCGTGGATGTCATCTATATGGATTTCAGTAAAGCATTTGACAAAGTCCCTCATGGCAGGTTGGTTAAGAAGGTTAAGGCTCATGGGATACAAGGAGAGGTGACTGGATGGGTAGAGAACTGGCTTGGTCACAGGAGACAGAGGGTAGCAGTCGAAGGGTCTTTTTCTGGCTGGAGGTCTGTGACCAGTGGTGTTCCGCAAGGCTCTGTACTGGTTCCTCTGCTATTTGTGATATATATAAATGATTTGGAAGAAGCTGTAACTGGTGTTATCAGCAAGTTTGCGGATGACATGAAGATGGCTGGACTTGCGGATAGTGATGAACATTGTCGGACAATACAGCAGGATATAGATAGGCTGGAAAATTGGGCAGAGAAATGGCAGGTGGAGTTTAATCCAGATAAATGCGAAGTGATGCATTTTGGAAGAACTAATGTAGGGGGGAGTTATACAATAAATGGCAGAGCCATCAAGAGTATAGAAACACAGAGGGACCTAGGTGTGCAAGTCCACAAATCCTTGAAGGTGGCAGCACAAGTGGAGAAACTGGTGAAGAAGGAATATGGTATGCTTGCCTTTATAGGATGGGGTATAGAGTATAAAAGCTGGAGTCTGATGTTGCAGTTGTATAGAACGCTGGTTAGGCCACATTTGGAGTACTGCGTCCAGTTCTGGTCACCTCACTACCAGAAGGACATGGAGGCTTTAGAGAGAGTGCAGAGAAGGTTTACCAGGATGTTGCCTGGTATGGAGGGTCTTGGCTATGAGGAGAGATTGGGTAAACTGGGCTTGTTCTCCCTGGAAAGACGGAGAATGAGGGGAGACCTAATAGAGGTGTACAAAATTATGAAGGGTATAGATAGGGTGAACAGTGGGAAGCTTTTTCCCAGGTCGGAGGTGACAATCACGAGGGGTCACGGGCTCAAGGTGAGAGGGGCGAGGTATAACTCAGATATCAGAGGGATGTTCTTTACACAGAGTGGTGGGGGCCTGGAATGCGCTGCCAAGTAGGGTGGTGGAGGCAGACACGCTGGCATTGTTTAAGACTTACCTGGATAGTCACATGAGCAGTCTGGGAATGGAGGGATACAAACGAATGGTCTAGTTGGACCAATGAGCGGCACAAGCTTGGAGGGCCGAAGGGCCTGTTTCCTGTGCTGTACTGTTCTTTATAAATGTATTAAATGAAAAAGAGTGGCTAAGGTAATCATTGGTCCTTTAGAGGATGGGAAGGGGGATTTAATAATGGAAATCAGGAAATGGCCGAGGCGTTGAACAGGTATTTTGTGTCAATCTTTACAGTGGAAGACATAAATAATATGCCAAAAATTAATGACAAGAAGGCTACAGCAGGTGGGGACCTAGAAATAATCATTATCAGTGAAGAGGTAGTGTTGGGCAAGCTGATAGGGTGGAAGGTAGACAAATCTCCTGGCCCTGATGGAATGCATCCCAGGGTACTAAATGAGCTGATGGGGGAAATAGCAAATTTGTTCGTGGTAATTTACCAAAATTTGCTGGACTCTGGGGTGGTTCCCCCAGATTGGAAAACTGCAAATGTGACGCCACTTTTTAAAAAAGGAGGTAGACTAAAGATGTGTAACAATAGGCCAGTTAGCTTAACTTCTGTAGTGGGGAAAATGCTTGACTCTATCATCAGGGAAGAAATGGCGAGGCAGCTGGGTAGAAATTGTCCCATTGAGAAGATGCAGCATGGATTCAGGAAAGGTAGGTCACATTTAACTAATTTACTGGAATTCTTTTGAGGACATTATGAGCACAGTGGACAACGGGGAACCGGTGGATGTGGTGTATCTGGATTTCCAGAATGCATTCAACAAGGTGCCACACAAAGGCTGCTGCATAAGATAAAGGTGCACGGCATTACGGGTAATGTATTAGCATGGATAGAGGATTGGTTAAGGAACAGAAAGCAAAGAGTGGCGATAAATGGATGTTTTTCTGGTTGGCGATCAGTGACCAGTGGTCTGCCTCAGGGATCAGTGTTGGGAGTGCAATTGTTTACAATTTACATAGATGATTTGGAGTTGGGGACCAAGTGTAGTGTGTCAAAGTTCGCAGATGACACTAAGATGGGTGGCAGAGCAAAGTGTGCAGAGAATGCTGAAAGTCTGCAAAGGAACATAGATAGTTTAAGTGAGTGGGCAAGGGTCTGGCAGACTAAGTACAATGTTGGTAAATGTGAGATCATCCATTTTGGTAGGAATAACAGCAAAATGGACTATTATTTAAATAGTAAAAAATTGCAGTGTGCTGCTGTGCAGAGGGACCTGGGTATCCTTGTGCATGAATTGCAAAAAGTTGGTTTGCAGGTGCAGCAGGTAATTAAGAAAGCAAATGGAATTTTGTCCTTTATTGTTAGAGGGATGAAGTTTAAAGCGAGATTATGTTGCAGCTGTATAAGGTGCTGGTGAGGCCACATCTGGAATGCTGTGTACAGTTTTGGTCTCCTTACTTGAGAAAGGATGTACTGGCACTGGAGGGGGTGCAGAGGAGATTCACTAGGTTGATACGGGAGTTGAGGGGGTTGGCTTATGAGGAGAGACTGAGTAAACTGGGACTACACTCATTGGAATTTAGAAGAATGAGGAGGAGATCTTATAGAAACATATAAAATTATGAAGGGGATAGATAAGATAGAAGCAGGGAGGTTGTTTCCACTGGTGGGTGAAACTAGAACTAGGGGGCATGGCCTCAAAATAAGGGGGAGCAGATTTAAGACTGAGTTCAGGACGAACTTCTTCATCCAAAGTGTTGTGAATCTGTGGAATTCCCTGCCCAGTGAAGCAGTTGAGGCTACCTCATTGAATGTTTTTAAGGCAAGGATAGATACATTTTTGAACAGTAAAGGAATTAAGGGTTATGGTGAGTGGGCGGGTAAGTGAAGCTGAGTTCACGAAAAGATCAGCCATGATCTTATTAAATGGCAGAGCAGGCTCGAGGGGCCAGATGGCTTAGTTTTTGTTCTTACGTTCAAGGCGGCAATAGGAGCCCGAGGGTGAGTGTCCTTTGATGACAGGTGAAGAGACACTGAGGGTTGTTGGAGGAGACATGGAAGTAAAACCAGATTCTGAAGGTTGCCAGGATGAGGGGGGGGGGCATGTCTGATGTGGTTTAATTGTGATTCCTAGTCATTAAATCTATGCGTATCTACCCTAGCCCCCACTCTTCAGGTGGACACCCCAGACAGGGTCTATGTCTCTCAGAGTAATGAACATGTAGGGAGGCAGGCACATTTTACCAGGGCCCCTGTGAGCCATGTGCAAGAAATCTACTGTGCCCGCTGAGCCTTTGTCCTTCACACCTGTAGAAACACCTTGGTATTGTCATGGGGGGATGGGCTACTTGGGAAGGAAGGGATGTGGACATTCACCTGTCGGCGATGGAAGGTAATGGGGAGGGTTGTAGGGTGACAGTGCAGAGGTCGAAGGCCACACTAGGAGGGTCAGTGGTTGTGGAGAAGGGGATGGGTCACAGGAGGAGGTTGGAAGGTCTTGGACTCTGTTAGCGCGAGTGGGCGAACACGACCACTTCGGACTCAGAGTCAGGTTCAACAGCGGTGCAGCTTTATTAACGTCGACGGAGGTGCAATCAGGACATACAAACAGCACTGTCCCGAAAGCACTCTGAAAGCCTGCCGCAATGGGCTACAGTTATACTCAAACTTTGGCACGTTGTATGATTCAAATGTTAATGTTTTGTTTACAGTATTTGACTGATCATTCTGTTTGATGTTTTAAGTACAGTATCAATGTTTAGGTATGGTAATCGTTTCTGTCCGATGGGTTTATCAATGGACTAGAATCTCCCCGGGGTTTCTTGAACAATGGGTGTTTGGTTGATCTCAGGAAGTCTTTTGAGGCTAAGAAGGCTTCCTGATATCACTTGATTAGGTCAGTGGTGCTGATTTGATTAGATGAGTTTCCTTTGGCCCCCTTTTGTGTGTTAGACCTTGTTTGCATTTTAAAAGCATGCCTTTTGCCTGCTTGTCTGGATCTGGCCCTTTTAATCTTTAATGGAGGGGTTCTGACTGCAGTTTGGCCTGTTTCATATTATATACGTAACTTCATGAATTTGTTGTCTGCTAACAACTCCAATTGAAAACCCAAATGCACCATAGCTGCTTTCAGCTATCCAGGGCCTCTAGGTGGGGATCTGGAGATGGGAGTTGGATCAGTGGGATTGGTGGTATGGCAGGTCAGCTCAACTGGAGCACCTGAAGGGGAACCCCAGCAAGTCGTGCTGACAATGTGAAGGTATCCATGTTCTCAATTGAGCTTTAGGTCGGAATTTTACCGTCCCGCTCAACATGGGAATTGGAAAGGGTGAGAGGCAGACCATGGAAAGGTCCGTGGGCCTCGGGCGGGATTTTACGGTTTCGGGACAAGCAAGGCCATAAAATCCGGCCTTAATCCTTTTCCCCATTTGTACCACTATGAAGCTACATTATCAAATTCTGCAAAAGTGTTGCTTGAAGATTTAGAGGCTCATTAATGTTGCTCACAAAATCTAATGCTCTCAACTGCATGTGAAAAATGCCTATTTCCTTGATTTGATTAATGCTGATAAAGGACATGCTTTTCCCACCTTTGTTTGCGAAAACAGGAATTCCTACAGCCCAGGTCAGATGAGTTCACTTGTATTCATGATGAGCTATTTTCTAACCTAGTAAATACCCTGGTATGATGATAAAAGCCAAAGTCTTTGCTGCCATATACTTCTCATTAAAAGATGGTGGTTATTCCACCATCCAGCTAATTATTTTGCACACTGCAAATTAGATAAAATAAATTACTGACAGAGAAATATTTTAAATGGAGCATCTGTTTTCTACTAGTCTGAATTTCATCAATATTTGACCTAACGTAAAATAAGTTTGTGTTTGAAAGTCTAGTACTGTAATTCAGATCATTAGAATGAGGCAAGTATGCTCCGAGAAAGAACTTTTCATACGACTGTGAGTTTGTATTTTAGAATCACATCTGATTAGACCTCCTGCCTACAACAGCATGACACTTCAAAAGTACTTTCTTTAGTTGTAGAGCACATAGGGACATCCTGAGCTTGTGTATAAAAGCTGTATAAAACCAAAACCTTTTTTTCCTTTAAGGATATTAAGTATTCGAAGAGAGGAATAGCTTGGGTGTGCATTTTTTTAATGAATCTACATGAACCTGTAAAGGGCGACTTTAACATCAAATATGTGTTGATACGTTAGAATAAATTCTTCAGATAAGAAGAGTTAATTTCTCACTATAAATTGGAGTGATTGCATTCCATGATCTGTTAGCTTGTCCAAGTTTAAATAATCATTTTTCATGCTATTAACAGGGTTAGAACAAAGTTTACAAGATGAACACAAATTAAATAGAATAGCTATCCACCAAACAAGTGGTGTGGAATTATGACATTGCCAAACAGACAGAAATAGCCAGAGCTCATGCAATGTTCTAACTATGTTAGGAGTTGTGGGTTTTAAGCAAAAAGAAAAATGTCCTTTCCACACATAGGCTGGAATCTTACTGCCATGGCTCGCAGAACAGAGTTTCTTCGTTGGCCTTGAACGGGATTTTATGAGCCTCACCCCAGCGAGGTCATAAAATACCAGCCATAGGGTGGGATTTTCTGGCCGTGCTCACCCCAAAACTAGAAAGGTCAACGGATCTTTGCTTGGTTCCCCCCCCCGCCCCATCCCCCCACCTGCTACGATTCCCGTGGCAGGCGGGACGGAAAATTCCCCCCGTAGATTCAAGCTGGTTTATTAAAGGAGATATTCTATGCACAGAGTACAAACTGAAAATAAAACAACACCCTAATGGTATATCAAATCATGTGACTGGCTCTTAAAGCAATCATGCACTTTTAGCCTCTCTGCCCCTTTTCACTTTTGCGGACAACAAATTACTTTGATGTTATGCACAGGATCAGTAATACTCTAGACACAGTACTGAGCACCATCAATCATATACACAGCCAGTAAGAAAGTTGATCAGGAGGACATTTATTCTGCTTTGGTTGTATATGACATTCTGGAATTTGGCAGTTCTTGACCCAGGAAGTGTGATTTGGAACTAATGATTCTGTGCCATTCTCACATGGTATAATAGCTAACAGGCAACTCAGATTCAACTCCAATTCAACTAAGTCTTTCATAATAGTATTCACAACACTCGGGACTAAAGTTGGTACTCATTTCAAAGTGACAACAATTGGACAGCATGGCATAACCAAATTAGTTCATCTTCAATCTGAACAGTGTCAGAAATTGGACCTGTTTATTTGCTAAAGCAAGGCTGATACCCATTTCTCACTTGTGGCATAATTGTGTGTTAACACTCGATCTCCTTGTTGAAATAGGTGTTGTTTTGCCCTCACTACTTTCTTTGTTGTCGCTCTACTATCTTTGAAGTTTCTGGAGGTAATAACAAATCAAATGTAGTTCTCAACTTTCTCTTTAAGAGTAGTAATGCAAGTGAACTTTGGGTAGCCGCATGTGTAGTGTTTCAGTAAGATGCCAAAAAGCTATTTGCATGACATGATATTGAACCTTGCTCTTTTGAAGCTTTTAAAGAATGTCTCAAGGATTGTATGGCTCTTTTGCCAAGTCCATTGGTTAATGGATGATGTGGTCTGGATTTTATATGCTGAATACCACTTACTGAGATAATACTCAAACCCTTGAAGTAAGCTGTGAACCACTATCACTAACAGTCTGTTCCGGTTCACCAAATCTTGCTAAAATGTCATCTTCAATTGTTTGTTCTCTTGATAACAACTTCTGTCTACTTCGAATGTGTGCCAATTGTGACTAAGAACACGTAACCCTCAAAGGGACCAGCAAAATCTACATGCAATCATTGCCATGGCATTTTAGGCCACTCCCAAGGATGTAAAGAAGAAAATTAAAGGGGGTGGCATGGTGGTGAGCACTGCTGCCTCACAACGCCAGGGACTTGGGTTCGATTCCCGGCTTGGGTCATTGTCTGTGTGGAGTTTGCACATTCTCTCCGTATCTGCGTGGGTTTCCTCCAGGTGCTCCGGTTTCCTCCCATACTCCAAAGATGTGCGGGTTAGGTGGATTGCCACGCTAAATCGCCCCTTAGTGTCAGAGGCACCAGCTACGGTAAATACATGGGGTTATGGGGATAGGGTGTGGGTGGGATTGTGGTCGGTGCAGACACGATGGGCCGAATGGCCTCTTTCTGCACTGTAGGATTCTATGAATGGTGGTGTATTTCTTATTTGTGCACAGGATTGACACTGTTCCAATTTTTCTAGACCAGGCCACGAAAAATAACTATGTGCTAATTCCTTCATGATGTGGCGATGTCGGCGTTGGACTGGGGCAAACATAGTAAGAAGTCTCACAACACCAGGTTAAAGTCCAACAGGTTTAATTGGTAGCAAAAGCCACCTGGTGTTGTGAGACTTCTTGCTAATTCCTTCACCCAGCCTATATCAAGATGTCCTTTATGTAGTTGTTCAAGAACTGTTCCACGCAGAATGATCACTCAGATTCCCACACTAGACACCCACCTTGGACGGTCAACTCAAGCTTTCTTGGCATATGGTTTCAAATTGCGCACAGTCCTGACTTAGAAATATCTCACTGGTTTTTCACTGTCCAGGATTTCCTGGATCAAACTCCTGGAACTCTATGCTTAATGGGCGCACCTTCATTACACAAATTGCAACAGTTCAAGAAAGTGGCTCTCCACCACCTTCAAGGGCACCTAAGAATGCATAGTGACTTTGTTAATGACCCTCAACACATTTTAAAAACTTGAAGAATATTCTATTTTAAAAGTGTTACATAAAATGAACAGGACCAGTGACAATAGCAAGAATGTTCTTCCTCAGACTAGGAGACCAAAACCACACACAATACTCAAAGTGTGGCCTCACTTAGGCCCTGTATAACTGCAGCAAAGCATCTTTACTCCTATACTCAATTCCTCTTGCCATGAAGGCCTGCATGCCATTAGCTTTCCTCATCGCCTGCTGTACCTGCATGCCAACCTTCAGCGATTGTTCCACTATGACACCCGTTGCATTCCCCTTTTCCTAAACTTCCACAATTCAGATAATAACCTTCCTTGCTGTTTTTCCCACCAAAGTGGATAACTGCATTTTTTGGCCAACTTATATGCCTCCTCTTTGGCTTTAACACTATCCCTGATTTCTCTTGTTAGCCTTGGATGAGCCACCTTCTCCATTTTACTCTTATGCCAGACATGTACAGTTGCTGAAGTTCATCTATGTGTTCTTTAAATGTTTGCCATTGCTTATCCATTATCAACCCTCAATTATCCTTTGCCAGCTTACCCGAGTCAATGTACGTCTCATTCCATCAAAGTTAGCGTTCCTCAAGTTCATGATCCGAGTTTCAGACTTAACTGTGTTACTCTCCATCTTAATGAAGAATTCTACCATACTATGGTCACTCTTTCCCAAAGGATCACAATGTTGCTAATTAATCCACTCTCATTACACAACACCCATTTTAGGATGGCCTGCTCTCCAGTTGGTTCCTCGACACATTGGTTGAGAAAACCATCCCATATACACTCCAAGCAATCCTCCTCCATCGCATTGCTACCAGTTTGGTGAGCCCAATCAATATGCAGATTGAAGTCACCCATGATAACTGCTGTACCCTTACTGCACACATCTCTAATTCCCTGCTTGATGCCATCCACAACCTCACTACTACTGTTTGGTGGTCTGTACACAACTGCCACTGGCGTTTTTGTCCTTTTATGTTCCGCAGCTCCACCCACACAGATTCCACATTGTCCAGGCTCATGTCCTTCCTTACTATTGCATTTGTCTCCTCTTTAAGCAGCAACACTACCCCACTCCCCCTTTCCTTTCCGTCTATCTTTCCTGAATATTGAATACCCCTGGATGTTGAGTTTCCACCCCTGATCACCCTGGAGCCAGGTCTCCATAATCCCAATTACATCATATTCTTTAATGACTGTCTGTACAGTTAATTCACCCACCTTATTACAAATGCTCCTCTCATTTAGACACAAAGACTTCAGGCTTGTTGTTTTGGCTTTTTATTGCCCTCTTGGAATTGGATGTAATGTGGCCCTTATTGATTTTTATCTTTGGATTCTCTTTCACTTTTTCCCTTACTGCCTTTTGTTTCTCTTTTTTTATTCATTTGTGGGACATGGGCGTCGCTGGCTGGCCAGCATTTATTGCCTATGCCTTGTTGCCCTTGAGGTGGTGGTGGTGAGCTGCCTTCCTGAATCGCTGCAGTCCATGTTTCTGAGGGTTGACCCACAATGCCATAAGGGAGGGAATTCCAGGATTTTGACTCACTGCGAAGGAACGGCGATATATTTCCAAGTTAGCTTGGGTAGTGGCTTGGAGGGGAACTTGCAGGTGATGCTGTTCCCATTTATCCGCTACCCTTGTCCTTCTAGATGGAAGTGGTCATGGGTTCAGAAGGTGCTGTCTAAGATCTTTGCTAAATTGCTGCAGTGCATCTTGCAGATAGTACACACTGCTGCTACTGAGCATCGGTGGTGGAGAGATTGAATGTTTGCAGATGTGGTGCCAATCAAGTGGGCTGCTTTGTCCTGGATGGTGTCAAGCTTGTAGAGTGTTGTTGGAGCTGCACCAATCCAGGCAAGTGGGGAGTATTCCATCACACTCCTGACTTGTGTCTTGTAGATGGTGGATAGGCTTTGGGGAGTCAGGTGTTGAGTTACTCGCTGCTGTATTCCTAGCCTCTGACCTGATCTTGTAGTCACTGTGTTTATGTGGTGAGTCCAGTTGAGATTCTGCTCAGTGATAACCCCAAGGATGTTGACAATTTTACCTATACCGTCAGTGCCTATATGTCCCACGACAGCTGGCTGTTCACCCTCCCCCTCCAGAATGCTCTGCAGCCACTCCGAGAAATCCTTGACCCTTGCACCAAGTAGGCAACAGTCCATCTTGGAGTCTCGTTTGCATCCACAGAAACATCTGTCTATTCCCCTTACAATTGAATCCCCTATCACTATGGCTCTGCCATTCTTTTTCCTGCCCTCCTGTGTAGCAGAACCAGCCACACTGCCATGAATCTGGCTGCTGCCACCTTCCCCTGGAGAGTTATCTCCCCCAACAGTATATCGGTTTTGGAAGGAGATGACCGCAGGAGACCCCTGCACTGCCTTCCGACTCTTCCTTTGTCTGGTGGTCACCCACTCTATCTCCCTCAGTAATTTTTATCTGCGGTGTGACCAAATCACTGAACGTGCTATCCACGACTTCCTCAGCATCGTGGATGCTCCAAAGTGAATCCATCCACAGTTCCAGAGCCATCAGGTGGTCTAACAGGAGCTGCAGTTGGACACTTCTTGCACATGAAGGAGCCAGGGATACTAGAAGAGTCCCTGAATTCCCACAAGAGGAGCATGACATGATCTGGGATCTCCTGCCATGACTTAATCCTTAAGCTAAGTTACAACAACTACAATGCCAAAAGAAAACAAGAGCAAAAAGAAAACAAAACTATTTGCCAATCACTTATCTGCTGGCGACAGCACAGTCCAATTTCTTTCTGTCTCTCATTTATCCTCGAGTCTCCCTCGCAGATCTACTTCTCCCAAATATGAACATCCCTTCCCCTCAACACTGAATTCCCACTCAGTTCCAAATTCCCGATACCCTCACTCTGGCTGAAACCTCACTCCAGCTGAAATCTCACTCTGGTTGACTGGTCCTGCACAAGATCATTGGTCATGCACTTGCTAAAGCCACTGCCTTATATACAGCTGAGATGACTCACACACCAGTTTAAAATTCCTAAGTGTTCCACCTATTAAGGCCCCAATCAGGTTTTAGTTGATTGACAGATAACTACCACTTAGCTAACTGGGTTAGTTGCTTATTGACCTTGAAATTAGACTACTGAATTTTAAAGAGAAAAATGAGGAACACTTACTCACTCAGCTCCAAATTTCTGATGCCCTCACTCTGGCTGAATCTCACTTAGGCTGCAGTCTCTCTCCCACTGGCATGCACAAGCTCACTGGTCAAGACAACTTCTCCGTCTCTCGGTAAATATTTGGGCCATACAATAAGATGTGTGAAATACATGATTAGCAATTGCCCTTATTCACTGGTGCAGAATAATGTGAAAATCCAGATCCTAAAGTCAGTGATTTCAAGCTTCTCTATTGTGTGCATTGTAGAGGCTCCTACAGATGGCAATCTCCTTTACTATCTTGAATGACAAATAGAATGACAAAGGGGCGGCACGGTAGCACTGCTGCTTCACAGCTCCAGGGACCTGGGTTCAATTCCCGGCTCGGGTCACTGTCTGTGTGGAGTTTGCACATTCTCCTCGTGTCTGCGTGGGTTTCCTCCGGGTGCTCCGGTTTCCTCCCACAGTCCAAAGATGTGCAGGTTAGGTTGATTGGCCATGCTAAAATTGCCCCTTAGTGTCCTGAGATGTGTAAATTACAGGGATTAGTGGGTAAATATGTAGGGATATGGGGGTAGGGCCTGGGTGGGATTGTGGTCGGTGCAGACTCGATGGGCCAAATGGCCTCTTTCTGCACTGTAGGGTACCTATGAAATTGTACGCTGTACGCAGTTCTACTTCTATGCTGTTAGTCTTGCAGTAAAAATCCTGGAAAAAGCTACATCTTGTTGAATGATGTGTAACTGAGTTTTTAACAGCACACTAACTCTAGAATTACTGCTAAACTTCCTTTTACTAGCTTTGAGAAGCAAATTTTATATTCCTGGATTGCATAATTTCTCCATCAGAAAAGAATCAACAGTAAATACCTAAAAAATCCTGTTTATCTTTATTTTAGCTTCGATCTTAATCCAGCCCTAATTGTTTACACCATTATCTAAAATTTTAAATTAAAATCGGAGGATGTTAAGTGCTTTTAGCTTCCTGTGTGAATACTTCAAGGTGATTGGCCCCTTACCTACTTGATGCCATTACTCCTGCTACATGTCAAGGCATCCCTTTGCCTTGGTGAAAGATTTAAATTGACAACCGAGAAATCACACCACAGAGACCTCTAAACCTTTGCCAGCCGTGTCTTCGAGTTGATGGCAAAATCTGGGCCAATGTGTGTAATTTGAAAAAAAATTATAGTCCCTTTGGTCGAACATTTATGCATTATAAGACCATTATTGACAACTTTGTACAAGCGCATAAAAAGGTTAAAGTAGATGAAAAACATATTTTATTTCAGTAATTTCCAAATATATTTCTTTAGTTCTCCTCTCATGTCCAACTCTATAGAGGAAAACATTAATGTTATAAATTATATAATTTTGGGGAAAAAAATCAGCATTTTAAAAAATCCTGATATGACTTATAAGGTTTGGGACTAAGTCTGCGGCGGGGGTAGGAACATGGACAGCAGAGGCCAGCAGGAAAACACACCTTATCTTGTGGCCCCGACCTTGTTAATTAAGCAACCAGATGTTTTGCACCATACTCAGTGATGGGACAGACCTGATGGCGTGTCATCTCTCGCTGTATATGGGTGCCATATTGAAAAGGTGCAACATCACTAATCCACCATTGAAGGAAGAAGGTGGATCTCCTTAGGAAGAAAATAGATCTCTCGGAACATTCTTCAGCCTAAAGGCAGATCTCATCCCAGACACTGCATCTGGAAGAGCCACCTGGAGATGCTCCCTCCACGCACTACCGTGACGTTCTGGGATCCAGGACTCTCGAACTCCAGAGGCAGCCCTAGGCGTTATCCTGGAGAGACCCCACACCTGCGTGCCACATTGTTTCAGATGTGTTTTTCACTGTTATGTTTGCCCACTGGCATCGTGGAGAATCGGGCATAGGTCGTCGAGCTTTCACCCGCATCTCATTAGTGGGATTCAAATCAGTTTCACGCCAGCCTCCAGAGGGTTTCCCAATATATCATGGCGGCGCCAGCAGAAGATACCATGGATAATTCAAGCCACTGTGAAAACTGAATGTTGGGCTTCCTGCCAGTTCTCCCCACCCACTGGCGGGGCCATGGGAGAATTCCACCTCCTTTTGCTAATGAGGTCATTACTTTTTCAGATCCAGTCAAGATTTTACTTGCAGCAGTTTTATGTGGCAGTTTTTTTTTTTCAGTTTGCTTATGAAGCAACATGCCACATGCGATATAAAAATATATGGATTTTGACATAAACAGTTTAATACTTTGCTTGTTATGATCTCATTAGAGACTGGTAGCTTTTAAAAAGAAATCTGAAATCCCAGTTCATAACTGAAAAGACCACATTAAAAGATTTCATGCTTTAAAGGATTTATTTTATCACACACAAGAACAGGATGAAGCACTATTCACATAACACTGTTTCCCCAAGCACTTGTACTTTACACCAAAATTCCAAACAGAACTCCCCTCTTCCAGTATTAATTTGGACTTTTTTTTTACATTATGCTTTTGGGAGAGGTCATTTCTCTTCTCCTGGAACCAACCCTGTGTGTCACAGTTCACAGGAATTCACTCCAATTCTCCTTAGTTTCCCAGAATGGCACTTCCCTAACTCTTTCGCTGATAATTTCACTGCTGATCTTTTCCACTAGATTCCCTAGCTGACAATTTCTCATTAGTTTTGACACTTCATCCCAAGCATGCACCCCACATGCAATTCTTTCCAGTGACTCCAAATCAGGAACACTCCTGGTTCCTGATGCCTCTGGCTTTGGGAAGTCCCAGATTGCTTTATTCCAGCCTTCTCCTAGGCTAACTGCCTCAAACTATAAAAACACCACAGGTTTGGCAAAAGAAGATACATTTCCTATCCTGCCCCGCAACCCCACAGCCCATTTTAAATGTGGCCTTATATGGATCATTTAAAACCTCCCCTTGTTAACAAAGTACTTTCAAACCTTCTTTGATATGTAGAAACCACATGGATAATTTAAGCTTCCCGGTTTATGCCCAATTTCAAACATTTTTCCGAGTTCTCTTGAGACAAACTTCCTTTTCAGGAGAGATTCAAAGAGACCACAACAATCCTCAGTGTGAATTCACTGCCATCCCAGCAACACAATAGGATTTCCCCTTTGATTTGCAATTGCACCTAGCCTGATAAACCCCTCAGACCAGCGGGCATTCTTTCATTAATCCTATGTATTTTTTAAAAACTCCAAATAAAAAGTGACATGCACATTTGTAATTATTTTATGATATGCCAATGCCATATTATTCTTTCACTCCTTAAAATAACACCTGGATTAAGGTACAAGGCCTAGCAATTAACGGACATTAAAACATTTTGAGGTCTAATTTCTTTGGAGATTTCCAATTGCGCACGCCAACCTCAACAAAAGGTCAGTGCAAAGCCTAGAGAAATGTCATAAGTAACAATAATAATGTTGTTACTCCTGTATTTCCACTGAAGTTGTAGTGGATGATCAGGAAAAGCCAATTACAAATGACTGGTTGGTTATTTGATTTTTTTTGTTTATAATGTCACAATTTGCCTCGTATAGAAAACATACAAGGTATTTGCTTTTGGAATCAGATGATATAACCAGCGACGGTGACAGTCTGGCACTTTGGGAACTGTGTTTTGCCCCTTTAACACAGACTTATCCATTTATTATTTACAAATATTTGTGTGCTGATATACAAAATATGTTTCTATTACTGAATGTTCCCTAATTGAGACTTACTGTGGCCTTTTGTATTGGCTGCAAATGCTGCTGGCTATTCCGAGTGACCGATATCAAAGCTGATTTCTGTCCAACAGATTTGCACCTTGTGACAGTTTAAAAAAACAATCTGAATATATTTGGAGAATTATTCCCATTTACCAGCAAGAGTTTTCCATTGAAGAAAATTTCAAAAGCAATGCCATGCCTTGTAATATGTATCTTGTAGTGAATAATATTGAGCAGAGCGTACTTGATTTAAAAAAAATACAAAACACTTCACTGCCTTCTTGGAGCATGAAGCTGCCTCAATGTCTGTGGTCTCAACTAGTAAAAACATGGCAGGAGCTGAAACAAACACAAACAAAAAGACTTGCCTTCACAGCAGTAGCAGTCGACACTGACCTTAAGGAGGGAAAGATGTCATTATATTATAAAGAGATCATTACATCTGATCCGGATGGTACATTACAATCCTGGAATATGTATAATTTTGCAGTAATAATTCATACCATTGGTACCTTGTTTATTCTAAAGCTATAAAATACATTCTAACCAGCTATTACGTTATTAATTCAGCACAATGAGCACATTCAGTCTGTTTGACATGAATAGGAATGCTTCCAAAAGTTAAAGGATCCTCTGAAGTGGTGACACTTCAAACTGCAATAGAAATGTTAATATTCTGATATTAAATGTGAATGTACACTTGATGAATTACAGAAAACATGCCATTATTATTCCATGAAAAGAGCAATAATTGAAAGCACCATGTAAAATTGCCGTTCTCTTGGAGAAACTGGCAAGGAGCCTAGAATTTCAATGGTAGAATCCCCATGTTAGAATCTGTAGAAAAGGTTGCAATTTTAATGGAAGTTATTGGTGTGTATCTGTATACCCAGGCCCCCCACTGGTAAATCCTTGTCGGCTGGTAACTGTACATGCTCAGACTTCCTACATTCTAGACTTGCAGACGTATCCAGCGTCTGGCAGGCTGGTCAGCTCAGTCATACCTTCCTGATCACTGGCAGTCACTTGCAGGTCCATGCTGGGATTGTAGGACCTCGTGGATACGGGCGGGCAATTTATTTTCCATGAATATTCAGAGAAGCCTCCTTATGAAAGGGGAACAACTACAATATCTTTCCAAGTTGAGGGGGAATCCAATTTAATTTGTTGGATGTTCTAGATTAGCTCCTGCTAGCGAGGGGCTGCACACCATCGACACACAAATTAGGGAACTTCCCCGGACCTCGGAAAGTCTAACAGGACCACTTGTCCCAGAGAGCTGGGTGAGTGTGCTGCAGCATTGAATCATAGAATCCCTACCGTGCAAAAGGAGGCCATTCGGCCCAGCAAGTCTGCACTCTTTGAGGGAGCATCTTACCCAGGACCTATCCCCACTAATCTACACATCTTGAGACACTAAAGGGCAATTTAGCATGGCCAATCCACCTAGTCTACACAATCACTCGAGGCTGGAATTGAACCCAGGTCCCTGGTGCTGTAAAGCAGCAGTGCTAACCACTGTGCCACCTTGCTGCCCTTTGGAAGTTCTTTCTCTCAGTTAAGTGACACCAATTTAGCCAGCTCAGTTGGACGTAAACAATTCTATTGTACTGTATGCAAATATGAGAGTATTTGATAATGCCAAGGAACAGAATGGAAAAATATTGAATTATTCAGCGTTGTTAACTGGCTATAGGTCCAATACCTGTGATGTCAAATAGTTAGCCAACAAAGAAAATGAAAAAGTCTATAGAATAATGAGTAATTTACTGCACTTTAAGAGAGCAGATGGAACTCTATTTTTTTTATCTGAAAGTGAAATGGGTAAGTTCCAACCATTGATATTTATTTATCATTATCATCGCACAGGCCAGATGCAGATCAAAGCTCCTTCTGTTCTGTGACATTCAACTCAATCTCAGAAAAGTACTCCTTGATACTTTTGTGCAACTTTCCCAACTTCACTGATTGATCAACCATATGCACTCCCTAAATGAGAGGCCAGTTTATGCAAAAGCATGGATTGAATTATGCTGTGGATCCAGAAGATGTTAGTGATTTAAACATAGCCAATCTTTCTTTATGTTTGATTCATTTACCTATCAATGGGAGGACATTTTAAAATATCTGGCTAGGGTAGTGTAATGTCCTAACTATGTCAGGGGTTGTGGGTTTTACAGGAAAAGGAAAAAAAACATGGTTTGCTCATGTCGGTTCAAAATAACATCAACAGATTTATTGGAAGAGATGTTCTCTGCTCAGAGTACAAACTGAAAATAAAACCGCTTCCTTTGCAACACCCGAATGACATCGCCATCAAATCATGTAATCCGCTCTTAAAGCAACCTGCAACCACTTAAATATATACACAGATAGAGTACTGAATGAATGTATATTAACACACAGGACTGAATTTTCTCAGTTATTTGAGGAAGGGATCCGGGAGCGGGCTCGTGGAGAATCATGCCAGTTCTGGATTTTGCAAGGGGTGGAAGTCACAGTGAGATGATCGAGAACGCAACCTGACAAACTGTTAATTGAGCTTGTTTGAGTTTTACAGAGTTGCGCAGGATATGAAAGAAGTTAAGAGAGGAGAGGTCAGTTCTGGTCTCACTGAGCACACTGTTGGATGAGGCAGTGTGTCTTCAGGCAGAAACCTCATGGTCAACTGGAGATGCAGTCTAGGGGTGGGGGGAGGGTGCAAATGGCAATGTGATAACCCCCCTGCATGCAAAAGAAGTTGCCCTACAGTGAGAGTCTACAGATAGAGGGTGAGTTACCATCAAATGTTGGAACTTTAATGTCACAAAGACTGTGCATAATAGCAGATAAGCTGAGCCCCAATAATATTGGTGACCACCTGATGCCAATGCAGGTCACCATGACTCTTAATTTTTCCACCTCTGGTTCATTTCAGGGACCCAATGGATATGTGTAATGTTTTCCAATGATAAGCACACCATTGCATCATGATATGATTGATGCCTTCTTCAGGAGGGGCAGCTAATACACACAGTATCGTATTGATTCAGACGGTCAACCTGAGAGAGCCAGAGAATTTCATCCCACTAGATTTTCCCAGGTGCAGGATGTGATTGAATGCATCCATGTTGCCATTAAGGCTCCCACAGACCAACCAGTGCCCTTTATTATTGATGTACACTTGGTCTGTTACCACCATCAATGGGTCCCACAAGTGTGTGTTCATGTAGTCACAATGCCTACATACTCAGGCACACCCAGGTTTCCAAGTCTGCGTTCCTGTGCACCTTTAAAGTTGGATTCTGGGATACAAGGTTTCCCACGAGAAAAATGACTACCCTACATCTGTGAGGTACCTAAAGAGGGATACGACATCTGTCATTGATCAATTTGGGCGACCATGGAACAGGCATCTTGATGATACGATTCAGCTGCCTGGATCGGTCTTGTGGCACTTTGTAATATGCCCTAACATGGGCTTCAGAGATTGGTGGTCTGCTGTGCACTGACCAATCCAGTGCTGCAGAGGGGACAGGCAATGAACGGTGGAGGATATAGTGGAGCACAACATCTCTTCAGACAAGGAGGACGTGGAGCAAGCTGATAACCAGCTTCTTACATCATGATGGATCCCAAAATGAAAAAGAAATGGCTGACACAGACAGGTACAATGTCAAAGCAGATGGTAGCCTAGCTGCCCATGATGGGGGCAGACAAATGCTTCCTGCATGCGGCCACTCTAGAGCAACCTTGCTTTAGTCAACACTGATAGAGGAGGGCCTGTTGACCAAGATACCGCAGTACCTCTTGCAGGCTTTCTTGGTTGACTGGGAAAGTCTCTTTCTCCTGTTCATGGGTAAGAGCCTGCCTTTCCAGAGTAACATAGTTGGGAACCTGCAGGGAGCCATCCCTGAATCATGAGATTACCTGGGATTTTCTTTCTGACAAGTCTACAACTGCATTCCTCCTCAGGCCTTCAGTATGCCTGCTCCAGTCAGCAATAGCTCTCTGAATAGTGGGGCTCCAGACAGTTGAGTGGCCTCAAAGAGCAACCACCATATTCATGGCAGCCCTTTAAATATGGGATCAGCACCTCCAGCAGTGTCACCTGAGCCTGTGACTGTCAACTTACTGCCCACTTCTGTCGCAGGCTGGGTCAGCTTCTAGTCTCCTGCTTGCCAACAGTTAATTAATTGGCCAGCACACAATTGCTTACTGTTGTATCAACTTGCGAGTGGCACCCACTTCCAATCTCCGCCATAGGTCCTTGGCCTACCTTAGAAATATGAGCCAAAGCGCGTCAGTGCTTCTCCATTAACTTTAAATTACTTTCTCTCCCCCTGTATTTGGGACCACTCTCTAATCAAGATGGATTTCAGGTGGCACTCTCTCAACGTCTGCCACTAATATCTATTTGCCAAGAGATTGTGTTAAACAGCAATGTGGAACTCACTATTAGACTTTCTCTCCGCTCTCTCTCTGTACTGAATATCTAAGATTAGATATGTTTTGACATCTTCGGTGGTAACAAACCTGACTATTTTTCAATGCATGAATTTGTGTTTTAAAAGAAAAGATTCTCTGCTTTATTCATTCTCCAGTATGGGAACCTTGCTGCAAGTCAGACATTTATTGTACAACCCGAGTTTCAATTTGATGCACCAGAGTGGCTTAAGAGGGGAGTTAGATCACACTAGTGTGCAACTAGAGTTATGTCAGAAAGCAGAGCAAGCGAGGATGACTGAAGATAGCAAATCAGTTGAGTTTCTTTCACAATTGAGCAGTTTCGTTTTACTAATAATGGTTTATATTTTTATGGTGAAATGTAATTAAAGTTCACAATCTGCTACGATGGAATTTTATTCATGGGACATGGGCGTCGCTGGCTGGCCAGCATTTATTGCCCATCCCTAGTTGCCCTTGAGAAGATGGTGATGAGCTGCCTTCTTGAACCGCTGCAGTCCATGGGCTGTGGGTTGACCCACAATGCCGTAAGGGAGGGAATTCCAGGATTTTGACCCTGCGAAGGAACGATACATTTCCAAGTCAGGAGTCTTGCAGTTATGTCTCCGTCTATATATGCCGTGTTTGTGAACCCAACTCTTCACCCACCTGAGGAAGCTGCAGCACTTTGAAAGCTCGTGATTCCAAATAAACCTGTTGGACTTTAATCTGGTGTTGTGAGACTTCTTACTGTGCCCACCTCAGTCCACCGCCGGCATCTCCACATCAATTCAGGATGGTGAGTGGCTTGGAGAGGAACTTGGTGGTGTTCCCATGTATCTACTGCCTTTATCCTTCCAGATCGAAGTGGTCGTGGATTTGGAAGGTGCTGTCTAAGGATCTTTGATGAATTGCTGCAGTGCATCTCGTACATAGTACACACTGCTGCTACTGAGCGTCGGTGGTGGAGGGAGTGGATGTTTTGGATGTGGTGCCAATCAAGCAGAATTTGTATTTGCAGTCTCTGGATTATTACTCCAGACCCCTGGATTACGACTTCAGTCGGGTAAACCACCATACAACCGTATCCTTCTGTTAGCCTACCATTATATTTTTTCAATGAAAATAAATCTGGAGTAAAAATAAGTTTGACTAAAGTAACAAATTCAAGCTGGTATGAACAGGCTTAAAAAAATCTCATTTTCCCCAAACACGTTCCAGTATTTACAGCTTTGACATGCAGATTAAAAGCAGAGATGTATCTCCAGAATCTATTTCAGAGTAGCCTCTTCAGATTAGCTTTTGGTTATTAAAAGTGCATCAAACTCATTTCCCTTGTTTCTGATTTCTGCAATTTTCATCCACTTAATTTTAATATGTTGCAGTTTAATTAAATGCACAGGCTGGGATGTATCCTGTGTTAATTCCCAGTGTTCATAAATCATGAACAGCAAATTAGTATAATTCCTCACTGGCATGTTATTTCCATCCACAAGAATATGCGTTGTGCATTCGACGTCAACATGTTTTCAGTAAAGTTTTCAATGCAATGGGCTTTTGCCAAAATTAAAGTGTTATCATAAGATTCAGTAAATGATGGACGTATTGCTTTGCAAAGTGGTTAGCACTGCTGCCTCACAGCACCAAGGACCCAGGTTCAATTCCGGCCTCGGGTCACTGCCTATGTGGAGTTTGCACATTCTCCCCGTGGGCGCGTGGATTTCCTCCGGGTGCTCCGGTTTTCTCCCACAGTCCAAAGATGTACGGGTTAGGTTGATTGGCCATGCTAAATTGCCTCTAAGCGTCAGGGAAACCAGTTAGGGTAAATACATAGGATTATGGGGATAGGGACTAGGTGGGATTTGTTGTCGGTACGGGCTCATTGGGCCGAATAGCCTCTTTCTGCACTGTAGGGATTCTATGAATATGAACTAAAATGCCACTATTCCACAGTGCAATTCAGTACCGATTTCTCAAGATAATTAAAAGTTTTGCATCTGGCACACATCTCATCTTTCAAAGGCGGCCACTTAAAGATGGGACCTCAGAAGTATCAGGTTTTAGTGGTCCCCTAGCACTCCCCAAAACTCATGGTTGGTTTAGAAAGCCACTTACCTGTTGCGACCAATCAAAAATTTGACTGATTGAGAAAGAAATAACAAAAGGTATGCAGAAAATCAAACAAATGAATGAGATTTTTTTCTTGCATAGTTAACTATTCCCAAAGTAATACCTTAAAGCCATTTAATCAAATCATTCAATTAGTTTCTGTACAGTCTTCTGTTTCTATTTTCTTTTCTCATTCTGGTCATTGTTTGCTGCTAAAAATGCATTTGCTCTTCAGTCAACTTGCACGAAATTACAATACCCAGAGTGTACCAGGCAGAGCTTTAATAAACAGATAATGTAAGTTGTGAATAGTGGAGAAACACATCCAAATAATATTGCAGGGATAAGAATCCACAGGGGGTCCACTAGCTTTCTGCTATAACCCTGGCAGAGCCATAAGGAATAAGTTGGAAACAGCTGTTTCTGTCTCTCCCTGGAGGTTTCTCCGCTCCCATTCGACTTGTAACAGGATATCAATGGAACACAGGATTTTAATCTTAGTTTTTTCAGTGTTTTATAGTTTAAAGCTCATCAAATCCAAAGGGAGAATATGGGCAGGATTTTACAGCCTCGCTCGTCCTGAAACCGTAAAATCCCGCCCGAGGTAAATGGACATTTCCATTGTCTGCTCTTCACACGCTCTGATTCCCGTGGTGGGCGAGTGGTAAAATTTTCAGCCTATGCCTCCCCCTTTCCATACCACAAGTCCCACACTAACGTGGCTGACTCCTTATTGTCTCTGAATCTCCTCTAGCAAGCTACAAAGTTGTATTAAGCTAATAGTAATTGTTCAAGAAGGAGGCTAACCAACATCTTCTCATGGCAATGAAAGTTGGATAATAAATGTGGGCCTTGTCAGTGACACCTACATTCTGTGAAATAACGTTTTAAAAAATAAAATCTAGATTGTGCACCTCACAGACTGAACATTTGGTTTGCCATTGGATTTGAATCTGTGGTAGTAGCGATGTGAGATAATTTGTCTAACTTCTCTGCCCTAAGAAACATGGAGGACAGAGATGTAAAAGACAAGAGAAGACTGGCATATACGGTAATCTATAAATTCTGGTGCCAATGCACTTGATCCTAAAGAGATTAACTAACACTTTTGAGCAGCTTGAAGAATAAATGAAGGTTTAGTCAGCAATTGAAAGAATGAACTGTTTAATTCTCTGGAGAGGTGTTACACATACCTATTTGTGCTGTGCAACTGGAACCAAATATTCCAGGCTCTGGAGACTATCACATAAATATACATGTGCATTTTAAAATTGAGTTAAATATAACTAACGGTGAAGGAAAACTGGAGAGACATTTTATCTCAAACTTGTTGAGTTTATCCCTGGTGCTATGAACTGAATAACGTTAGTGAGTATCTGTCGTTGAGATGTTGAAGCCCCGTGAACTTCTGTACATATCCAGCAAGAGATCAAGCAGTAGTTACTGTGAGGTGGTCATCAAGAAAATGGAGGGGAATCTGGAAAGGTGCTGAATGAAAGCTGGGCACTATCTTACAAAGCGTAGAAGAAACTACCCAATAGACAAGTCTTTGCACTTTTTACTGGTCAGCTCAGACACAGAAGTTGAAACTAAGTCACCCAATTTGAAAATCTGGGGGAAATAGAAGCAACATGTTCTCTTAACAGCACAAGTGCACGGCTATGCAGCAATTGAGAATGTGCCACACAGGGAACAAAGAGCAAGCGATGTTCCATTTAAGATGCACACAGGTGCAACTATGGGTAAACCTTAAAGGGACTGGTTATTGCAACAAGGCACCGCAAACAGAAGTTAAAGGGAACACTGAGTAGAGGGGCACACACCCACATTTCCCTCCTTCAGAAAAATGGAATCAAAATATTTAAATTGGCTTTGCGATGTAGATGGTGACCTTTGTAATTCACTTACATTTTTATTACACTGATTCAATATGTAATTAGTCTGTAAGCTAATGAATGCACTGTAAAATTGATGGGAAACCAATTACAATGGATGTTGATGAGATAGATTGTTAAAAAATATTCTGACCATCTTGCTCACCTCCTCTATAATGAAAATTTGTTTTGAATTGAAAGACAAATCCATAGAAACACATCACACCCACTTCACACTTGCCTTGTAATTTTTAATTGGGATATGTTATTCCACTCACTTGTATGGATTTTGTGACTTACATCAGGTCATTCTTTACAGATTCACACCTGTCTGAATAATAATGGGAATGCCACAAATCATCAGTATCCATGCTTGTGCAGGGCCATTAGGGAAGAACTGGTGAACAAATTGAACACTGTATAGTTTGATGCCTTGGAATATTGTAAAAGGTAAAGTTGTCACAGTCCCAGATGACCATAGGCTGCTCTCTCCTTTTAGAGGGAGAGTTGACTGATGGTGATTTAACCTGAGGATCATGGGGCCCGATTTTACCATTGTGTGCAGCTGTTTTTGGGTGTGAAAACTTGGTAAAGTCAGGCGTGAGGCGATTAGTGTGATCCGCGCCCGCGTCTGTGCAGATGCCCACTTTACCAAGGCCCGAAAATGGCCGCAATCTGAACCATGCCCAAAACAGGTGCAACGGCGATTTAAATGCATTTGCCTGCGTTTAAATTGAATTAATGGGCTGCCCGCCTAACTTTACCAGCATTTCCCCCTTTACCACCCATCCATAGAACATAGAACATAGAAAGCCACAGCACAAACAGGCCCTTCGGCCCACAAGTTGCGCCGATCACATCCCCACCTCTAGGCCTATCTATAGCCCTCAATCCCATTAAATCCCATGTACTCATCCAGAAGTCTCTTAAAAGACCCCAACGAGTTTGCCTCCACCACCACCGACGTCAGCCGATTCCACTCACCCACCACCCTCTGAGTGAAAAACTTACCCCTGACATCTCCTCTGTACCTACCCCCCAGCACCTTAAACCTGTGTCCTCTCGTAGCAACCATTTCAGCCCTTGGAAATAGCCTCTGGGAGTCTACCCTATCCAGACCTCTCAACATCTTGTAAACCTCTATCAGGTCACCTCTCATCCTTCGTCTCTCCAGGGAGAAGAGACCAAGCTCCCTCAACCTATCCTCATAAGGCATGCCCCCCAATCCAGGCAACATCCTTGTAAATCTCCTCTGCACCCTTTCAATGGCTTCAACATCTTTCCTGTAATGAGGTGACCAGAACTGCGCGCAGTACTCCAAGTGGGGTCTAACCAGGGTCCTATAAAGCTGCAGCATTATCTCCCGACTCCTAAACTCAATCCCTCGATTAATGAAGGCCAGTACGCCGTACGCCTTCTTGACCGCATCCTCCACTTGCGAGGCCGATTTAAGAGTCCTATGGACCCGGACCCCAAGGTCCTTCTGATCCTCTACACTGCTAAGAATGGTACCCTTCATATTATACTGCTGCTTCATCCCATTGGATCTGCCAAAATGGATCACCACACACTTATCCGGGTTGAAGTCCATCTGCCACTTCTCCGCCCAGTCTTGCATTCTATCTATGTCTCGCTGCAACTTCTGACATCCCTCCAAACTATCCACAACACCACCTACCTTGGTGTCGTCAGCAAACTTACCAACCCATCCCTCCACTTCCTCATCCAGGTCATTTATGAAAATGACAAACAGCAAGGGTCCCAGAACAGATCCCTGGGGCACTCCACTGGTCACTGACCTCCATGCAGAGAAAGACCCCTCCACAGCCACTCTCTGCCTTCTGCAGGCAAACCAGTTCTGGATCCACAAGGCAACAGCCCCTTGGATCCCATGCCCTCTCACTTTCTCAAGAAGTCTTGCATGGGGGACCTTATCGAACGCCTTGCTGAAGTCCATATAGACCACATCCACCGCTCTTCCTTCGTCAATGTGTTTGGTCACATTTTCAAAGAACTCAACCAGGCTCGTAAGGCACGACCTGCCCTTGACAAAGCCGTGCTGACTACTTTTGATCATACTAAACTTCTCTAGATGATCATAAATCCTGTCTCTCAGGATCCTCTCCATCAACTTACCAACCACTGAGGTTAGACTCACCGGTCGGTAATTTCCCGGGCTGTCCCTGTTCCCTTTCTTGAATATAGGGACCACATCTGCAATCCTCCAATCCTCCGGAACCTCTCCCGTCTCCATCGACGATGCAAAGATCATCGCCAAAGGCTCCGCAATCTCCTCCCTCGCCTCCCACAGTAACCTGGGGTACATCCCATCCGGTCCCGGCGACTTACCAACCTTGATGCCATTCAATAGTTCCAACACATCCTCTTTCTTTATGTCCACATGCTCGATCCTTTCTGTCCACCGCAAACCAGCAGTACAACCACCCAGATCCCTTTCCACCGTGAATACCGAGGTAAAGTATTCATTAAGCAGCTCCGCCATTTCTAACGGTTCCACACAAACTTTTCCCCCTTCACCTTTTAAGGGTCCTATGCCTTCACATCTCATCCTTTTACTCTTGACATATTTGTAGAAAGCCTTGGGATTCTCCTTAATCTTACCCGCCAAGGCCTTCTCATGACCCCTTCTCGCTCTCCTAATTTCCTTCTTAAGCTCCTTCCTACATCCCGTATACTCCTCTAAATCCTTAACACCTCCTAGCTCTCTGAACCTTCTGTACGCCTCTCTTTTCTTATTCACCAGGTTCATCACAACCTTCGTGCACCACGGTTCCCGTACCCTACCAACACCCCCCTGTCTCATCGGAACGTTGTCATGCAGAGCTCCAGACAAACATTCCTTGAAAATCCTCCACTTTCCTTCGGTACTTTTCCCCAAGAATGCCTCCTTCCAATTTACCCGTCTAATTTCCTCCCTGATGACACTGTATTTCCCTTTACTCCAGAGAAACACTTTCCTAGCCTGCCTGATCCTATCTCTTTCCAATGCTATCGTGAAGGAGATAGAATTATGATCGCTATCCCCAAGATGCTCACCCACCGAGAGATCCTCCACCTGTCCAGGTTCATTAGCCAGCACCAGATCAAGTACAGCCTCTCCTCTAGTAGGCTTATCCACATACTGTGTCAGGAAACTCTCCTGGACACACCTAACAAACTCCTCTCCATCCAGATTCGGCGCGAAACAGGCAAGGGTCTGTTTTGGGTGCTCCAGCTTCTGAAGAGGTAAGTTCAGACTTCCAACGGCTCTCTGACTCAGATCGATGGTGGCAGGGGGAGGTGGGCTAGATCATTCTCTGGTGAGGGGAAGGGGGTGGAGGAGGGAGCCAGATCATTCTCTGGTGGGGTGGGGGGGGTGGGAGGAGGGAGGCCGAATCATTCTCTGGTGGGGGGGAGGCCAGATGAATCTCTGGTGAGGGGGGGGGCGGAGGAGCAGGGGCAGGGGGGTCCGCTGCCACTCTGTGGGCGATCGGTGGGGAGGAAGGGGGCAGAGGGTCCCGATTGATCTGGGTCGTGGGGGGGCTGGGTGGATAAGGGGAACAGTTCTGTTGTGGGGGTGGGGAGATGTCTGTGGGGGCCATCACTCCTGCTTTTTGCTCCCGGGGCTGCTTTATCCGCTTTTTGTGGCCCGGGAGCGATGTGACAGGGGCATGTTTTTCAATTTTTTTTCACCGCGCACGCGCAGTTCAAAGCTCTGATCGGAGCTGCAGCGTTTCGGGCGCGATAAGCCCTGCCCACAGTGTGATTCAGACTCGCGACTTTTGTTTCAGGCTGAGTGCGTATGGGGGCGCCTGAGAGCAGGTTTCCAAGTCGGATCTGAATTACACCCAGATTCAGCACTTAGAAAGAAAATGGTAAAATCGGGCCCATAGAGTCATTGAGATATACAGCATGGAAACTGGCCCCTCGGCCCAACTCGTCCATGCCGACCAGGTTTCCTAAACAGAACGAGTCCCATTTGCCCGTGTTTGGCCCATATCCCTCTAAATCTTTCCCATCCACGTACCTGTCCAAATGTATTTTAAATATTGGTGGTTGAGGCTGAAATGCTTAACTCATTTAAAAGGTACCTGGATCTGCATCTGAAGTGCCGTAACCTGCAAGGCTGGAAAGTGAGATTAAAATGAACGGCTAGTTTCTTTTTAGTTGGCACAGACATGATGGGCAGAATGGCCTCTTTCAACACTGTAACATTTCTATGGTTCTAAGAGGTCAGTGTTGGAGGAAAGCAGCATGTTTAAATTAACGTAGGGCTGGAGGAGGTTTATGATAGGACTGTATCGATTTATATAGCCAACATCATTATCGCCGGGGGCCAGGATTTCACCTCCCCACCACCGCATGTCTCCTGCTGCTGAATGCAGCAAGTCATTTAAGTTGCCATTTACTTCAGTGAGACTGCAACATCCCAACAAGTGGGATGGGCTGTAATATCCTGGCCTAGGTGTTTTATGTCAAAACACAAGGGTTTTATGTATTTATTGTCGGTTTTAATTCGGAAAAGCATGATTAGATTCACATTTAGTTTTCAATATGGGTATGGGTTGCAATGGACCATGTGCCAACAATGGATTGAAAAGATGTGAAAGAAAATTCTATAATTACGTTTGACCAACTCCAGCTGTTTTCTATTTCTTCTTGAAGTTAAACCCTGTATAGAAGTTCCAGTTTGGTTAAATGTACTTGGAACTAATTTTCTACCCTTCAAGAACAAAATGGATTGATTGTGGTCAGGTCAGAGGCTAAAATTTTAAATTGTCAGAGTTAAGTGAAGGAGGGGGCACAGCAACATGAAGACCACCCCCCTCTTCAACTGTTCCACACCTAAAATAAGAAATGACTGTTGCACTTGAGCCATTACTGACAGTGGGTGAGAACTCCTTCACAATGTTCCTGTGGTTGCTGCTGAACCAGGTGGGGTGGAGGGAGGGCCTTCACAACTGCTTGGAGTACTGGTGACCTGGTTTGCTGCTGGGAGGCTGGCACCAGGCAGTTGTACTGTTTCCTGCCTCCTCTGGGCACCTGGAGCTGACTGGAAGATCCCAGTGTGCCTTTGTGAGCAGGGCTTAATCGGTCTATAAGTGGGTCAGTTTGTGACCAGCCACTCATGGACAGGTAACACTGCCGCCTGTACCCACCACACTGCCTCTGAGTAAAGTCAGGAAACTGGCACGCATGCTGGTGGTGCAGAATTTCTTGCCTATTCATTTTTGTTCCCACCCTTGGCAAGGTCTAAAATTCCAGCCTATAGGGAAGTAGGCCATTTAACCCTTCACGCCTGTTCCCCCAATCAATATGATCATGAGTGCTCTACAATCCAACTCCATGGGTGGGATTTTACAGCCTTGCTCGAGCGAGACCAGAAATTCCCATCTGAGGTCAACGGACATTACCGTTATCTGCCCCTTGCCTGCTCGGATTCTGTGGCAGGCGAGGTGATCAAATTCTGGCGCATCTATCCACCCTTGATCCATATCCTTCCATATCTTTGGACTAACAAAAATCTATCAATCCCAATTTTAAATTTGCTAATTTATTTAGCAACAATTTCAAATTTCTGGTACCTTTTGTGTTCAAAAGTATAACATTCCTGAAAGTCAGAAATTCAGATCATGCCAATGCTCCCTTGTTCTAGACCCTCCAAACAGCTGGAGTAGTTTTTATCTATCTTGTCTGTTCCCCTTAACATCTTTAAACTTTGATTAAATTACATTTTGTATAATCGCTTCTCTTAATTTAATCCTTGATGTCCAGCTGTCGTTCTGGTAATTCTACATTGCAGATGTCACCGCCCCAATTTCTGGCCGAAACAATCTTTGTTGATAGGGGAAAAGGTTTAGGGTGTGAATCACACAGGCATCAACACAAATCTTCTGGGCCTATTTCTCACCTACTCATCAGTGCTGAGTTTAAACAGATTCTCTTTTCGCTGTTCTAAGGGCCTGAACCCACAGAGTGGGAGTCACAAATTTATGGAGAGGATCTTGAAGAGTAGATAGAAACTCTATCTGTGCAGGTGTCAGATCTGAAGATATTTAAATCCCGCGCTCTTTAAAAAGAAATAGACAGAAGCTGTCAGTAGAGTATAAAGCATATGCTGCTAGAATGCACTGATTGACAGGTCATCTGATGCAGCTTAAAAACATTAGCATCTGTCTGCAGTTTCGATAACCATCATTGTTCACAATTAGCAAGGGCTGTTATTAGATCTGAGCCCCTTATGAATGTCTGACTGAGTTTCAAAAGCTCAAAAAGTGAGCTGAAGTCTTGAGATTGGCATTCTAACCATCCCACTCAACCACCCCTATGGATGCTTCTGGAATACGTCTGGAGGCAACAGGCCTAACTGAATCATGCACCAACCACAGTGGAGTGAAAATTGAATGTGACATGGTCTTTTGAAGTGAGGCGGATATGCGGCTACCTTTAAAGTGAGGCGGATATGCGGCATGGTGGCACAGTGGTTAGCACTGTTGCCTCACAGCACCAGGGATCCGGGTTTGATTCCCGGCTTGGGTCACTATCTGTTTGGAGTTTGCACGTTCTCCCTGTGTCTGTGTGGGTTTCCTCCGGGTGCTCCGGTTTCCTCCCACAGTCCAAAGATGTGCGGGCTAGGTGGATTGGCCATGCTAAATTGCCCCTTAGTGTTAGGGGGACTAGCTAGAGTAAATGCATGGGGTTATGGGGATAGGGCCTGGGTGGGATTGTGATTGGTGCAGACTCGATGGGCCGAATGGCCTTCTTCTGCACTGTAGGGTCTATGATTCTATACCTGCCTCGCAATACAAATTCAGCCCATGTCTTGACAGCTCAAACCTGCCCAGAAATTTGAGTGCATCTGGCATTCTTGGTGGTGTACCTTCGCTGTTTGACACAAAAAAGGTATCTGTATTTAAAACCAAATTAAATACATTCATGAATAACATTCTATTTAAGTTGCTTGTTTCAGCAGTATACAATTTATGGAAACTACATTATGAAGTGGTTGGACTCATGCTTGGTACTATTAATGTGGTTGATGGTCTGTGCTTTAAGTTGTGGAACTCTATTTGCCTCCAGTGTTTGTTTCATATTTTTTTCATGGTAGAATGAAGAAAAAAGCAAAAGGCATTTATATTTCACTGGTCAGAATCTCAGAATCCCAACATGCTTTACAGCCAATTAAGAACTTTTTGAAGTGCCGTCCCTATTTTAATGCACACAGCAAGGTCAGACAAACAGCAATGAGATAATGACCACATCTTCCACATTAGTGCTAATGGTAATATACTATCCAGGCATCAAGTGGTGTTGTCCTAGTATATATAATATTTTCCTATTTAAAAAGAAAAGATTTTCTCTCTGTTTCCCAGGGATGAGTAGATTATTCAAACTTTTAACTGGGCTTTTTATTTTGCTTCCATTACTGTTTCTGTAGTGATCAATTGCACATTTCTGGAGAAGGGGGTCTGATCACAAAGGATTCGATAAGAGCAGGTACGGCATGATGCCACGAGAGAGGATGGCATGTTGACACAGTGGTTAGCACTGTTGCCTTACAGCGCAAGGGACCGGGTTCAATTCTGTCCTCGGGAAACTGTCTGTGTGCAGTTTGCACGTACTCCCTGTGGTGTACGTGGGTTTCCTCTGAGTGCTCCAGTTCCCGCCCACAGTTCAATGGTGTGTGGGTTAGGTGGATTGGTCATGCTAAATTGCCCCTTGGTGTCAGGGAGGTCAGCAGGGTAACGGGGTTAGGGCCTGGGTGGGATTGTTGTTGGTACAGGCTCGATAGGCTGAATGGTCTCTTTCTGCACTATAGGGGTTCTATGATTCTAGCTCCTGTTTGTGGTGTCGTTGTGCTGTCTGCTGTTTTTCATGTGTGAGAGTATCAGAAGATGGGATATACAGAAGACAGGAGGATCAAATTGCAGCCATCACTTTTCTACCACTAACCAAAATTGATAATGTGCAAAATAGCTCTTCATGACTGCTGCTAACTTTTGACTCCAGGAAACATAGCTATTTAATAATGGACCTGTATAGATTGACTTGCATGTATCTAACATTTTTCATGGCCTTAGTCTGTCCCATATCGCCCATGAGGTACTTTTGAAATGTAGGCACTGTAATGTGGGAAATCTGTCAGAAAAGTTAGCACACTGCAAGGCTGTTCAAAGCAATTCAATGGATAAATGTAACCTTATTGTGAAATATATACTTTTATTGTTGTCCTTTAAATAATTATTTCACCTATTTTGTACATTACCAATTTCAATTAGTGAGAAAATATTACGGCTATAATATTTTTCAAAGAGTATTCTGAACGATTTGATTCAATGGGTCCAATATTTACATATTTATATCAAAAATGTCTACAAATGGATTTCTATTATTTGTGCTTATATCCACTAGTCATGTAAATGTTAACTTAAAAATGGACTCAAAACTGTGACAGAATTAGAAGTGTGAACAATGTAACCATTTTATTTAGCCTTGTATATAACGTACCTGTACCAATTACTTCCTATATTAATTTCCCCGTCACACTTATAAAACAGAACATCATTCCACTCACTGTAATCAATGCCAGAAGAGGTTTGTTAATCAGTTTTGATTCATGTCTTAACGGTTACTCACAGATAAACCACACATAACCACCACTGACACAAATAATCATAGCCAACAAAACTAACATGGAGCCATCCTGAACAGTGTTCATTTATAGGAAACCAACGAACTATATAGAAAGCTAGCAAGTGAGTTCAAAGTCTAATTTAATGTTGGCATTTGGAACTGAGTTGCATACCACACAGTTCTGCGTTTAATATGTTATCTGTAATCCATTCTTGATTCATTAATTTCTATGTGAAATATGCAATTGAAAAAAATAACAAATATGGTTGACTAAGGATGGGGTTTCTAACTGGAATTTAAGTTTCTAGCTTTCATTTCATGCTGTAGATAGTATTCCTTATTTGAAGCCATGCTAATAACAAATGTTCTCATTTGCTTTGCATTTTAGTCCTCTACATTGCTTTCAAATTAAATTAGGGTGGCACAGTGGTTAGCACTGCTGCCTCACAGCACCAGGGACCCAGATTTGATTCCCAGCTTGGGTCACTGCCCGTGCAGAGTCTGCATGTTCTTCCCGTGTCTGCATGGGTTTCCTCCGGGTGCTCCAGTTTCCTCCCACAGTCCGAAAGATGTACTGGTTAGGTGCACTGGCCATGCTAAATGTTCCCTCAGTGTAACCGAACAGGCACCAGTGTGGCGACTAGGGGATCCTCACAGTAACTTCATTGCAGTGTTAATGTAAGCCTACTTGTGACACTAATAAATAAACTTTTACTTTAGTTATGTTCATTTACGCACTTTCAAAAGATGGTGAAAATGTCCACTTGCAGATTTCATTATTAACCATGATGTTGTCAATGCACAATACAACTCAATTTATCAACGGAAGTTTACTTAATATATTTTACTGTTTATATGAACGTTAATGACATGAAAATAACCACTTTGATTGAAGTACAAAAGGTACCATTTATAATCAACTTGATTCTATACCAAAAAAAGGTTTATCTCTGCTTCCTAAATGAAGGTTTTATTTATTTGAATTTTTTTTTTCTTCACAGCCCAGTTTGGTTTCTTATTGATATTCTGACTGTCTTCTGATCCAAGATTATCCGCAAGAAGTGTATTGCTGTTAGAGATTATTTGAAGATCCATCTTTCTAAAGGTGAACTATCAAAAAGAGGTCCCAATGGATCAAGGATTAGACAATGTACTTAGGAGAAGTTGAAGGAGGCCATTTTTGTACTGTGGATCACTTCAGTAATCAGAAGTTGGAAAAGACTGACATCCATACATCTTGGGGCAATTTCAGGTGATGAAAATCTACCAAGTAATTTGGGTAAGACTCTCTTTCTAATTCAAAGCTAACACTGTCAAATATGTAGGGTGGAATTCTCCCAAAACATTTCTTGGGTCGGATTCTCTGACCTCGCTTGCAGCTGGGATTTTCCAGTCCCGCTGCAGTGAATGGAGATTTGGCTAAGCGTCGAATTCTCTGGCAGTGGCAATGGGGTGTGAACAGCTGGAGAATCCCTGCCCTAAATGTTGTCCCCAGTGAGAAAGCCGGTGAGATTCCCGGTAGGTCGTTTGTAGCGAATGAGTTTGCAATTCACCACGCTGAGCATAGGGATTCTGCGAACTCGTTTGCCCCCCATTGCTGCCAGCAAGGTTGGAGAATTCTGGCCTAGAAATATTTTTGGAGCCTGGAGAGATTCTCACTGAACGCACCCACACTTAGAATTGTTTTTGGAGTTGGGGCCGAAATATCCCAGCATGGCTGGCTCTTTTGAGGTCAGGGCGTCCTTTTTTAAAGGGCGCGCTGATTTCCAGAGAGCCCTAGAGAGTCACCCCTCCCCCGCCCCCCCCAACTTGCTGTCATCAGGCCACACCCCTATTCACTGGTAACAGCACCCCGCCTATGGGTTCGCAAAAGGTCCCCCATGCCTGCAACCCTTTGGCCCTGGCAGTGCCACCCTGGCACAGGCATGGCCAGGTTGGCACCACTGGGATGCTGGGGTCAGTGCCAAGGCACTACCCAGTCATTTCCCTAACCACCTGGGGTTTCAATGGCCTTCAAGCTCCCCGGCATGGCCATCACAACCTCCGCTTGTGGAGACCAGTAGTGATTTGCGCCAGGTTCCTGATGCGCCAAAGGGTCAGTGAATTGCTGGAGCCAGGGGAATATGGCTCCCAATGAATATTTAAATATGCTAGTCTGGTTTACGTCATTGCTGGGCATGAACCAGATTATGTCGGGGCGTGTGGGGCTTGGAGAATACCGAAAGGTTCTTGCTGGCGTGAACTGTTCTGTTAATCCATGGAGTATAATTTTTAGTACCTTTCACTTTATTTTTTTTATATTGGATGAGTAGTGCTACAATAGGCTGGGTAGGTAGGTGATTTGGCTTAGAGATGGTTGATATGGTCTTAGAAGTCCTCACTGTGGGTGAGGAGAATCCCCCGTTAGAATGACTGGGGTCACGTTTTTCTTTTGTAATTTGATTGTGCTGGGATTTCGGAATTCTTGCTTGTTTCCTGAGTAAATACAGACAGATCATGTGTACTAGAAAAGACTAGGTTCTTGTTTTTTATCCTTGGCGTCTCTGATGTTATTGGAGTGGGGGAATTATGATCTGGTGCACATCCAGGCGTAGTTGATTAATCCTTGATTATATAGATTTGCTAGGTTGGCCTTCTATTCTGATTTGGCTGTGTGGGTAATGGCAGTGATTACTTGATTACTTGGCTCATGGAATGTATGGTGGGCATATTATCCAGTTGTTAGTGTTTCTCTGATATGGGGAAGTGGGTCGAACTATGTTGATAGCAGGGTCTAATAGGCACCTCTGAGTTACCTAGAGAGAGGAATAATTTGCTTTGTTCAATGTATAAGAGTGCTGTGAATATTCTTCGCTTGTTGGTCCTCATTCTAGTGTGCCATTGAGCAGGTTAGGGCAGCAGTGGCTGTGAGCAGGTTATGGCAGTAGTGGCTTTTTAAATCTGGGTCAGGTGGAAGGTATGTTGGATGTGGAAGTAGGTTGCCCTCCCCCAAGACATCCCCTTTTGGGGGCTTCTAGACATCTGTCCATCTTGAGACTCGGTTCTCCTGGGGATGCAGTGTCCTGCTGGCTGCAAGGCCTGTTTTCGAATCTGCTACGGTCCAGTGATGTCGCCGCCTCTTGGAGACCAGGCAGCGTGGAGGAAAAGGTTGCCTCCTCCAAGTGCTCTGGAAATCTCTGTAAAATCCTATTCACTTGAGCTCTCATGGGAGCGTGGGGCAGTACCCCTATCCTTGTGAGGTTTATACGGTTCTGTTCCTGGTATCTTTCCTGTGAAAGTGTACGCTGAAAGTTTGGCGATGCTCCTATTGCCTTGGAACTTCCTTTTTTATTCAGGTAGGTAGGGTATTGATATAGTCCCAGATTTGTTCTAGTTAATCATAGAGGCTTTCCCCTATCTTGTCAGGAGGAGGAGGGTCGTATCTCTCCCTGAGATACCCTGTTGATGGGTGTCTTGATGATTCTTCCCCTTGTCAGTAGGGTTTCCTGTACATGAGCCTATATCCTGCCATGTCACATCTTGTACAGATGGCAGTATCCTGATGTTCCCTTTTTTCTGGGTTAACCTTTTATTGCTTGGAGGTCCTGGGATGCTGAGTTAGCCGCGGTTGGTTGTATGTTAACCAAAATATTGTGTAGCTCTGTCTCTCATCCTCTGCAGGAGGGTGTGCACCATGGGGCCATGTGCTCATGGTTTTACCCTGTTTTCCTGAGATCCCCCACTCTTTCTGGTATCCTTTCTTTCTCCATACGAGAGCAGATGCCAACTGCAGTGATTGATAATTTGGATCATTTATATGAATATTCGCTGGTCTTTACTGTATACTTAAGTGGAGTAATAATTTCTGTATTAGATTTTGGGAATTTATCGTGTCTTGTGGCAAATGTAAAATGAACACTTGAGCTTAAAACATCTTTTTAAAAAAAAAAATCTGCAATCTAATGTCATTAAGCTATTTTATTGTAACTTGACCCAAAAAGATACTGAAAGTCTAGAGCACTTGAATAATGTGGAAACTTAAGCCATGGAGTTTTTGGTCTGGGAGAAAGACAAGTCCTGAAGTTGCTTGTCACTGCAAATGGGTGCGGGCAAGTCACTTGTCAGTGACCTGACTATTTCACATTGGATTAATGTCAATTCTTAGCCCAGATGTTCAAGGGAACATCTTATGGGAACAAAACGTTGTATGTCAGGGAGAGGAAAGCTTGACATCAAACTCGCTATGCTTCGAATATTCCCTTCTTGCTAGCCCATTTATGAAGCAGCAACAATGACTGTCAGAGAAAAGTTTATACGTCCAATCTGGCTAACTGGAGGAGAAGGTATTATGAAATGCAGCATGCAATAAGAGAATCTGTGAAGAAGCCAAGTTCAGTATGTTTTCCCAAGTCGATTTATTGTTCAATTTATTTGCCATTGTCCCCATGTTAAAGGCTACATGTTTCTTACTTTTTTATGTCTCAGTTTATTTCTTGTGGAATAGTAAATGGGTAACCTTTTAAAATCCTTTAACTCCAGTGCAAATTTGCACTTTATCAGCTAGGGTACTGGACTAGAGCTCCAAGTTACATTAGGACATCAGACTAGACCCCAGCAATTTTTCTATTTTGGCACAAATGTGAGGGTAGGATGCTTCACTCCAGGAGTAATTTAACTGACAAATGAGGGATCATTTTTAGTAATACAAACTTTATTTAAATACAGAGTTTAAATATAACTCTAATAAATGAAGCAGCTTAACAACTAACTGTTAAACAATATTAAGAATGAAAAGGAAACAACTTTAATTTTTAACTTATCACTGTTTCGATTCCAAATAAGCAATATTTCTCTTACAGACTCAAATGGCACTTTAAATACCATTAGCAACCATGATTATGCTTGTTATAATGAATGTAGGCAGTTTTGAAGCTTTCTGCAAGAAAATGAATTTTGAAACAGCTTGCAGAAACCTCTGCCTTCAAACAATTCCCAGCTGGAAATGCAACTCTAAACTGTAAAAGCTTCTTCCCTCTGCCACTGACTCAGCTCTGCCTATTAACCATATGATCACATGACCCTGTCAATCAACTTCCCACAGAAACTTTTATGTTAGCAGAAGTCCATTAGCTCTACCAAAGTAGCAAATTCGTAGCTGAAATTAGTAATTATCCTGTTTTTACAACATCTCTGAGCTAAATGTTTACCAGACATACCAACTGCCCGTAGAATATAGCTGAATTTTAAACATTCCCCTTCAACATTTTATCAATTGCACGACTATCATCACATAACCAACATACTCATATGCGGCAAGGCACATATTGCATGAGGCTTTCCTTTCGCCTGTGAGTGAAATATTTTGTCATGAGGAATCTGTTCTGCATTATTACTGGTGCATTGAAGTGTCCCATGCTATTAAGATGTTAGCTTGCAACAGCAATTTTGCAAAATATTCCTCCAGACTACACCAACAGGACCAATTTGATGGTTTGGTGGTAGAGTTTTTCTTTGAAATTCTGCTTTTGCATTGATACATTTTAGGGACCATTTTAAAAACTCAATCCTGTTTTATCCTGCAGTTTAACATTTTCTTGAAGAGTTACCTAGCATATTTTGTGTGTGATGACATTCTGTGCATATATTTGTTTTTTTTTAGCAGCACAACAACTGAAATTAATATGTCAAGGTGATGGATAAGGAGAAATTATAAGAATACCACTATTATACCTTCAATAAGTGTTGCAAGCACCTTATCAGAGTGTAATTACCCTGGGAACTCAAACAAAGCTCATATTCCTGCCCAATTAAATAAAACATATTTTAAGTTGTGATTGGTGTTGACTGGCAGATAAAGGAAATTGTTGGTGAGAAATCACCATAGTCTCAGAAATAAATCACTTCTTCTACAGGTTTAAGGTGGAGGAAAACAAAATACAAGTCGTTCTACAGTTGTGTGAGGATACGATGTTTCACTCCAGGTGTGATTCTACTGACATGCCAGGAAACTTTTATCAAAACAAACTGTATTTAACAATGGAGTTTAATTATAACAAATGAATCAGCTTAATGTTTAATATTTGGATTTGATTTGATTTTGATTTATTATTGTCACGTATTAGCATACAGTGAAAAGTATTGTTTCTTGCACACTATACAGACAAAGCATACCGTTCATAGAGAAGGAAACGAGACAGCGCAGAATATAATGTTACAATCTTAGCTGGGGTGTAGAGAAAGATCAACTTAATGCAAGGAAGGACCATTCAAAAGTCTGACGGCAGCAGAGAAGAAGCTGTTCTTGAGTTGGTTGGTATGTGACCTCAGACTCTTGTATCATTTTCCTGATGGGAGAAAGTGGAAGAGAGAATGTCTGGGGTGCGTGGGTCCTTAATTATGCTGGTGCTTTGCCGAGGCAGCAGAAAGTGTAGGCAGAGTCAAAAGATGGGAGGCTGGTTTGTGTAATAGATTGGGCTACATTCATGACTTTTTGTAGTTTCTTGCCATCTTGGGTAGAGAAGGAGCCATACCAAGATGTGATACAATCAGAGAATGCTTTCCATGGTGCATCTGTAAAAGTTGGTGAGAGTTGTAGCTGACATGTCAAATTTCCACAATGCTTAACATGATAAGATACAATTCATACTGCTAAGCTATCTCTATTAGTTCCAATTCAAGCAATATTCCTCTTATAGACATAAAACCCCTCTTCAGCATCAGTTAGCAACACACAGGTTTGCATGCTTGTAGATTACCTGTCCTAGAGTGATAAGATAGATTTCTAATACGTCCCATTATATTTTAATTCTCTCATTTAATATGTCTTGGTTCTATTCTGTATGATGACATTGAGTAGAGGAGAGAGGATGGGGCAGGCACAATGTCCCCTAAATAGTGCTAGTAGTTTTGACGCCAAAGTGTCTCCTTGGGAGATCTTGCGCTTCAATGCCTGTTAGACTGCCTTTCGTGAAAGAAGTTGCCCATATACCTACAGTATTAGATTTTTCTTGGTCCGTCAGGAGCATATTTGGGCTATTTACTTGATTGATTGTTGCAATAACGGGCCTGCTGTTTCTAAGAGCAAACCAATTAAGAGCCTGCCCAATTGGGGAGGGTGGGTAGGATGACACAGCCATTTTATCAGAGGAGGAATATCTATTTAAAGGAGCTGTAGCACATTTTGGAGAAACTCACCAGCACTTGGAGTTTGCACCCACAGGAATGATGCAGAAATGCACTTGTACTGGGAGGAGCAGAGAGTGGTGAGGGGCTGCGGTGAGATGAACTCTGCCAAGGACAGGAAGCAGAGAACACCTTTAACCAAGCTGGCATGTTTGACAGTGGTTAAGCAAGTGAGCAACAGCATTATGACCACTCGAAGCTAGAAAAAGTGAACCAGGAGGATTCAGGTACTTGGAGTGGAATTACAAATGAGTGACATGACACTGTCAAGTGCCAAGCTCCATAATAAGACCATAAGACATAGGAGCGGAAGTAAGGCCATTCGGCCCATCGAGTCCACTCCACCATTCAATCATGGTTGATTTCAACTCCATTTACCCGCTCTCTCCCCATAGCCCTTAATTCCTCGAGAAATCAAGAATTTATCAATTTCTGTCTTGAAGACGCTCAACGTCTCGGCCTCCACAGCCCTCTGTGGCAATGAATTCCACAGACCCACCACTCTCTGGCTGAAGAAATTTCTCCTCATCTCTGTTCTGAAGTGACTCCCTTTTATTCTAAGGCTGTGCCCCCGCGTCCTAGTCTCCCCTGTTAATGGAAACAACTTCCCTACATCCATCCTATCTAAGCCGTTCATTATCTTGTAAGTTTCTATCTGACTTGCAGAGCTTTCTCCCACACAGTATGCATCAGGTCAGCTGTTAGGATTTTAAAAAATTCATTTGTGGGACATGGGTGTCGCTGGCTGGCCAGCATTTATTGCCCATTCCTAATTGCCCTTCAGAAGGTGGTGGTGAGCTGCCTTCTTGAATTGCTGCAGTTCACGTGCTGTGGGTTAACCCACAATGCCATTAGGGAAGGAATTCCAGGATTTTGACCCAGCAACTGCGAAGGAACGGCGATATATTTTCAAGTCAGGTCAGTGAGTGGCTTGGAGAGTGATGCACTATCAATTATGACACGAAGACTCCTGTGAGTGAGGGAAACTAATAGGCTTTTATTCACAGAGAACAGGAGCACACCCTTGTAGCTGACCTGGTCTAGACTGAGGCGAGGAGGAGAGACCATCACCTTTATACCCCACTCTGGGAGGAAAGGGAGGGGTCTCAGGTGGAAAGGGAGGAGTCTCGAGCCAGGTGCAGCATGGGTGTGTCCAGGCACATACATGTAGTAACAGTGGTTCACCACAGAGAGGAACTTGCAAGTGGTGGTGCTCCCATTTATCTGCTGCCCTTATCCTTCTAGATGCAAGTGGTCATGGGTTTGGAAGGTGCTGTCTAAGGATCTTTGGTGAATTGCTGCCATGTATCTTGGAAATAGTACACACTGCTGCTACTGAGCATCAGTGGGGGAGGTAGTGGATGTTTGTAGATGTGGTGTCGACAAGCAGGCTGCTTTGTCCTGGATAGTGTCAAGCTTCTTGAGTGTTGTTGGAGCTGCACCCATCTAGACAAATGGGGAGTATTCCATCACACTCCTGACTTGTCCCTTGTAGATGGTGACTAGGCTTTGGGTAGTCAGGAGGTGAGTTACTCACCACAGTATTCCTAGCGTTTGACCTGCTCTAGTAGCTCCTGTGTTGATGTGGTGAGTCCAGTTGAGTTTCTGGTCAATGGTAACCCCAAGGATGTTGACAGTGGGGGATTCAGTGATGGTTACACCATTGAATGTCAAGGGGCGGTGGTTAAAGTGTTGCTTATTGGTGATGATCATTGCCATATGGATCAGAAACCCCAGGGTGTATTATGAAGTTAGACTTAGACCCCCAACTATTTGCTATTTTTGGCATTAGTGTGAGGTTAAGGGTTGGAATGTTACCACCATTCACACTGGATTTTCCCATCCCACTGCAGTGAAAGGAGATTTGGCTGGGTGCCAATTTCTCTGACCTCGCTGCAGCAGGAGTGTGGTGTGAGCACCTGGCAAGATCGGGTCAAAAGTCTTTCACTCCAAGAGCCTGATTTTACCATTTTGAGTCTAAGTGCCGAATCTGGGCGTCAAATAGATCCGAGCCCGGAATCCTCTTTGCAGCGTGCCCATACGCTTTTTGCCGGCTCCAGTCCGATCCGCGCAGTGAGCGGGGCTTACCGCTGCCGGAACGATCGGAGCCCTGAACTGCGCATGCGCAGTTAGAAAAAAATCCGAAGCAGCGCGCCCGGGCGCGAAAGAAAAGAACAGCAGAGAGAGCAGAGAGGGGGGAGGATGTGGGGGGAGGATGGACTTGGGAGAATCTTGCAAACTGAAAATAATGTAGCATCTTCTTTGTGCTGCCTAGTTATCTATGGGAAAGGTAATTAAACAGAGTCCTAGTGAGCAATTAGTAACCTGTATAATACATTTGTGATCTGTAACTGGATTGTTGATGTCCCTGTAGCCACATTATTTTCAGTTTGCAAGATTCTCCCCAAGTCCATCCTAGCCCCCCAACCACAGATCCATCTGAGCCCGTCCCCCTCCTCCGGCGGACGCCAGCAGAAGGCCAGGAAGGTGCTGCAGGCTCTCAAAGGACTGCAGGTCGGAAGGATGGTGGAGGGAGACCAGCGATCGAGGTAGGTTGGATGTGTGCTCTGCCGAGGGGGGCCTGCCTCCCAGGGGGGTCTGATCCTGGGTGGGGGATCTGCCGGGGTGGTTAGTGGGGGGGTCTGTGAAGGATGGTCGAGGAGGATGGTGACTTCACAAGGGCAGAGAGGGCTTCGAAGGTTCCCCTGCAGAATAGAAATCCGCTTCCAATTTTTATTTTGCAGGTCGCTAAAAGCGCGGATCCGGAACGGACCAGAAGACAGTAAATTGGGATTTGGCGGTAGGGTTGGGCACGCGGTTCATTAAGTCGATTTAAATGCATGCTGATGCATTTAAATAGTTGGGCCGCCCGATTCGGGCGCGGACCAGACCCGCGCCCGAATCGGATGTTGGTAAAGCCACGTTCTGGTCCGATTGAGGTGTAGATCACGTTAAAGGCCCGACGCCCGACTTTACTGCGATTCTGCGCCCGAAAACGGGCGCAAAGTTTTGGTAAGATCGGGCCCAGTGTTTCTTTTTTCGGAGTGTATTTTTCTGGTGAAAGTTTAGAATTAAGCGCATGCTTCATAGAAAATGTTGAAATGCAGTAGAATGTTTGTGTTGGGCTGGTCCACAATAATCCTGGCAGTCCCATAAAGCTGTGGCCATAAATGCCCCCAACTCCATTCCCCCAAGGCCAATTTAGTCCAGGCAATTCAGTCCTACACATACTTGGATTTAACTAATTTGTCCAGTTTGAACTTTGTGGACCTGCAAGTTTGGAAGAGGCTCGTTTTTAGCACTATTGCCTCAACTGGAGGAAAAATCCATAAAGCATGGTGGTGAGATCCAGAGCCAGCAAGTTCATGAGAACAGAAATTTAAACTTCACACGGCGGGGTACCTTCCCCATGAATCTCAACCGGGAGTCAAAGGTTTGGAAGTTCAAGTCACAGTGCAGTGCTTGAGCGCACATACACACACACACACACACACACACAAAAGTCAAGGCTGACACTCTGGTGCAGTATTGAGGGAGGGAGTGCTGCAGTGTCGGAAGTGCAGTCCATATGAGTTATCAAACCAAAGGCTCTGAATGCATTGTAAAATGGATGGAAAGAGCCTGAGGCACTATTGCTAAGAAACCTGGGAGTCCAGGCCAAGATCTCTTCCGGAATTAAAAACGGAGGCCAGAATATTACGGCCATTCACGCCGGCGAGATTTTCCCATCCCGCTGCAGTGAACGGAGATTTAGTTGGGCGCCAAATTCTGCGCCTCACTGCAGTGGGAGCGTGGCATGAACGGCCGGTAATATCGGGCCCGATTTTACCATTTGGAGTCTAAGGGCCGGATCCGGGCGTAATGCAGATCTGAGCCCGGAATCCTCTTTGCAGTGCGCCCCATATGCTTTTTGCCGGCTCCAGTCCGATCCGTGCAGTGGGCGGGGTTTAGCGCTGCCGGAATGATCGGAGTTCTGAACTGCGCATGCGCAGTTCGAAAAAAAATCTGAAGCAGCGTGCCCGGGCGCGAAAAAAAAAGACAGCAGAGAGGGGGGAGGATGGACTTGGGAGAGTCTTGCAAACTGAAAATAATGTAGCATCTTCTTTGTGCTGCCTAATTATCTATGGGAAAGTAAATTTAACTACAGTGTCCTAGTGAGCAATTAGTGACCTGTATAATACATTTGTGATCTGTAACTGGATTGTTGATGTCCCTGTAGCCATGAGCCAGGTGCTCAAATGTTCAGAGTCATGTGGTGAATTTGGAAGAATTGTCCCCATGGTGGAACTTGGTTGGAAATAAGATTCAAGGAGATTACTAAATCTGGGAAATCAACCATAGTGAAAAGAAGTTTGTATTGGCAACTCTTCTCTCACATTCCATGGCAGATGTGCCCCTACTTATGAATGTGATTTGCATGGGCAACATTGGGTGCAGCTACTCTGCCTCTGGAGCAGCCTTGGATCCTTTCTTTCATCTTGTTTTCATCTGAACATTGCACAGAATTAGAGGAATTCCCTTTGGAAGACAATGTCAAAATTATAATCGCAGGAACTAAAAACCTGACAGTCAAAAATGTGGGAAAATATTTCAAAATATATATCCCCCCATCCAATCGGGTGTCGGTAAAGCCGCAATCTGCTCGGAATTGGGTGCAGATTGCGGTATAGGCCCGACGCCCAACTTTACCGCGATTCCGGGCGCGAAGTTTTGGTAAAATTGGGTCCCAAGTGTGATCCTATTGACACACTAGAAAGCTTTTTATCAAAACAAACTTTATTTAACAACACAGTTTAACTATAATGAATTAGCTTAACATTTAATATTTGAACAATGCTTAGACATGACAAGATTCAATTCTTAACTGCACTATATCTCTATTAGTTCCAATTCAGGCAATATTCCTCTTACAGACTTAAAACCCCTCTTCAAAATCAGCTCGCAACACACAGGCTTACATGCTTGTACTTGTTAACAGTCCTAGAGCATTTTGAACACCTCTGGAGAAAGTAGAGAATTTTATAGAATCCCTACAGTGCAGAAGGAGGCCATTCAGCCTATCAAGTCTGCACCAACCAGAATCCCACCCAGGCCCTATTCCCTCAAGTCTAAATATTTACCCTGTCAATACCCTGACACTAGGGTCAATTTAACATGGCCAATCAACCTAATCAGTACACCTTTGGACTGTAAGAGGAAACTGGAGCACCTGGAGGAAGCCCACACAGACACGGGGAGAATGTGCAAAGTCCACACAGACAGTAACCCGAGGCCTGAGTTGAACCTGGGTCCCTGGAGCTCTCCGGAATCGGTTGCATTCTTGGACACACGCATCTCCATTAAGGACGGTCACCTCAGCACCTCACTGTACTGCAAGCCCACGGATAACCTCATCATGCTCCACTTCTCCAGCTTCCACCCTAACCCCGTAAAAGAAGCCATCCCCTACGGACAAGCCCTCCGAATACACAGGATCTGCTCGGATGAGGAGGATCGCAACAGACACCTCCAGGCGCTGAAAGATGCCCTCATAAGAACAGGATATGGCGCTCGACTCATCGATCAACAGTTCCGACGCGCCACAGCGAAAAACCGCACCGACCTCCTCAGAAGACAAACACGGGACACGGTGGGCAGAGTACCCTTCGTCGTCCAGTACTTCCCCGGAGCGGAGAAGCTACGGCATCTCCTCCGGAGCCTTCAACATGTCATTGATGAAGACGAACATCTCGCCAAGGCCATCCCCACACCCCCACTTCTTGCCTTCAAACAACCACGCAACCTCAAACAGACCATTGTCCGCAGCAAACTACCCAGCCTTCAGGAGAACAGTGACCACGACACCACACAACCCTGCCACAGCAACCTCTGCAAGACGTGCCGGATCATCGACACGGATGCCATCATCTCACGTGAGAACACCATCTACCAGGTACACGGTACCTACTCTTGCAACTCGACCAACGTTGTCTACCTGATACGCTGCAAGAAAGGATGTCCCGAGGCATGGTACATTGGGGAAACCATGCAGACGCTGCGACAACGGATGAATGAACACCGCTTGACAATCACCAGGCAAGACTGTTCTCTTCCTGTGGGGGAGCACTTCAGCCGTCACGGGCATTCAGCCTTGGATCTTCAGGTAAGCGTTCTCCAAGGCAGCCTTCACGACATGCGACAGCGCAGAGTCGCTGAGCAGAAACTGATAGCCAAGTTCCGCACACATGAGGAAGGCCTAAACCGGGATGTTGGATTTATGTCACATTATCAGTAACCCCCACAGCTTGCCTCCTGGACTTGCAGAATTTCACTAGCTGTTCTGTCTGGAGACAATACACATCTCTTTAACCTGTGTTGAATGCTCCCTCCACCCACATTGTCTGTACATTTAAGACCTGGCTGGCTGTAGAGATTTGCATTCTAATCAGTATTCTGTAATTTGATTTCTGTGTCTGTTTGCACTGTTTGAAAACAGATATCCACTCCATCTGACGAAGGAGCTGTGCTCCGAAAGCTTATGGTATTTGCTACCAAATAAACCTGTTGGATTTTAACCTGGTGTTGTGAGACTTCTTACTGTGCTTACCCCAGTCCAACGCCGGCATCTCCACATCATTACTGTGGAGAGGCATCAACTGAAGGGAAGGCAGCTGGTGCTGTCCCTTCTGGGACTGTTGAGGTAGTAAGCCCCCTAACTTAAATCATAAACAGAGGTACTTGCTGGAGTTGTATACATTGTTCCAGTCCTACTCTGAAGGCTGGTAGCAGAGGAGTGCAGCTGAAAGGAAGTGAGATGCACATTCTAGGCAATTGGCACTCACCTGTCATGCAATGGTATGACTCTCTGACAGAAGGAATGCTTTGCTAAACTGCCTCTCACTCGGCCATGTCTGTAACTCTTCGCTGTAATTAATCAAGGCCTTCATAGCTTGTCAGTTCCACTGAGGCAGTCCCTATGCTCTTGTTAATCAGAGACACAGGCGGGATATTCTGGCCGCACTCGCCTCACGACTGGAAAATCCCATCCGAGGTCAATGGACATTTGCATGCTCCCCTTCCCCACACCTGCTACGATTCCTGTGGTGGGCGGGTCTGGAAAATTCCACCCACAGTGTGAAACTCCTACCCTGTTTGGGGAAAGTAGGAATCCATATGGAAAATTCCTTTTTATTCGCTTCCTTTAATGACTTGAATCACTTTCCTGCCTCAGCCTAAGGGTTTCTGCTGTCTCCATCCTGGGAGAGACGGAAGGAGGTGGAAATACATTGAGTCACGTGCCTGGAAGGGATTTGTAAAAAATCAATTTTCCAGTTCCACCCTTCAAATCCACCCCCACCAGTCTGGAAAAACGTCCCCCTTCATCGTGTAAATATTTTTAAGCATATGGTAGGAATGGTTGCCCTGTGGATCAGTGAGTCTGATTACCAATTAAATTGGTTCTGAACGTCCATTCAAGAGCCTGCATGCCATTTTAGTGTCTAATGCTGCATTTAATGACCTCATTAATATTATTATTCTCTATCAAGAGCTAAAAGGGGCAGTTCTGATGTCCCTCTGCTATGGCAGTGTAGAGACTGTGAGCTTGCTGCCTCTGCCTCGGACTCCACCATCTCAGTATGAGCGATAGCAGGCTGGGTGGCCATTCCCTATCTAATTCCCTTCCAGGACCCCTGTACCAGCTGACATTGTAAATGCTTCCCACTCCTCACATACCATTGCTTGAGTGAGCAATGGGGAGAGAGTATGAATGCTGAGATCTGAAGATTTCAGTAGGCTCTTGCTCATGGTTCAGGCACCTCAACCTCAAGGCAGCTGCTGAAGGACAGATCCCAGGCAGCTGCAGCACTCTGCAAGCCCTTTTCAGCCAAGATGCCCAAAGCTAGCATGGCAACTGCCTGAGCTTCCACTGTGACACTTTGCCACACCATTGAAGATGCTGCTAAATCGGTAGAAGCTGTTTGATCTTTCCTGCTATGACTGCAGTGGAAGATGCTGAATGATGTGGGTTGCTAAATGGAATTGACCATCCTCTCTGCTCTGGAGAGGATGGGTTCCAGACTCTGGATCAAGCTACAGGCCAAACTGGAGGCAGGTTTCCTCATTCCTTAACCTGACTGTAAACTCATAGACATGCTATCCATTGCACCATGCACAGCCCCCTGAGTGTGGCGACTAGGGGATTTTCACAGTAACTTCATTGCAGTGTTAATGTAAGCCTCCATGTGACACTAATAAATAAACTTTAACTTTTTAGATAGCACTTTCTAGTGGCTGTCATTTCATAGCTCGAGTAGACCAGATCATTTACGGGCAGCCATCGCCCTTCTTTGAAAGAATACGTAAACAGTTGAGTTCTTATTACAATCCAGCTGCTTTCAAGGTCATATTGCACACTTTATCCTAGTGGACTTTGAACACATGACCTGTCGGGTTGTTGGTTCAATGTCATGGATATTACACTGTGTGGCAATGTAATCCATGTTAAAGGATCTTTGGCAAAGAAACCACCTACTATCAGATTGAAATTCTCCTCTTAATGCCCTTGTTCCTTGCAATCATGTTCACTTTTTGTCACCAGTCACCTTACACCAAAAGGGGACCTTTCCATTGAGTACCGAGTGGTTTTGAACAATGTAGGAGAATGCTTAGCAATATATATCTCTATGTAAGGAGTTTGTTTAGAATGGAACTTTGCTTTGTTGAAGAGATAAGACAAGACCAGTGCAACATCGTTGGACACATGTGCATTCTTCTGAAGTTTGTCCCCTTTTCATTTGACTCCTCTGCAGCAGGACTGGCAGCAAACGTGCCCTCCAGCAAGGTGACACTGGAGGTGTTTTTTTTAACCTGTTATGGCTGCTGATCACAAGGACCCATTGTGGTAATCTATGGTGCACCTGAGTCTCTCATTACATACACGTGGTGGCAGTGCCTCGCTGCTGGTACATGTGGGAGTGAATGACATGGCGTTTCTTTCTCACAGGGTCTTCCTGTTGCTTGTCGTTGCTATATTTTAAACAGGCACCCACTTAATTGAGTACCACTCAATGGTACTCACTCTTTCTCTAAAATCACTCACTACGACATCCCTAAGCTGCGTAAGGGTACAAATTACTGAAATCTGGAGTGTACTGCACAGGGCATAACCAGACAACGCACAATAAAGAAAAATTAGAGGGAGCATTGCCTATGACTTCTCATGGTTTAATAGGGGGTGAGAAGATTTTTGTTGGTATGTACAATGTCTCAAATGGAGAGTAATATCACTACCCAGGGATTCTGCTGGATGTTACCTTTAGCTGAGACAGAATTATTTGTGACTATAGTTAAAGAGTTGAAGGTTGTACTGGTCGTGTCTTATCTCTTCAATAAAACAAAGTTCCATTCTAATTACGCTTCTGACAGAGACATATTGAAGCATTCTCCTGCATTGTTCAGAATCACTCGGTACTCAATGGAAAGGTCCCCTTTTGGTGTAAGGTGAACTGGTGACAAAAAGTGAACATGATTGCAAGGAACAAGGGCACTAAGAGGAGAATTTCAATCTGATAGTAAATGGTTTCTTTGCCAAAACTACTTTAACATGGATTACATTGCCACACAGTCTAATAGCCTTGACATTGAACCAACAATCTTTTTCGGTCATGTGTTCAAATTCCATGAGGCTAAAGTGTGAAATATAACGTTGAAAGCAGCTAAATTGTAATAAAAACCTACCCGCTCACTATATTATTTCAGGAAGGACAACAAATATTCGTACCTGCTCTGGTCTACTCCAGATTTGAAATGACAAATGCTGGAAAGTGTCATATGGAAGTTATGTTAGTGGAAATGTGCTCCTTTATCCACGTTTGGTTGTAAGGAGTTTCTAGTGTCTGCTGTCCAGCTAGTTCGTGTGCTTTAGTTGTTTAGTCTTCCAGTCTTATAATTTCTCCCTGCTACAGCTTTAATCTTCAAGTACAAAGTTACAGGCTTAAGGGTAGCCATCGTTCGCTGGTTTTGGCTGGGCCGCATCAAGCAAAAAATGATCACTCTTCCAGAAACATCCTGGAAAGCACAGATAACCTGTGACTTATTTTTTCCACTGCTTGCCCCCTCTAATTTTCACTACTGGCAACAAGTGCAAGGAGCTCTAGGAGTTCCTTGTCATGAACGTTTGAAACTATTCACTTAATTACCTCTGCAGTATTTCTATTGCAAGACAAACATTTCCTAAGGTCTCCCTGAGAGACCCTAACTCATGTCTATCACCTCGCATGCCTCCTCTGAGCTTATCTTTCTGATGAGACCAACACCTTCTCTCCTGGACTTTCACACCAATCTGCTGCCTCTCCAAATTCCCTTCTCAGCCCTCATTCGAACTGACATTCTAGTTGGCTCTCACTCCTCGGGTCCCATTGCAATCGTCATCACCCCTTCCTCAAGGAAAGTGTCTTTCATTTCTTTCTCCTTCCAAATTACCATTCTATCTCCAACATCCCTCTTCAAAGTGCTGTTGCAGTTTTTATACTCATTCCAAGTTGAGAAGTTCCACTGACAGAGTTACACTGTCTTATCCAAATCCTCTGTAAGCTACAATTGTCCAAGGTGGCATCTAATTCTTAGTTCAAACAATGAAGTTAAGCTCTGACTCAACAGTGTCCATCTGTTTTAAACATCCTTCAGTAATTTTCCATCACTCTTGTTGCTGCAGATGTCTTTAGATCATTATCTGGCCACTCTTCTGGGACCACCCAGATAATTAGATGATCAGTCCTTCAAATCATTAACTCCTTTTCCTTAGCACTGAATTAAAACATGTGATAAAGCATATGTTAAAAAAGAACTTTTGGTGGAGTAAGTATCTCGACAGGTCAGAAAGAAATGAACTCTGATATCATCAATCACTCAGCTTGTGTCACTTTCTTTCAGCTTTCAAACAAACTCCACACCAATGAAATCAGCTGAACCTCTGGGATGTGTGTTATAACCCCCGAAACAGATATTTTTGGTTGGAAATTAATGGTTGAGATGTTGGGTGTCCGTTGGCTCAGGGTTGCTACTGAGCTGGTGGCACTGCCATTCTGCATTGACAATGCAGTCCACAGCATCTTATTCCACCTCCTGAGCACTGCCTTCTAATCAGAGGCCAGCAGCGCTCCAGTACTGGTAGCACCACTGGGAGCACAGGCCACTGCTGGTACTGCAGTTGGCCCGAGCTGAAGATTTTTGCTGGAGCCCTGGAATTAAGTTAGGTAAGGGCAGCTTAGATGGGGCTAGTGAGAAACCCTAGCAAGTGGGGTTAGTTTAAAAAGCAGGTGGGCATCATTGTGCCAGTATGACCTTCACCACTGGTGGGTCATTATTGGGCACAGGGTACCTATGTAGGAGGCTCCCCCTCAAGTCTATCTGGCGGGTTGTTCATATGGTGTAGTGCCGCCCACTGCTGATGGGATGAGGGCCTTAAATGGCCACTTAAGAGCCACAATTGGCCTCTGGGTGGGAAGGCCATCCTTGACCCTATCTATCCTGGACTTAATCAGTCGGAGTCAGGAAAGTGATGGGGTCTTTTATTTCTCATAAGATATGAAGTTTCACCAAGTTTCTAAACATAAACATAACTTTGAAGTTGTTTCAGCTCTATTTTATGACCATTGGGCCTCTTGGCCACAAATACCATGGCCTGAAAGTGTTTTTCATCACAGTCCAATGGTTTTGCTTATCTGTGGGAAAAGCAGTCTGCAGTTTTTAGCTGGCTGCTCTACTTTGAAAAACCTTATCAAGCATGCCGGAAAGGTTTGCTCAGTTTTCTGTATGCCTGCATACAGCAGACAGCATTCTGTATTTCATCACTTCTCCTGGGTTGAATAGCTTCGTGAGCCTCTTATCACGGTGTTTGATTAAAATAATATGAATGTATCTTACAGGAGATACATCTCCAGGTTATCTGAGAGTTTAATTGTGCACAGCAAGCTGCCATCAGTGGCAATGAAATAAATAATTCGATTCTTGTTTGGTGGCGAATCAGGCTCTTGGTTTAATGTCTCATCTGACAGGCAATACCGCCTCTGAAATGCCAGCCTAGATTATTATCTCAAAATCTTTGTAGAGTGGTTCTCAAAGTGACAATTTTAGTCTCAGACTTGTGATTGCTACCACTGAGCCCACGCTGATCAAATACAAATGAACAATAAAGTTGGGTATCTCCTCAGTTTTCGTCGTGGGAACAAGAATAACAGATACTGATATTTGATGAACATCTTGTATTTAGACACCATTTTATTCCTCACAGTGATTAAGAAAAACAAAGTGCTGGTAAGTTGATCAGCATGTGAAAGAAAACCATTGATAATGGCTGGCATTCTCTGATCTCGATCGGCCCTACCACCAGCGAGAACGGAAAATTTGGCGCCCATCAAATCTCCATTCACAACAGTGGGAATGGAGAATCCCAATCCCAGGCGAGGGCAGAGAATCCCAGCCAATATGTTTCCCTTTCAGAAGTTGAACACCATACTTTAACATTTCCAGCAACTTATGTTTCAATTTCAGATTTGCAGTATTCACAGTTTTCTTTTTATCCAATGCATGCTTGATACAATTGACTCAAATAAGAAGATAAATCTGCTCATCTTAGTTGTCCCTTAAAACGCAGTGAAGCCTGGAACATGAGAAGACACTTTACTTCATCAAGTTCACTCTGTCAACAAAACACCCTACAATAACATCTCATTTGCTTTATAAATCTCTCAAAGGAGAGCATTACAATTTTTCTCCCTTGTCCCCCAGAGGCAAAAGGGCAAGAGCCTAAAATATATATCGATCGCCACAACTCCTTATTTTTTCAGTTCCAGTTGATTGTTTTCTGCCAATGACTTTTTCACGATCCAGTAGCACAGGAGTGATTGCAGAGAGGCATCTGATTGTTTCTGTGTACACTTCACTTTTAGTTTTACATCCAGTTCTGTGCCGAATGTATACTGACCCTACTGTTTTCCCGAAGGAGTTGATAAACACATGGGCCGGAATTCTACGGCCTTTCGCCAGTGAGGACCGAGAATTTGGAGCTCAGCCAAATCTCTATCCACTGCAGTGGGATGGGAGAACTGTGGGTGTGGTCGGAGAATCTGGCCCAATATTAGCTTTTACACGGTGTCTATTCCACTATTCATAGTTCTCTAATTCTCAATGAGGCATGTTCACTTTCTAAGCGTTTCCTGTATTTCGAGTTGTTGGTACAAATTAAGCAGCATTTGCATCATTTTTACCTTTCAGCGTACAGTGTAATTCCCCTCCACTCTTAAACTTCCAACGCAACCAAGCTCGACTCAGCGTCATGCATGAGAATTTATAGGCCACATTCTTTTTCAATGCACCTTTTCAGTTTCTTCTACTCCATAGTGAAAAATAAGTTAAAGGCAGGATTCTCCTCTCTCTCCGGTGTGTTTCGTGGTGATGGTTCGCCGTTCAGTGATGGCGAGATCTTATGGTCCCACCGTTGTCAACTGGGTTTCCCGTTGAATGATGTGGAGATGCCAGCGTTGGACTGGGGTAAGCACAGTAAGAAGTCTCACAACACCAGGTTAAAGTCCAACAGGTTTATTTGGTAGCAAATACCATCGGTATTTGCTACCAAATAAATGGTAATACAAATGGTATTTGCTACCAAATAAACCTGTTGGACTTTAACCTGGTGTTGTGAGACTTCTTACTGTGCTTTCCCGTTGAATGCAGCCCTCAGTGCTAGGAAACCCGCAGGGTTTTCTTTATGACTCTTTTTTAAAAACTAAACTTACTATTAATGTGCTGGAAAACCAAGGTGAAAGGTGACTGTGTGAATAATTAAGTCCGTTGTTTTGTCTCTAGAAACTGAAGTGTTAAGACAAAATTCTCTGGACTATGAGCCTGAGAGATGCGTTTGGCCTGGTGGGATGGATGCGGCAGAGTTTGAGAAAATCCGTGATGCTTTGGATCTTCATTTTTCTACAAACGCAAGCTAACAATGAGGCACCTAAAGAAGTACAGTACATCTGGAGAACAGGTAAATCTCCAAAATAACCAAAGTTGACAGCCCATTGCACATTTCCTTCTGTGTAATGGGCTTGCTTAATGTCATTGTGATTAACTTTGTTTATGTATACTTCAGAGATTATGGCGCCTGCAAGCTATTTCTTTTATGTAATGTTGTAACAGAAATAAACTCAACTGCTTCATAATAATAACTTCATATTTTTACATCACACTTAGATGTGCATTTATTAATGCAATGTTTTTTTCCCAAAATTTATCAGAGCAAGTACATCCATGAATAAGACCTTGATGGTCACAAATCAGGTTTTTATCACTTATAATCAGTTTATTAACCAGAAAATTAGCTGTTCCATATGTTAATTGCTAGTGGATGACCACCAACACACTATTCATAAGTCTGATATTCTTGGTGAATGCAACAGTCTATACTGGGATTTCATGGTGAGTGTGCAAGACTATTGCCCCGGGGGCTGTACGACTATAGTGCCTGTCATTTACATATACATCCCATGCAGCTGTTTCATAGTAATCTTCATTCTCTGACTCTATACCCTTTAAACTGTATAAATTATTCCTTGTTATTGTCCAGGTAGGTCCTCCTTGTCAGTGTTACTGATAATCGCCCATTTATACAGTGGCTTAAATGTAGAAACTGGCCAAAGGTATTTCACAGAGAACAGTTGGAGGAGAATGTGGAGAGATAATTGAAAGCCAAGGATAAGATATTGGAAAAAGAAGGGATGTTTTTGGAAAACTTTTAAAGACTGTAGGAAAAGTAGCCAGGGGTCCTGGATTAGTTCTGGAACACCTGAAGATTCTGCCACGAATGGTACAACAGATAGAAGTGGGACTTGCAGTGGATGCCAGAACTGTTAGACTAAAGATCGCAGTCTGGGATGCAAAGTAAGGTAAGGGCAGCATTTTGGAGGCAGTTTTGGTGATAGATGGTACATTACTATAAGACTTGGTTTAGGATTGAATGAGATTGAGGTTTCAACATTCAGGTCCATTTGAGAGCCAGCAAGAGAGAAATTTTAAAGCAAATTGAACAGGAATGGATGCGGATAGTGGGTTAGAATCTCAGTTGCAGGTTAATGGATCACATTTAAAAACAGAATAATTACATACCAAGAGTTAATAAATGCAGGTTAAAGGTGTGTGATCCTAACCAGATCGATTAAAATATGAAGTGAAAGAAGCAACCAAAGAAAACCTTGGAAAGTCTGAAGTTGCAATGGTGAGGGGAAACCATTGGGGAGTATAATCCAAAAAAAGGCAAGAAAGGCTGGAGAGGCAAAGGTAGAATAATAACTGATTATAGTTATGGAAATGAAATGCAAAACTGCAATGTTTTCCAGTTTTGTACCATAAGACCATGAGATATAGGAGCAGATTTAGTCCATTCGGCCCATTGAGTCTGCCCTGCCATTCGATCATGGTTGGTATGTTTCTCAATCCCATTCTCCTGCGTTTTTACTGTAACTTTTGATCCCCTTACCAATCAAGAACCGATCTATCTTTATCTTTGGTACACTAAATGAACTGGCCTCCACAGCCTTCTGTAGCAATGAATTCCACGGATTCACCACCCTCTGGCTGAAGAAATTCCTCCTCATCTTGTTCTAAAGGGTCATCCCTTTACTCTGAGGCTGTGCCCTCCTGGTCTCTCCTACTAATGGAAACATCGGCCGGAATTTTACCGCCCCGGAACCAGGGTAGGCGAGGCTCGCAGAACTGAATTCTCCGTTGGCTTCGGGTGGGATTTTACAAGCCTCGCCCGAGCAAGGTCATAAAATCCCGCTCATCTTCTCCACGCCCACTCTATCCAGGCTTTTCAGTATTCTGTAAATTTCAATGAGATCCCTCCTCATCCTTCTAAATTACATCGAGTACAGACCCAGAGTCCCCAAATGCTCCTCATACATCAAGCCTTTCATTCCCAGGATCATTCTCATGAACCTTCTCTGGACCCTCGCCAAGGCTGGCAAATCATTCTTTAGATACGGGGCCCAAGATTGCTCAGAATATTCCAAATGTGGTCTGACCAGTGCCAAATAAGGCCTCAGCAGTACACCCCTGCTTCTGTACTCTAGTCCTCTCAAAATGGATGTTAACATTGCATTTGCCTCCCTAACTACCAATTCAACCTGCAAGTTAACCTTAAGAGAAACCTGACCCAGGACTCCCAAGTCCCCTTACGCTTGCGATTTCTGAATTCTCTCCCCATTTAGAAAATTGTCTATGCCTCTATTCTTCCTACCAAAGTGCATAACTTTACACTATCCCAAGTTGCACTCCATCTGCCACTTCATTGCCCATTCTGCTAACCTTGTCCTAGTCCTTCTGCAGCCTCCCCGCCTCCTCAATGCAACCTGTCCCTCTACCTATCTTTGTATCATCTGCAAACTTAGCCACAATGCCCTCAGTTCCTTCATAGTATATAAGCCAAAACGTGTGTATGAAAACAGATTAATTGAGAATTGCACATTGAATCTATACTTTTGAAAAATATGTCCCTCTGAATTTGTTAGTTTGTTAATTGTCTGGAAAAAATAGACGCTTTCTCCATTGGGGAAAAATAAATTAGTCTTGGTTGGATCTATGCTACTTTTAACAATTTAATTATATTGTGGTAAGAGAAATCTGCTAAAAACTGATCGCAATCATGAGCACTAATGTTTTGAAAGAAATGACTTTCCTTTCTACTTTTCCATAATCTACTGAGGGATTTTAATTGATCTAAATATGTCATTTAATATTCAATTACTTTCCAATCTGACAAGCTGACTAATAGACAAACTGCTTTCAGCCCAGCTAACAATGCCGGGGATTCATTAAGTTACAGAGAAACCTGTATGTTACTGTGTCATAATACACTTTTCAAAGTAGTTTCATGAAATAATCAATATAATTGAATAGATAGAAGAAAAAGATTAGTTATGGAATAATTCAATAAATGTAAAATGTCATGGATGTTCTGCAGAAATATAATTGGTTGACGGGTTATACATTAATGAGTATGTATTAAGGCGAGTAGAGTTTGAAGATATATTGTGAAAGCTTGTTTTATTATTAATAGGAATGGATCAGTAGGATTTCTTATTATTCAAGTGAATTTAACATCTAAAGTTTATTGGAAACAGAAAGTCTTTTGTATTCCCATTTTTTCACATTATCATTTCATTGTATGCAGCGAAATATTTCTGAGGGAACATTCCTTTCTTTATTACAGTCATTCTCTCTCATGCGGAGAATTACAGCAAAGTGTGTCCGTTTCCACAAGTATCGGATATAATAGGCTTTGATGACAACATTGCATTTCGTGGACAAATGTGACAATGCAGGGCTTATAAACCTTGATAGGTACAGCGCAATTCTCTGCTATTCCTGTGTATTGTTAATATTCTGGCTTGTTCCTCATCTGCAGCATCAAAGCGAAGCGACATGCCTCTCAAAGAACACATTCCACTTTCAAAGCAGTCCAGAGCCGGGTGTCTGGTTGCACGGAATTGTTGCTGAAATTAGAAAGTAATGAAACTTTGCTCGTGCAAATTTTAAAAACCTGACTCCCTCTGTGATCAGCACTTTCATTTTGTTCTTAGCAGTCTGATAATGATTTCAGCTTCAGATGCTGCTGATGTGATAAAGAGATTGATTAATTTTACTTGAAAGGGCACATGCTCAAAGAGATTCAGATCTTAGCACCAAGAAAGAAGAATCAGATTCCCAGTAGTCTTCTGAAGCTTCATATGTGTTGACATTCAGCTACTGATAAAACGACTACCCAGCACTTTTTTTTCCTAGGTATTTACAGTGCAAACAAGTATTTATTTTTCCACATTCCTCGAAGATGGAATTGCTTTTATTACACATGGATCCAAGAGACTTAAAAAATGGAAATCTTTGTTTTCAAAGCTCAGATAGAGAATCAGTCATTGCATCTTCGCGGCCTACCTCTAGCCACTGGGACTCAAAAAGATGGCCCATAAATTAAAGTGAACTGAACCAAAAATGTCATTTTTTTCATATAGTACATGTACAAAGGAGCACTAGAAATGGTTACACCAGCACTCAAATGACAAGAAATCTGGACAGGATGATTGTACAGAAAGAATTGCACAGAAACTAGCTGTTCGTCCCAACTGGTTTCTGCTGGTGTTTATAAGCCAGGCATGTTCCTTCACACTCCAGTAACTTCTTCCCATCTGCCCTTGTACCCCTCAATTCACTTCTCCCTTATGTAGACATTAAGCCCACACTTCAATGTATCAATGCTATTAATATCAACCACAAGTGGCAGCGAATTTCACACTTCTACCATCCTCCAAAGAAATCTCTCCTAAATTCTTTATTGGATCAGTTAGCAACTTTTCTTTTTATTCATGCTGCCGCGTTCTGGACCAGCCTATTAGTGGAAAATGTTCTGCTCACATCCAGTTTGCTGAACACTTTCAGAATTTTAAATACCTCTGTCAAGTCTCCTGTTAGTCTTCTCTTTTCTAGAAAAGAGTTCTGGCATTTCCTTTATACCCCATCCCCTTAATGATGGTAACATTTCGTATATCATTTCTGTACTTTCTCTGGTGCTTTAATAGTATTTTTGCAATATAGATATTCATACTGCACTCCCATGTGTCATTTAACCTAGGTCCTATGCAAAATGTCGCTACCTCTCTACTTTTGTGTTCAATGCTTTGACAAACACACCCCAACACTTTGAATACTAGATGTAAGAATTTTGTTTAGTTCACAAATTATACAGATGTAATTAAATTAAGTCAAATCCTATAATAAGAAAAAGATAGTTCAGAAGCTCAAGTTGAATGGAAGGATAGATAGGAGATAATTAATGTTGTAAGTGGTTATTTCTTGGCGGTTTATACCTGGGAAAAAAACCCAAGCATACGATCCAACATCAATCATATGTCCTGCAAGCTTTGGGATTTTGTTGGCGAAGCAGAAGTTCCCAGTTTAAAGGACTGAAAATCAATACATTCTCCAAGATAAATGGACTATATCCCAGGGTATTTTAAAAAGACAAGGAAGAGATTTGTGAAGCATTGATGATAATTTTGAAGGAATAAGTGAACGCTGAGAAGTTTCAACACACCAGAAACATACAAATATATTTCCTGAGTTCCAATAAAGGAACAATCTCAATGAGGGAGGGTTGGGGGGGGGTGGTTGCGGGTGGGTTGGCGTGGTAATTAGTAATGAACTCCCTTGAGAAGCTGAAATTAGCTAAAGAAATCTTAATGCCTGGGAACATTCATACCTAGACAGTATCGTGGCTAATGAGGTTCATTATTTGCCCTGCAATAAAGGTATAGCTGGGAAAGACTATACCCACAAAATCGCTCTGATGTGTTTTGTCCCTGTTGTTAGCCTTTGGTCATTGGTAGCATTCTTGTCTCTGTTTTAGACATTTGGTGCATTCAAGCCGGACTACAGAGATTGCGGCACATAATCTGGAAGGCACCTCAGTACGGAACAGAGGGAGTGCCATCCAATCAGAGGTGGTGCCCTTTAGATTGGATATTAAACCTCCATCCTCTCAGGTAGATGTACAATTTCCAAAAGAAAGAGTGGAGATGTTTTCCCAGTGTCCTGGCTAATATTTACCCCAAACCACAGGTAAAATGGAGAGGCAGTGGCGCAGTGATATTGTCGCTGGACAAGTAATCTAGAGATGCAGGGTAAAGCTCTCGGGGTCCTAGTTCGAATCCCACCATAGTGAAATTTGAGTACAATAAAAATCTTGAATTAAGAATCTAATGATGAGCATGAAACAGTTGTCAATTAGAACATAGAACATAGAACATAGAACATTACAGCGCAGAACAGGCCCTTCGGCCCACGATGTTGCACCGACCAGTTAAAAAAAAAAAACTGTGACCCTCCAACCTAAACCAATTTCTTTTCGTCCATGAACCTATCTACGGATCTCTTAAACGCCCCCAAACTAGGCGCATTTACTACTGATGCTGGCAGGGCATTCCAATCCCTCACCACCCTCTGGGTAAAGAACCTACCCCTGACATCGGTTCTATAACTACCCCCCCTCAATTTAAAGCCATGCCCCCTCGTGCTGGATTTCTCCATCAGAGGAAAAAGGCTATCACTATCCACCCTATCTAAACCTCTAATCATCTTATATGTTTCAATAAGATCCCCTCTTAGCCGCCGCCTTTCCAGCGAAAACAATCCCAAATCCCTCAGCCTCTCCTCATAGGATCTCCCCTCCATACCAGGCAACATCCTGGTAAACCTCCTCTGCACCCTCTCCAAAGCCTCCACATCCTTCCTGTAATGTGGGGACCAGAACTGCACACAGTACTCCAAGTGCGGCCGCACCAGAGTTGTGTACAGTTGCAACATAACGCTACGACTCCTAAATTCAATCCCCCTACCAATAAACGCCAAGACACCATATGCCTTCTTAACAACCTTATCTACTTGATTCCCAACTTTCAGGGATCTATGCACACATACACCTAGATCCCTCTGCTCCTCCACACTATTCAAAGTCCTCCCGTTAGCCCTATACTCAACACATCTGTTATTCCTACCAAAGTGAATTACCTCACACTTCTCCGCATTAAACTCCATCCGCCACCTCTCGGCCCAACTTTGCAACCTGTCTAAGTCTTCCTGCAAACTACGACACCCTTCCTCACTGTCTACCACACCACCGACTTTGGTGTCATCAGCAAATTTGCTAATCCACCCAACTATACCCTCATCCAGATCATTAATAAATATTACAAACAGCAGTGGCCCCAAAACAGATCCCTGAGGTACACCACTTGTAACCGCACTCCATGATGAATATTTACTATCAACCACCACCCTCTGTTTCCTATCCGCTAGCCAATTCCTGATCCAATTTCCTAGATCACCCCCAATCCCATACATCTGCATTTTCTGCAGAAGCCTACCATGGTGAACCTTATCAAACGCCTTACTAAAATCCATATATACCACGTCCACTGCCTTGCCCCCATCCACCTCCTTGGTCACTTTCTCAAAAAACTCAATAAGGTTAGTAAGGCACGACCTACCTGCCACAAAACCATGCTGACTATCACCTATCAATTCATTACTCTCCAAATAACTATAAATCCTATCCCTTATAATTTTTTCCAACATCTTGCCGACAACAGAAGTGAGACTCACCGGTCTATAATTCCCGGGGAAGTCTCTGTTCCCCTTCTTAAACAATGGGACAACATTCGCTAACCTCCAATCTTCTGGTACTATACCAGAGGCCAACGACGACCTGAAGATCAGAGCCAGAGGCTCTGCAATCACTTCTCTTGCCTCCCAGAGAATCCTTGGATAAATCCCATCCGGACCAGGGGATTTATCTATTTTCAGACCCTCCAGAATATCCTGCACATCCTCCTTATCAACTGTAATACTGTCTATTCTACTCCCTTGCAACCCAGTGTCCTCCTCAGCTATATTCATGTCCCCTTGCGTGAACACCGAAGAGAAATATTGGTTCAATGCTTCACCAATCTCCTCCGGTTCCACACATAACTTCCCTCTGCCATCTATAACTGGCCCTAAACTTGCCCTAACCAACCTTCTGTTCTTGACATACCTATAGAACGCCTTAGGATTCTCTTTAACCCTATCCGCCAAAGTCTTCTCATGTCCCCTTTTAGCCCTTCTAAGCTCGCTCTTCAACTCCCTCTTAGCCAATCTAAAGCTTTCTAGTGCACTACCCGAGTGCTCACGTCTCATCCGAACATAAGCCTCCTTTTTCTTTTTAACCAACAAAGAAACTTTTTTGGTGCACCACGGTTCCCTAGCCCTACCAATTCCTCCTTGCCTGACAGGGACATACCTATCACAGACTCGCAGTAGCTGCTCCTTGAAAAAACTCCACATGTCGGACGTTCCCAGTCCCTGTAATCTCCTAGTCCAACCTATGTTTCCTAATTCTCTCCTAATAGCCTCATAATTACCCTTCCCCCAGCTAAAACCACTGGCCCGAGGTTCATGCCTATCCCTTTCCATCACTAAGGTGAACGTAACCGAATTGTGGTCACTATCACCAAAATGCACACCAACTTCCAAGTCTAGCACCTGGTCTGGCTCATTTCCCAGCACCAGATCCAATATAGCCTCACCTCTAGTTGGCCTGTCTACATACTGAGTCAAAAAACCTTCCTGCACGCTTTGAACAAAAACTGACCCCTCTAACGAGCTAGAGCTATAACAATTCCAGTCAATATTAGTCAAGTTAAAATCCCCCATAACAATTGCCCTATTACTTTCACTCCTAAGCAGGATTGTCGGAAAAAAACCCATCTGGTTCACTAATGTCCTTTAGGGGAGGAAATCTGCCGCCCTTACCTTGTCTGGCCTACATGTGACTCTAGATCCACAGTTAGGTGGTTGACTCTTAAATGCCACTCAGTTCAAGGGCTATTAGGGATGGGCAGTAAATGCTGGCCAAGCCAGTGATGCCCAAATACCCTGATTAGAAAAAGAAACAGATGATTTATTTATTTATTTCATTCCTCTATGAAGGACTTTGCTATCCACAACCTGACGGTTGTGTTTCCTACATTATGATGTGGAGATGCCGGCGTTGGACTGAGGTGAACACAGTAAGAGTTTTAACAACACCAGGTTAAAGTCCAACAGGTTTATTTGATAGCAAATACCATTAGCTTTCGGAGCGCTGCTCCTTCGTCAGATGGAGTGGAAATGTGCTCTCAAACAGGGCACAGAGACACAAAATCAAGTTACAGAATACTGATTAGAATGCGAATCCCTACAACCAACCAGATCTTAAAGATACATACAATGTGGGTGGAGGGAGCATTAAGCACAGGTTAAAGAGATGTGTATTTGTTAAAGAGATGTGTATTGAGACAAATGAACCTGTTGGACTTTAACCTGGTGTTGTTAAAACTCTTACTGTTTCCTACATTATAACAGAGACAACATTGTGATGCAGTGTGCTTTGGCAACTGCTGAAGTCATGAAATGTATAAATGCAAGTGTTTTCCTCCTGCTGTGATTAATAGTTGTGATTAGTTATGAAGAGAAGTTTTCTAAAGTTTGTTTTTGTCCTTGTTTGAATGTCAACATGCTAAGTGGGTATAAATGTTCCCAGGTATCAAAAATCCTTTCACAAATTTCTGCTTCTCCAGGCAGTTCAGGGCAGTTGAACGCACTGTTAATAATATTTTATTACACATTATGGACTTTGAATGCTATGAGAAATTATTAATGCTATGAGCATTATTATTAGCTCGCTGAACAACTGAGATCGGAGCTTTGTGTATGTGGTCTCAGACCAGCAGAGTACTCTGACAATAGCAAAAGTAATGTATGCGACTGAGTTTTAGTATTTGCCTCAGATGCTCAAACCACTGAATCTGCCTAGTTTTCTGAATATGTTTAGCATATTTTTAGTTTTGCTGCATCTGGAAAAAAAGGTCTTTGTGTTTAATTAGTCTAGTTTTAAATTTCAATGATGCAAGCAATATATAAGACTCATTAGTGGACTGAGTTAAAGGGCAGAATCTTACCGAAAATGGCAAGTGTCAGGATCTGACTGAAAATCAGCATGTTTATCTCCAGGCAAACAGGCAGGTTTTGTCTCCAGAGTTAACGACACTTTGTCAAAAAAGCAGGGGGTGGGGTGCATGTTTCACACCATCATTTAGAGGGGGAGGGGGGGGGGGGCCTAAACACGCCAGCAAAGTCTGGCTCTACAGAGCACAGCAAAAAATAATCCTTTGTGGATGTGAACCTTGTGACGTCACCGGCAAGGGATAGGGGAAATCACGGAATCGCGATTCCTGATTCTCTCCGTATTTTCAGCCTGTGTCGCCGGTCCCTCTGACTATGAATGTGGGCTGAAAATCGCCACAGAGTCTCTAACGTTGATCAGAGTTGGGTGGCACTGTGGCACAGTGGTTAGCACTGCTACCTCACCGTGCCAGGAACCCGGGTTCAATTCCTGGCTTGGGTCACTGTCTGTGTGGAGTCTGCACGTTCTCCCCGTGTCTGCATGGGCTTCTTCCGGGTGCTCCAGTTTCCTCCCACAGTCCAAAGATGTGTAGGTTAGGTGGATTGGCCATGCTAAATTTATCCTTAGTGTCAGGAGGATTAGCTAGGATAAATTCATGGAGTAATGGGGATAGGGCCTGGGTGGGATTGTGGTCGGTACAGACTCGATGGACTGAATGGCCTCCTTCTATATTGTAGCGATTCTATGATTCTGAGCAGCCTCTAATTTAAGGATCAGAGTGCATTCTGAAGGGAAGACAGTGCATGCATGCCAAGGTTTCCTATCCTCACGGAATGAATGAGAGTTTTCTAGAATGGAGGATTCCTCCCTTTGATCTCTCTGGTTTGGGAGATCAGAGATTTAAATTAGGCACCCCCAGACATACACCCTCACTCCATGATGTCACCCACAGAGAGCCAGGAGTATGGTGTAATGGGTGGGGGGGGGTTGTTGGGGAGTGGTTGGGGAATTCAAAATTGGGCAGTTTTTGGAATTGCTGGGCCAAGGCTTTACTAACTTTGGGTCTAAAAGTAGGTGTTGAGCTTGCATGGATGGGCAGTGGGACTGCGGCTTGCTTCTTAATTGACTGCTGCTGGGCCTGCTATCCAATTAAGGATGGTGCAGGTTAGCTATCTACACTGTCAGCCCAACCTTGGCAGCTCTGAAGCCTTGGCAGTGCCACAGAGAGGTGGCTCCTGTTGGGGCTCCAAGGAGAATGAGAGGGCAGGGTAGTTAGAATTTTGTTTTTCCTTCCATGAATAGGCAGGCCCTGATGATTGGACACAAAACCCCTCCAGTGGCAGTGTTGCGGCAGTGGCCATTTTCCATTGGGGACCCCTTCCTTAGGCCATGTGATGTACCCTGGGAAACTGCTGAGAAGCCTTCTCTGAACATGTGGAGGCCACTCCATGAGGCAGGGGGCCGCATTGCCACTGGCAAAATGCTGGAGGCCTGGAATGTGACCTCTTAATGGGGTCTTTAATTGCCTAAATTGGGCATCCATGTCTGGTTGGTGAGTAACTGATCTGTTGCTGTTGCTATCACTGGTAAAATGGTCTGGAGCAGGACTGTCGAGGGCAACACTCTCGATGTGGCTCTCTGAAGTTTTACTGCTCCTGCCCACCACCTGGACTGTAATCTCCTGCAAGTGTAAGCAATTGCAGGATCAACTCGACTGTTGTGTTTATGGGTCTGTATAACCAACGCTTGCTGAAGCAATGTTATTACAGAGCTTTAGTTAGAGGTAAGAGAAAAACAGGCTGCTGTGTGTCGATTAGACGTTGGGCTCTTTCGCTCTGAAATCCCCCAACGGGTCTGGATAGCAACTGTCCTCATATGGATTTTCTGTGAAAATTGCTTGGAATTGTCTAAAATCTGAATCAGATACCAACAGAGTGCTGCCTTGATGTGTTACCCTGATGCTTCCTGGTGACATTCCTTATTATATCCTGGTGAGTTCCTGATGCCTCTTGTGGTCTCTAAGGTGGAGTGGTCACTGAAATGCAAGGGGTGTTCTTCAGTCTCCCCTCTTCCCCATGCCTCAGTTTTCTGAAGTTCCTCTCCGTGATTTACCCTTTTTCCCATGCTCTTGGTGACCTCCTAGTTCTTGGAACAACCGTTTGCAATAATGCTGATTTACAGAGGGCACAACCTTAAGATAATTGGAATAACATTTGTAGAAGTCATATGGCTAAAATGCTGCATGATCAAATTAGAATCAGTTGTTTTATTTTGTTTTTATTTTAACATGATCATTGAAAAATGAGCCAAAATCATAGAAAATATCATAAGTCTGCCTTTGCTTATAGTCTAACAGATTACCTAAACTATAGGCTCTGTTGTCGACTTGGGTACAATCAAGACTATGGCACCAAGAGTACTCAAATTTCCAAGCTTTATTACTTGTACACAAGGAGGACACACATGCAGTGGGATGCACTGCTAGGTGTTCTGTCGATTCATACTGATGTATTGCAGTTATAGTTCATTACAGCAAATGAGAAACGAGCAACATTCTAATCCTTAATTTATATACATAGTCCACCAATCATAGTATAGCTTATTGTCCTTTCTTATCCAATAGAAACTGTCTCCTTCTAATCCATCATTAGCATAATATGTCACCATATCTTGTTTTTGGTATTTGTTCATGTTCACCCCATGGCCATGGCTGGGAACACAATGTTTAAGAAACTGATGCAAGGTTAGATTAGTCACTTTTCTGAAAAAGCAACCGCTGTCCTCACCCAGGCGCTGTCTGCACATAAGCACTTTCTATTCTTGCTGACAGAGCTGCCTGCCATAGTTGCTGTAACTTCATTTGCTCAGCTCTCAACACCTAAGAATATATCATTCATTTGGCCCAAAATTGAAGACTTTTATTTAGATGCATTTAAATCTATTGGAAACATCAATTTTGAATAAATTTAATGGAAACTTGTAGCCATCTGTGACATTTCCATCAGAAATTTACTTTTATGTTACAAACTTGATCAAATCCAAATCTGGCACTAACATAGTCAGGCAGTTAGTTATGTGATGCTTTATTCAGAGAGTGCTTGAGGCTGTACATCCACTGTCCTTCCCTCTGCTGTAAGTTTGGCAGGAATTTGGAAATCAGGAATTCGGATATGTTCAAATCTGGCCTTCTCCACTAATCTCTACAGAGCCTTGTTTGAAGTGTTGCCACGGTGGGGAGATGGGTGGATTCCAAGCCAAGGTGGTTCCTAATCCCTGGCCTGATGGAATATGGTAGGGCAGTGCTTGGAGTAAACGCAGATGGGTTGGCCTGCTGACCGGCTGATGTGGAGACTACCTGGGGTGGGATGGGTTGCAGGCATGGAACCTGAAGGTTTCAGCTCCCTATATAGATGCATATTTTCTTAATCTTTAGTGGCAGGGTGGAGTGGTGGTGGGGTGGTTGGGGGCGGGGGGGGGGCGTTGTGTAATGGCGCTGAGTAGCAGGTAGATGGGTAACATGGACCATGCAGTTTGCACCTCTTTTAGAGGCCTCTCCCCTCTAAAAGAGATAGACCTCTTGTGGTGGTTTTGCCTGCTGGCAATTGAATGACCTATATCTTGAATAAATCGTTGGGGTTGCTGCTAGAGGTCATTGGTGGACAGTATAAGCTTAGATTGAGGGTTTGTGAGTTTTCACCCCCTTGGACATCAGCACATAAACATTTTAAATTCGCTGATGTCTACATGAACAGTTCCAAGTGTTCTGCTTGCAGCAGCGATGCCAATATATGTTGTTTTTACAGTAAATACTTGTGGTGCTGAATTGTGAGTATGATGTTAGAATGTGATAATTGTCACCTGCACAACATCTGTTATAGTTTGACATCTAGATCCGTTGTGTTTTTGTCAGACTGTGCTTACCAGGGTCCTCTAGAATAACTTTTATTTCAAATTTGAAGGCTGTTCGGCTACAACTGGAGCATTTGACAGCAGTAATTGACTTGAACATTTAAGCTCGGCTTTCTAAACTGATTCTAGCTGTTACTCCACCAGGAACTAAGCTCTTGGAATACAAAGTAAATCCCACAATGAATTGCAACCCAACACTATTAACAGCACACTAAAATTTACCAGGTGAGTACCGAAGAATGGATTAAAAAAAATACTTTGACATTGTGCAAGAAACAAATGGGAGTTGAGTAAATGCTTAATTGGGTCGCTCTTGTGCTAATGTTAACTCTATGGTGGTTTCAAATAACATGGCTTAAAAGCACCCAGGTTGGCTGCTGGGCAAGCAAGGCTGATTTCACTTTGATACCATTGCAAACTGTGGCAGTGATAGAAGAGAAGTGTTTAAAAGCAGAGTAGGCTTTTTGCCACTGAACCTTTACTGCTTCATTTGAACTGAACGAAACGCATAGCTACACACCAGCTTTCCGCTTTAAAGTTAGAAAACTGAGACAGAAATTTAAAAACCTGGCATGTTTGATCTGAATTTTCTGAGTGGCCTCAATTAACACCCTTGCCAACCAGTTAATCGGAAGCAAAAATCAGGTAGCCACAGCAGGCATATGCAACAAAATACAGATACCAAGCATTTACAATGGACTGCTTTCTTTCATAGAACATAGAATCCCTACAGTGCAGAAGGAGGCCATTTGGCCCATCGTGCCTGCACCGACCACAATCCCTCCCAAGCCCTATTCCCGTAACTCCACATTTACCCTACTAATCCCCCAACACTAGGGTCAATTTATCATGACCAATCAATCCAACTCGCATATCTTTGGACTGTGGGAGGAAGCTGGAGCACCCAGAGGAAACCCACGCAGACACGGGGAGAATGTGCAAAGTCCACACAGACAGTACCGAGGCCGGAATTGAACCCGGGTTGCTGAAGCTGTGAGACAGCAGTGCTAACCACTGTGCCACTACTCCGCCCAAACACTAAACAGCAATGTAACATCACAGGAACATTTATTAATCAAGTGAGTCAGCAGTTTGTCTGAAACACTGCAACAAATGCGTCCACATCAAATGCAAGTAGATTTAAACTATGATTGGCTTTAAATTCTTGGAGGGGCTTTTTGTAACAGGATTTGAGGCAGAGTGAAAGTTAGATCCGCTTCAAGAGTTCAGTCCTGACCCATTGCAAATTCCAGGGTCAGGGATATTTATGAGTGGCAGCTTGGTATCCATGGCATTTAGGATGCCACTGGGGTATCCATTCCAGCTGAGGAAAAAGGGAGGAATTTAACTGCAGAGCCCTCGTTAGCATGCTCATCCTCCCACATTGCTGGCCTCAAGTCTTCCTAGAAAATATCTTAAAGTTTTTAACAAAGTTTATTCATTACTGTCACACGTAGGCTTACGTTATGAAGTTACTGCGAAAATCCCCTAGTCGCCACACTCCGCCGCCTGTTCGGGTGCACTGAGGGAGAATTTAGCATGGCCAATGAACCTAACCAGCACGTCATTTGGAGTGTGGGAGGAAACCGGAGCACCCGAAGGAAATCCACGCAGACATGGGGAGAACATGCAGACTCCGCACAGACAGTGACCCAAGCCGGGAATTGAACCTGGGTTCCTGGCACTGTGAGGCAGCAGTGCTAACCACTGGGCCACCGTGCCACCCACATTTATTCTTGCTGCAGAAATCTTGAGACCTGAAAGTAAATAGATTGTGACAGGTAGAAAGTAAATAGATCCCTGCTTTGGGGAATTCAACCCTTTCAATGTCAAAATACCTCCAGACCATTGGCAACAGTAGATGCCAGGGATGTCCAGGAATCCTTTTTTTTGCATTTCTAGGGCACAAACTAGCATAAATTTAGCCATACGTCCTTATTTCCATGACTTCATAATGTGCCTATCCATTTCTTGTCTGGTGTGCTATGTACTGGACCCATTTAATTCATAATTTGTGAGGCTTAAAAAGGCATTTGGAATTGATATGACTGAATCCTGCCTCAAAGGGGGTTCCACACAATCTAGCAACTGCTTGTTGGTGGGTCCAGGCCCACAGAATTTCAGCCCTTAAGCATAGAAGGTTTTGGCTATCTTTTACTACCTTCAGTCGGGCAGCATGCTCGGTGCAGGCTTGGAGGGCCGAAGGGCCTGTTCCCGTGCTGGAATTTTCTTTGTTCTTTGTACCTAATTATCATTTAGCACAAAACACAAGGAACTCTTTGCATTCTGATGGAACAAGGTCCTTCTTATGCATTTTTAGGTTCATGCCAACATGTATAGGTAGGTAACATTTTATGTTACATCAATCCTTTTTCTTTAGAAGCTTCTTCAAAGCTTTGCGATGAAAACGGGAAAGGATAATGAGGTGTTCTGAATTATCCATACATGTCTGGTACAGAAAGAAACATTGGCGCTTCTTCTTATTTTTCAGTTGCATAAAGCCCTTTTGGAGCTTGGGTTTGTTCATGTAAAGGGATATATATCATTGTTGATGGCTGCCTCTTGTGCCTGCTTGCCTGCCCGCCTCCATATAATCCTGGATCATTCAGAGTGCCACTCCATCCTACACATTTGAGATATGGACTAAGTTACATTCATGTTCTGAATACCAATTGACTGTCCTACAATCATATAACCTATCCTTAGATCTGCTGAAAATTTACTAATTGTTTTTTGTTTTCTACAAGTGTTTCTCCACACTGTTGTGTTAGGCTGCCTTTGTACTGTGCTTTTTGCTCGTTTAGTAGCTGCAGAATCAATTTGCAACTGTCGAGAGTTGATTTATACAGCTTACATGCGTAATGTGCAGAGCTCCAATCCCCAAGCAGAGAATTTAAAATGTTTTGAGAGCACAGGCTAGAGACTGTACTCCCAGGGGGGGTCCTATGCTGCTGTGTTCCCGATTTCAGGTTTGTTCTTGACATCAGTGTTACACAGTCGCTTTTGCATCAGGGCAAAGTGGAAATGGCTTTGCAGTGACAGAGTGGCAATAATATCTAGATGAATCAATATTGGAACATTTCTTAGCCTTTTATTGGCAATCAGAATCTTCAAAGCAAACAGAATATTTTGCAATTGGAACTGCATCAAACCCAGAGTGAATGACATTTAGACTGGTGTATAAATAGACTTTCCCAGGTAGGTCAGGTTCATAAAACTACAGAGTATTGACTTGGTCGTTTCTTTTCCTATAGGCCAATCAGAAGTAACAACTTGTGATTTTAACCTGGGCCACTTGGTGCAAACTGGGTGTCTGGGCAGTTCAAATAACTACAGTGCAACTTTAACCTGTCCTTAATTAATGTGTCCTTTAGAACAGAGGGAAGGGACATCCATTGGAAGGCAGAGGATCCTTATTTTAAAATGCAGATCAGGTTCAGCATTGGGATCAGGCTGCAATTTTAACTCCATTACCAAAATTTTACCGCCTCACTCACCGAGGCTCGTAAGATTCCACCCGAGGCCAATAGAGAATGCCGTGCTCGCCCATCCCGATTCCGGGGCGCGTGCCGGTAAAATTCCGGCTCATGTCTCTGTGGGAAACGTGAAAAGGCAATGGGCAGCTGTAGTTTGGGTAAGCTGAAGTTTATGGAGGGTATAGAATGGTAAGCTGGCCGAGGCAGTATTAGAATAGTTGAGCCTGGAGGTGACAAATGTGTGAAAATGGGTTTCAAAGGCAGAAGGAGGCGGCAGAAGCACAATGAGGTGGAGGTGGACGTAAGCAGTAGTTGTGATGAAAGTATGTGAGGTGGGATGCTCGGCGCCCACTGCACAGGTTGTGAAGAATCTGGCCGTCCTGGAATAGGGATAGGTTCGGTGCCATGGAAGTGGAGTTTGTAGTGGCAAAGTTGGCTTTGGCCTGCCCAATGTTTGGATGAAATTGTGGCTCATCTAATACTGGATGCCAGGCGGTCTGACAACATAGACAGGGGGAGGGTGAAGAGAGTTGTGAAAAGCTAAAATTAAATATTGTCAACATATTTAGGAACAGGAGTAGACCATTTGGCCCCTTGAATATATACGATCATGGTTAATCGGTATCTTAACTCGTTTCACTCACATTTGCCTGGAAACTTCTATTATTCTCCAATTTAAAATTGCTAATAAGCAAGAATCTATCGCCTTTGGTGGTGGATGCCTTCAGAATTTGAGAGGAAGTGTTTCTTAACTTCTCTCCTAAATTGCCTGGCCCTGATTTTAAGTTTATGATACCATTTCTCTGGCTTCTTCACTTGTGGTAAAAATGTGTCACTATTTACTCGGTAAATTCCTTTCCAATCTTAATGTAGTTTGCAGTATATAAAACTTAGTCACGAAATGTTGTGAACCGAAATCTCACTGAAGAGAGCTGGACGAACCATCCAGTCTTAATAACCAGTGCAGGAAGATGCCATAAAAGTAGTTTCTTTAAAGTCCATGCCAAGAATTTTCCCTGTGGTTTTCTCCCGACTGCCTGTTCTTGATCAGTGGGTAGCTCTGCCCATGTATCAGCAGAGCTTTCGTTGGTCTGATTTTGTGGTAAACCACTGTTAGCTGTTATCTGTTGTGGTTAACCACTGTTAGTTAGTATCTGTTATTATCTGTATATGTGGCACATCCCTGCTGGCTCTGCCCAAGACTCCTCCCCCTGGTCCGGGTATAAAGGTGATGGCTCCTCCCCCTAGCCTTTAGTACGGACCAGATCTCCGACAGGGATGGCTCCAAGTTCTTGTTAATAAAAGCCTATTTGTTCTTGCATACAAACTAGTCTTTGCTTGATTGGTGGTGCATCAGATTTTTAAAAATGTCAGTTGATTCGGAGAAGCTCTGAGGAACTTTCTAGTCAATGGTCTGATTCTGCAGTCCCATTGGCAGCACACCCCCACCTGCTGGTTTCCCGCCAGCAATTCCTGTCAATGGGAATTCCCATTGACAGTGGTAGGACCAGAGAATCCCACCGCTAGCAAACAACGCACCACTTCCCACCAGTGGGAAACACGTGCTGGGAGGCTGGAGAACCTCGCCCAATGTCTTTTGATGAATTGAAAAGAAAATGTCCATTTTAGTGAATGATAGATTAGGATGAGTAGGGGGCAATCCAGCTTTTATGGTCAATGCTATTTGGAGCCCCTTTTTAAATTTCATTGTTGCTTTGTAAACAAGATATGCAATTTCTTCAGTCTTCTTGGTCACTGATCTTTAAGAAGGGGCGGCACGGTATCACAGTGGTTAGCACTGCTGCTTCACAGCTCCAGGGTCCCGGGTTCGATTCCCGGCTCGGGTCGCTGTCTGTGTGGAGTTTGCACATTCTCCTCGTGTCTGCGTGGGTTTCCTCCGGGTGCTCCGGTTTCCTCCCACAGTCCAAAGATGTGCAGGTTAGGTTGATTGGCCAGGTTATAAATTGCCCCTTAGAGTCCTGGGATGCGTGGGTTAGAGGGATTAGTGGGTAAATATGTGGGGGTAGGACCTGGGTGGGATTGTGGTCGCTGCAGACTCGATGGGCCGAATGGCCTCCTTCTGCACTGTAGGGTTTCTATGATTCTATGAAAATGTGGATGAAATTATAACTTCAACACAGTGAAAAATTCGAAATACGTCTCATCAAATTTACAATAGTTTAGAAGGAAATATGCAGTCATTGGTGACAATGGTAATAATTATCCAATTAATTCTGCATATGGACCTTAGGATATTTTACTTTGTTGAAAGTGCTATGTAAATGTAAGTTGTTATTCGATGTTGTTTTCCATTAATAAGCACATAATTCTAATTCCAAGTCTAAAATCACCATATTGAAACAGTAACTCCAGTTCAAAAAGTGATTCCTTGGTTGTGAATTGTTTTGGCTACAAAGGGATCTACAAAAAGGAAAGTTCTTTCTCTTAGAATAATCCGATTATGATGCCAGCTGTCTGATTCCCATTTCAAGTCTGTTTTAACGCCTCATTAGAGACTGTTTTAGTTTGTAGTGATTAACCAAGCTGTAACCACCTCTGAGAGCAATGTTTGTGGGGAAGAATTGCTACCTAATAGATTTTGAAAATGACATGCTGAATTATTTTTGTAAGTCTGCAGAAGACCCTAGTGCAGTTATTTTCAGGAAGATGAAAGCCCCGTGTGAATATGTGCGCAACATTGATGGGTTCAGTATTGAGAATGTTCCAACGCTTGGCAGTAGCAGAATATGGCAGTAGTTTTTCGAAAGCAGTTTCTGAGATGAAGAACCTCTCAAGATGTTTGCAAATTTGTCAGCACTGCGCACAACATTAAGTTGGGACAACTAGAAATCCTGTGCTACAAAACTTTGGTTTTGATATACTTATCAATGTTTATCATAGAACAGTTTGTATTGTTAAAAAAACCCAGATAAATCATAAAGGTAGTATGTATCTACACTAGTTCCATTTTATTAGTCTTTTTTGATTTATCCATTCCTGATTAATTCGGGAAAAGATGAACCAGCTTGCAAAGCACTCAACATGATTTAATTATTAAGACACACATGCCCAAATCAGATTAGGAGTCTATTGATGCAATGTAGTGAATGGAATAGTGAACAGATGCTGAGGATATGATGATGTTGAAATATGAAACTAAATTATTGGCTCATTATAGCATAGAACCCCTGAAGACATTGATGGAAAGGTCGTAAGGTTGGGGGCGAAATGACACTCAATCTGTTGCGTATCCAGTCTGGACATCAGATGTTGCTGATAAATTAATGAATTGCAGAAGACAAATTCTCACAATTGTAGCAAAATCTTAATGCTATGGAAGATTAATATTTTAAAGAGAAAACTATGGAGAATATCTGAAAGGTAGACAGATGGTTGTTCTGGAATTATCCTGCATGTGATAATTGCAAATATTCTAATAATCCTATCATCATAGCCTCCACCAAAAAACATTATTTAAAGTTTAGCTTTCATTGGTGTGGTAGATGAAAGAAATGCAAATTGATATAGTGATATTCATCCCAAAATTGCAGGGCTGGGGCCAATGATCTTTTTCATCTACAAGGAGGCTGGAATTTGGGCCAGAGATCTGTCTACGTTTCCCCTCCCTTTCCAGCTTTTTAAGGAAATTCCCCCACTTTCAGGGTGCTCCTACAACACACCCACCCGCAAATGAGAAGGAATTTAATAATTCCGTGTGCTTTGGGGAAATATTTCAACTGAAGTATTCCCCTCATTGATACCCTTAGGAACATTGGACCACAGCAACTGGCTCAAGTGGCAAAGTCCCAGCTTTCAACTTTCCACAGAAAATCTAAATCCTCAGCTGCTTAAGAATGGGCATGGGAAGATGTGGCCACTTACTCCACAAGTGGAGCATGAGGGAAAGCTCAAATTGTGGCTATGGTCCTCTCAGTCAGACCATTGGCCACATATTGAACTCTCATCTGATAGCTTCGTTCCTGGTGGCACCACAACCATTTACCCTGCATCAACAGATACCACTAAATAGATTGTTAATCTCGGCATTGAATTATAGCTGCTTCACCAGCCGTCTGGATAAATAAATAGAACTGGACGATGAGGACAACTGCGCCGGTATTGCAAGGATCATTGAGTGGGTGGGGCTCATTTAATGTCCACTTGCTAGAATGCAAGAGTGATCAATTGCATTGCTGAAACTAGTGATAGGTGGCAACTGAGAAGTGTTTTTAAGCTGTGGAGATACCGCACCAAAGGCTTGTCGGCCTGCTGATGTTGTGTGGCATGGTGCAACAGCCATGATCAAAACGAATGACAGAGCAGCCTTGAAAGGCTGAATGGCCTACTCCAGCTTCTAATTTCTATGTTTCTATCTGCCCTTGCATCAATATGCCAGAAATGGCACGGGCATCTATCTTGGATAATCTAAGCTTCTTGTTCTTGGGATTTTCAAATGGGGCTAGGTCACCCACAATGGCTGAATTGGGATGTTCTGTACTTTCCAATATCTGCTCCTGTCACTCCTCTAGTCTCTTGGTTGAACTCTTCAGGAATTTCTGTGCTCATTGATTCTCCTTATTTGCTCTAAAGAAAATGATCAATGCACTCAAGTTCATCTCCGTGCACCGCTCACTTTAAGTAGCTTCTGTTGCCTGTGTTGCATGAAGAGATTAGGGGCTGGATTTTAAGTCTGTAAATTGAGGAACCATTTGCCCCCACTGTCCCCCTCCTCCCACCGGGTGCAATTGTAAAATAGGGGCTGATGGTGTCAGGTTGGTAATGTGACACTATCAGACCAGTCACCAAAATGACAAAAGGCAAGTGGGCAAGCCAATTGGCAGCCTGCCCACTGTTTTGATATTACTAATTAATGACCCCAATGGCTGATATTTTTCATTGCCCTTTGTAGTTTTCAGGTATCAGCCATGAGAAAGGTTGGGAAGTATGGCAGCCATGATGAAGTTGCAGAGGGGTGGAACAAAAGGCCTTTTGCTTGCACAATAGCTGAATATAACAGCAGATTCTGCTGGTGAAGGCGGCATCTGTGTACTTCCCAAACTCTTCTGAGCCTTCACATAAAAATAAAGAGGCATTCAGATGACAGGGTGCTTTGAGCTTTTAGTCATGACTGACTTCCTGTTCACAGCACAAGCTCTCGTCTGCATGATGTCCCTACCTACTGTCCCAACTGGGTGGAGAGTCCTCCACCCCCACCCTCACCCTCATTTTCCACTCCAAATTGGCCTTCTACTAGCCGGATGGCTGCTACTTAAAGTTTATTTATTAGTCCACTAGGGGCGGCACGGTGGCACAGTGGTTAGCACTGCTGCCTCACAGCACCAGGGACCTGGGTTCAACTCCAGCCTCGCGTCACTGCCTGTGTGAAGTTTGCACGTTTTCCCCGTGTCTGCATGGGTTTCCTCCGGATGCTCCGGTTTCCTCTTACAGTCCAAAGATGTGTGGGTTAGATTGATTGGCCATGCTAAATTAACCCTGGTGTAAGGGGGATTAGCAGGGTAAATATGAGGGGTGACGGGGATAGGGCCTGGATGGGATTGTGGTCGGTGCAGACTTGATTGGCCGAATATCCTCCTTCCACACTGTGTAGGGATTCTACAGTCACAAGTAGGCTTACATTAACACTGCAATGGAGTTACTGTGAAAATCCCCATGTTGCCACACTCTGGCGCCTGTTCGGGTACACTGAGGGAGAATTTAGCATGGCCAATGCACCTAACCAGCACGAATGTCAGACTGTGGGAGGAAACCGGAGCACCCGGAGGAAACCCATGCAGACACGGGGAGAACGTGCACACTCCACACAGCCAGTGACCCAAGCAGGAATCAAACCCGGGTCCCTGGCACTGTGAGGCAGCTGTGCTAACCACTGTGCCACCGTGCCGCCCCGGCTAGTTGGCCATCCACGCTTGATTAGATGAACTCAAGGTGGTGGCTGGAGCAAGCAGACCATTCAGTTTCTGTTCCACATCCATCACCCTGCCAAAAAACATGAAATCCAGCTCTTGATCTTTTTGCAATGCTACAGCTTAGTCTGTGTGACTGATTAACTACCAGTGCAGCGTGCATTTACAAAAGTAGTTTTTATTTTTGCTTCCCTGCAGATGTAAACTATTTTGGATGAATGTAGCTCTATTTATAAAAAATAAATGACTTTTGAGAATAAAGGGGCCACGTGCATGAAGTGGATTACAAAGCCAGATAAATATCAGATGCCATTGCGCATCAGCAGTGTTGATTAAGGGGTTGATCATTGTAAGGGGTAAATCAGAGTACTATGGCTTCTTTTACTGTGAGAGCACTTGTTCTCCATGTAATACCTGGGTACGTGAAGCAATCTTGACTTTGCTGGAAATATCATATTTGTACAATTAATTCTTCGCAACATAGCATTCTAGCTGTAATATCAATAAAACACGAGTTATTACATTCTGTTTTGTGTAGTAAAATACTCTGTTTACTATGCACCCATTAAGTGCCTGGTATGGATTCCAGTGTAGCATGTATTAACAAAGGCATATTTATGACCACGTTCTACCTTTATTTCCTTACTAAAACTCTTGAACATCTGGATTACAAAATCTGTTTTGAATTTGTGCAAGGTATTTGATATCAGTAAGAATTTCCTGTACAAAGATTGGAGGTGTAGTGGACAGTGAGGAAGGTTTTCAAAGCTTGCAGAGGGATTTGGACCAACTAGAAAAATGGGCTGAAAATGGCAAATGGAATTTAACGCAGACAAGTGTGAGATATTGCACTTTGGAAGGACAAATCAAAGTAGAACGTACAGGGTAAATGGTAGGACTCTGAAGAGTGCAGTTGAACAGAGGGATCTGGGAATACAGGTACAGAATTCCCTAAAAGTGACGTCACAGGTGGATAGGGTCGTAAAGAGTGCCTTTGGTACATTGGCCTTTATAAATCGGAGTATCGAGTATAAAAGTTAGAGTGTTATGGTAAGGTTATATAAGGCATTGGTGAGGCCGAATTTGGAGTATTGTGTACAGTTTTGGTCACCTAGTTACAGGAAGGATGTAAATAAGATTGAAAGAGTGAAGAGAAGATTCACAAGGATGTTGCCGGGACTTGAGAAGCTGAGTTACAGAGAGAGATTGAACAGGTTGGGACTTTATTCCCTGGAGCGTAGAAGATTGAGGGGAGATTTGATAGAGGTGTATAAGATTTTGATGGGTATAGATAGAGTGAATGCAAGCAGGCTTTTTCCGCTGAGGTTAGGGGAGAAAAAAACCAGAGGGCATGGGTTAAGGGTGAAAGGAGAAAAGTTTAAAGGGAATATTAGGGGGGGCTTCTTCACGCAGAGAGTGGTGGGAGTGTGGAATGAGCTGCCGGATAAAGTGGTAAATGCGGGGTCACTTTTAACATTTAAGAAAAACTTGGACGGGTTCATGGATGAGAGGGGTGTGGAGGGATATGGTCCAAGTGCAGGTCAGTGGGACTAGGCATAAAATGGTTCGGCACAGACAAGAAGGGCCAAAAGGCCTGTTTCTGAGCTGTAATTTTCTATGGTTCTATGGTTCGAAATCAATGAAGAAATCATGTCCTGTTTTTGCATCGAACATCCAGGACATATAAACTTCTCCTATCTGTTGCTATTTCATCATCGCCTGAAGTAATTTTCAACTAATTTATTGCTCTCTTTCTCTGGATCGTCAGGCTTCAGCAACTTTTGTTTCGATTAGATCAAAAATAGTTCAGGAACCTAACTTGAGCCCTCTCCTCACCCTTCTTAGGTGAAGTGAGTGAGAATAAGGGCATCAAGGATTAACTAATTGACAGTGGACTGAGAAGGGAGTGATACAGGTTTGAGAGGATAGTTCATTTGGGAAGGTGTGGAGATAGTGATCAGAGTGAATAGAGCTTAAAGAAGAAAGTGAGGAGGTGCTAGGTTCCTGAGGAAAGTGGGGATGAAAGAGTAGCGGACATGATGGGATAGAATAGGCGGCTGGGGAAGGAGCCACTGAAGCCTCCAATCTGCACTTCCTCTATGGCCTCAAGGAAAAATATAATCTGCTCTGCGCTTTTCCATGTAATGCTACACCGTCCCACATCACTTAACCCAGGACGAAAGGAGAAAATGAAGGAAGAGAAAGAGAAGTGGACAAAAGCACTTCAAAGATGTGCGGGTGAGGTGGATTGTCCATGCTAAATTGCCCCTTAGTGTCAGGGGGACTAGCTCGGGTAAACGCATGGACTTATGGGGATAGGGCCTGGGTGGGATTGTGGTCAGTGCAAACTCGATGGGCCAAATGACCTCCTTCTGCATTGTCGGGATTCTATGGAAACAGAAGGAGGAAGAGAGAAGCTAAAGAGAAAGGAGAGGGAAACAGAAACAGAGGGCTTGCATTTACACAAGGGCCTTTCATGACTACATGATGCCCAATAGTACTTTGTAGCCATTGAATTACTTTCAAAGTGTAGTCACTGGTGTAACGTAGAAAATATGGCAGCCAATTTGTGCACAGCAAGCTCCCACAAACAGTGAGGTGATAATGATTAGATAGTCTATTTTTGTAATGTTGACTGAGGGATAAATATTGGCCAGTATATTTGATGATCTTCTTTGAAATCATGCCATCTGATTTTTCATGCCCACCTCCATTGAAGTTGGGCAGATGAAGCCTCCATTTAACCTCCCATCTGAAAGATGGCACCTCTGACTGTACAACTGTACTGTACTGGAGTGTAAGATTTGATTTTTTTGTGTGTTTTGGAGTGGAACTTGAACCCCCAACCTTCAGAGGGAGAGAATGCCACACACTGAGCCATGGCTGAGGAAAGGAGAAATGGAGAGAAAGTAATATACCGCCACAAGAGATCAGTTCTCCACCTTACCTTCAGCAAAGGCATAGGAGATCTACGACTGTACTAAAATATTGGAAAATTAGCTATAATGAAGCCAGGCAAATGTGAAATATGGGTAGTTCCAAGTTTAAAATATCATAGAATAGAATCCCCAGTACAGAGGAGGCCATTTGGCCCAACGAGTCTGTGCGGACCACAATCCCACCCAGGCCCTATTCCCCTAATCTCCATTTACCCTGCTAATCCCCCTGACACTAGGGTCAATTTAGCATGGCCAATCAACCTAACCCGCACATCCTTTGGATTGTGGGAGGAAACCGGAACACCTGGAGGAAACTCACGCAGACATGGGGAGAACATGCAGACTCCGCACAGACAGTGACCTGAAGCTAGAATTTAACCTGGGTCCCTGGCGCTGTGAGGCAGCAGTGCTAACCACTGCACCACTGCACCACTGTCCGCCCCCAAAATGGTGAGCCATTTTGTAAAAAAATGGTTTTCAATTTTGCTGCACCTGGCATATTAGGGGTAATTTTCCCCAGGATCTCTTTTGGTGAGACTGTAACTTGCGGTTTGAGCGCGTTTGCTGCATGAAGGTTAAAAAAACATGATTCCTTTAATTTACCAGCATCAAAATGCATAAACTGTCGAGGGAAAGCATAACACCAAAAATAACTATTTACAGAGAGTATTGACTTGAGCATAAATGACAACCAGCTGTGATAGCACTGTTCTCAGGTCAAGGCAACTGGTGATAGATTCCGGTATGAAAGGGAAATAGAAATCTGGGTATCCAAGAGCAGGTGATGAGGTGAGATTATTCTTGGGAGCGCAAAAGGATTCTTCCATGCCCTCACTGTGCCACTAGGACTTTCTCATCATCCGGGGTGGTCCTTTCCTGGGTGATGTGCCCAAGGTACCATACTTTTGTCTGGAAAAGCTAGCGCCGCCATGGTTCGACAAGCAAGCTAAGACGCTGTCTTGTCTTTCAAGGATCCCTTTGAATGTCAAATTGAAGGCAAGGGTATCGTCCAGCTATGCAAGGAGGGACTTTCGCCAAAAGCCTGATACATCATAGGCATGAAGGTGATCAGGAAATTATAAAGCTCAAATGATATTCTTGTGTACTCATAGGGCGGAATTTTACCGGCACATCTGCCCATGTTTCGTACAAACCCACCCGAGACCAACAGAGAATGACGTTCTCCGAGCTTCGCCCCCACCTCCGCAGAATTGGGGCGGGTGTGGCTGTAAAATTCCAGCCTAGAGTCTTCCAGTGCCTGTTTGGAATGTTATCTTTTCGATGTCTTCTGCAGTGATGGTTTACTGATTATAACTATGGGCCAAATCGAGATTGCAGAAATACTTTGCACTTTTGAGAATTTATAATAATTCTTCAGTCCTAGGTATGGGGTAAGCATCCTCTGTGTTGGATACCCGGGAAGCCACACAGATCCTTAGTTTTCTGTCTTTCTTCCTCATAAGAATTATGGGGGAGGCATACAGACACGATGACTCTCGGCTGACATCTCATTCTAGAGACTTCTGCAGGTACTCCCTTACTTCCTCCCAGTAATAGGGTAAGATCTGGCAATGAGGAATCTTTACTGGACGGTCATCTACAATCCTGTGACTCATCAGATCAGATTTCCCGTATGATAGGGAAATGGAAATCTGGGAAGCTAAGGACAGGGTGATGAGGTGAGCTTATGCTCAAGAGCGCAAAAGGATTCTTCACGTGTGGGGTCCATCTATCTGTGACGTCATCATCATCCTTACCAAAAGTTGTGCCATAGTTGGTGAGAGTAGAAATGAGCTGTCTGCTTTGGCTCTTCTTGCTTGCTGATGTCCATCTTTGAAATGAGGTTAGAAATGTCTTCCCGAGTTGGTCCACTCTCCATGACAGTTGTGTTTAAGGACACCCAAGGATGCTCTTGGTTGGAGGGAAACATCTTTGTGGCTGAAATTGGCGATCTGCATGGTTACCCTCCCCTTTTCTCCCACGGTGGTGAGGAGTTAAAAGTTAAAAGTTTATTTATTAGTGTCACAAGTAGGCTTTCATTAACACTGCAATGAAGTTACTGTGAAAATCGCCTAATTGCCAAACTTGAGCACCTATTCAGGTACACTGAGGGAGAATTTAGCCTGGCCAATGGACTTAACCAGCATGTCTTTTGGACTGTGGTAGGGAACGCACCCGGAGGAAACCTATGTAGACACGAGGAGAACGTGCAGACTCCGCACAGACAGTGACCCAAGCCAGGAATTGAACCTGGGATCTTGGTGCTGTGAAGCAGCAGTGCTAACCACTGTGTCATCGTGCCGCCCATACACCAAGTAGTAATTCCGTTCCATGCAGAATGTGATGCTCTAGCAAGGCCTGATGCCAGCCAGTCGGAGATGGCTGACATGAGCCTTCAGGACACTGATGGTGCAGACATGTAAAAGAATGGCCTGATTCCCTGCTGTTTGAATAGTTCTAAAGTCTCATGCGAGCTGATAAACCTTGAGTGTACAATCTCTGCTGAATTAGAAACCTCCTGCTCCTACTGATCACCACCACACATTCCAAGGACACCCAGATATGTCTTAACACATTTCATACTAACACCACAGATATTCTCAATGTCATTTCTTCCATGGGGGCATCTTCCATTGATTCACAAACTACCAGAAACCCCAGGTTATGAAAAGTGTGTTTGAGGACAAGTGGGGAGAGCTTGATGTAGCCGTGATGAGGGATATTTGACCCTTGCAAAATGGAGTTTTGGAAGAAGGAAGAGATGTTGATCAACTCACACCCTTCAGCAAGATGCTCTTGGAAGAACTGGTGAGTAACAGTTGATACCTCTGCTCCGACATCTCCACCATACAAAATCTCACACCCACCATAGGACAGGTCCCTGTTGCTCTGCTTAAGACTGAGCCTCTCCTCAAAAGAACCTCATCCCCCGCCTGCTCTTAATGGGAGTTCAAATACCTTAATGTTGGTTGGGAAGGGGAGACCGATGCACTGGGTGGAGTCTCCATGCCTGACCCCCAGTGCCTGTGAGTCTTGTTTGAAGTGTCCAGCCCCATTACAATTCCAGCACTTCTTTGGAATCTCCCTTGGACAGGGTTGGCTATAAGGCACGCCATGGAGATAGGGCAGCAAGGACAGGGCTTGGACTTGGTGTACAGCACTCTGCTCCGCCTGCATCCTGAGCCTGAGAACTACTTCTCCGTCTGCATAGATGGTCATCTTTCTGATGGTGGCCGCTTTCCTGATTATAGGAATCCCCTCCTTCCCCATGATCTGGATGATGTGGTCCCGTGCAGAGCAGGATGTCACTCAAAAGCCTCCACAGCTCACTGGTCCTTCAGCTGTGTGTCCCTCGTCGATTTGACGGAAAGAATAAGGAAGACGATATGGTTGAATAGCTTCATCAGCTCCAGGGACACGGAGACCAGGTTCACTCCCTCAGCTTGCTTCTACTCATTAACATTTCTGTAGTCGTTGCAGCAGGCGACTGCAATCTCCACTAATCCATACTGGTACCTTGAAGGTCTGCTGCGGACCTCTTTGAACATCTGTACTTCTTCCTGGTATTTCCTTATGGGTCTTTCCACTCAGATGTTGCATCATGAATGCCACCTGCTCATTCTCATTAAGGTCTCTGGACGCACATCCTCAATCCCAGTTTATTCCTGCTGACTCATTGGGGTCCCTGGCCTTTCCCCCAAATCTGTCCAGCTTCTTATCCATTGGCTGTTAGACTATCTGACTGAGGCACCACTTTCTTTTTTCACAGTCAAGGGAATGCACTTGGGGAGCCTCTGCCTGGTTTTGGGATGAGGGTTTGGTTTCCTCTGCTGATGCCTGAGCCTCCAATGGTACTGGAGCAGCTTCAGCCTCCCTGTGGACATTGCCAGTCTCAACTCTTCCATCATCTGCTCCAACCTGGCTAGGCAGGTTCTATCTCCTGCTGTATAAACTGATGTCTGTACTGTGGGACCCTGTCAACTGTGCAAGAACGTAGAGTGGTTTAAGCACATGGATAGCATGAAAGTTAAAAAGAACAAGGTTTCTTTATTCCACTGGTATCAAAACTGTATATACTGTCAAGGGAAAGCTTAACTCCGAGAAACTACTCTTTACAGAGAGTACTCACTGCTGATGCTCCAGATTTCTGTCCTAGATGGGACCTCTACTTCTCTGCGCAGCACTCACGAGATGTGTTCAGGATTTTCCCGCTCCCCTCTTTCTCCATGACGTCTCTCAGTCTCAGGGGTGCTGCCCATCAGTCTGACTAGGTCCCAATTCCCCTTTCTAGCTCTTCAGCCACCCTCAGCGGCTTCAAGCTGCCCTCGGCTCCTGCCACACTGCTACTCACAAGTCCTGGATTTGCCTTGTCTGCTTTCTCTCTCCTCGCGTGGTCTCTGGCTCTGCTCCTCAGCTGGTCAAAGAGACTGCTCTCTGCAGCGAGGGGCCCACAGGAATTGAGAAATTCCACTGCTCGGTGCTGTCTCCCACCATTGCCACCGGCTGCTGAGATCCTACTACACAAACTTGGTGTAAATACCAAACTTCATGAGTCCTACATGCAATTTTATTTTTTCTAAGTGTTGTAACATATGTGTCCTTGGAATTTGCCACATGGAGGGAAAACAACTAATGTTCTGAGCTATTTTTATTGAATACTTATCCTCTTAAATATTTGTTTGTAGAAACGATAAAACTCTGAGAATTCAATATTTGTCTTAGCAAATGATTTGACCAAAGAGGTTGTTGAATAAGAAGAGCTTCCTGCAAACAAAGTAAAGAGATAGAAGTGGTTTAACTGCTTGCACATCAAAACCAAAGTAATGTAGTAAAGGTTTTCAAGTGGTTCCTAGTTTAACACCAATGCCTCTACTTTTTCAGAAGATTAAGGAAATTTGGCATGTCAGCTATGACTCTCTCCAACTTTTACAGATGCACCATAGAAAGCATTCTTTCTGTTGTATCACAGCTTGGTATGGCTCCTGCTCTGCCCAAGACTGCAAGGAATCACAAAAGGTCGTGAATGTAGCCCAATCCATCACACAAACCAGCCTCCCATCCATTGACTCTGTTTACATTTCCCGCTGCCTCGGCAAAGCAGCCAGCATAATTAAGGACCCCACGCACCCTGGACATTCTCTCTTCCACCTTCTTCTGTCGGGAAAAAGATACAAAAGTCTGAGGTCACGTACCAACTGACTCAAGAACAGCTCCTTCCCTGCTGCTGTCAGACTTTTGAATGGACTTACCTTGCATTAAGTTGATCTTTCTCTGCACCCTAGCTATGACTGTGACACTACATTCTGCACTCTCGTTTCCTTCTCTATGTACATAATATAGCGCAAGAAACAATACTTTTCACTGTATGTTAATACATGTGACAATAATAAATCAAATCAAAGACTTGGCGCACAGCGCAAACAGCAAACCATTTTTCAGTGAATACGCATTTTCACAGTAAAAATCTGAAGTTTACAATCTTCCATGACATTAATGATAGGTTTTATGATTTTTAAGCAAGGTTCTGGTCCCCCTGTTAGGTGGGCTGAAGGGCCTGTTCTGTGCTGTACTGTTCTATGTTCTATATTATAAATAACCCTCTCCAGGTGTTGTCCCTCTCTTTCAGGTGACACGGTGGCATAGTGGTTAGCACTGCTGCCTCAGCGCCAGAGACCCGGGTTCAATTCCTGCCTCAGGTGACTGTCTGTGTGGAGCTTGCATGTTCTCCCAGTGTCTGCGTGGGTTTCCTCCAGGTGCTCTGGTTTCCTCCCACAGTCCAAAGATGTGCGAGTAAGGTTGATTGGCCATGATAAATTGTCCCATAGTGCCAGGGGAATTAGCAGGTAAATACGTAGGGCTCTGGGGATAGGGCCTGGGTGGGATTGTTGTTGGTGCAGGCTCAATGGGCCAAATGGCCTCCTTCTGCACTGTAGGGTTTCTATAATTCTTTAAATTAAGCTTGTGTACCCTTTCTCCTCAAAAAACTACCCTTGACACTCAATCCTTTAAAACTACTGTCCAACTGTCCTTTCCTCTCCAAAGTCTTTGAAGGTTTTTGTCACTTCCAAGATCTATTTCCATCTGGCCCAAAACTTTGGCCAAATTTTACCATCCCGCCTACCACAGGAATCGGAGAGGGCAAGAGGTGAACCATCGAAAGGTCTGTTAAACTCGTGCGGGATTTTACGGTTTCGAGATGAGCAACCGTGACAAAGTAAACTTCTCTTCAATGAGGATCTTCACCGGTGAGGCCGTTAAGGCGAGTGAGCCCGGACAGTTGCGTCCTGGGCTCACTAATAATATCTAAATCCACATTTAAATGGGTTTAAATAGTGAGATCAGCACCATGCCCTTCCCGGGCACAAGGCTGATCTTGCCGGAAATCCTGGCCTGGTAAGCTTGCAAGAGACGAGTAATCGGGCCTGAACCCAATTTTTTCCCTCTCCCGTGATCTTACCGACTCGCCCCACCCATCGACCAGCAGGACGAGAAGGTAAGATCATCCCCAAAAAAATCTGATGAATTCCTCTGCCATTTCCCCATGGTAATTTCTCATGCATCTACTTCTCAGGGGCCAGCACTTACTTTAGCTGCTCTCTTTTTCAAATTATTTTACAGGATGCGGGTGTCGCTGGCTCGGCTATTGTCCATCCCTAATTGCCCTTGAGGAGATGGTGATGAGCTTCCTTTTTGATCTGGTGCAGTCCATGTGGTGTAGGTGCACCTAAAGTGCTGTTAGGGATGGGGTACTAGGATTTTGAAACAGGAGCCGTGAAGGAACGGCGGTATATTTCCAAATCAGGATGGTTAGTGACTTGGAAGATGGTGGTGTTCCAATGTGTCTTCCAGATGGTAGAGGTGGTGAATTTGGAAGATGCTGTGAAAGGAGCCTCGATGAGCACCTGCAGTAGGCAGTACACACGGTTACCACTGTTCATCGGTGGTGGAGGGAGTGAATATTTGTGGAAGAGGTGCCAATCAAACTAGCTGCTTTGTCCTGGATGCGTCATGCTTCTTGAGTGTTGTGATATGCTTATAAAATCTCTTAGAATTTGTTTTTATATATATTTCCCCTTTTTTATCAAGTTACTGCTGGCACTTTGTTGGTTTCTAAATGACTCCCAATTCTCAGACTTGCTATTGTCCTTTGCAACATTATAAACCTCTTCTTTTAATCTAATACTATCCTTAACTTCTGGAGCGATTTACAGATGGGTCTTCCTTTCTGAGTTTTTGTTTCTCAATGCAATGTACCTTGGTTGAAAATCTTGAGTAGAATCATAGAATCCTTCAGGGCCATTCAGCCCATCGAGTCTGCACCGACCACAATCCCACCCAGGCCCTATCCCCATGATCCCATGCATTTACCCCAGCTAGTGGCCATGACACTAAGGGACAATTTGGCATGGCCAATCCACCTAACCCGCACATCTTTGGACTCTTGGAATTATAATCGCAGCTGAAACAGGTGTCCTTATCCTAGCACCGTGGTACATAAAAGGCATTAGGATTAGGAATAGCGTCTTCATATAGTTCTTTTAATATTTATGTTGAAAACTTTAATTTAATTGGATATTTTTATTTTGCAAATTGTGGTTTCAGCAACCTGTTCAGAGAGAATTCACACGTGACCAAACTACGGTGAACAAATGTGAACAGCAACCAATGAGTCAGGAGTAATTTGCATTGAGCTGGAATAAATTTGTCGCATGTGGCAAATGAGCTTGGATAGATTTAATAAGGATTGAACATACAGCCTGTCTATAACCTATGCTACCTTATCTGGACATCCATTAGGTCAGTGAGCTACCTGGGAAATTTTTTAAAAGTGTGGCCCTACATTGAGCTGCATTGAGATACAACAGTTTTTGAAAGCTTGGCATCATGCCAACAACCTGGCGATGGCCTTAGCCCTGTTGTAATTCAAAATGATTTTACACCAAGTAAAATGATCCAGCTATGCAGCCACAACCATCTGAAGAGATGCAAAATTATTCCTAAATGCGATTCCAAAGAATAAAGTGTATTCTGTACTAAATATATGGTTGAGCCAATGTTTGTGTGGCTGTAATTTATTTCACGCAAGCTCTGAGTAGTTTTTCTGTGTAGATTGCACCATCTGAAATGTCTGATTTTTAAATTTGAACAGATGTTCCGTGTAGCTGTGCTTTGTTGTAGCTAATTTTTTGTTAATAAAGATTAAGATAAATCAGAAAAAAAAGTATTTTTTTTAAAAGGTGAAAGATCCAGTCTGTCTTAGCAGGGGGTCCCCCTGCCAGAAAGCAGCATCTGTTCATGTCTCTGCTGCCAGATCCTCGAGGCATGAAGCGCAGAGCTTGTAAGTGACTGCTGTTCTGTCCACCCAGTTTGGTTTTCGTCAGGCAGCCTTGCAGCACAGATTGCGCTGTCACAAGACAGATTTGGTTTCCATTCTCGAAGCGTGACTGCAGCTGAGGTTTAAAAGTGACCAGCATTTATTAATAATGCAACTGTTTTCGCACATGTAACATGAGCATATATCCTATTCTACTAAGGACTTCCAGGAGCCCATTAATGGCTTTAAAACAAAGTATAATATATAATAGTGAAATTTGGAACAATACTAAAATGTATGTTCATATGATTCATTTTTTTGAATGGCTAGGCCAGCATTTATTGTCCATCCCTAAGGGCATTTAAGAGACCCATTACTGTGGACCTGTAGCCACATTGCTGTGGGTCTGGAGTCACATGTAGGCCAAACTGAGTGAGAACAACAGATTTCCTTCCCTAGAGGACATTAGTGAACCAGATGTGTTTTTACGACACTCAACAATGGTCATCGTTAAACTTTTAATTCCAGAGTTTTATTGAATTCAAATTTCACCAGCTGCCATGATTGGATTTGAACCTGGGTCCCCAGAGCATTACCCTGGGTCTTTGAATTATTAGCCCAGTGACAATACCACTGCACCACTCACTGCCTCCGCTTAACATGTAGCATGGAATGATGCATCATGGTATTGGCTTCTTTCTGGTTGTGGTTGCACATTTAGGGGGAAGAATTTAGACTGGGAGCAGGCAGCACTGGGGCCTTTACTCCTGTGACCTGCACAGCAGTGCTAAGCAAATGGATTTCTCCTACAGAATATATAAAAACAAGCTTCATTTGCAGAAAATACCCCTCTCTTTTTTTACACACAAATCTCTAGAGCATAGATTGAAAGCAAAATTCTGGAAATCTTAAATAAAAACCAGAAAATGCTGGAAGCACTCGGGCAACATTTGTGGTGAGGAATACAGGCTAAACTGTTCAGGTTCTCTTGTGTAGCTTTCCTGATGAGTGCAAGATGAAAAGCTTTGATAGCACATCTATTTTTTTCAGCAATACTCGAGCTTTTCCATTTCTGCTTTGGTGCTCAATTTAACCCCAGACCTGTGGCTGTCCTAATTTTATGCGCATAGCGAGGTTAATGTGTGATCATGTTTTAAGTTAAGCAAGACCACGTTGTCATCCAAGTGAAGTAATGTCCTGCTCGTTTCCAGTTTAAGTTGGATTGAAGCTAAGATTTTTTCACATTGAATTGTGCTTGGATGACGTGGAAAATGGCAGAGCATTGTCAGAAATGAACTCTGATCATTTTTTGTATTCCATTATCTTCCATATTCACTCGAGATCAACCCCGTTACGTCTGACCACATGTGCAAGTAAAGTTTAAATCTTTAATTCCGAATATAGGCATCTTCACTGTTTGTTAAAGGAACAGAAGTAGACCGTTTCACTACTTGAGCCTATTCCACCATCCAATGAGATCATGGCTGATCTGTTACATCAGTCTATAACTCAGCTTTGTCCCATATTCTTAATATCTTTGGATAAAAAGAAATCTATCCATGGCAGGTTTAAAATCTGTAATTGATTTAGCATCAATCACCATTTGTGAAAGAGAGTTCCAAACATCCATCACCGTGTAGAAAGGTTTCTGAATTTCACTTCTGAAAGGACATGCTCAAAATTTAGACGATGCCCCCGAATCCTGCACTCCCTAACAAGTGGAAATCGGGTTAGATTTTCTTGGTTCTCTGGTGGTCGGCTGGGAGGTGGCGTGGAAAGATGTAGGGAAGTGAGCCCAACATCTCTCGACTGCCATATGGCATTTTGTCAGCAACTGGAATGATCATGGTTTGAACGCCCAGCTAGCGGCTAATTGAGCCACTTAAGTGCCAATTAAGGGCCACTTCCCACCCTTGTGGGCATTTTGCCCCAAATAGGGAGGGAAGTTGTCTTGGAAGATTGCCCAATGAAACCTAGCCATGCCAGGAGGGCGTCTCCTTTATGGATATGCTGTCTTGGGTCCTGCTGAAATGGAGTTGCCGACTGCTTTCGGGTGCTGCCAATAATCTTCGGCCCATAGGGTATGGCAGACTTGATGTGGTCCATTATATCGTAAATGTCAACTAAATCAACCCTTATCCTCCCAAATTCCAGGGAATACATTGCATTTATAATTTCTTCTTGTAATTTAGCTATCATTCCAGTTCATCTATTCTGTACATCCTGCCATGCCAGTATACCTTCCTACGTTCTGGTGCCTAGATCTGCGAGCAGTATTCCAGATGTGGTCTTACTAGGGCTTTGTATGGCTGAGCAATGGAATCTACTCCCTCGCGTATTATTGCTCTCAACATTCCATTAGCCTTTTAAATTATTTTTTGTACCTATTTATGACATCTTGATGACCTGTGTACCTGGACCTGCCAAATCTCTTTGCACCTCCACTGTTCCCAACTTTGTGTCCTCTCCTGCAACAACAAGAATGAGCACCTGGACATTTTAGTCACTAACATTGAGGCCATTCAATCTCTGCCTCTGTCACTTTATTCCCTTCTCTTAGGCTACCAAGTCAAACTTCTTCTAAGGCTTCTCCCTTTCCTAAGCCTGAACTAAAGTCATTCTCTAGTTTCTTCCCTATCCCCTTTCGTGCATTCACCTTCTGAGACCCACTTTTTGCTCCCTCAGGCCAATCCTCACCAAATTACTGTCCAGCCAACTTAGCCTGCTTTCTCCTATGTTAAATGGTTCCCTCTCCTTGGGCACTATATTTTCCCTTTCAATTTACTATCCTCAACCTCTCCTCAATAAACCAGTCCTCGACCACTCTATTCTTGTGAACTACCTTTCCATCTCTAACTTACCTTTCCTCTCCAAATTCCTTGAAAGTGGCATTGTCTCCTAAATCTGTGTAATGTTTCCTGGAACGCCATTTTAAATCCCTTGAATCAGATTTTCCCCCCAAACAGTAAATAGATGGTTTATATGAGTCTGTGTCCAAATACAACAAGACCTGGACAATATCCAGGCTTAGGCTGACAAGTGGCAAGTAACATTTGCGCCACACAAGTGCAGGGCAGTGACCATCTCCAACAAGGGAGAATCTAACCATTGCCCTTTGACATTTAGTGGCATTACCATCACTGAATCCTCCACTATCAACATCCTGGGGGTTTATCATTGACCAGAACTGAACTGGACCAAGGATATAAATACTATAAGTACAAGAGCTGGTCAGAGACTAGGAATCCTGCAATGAGTAACTCACCTCCTGACTCCCCAAAGCCTGTTCAGCATCTGGAAGGCACAATAGAAGTGTAATGGAACAGCATCCCTACCTCAGCTCACCTGCATTTGAAACACCCAACCATGTCTTTCTCACTTGTAGACTTGTACTCCTGGCTGACCTTCCACGTTCTACCCTTGGCAAGTGAGGTTACTAAAACCCTGCTTCCTGTGTCGTACCATGCCTAGTTCACCCATCACCCCTGTCCTACATTGGCTACTGGTTAAGTAACATCTCGCTTTCAATGTTTGCATCCTGGTATTCAAACCCCTCCTTGGTCTTGCTCCTCTCTGTCTCTGTAATCCCTTCCAGCTCCACAAACTCTAAGGTAACTATAGTGCTCTAACTCTGGCCTTTTGAGAATCCTTGATTTTAGTCATCACACCATTGGTGACTATGCTTTCATCTGTTAAGTCTCTAAGCCTTCTAAAACTCTATCTCTCTCCACCTGTCTTTTCTGTTTTAGGAAACTCTTTTGACCAAGCTATGAATCATCCACCTTCTGTCTCTTTATGTGGCTCAGCGTCAAAGTTTGTTTTGAAATACTCCTGTGAAGCGCAGTATGAAGCCATATTGCATTAAAGGTGCTATATAAATACAAGCTGTTGTTATTGCAAATTAGACATTTTAATTATATTAAGTTATATTGTTTGGAATTAATTTGCTTTCCATCGTTTGCCCTTGACAGATTTCTATTGAAAAACAAAATCCTGATGGTCAAAGACTGTCAATAAAGCACAACTTAATAGCAAGACTAACGTCTCTGACTGCAATATAAGTTGCACAGTGGATGTAACCTCTAGAATTATTACTGAAAATAAAATTACTTCTCCTGCCGGGGAGGGGATCAGTTCTGCGCTGGCAGATGCTTTACTTGTTTTTCTACACAGCAACTGCTGTGACTGCGATACTAGGAATTTAGAGAGGTATTCATTAGCAGTACATCTACAAAGGCTTTCTATTGACTTTCCTATTCTAGAAGGAATTCTGGATTTTTAAAATTTGCAAGTCAAATTGATTAAGTCGGCATGGGATTGTGATACAAATTCAATAATACCGTGCATTCAATGCAACAACAGATGGTATTCTAATATGTAACGGAATGTTTCATTGAGAGACTGAAGCCATTAGTACAGTTCGTCATGTGAAGGTTGTATATTCTATGCGGAAAAACTGAGCTTGATGGGCTGAATATCCTTTTAATGTTCCACACAGTTTTAAAATGTTCACGCGTTTAAAATTGTGTCTTGCCCCGACTTGGCATCAAATCTTAGTAAAGTTTACCTCACTCTTTCATGACCTGGCGGATATGGTACATGATATTTATGACATTTCTGACATTACAACAGAGATTACAGGCAGATTTTTTGCCAGCCCCTGACAGGTGGGGAGGGTGCTGCTGGGAAAATCACAGGGAGCTGTATCAATTCAGTTCCCCGATTATGTCCTGCTGTCAGGGAATTTGACTCATGGCAGCATTGGAATTTGAATATGCAAAGGCCTTGGAAAGGGGCTATTTTACTGTGTCGTCGGCATTTTTATAAAGGCAAGTTGTTAACTTTATAGGGAGTCCAGAATCACCAACACAATCCAAATCTTTGGCAGTCTGTTGTTACAAATCTGTACTTACTTGTCATACATAAATGATCCTCAGTCAATCCTAATCAATCATTATGGTGCATCTGCAAAAATCGCATTCTTAAACTTGTGACCATCCAATTTTTTTTTATTCATTCGTGGGACATGGGCATCACTGGCTGGCCAGGATTTATTGCCCATCCATAGTTGCCCAAGGGCAGTTGAGAGTCAACCACATTGCTGTGGCTCTGGAGTCACATGTAGGCCAGACCAGTTAAGGATGACAGATTTCCTTCCCTAAAGGAACCAGATGGGGTTTTCCAACAATTGGCAATGGTTTCATGGTTATCAGTAGATTCTTAATTCCAGATATTTTTTATTGAATTCAAATTCCACCATCTGCCATGGCGGGATTTGAACCTGGGTCCCCAGCACATTAGCTGAGTCTCTGGATTAATTGTCTAGCGATAATACCACTAGGCCATCCCCCTGTGATAAACAGGCTTTATACTGCCGATCATTCCAGTAAGGTTGGTTTTTGTTTTTTAGTCAAACTTGGGCTAAAACATGCAAATACATTCTTATTTGCTCTTGGATGGATCTGTTGAGTATTAAATATATAATCCCTATCCCAGAGATGAGGCGGTCTAAAATTATTATTTAAACAGGCAGATCATCATACTTGAAAATGTAGACTTGATATATAAATCAGCTAAGAATATTCTTCATTGCCTGCCCATTGTCCTTAATATTAATTACACTTAATGTGCGTTACAACATTTGCATTTACACAACACTTATACTTGTGCCGAACAATGACCATTTTCAACAACAGAGAATCTAATACTATCTCCTTGATGTTCAATAGCATTACCATCACTGAGTCCCCCATTATCAGTATCCTGGGGGTTACATTGATCAGAAAATGAACTGGACTATGAAATGAACGGAATGGAAATGAACGGCAATAAACGGGCGGCACGGTAGCACAGTGGTTAGCACTGCTGCTTCACAGCTCCAGGGACCTGGGTTCGATTCCCGGCTTGGGTCACTGTTTGTGTGGCGTTTGTACATTCTCCTCGTGTCTGCGTGGGTTTCCTCTGGGTGCTCCGGTTTCCTCCCACAGTCCAAAGATGTGCGGTTAGGTTGATTGGCCATGCTAAAATTGCCCCTTAGTGTCCTGAGATGCGTAGGTTAGTGGGTAAAATATGTAGGGATATGGGGGTAGGGCCTGGGTGGGATTGTGGTCGGTGCAGACTCAATGGGCCGAATGGCCTCTTTCTGTACTGTTGGGTTTCTATGTTTCTCTGTTTTTCTATGGACTAGCCAGCTCATTTTCTCCTGACTTCCTAAAGCCTTCCCACCATCTAAGGGCACAAGTCAGAAGTGTGATGGATATACTTTCCACTTGCCTGGATGAGTGCAGCTCCAACAATATTTAAGAAGCTCAACACCATCAAGGACAAAGCAGTCCACTTGATTGACATCACATCTAGCACCCTAAACGTTCATTCCCTCCACCACTGGTGCACAGTGGTTGCGGTGTATACCATCTACAAGGTGCACTGCAGCAGCTCACCGAAGTTTCCTCGACATTCCAAATCCATTACCACTCCCATCTCGCAGGACAATGACAGCAGACATTTGGGAATGCAAGTTCCTCTCCAATTTACACATCACACTGGTTTGGAACGAGTACTTTCATTCCTTCACTGCTGCCGGGTCAAAACCCTGCAAATCCCTTCCAAACTGTGGGTGTATCTACACACCGGATGGACAGCAGTAGTTCAAGAAGGTGGATCACCACTACCTTAAGGGTAATTCAAGTAGGGCAACAAATGCTGGCCTTGTTAGCAGCTCTCATGCCTCAGGAATGAATAAAAACTTATGCTAATAAAGTTTGAGTACAGCTTTCAATTCAACTGTTTCTTTACACATTTCCAGCTGGGTTTGTTGTTTGACGCTGGTATTTTTGACTTTCACGTGGATGTGCTAGCTCAGTTACAGATAGCTGTTGGGGAGTTGATGGCCTAGTGGTATTGTCGCTAGACTATTAAGCCAGAAACTCAGTTAATGTTCTGAGGACCTGAGTTCGAATCCCGCCATGGCAGATGGTGGAATTTGAATTCAATAAAAAATATCTGGAATTAAGAATCAACTGATGACCATGAAACCATTGCCGATTGTCGGAAAAGCCCATCTAGTTCACTAATGTCCTTTAGGGAAGGAAATCTGCCATCCTTACCTGGTCTGGCCTGCAATGTGGTTGACTCTCAACTGCCCTTGGACAATTAGGATGGGCAATAAATGGTGGTCAGCCAGTGACACTCATGCCCCACTAATGAATAAAAAAAAAAATCTCTGCCCTTTCCAATAGAAATGCATTTTACATTTCCTGTTCTGTCAGCATGTTTATAGAGAGGAAATTGTAGAGATCAAATAGCTTGTTCTGTTGAGGGCTTTCTCCCTGACATCTTACTAATAGTGGAACAAGGCACATTGTTGTACCAAGAGGACCTGACATGGAGAAGGGAATAGGGATAGATTTTTTTTTATCAAGTCAGGAATTCTTTCAATTTCCCCCTCGGATCAATGTTTATCAGTAATTCAGTTTGTGAGGTACAATTAAAAGCATTCAAGCAATTGGAGTCGGTGGTTTTGTAAGATGCTATCTCAAGTAATTCTGAAGGACAATGGCAATCTGGGAAGAAGATAAAGAGATAAATATATTTCCTCAAGGCTACAACAGATAACAGATACCCAGTGAAGTTGTACATTCAGCTACTGAGGAGTAGTTTCTCTTTTTCATTCATGTTGAGTGAGGGAGCTCCACCAATATCTCCACTAATTGGTACATTGGCAATCATTTACTTTAGATAAATCTAAATTATTCTTTCATTTTCACAAGGATTCAAAGCTTCTCATTGGGGAACGTGAATGATTACTTTTTATTTGGAAAAAAAATCATCACGTGGGCTAAATTCGATAGCTGCTGACTCTGGGCAGGTGGTTGAGATGTGCGATTAATTCATTGTTGACTGCAATGCAGGCATCACGCAAACTTAATGCTGCCTGCTGTTTTACATGATTACAGCATCCAGCTGGCACTAACCATGCTGTTGGGTGACTTCAAGTAAGGGGTCAATATCATGACAGGCTAAGCTTCAGTTAAAGCTGCTCTGCGTCTCTTAAAGGGGAAGTGCATTGTGGTGGGCACGTGCGCTGGGAGTCCTTTGTGAACTGAATCTGACACGAGAAAGACATAGCAATGGTACAGTATGCAAAAGAGTAGTCTCCAATGTTTTCAGGTGCTGCACTGGAGGTTCTGGTGGAGGAGATGTGAAGGAAGAGTGATGTCCGACCGGTACCTGCATGATGTCCAGTTGGAGCAAATAGTTACAGAGGTCAATGCCAGTAATCAAGCTCTGTGGACCTGGTTGCAATGTGAATTCATAAAGCACACTTGTACTGGGTCAGTGAATATATCTTTGAGTATTGTATGCTACCAACTTCACCACTTGCCTCTGACACTGTTCAATTCACCATGGACCAATCATTCATCTAACAACAATTTATATCAGTCACAACTTATACTTGACATTCATATGTTACGCTGTGCCCTCACGCTTCACACTGCTGCAAAGCTCACACAGACATCTCACAGCTTGAACACACTGCCAGATATTCAATTACAATCTCCATATCAACCAAACACATTGCACAATACTCACTGACATATTTCCCTTCCTCTACTGTGGGAGAAGATGGTGCAAAACCGGTGAGAGTAGGAGCTGGTTTGAAGGGGTCAGGTGCACCAGCATGTGCTGATCCCCTGAGAGGAAGTGTGCTGACTATTATTGAAGCAGGTTGCAGATTCCAATACGCAGGGATATGGTGGAAAGGCAGAGGTATGGCACTAAGTTATAATTTTAGTTTGGTGAGCCCGTGCAGGCACCAACGACCAAATAGCCTCCTTCGGCACCTTAACAAATCAGTGATTCAGTGAGCATGTCGTTGATTGACACATAGACATTTCATATAACGTTCTCACTGACTCTCAGGCCGGATAACTGTACTATGATCTCAGCTGAACTCTTTTCTCCCTCTAAATCCTCTTCCAACAACTTGTTCACCTCTGCTTGGCTTCTGTCCATTCTCTAAGTCATGCTGAATTCCAAATCTCCCCATGTTTAGTCAAGACTGGTTTGTGTAGAAGTCTCAAAATTCTTTGAGCACCTGTTACTCCACTGCCTCTAGAGTTAAATAGATATAGCAAGCACCAAAGATATGTGGGATTGAAGAATTTAACATCTACTAATTTGTAAGCAGTCGATGATGCCTTTTAATAGCACTGGTGTAGTTCGCTCCTGCTTCTGAATGTATATTTAGGTGTACAAGTTGAGGAGAGGGAATTACCTGGAGTGCTGAGCTCCAAATAGGTGTCATTGGCATCAATACAGAGTTGCACAGTGGTTTGCCTGCTTTGCATACTTCTGGCAACCATTCAATGTGTCTGCGCTAATGCCCTGACCAGCATGGCATCCAGCTCAATTCACCACAAAAGTGTGGGCACATACTGCGGTGAACATTTTGGACACCTAGGGGGCAATTCTCCCAGCCCACTGCGCTGTTTTAGCAATGATGTGGAGATGCCGGCGTTGGACTTGGGTAAACACAGTAAGAGTTTTAACAACACCAGGTTAAAGTCCAACAGGTATATTTGGTAGCAAATGCCATTAGCTTTCGGAGCGCTGCTCCTTCGTCAGATATCCACTCCATCTGACGAAGGAGCAGCGCTCCGAAAGCTAATGGCATTTGCTACCAAATAAACCTGTTGGACTTTAACCTGGTGTTGTTAAAACTCTTACTGTTTTAGCAACACAGCGGACCCGGAGACTCAAGCAGATGCCGTTTAGCGGGCTCCCCGCTGGGTGCCAAGGCCTCCAAGAGTCTCCAGCCACCAGATTTCCAGTGCCATCAGCTCCATGCCAGAAATTGGAGGTGGGTCGGGGCTGTGGTGGAGCAGGGGTTGTTGCTGGGGGAGTGGGTGGGGCGGGGGGGCGGAGGGGTTGGGGCTGGCCCGGATGCATCCAGGAGGCCTGTGATCGGGTGCTAGGGGTGGCGGGGTCACATGGTCAATGATTGGGGGGGGGGGGGGGGGTTGTTTCGGGGCTGGCCAGCAATCGGGAGGCCGGCAGTGCGACGCTACTGCGCATACACTGTTCTCGGCATTGACAGATCGGTGCATGCACAGTGACCCGCTCAGCGCTATCCTGCCGGCCTCTCCAGTGGGAATAGGCCCTGCCCAGTGAAGTTTAATGAGATTCACGCTTGTGCGCTCTGCACTGCACAGATTGTGGGAGATTGATTTTGAAAATCCCGCTGAAAAGGCCAACGTGATTTACTCCAGTTTTTACGCCAATTCGACACGTAGAATGTTTTTGGGAGAATCCCACAACAAATGTCATAGGTAGAGAATGAGCTCTACCATTCAGAATGTTGTGCCCTTTTCCTTTCAAGATGCACTGAACGTTATATTCTTTCATGTTTAGAAATAATTTCAGTAATTATATTGACGGGAAGGCATTCTCTCCCTCATACAATTAGTTCAAAATGCATAAACTCACAAGGGAACATTGTCCTCAAAGCTGTCAAGGTGACATCATTCCAGTATTCATTTAAAATTAAATAACACTTTCAAGTGACCATCGCATTTTCTCAGCGAGTGCCTGTTCCTCGGACTGCATACCAAATACCTCCAAATCCACTTAATCCCTGGGAAGTCTTGGCTTAGTTGAGTTACCATGTGGTGCATAATATCATTCAACATGATGTATAAATTACATAATTTAAAGGTAGGGGATTGCAGAAAAACATTTTGAAATAAGATGCGGATAATTTAAATACATGTTTATTTGCAGAATTGATATATTTTAATAAAACTGTTAAGAATTTAACATTGTTGCAAATTTAGCTTTCCAAAAGCACCATTATAAAGTTAGCCTCAGAAAACGCACCGTTGTTTAAGTCAAATAATAAAAAGACTGCCTTTCTTTCCATTATGTAATTTATTGCATGCAAATGAACAATCACTTCAAGACCTGGAGCGAGATTCTCCAGCCTCCCAGTGCGTGCTTCCCGCTGGTGGGAGGTGGCGCGTTGTCTGTTAGCAGCGGAATTCTCTGGTCTCACCGCTGTCAATGGGAGTTCCCCTGGACGTCATCCCACGCCGGCGGGAAACCTGCAGGTGGCGGGACCGGAGAATCCTGCCGGCATGAACGGGGCCGAAGAATTCCGGCTCTGATGTCAACTAATTTTCATTGAGGTATAATTAATATTGTAAACTGTGTGAAAGATTACATGGGATTCCATAGGATTTACAGCACAGAGCAGGCCATTTGGGCGGCAGTGCATTCTCACCATTACCCCATATGGGAGGCTTCTAGTAATGCCTTTTCTCCACAAAAGGAAACACTGGGCGGAATTTTCCCATTTCCCGGAAGTGATGCAGCGGCAGGAAAAACAGCGTGGAAGCCGCTGATTCCCAATGGCAGCTTTCTCCGCCGTATTGTTTGGCCGATAGCCTAAAAAAAGTGAAGGGGCGGGTCCCACAATGTAATGCTAAGGTTTTAACAGATTGGGCACCTTTTTTACGGGGCACCCTGATACTATTCATTAGAGATAGAAGCTCCCTCCGAACACCTCTTCCCCACCCCATGCCCGAAATACTCCATCTCTTCACCCCCCTGTGCAACTACTCCACGGCAATGCCCCCTGGCCTGCTGTGAACGGGAGTGTAAAATCCTGGCCATTTTCTCTTCTCCACTCCACTAAAACCTTTCATAATTTTAAATATCTTTTAGGTGACTCCTTAACCGTCTTTTTTCCAAGAGGGAGGAGACCCCAACCTGTTAACCCACCCACACATTTTTGGTTCACCCTTGTAAATTTACTCTGCACCCTCTCCAGCCTTTCTATATCCTTTTCATAAAATGGCAGCCTGAACTGCTTGCTGTGCATTAAGTATGGTCTAGCCAAGGTCTGATTCAGGTGTTTAAAGAATTCTTTTATGGTTTGCCGGTGCCGCTGGTAAGGCCAGTATTTGTTGCTCACCCTTAAATGCCCTTGAACTGAGTGGCTTACAAGGCCAATTCAGAGAGCAGTTAAGATTCAACAATGTTACAGTGAGTCTGGAGTCACATGTAGGCCAGACCAGGTAAGGACGGTAGATTTCCTTCCCTAAAGCACATTAGTGGGTTTTCACAACAATCAGTGATAGCGGTCATGGCCATCATTACTGAGACTAGTTTTCAATTCAAGATTTTCATTTTGGGTGGCACAGTGGTCAGCACTACTGTTTCATAGCACCAGGGACCCCGGTTCAATTCCGGCCTCGGGTGACTGTGTGGAATTTGAACACTCTCTCTGTGTGGGTTTCCTCCCACAGTGCAAAGATATGCAGGTTAGGTTGATTGGCCATGATAAATTGCCCCTTAGTGTCAGGGGGATTAGCAGGGTAAACACGTGGGACTATGGGGATAGGGCCTGGGTAGGATTGTTTTCGGTGCAGGCTCGATGAGCCGAATGGTCGTCTTCTGCATTGTAGGAATTCTATGATTCTATGATTTATTAATTGAGTTTAAATTCCACCAGCTGCCACAGTGGGATTTGAACTCATTTCCCCGAAGCACTAGCCTGGTCCTCTGGATTACTAATCCGGTGACTCCACTATCTCCCCCATAATAGCATTATGTCTTATTTTTTTCTATACCTCTAATAATAAACCTAGTTTTTAAAATATGGCTTTGGTAACCTTTGATAAATATTTAGTAATTAGTGTATTTGTACTTCAAGACCCCTTTGGTCCTCTATCCCACCTATACTTGCACCTTACCATTAATAAGTCTCATCCCTCCCAATCTTCCTATCAAGAAATACCATCTGACATTTATCTGTGTTGAACTTCATTTGTTAATAATTGTTCCATTCTGCGCGTTTATTAATGTCCTCCTGCAGTTTGTTGCAGTCCTCCTCAGTATTGACTATCCACCAATTTGATCTAATCTGCAAATTTAGAAATTGTGGTTTGCCTCCAATGACCAAATCATTAATGTAAATTATGGACAGCAGTGGTCCCAGCACTGATCCTTGTGGAACATCACTTCCCACCCTTTGCCACTCTGAATTACTGCCCTTGTTTCCCATTCTCTGCTTTCTGTCTTGAAGCCAGCTAGCAATCCATTCTGCCACTTGTTCTCCTGATTCTGCATTATCTGACCTAATTCATTAGTATATTATGGGGCACTTTAGCACCTAATAAACACCTAATAAACTAAATACTTACTTTCCGTCTAGTTCTACATACTTCTGCTCGACTCTATTGCTGACTAAAGGTTCAAAGAGCAATTAACAAAAAGAAGATAACAGACACTTTTTTATATAATGGTTTTTATGACCTTACAACGTCCCACAGTGCTTTACAATGAGTCGGCTGAGGTGTAGCCACTGTTGTAATGAAGGAAATGTGCAGTCAATTTGCACCCAGCAGATTCCCACAATGGCGATGGGATAAGATAATGGGTGGGATTTTCCAGCCTCCCCTACCCTCATGGCATGTCTTCCAATGGGGGAGGGGGCTCATCATTGGTTATGGTGTTTTGCGTGGCTTGCCCGTCCCACTGCCAAGGAATCCACTCCATGGGAGCCGCCTTCGGTGGGACCAGAAGATCCCGCTGGTGGAAAGGGCCAGAAAATCCCTCCCCATATTTCTTCATATCATTGATTGAGAAACACAAATTGGCCAGGGCACTGGGAATAACGCCTCTGCTGTTCTTCACAATAGTGCAATCAAATCTTTTATGTCCACTCGAGAGTGTAGACGGGGTCTCATTTGAACGGCTCACCTGGAACACAGCACCTCTCGGCGTGCAGCATTCCTTCAGTACTGCATTGGAGTGTCAGCATGGATTTCTGAGTGACCAAGTCTCTGGACTAAGACCAGAACTGCCAACTCAGACCTGAGAGTACTTCCCACGGAGCTGCACAAGACATCGATTCTTTCTAACTTGGAATGCATTCATTTACATTGAAGTCACAATTATTTGTGTTACCTTAGGCAAGTGCCTATTCCTTTCTCTTTAAAGTTTAAAAAGTACATAGTGATGGATGGTTACTGTCAATGCAACCTTCAGCATTGTATTACATTTGAAGATATTTATCCTGTGAATACACAGGAATTGTAAACTCTTCAGCGGCAGAGAATGTGGGGAGATGTGGTGGGAGTGGGGATGTTGGAAAGAGAGCTTGCAGCCAAGTGCTATTTGGTATGCTATCTCAGCAATAGTTATGGCACAACAAATTGAAACCAGCTGAAAGCAATGTTTTAGGAAATTAAACAGAAAAGGTAAGGAAATATAAACTTAACATACTGGAGTCACAAATTTAAGATTTCATTTTTATTTTGGTGAAGTTTATTTTCATAGTTTAATGTTTTTTTCCTGAAATGGTTTATCATTCTAAATGTTTAGAATGATTCCCATTGGGAATCCTCAACATTGATTCCTCAACTCCTCCAGATTATCACCTACTGTGCCTCCCAGCACCACCATCGCCTCAGCTGATGAACCAGAACTCAACCATGTTGAACAGCACTTGTAAAAAGAACTGAGGTGGACAGGGCACAGAATATACACTGGGTGGGAGATTTCAATGTTCATCACTAAGAGTGGCTCTGTAACCCCGCTGAGCTGGCTGAGTCCTCGAGGATGTAGCTGCTAGACTGGGTCTGCGGCAGGTGGTATGGGAGTCAACAAGAGGGAAAAGCCTACTTCATTCTCACCAATCTACCTGTCGCACAGGCATCCATCCATGACAGCATTGGTAGGAGTTTCCTTATGGTGACAAAGTCCCATCATCACTTTGAGGATCTTCCAGCATGTTGTGTGGCACTACCATTGAACTAAATGGAATAGATTTTGAACAGAGCCAGTAATTCAAAACTGGGCATCCATGAGTGTTGCTAACACCCTGCATGGCCTGGTGATGACAGGTGGGCTGGAGAGAGTGACTGGAATGTGCTGGGCAGGTGTTTAAATATGGTGCTGGAACCTCCAAACCTGTCAGCAGAGGCTGGGCAGATGAATTAGCTACTGGCTCACCAGGATAGTAGGAGGGGAACTTGCTTATGCATAATTAATAAGCTTCCAAGTGTGGAATCCAGTGCAGCATCCCACTATTCTGATCAACAGGACAGACTCTGCCGGAGAATTCCACCTGGTGTGCCAATGGCAGAGGAAGTCAATGTTTAGGGTGGTAGGTGAAGTGTCTTTCCAATGGGCTGTTTCGTCCTGGATGTTGAGCTTCTTGAGTGTTGTTGGACTTACACTCATGTAGGCAAGTGAAAAATGTTCCATCATACTTGACCAGTGCCTTGTAGATGGTGGACAAGCTTTGGGGGATAGTCAAGAGGTGACTTACTCTGATCTCTTTCTGTCATCATAGTATTTCAATGGCTGAATCAGTTATGTTTTGTGTCAGTCACGACCCACAAGATGTTGATAGTGTGGAATTCAGCAATAGTAATGCAGTTGAAGGTCAAAGTGAGGTGATTAGAATCTCTCCTGTTGGAGATGGTCATTGCCTGACACTTGTATGGCACAGATGTTGCTTACTATTTATCAGCACAAGCCTGAAGGTTGTCGAGATTTGTCTGCATACGGGCACAAACTGGTTCAGTAAGAGTTCTGAATGTTAGTAAACACTATGAAAACTGAATATCCCCACTTCTGACCTGGAGGCTGTCCTGGAACAACAGAAGGTGGTGAGTGCCTGGAACAAGCAGCCAGGGGTAGTAGTAGAGGCGGGTACAATTTTGTCCTTTAAAAAGCATTTAGACAGTTACATGGGTAAGATGGGTATAGAGGGATATGGGCCAAATGCGGGCAATTGGGATTAGCTTAGGGGTTTAAAAAAAAGGGACGGCATGGACAAGTTGGGCCAAAGGGCCTGTTTCCATGCTGTAAACCTCTATGACTAAGTAAAGGCAGGACTAGTTCTGGAGCATAGATTTTCAGTACTACTGTCGGTTTATTGTCAGGGTCCATAGCCTCTCCTGCATTTCTTGAAATCGTATCGTGAATTGGCTGAAGATTGGCCTCTGGAATGCTGGGGCCAGAAGGAGGAAGCTGACATGGATTGTCCAGTTGGTACTAATGGCTGAAGATGCCTGCAAATAATCTCAGCCTTGTCTTTTGCACTGAAGTGCAAGGCTACCCTATCACGGAGTCTCCTCCTCCAGTTAATTGTTTAATTGCTCACCATCAATCATGACTGGATGTGGCAGATCTGCAGAACTTTGATCTGGTGCATTGGTTGTGGGATTACATTACTCTGTTTTTAGCATGCATGAGATCTTAAGCAATATCACTTTGTTTTAGGAATGCCTCGTGCTTCTCCTGGCGTGCTCTTCTATTCTCCTCATTTACGAAATTTGATCCCCTGACTTGATGGTAATGGTGGAGTGGGAGGTTTGCTGGGCCATGGGGTTACAGATTGTTGTGGAATACAATTCTGCTGCTGCTGATTGCTCATAGAACCTCATGGATGTCAAGTTTTGAGTTGCCAGATCTGTTCTGAAGCTATATCATTTAGCACAGCACCCCTTGCTCCACAAAACAAGGGGGCGTCTCCTCCATTTGAAGACATAATTTTGTCTCCGCAAAGTCCTTGTTAGTTTAATTCCCATCAAGTTCCATGGCTGGATGTGACCGGGCTGCACAGCTTTGACTGATCCATTGGTTGTGAGATCACTTAGCTCTGTTCATAGCAGCTCCTCTCCAATATTCAATACAGTGCTGGCCAGGTATATTTGTGACGGGTGGAGTGGTGAGGATGACATCAAGTAGATTTTTCCCTCTTGGTTCTCTTACCCTGTACTGCAGGCCCAGTCTGGCAGGACCTGGCTAACTAACTTGATAGTGGCACATGCACAGTGGCCCGCTCAGTGCTATGCTGCCGGCCTCTCCAGCGGGAATAGGCCCGACCCACTGATGTTTAATGAGATTCACGCTCGTGCACTCTGCAGTGGACAGAATGTGGGAGATTCATTTTGAAAACCCCGCTGGAAAAACCAGCAGGATTTACTCCCGTTTTTACCTGAATTAGACGCTTGGAATTACTTTGGGAGAATCCCACCCATGGGCTGGAAGTCTCCGGCCATTTGCTAATGATGGGTAACCTGGTTCCACCGGCAGTGCACCCCCGTTGCTTGTTTCCCGGAGGTGTGGGGTGGATTCAATGGAAAATCCCGCTGACAGCGGCAAGACCAAAAGATCCCACTGCTAGCAAATAATGCACCGCCTTTTGTTGCCGAGAAACCTGCTGATGGGAGGCCGGAGAATGGTCACCCAATCTGCCTTTGGTCTTTCCCAATGTAGAAGAGACTGCTTTGTGAGCAGTGAGTCCAGCATACCAGAGTTCGAGTATCCTTTGTCCGTAACTCTGAAATACCGAACATATCCCAGAACTGCACGTATTTTGAACTTGATTGATCTTTAGCACAGTAAGTTTAGTTGTTTTTGCGGACTGTTTACTTTGTGAACATTCTCCTACAGGCAGGATCGCAGATGGCATCATGGGTGGGAACTTATTATGGGTACCCAGTATTTATTATTCAATGATACTTCTTCCTTTTCCAGCCATTTTATTTACTTTAGACTATGGCCAGCCCAGGCTTTGGCCTTTGTAATGTAATTAGGCCAAGGCCTTTATCTAGAATCAGAAAACCAAAATTATCTGAAACGCAATCGGCCCCAAGGGTTTTGGATGAAGGATACTCAACCTGTAAATTGAAAGTATATTAAATAGCAGTTTCAGTAGATACATCTAGCAATAGGATGACACCTAAAATACTTTTGATTTTAGGTTGTTATTGGCATGATTATGTGATGATATTGTGCTATTTCTATATTTTATGTTTCTGTACAATGTTTTAAGGCTCCGTTTTTTTTCTATAGGGAGTCGGTATGTCTGGCAGGAATGCAGTTCAGATGCTGGAAAGCAGGATAATTACTGATTTTAGCCTTGTAGTATTTATTTATCAGAATGCTTATAGGGAGTCAGTATGTAGAATTGATGGAGATTTTGACCTGGATCTCCAGTGGTTTGCCTGCATGATTGTCAAATAATTTCCAAGCGATTTCGTATAGACATGTCTATGGGACCTGTAACCTTTTCAGAGGAGCTGATATCATTTCTGCCTCTAACCCACCCTTAGTCAGGCTTCCTTTTCCAAACTGTCCCCTCTTATTAGAGTGGTGGGTGCCCATGATGGACCTTCAACATTTCGAGCGCCTGCCATGGGCATGTTAATGACGGGATTTCTTTTGACCCTGTGTAACAAGGTCAATAATAGCAGTCCTGAATGGGATTGTTGTGGCCTGGGTTATGAATGGGAATAAAACTGATGGGATATGAATGACATCTGGGAATCAAATGGCCAGGTTTGAATAATGAAAGTGTGAAGATAGATATTCTGGATTTCATTCAATTACCTTTGAAGATTAGGCAAAAAATGTGTAAACATTGCCTAAGACAGCACAGCAGAGCAAATTTGTACATGGCCCATGGAAAGAACAGACTTCTTGTGGTATAATGGATAATGTTGCTTGTCAAAAAAATACTTTCTCTTTCCCGCCCTAAAGTCAGGAAAGCGACAAGTATGGAAATTCTGGTTACCTCCAAACTGCAATTTGAAGAATATCATTAAATAATAACCTTCGGTTATGGGGAAAAAAAATTCTGAATCAGAGTTGATTTTCCTTCTCTCCGTTGAGCCCGACAGAGATGAAAGAAGAAAATGCTGGAGTTTTATTGCAAAAAAACACAGACTCCACTCAGATTCTGACTGATGGCTCGGATTTCCAGCATCTTCTGTTTTCACCACTTGCATGCATCCAATTATTGGATAGCAACACTTGAGAATCTCATGGAGGGAAGTAAAATGCACTGTGATGTTTTTGTGAAACTGAGGGAGACTCGTGACGATAGTCAAAGTGTGGCAGCAATCTTGTAAATGTGTTTCCTGTGGAGATCGTGCTGTCAGTTCCAATCAAAAGTCAACATCAATCCACACTTTGATCACAATGATCAAAAATGTTCACCTAAATTCAACACTTGGTGACAAAGGGCTTTTTGACAGGATAACACTTGAGAGTTATATGGTCAGTAATCCAATCTTCAGCCCTCCCAGGAGCTCCTAGTCCAGTTTATTAACAGCAACTGCGGGGGAAAAAAACAGCTTTATGCAATCTTAAACCTGACAGTTACTTCAGACTATTCCGGAAAATAAATGCCTCGGCATCTCTAGAAATTACATTCATTAAACTAATTGTAGATTTCCAGCTTCAGTACATTTTGAATTACAGTGCATAGAAGCTGATGCATAATATGGAAGAAATACAATTGCAATCTATTGTTTATTGTTAGGCAATGTATTATCCATTTTGATTATATATTGTAGCATTGTGTAACAGAGGGCAAATTAGCTAAAGCCTTATTGCTTTTTAGGAAAAGTAAATGCAAGTTGTTGCTGTATTTTTGCTTGCCAGCAAACAGGATAATTATTGAAGCAATGCTTTTGAAGCTTAGCTTTATAAATCCTTCAAGTGTTGGACCTTTTGGTAACCATAAGAAAATAAAATACCAAATCCCTAGGGCACAATTTTCCAGCTCTTCATGCCAGTGGGATCTTCTGGTCTTGCCAACGGAGCACTTCCACTGCAGTTTTCCTAATGGCTAGGGATGGAACCAATGGTATATCCCATTGTCAGCAATGGGACCAGAAGATCCCACTGCTGGCCAATAGTGTGCTGCCATGGGGAAGCCAGAGAATCGTGGCGTACATTTCACATACAGTTACATATGACGCTGCCAAACAGCGTAAGTAGTATGCAATAGACAGAGCTAATAGCGATCACACAACCAATAGACCAGATCTAAACTCTGCAATCCTGCCACATCCAGTCGTGAATGGTGCTGGGCAGTTCAACAACTAACTGGAGAAGGAGGCTCCACAAATATCCCATCCTCAATGGAGGAGCCCAGCACATTATTGCAAAAAACAAGGCTGAATCATTCGCAACAATCTTCAGCCAGGTGTTCCGAGTGGATGATCTATCTCGGCCTTTTCTTGAGGTCCCCAGCATCATAGATGTCTCTCTCCAGTCAATTTGATTCACTCCACGTGATATCATGAAATGGCTGGAGGCACAGGATACCTCAAAAGCAATCGGCCTTTTTGACGGTGCAGATTCGATGGGCCTCTTCTGTACTGTATGACTCTATAATATTCCAGCAATAGTATTGTAGACTAGTGTTCTAGAACTTGCCATGTCTTTGTCCAAGCTGTTGCGTTATAGCTACAACACTGGCATCTACCCATCAATGTGGAAAGTTGCCCAGGGAGGTCCTGTATACACAAAGCAGGACAAATCAAACCTGGCCAATTACCACCCCATCAATCTACTTCTGATCATCAGTAAAACAATGTAAGGGGGCAGCAACAGTGGCATCAGTCAACACTTGCTTAGCCATAACCTGCTCACTGACACTTCGTTTGGGTTCTGCCAGGGTCACTCAGCTCCTAAGACTCATTACCACCTTGGTTCAAACATGGATAAAAGAGCTGAACTCCAGAGATGAGGTGAGAGTGACAGCCTTTGACATCAAGGCAGCATTTGACCAAGTGTGGCTTCAAGGAGCAAAAATGAGTCATTGAGAATCAGGGGAAAGCCCTCCACTGGTTGGAGTCGTACTTGCCACAAAGGAAGATGGTTGTGGTGATTGGAGGTCAATCATTTCAGTTCCAGGACATCACTACAGAAGTTCAGGGTAGAGTTCTCGGCCCAACCATCTTCAGCCGCTTCATCAATGTCTTCCTTTCCGTCATAAGGTCAGAGGTGGGGAGATATTCGCTGATAATTGCACAAAGTTCAGCACCATTCACAACTCCATAGACATGGAAGCAGTCCATGCCTAAATTCAGTAAGACCCAGACCCAGGCTTGGGTTGACAAATGGTAAGTAACACTTGTGCCACTCATGTGCCAGGCAATGACCATTTCCAACCAGATACGATCTAACCATCGCCCCTTGACATTCAATGGCATTAGCATTGCTGAATCTTCCACTATCAGTAATCTGGAGACTGCCATTGACCAGAAATAGAACTGAACTGGACTAGCCAGAGAAATACTCTGGCTACAAGAGCAGGTCAAAGGTTAAGAGTCCTGTGGTGTGTAACTCACCTCCTGACTCCCCAAAGTCTGTCCTCCATCTACAAGGCACAAGTCAGGAGTGTGATGGAATACTCTCCACTTACCTGGATGAGTGCAACTCCAACAGCACTCAAGAAGCTCAAACCATCGAGGTGAAGCAGCCCGCTTGATTGGCAACCCTTCCACAAAAAGCATTCCTTCTCTCCACCAGTGATGAATAATGTTAGCCATGTGTACCATTTACAAGACACACAGCAGGAACTCACCAAACAGACAGCACCTTCCACATGCATGACCGCTACTATCTGGAAGTACAAGAGCAGCAGATACATGGGAATACATCTGCAAGTTCCTCCCAGACCACACACCATTCTGACTTGGAAATATATCGTCATTCCTGCACTGTCTCTAGATCAACATCCTTGCACTCCCTCCCTATCAGTACTGTAAGAAGTCTCACAACACCAGTTAAAGTCCAAAAGGTTTATTTGGTAGCATGAGCTTTCGGAGCGCTGCTCCTTCATCAGGTGAGTGATGGAGCAGACAGGAGCAGCGCTCTGCAAGTGACAGGAGCAGCGCTCTGAAAGCTTGTGCTACCAAGTAAACCTGTTGGACTTTAACCTGGTGTTGTGAGACTTCTTTCTGTGCCCACCCAAGTCCAACACCGGCATCTCCACATCATATCAGCACTGTGGGTGTAATGGTTCAAGAAGATGGCTCATCATCAGCTTCACAAGGGCAATTACAGGTGAATAATAAATGCTGCTGAGCAGCAAAGCTCACCTCCCATCAATTTCCATTGTTTCCATTGCTTATTTATTATTGTCACAAATGGAATATAGAAAAAAGAAAAAGTTAAAGAATTGACGGCCAGTTTTATTGATAATGCAAACAAACATTGTCTTATGTAATTGCCAAACAATCTTGCAACTATTTTATAGTAAATTAATTTCCCATTCCTATGGAATAATGATCTTGTGATTATATGATGCCAGATAACCTCTTGAGAGAAATCAGAACTTGCCAATGCTGTAATATATACATTTATCACACAGACAGATATGCATTGTCTATCCTGAAATGATACAGGACAGAAGGAGATCATTCGTTCCATCATTTCTGTGTGGTCTCTTTAAAATATCCATCGAATGAGTCCCCATTTACCTGCCTTCCCCCACAGTCCCGTCAGTTTTCCTCCTTCAAGTATTCATCCAATTCCCCATTGAAAATTATGAATGAATCTGCATTTAGCCATTCCAGCAGTGAATTGCAGATTATTATTCAGATCATTATTATTTGCTTTGAAAAAATAATGTCCCCTCAGCCCGACTCTGGTTCTTTTGATCATTGCCTTAAATATGTGTCATCGAGTTACTTCTGCTTCAGATACTAGAAACATTTTCTTATTATCAAAACTCCTTAAGATTTTGAACTCCTATTATATTTCCACTTAACATCTGTTGTAAAGAGAATAACTCCAGTTTTTCCACATTTTCGCATAACTGAGGATCGTCAATCCTGCTACAATTTGATTTATTCTGCACCCACTCCAAGGCCCTCATATCTTCCCTGACCTGTCACGCCCAGAGTTATACACACTACTCCCGCTGGTGTCCTACTAGTGATTGATAAAGGTTTTGAATAGCTTCTTTGCTTTTATTCCCTAATCCTCTCTTTCTAAAGCCAAAGATTTTTAACTGTTTTCTCAATTTATCCTGATCCTTCAAAGCTTTGCGTACGTATACCCGCAGGTTTCTCTGTTCACGTGCTCCTTTAAAATCATATTATTTATTTTATCTTGCCTTTCATCATTCTTCCTCCCTAAATGCACCACCACATAGTTCTCTGTATTAAATTGCATCTAGTAAGAAGTTTAACAACACCAGGTTAAAGTCCAACAGGTTTATTTGGTAGCAAAAGCCACACAAGCTTTCGGAGCTCTTAGCCCCTTCTTCAGGTGAGTGGGAATTCTGTTCACAAACAGAGCTTATAAAGACACAGACTCAACTTACATGAATAATGGTTGGAATGCGAATACTTACAACTAATCAAGTCTTTAAGAAACGAAACAATGGGAGTGGAGAGAGCATCAAGACAGGCTAAAAAGATGTGTATTGTCTCCAGGCAAGACAACCAGTGAAACTCTGCAGGTCCACGCAACTGTTCATGTCACACTATTTGTAACTCCCACAGTTGCGTGGACCTGCAGAGTTTCACTGGCTGTCTTGTCTGGAGACAATACACATCTTTTTAGCCTGTCTTGATGCTCTCTCCACTCACATTGTTTCGTTTCTTAAAGACTTGATTAGTTGTAAGTATTCGCATTCCAACCATTATTCATGTAAATTGAGTCTGTGTCTTTATAAGCTCTGTTTGTGAACAGAATTCCCACTCACCTGAAGAAGGGGCTTGGGGCTCCGAAAGCTTGTGTGGCTTTTGCTACCAAATAAACCTGTTGGACTTTAACCTGGTGTTGTTAAACTTCTTACTGTGTTTACCCCAGTCCAACGCCGGCATCTCCACATCATTAAATTGCATCTGTCATGCATCTGCTCATTTGACAAAGTCCTGGGATGAATTTTACATTGGATGGGGGGATGGGCTACATTTTGACTGCACCCCTGTTAGAAAAGTTGGTCGTGAAATGATAGACTTTATAAAAGGCCATCCCGCAGTGATAATATGCTGCAGGCGGCCTGACGGAACTCATGCCACCCCTGAGGAAGGAAGTCCCAACTTGGAGAGTTACTGGCCACTTTGATTGGCCAGCATCTGTTGCAGTCCCAGCAGTGCCAAAACTCAGTAGTGGGCCCTGCTGGGACTAAAGGCAATCACATGAAGAAGACAACATGGCTTCTGGACCTTGTTCAATCCAGGGCTTTCAGGCGGAGTACGATCTGGCACCCTAGGGCGGTGAGGTTGGAGGTGTTGTATTTTGAAAACCAGGGGCAGTAGCACAAAGAATGGGTAACATCTTGTGAAGGGGCAGACAGGTTACTCGCCCCCTCACCCCAAAGGATGTACCATCCCTTTCTTCCTGTTTTTTCACTAGAATTGTTGAAAATGCAGCCTGCCCACTCTTGTCCACCTTCCACTGCCAACCTTATTGTATTGGTGGAGATGGAATTCACCCAGCCACGATCATGGAGAACAAGTTGGGCGTGGGCAGGAGGGTGGTGGATGAGCCATCCATCATATTTTATGTGCCCTGCCCTCAGCCAAAAACATGCCATAAAATTCATCTCCAGAAGTCTGTTTTATCCAACTCATTTTTGGCTACGTTTTCAAATTTTGTGTCATCTGCAAATTTTGAAATGATGCCCTGAATACTCAAGTCCAAGTCTTCAATATATAATAAAAAGAGCAGTAGCCCTTGGGGGTAACATTGTGTTTTTCCCACTAGAAGCTAAAACAACCATCATCACTACTCTCTGCTATCTGCATCTTAGATAGTTTTGTATCCATGTAGCCACTGCTGCCTCCTCCACCCCCACCTCCCCCTTCAATCCCATGGGTTTCAAATTTGCCAGCAGGCTTATTGTGTGATACTTTATCAAATGTCATTTGAAAGTCCATGGGGGCTAAATTGGATAGCCCCCGGAAATGGGCAAGGTGATTGCAATGGACGACTATTGATTGCAAAGCAGAAAGCACGCCAACTTTGCCCTGCCTGTTCATTTGAATGAGCTCTTCATCTAGCAGATGCTTAATAGGGTTGTTCATTGGCTAGGTTCATTAGCAGGTTGCCAATATTGCGAGTGGCTTGCACCACTTCAATGTATCCTGCGACTCCTAATGGCGAGATGTGCTGTGGCTGGAGTAGGTGCTGGAAGTTATGGTTCAAGAGAATCTAACTTGGGAAAGAGTGAAGAATGATGCAATCGGTGAGAGCATGGACTCCAGGTTTTTCAGGCACTGCACTGGAGGTCTTGGCGGAGGAGGTGGAGGGGGATGTCTTGTAGCTGCAGGAGAGAAGAAATCCCTCCAGGTCAGAAGGCAATTAAAATAGAGAGCCCTGGAAGTCAATGCCAGGATTCAAGTCCTAACAACTTGGATGCGGTACAATGAGAAGTTCAATGACTTCACTTGAGTATCAAGGCCAGTAAGAGTTTCTTCAATGTCATACACTGCTAAGCTCAGCCACCGCTTCATTCACCACAGCCTCACTCATCCACCAACAGTCTCTATCAATTAGACCTCATGCTGAAATTGCTTGGCCTCACCAGCTTAGCACTGTTGCTAGCTTCAATTAAATGTTACAATTTGTATATATTTTCAGCTATTCAACAATTCCACATAAGCCAAACAGATTGAACAACATTGACCGATGCCCGTGCCTCTCGTTTGTGGGACAAAGTGCACATGAAGCAAAAACACTGGGGGGAATTCTCCGGCCGTTCAAGCTGGCAGGATTTGGCGGTGCCCCTGGCAGCGCACCCCCTTGTGTGGGTTTCGTGGTGGCACAGGCTGACATCAATGGGACGAAATCCCATTCAAAGCAGCGGGACCAGAGAATCCCTCTGCCAGCAAACAACGTGCAATCTCCCGCCGCCAAGACATACACGGCTGGGAGGCCGGAGAAGTCCCCCCATCCTGCCTCCCAAACCATTCTTTCAGCTAGACATTTAGCTTCTAATCGTTTTATCCCTGTGCCAATTTGAATGTGGCTCAGATAACAACCCGGGGATTATTAATCTTAAGGTTATGTATTTGGCTTTAGACCTTTAACTCTTCAAGTCTCTCAGTGGAACCTCTACCTATGTTATTGGTTCCTATGTGGACTATGCCAACTGAAACCTCATCCACCCTCCGACCCCGCTCAAAGTTTGTCTAAAGCCATAAGAAGATATCTTTAACCCTGGCACCCAGCAAACAACACAACTTTCCAAACTCCTGGTCATCACTGCTGAGGACAGAATCTTTTCCTCTGACTGTTCCAGCTCCTATTACTACTACATGTCTTTTCACTTCCCTCACTTGAATGGCTTCCTGAAATAAAGTGTTATAGTCAATTTGCCTGTCCACACAAGTCCTTGTTCTCATGTTCACAGGTGTTAAGTATCTCATACCTATGTTGCGGACAGGAGAGAATGGTGAAACTGAACTCCTTCATTCTCTTGCTGTCTGCCCATAACAGTTTGAAATAGGCTGTGGTGTGTTTCCCCAAATCCTCTGTTTGTGATGTCAATTTTTAAAGGGTTAAATCAGAAGTATAGTTTATTCATACATTCAAACCTGGGGGATGGTCTTAACTTCATACACACACCCAAGCATTCTTGTGCTGTATTGTTCTTTGTTCTTTAATAAGAGGATAGGAAAGATGAGATATTTGCAACTATGAATGACTCAAAAGAAAAGAACCACAGACATGGATATCAATTCACCTGATTGCCAGAGTCTGAAATGTCAGAGTTCAGTCAAGATTCCTATCACAGAGGAGTTAGAATCCCTACAGTGCCGAAGGAGGTCATTTGGCCCATCGCGTCTGCACCGACTCTCTATCAGAGCATCTCAGTGTTGCAGAATTCCTTTGAAGTTCATGATGATGTAGCAAGATGTGATATAGTATACAGAGGTTTGGTCTGCTTGGCAGGTAATGACCAGAATATTCCAGTGAAATATGCTTTGAGGAGGCTTAGACTTGATGCAGGCTGTTGGTCAGCCTGGAGTCCCGCTGTGATTATTATGGGCTGGAGGTGAAACAGCAGACTGTGCTCGATCTTTGTGCAATAGTGTAAAATGCACAAATGCCTGTTTCAGTGACTTCAATGGAAACTAATTGTAGATTGTGTGTTCATGTGTATATTATGATGACCTGTACACAGGAAGTGACAAGCTGGTCGGGCAAGAGTTCTCCCCCGCATGGCCACACACTCAGCATGTAAGAGCTGCTAAGAGACACTAAGGAAACCATGTTAAGTTGTTAGTCCTTGGTCGTCTTTTCCATACAACCCAGCAACTTTACAGAAATGATTGATAGTCACAGGCAATGTCTGGTCCACTACAAAAGGAGTTCTTGTTCCCGGAGGTTGCAGATATCAGCAGAGAGGTGTTATAAAAACCTGAACTTCTTGGTGCTCAGACACGTCAAAAAAGATGATCCTCTCTGCCTGTAGACCCTGTGTTGGGGGGTTTCGCTTCTTTGAAATTAGGTTTCTGAGTCTGTTCTTTCTGTCTTGTGAAGCGGTATGTGGTTGTGGAGAAGCCGCCTGGTGCTGCAACTGGCATCAGTCTTGCTCCCGGTGTTGTTGGTGCTGTTCTTCTTGTTCCTCATCACATGTGGAAGGTAGAGCTGCACAGGATGATCCCATGGTGAAGGTCGACTGGAGAGATTTGAAGTTCAAACGGAGTGAAATGTAAAACGGGTGAAATGTCTTCCATAAGTTGCCAAGCAGTGAAAGCACGTGCTGTGAAAGAATGCTGTGAGCAGCAGCTTGGCGATATCTGGAGCTCTTCAGTTTCACTGTTCAAAGCCTTCTCAGGCTGTCAGTTTTGCTGAAGAGGCAATCACCTAGTTGACCCTAATGAGTTGCTGATAGCTCGGGGATAGGTGCGCTGGTTATCAAAACCAGAACATTTGGTGAAACAGTGACATTCGGAAGTGGGAGGGATAACATTGGGGTCACGAACTACACTCATTTTTAGGAGATTTAACTACCTGCATCCACTCAATTCCACATCCCCTCACAGTTAAAATTCTGTTCCAAATTTCAGGTTGATGCCTTTTTGACTTGAGTTAAACACACAGCAAATGCTACTACAGATAATATGGTTAGGAGAAATATTACCTTGTGTTTTTTGTTCATTTGTTCCATGAAACATTTGCTTGCAATCACCTCTCTGAAACTAAAGAGTATCAGATTGATAACATTATTGATTTGTAAAGGCAGCAGTAAATCACAAGAATGAAATAGTCAGGATAGATTAATAGTCAAAAATGTGGTTCAAATCTCTTCTGAGAGTGATAGCTCTGAAATTACATTGTGATTCTAGAATGTGGCACCTTAATACATTCATCTGAAATAACTTTCAATTATTTTAGCAAAGGCTTTTTATTTTAAACACGTTAATTCTTCAGCTATAACGTTGGAAGCAGAGTTTCAGGTTAAAGCATCAAGCATTTATACAATACACTCCGTGCAATTTCAGGGCTGACTAGAAAGATTGGCCTCAAAAATACATCAGGAGGAAGGAAAGAACTTGGATTAATATAGCACCTCATCATATCCTCAGGAGATCCCAAAATGCTTGATAGCCAATTGATTACGTCAAAAACAATAAATGAATGATTGGTAAGAAAAGTTGTTGCAGGTGGTTGTTTAAGGGATAAATGTTGCATGGAATGCATAGCACAGAACAGGTCACTCAGTCAAAATGCCCCACTTGAGCTTCCTCCCATCCCACTTCATTCAACCCTATCAGCATAAACCTCTTTTCATTCTTCTCTCCTATGGCTATCCGCTTCTCTTAAAGTGCATCAATGTTATCCACCTTAACTACTCTATGTGGTGGTGAGTTCTGCATCCTAACAAAAAACTTTTTAAAAAGGGGAGGCACAGTGGTTAGCACTAGTGCCTCATAGCGCCAGGGACCCGGATTCGATTCCCATCTTGGATCACTGTCTGTGCGCAGTCTGCGTATTCTCCCCGTGTCTGTGTGGGTTTCCTCTGGGTGCTCTGGTTCCCTCCCATAGTCCGAAAGACATGTTGGTTAGGTGCATTGTCCATGCTAAATTCTCCCTCAGTGTACCCGAACAGGCGCCGGAGTGTGGCAACTAGGGGATTTTCACAGTAACTGAATTGAAGTGTTAATGTAAGCCGACTTGTGACACTAATAAATGAACTTAAACTTAATCATTCTCTGGGTGAAGGGGTGTCCCTTGAATTCTCTACTGCATGTATTAATTATATATTAATATTGATATTAATGCTATATTAATCATATATTTATAGCCACTGGTTTTGGTGGTTTGCTAGTGCTGTTTGGGAGGGTTTAAACTAATGTAGCAGGGGGAACAGCAGGCCAGTAAGCATAGGGACTGGAGAAAAAGTGGGACGGAGATAAACATAGTGCAGAGTTTGATTTAATTTAATTTATTATTGTCACATGTATTGGTATACAGTGAAAGGTATTGTTTCTGCATGCTCTATAGACAGAGCATACCGTTCATGGAGGAAAGGAGAGAGTGCAGAATGTAGTGTTACAGTCATAGCTAGGGTGTTGAGAAAGATCAACTTAATGCGAAGTAGGTCCATTCAAAAGTCTGATGGCAGCAGGGAAGAAGCTGTTATTGAGTTGGTTGGTGTAAGAGAAGGCAGAGGGAAGCCACGGGCTCGGCAGGACTGGAGGTCTGGAGTGCATTTGCTTCAATGCAAGAAGTATAGCAGGTAAGGCAGATGAACTGAGAGCCTGGATTACTGCATGGAATTATGATGTTACTGCAATTATGAAGACATGGTTATAGGAGGGGCAGAACTGGCAGCTTAACATTTTGGGATATCGTTGTTTTGGATGGGATAGAAGGGGAAACAAAGGGATGGGGGAGTTACATTGCTGATTAGGGAGCACATCACAGCTGTGTTGAGGGAGGACATACTGGAGGGATTTTGTAATGAGGCATTATGGGTGGAGCTCAGGAATAGGAAGGGTGAATTCACAATATTGGGAGTGTACTATAGGCCTCCCAACAGCGCGCAGGAGATAGGAGCAATTGTGTAATCAGATACTGAAAAGGTGTGAAAAAGCAGGGTAGTTGTGGTGCGTGACTTTAACTTCCCCCAAGATTGACTGGGAAGCCCTTACGACCAGGGGCTTGGACGGAGAGCAATTTGTTAGATGTGTCCAGGAGGGCTTTTGACACAGTATGCTGACAATCCAACCAGGGAGGAGGCCATACTAGATTTGGTATTGGGAAAGAGCCAGGTCAGGTGATTGATGTTTCAGTGGGGGAGCATTTTGGGCTTAGCGACCATAGTTCCATAAGATTTATGGTAGTCATGGATAAGGACAAGAGTGGCCGTCGGGAAAGGGTGCTTAATTGAGCAAGGGCCAAATATATCCAAATCAGACAGGAACTGGGGAATGTGGATTGGGAGTGACTATTTGAGGGCAATTCTACATCTGGCATGTGGGAGGCTTTTAAAAGTGATTGAAGTGCAGGACAGGCATGTCCCTGCAAAAATGAAGGATAGAAACGGCAGGATTTGGTAACCATGGATGATAAGGGAAATTGTAAGCTTCGTCAAAAGGAAAAGGGAAGCATACAATAGGTCTAGGCATCTAAAAACTGACAAAGCCCTTGAGGAATTTAGTGAAAGTAGGAAGGAACTTCAATGTGGAATTAGGAGAGCTAAAAGGGGCCATGAAATATCTTTACAAACATGGTCAAGGAGATTCCCAAGGCTTTTTATGCTTATATTAGGAGCAAGAGGGTAGCAAGAGAAAGAGTAGGCCCAATCAAGGACAATGGAGGGAAGTTATGCATGGAGCCACAGGAAGTGGATGAGATCCTTAACGAGTACTTTGTATCGGTATTCATCAAGGAGAAGGACATGACAGATGTTGAAATCAGGGATAGGTGTGTGAACGCTCCAGAGAATGTCAATATATCAAAGGAGGAACTGTTGAGTATCCTACCTGCATTACGGTAGACAAGTCCCCGGGGTCAGATTGGATCTATCCCAGGTTACTGCAGAAGGAAAGGGAAGAAATAAGTGGGGTCTTAACAGATATCTTCACATCCTCTTTGACCACAGGTGAAGTTCCAGAAGACTGGAGAATAGCTAATGTTGTTCCCTTGTTTAAGAAAGGAAGCAGGGATAATCCAGGAAATTATTGGCCATCAGTGGTGGGGAAGCTTTTGGAGAATATACAGAGGGACAGAATATATGCATATTTGGAAGAAAATAGACCAGTTAGTGAAAGGCATCATGGATTTGTATGGTGAAGGTCATGGCTCCCCAACTTGATTGAGTTTTTTGAAGAGGTGACAAAGAAAGTTAATGAGGGAATGGCTGTGGATGTAGATTATATGGACTTTAGTATGGTGTTTGACAAGGTCCCACAAGGCAGATTGGTACAAAAACTAAAATCACATGGGATTTGGGGTGGGCTGGCTAGATGAATACAGAACTGGCTTGGTTACAGAACAGCAAGTAGTCTCACAACACCAAGTTAAAGTCTGGAGGCAAGGCTGGAGACAATCCTGTGCTTAACCCTCTCTCCACTCACATTGTCTGCATCTGTAAAGACTTGATTATCTGTTAAGACTCACATTCCAACCATTATCTTGGAATTGAGTTTGTGTCCATATATGCCCTGTTTGTGAACTGAACTCTTCACTCACCTGATGAAGGGGCAATGCTGCGAAAGCTCGTGCTACCAAATAAACCTGTTGGACTTTAACTTGGTGTTGTGAGACTACTTATTGTGCCTACCTCAGTCCAATGCCGGCAACTCCACATCTTGGTTATAGAAGACAGAGAGTAGCGGTGGAAGGGTATTTTTCAGAATGGAGATCAGTAGCTAGTGGTGTTCCGCAGGGATCAGTGCTGGGACCTCTGTTGTTTGTAGTTTATATAAATGATCTGGAAGAAAATGTGGGTGGTCTGGTTAGTACATTTGCTGATGACACAAAGATTGGTGAAGTTGCTGATAGTGCTGGGGATTGTCAGAGGATACAACAGGATATAGAAAGATTGGAGACTTGGGCACAGAAATGGCAGATGGAGTTTAATCTGGACAAATGCGAGGTGATGCATTTTGGAGGATCAAATTTAAGTGTGAATTATACTGTAAATTGCAGAACCCTTGGGAACATTAACATACCGAGGGATTTGGGCAGGCAGTTCCACAGTTCCCTAAAAGCAACGCAGGCGGCCAAGGTAATTAAGAAGGCATAAGGCATGCTTGCCTCAATCAGCCAGGACATTGAGTACAAGCATTGGGAAATCATGTTGCAGCTATATAAAACCTTGGTTAGGCCGCATTTGGAGTAATGCGTGCAATTCTGGTCACCACACTACCAGAAGGATGTGGAAACTTTGGAGAGTGCAAAGAAGGTTCACCAGAATGTTACCTGGTCTCAAGAGTGTTGACTATGAGGAGAGGTTGAATAAACTAGGATTGTTTTCACTGGAAAGACTGAGGCTGAGCGGAGACCTGATCGAGCTCTACAAATTATGAGAGGCATAGACATGCTATATAGTCAGAGGTTTTTTCCAAGGGTGTAAGTGTCAATCACATCAGGTTCAAGGTGAGAGGGGAAAAGTTTAAGGGAGATGTGTGGGTGAAGTTTTTCATGCAGAGAGTGGTGGAGGAGGATGACCTGAGTGGAGCTGGAGGTCTGGAGTGCATCTGCTTCAATGCGAGGAGCGTAACGGGTAAAACAGACGAACTTAGGGCCTTAATGCTTATGCGGAATTTGGATGTGGTTGCGGTGACGGAAACTTGGTTAAAAGAAGGACAGGACTGGCAGCTGAATATTCCGGGGTATAAGTGTTTTAGGCGAGACAGAGGACGGGCTAAAAAAGGTGGGGGAGTAGCGATATTAGTTAAGGAGCATATTACCGCGGTGCAGAGGGTAGACAACTTAGAGGGGTCATGTACTGAGTCGCTGTGGGTGGAACTCAGAAACCGGAAGGGTGCAGTCACTATGCTGGGGATGTACTACAGACCACCCAACAGCCCACGGGAAGTGGAGGAAAGGATATGTCAGGAGATTCTGGATAGGTGCAGAAAAAATAGGGTTGTTGTAGTGGGGGACTTTAATTTCCCTGGCACAGACTGGAAAGTGCTTAGAGCTGGGGGTCCGGACGGGGAGGAATTTGTAAAATGCGTTCTGGAAGGTTCTTTGGAACAGTATGTAGATAGCCCGACTAGAGAGGGGGCTATACTGGACCTAGTTCTGGGAAATGAGCCCGGTTAGGTCGTCAAAGTTTCGGTAGGGGAACATGTGGCAAATAGTGACCACAACTCTGTTAACTTTAGGATAGTAATGGACAAGGATGAGTGCTGTCCTACGGGCAGGGTGTTAAATTGGGGGAAGGCTAACTATAGCCAGATTAGGCAGGAATTGGTGGATGTTGATTGGGAGAGGATGTTTGAGGGTAAGTCCGCGTCTGGCATGTGGGAGTCTTTTAAGGAACTATTGATTAGGCTGCAGGATAGGCATGTGCCCGTAAAAAGGAAAGATAGGAAAGGTAGGATTCGAGAGCCGTGGATAACCAGGGAAATTGAGGATCTGATTAAAATGAAAAGGGAGGCGTACGTTAAGTCCAGGCAACAGAAAACAGATGGAGCTCTGGAGGAATACAGAGAGAGTAGGAAAGAACTCAAACGGGGAGTTAGAAGGGCAAAAAGAGGTCACGAGATGTTCTTGGCAGGCAGGATTAAGGAGAATCCTAAGGAATACGTTAGGAACAAAAAAGTTGTCAGGGAGAAAATCGGACCTCTCAGGGACAAAGGAGGGGAATTATGCTTAGAACCCAAGGGAATAGGGGAGATCCTAAATGAATACTTTGCATCGGTATTCACAAAGGAGAGGGGCGTGTTAACCGGGAGTGTCTCGGAGGGAGGTGTTGACCCGTTAGAGAAAATCTCCATTACAAGAGAGGAAGTGTTAGGTTTTTTAGGGAACATTAAAACTGACAAAGCCCCAGGGCCTGATGGCATCTATCCTCGACTGCTCAGGGAGACGAGAGGTGAAATTGCTGGGCCTCTGACGGAAATCTTTGTCGCTTCTTTGGACACGGGTGAGGTCCCTGAGGATTGGAGGATAGCGAATGTGGTCCCGTTGTTTAAGAAGGGTAGCAGGGATAACCCAGGAAATTATAGGCCGGTGAGCTTGACGTCCGTGGTAGGGAAGTTGTTGGAGAGGATTCTTAGAGACAGGATGTATGTGCATTTAGAACGGAACAATCTCATTAGTGACAGACAGCATGGTTTTGTAAGAGGGAGGTCGTGCCTTACAAATTTGGTGGAGTTTTTTGAGGAAGTGACAAAAACGGTTGATGAAGGAAGGGCCGTGGATGTCGTCTATATGGATTTCAGTAAGGCATTTGACAAAGTCCCACATGGCAGGTTGGTTAAGAAGGTTAAGGCTCATGGGATACAAGGAGAAGTGGCTAGATGGGTGGAGAACTAGCTTGGCCATAGGAGACAGAGGGTAGTGGTCGAAGGGTCTTTTTCCGGCTGGAGGTCTGTGACCAGTGGTGTTCCGCAGGGCTCTGTACTGGGACCTCTGCTATTTGTGATATATATAAATGATTTGGAAGAAGGTGTAACTGATGTAATCAGCAAGTTTGCGGATGACACAAAGGTGGCTGGACTTGCGGATAGCGAAGAGCATTGTCGGGCAATACAGCAGGATATAGATAGGCTGGAAAATTGGGCGGAGAGGTGGCAGATGGAGTTTAATCCGGATAAATGCGAAGTGATGCATTTTGGAAGAAATAATGTAGGGAGGAATTATACAATAAATGGCAGAGTCATCAGGAGTATAGAAACACAGAGGGACCTAGGTGTGCAAGTCCACAAATCCTTGAAGGTGGCAACACAGGTGGAGAAGGTGGTGAAGAAGGCATATGGCATGCTTGCCTTTATAGGACGGGGTATTGAGTATAAAAGCTGGAGTCTGATGATGCAGCTGTATAGAACGCTGGTTAGGCCACATTTGGAGTATTGCGTCCAGTTCTGGTCGCCGCACCACCAGAAGGACGTGGAGGCGTTAGAGAGAGTGCAGAGAAGGTTGACCAGGATGTTGCCTGGTATGGAAGGTCTTAGCTATGAGGAGAGATTGGGTAAACTGGGGTTGTTCTCCTTGGAAAGACGGAGAATGAGGGGAGATCTAATCGAGGTGTACAAGATTATGAAGGGAATAGATAGGGTGAACGGTGGGAAGCTTTTTCCCAGATCAGAAGTGACGTTCACGAGGGGTCACGGGCTCAAGGTGAGAGCGGCGCAGTATAACTCAGATATTAGAGGGATGTTTTTTACACAGAGGGTGGTGGGGGCCTGGAATGCGCTGCCAAGTAGGGTGGTGGAGGCAGGCACGTTGACATTGTTTAAGACTTACCTGGATAGTCACATGAGCAGCCTGGGAATGGAGGGATACAAACGATTGGTCTAGTTGGACCAAGGAGCGGCACAGGCTTGGAGGGCCAAAGGGCCTGTTTCCTGTGCTGTATTGTTCTTTGTTCTTTGTTCTAGTGGGTGCCTGGAACGCACTGCCGGAGGATGTGGTGGAAGCAGGCAAATTGGCAACATTTAAGAGATATCTGGATGGGTACATGAATCGGGAGGGAGTAGGGGGATATGGTCCGAGTAAGGACAGAAGGTTTTTTTTAAGTTTAGTTAGGGCATTATGATCGGCACAGGCTTGGAGGGCCGAAGGGCCTGATCCTGTACTGTACCTTCACTTTGTTCTCTTTGTTCATTGGTCTTTGCCAACAATAGCAGCTATGCTATCGGATCATTTCATATTCCTAAAAGCTTCTATCAGATCATTGCTCAGTCTTCTCTTTTCTAGAGAAAAGTGCTCCAGCATGTTCAAATGTTCACAGAATCATAGAATCATACAAACATACAGTACAGTAGAGACTCTTCAGTCCATTGAGTTTGCACCATCACGTGTGAAACACCTGACCTCCCACCTCATCCCATTTACCAACACTTGACACATAGCCTTGAATGCTATGGCATGCCAAGTGACGTGCCAAGTGATCTGTTCTGAGTTTCTATTTGGGTTTGGTGAGTTTTAATATTATCCCTGTGAATTTTTATGGCATCTCCCCCAGTTCCTCAGTATCCTTTTTATAATATGGAAACCAGAAAAGTGCTCAGTACTTGGTGTGGTCTAACCAAGTTTCTAGATACAACTTCTCTGCTTTTCAATTATATTTCTCTAGAAATGAACCACACTGCTTGTTTTCTTTCTACTCTTTAGTTAGCTGCCTCACTACCTTTAGTGTACTTGTTGTACCCCTAAATTTCAATGCTCCTCTACCCCATTTAGACTCTTACTTTGTAGACCAGGAGAATTCCTTGTTCCTCTTCTAATAATGGCACAGAAATGTTTACATCTACTTTTGATGCAGGTGGCACAGCGTCTGAAAGATGATTGCACTGAGATTGCAGCACTCCTTCAGTAGTGCACTCGAGTGTCAGCATAGTTTGTATGTTTAAGCCCACAATAGGACTTAAGTACACAACCTTTTGATGACAATGTGACCAATTGGATCAAACTGTCACTTATGTGTCAGTTCAAAATTGGAAAGATTTGATTTGACTTACTATTGTCACATGTTTTGGGATACAGTGTAAAGTATTGTTTCTTGTGCTATACAGACAGATCATACAGTTTGTAGAGTACGCAGGAGAGAAGGAAAGGAGAGGGTGCAGAATGTAATGTTACAGTCATAACTAGGGAGTAGAGAATGATCAACTTAATATAAGGTAGGTTCATTAAGAAGCTGTTCTAGAGTTGGTTGGTGCGTGATTGCAGACTTTTGTATCTTCTTCCCGATGGAAAAAGGTGGAAGAGAGTATGTCTGGGGTTTGTGGGATCCTTGATTATGCTGGCTACTTTTCATAGAATCATAGATTCCCTACAGTGCAGAAGGTCATTCGGCCCATCGAATCTGTACCGACCACAATCCCACCCAGCCCCTATCCTCATAAACCCACGTATTTACCCTGCTAGTCCCCCTGACACCAAGGGTCAATTTAGCATGGCCAATCAACCTGACCTGTGCATTTTTGGACTTTGGACTTTTCCGAGGCAGCAGGAAGTGTAGACTGTGGATGGGAGTTTGGTTTGTGTGGTGGACTGGACTATGTTCACCACCCTTTATAGTTTCTTGCAGTCTTAAAATAGTTTAAAAAGTTGTCAAAAAAAACCAGGCCCTCTGTATTTTCCTGTACTTGAAATCTGAACTTCAAGCAAGAATATTGCTTATAAAAGCACGCAATATATTGATGTCATGCTCTGTAAAAAAACACACCGCTTTCTTTCACATGATACATAACTACACTGAGAAATGTGATGCAAAGCAGTGACAGGGGTGTGATATGATATTGTTTGATTGGGAAACCCAAGAGTTACTTAGCATTCTAAAACTATATCAAGTGGAAACTAGTGATGATGTGTTCTCAGAGCTTTTACACATGATTGCCATTTGTCACCACTTTATGCCTTACAGTCTTAAAGTGCCACTTGGTGTTTATTCATTTTCTGGAGAATATGAGGCTGTAAGTGCTGGGACTGATCTGTAACAAATGGTGAAAAATAGCTACTTTGAGCCTTATTTAATGCATATACAATTGCAATTTTCTAAGATCACAATCATATGTGTAGATGAGGGTCTTTTCAATCCATCTTGTTCATCCTTTCGTAGAGAGCTCGGTTCTCCCAATCACAGGATTTAACAGTCTTTAGAATAGCTTTTTTTGTTTGCTGTTAAAGTTTGTTAAAACATGTTACCTCTATTTACTGCACTTTAAAATGTCTTTATCTCTTTATCAGTTCAATACATTTGAGTCGGATTCCCCCCAAAATATTCTAAATGTCAAATTTGCGTAGAAACTGGAGTATATCCCGCTGTTTTTTTCAGTGAGATTTTCAAAATGAATCTCCCACACTCTGTACATCACAGAGAGCCTTAGCGTGAATCACATTAAAAATCAGTAGGCGGGGCCTATTCCCGTTGGAGAGGCTGGCAGCATAGCGCTGAGTGGGCAACTGCACATGCGCTGATCTGTCAGCACCGAGATTGGCGCAAACGCAGTAGCCCTGCACTGCCAGCCTCCCGATTGCTGGCCAGACCCGCGACCCCGAACCACTGGCTGTGCGACCGCCCCCCCCCCCCCCCCCATCTGATTGCTGGCCTCCCGGACGTGTCTGGGCCAGCCCTGACCACACCCCGCCCCCCCCTCGACCTGCCTCGATCTCTCCCCCACCCCGGCAGTCCTGACTGCCTCTCCCCCCCCATGCCGATGGCCAACCCCAATCAGCCCTTCCCTCCCTCTGTCAGCAATTCCAAATACAGCGTGGCAGCAGGCCTTCCCCACCCTCACCGATCTCCCTCCCAGAGGCCCTGCCCCCATTCCCGGCTTGGGTCACTATCTGTGTGGAGTTTGCACGTTCTCCCCGTGTCTGTGTGGGTTTCCTCCGGGTGCTCCGGTTTCCTCCCACAGTCTGAAAGATATGCTGGTTGGGTGCATTGACCCGAACAGGCACCGGACTGTGGCGACTAGGGGAATTTCGCAGTAACTTCATTGCAGTCTTACTGTAAGCCTTACTTGTGACTAATAAATAAACTTTACTTTTACTTTACTTTGAAATTTGAAGTGCATTATGTTGCAATAAAACAGCTTGCAAGTCAAACTCTTATCAAAGCAAAGAAGTGACTGGTACTGGTCCAAACTGGTCTTGTATACCTTAAAATGTGACTCCAGTTCTGACCAGTACAAGTCATTTCCAAGTTTTTTTCCTTCTGAGAGGACAGATGACCAAAAGGCTGGTCAAGGAGGGAGATTTTAAAGAACTCCTTAAAAGATGAAAGATGTAGAGAAGTTTAAAATGGGAATTCCAGAGCTTAGGACCTCGGCAACTGAAGGCATGGCAGCCAATGGAGCAATTGAAATTGGGGATGCTCAAGAGGACAGCGTAAGATGAGTGCAGATATCTTGGAAGATTGTGGGGCTAAAGGAGGTTGTAGGGATAGGGTGGGGTGAAGCCTTGGGGGGACTTGAAAACTGGGATGGAAATTTTAAAATTGAGGTTTTGCATGACAAAGAGGCAATGTAGGTGAGTGAGCACAGGGTGTGATGGGCAAATGGGGTTTGATTTGAGTGAGTACATGCTCAGCAGAATTACCTCAAGTCTACAGAGGGTAGAATGTGGGTGTGTGTTGAAACAGTCGAGTCCAGAGGATAAGGGTTTCAGCTGAAGGTGAGCTAAAGCACAGGTATTATGGGTGTTATGGAGTAAAATAGGTGGTCCCTCTGATGGCATGGGTATGTGGTCAGAAACCAAGGGGACCAAGGTTGCCAACAGTTTGGTTTACTGCCAGGTAGTTGGCAGGGAGAGGGATTACGTTGGTAGCTAGAAAGTGGTTGGCAAATTCTGCTACCCTGGGTTGATGGTGATGGATGGCCCATCCCTTGATCTGAACTTGATGCATCCATAGGGAAAGCGACTACTCTCTTTGGACAACACAGGAATCGCACATGGAATAGTATCAGGGTGACCTTTAGGGCCAAGCTGATAGTTTATATGGCCTGTGGTTTCAGAACCTGACTGTATCCTGTGAAACAGGGCAACCTACAGCTATCAAGAAAGGAAGCTCAACAGTTTCTATCTTTGCTGTCTGCTGTACATTATGGGTATATTCTGGTAGGTCAAAATCACAAATGTGGCAGTCCTCTCAAAGGCAAAACTCCCAGATTTGTTAGAACCCACCAAACAGAAGCAGCTTCGATTGGTCAGGCACATCTACAGGATGGAAAATGGCCGAATACTCAAGGACTGGTTAGGTAGCCAGAAGTCTCACAACACCAGGTTAAAGTCCAACAGGTTTATTTGGTAGCACAAGCCACTAGTTTTCAGAGCGCTGCCCCTTCATCGGGTGAGTGGGAGTTCTGTTCATAAACAGGCCATATAAAGACACAAACTCAATTTACAAGATAACGTTATCTTGTAAATTGTGTTTGTGTCTTTATATGCCCTGTTTGTGAACACAACTCCCACTCACCTGATGAAGGAGCAGCGCTCTGAAAGCTTGTGGCTTGGGCTACCAAATAAACCTGTTGGACTTTAACCTGGTGTTGTGAGACTTCTTACTGTGTTTACCCCAGTCCAACGCCGGCATCTCCACATCATAGGTAGCCAGAGCCAGACGATCTGTGGTATGTCTGAAACTCCACTTCCAGAATATTTACTAATATGACATGAAGGCCATAAACAAAGAACAAAGAACAGTACAGCACAAGAAACAGGCCCTACGGCCCTCCAAGCCTGTGCCACTCATTGGTCCAACTAGACTATTCGTTTGTATCCCTCCATTCCCAGACTGCTCATGTGACTATCCAGGTAAGTCTTAAACGATGCCAGCGTGTCTGCCTCCACCACCCTACTTGGCAGTGCATTCCAGGCCCCCACCACTCTCTGTGTAAAATATGTCCCTCTGATATCTGAGTTATACCTCGCCCCTTGCACCTTGAGCCTGTGACCCCTCGTGATCGTCACCTCCGACCTGGGAAAAAGCTTCCCACTGTTCACCCTATCTATACCCTTCATAATCTTGTACACTTCTATTAGGTCTCCCCTCATTCTCTGTCTTTCCAGGGAGAACAAGCCCAGTTTACCCAATCTCTCCTCATAGCTCAGACCCTCCATACCAGGCAACATCCTGGTAAACCTTCTCTGCACTCTCTCCAAAGCCTCCACGTCCTTCTGGTAGTGCGGCGACCAGAACTGGACGCAGTACTCCAAATGTGGCCTAACCAGCGTTCCATACAGCCGCAACATCAGACTCCATCAATTATCCAAAACATCAAAACATCAATTATCCAAAACTCCAAAAACATCAATTATCGCAGCTGGGAGTCACTAGTTGATAACAGAGGAAAGTGGTGACACCTCCTGTGTGTTGGTCTGCTCTAGAGTGGCCAGTGGCTTGGCAACAAATGCAAATGCTAAACACAACAACCCACAATGATGCATAATAGCTTCACATGAAGGTACACCATATGAAAACACCCCATCTGAAATTGATTCTTTGCCGTGAGTCCATCATTTTTCATAGATGGAAGGATGATGGATAGGTAGTGACTATGTAATGTACTCACACGGTCTAGAAAACCTTATCTTCATGAAAGCTTTGCCTATGCAATGTAAACAGTATAGAGCTACTAAGATGGTTTTTAGTGAGCAAAGCAGTATTTTGCATTTTCTAACGGTTACAATTTTTAGCGTGGAACAGTGGTATAAGGGCTAAGTTGCTGATTACTGAATAGAGGGTTTTAAAATGATCTTGTTGAGTTTGTAATAATGTGACATGGGCAAGTTTCAGACCATTGCTTTGATATGCTGTACAATAGTAAATTAGCTGATAAATCTGAATGTAAATTAATTCTAAAGAACATTATTACTCTATTTTTTGTATTCCATTTCAATCATAAAGCTATCAGGAAAACTATGCAATTTTCTGACGTGCTTTAGTGCTCCATCTGTTTAATTTTCCCTAATTAGTTCAGATGGTGTTTTATTCAGTGGCTAATATTAGTATGTAATGATTGAGGGAAATCAATACTTGCTAGTTTTATTCTTATCTGTCTTGGTAACTGAACCTGATTATATTGTTCATACTTTCCTTGCTTTCTTCTGGAATTATTGATAGCGGTCCATACAACAAACTGGTGACAGGCATAAAACTAGCCCGTACATAACACAATGGGGCAATTTTGTGCCCCAGTCCACCACGAGCACACACTGCGTCACGGGCTCAAAATCCCGCAAGAGACTCGCTGGCGAGATCGTGTTTCCAGATTTTTCCCACCCCCTTGCTGATGATGTAACCACGTTCCCACCCACAAAGAGCATCAAACTCATTGCAGTACATTTAAACATATTTTAATATAATTAATGAGCCCCCGCCAGGTGATCCCCCACTTAATAGTCACACTACACTGCTGTGACGAACCTGGTAGTGCCAACATGTGCCGGGGGCAGTGCCAATGTGTGCCGGGGTGGACCCCCTTGGGTTATGGTTTTCTGGGAGGGGGGAAGAGAGAGTGTCAGAGGATTGGGGCTGGGATTCTTTGATCTCGTATGCCCTGCCATTGCTGCCAATGAGAACTGAGAATTCGGCACTCAGCCAAAACTCCATTCACTGCAGCGAGACCAGAGAATCACAGCCGCAGGTGAGGTTGGATAATTCTGACCCTGGTCTCAACAATGCATTCAGAGATTATATGCCAGTTTTCAGTCAGTGCCTGACACTCTGACAAATTATGGGAAAATTCAGCCCATTGTCTTTGCACTTTTCCACTTTATACTCTGTCACCTGTCTTATCCTCATTAAGCTATACTTTATGACTAAAGATTGGTGGGCGGCAAGTGGCACTGTGGTTAGCACTGCTGCTTCACAGTGCCAGGGAGCTGGGTTCAATTCTGGCCTCGGGTGACAGCACATTCTCCCCATGTCTGTGTGGGTTTCCTCCGGGTGCTCCGGTTTCCTCCCACAGTCCAAAGATGTGTAGATTAGGTGGATTAGCCATGGTAGATCCAGGGATAGTGTGGGTGGGGGTGTGGGGTAGGATCCTCTTTTGGAGAGTCGGTGCAGACACTCTGGGTGAATGCACTGTCGGGTTTCTATGGTTCTAATTTCACTATCAGCTGTGCATGTAGATTGATTTATTCAGCACCAACCTGCATTGAAACTACATTCCTTGACTGCAATAATTTCCATGTATCAATAATCTTTCAAGCAATATTGGCACAAACTTGTAGATTTCCAGTGCACATCAATTTTGTATCATCACACATTTTGTTTTCTAAAATTACAATTTCCCTGCATTGCCACTTCTATTAACAGTGGACCAAAGTAATCCTTTATAATTGTTTTGAATACAATGCTAAATGAATTGTGGATTATTTCATACACTTGTGGTAATTATGTCACAAACATTCCTTCTGAATGCTGCACAAAGATGCACAATGTTTATTGAATCCCTTTGCCATTCTTGATCATCTGCCACAAATTGTCAGTGCTATGGGTTTGCTTTTTAACAGTTCAGTTTTCATTTCTGTCTTTAAAACATCATTTGATGTTTTGTATGAAGCTTTCTCTCATGCTTCCTCCTTGCTGTACAGCTTGGCGTGCAAATATTTTCTTGCGTCTTGCAACTTGCTTCTCAGCTTTCTAAAATATATTCTGTACCCGTTGTTCGAGTTCTTGTATTAATATTTTTCTTTCTAGTTGGACCCAAAACCTTATTTGTAATCTCTACTTTCAAAACGCTCACCCTCATTTATTATTTATTAGTCACAAATGGGCTTACATTAACACTGCAATGAAGTTACTGTGAAAATCCCCTCGTTGCCACACTCTGGCACCTGTTTGGGTACACTGAGGGGGAATTTAGCATGTCCAATCCACCTAACTAGTACATCTTTCAGACTGTGGAAGGAAACCAGAGCACCCAGAGGAAACCCACGCAGACACGGGGAGAACATGCAAACATTTAGTTAATCTCCCTGATTTAGTTCATTATTGATGATCAGTTTCTGCTTCTGCTGTCCAAGCCTACTAACACTTAAGAAAGGTGTGCCATACAGATGTTAGAATTCCATTATCCTTTCTCCATTTCCTAACTTTCTCTGTCTTAATCAGTACGTGGATAATTTAAACCTACAGAACACTAGGTGTTTTTCATTTCTCTGCTGTCACAAGCCATTATTTAAGTTCCAGACATGTTGGGCGGGATTTTCTGTCTGGCTCTTCCTGTTGGCAGGATCTTCTGGTCCTGTTGAAGACGACCCCCCCACCCCACCCCCACCCTTGTCAGGTTTTCAGGCATATGTAGAGGTGAGCCACACAAAGCATCATAGACATCAGTGGGACTGGAAAATCCTGCCAGTGTCCAATGGCAAGCTGCCTCCACTGCTGGAAAACACGCCATGGGGGGCTGTGGAAGATCCCATCCACAGACACTGCCTGCAGCCTGTCCTGCCTATATCAGCCCTCCCTTGACACAGTGCATATTCCCTCTTCAACCAATAACGTCACCTGCCTTATAGTTTGCCTTTTTTTATCCATCCTAAGGGTTGCATCTTGACATATTCTTTTTCCATTTTTATCCAGTTTGCAACCAGCTTGCCGCTCATAAATCTCAGTCTTACTGTAGAATAATTGCTTCTCATTCCCTTAGATTATATCTCACATGCCATACATTGAAATTCATGCACTTAAATTTATTTTAAACTTGATTATTTTTGCCTCAGCCATCCTAACTTTTACTTGAGACTTTTTTGTTATCACTATCTCTTTGCTTTTATTCCTCTACTTGGCATCCTTCTTGCCAAATAAAGATCTGTATGAGTATTATCCTGCACTTTTCACTCACTCTGTTAGCTGGCCCTGATTATTTTTATTTTCTGCTTGGTGGTAAGGTTAGCCAGGAAGGAAAATTTTGCATTTTTTGCTTTGCTGGGAGATAGCCATTGGTGCCTTGTTGGTCCATTTGGACACTGTTGAGAGAGTCACTGAGGATAGCTGGAGACACTTTCAAAGGGGATTCAACCCTGGGATGACAGAGCAGTAGATGTATGGTTGGGGTTAGGGGTAGGGATTAATTAATCAACATCAAACTCATAGAATAGAACAATAGATTCTCTACAGTGCAGAAGGAGGCCATTCGGCCCATCAAGCCTGCACTGACAACAATCCCACCCAGGTCGTATCCCCATTACCCCACGTATTCACCCTGCTAATGCTAGGGGGTAATTTAGCCTGGCCAATCAACCTCCCACAATCTTTGGACTGTGGGAGGAAATCAGAGCACCCGGAGGAAACCCACACAGACACAGGGAGAACGTACAAACTCCGCACAGACAGTTACTCAAGGCCAGAATTGAACCTGTGTCCCTGGTACTGTGAGGCAGCAGTGCTAACCACTGTGCCACCTTGCTGACCCTAAAGTCTGTTGTTTTTTTTATCACTAATGGAGAAACATCAATTGGAATGCATATTACCAGTTGTTATGGGGGAATAAAGGATTATGGCAACTATTGATATTAATCATCCCTGAATGGGAGAATTTACATTTGTGGATTTAGATCCTGGCAGTAATTCTTGACATAGTGAAGATGTGAGAGAAATTTGAAAATAAGTTGAATCAATTTAATTGTCACTCAGTGTATTAACAGTCGTGACTCCTGATAAGTGCAGCAGAAATTGGGAGAAAGATGATCTGATTTGATTTATTTATTATTACCACATATATTAATTAGTATACAGTGAAAAGTATTGTTTCTTGCGCACTATACAGACAAAGCGTACCGTACATAGAGAAGGAAACAAGAGAGTGCAGAATGTAGTGTTATAGTCATAGCTAGGGTGTAGAGAAAGATCAACTTAATGCGAGGTAGGTCCATTCAAAAGTCTGATGGCAGCAGGGGAGAAGCTGCTTTTGAGTTGGTTGGCACATGATCTCAGACTTGAGTATCTTTTTCCCAATGGAAGAAGGTGGAAGTGAGTATGTTCAGGGTGAGTGGGGTCCTTGATTATGCTGACTGCTTTTCTGAGCACTGGGAAGTGTAGATAGTGTCAATGGATGGGAGGCTGGTTTGAATGATGGGCTGGGCTTCATTCATGACCCTTTGTAGTTTCTTGTGGACAGAGCAGGAGCCATACCAAGCTGTGATACAACCAGAAAGAATGCTTTCTGTGGTGCATCTGTAGAAGTTGGTGAGAGCTGTAGCGGACATGCCAAATTTCCTTAGTCCCCTAAGAAAGTAGAGGCTTTGTTGGCTTTTCTTAGCTATAGCATCTGCATGGAGGGACCAGGACAGGTTGTTGGTGATCTGGACACCTAAAAACTTGAAGCTCTCGACCATTTCTACTTCGTCCCCATTGATGTAGACAGGGACATGCTGTCCACTACGCTTCCTGAAGTCGATGACTATCTCCTTCATTTTGTTGACATTGAGGGAGAGATTATTGTCATCATACTAGTTCATCAGATTCTCCATCTCCTTCTTGTACTGTGTCTTGTCATTGTTTGAGATCCGACCCACAATGGTGGTGTCGTCAGCAAACTTGAAAATCGAGTTGGAGGGGAATTTGGCCACACAGTCAAAGGTGTATAAGGAGTATAGTAAGGGATTGAGGACATAGCCTTGTGGAGCATCTATGTTGAGGATGATCGTGGAGGAGATGTTGTTGCCTATTCTTACTGATGGTTCTTTGTGCGTTAAGAAGTCTAGGATCCAGTTGCAGAGGGAGGAGCTGAACCCCAGGCCACAAAATTTGGAAAAGAGTTTCGTAGGAATAATGGTGTTGACTACGAAGAGTTTCGTAGGAACAAAGCTGCCGTCTATGAATAGGAGCCTGACATAGGTGCCTTTGTTATCTAGGTGTTCCAGGGTTGAGTGCAGAGCCAGGGAGATGGTGTCTGCTGTGGACCTGCTGTGGTGGTAGGCGAACTGTAGTGGATCCAGGCAGCCTGGGAGGCAGGAATTGATTTGAAGCACTTCATAATGATGGATGATCCTTGGGTTGACTTTTGAGAAGGCTACTCTGACGTCGGCAATGCTGACCTCGGATACAGGTTCATCTGGGGTGGAGGGCATACTCTCGTTGACCTCTTGCTCAAAACGGGCATAGAATGCATTGTGCTCATCGGGGAGGGGTGCAATGGAGCCGGCAATTTTACCTTTCTTCATCTTGTAGCCTGTTTTGTCTTGCAGACCTTGCCATAGTCGGCGGAATTTGTGTGGCTCGCCTGGAATTCTAACTTGGTCCGGTACTGTCTTTTGGCATCTTTGATGGATCTCTGTAGACCATATCTGTCTTTCTTGTATAGGTTAGGGCCGCATGACTTGAACGCCTCAGACCTGGACTTCAGCAGGCAGTGGATATCCCTGTTCATCCATGGTTTCCGGTTGGGAAACATGCGGATTTGCTTCTTTGGCACACACTTACTAATGAAGTCAGTTACTGTAGTGGCGTACTCGTTCAGACTGGTCACAAAGTTTTTAAATACTGACCAGTCTACTGACTCTAAGCAGCCCCGTAGGAGATCATCCGATTCCCCAGACCAACATTGCACGACTTTCTTTGACGGATTCTCTTGTTTCAGTTTTTTCAGATGGTTGAATCATAAGAATCATAGAAATCATAAACATTCCATGACACAGAAGGAGGCTATTCATCCCATCATGTCTATGCTGGCTAATAAAGAGCTACACAGAGTAATTACACTTTACTGCACTTCGTCCGTAGCCCAGCAGGTTCTTCAAGTAAACACCCACGTCCTTCCTAAATACAGTGGGAGTTTCTGCCTCTACCACCCTTTCAGGTAATGAGTTACAGGTCCCCTACTATCGTCTGGGCAAGAAAATGTTTCCTCATTTACCTATAAGGGTGGCAATGGCCTAGTGATGTTATCATTCGGCTATTAGTCCAGAAACTCAACTAATGCTCTGGGGACCAGGTTCAAATCCTGCTATGGCAGATGGTGGAATTTGAATTCAATTTTTTTTAAAAATTGGAATTAAGCATCAACTGGGTCATTTGTATGTGGGAAGATAGGAGCTAAGATACCATGACATTAAAAGCAAATCATTTTAAAATGTTGTCTAAAAATCATACATTTAATAACACACGTATAAGCTACTTTTTTCAGTGCCAAAACTGTTGTTTAGCAATTGTCAATACTCAGCCACGGCTGAAAACCAATTACACCTGATTGGACAAGATGCAACTTTTTATGAGGTTTCAGTGAGTGATGTGAGAATGGAAAAGGTGAACTCTCGACACATTGACTGGATTTATTGATTGCAGGCTTGGGGTAGTGGGGTGGGAGGGTGTAGGGGGAGGTGCGGCACACAGTCAGGAAGCAGTGGATGGCGGACCACAACTTCAGGAATTCTGCATCATTCTGTCCATGTGTTGACTTCTCAGCTTCCGAGGGAAAACACTGACTATTCACTGTCGAAAACCCCATGCAAAATCCTGGCCGATATTTTTTTTGTCTACATCAATTGAGAAGTGTTTCCTTCATCGAGCCAGCCTCAACTGTTTATGGGTCAGCTCGATTGAATCATGTGGGAAATGTATCAGGCTATAAATATGTGGAAATGTACAGCTGAAATTCATTCATTCAGCCATTTCCAAGTGAGGCACAAGATCAATACCCTTGTGACTAATTTCAGCAGGTGCTGGTGGTAAAGTGACAATGTGTGCAATTTTACAGTGCACAGTGTTTCCTTTGGTCCTCGTTTGTCCCCTGAATTGCTAGATTATTGTCCATTTTGTCAATGCATGCCAAATATATTTATCATAGGGAATTGGTGCTACCCTTTCCTTTTACCATGGTTTGCTCTTGGTTCATTATTGTTTGCTGCTGGGCCATTCAGATCAATCACTGGACAAGTTTCTTTCCCCTTTTCTGCCTGTATCGTTAGGCTATTAGTCCAGAAACTCAACTAATGTTCTGGGGACTGGGTTCAAATCCTGCTATGACAGATGGTGGAATTTGAATTCAATTTTTTTTTAAAATCTGGAATTAATTAAGGGTCATTTGTATGTGGTGAAGATAGGAGCTAAGATATCATGATGTTAAAAGAAAATCATTTTAAAATGTTGTCTAAAAATCATAATGGAGACACATAATAACACATGTATAAGATATTTTTTCAGCGCCAGAAGTGTAAGAGCCCAATGTAAAATGTGTTTGGAGCAGCCCTAGAATAGAATCCATACAGTGCAGAAGGAGGCCATTTGGCCCATCCAGTCTGTACCAAGCGCAATCCCACCCAGGCCCTATTCTCGTAACCCTCATTTGCCCTGCTCGTCCCCCTAACACTAGGGTCAATTTAGCATGGCCAATCAACCTAGCCCGCACATCTTTGGACTATGGGAGGAAACCCATGCAGACGCGGGGAGAAAGTGCAAACACCACGCAGTGACCCGAGGCTGGAATTCAACCTGGGTCCCTGGCGCTGTGAGGCAGCAGTGTCACTGTGCATTGCACTGTGCAGTAGTGTCACTGTGTCACCGTGCCGCCCCTAGTTCGAAACAAGCAATGCATTTCTAGAAATGACTCCAGATTCATCACAAATTTGGCTCTCTTGCTCTGACAGGTCTTAGAGTGTCACGTGTGAGGTAGAGAAAAGTTGTTGTGGGAAGATTGAGAGCAGTATTGATGGCGCTTAGTCGTGAGAGATTTACCTTGAATTTAGCTAGAGTGTTTGTTGCTGATTTTCAGGCCTCTATTTCTGGGGATGAAGGGAGCCTCAGGAGAAGTCATAGCGGGAAGTGTGACAACACGGAGTTCCTGTCAAATTTAATGCCAGGTTCTGATTTGTAGTTTTTCTTTCTTTCTCTCAGCTAGCAGCAGGCGAGATTGAGAGGCTGGTTGTCAGGTGGAAAGGCCTGTGGTTAAGTCTAAGGATTATACAGGTATTCAGAGAACTGCTTGATTTTTTTTTCAGTGGAGATTGAATAAGGAACATTAAATACATCAAAGTAAGGGATCAATTTAGTGGGAGCGACTACAAAAGATAAATCATACTCTTGAGCTGGATGGACATGTCGAATATGTGGAGTGTTGTTTCCTCAATCAAAACTTCCCTATACTCGCGTTTTCTGAATTCCCTATTTTCTTTAAATAGTGGCATGGGATCTTTTAATGTCCGCATGAACCTCCAGAGTAGGCAGAATGGACTATAATTCAACGCTTGATTTGAAGGATAGGCACGTTTTAATAATACAACACCCTATCAACTTTGCACTGAAGCAATGTTATGGCCGGTCAATCATCTGTTTAATTAAACGTCTTGCCCCAGTACATATCACACCTTGTGTCTGTCTGTCAAACTTTAATGATTGGCTTAAGTAGACAGAATCTCTTTGGTTGCACATTCTGATTTGCTCAGTAGCAATCATTTCCACTTATTTTGTGCCTTTAAAAGTGCAATAAAAATGAGCATTGGCTTGTCAAAAAGGGTGTCCTTCATGGCCTGTTGTGATGGTGTAGGCCACTTACTGGCACCTGCCCTATTGGCTGTTAATATCGAGAGCCATGCAATGAGTAATATTAAAGAACAAGAACTGTTTAAAGACAATCTGATAGCAAGACTAGATGGCCTTATTTCAAGTTGCAATTACAAGGTGAATTCTCAGCTCTCTACAAGACAACTTACCTTACAAACCATGATACATCCTTACACTTAGTTTACAAGTGAGTATTTTGTAATACCTTAATTTCAGGCTTGGTCTTATGCACTTGCAGGTATCAGGAAACAGAGGTAGTTTTAAGTAATCTGTATTTTTGGATATTAGAAACAAGGTATAGATTATAGGTGAGTTTAAATGTGTGTTTCTATGTTTAAAAATAAAGGTTAAAACTTCAGTGAGTTGAATGTTAAACTAAGGTCGTTGCATGTTTGAAGGTTTTGTTTTCACTTCACACTGTGCCTGCATTGTGATTCGAGAGTTTACAATGTGAAAGTAAACAAATGTAATGAAAGAGAAAAGAATCACAGTGGCTTGTAGTGCAATTTTTAATTCTAATGACCAGAATTTTACATTGTTTGGATGAGGTGTGTGCCCAAGCTGGAAGCACGTGAAATTGTGCGAGAAGACATTGGGCATGCGTCCCAATCTCATTGCGCACTCGAGGAATATTTCTGTAGGTGGGTGCACATGAGAGACGGAAGTATGCCCACTAAAAATCAAGGAGGGAATTTAGCCCATTAAGGAGCCAATGGAATGCAATTTTATGGGGCATGCCCGCTTTTATGGTTGGCGGGTAACTGATTGACCAGACGGCCTTTGCCTTTTACCTTCAACCTTGATCCGGGGTGGGATGATCTATCAGGGCCGAAATAAAATCTAAAAAGTTGTCTGGAGACTGAGGTTTGTGCCTGAATGTGCTGCCTTTCCATAGGCATTCCATTGCCAATTATTTTTCACAGGTCTTCAGCCTCTCAGACAACCCTGCAGCGGTTGTCCCTCAGAGGGAGCACAATACAAATGCCAGCCAGCACTCTCCCTGTTCTTGGCACCTACCCTCTTCCCTGCCCTCTTCCCAACGGTGCTCAGCCTTGCACAGAGCACATTTCATTCCGGATAACCATTAATTGGCCATCCCGTGGGAAATTGCATTCCGGGGCCCACCGTGGCCTGGAACTCACTTCACGCCCGCTTCTGGTCCTGCCAAAGGCACGCACCCGGCGGGCCAAAAACACAGGCGCAAGTTTCTTCATTTTGTTTGGAAAAGATGTGTCAATTGCAATGCAAGCGTATACATTTCTGGAATGGGAAACTCAGATAATTTTGGATTCTGGCATAAATGATTTCTTAAAGAAATATTCAAGGCAGCTACTAACAAGTGTTTGAAATAAATCAAAGCTCAAAGTAGTGTTTGGCCACTGCTGTTAATCTAATTTCTCAAATGTATCTTGGAAACATAATTTTAATTTAGCCCTTTACCTGTAATTGCCAGAAAGATTATACTGACTAAGTGGTATTGCATTCTGGGTTATATTAAACATTTGCTTCTCATTGTCTGCAGTTCACCTTCAAATAGATTGCAATCTTGGTCATTTGCTGCCTGGATTGATCACCTCATTTATGAAATGGGGAAGATAACTTCATTTGAAGATTGAAGAGTACCACTATTTTCTCTTTTTGCGGTACAGAATAGATTATTGCTTTGAATTAGACCTGTTATCTATTCTAATATCTGTCTCCTTGTGTACTTGAATCACAATGGGAGGTTAAAGGGCAATAAGATGATGAAGAATATACACTAGTACAGATTTTTACCCACTAGAAAAATGCAAATGAATGCAGGAAAAATTGAATATGATAAATTCCCATCAGTACAGATGCCATTTTGTCAATGGTGAATGAAATAACTTTGTCTATTTTGTTTGACTGCTTCTTTAACTAATGTTCTTATTTTCTTAAATCCTATGGCTGTGTTTAATTTTAAAAGTTTGTCCCACGCTGACCTCAAACTTTTTAATCAGGAGAGCTGAGTGCTAAAACATCTTTGAAAGCAGCAAGGCATATTGGAGCAGGCGGTTAGCAAAGCGTATTGGATCTTTGGTTTAATCAATAGAAGCACTGAGTACAACTGCAGGGACAGCTGAACCTTCACAAAGCCCTGCTTAGGCTGCAGCTAAGGTGTTGCTACCAGTTTTGGTTCGCACATCTTCGGAAGGATGTGAGAGTCCTTGAGAGGGTGAGAGGAGATTTATCAGAATTCTTCCAGGGATGAGGAACTTTAGCCACAAGGTTAGGGCTGGAGAAGTTATAATTGTTTGCCTTGGAGTAAAGGAGATCGGGGGAGATCTACACGATAACAAGACATTTGAACAAAGAACAAAGAACATTACAGAACAGGAACAGGCCCTTCAGCCCTCCAAGCCTGCGCTGACCATGCTGCCTGACTGAACTAAAACCCCCTACTCTTCCGGGAACCATATTCCTCTATTCCCATTCTATTCATGTATTTGTCAAGACGCCCTTGAGTAAGAAAGACTAGGAAAAAAAATCCCATTAGTTGATGGTACAATGACAAGAGATCACAGATTAAAGGTTTTGGCAAGAGATTTGGCATGGATGTGAGAAAGAACTTTTGTAGGCAGCAACTGATAATGACCTGGAACTCGATGGAGACCACTGATGGAAGGGAGCACAGCAGATCTCAAGAGGCAACTCAAGGTTGGGGGGGTGGTGGTGAGGTGGGGGTGCAGTGTTCCAGGATCACTTGGGTGGTTCCCCCTGTCCCTCCCCCGCATGCCTACCTGGCCACAGGTGTGGCCACGGGCCTCCTTGATCCAGCAGCTGTGGATATTTTTAATTTCAACCCTTTCAAAAGTGCTGAGGGCAGCTCCACCTGTCGGGAGGTCAGTTGCACAAACTGTAACTTAGGGCTGGATTTTACTAATTGGTAGCTAATCAGGCTGGCTGCCTCCCCTCACCCCACCTACGTGAATGTAAAATAAGGCGTGATTAAGTTAGGTCAGCAACGTAAAGTCAACACATCAGTTTCCGAAATTACAGAAGGTGGGAAGGGGCCGTGAAGCCTGACCACCATTTTGAATTTGCAAAGAAACAAGCAATTGAGTTTGATAGAGACTCGACTCCCACCCCCACCCCACCCCCTTTGGTGCCACTAATTGGCCGCCTTCCTGCCGGACAGCCGTAAAAAGGCTATCCGATGCTGTATTGGAGGAGCTGAGATGGTGAGGGTGGGAGAGGGCAGACCGACAGTTTCCATTGTGCCTCCCTCAAGTCACCGAAATCCAGCCCTTAGAGTTACCGAGGACGTTGGAAGGAAACAAATTTAAAACGTCAATTGTTGACATTGCAGGTTTCGCTGTTGGGTTTACAGTTGATTGCACATCTCATAAAGTAAAGATGCATAACTAATTTCCTGAGACATTTTATGCTTGAGTCAGGGTTATCTGATCAAGGATATAGTTTTCTCCTGAGCAGGCAGTAATTATATTTCAAGCACAAAACAGTGGCAAAAACTGTGTCGCCAAAATATTTCCCCACTGAGTTCAAGATATGAATTTTAGATGAAAGTGGGGCAGCACGATGGTACAGTGGTTAGCACTGCTGCCTCACAGCACTAGGGACCCAGGTTCAATTCCAGCCTCGGGTAACTGTTTGTGTAGAGTTTGCACTTTCTCCCCGTGTCTGCGTGGGTTTGCTCCGGTTTCCTCCCACAATCCAAAGGCGTGCGGATTAGGTTGATTGGCAGTGCTAAATTGACCCTAATGTCAGGGGGATTAGCAGGGTAAATGAGGGTTATGGGAATAGGGCCTGGGTGGGATTGTAGGCGGTACAGACTCGGTGGGCCAAATGGCCTCCTTCTGTACTGTAGGGATTCTATGAAAATGCCTGTCTTGGATTGGTCAATGTCTTCTTTCATTGGGATGAAAAAGACAAAGTATTCTGATGTCATAATTATACAGAGATGCATCAAAGTCTATTTGAGACATCTCTGAAATGTAAAATCATTGCAAAATTGGATTGCATTTCGATAGCTGGAGATCCCAAACCAGTTTCTTTCTGGCTTCAGTTTTGCTGGCACAAAGTGACACAAAATAAAAAGAGGTGAATCTGGTCAATGGCGATGGCACTGAACAGGCTGATGGCTAATTGGCAGCCTGTTTCACATTGCACCTGCTTTCCTTTTCAAATGACTCCAATGGAAAATATATTTAGTATATTTCATGACCAAAATGCTTCAAAGCCAATCAAATATTTTTAAAGTGGCAGCTGTGTCTCACTTGGTAGCGCTCTCGCCTCTTGTGCAAGAGGTCCCATGAACTCCATCATTGAACTAAAATAGCGATCAGAAGCCTGCACTGTGTGGAAAAGAGCCACCCACTGTGATTTTCCCCAAGTTGGCCAATTAGTGACCGGAGGGTGCGCGCACCATCCTATTAAGGAAGGATTAAAGGACCGTTGGGAGCTTTCAGCAGCAGGTAAGTGAGGGAGAGGGGATTTCAAAATGGAGGTGCCTTCTCTCCAAACTTCTCAAATTTGAGAAGTTAGGGTGGCACGGTGGCACAGTGGTTAGGGGGACCCAGGTTCAATTGAAGCCTTGGGTCACTGTCTGTGTGGAGTCTACACCTTCTCCCCATGTCTGCATGGGTTTCCTCTGGGTGCTCCGGTTTCCTCCCACAGTCCGAAGATGTGCTGGTTAGGTTGATTGGCCATGCCAAATTGACCCTAGTGTCAGGGGGGTTAGCAGGGTAAATGAGGGTTACGGGAATAGGGATTGTGGCTGGTACAGGCTCGATGGGCCAAATGGCCTCCTTCTGTACTGTAGGGATTCTATGATTCTATGATTAAAATTTTAAAACTGGTCTGTGTGGCCAGACCAGTATTGGGAGGAAGTGTGTGTTGCAGGCTTGGGGCACTGGGATGGATGGAGTGGTGATTTCTCCAGGGAGTCCACCTGTGGCTGATGCTGTACCCAGGTAGGCCAGGCCTCTTAGCCTGTCTATAGTGCTGATCCAAACCACAACCCATGGTCAACTGCGGGAAGGCCACTTTCAGGCTACAACCTGGAGGCTGAGTGGAATTTTCCCATCAGCCTCCTTTTAGTAGGCCTTCAATGGCATAATTCCAAAGAAGAGTAAGGAAGTTATCTCGAGCTGGTTTTTAATCCCTTGATCAACGCCACAGAAACTGATTATTTGGTGATTATCATGTTGTTTGTGGGAGCTTGCTGTGCATAAATTGGTTGGCATTTTTCCTGCATTACAAAATGTACTCAATTGTCTATAAAGTGCTTTGGGATGACCTGTGATCATGACAGGCAGGATATAAATGCAAGTCTTATTTTTATGTGTACTCACCATTAAATGAAGAAAACACGACAGCCAGTCTCTTACAAACGATCCACAAGGAGCACAATGATAATGACTTGATGACCTTTTCTTGCGCTGTTGGTTGAGGGATGAATGTTGGCCTGGATACTCCTTGCTCTTCTTTAAAATGGTGGCATAAGATCTTCTTCACCCACCTGAGAGAGCATCGGGCCTTAGTTTAATGTCACATCCAAAAGGGAGTGCGCAAGAACACAAGATATAGGAGCAGGATTTTATCATATGACCTGTCACGTCTACTCCACCATTCAAAATGCTCATAGCTGATTTTGGCCTTCAACTCCACCCATTCTCCACCTCCCACCACCGCCCCCCCCCACCCCCCCCCCCCCCGCAACTCCCCATATTGCTTGATTTCCGATTTCCTGAGAGATCAAAAATTCTGTCTACCCCAGCCTTAAATATATTTAATGATGGAGTAACTACAACCCTCCGAGCTAGAGAATTCCAATGATTCACAACCTTCTGAGTGAAGAAATTTCTCCTCATCTCAGTCCTAAGTGATCAGCCCCTTATCCTGAAACTATTCCCCTGTGTTTTAGACTCCCCAACCCGAGGAACCAATCTCTCAGCATCTACACTATCAAACCTCCTTTCTTTTATGTTTCAATCAGATTGTCTCTCATTCCTCTAAACTCCAGAGAATATTGGACCAGTTTACTCAGCCTCTCATCATAGGACAACTCCCCTCATCCCTTGGACCATTCAGTGAACCTTCACTGTACGACCTCCAATGTAGCACTTGCTCAGTGTCAATTTTCCCTTTAAGCTGCACAACAAGTGCCAGGAATGTACCATACAGGGAAAAAATAAGTCATGCACAAACTATGCTCCCCTTAATGTGTGTGCACGTATGAACAAATGTCAATCTTAAAGGGACGGTGCAGCACAGCAAATAGAAGTTTGAATATTGTTTCATACTGCACTGAAGCAGGAGCTTATGTTTTGTGCTCAAGTCTCTTGAGTGGTACTTGAACCCACACATCAGGTGCGACAGTGCTACCCATTGAGCCGCATCTGGCACAAAAATAAATTGGGCATGGTGTAAAAATTTATACCAAAAATGTATATTTCACCCAGAACAGGAATTGAACCTGTATTGTTGGCATTATCTGGAAACACACAGTAGTTAAACAGTCAACTGAGCTAACTAGTCACCAACTTCAGAAAATTAAATGCTCAATGCTAGAGAATGAATATAAAAAAACATAAATATAGCAGACTGGACCCAGACCATTCCACTGCTCATAAGGTTGTTTTATGTTTATTTCACATGTCTCTGAAAATGTGTTATGTTATACCAATTTCTACACCAGGTTTCTACACCAATTTCTACACCTATTTATGGATTGCCAACCACCACGCACTTTGGCTGTGGAGTTATTTTCAAGCCATGTTGCACTACAGCCATTGACCAACTTTGTTCCCAAGTGACCCGATGGCAATTTGTCTCAATTAATAATGCTGTTTGAGCTCTGGACTCAAAGTCATGCTATTGCAACAGCAACTACTCTGCACCTTTGACAGACGTGCTTCACAGGAGCGCCTTCAGACCAAATTTGACATCAAACCACAGCAGGAGGTATGAGCGCCTTCAAACCAAACTTGACATCAAATGACAGCAGGAGATACGAGGACAAGTAACCAAAGGATTGGCCAAAGAGGCAGGTTTTAAGCAGCATCTTCATGGAGGCTAAAGTAATGGAGAGCTTTAGGGAAAGAATTCCAGAATTTTAGGGCCCAATGAGAAATGGCCCTAACTTCTTTCAATAGAAATATAAAACACACAAAGTTTGAATCTAAACAGTGCAAGGATTGGTTAAGACCTCTGGTGATGAATTAACTGGTATTTTAATATTTAATTTAACTGAACTTTTCACATTTCCTGTTAACAAAGTGTGTGGTGTTTGGCAATCCATAAATATAGACAAGGTAGAAATTGGTATAACATGACACACTTTCAGGGACATGTGAAATAAACATGAAACAACCATATTAGCAGTGGAATGGTCTGGGTCCAATCTGCTATATTTATGTTTTTTTAAATACATTCTCTAGCATTGGGCATTCAATTTTCTTAAGTAGGTCACTAATTAGTAGTTGGCTGTTTAGCTATTGTGTGTTTCCGGATAATGCCAACAGTGCAGGTTCAATTCCTGTTCTGGGTGAAATATACTTGGGACCTGCTTCCCAAGCCCCACCCCCAACCCACTGCTGTGATGTTCCCAGGGTCCAGGGCAGCCTCCATCCCAAACTCCCGAGGCAGCCTCAGACATCGTGCTTGTGGGAGCCGACATCCGCACGCCACGTAGTTCCAAATGTGTTTCACGCCAGCGTGTTTCCCCACCAGCAGGTTGGATGGTGGGCCTGGGGGAAAAATATGGCCCACAAATCGGTTTCACATCGGTGTGAATTTACAGCAGAACTCCCGCTGGTGCCCGCCATGGCGTGTTGAAGGACTCACCAGACGCCGGCATGAACCTTACGTGCATTTTGCTAATCTGATGTGGATGAGGACTCAAACCCTCCATGTCTAATTCTCTGTGATGCCGGCAGGGAAACACGCTGGCGTGAAACACATTTGGAACTACGTGGCGTGCGGATGTCGGCTCCCACCAGCACGATGTCTGAGGCTGCCTCGGGAGTTTGGGATGGAGGCTGCCCTGGACCCTGGGAACATCACAGCAGTGGGTTGGGGGTGCCACTGCAGCGGGAAACACTCCATGTTCCTACCCCTGCCGTGGCACTTAGTCTCAAAATGGAAGAATTCCACCTGTTGTTTTTTAAAGAATCTGGTCTGCGGAACCAAGAGGAGTGGCAATGTTTCCCCTGACTCTAACTCTAACTCTATGAACTTACCTAAGGGCCTCTGCTACTGAGACAGGGGGCTGGAAATTGATTCTTCTCTTCGGGAAGTTACCTATGAAGATGTAGCAGGTGCTGTCAGCGAGGCCTGATTATCTAGTTGAGGCCTACAAACCAATTGCTGGTGATCCTCTGGCCTCTTAGTTCAGTTACACACTGCCTTTTCAGTAGAGTTTATACAATTTACATTACTATTTTGAGGCTCATAAATCTCCTAAGTGCTTTTTCTTCTGGATTTTGGAATATTGCTTCTCCGCATCATTTTGTGTGGAGCAGGCAAACGAAGCATATATTTAGATTCATTCATGTGGATCTGAATATGTATGCCACTGAATCCATTATCTGAAGTGACTGTCAATACAATAGTACGAAGCTTTGGATCGAGAAGATTTAAAGAAAGGTTCTCTACTGCAGTTATCTTGACCTTGTCAGAATTTTTCTGAGCTAAACCGGTCTACTTAAGTGATACATTTCCATGCATAGTTGCCCAGTAAGGTTCAGCAACAATAGCAGACTTTGATACAAACCTACAATATCATCGCAGCAAGTCCCAGGAGTGCCCATAGACGAGCAATATCTGTGGGCTGCCGTGCATCACCTACTGCAGCTTTGAGCTGGGATCTGCTGTAATCCCCCTGGTGAAAGAGATAACCAGAGAACCGTTGCTCATTCAGTCTAAACTGAATTTGCTGATAAATTCAAGATTAGAATTCTTGATTCAAAGCAACAGAGCACTCCTATTTTCATGTGAAGCCAGTTCCCAACCATTTAAATCCAAACTGTCCAGGAAATATGGTAACCGGGAAATTTTCATTAGCAGAGGCTATGTTCAGATGTCCATTTTCTGCGTGCTATTTAAGCGTAGGTGCTAATCCCTATTATTTTAAATGCAATGATACTCGGGCTAAGATGACGGGAAGAAGTAGGTCATATGAATGAATGCATTAAGTGTGCATCTGCTAATATTGGTAACAATTTTGGATTACGCATATAACATTCTTGTTGTCACTTTCTAATGTTGAGAGAAGATTGTAGGATTTGGGTAGGAGCAAAACCATCTACCATGACTGACCTGAAGCAACTTTACTTGGCAATAGGGAGCACATTAATGACAAATGCTTTGAAATGGAAGTTTCTTCAAAATGTTAGGTTACTGTTTTTCATTTCCTCCAGTTTTCAAAATATTGTATGCACAACGAAAGGGAGAATTGCTATAATTGCTCAATTAGCAAGGAGTAGAACAATAGATATAGACAGAAAAGTGATTTTGAATTTTCAATGTTGCATCCCTTAACAGAAGTATTCATCTATTAAGCATGGATTTAGGAGGGATTAACTCCGCAGTCCGTGTTTAACTTTGGCCCAATGCCAGCTGTTTTGTGGCAGCCCCATTTAGAATGACAAGCTACTTCAGTTTGATCACAACAGAACAGGGCTTATTCAGTGCGGTGAGGATTACTGTGTAAGTTGTCACTCACACCTATAACCACACTGTTCCCCTTCCATTGACTATCCCCCATACTCGAAACAGCTCTGGAGAAAACTATATTTTTCTCAGTTCTAGATGATAATTGGATGAGTGCAGTGCACTCACCAGTGTTTCCAGTAACGACCATTTATTTCTGGAATTTTTCTCTTTTATTAAAATAGGCAGGGTGAGATTGTTGTTTATTGCAAAAACAAATTGTTCTAACAACTGATTCCATATAGTAATCATTTCTATGGTATTACCGATTAGTTTTTCAATGATGTACTACTATTACTTGACAAAGGCCTGACCTTGCCTTGCTTGCCTTTCACAGGGGTGAGTTAGAGACAAAAATGGATGGATTGTGGTCAAGTGTGTAGTTACATTTGGGAAATAGTGAAGTGTGACTATAACCTATTCCTCAGAGTCACTGCAATCATTAGTGCAGACATTTAGTTGCATGCAAATGAGTCTGTTGGCATGAATTCACTTTCCTCCATATTTAACACCTGCAGCACAGATTTCCTGGGGTTCCGAATACTTGCCAGTGAAAATTTCCAATGCACTTCCCAAAGGCCCGAACTCAATAAAAGTTCCGTTTTTTGAAAGCAGCTTTGCCAGTTTCCCCCAGGCAAAGAGTCACTAGAGTTCTTGCCATGTACAAGTTCAGAGGCCATCAAGAAAGCTCCATCAGGAGAGGAGGGAACTGAGATATTTTTGACAATACATCAGAAGGCAACCACCATCCATGACAATGGCAAGTTACTGCAGTGGGATCAGCAGTTGTACAGGAGAGAGGGGAGCAACAGAGTTTACAGGAGGCATGATCACACAGCAGGGCGGACCAACAAATGCTCAGCTTCCTTGACTTTTGGAAGGGCAGCAATTACTCAGACTGACATGTCAGATAGACTTCTGTAGCTTCAGAGAGGAAGGCATGTTATCAAATGGGCCTGGCAGCCATGTAGTACCAGTGGCTCCGGAAGTAAGTAATGCCTCCAAGAAGTAAGTACTGCCTCTGGCTCCTCCCATGTCGTTACAGAAGACGTATTGAGGGTTTCTCAGTCTTGCTGCATTAAAACACTGAAGACAAGTGAACTGATGGATTATCTATTGGGGCTGGGAGTAAATCTCTCCCATGGCAACAACTGCAAGAACAAGCAGGCACTCAAGCACACACAATTGTGCCCTCTGCTGCAATATGCCTGCTTTCAGGTGAGCTTAGGCCCCGTCCCTTCCCCTGCTGGTGGTAAATGGATTTTGCATGATTTTTTTCAGAGTGATGTAAGATTCCATTCTTAACTCGCCCAAAAAGAAACATGATTTGCTCCCGTTTTCACGCTCTTTTGGCACTTAGAATCTTTTAGTAAGATCACCCCCCCACCCTCCCCCACCCCAACTGACTCTGTTTCCAGGGTCTGCTTATGTCATGCAACTCCACCCTGCTTCGAATCCACTAAGATTAATACAGAGGCTATCGGGTCAGATTACTGTGGAAGTATTCCCAAAGCTAATTACATAAAAGATAAGCAATAATTAATCAGCAATTCTTTGAGCACCCTCAGTCGAATTATTTCTAGTGAAAGGAACAATTGTATTATAAAAATACGATTTTCACATGAACACTTCGCTGCATCAGGACTTCACTATCTTGAGTCAGATGATTGAGTGTCACTGTCATGTTACTGAAATGAAAAAAACTAAGTACAGTTATCACACGCAATCAACTTAACTTGAAATTGCAATATTTCTGACACTGATTCAAAAATCCTCTAATCCCAATGCCCTTTTAGGAAGGAACAGGGCCATCCTTATCATTTGTGGCCTTTATATTACTTCAGTTGCACACCAATTCTCTAAGGTGGCCGAGCAATCCACTCAGTCTAAAGAGAACTTGGGATGCTGCCCTGACAATAACATCCACTTCTGGTCATGAAATTTTGAAAATATATCATGCTATATATTTTTTCTGAAATTGCCTGAGTTTTGTGTGCTATGCATAGACTGTAGGTGAACTTGATTCTTTTCAAAGTGTCATTTACTTGATTTCGAAACGACTTCTTTCCTGTGTCTATTTAAAATGTTGACAAAAAGATTCTTCTGATATCTTCCAGCCTCCATGATATAGGTCGGAATGTTACGGCCATTCGTGCTGGCGGGATTTCCCCTCCTGCTGCAGTGAATGGAGATTTGGCTGGGCACCAGATTCTCCGATCTCGCTGCAGTGGAAGTGCGGCGTGAATGGCCGGTAAGATCACGCCCGTAATGTATTCTGTGTGCTGCGTCCAAAGACAGGTCTTTGGCTCATCATCTGCCGATGCTTCACCTTGAGCTGTTTTTCTTGGCAGTTTGTTTTGGCAATGGTGGTTTCCATTGACTCCACCATGAGAGACAGGCCAAGTCAACCTGAACTGGAAGGGGTGTCAAACATGTGCTATTCTGAACTCACTAGCCATCTAACTACCTGAGCCAAGCTGTCACCTTCTTCAGGTTCAGCACACTTTGAAAAAGGGTTGAATATATTCTATTTTCTTTTTAATCACTAAAAATTTAATTCAAGGCTATTGCTCAGCATTCCATTTACCCCCTGAACAGTACAGCAACACGTAACTGCAGTTACCTCATTAGTAAATACTGTCTGTTGGTGAATTTGAATCATAGAATCATAAAATCCATACGGTGCAGAAGGAGACAATCTGGTCCATCAAGCCTGCACTGACAACAATCCCATCCGAGCCCTATCTCCGTAATCCAATGTATTTACCCTGCTAATCCCCCAACACTGAGGGGCAATTTACAATGGCCAATCCACCTGACCCACACATCTTTGGACTGTGGGAGGAAACCGGAGCACCCAGAGGAAACCCACGCAGACACGGGAAGAAGGTACAAACTCCACACAGATAGGCACCCAAGGTTGGAATTGAACCCAGGTCCCTGGCGCTGGGAGGCAGCAATGCTAATCACTGTGCCACCGTGCCGCCCCTTTGAGGACATAACAGAATTGTTTTGCATGCAAGAAAAAATTTGGTTAGTTTATGTCTAAAGTTTTAGTCAATTTGAATGTGCAATCAATTATTCATTGAGCTGAACAATGGAATATTGTTCGACACGGTAGCACAGTGGTTAGCACTGCTGCTTCACAGCACCAGGGACCCGGTTCGATTCCTGGTTGGGTCACTGTCTGTGTGGAGTTTTCACATTCTCCTCGTGTCTGCGTGAGTTTCCTTCGTGTGCTCCGGTTTCCTCCCACATTCTGAAGATGTGCTGGTTAGATGCATTGACCCGAACAGGTGCCGGATTGTGGCGACTATGGGAATTTCACAGTAACTTCATTGCGGTGTTAATGTAAGCCTTACTTGTGACTAAGAAATAAACTTTAACTTTGTAACTTTATTATCACTCAGAAGTATCAGTTTAGAATTGTAGATTTATTAGAACAATTTAAAATATTCAGTTACATGGTTAAGGAAATGGGATATCTTAAACATTTTTATTATTAACAAAGTATTGTCTCACTGTGTTTCTCATCATGAATCAGAAGGTACACTGTTTTGAAACAATTTGAGTGTTAAGGCTGAAAGGTGATGACTGAAGTTTGGCAATAATTGAGATGTACGCAAAATGCATGTATGCCCAAACCATTAATATTTAATAGATTGACTTTTCCTCCAGTTTTGAGTTCACTGAGATATTTTTAACAAAAAATATACTTTCACCAATTTTCTAATTCAGTGTTCAGTGAAAAAGCTTCATATAAGCTATAAGGTGCGACCTTGATAATGAGAGAATAGAGTTAAAGCTAAAGTTAAAGTTTATTTATTAGTCACAAGTAAGGCTTGCACTAATACTGCAATGAAGTTACTGTGAAATTCCCCTAGTCGCCACAGTCCGGCGCCTGATCGGGTCAATGCAGCTAACCAGCACGTCTTTCAGAACGTGGCCTTTCTATGGAACTCTTTTTTTATCCCAGTATTTCATTTTTCAGATATCCAAAACTTGTAGGGAAGGACTGTAAAGTTTTGAAAATAAGATGAGAAAACTGGGGCTCCTAAGCCATTGTGTGAAAGTGTTGTATGCTATGTACAATGTGTAACGTATAACGTATAACGTTAGTGGCTGCTGTCTAACAAAAGAAAAATAATGGTTATTATTTGTAATACATTTCCAGCCTTGTCAGACTGTAATTTCTAACATTTTTGTTTGAGCCCAACATTAATAACTGCTCCACCATTTAGGCTCCTAAAAATTTCATTGAACCAAAAAAACAAAATGCGCAGGAGCAATCTAAAGCTATTTTCAGCAAACTGGCTGGTCCCTTATCTTCTCACTTTGCATGCAAATCAAGGAAATAAACAAATCTTCGTTTCCCATGTGGTTTGTAATGAGACCAATGTGAAGACATTACTCATTTTGGTTAGTTAGTATTCAACGGTCAAATTTGTTTGTGGCATTTCATGACAACCTAACAAAAAAAACCCCTATGATTTAGCTTGTGTTCTGAATGTTGTTTTTCTCCGACACATTCATCGGCGTTTTGCCATTTTTGTGTTCACCTCATATTCATATCCTGTATTTAGTTGAGGTGTAAAGCAGTAGTTTCAAACAGTGGCCTATTCCTGCCCAAAATTTTAATGAAGTGAAGTTGGGAATTCAGTTGCTGCTTTGTCTATTCACACACCATTAAAATAGGCTCCAAAATGCACTCTTCATTTCTTTCTGCTGCTGTGCTAATTTTTTAACCATGCTTCCTTGATTCAATTGGTTGATTGGCCATGATAAGTTCATAGAATCCCTACAGTACAGAAGGAGGCCATTCGGCTCATCGAGTCTGTACTAACCACAATCCCATCCTATTCCCGTAACCCGCAAAATCTGCGAATCCCCCTGACACTAGATTCAATTTAGCATGGCCAATCAACCTAACTCGTACACCTTTGGACTGTGGGAGGAAACCGGAGCACCCGGAGGAAATCCAAGCAGACACGGGGAGAAAGTGCAAACTCCACACAGACAGTGACCTGTGACTGGAATTGAACCTACGTCCCTGGCGCTGTGAGGCAGCAGTGCTAACCACTGTGCCACCGTGCCGCCAGACTGCCCAAGTTGCCTCTGGGATTAGGGGGATTAGCAGGGTAAATACGTGGGGTTACGGGGATAGGGCTTGGATGGGATTGTTGTCGGTGCAGGCTCGATGGGCCGGATGGCCTCCTATTGCACTGTAGACACTCTATGATAGGGTAAGATACAGAGAATCAAAGACTGGATCTGTCAGATGGCATGCGAGGTGGACTAGCTGCATCTGCAAACCTGCCATTGACTCTATCCACAGGACTAAACACAGCTTCCTGGCAGCCATGAATGAGAATTGTACCCCGGCGTTCAGGTTCAAAAGAGCAGTACTGCTCTAAATTTCACTACCTACAATGGTCGCAAAGTTAAATAAGACCCTAACTTCTGTGCTACATTTTGTTCCAGGTTAGAACCTGCATTTTCAGTCACTTGGCTACCTCAGATGCATTAAATAAATGGCAAATGCATCATTCAATGGGTTGAACACTTTCATTTGGTTTACTACTGTGCATGATTGAAGCTGTGCAATTTCATTGCACAGCTGAATTCTCAATGTACAGGGGCCACTGATAGTCCCCATGTGAGTACCTAGACCTCCAGGCACAATGCAATGGCCTACAAGAACAGAAAGAGCTATTATCCACTAAATCTGCTCAGTGCTCAACACGCTTACATGGAGCAAGTCAATGCCTGTTTCTCAGACAGCCAACACTATGCTTTCATGTTGAGATGATCACTTTTGCCACTCTTGCTGCTGTAGGCAGAGTGAAAGGAAAGCAGCTTGGCGACCAAGGTTTACATGTTTGACTCTAGCTGCTTGTATCCTTGTGGTATCTACAAAATAAGCAGACTGCATATACATTCAATGAGGCCAAATGCTGCCAGGATCATTCTTGAGCACACCACTGGCATCTTCCTACAGTGTTTAAATGGCTCTAGATCAGTGGGGGGGGGGGGGGGATATCTTGCACCAAAAGGTCAATAAGATTGTCATTTATGAGTTACATCCTACATTACTTTGCAAATGATGGTAAACCATGAAAGTGAAGGAGGTGGCAAACCAACAAAAGGGGGTACAGCACACCACAAGCACTGACAAAGAGGAAGTACCTGTGAGAGCACCAATATAAGATGTAGTTGCTCATCCAAGAGGCATTGGGACAGTTTCTGACTTGTTGGCCACCATTTTACCTGAAACATGGGCAGGCAGCGATTTGTAATCAGGACACTGAATCTCAATAAATGCCGAAGGCCTATTTGGCGTAATTTCCCAGCAGGCCTTCAAATAGCCAAGCAGCTCACCCCCGCCACCCACCGTCCCCCAGCCTCAAGTTGTCCAAGTATGCTAATAATGGTCATGTCAAGCCCTTCTTGCAGCTTGATTATTTATGCAACATCTAAACTCTGGCAGCAGGAGAGTGAAGAGACTTCATTCTCTGAGAGTTGTCCAGCTTTAAGCTTTCCACTCTGTTATGTGTAAGAATGCTGATGTTTAAATAATGTCTGCAACCCTTTAAATCAGCATAAACCATAAAACTGGTCTACTAGGCAGCCTGCCATGCTGGGGGAACTTGTGCTGAATACTTAAAATATGCAAAATATGAACATCAGCAATTTGCATATTTCAAATAATCGTGACCATACAAGTGCAATAAGCAGAAACACTCTGATCCACAATTTACCTCAGTTATTTGTGTAAACCAGAGTTTCCAAGTTTTACAAAAGCAAATTACTATGGATGCTGGAAATCTGAAATAAAAACAGAAAATGCGGAACGACAGTTCTGATAAAATGCCATCAAGGTGAAACATTAACCATTTATTTCTCCACAGAAGCTGCCCATCTGCTGAGTGTTTCCAGAATTTTCTGTTTGGAGTTTCAAGCTTTAGTTCTTGAAGATGTTGGTGCAGTTAACCAAACCAAACTGTGTGCCAAACCAAGGCTGTTTGAGGGTAAATCCACATCTGGCATGTGGGAGTCTGTTAAGGAACAGTTGTTAGGGCTGCAGGACAGGCATGTGCCTGTAAAAAAGAAGGATAGGAAGAGTACGATTCGAGAACCGTGGATAACCAGGGAAATTGAGGGACTGGTCAAAAAGAAAAGAGAGGCGTATGTTAGGTCCAGGCAGCTAAAAACGGAGGGAGCTCTGGAGGAGTACAAAGAAAGTAGGAAAGAACTCAAACGGGGAATTAGAAGGGCAAAAAGGTGTCACGAAATGTCCTTGGCAGACAGGATTAAGGAGAATCCCAAGGCATTTTATTCATACGTTAGGAACAAAAGGGTTGTCAGGGAAAAAATCGGACCTCTCAGGGACAAAAGTGGGGAATTATGCTTGGAGCCCAAAGAAGTAGGGGAGATCCTAAATGAATATTTTGCATCGGTATTCACAAAGGAGAGGGATGTGTTGACTGGGAGTGTCTCGGAGGGGAGTGTTGAACCGTTGGAGAAAATCTCCATTACAAAGGAGGAAGTGTTAGGTTTGTTAGAGAATATGAAGACTGACAAATCCCCAGGGCCTGATGGAATCTATCCAAGGCTGCTCAGGGAGACGAGAGATGAAATCACTGGGCCTCTGACGCAAATTTTTGTCTCGTCACTGGACGCAGGTGAGGTTCCAGAGGATTGGAGGATAGCTAATGTGGTCCCGTTATTTAAGGAGGGTAGGGAGGATAACCCGGGTAATTATAGGCCGGTGAGCATGACATCCGTGGTGGGGAAGTTGTTGGAGAAGATTCTTAGAGATGGGATGTATGCGCATTTAGAAAGGAATAAACTCATTAACGATAGTCAGCATGGTTTTGTGAGAGGGAGGTCATGCCTCACTAACCTGGTGGAGTTTTTTGAAGAAGTGACCAGAATGGTTGACGAGGGAAGGGCCGTGGATGTCGTCTATATGGACTTTAGTAAAGCGTTTGACAAAGTCCCTCATGGTAGGCTGGTGAAAAAGGTTGGATCTCATGGGATAAAGGGGGAGGTGGCTAGATGGGTGGAGAACTGGCTTGGTCACAGAAGACAGAGGGTGGTAGTGGAAGGGTCTTTTTCCGGCTGGAGGCCTGTGACTAGTGGTGATCCGCAGGGCTCTGTATTGGGACCTCTGCTGTTTGTGATTTATATAAACGATCTGGAAGAAGGTGTAACTGGGGTGATCAGTAAGTTTGCGGACGACACAAAATTTGCAGGACTTGCAGATAGTGAGGAGCATTGTCAGAAGCTACAGAAGGATATAGATAGGCTGGAAATTTGGGCAAAGAAATGGCAGATGGAGTTCAATCCTGATAAATGCGAAGTGATGCATTTTGGTAGAAATAATGTAGGGAGGAGCTATACGATAAATGGCAGAACCATAAAGGGTGTAGATACGCAGAGGGACCTGGGTGTGCAAGTCCACAGATCCTTGAAGGTGACGTCACAGGTGGAGAAAGTGGTGAAGAAGGCATATGGCATGCTTGCCTTTATAGGACGGGGCATAGAGTATAAAAGTTGGGGTCTGATGTTGCAGATGTATAGAACGTTGGTTCGGCCGCATTTGGAATACTGCGTTCAGTTCTGGTCGCCACACTACCAGAAGGACGTGGAGGCTTTGGAGAGAGTACAGAGGAGGTTTACCAGGATGTTGCCTGGTATGGAGGGGCTTAGTTATGAGGAGAGATTGGGTAAACTGGGGTTGTTCTCCCTGGAAAGACGGAGGATGAGGGGAGACTTAATAGAGGTGTATAAAATTATGAAAGGCATAGATAGGGTGAACGGTGGGAAGCTTTTCCCCAGGTCGGTGGTGACGTTCACGAGGGGTCATAGGTTCAAGGTGAAGGGGGGGAGGTTTAACACAGATATCAGACGGACATATTTTACACAGAGGGTGGTGGGGGCCTGGAATGCGCTGCCAGGCAAGGTGGTGGAGGCGGACACACTGGAAACGTTTAAGACTTATCTAGACAGCCATATGAACGGAGTGGGAATGGAGGGATACAAAAGAATGGTCTCGTTTGGACCAGGGAGCGGCACGGACTTGGAGGGCCGAAGGGCCTGTTCCTGTGCTGTATTGTTCTTTGTTCTTTGTTCAAACATAATAAATACTTCTAAAAATGCAATTTTCTTTGCAAATTGATGAAATACATCTCTTTAATACATTGTATGTAAATAAGCAGCTAGCTAAATTCGATATTCTAGCAATATTATGCTATCTTTTACATGGTAAGTGATTTTAACAGTGTAACGTTGATACTTGTGTATTTCTTCATCTCTAAGTTGATGATTCTCAAAGTATCAAAGTTATTCTTTGTGATATATATATATATAGTATGTTCCTATTTTTAAATTGGTATCTTTTAAAGTTGAATGAGAAGTAATAGCAATGAACACCATAAACCTTTTGTACACTACGTTTTTGTTAACTTTCCTGAAAGGTAGCAGATGCAATTCAAAATAGAGAAATGTCAAATAATTACTACTGAAGCAAGGAGCTAAAAGTAGGATTATTGTTAAATGGAGCAGATGACCATGAAAGATGCAGAGGGTTATCAGGATGTCAATCCGTGAAAGCATTTTTATTACACTTGAATGTCATAACAAAGGCAATTGGGATAATGGTTTATATTCGCAGAAGTGTTGTTGGAGTTGCACTCATCCAGGCAATGGAGAGTATTCCATCACTCTCCTGACTAGTGGTGCCTCTTCCAGCTGTTGCTGACATTTTAACATGGGCAGGTGACTCTGTCGCATGTGGAGACCACTTGGCAAACCCAAGCAGGCTTGGAGGAGGGGGCCCTACTAATTGGCATCTAGTGGTCCATTGAGTCACTCCCTGTCTGCAATGGCTGCCTCTGTGGAAATAATTTCCCTGCCCTGACCAACCACTTGCTGCCCCCATGTTGAGTGAGTGGGCGAGGCTGACTGAGAGGGCGAGGATCTGGCAGATGGAGTATAACGTTGACAAATGCGAGGTTATTCACTTTGGAGGAAATAATAGCAAATTGGATTATTATCTAAATGGAAAAAAATTACAACATGCTGCTGTGCAGAGGGACTTGGGGGTCCTTGTGCATGAGACGCAAAAAACCAGTCTGCAGGTGCAACAGGTGATCAAGAAGGCAAATGGGATGTTGGCCTATATCGCAAGGGGGATAGAATATAAAAGCAGAGATGTCTTGCTGCATCTGTACAGGGCATTGGTGAGGCCGCAGTTGGAATACTGTGTGCAGTATTGGTCCCCTTATTTGCGGAAGGATATATTGGCCTTGGAGGGAGTGCAGAGAAAGTTCACCAGGTTGATACCAGAGATGAGGGGTGTTGATTATGAGGAGAGACTGAGCAGATTGGGTTTGTACTCGTTGGAATTTAGAAGGCTGAGGGAGGATCTTATAGAGACCTATAAGATAATGAAGGGGCTGGATAGGGTAGAGGTGGAGAGATCCTTTCCACATAGAAAGGAAGCTAGAACTAGAAAGCACAACCTCAAAATAAAAGGGGGGTCAGTTTAGGACAGAGTTGAGGAGGAACTTCTTCTCTCAGAGGGTGGTGAATCTCTGAAATTCTCTGCCCACTGAAATGGTGGAGGCTACCTCGTTGAATATGTTTAAATCACGGATAGATGGATTCCTGATCGGTAAGGGAATTAGGGGTTATGGGGATCAGGTGGGTGAGTGGAACTGATCCACTTCAGATCAGCCATGATCTTATTGAATGGCGGGGCAGGCTCGAGGGGCTAGATGGCCTACTCCTGCTCCTATTTCTCATGTTCTTATGTTCTTATGTTCTGAGGGCAGCATTCATGCTGCTTTTTCTGGCTGGGTGCAGTCCATTCCCTCCAAGGCTAATATGTCCTTCCGATAGTGTGGTGCCCAGAACTACTTGCAGTACTCCAATCGGTAAGACCGACATTCCATTCGTCTTTTCTGATTTATTATCTATACCTTTTCATGACATCTGAATGATTTGTATATCTGGACTTCCAAAACTCCTCTGTTTCTGGTATTTCACCATTTATTCTTTTAGAGTCCAACTGAAATTGGACAATGAAATCCCACTTGCCACAATTTTGCCTTAATCTATTAATATCACTTTGTAATTACAAACTTCCATCCACTGTGGCTTACAATGCTATTTATCTTTGCATCATTCGCACATTTGGATATGTGGCTTCATATCCCCTCATCTAAGTTGTTATTGAATACAATTATGAAGTGAGATGCCGTGTATCGTACAATCTGCCCTCAAATGCTCCGGGTAGCAATGTTATCGCTGATGTTAGTGAGGAAGGATTCTATTATCCATGTCCAGCTTGTGTGTGCCCAGCTATATCTCATAGTGCAGCTGTCTGTTTGCTTTCGTGGCAGTTGCCACATTGGTTTAATTTTTTAAAGAACCCTGCCATGGCCATCGTCGAGAAAGGCAAATCTGTGTGTGACTCTTGGGTGATCAAGGCTATCCTCTGCAGTCATGGATAATGACACCTGCACATTCTGCAATGACAGAAGCTGAGCATCACTCTAATGAGAGCCATGTCGGGTGTCTGAGGTGCTTGGTGATGTTGACTGGCCAGGATCTCTCGGATTATGGTTGCTTGCTGCAAGTTGTAAAAAATTACCTTACAAATAGCTCTCATTATAAAGTCCTAAAGGTAGAATGTCCTGGTTTAGCAGAAGGCTCAGCTAGACGAACAGCAGGGGTCTGAAGTGATGGCAGGTGGCAACCTTTGCAGGCTGCAAGACACATTTATGCCAGTTTGATAGCAGAGACCTCTTTTGATTATGGCATCTAGGCACTGTGTAAAATGACTACCTACATAATGCCATAAAGATGTCATTATCTAATAGCCCTTAGCTGTGCCCTTTGACTGAACAGCTCCCATTCATGCCACACCATGAAAGCCACCTCACAACCTTACTGAAATCAATATAAAAATGCTGTCTGCCCGCGTGCCAATGTGCGACATGAACAAACTCTGAAATCTGACTTTGCGCTCCTGCAAGGTGCCAAGAAAATTAACAGGCGTGTGTCAGGTGGCTCGCCACTGTGCATAGAGATGCACTTTGAACTTTGTCTCATGGCAGCTTAGTCTCGAGTCAGACCTGTTGCAGTCTGCATATCTTGTGCTATCGGTTGACCAGTGTGGTTCTGCTTCCTTTTTGACACATGTAGCAACGTGGAAGAGCGACAGAGGACACACTTGCAGTTCTGTGCATTCCTGACATGTCTCCGCATAACGACACTGGATCTGCATAACGAGTACTCAGTAGGAAAACAAATCAAACAGCACAATGAACCATGAGTGACAGTTGTCTAGCCTGCCCACCGTACACATTCCTGATGGACCATTCCATGTGTCTGAACATACATTTTATTAAACTGCAATCAATCGTTTAAAGGCAGAACCTGGGAAATCTGGCTCTTCTACCAAGTGATGACATCTCCTGACACTTCACTGACCTTTTCCTCCTCCTCTTCCATGCCCAGCTCCTCCTGCATGCTGTAGTACAGTATATATCACTTATAATATTGCACCAGCAACCCAAAATCCATCAATTGAAAGATAAATAGTGTTACAATCTCAGTAAGTTGTTAAAGGAAAAATGTTTCCACGCAGTAGTAGCTCCTTTTCGTCCATGCATCAGACAGCAATTATCTCTTCTGTATGAAATACTGTGAAAAGGTTTAAGAACTGCCGCCCCATCTTAGAAGGGTCTCTATTCAATGTTCTGTACCCATGGCAACTAGATCACATTTGATTTGATTTATTATTGTCACATGTATTGGGATACAGTGAAAAGTATTATTTCTTGCACACTATACAGACAAAATATACTGTTTATAGAGTACACAGGGGAGAAGGAAAGGAGAGGATGCAGAATATAGTGTTACGGTCATAGCTAGAGTGTAGAGAAAGATCAACTTAACATATGGTAGGTCCATTCAGAAGTTTCATGGCAGCAGACCTATCTCCAAGAAGAATTGTATGTCTGAAATTTTCACTTTTAGTTGAATTAAATCTATATTTCAATACATAAACGCCCTATAAATAACATTATTCATGACAATTGCTAAATTAAACTCAGTGGGTGGGATTTTCTGGCCTGAAACCGGAAATTCCTGCCTGAGGTCAACAGACTTCTCTATGGTCCCCCCCACCCCCCCCACCCCCGCCACCCGCTACGATTCCCCTGGCAGGCGGAACGGGAAAACTCACCCCAGTGAATTTGGAAATAAGCATCACCAAAAATAATTTGTTTATAATTGTATCTCACTGCAAGAAATAAATAATGGACTCTAATAGTCACTTTGCCACAGGTAATGAGGTTCCTTGACATTTTCAATTATTAAGCTTGATGTTAATCTTGGACATTGTACATATTATAATTCGTATCATTTCTCATTTATACTTTGAAGTACCTCCAACTGAAACTGTTTTTGTATTGGATGGAACTGGCACGAATGCACAGCAACAGTTCTCTACAAAGATGGACAGTATAGAACAACAAACATCCTTTAACAAACTCAATTCTCATTAAGTTACTACCATCGTTCTGAACAGGTCAAATCATAGTGATTCTGAAATAAGTGGTCACGTATAAAGACATTCTATAATTCAACAATCTATATACTACTTCCAGTAAGGAAGAGCATCTCTATTTTGGTATTGAAAACCGAAAGGATGGAAGTAATTATCTTCTATTCATTTTTTTCTGGTTCCATCATCACATGCAAAATGAGCCTCAAAGAAAATATAAAGCTTCACTTTAGTTTGTGAAAGCAACTACAGAGGCATTTTTTGTAAATCATGCCAATTTTACTTGAACATCTTAAACATTCTGGTTCTACAACAGAACAGCATGCAAGAAATTCCCTTTTCATTATCGAAGGGCGAAATACAGGGATTATTCATTCATTGCCTTCTTTTCTGAAATACATTGAGAATTATTAGAAAATCTTGTTTTTTCACCAATCATAATCCAAGCATTAGTCATTAACCTGGTGCAGCGTAGCCCAACTTGGAAAGTAGTATTTCAGTAAAACATCAATGTTCCCACTTAGAAACAAATACTTTAGTCATATATATGTCATTGCAGGAAGATTTCACATTTAGAGATGTTTATTTATGTAAACAATTGTGACTTTACACAATGAATAAAGTAAATAGGAAATGCATAGGTTTCTGTTTGAGTTTGTTACCATGCTACCATGAGTTAGGCTCAGTGCATCGAAAATAGATTTGTGCAGGTTCCAAAAACAATTTGGGTGAGTGCTGAACTGGATGCAGTGGTTGGTATTTTTTCTGTTTTACTGGTTGAGTTCTTATTTTCAATAACTTTCTTGAATTTGAAACAATATTCTTCAAGTTCTTTCCCTCCTTCCTTCGATGCCACCCTCTCTTTCTCTCCATCCACCCTACTGCACTCATTCACTCACTCACTCACGGAGTTTTAAACTACCTCACCTTGCTAAAAGTGAACATCATTAGATGGTTTTATACCCAACCCAATATTCCTTCTGTTGAAGTGTGCAGAAAGCAGAATCAGGTAGGGGGTGGAGTGGAGTACTGATCCAATTCAGTCACTTTTCCAGCGGGGATTGGTTGAAATCACTCCCACATTGGGAGTTCAGACAGCACGGTGGCACAGTGGTTAGTACTGCTGCCTCATGGTGCCAGGGACCCAGGTTCAATTCCCGGCTCGGGTCACTGTCTGTGCAGAGTTTGCACATTCTCTCTGTGTCTGCGGGTGCTCCGGTTTCCTCCCACAATCTGAAAGATGTGCTGGTTACGTGCATTGGCCATGCTAAATTCTCCCTCAGTGTACCTGAACAGGTGCCAGAGTGTGACGACAAGGGGATTTTCACAGTAACTTCATTGCAGTGTTAATGTAAGCCTACTTGTGACAGGAATAAATAAACTTACAAACACTGATTCGCTCATTCTACTTCACTTACTCGGCTCTGATGTTTATTCAGGCCCATGAAAAGAGCAGGCGTTATTGGGGGCCAGTCGGCGAATTACTGTGGGGAATTGGTTGAGAATCTGGAGCGGGGGCTGAGGTTGGGAGGAATTAGATATTATGATTGTAGGGTTTATAAAGAGGTTTTCTTGTTGAGTCAAAGGGAAATGGTGTGGTATCACTTTAAGGAATACAAAAGTGAACAAGTAACTAGGATGTAAAGCATGTGGGTAGGAATTAGTTGCGCTGTGCCTGTGAGTAATGCTTGCTGAAGCCACAAATTAGATCTGTCAGCTGAGCCATCTTGTACTGTACCTTTAAATAAACCAAACCTAAGTATAGTTTATCAGTGCTGGTGTGAGATTGTGCAAGGCGGACATAGAAACACAGCAGGAAAAACTCCTCCTCCTGGCTCCACCTGCAGTGTTGTGAATGAACTTCACACATCCATTTGGCCCTTCTTGTCTCCTTTTACGTAATGTAATTCTCTGTGGGTTAAAATTAAAAATAGGCCAGTTAAAATGGAGGCTTGCAACCTGCTTTAAAAGATTTTACTGACTGAACCACCTCTGTGGAGTAGGTTAGTCACCAGCTTCCTCTGACCCATCTCCATTGAAACCAAAAGTGGATGGGTTGGAACAAAAACAGAAAATGCTGGAAAAACTCAGCCAGTCTGACAGCATGTGTAGAGAGAGAATAGAGCCAAAGTTTTGAGTCAGGATGATCCTTCGGAGGCTTTTCTGTTTTTGTTTCAGATGCCAGCATCCACAGTATTTTGCCTTTCTCTTAGTAGGTGGGTGGGAAATGGGTGAGGGTCATTTTTATTGACAATTCCATCCTCCCCACACTCTTCCCCTCCCTGTCTCCGTCTGTCTCTCTCTGTCTCTCACGCTTACTATCTGGATGTTTATCTCTCTCATGCTTAGTTGTTACAAGGGATTTCATTTTGAACGGTAGAAAGGAATGCCAAAATAAGTATTCTGTATTTGAAAGTGGGATGAAACTGCATTTTTCAATCGGTGTCTCCTGAAATTGTCTTTTTTAAGACCAAGTCTCTGGGCAGATTACATTGATTAACCGGCTCCTGTGTTAGGACCTACATTTCATGCTTCACTATTTACTGCCTTCAAAATACTTCCTTTCGCAAAGGCTTGAGCTTTTAATCTCTTATGGATAGCCTTGTATCTAGTTGTTGGCAGAAGTTAATGTTCCTCTCTGGTAGTTTTACTCCTGACTTTTTGAATGGAGACAAGAATATAAAAGATTGAAAATTGCTCCAGTGGAGAAGAATACTAGGATTTTGTTCAAAAATCAAAAGCAAATTTTGAAGTTTAAGATTACCAATGTTTTTCAAGGCGGTTTTTCAAAACAAATGAAACTAAATAGTCACCTTTTCTAAATGTAACTATTAATGATCTATTTGTCTACATCTACCTATTTTTCCCAGCCTTTGGGAACGGTGTCCTATTACAGAAAATTTTAACAGTTTATAATACTTTTCATGATATTTTGCAAGTTAATGGGCGGAATTTTCCATTTTGGGGGCTAAGCGGCGATCTTATCAAAGAATGGCAGAGTGTTGTTTCCCGTGAGGAAACAGGCGTGTTCCTTTCCAGAGAAACTGATCAGTTTTCTCTCCAGATTTTGTGACACGCAGTCCAAAAAAATTCAAGGGGGTACGTTGCACGTCGTCATACAGGCGGACAGGGCCAGTAAAACCCGGCTGCACTGAGGTCAGGATGCCATGCTTAAAGGGTGTTCTGATCAGAACAGCAATGATCCTCCTCCCTCAGCCCACCATGGAGGTCTCAGCAGCCCCTCTCCACACCCTGTACTCCTCCACCCCAATCAAAGTCAGCATTCACTCCGACCCCCCCCCCGAATCATCAGCCACTTCCCCACCTTCCACACATTCAACACCCACCTCCCCTACCCCACAATCATCGGCCCCTTCCCCCATCCCTCCCCCCCCACCCCCCCTCCCCCCCCCCCCAAACCACAGTCAGAGCCAGCACCCACCTCCACCTCCCGAAACAGCCATCACTGGCATCTCTTGCTCCCCGCTGTCTGCTTCGGCCCATTACTACATACACATGAATCCGCTGCTCCCCACTACATGAGGCTCCCACTGGGGCCTGCCCTTGGCAAGGGTTGGCACTGCCAGGTTGGCATGGGCACGATGCTAATCTGTCAGTACCAAACTGTGTGAAGGGGCAGTGCCAGGCCACTGCCTGTCCATCTCTCTCTCCCCCGGGGGCTATACTCATCTTTATGCCCCTGAAGGGATCCCTACGACAGGTTCACATCTCGGTGAACCTATTGTAAATCTCGCCAACATAATGTCATGTTGGTGTGGTTTGAAAATACTGGGCGGGGGGGTGCAGTTAATATCTGGTGAGGGGGCGTGTAACAATATGGAAATACATTTAAATCAATGTAAATCAGGTTCACGCGCTGGCGAGGGACAGGGAAGATTCAAGAACGCAATCTAGCCAGTGAGACCTGCGACTTCTGGATCTTGAGCCCCAGCAGCATTCCCACAGATGGCAGGAATGGGCTCAGGATCACACCCACAGTGTGGAGGCGGGTGGTTCTCATGGCGCATTTCACCCTGGATGGCATGGCGGGCATTCATAGCCAATTTCATGCTTGCAAGCTCATTAATTATGCATTGAGAATCAAGAAGTTGGCTCTATTCTCTCTCCACAGATGCTGTCAGACCTGCTGATATTTTCCAGCATTTTCTCTTTCTGATTTAGATGTATCAGTTGGATTAGAAAAATTAAGAAACTTTGCAATCACATCTGTGCCACAGGTGATCAATCACTGTAAATATAACACCAAAAGTGAAAATCTCAGCGGATCCGGCAGCATCTGTAAGGAGAAAAAAGAGCTGACGTTTCAAGTCCAGTTTGTCAAAGCTAAATGGCATAGGAAGTGGGAGATATTTATACTGTAGGGTGAGGGAATGAAGGTTGAGTCATTGCCACAAAAACAAGGGGAAAGGGCCGCTAATGGCAGTCCAGAGAGAGAATATTGGGTGTGAATGGCCAAACGGCAGAGAAGCTGAAATCAGAGGGTAAGCTGTGACAGATAGAGATGTGGGGGGAGGGGGGGGAGATGGGTGGGAGAGAGGTAAAATTGAGAAAAAGGAGGAAAAGGGAAGCAAAAGGGGAGAAAAGGAAAGAAAAGGGGGGATAAAATAGGGGGAAAGAAAAATAAAGAAAAACAATAAAGAAATAAAAGGTAGGGAACAGTTCAAAAAATAAATAAAATGAAAACAAAGGGGTTGAGGTGGGGTCGAGCTAATCATCTGAAGTTGTTGAATTTGATGTTGAGACCGGAAGGCTGTAACGTGCCTCGCCGGAAGATGAGATGCTGTTCCTCCAGTTTGTGTTGAGCTTCACTGGAACATTGCAGCAGGCCAAGGACAGACATGTGGGCATGGGAGCAGGATCGTGTGTTAAAATGGCAAGCAAACAGAAGGTCAGAGTCCTGTAATTATAATGCACCTTTGTAAATATTTTTGAGAATTGTGTAGTCATTTAAAAGCATTGTGCACAAGCAGCATTTGCCATCCTATAGCCAGGATGAGCCATGCTCCCACTCAGTGTTGCCTCCCTTCGTGAGCATCACATTCATTTGATGTGTAGTTGACTCATGATACTTATTCCATCCTTGTGTCACATCAGAGACATGTTTGAAACTCTTCACCGAAGCGTCTGCAAAATGCGCTAGCAACCATAAACCTTACAAGATGGCATGGAATTAAACTTGGAAGGGTAACAGAAATTGCGTCTCCAAATGAGAAGGCTGCCTTCACTAGTAATGTCAAAGCACAAGATCTGCAATCATGCTGCTCTCCCAATCATACATCTGCAAATAACTCCTAAAAAATGGTGGCAACCACTGCATCAAGGTCTGCGCTGCTGTGGTGAATATCACTGCCCAGAGTGCACCAATGGAGTGTTTGCTGCCGACCTTTCCATGAATAAGGCCTAGTGAATCACGAGAGTTGAAAATGCAAGGCCAAGAGCTGAAACTGATCTTTATGGCGCTGGTTGTAAAGGCCTTTCAGTCCACTGGCATTGCAGGGAGTGATGGAAGGAATGTTGATATGTCCTGTTGCCTTAATCATCCTAGAATCTGTTCTTTAGTAATTTCAATTTTGCATGCAGCTCCTGCAGGCTACATTTCTGTGTGTCCTACAGAAGATATGCATCTGACCTCAGACCTCCCTCTGCCTAGTTGCTTGTATGCTGCCACTTGCTCCTCTACACTTGTACTGGGTGCCTTACAAGCTGATTTCCTCTGATCCTCTCTTTCAGATTTCACAAAGCGAATTCATGTGAGCTGATACTTGCAAGGTCCACAGTGGTTTGCCTGCTGCCGATTAAAAGTTCCAGCTTGTTTCTTTTAAGAGTGAAATTGTCTTGGGAGGCTCCTGAACAAAGAGGAGTTTACTACAGGATAACTACACAAGAAGTTCTGTGCACAGTAAAATCCAAAGCCCTATATTCCTGCTGAGTTTAGCTAGCTGCTTGAATTTGCAGTTCAAACAGGTGATTAAATCAAACATTTACCTTGGGGGGGCCATGTAGTCATCAAACTCCCCTTCGCTAATGCCCTCCAGGACCTCAACCTCTACAATGTTTTAGGCCATTTTGAGGTGGCTAAGATGGCACCATTTAGCTGAGAACACCAACACGTATGCCACCTTGATGGCTGTGGGCAGCTTTCTGCTTAACAAACTGATGTTTTCAGTATTTGGCTGTAGCATGCGGATGAACTCCAGTCTTGTGTGAAGGGATGAATGACTACACACATCTGGATTAAAATCTTGACACGTCACAGGTAACTATGTTCTAATGTAGCGAACTCTTAAATATTATTACTGCTACAACCACCTGCTGAAGGTATTAGAAAAAGGAGGAATGGGGGATGTGGAGAAACAAAGAGTTAGAGAGGTAGATCATAGAATCATAGAATCATGCAGCATGGAAGAGGCCCTTCAGCCCATCGAGTCTGCACCAACACTTAGTAACACCTGAATACCCACCTAATCCCATCTGCCAGCACGTGGCCCATAGCCCTGAATGTTATGATGTGCCAAGGGCTGATCCAGATATTTCTTAAAGGACGTGAGGCAACCCGCCTCCACCACCCTCCCAGGCAGCACATTCCAGACCGTCACCACCCTCTGGGTAAAAATGTTTTTCCTCACATCCACCTTAAACCTCCCGCCCCTCAACTTTAACCTATGTCCCCTCATGACTGACCCTTCAACTAAGGGGAATAGTTGCTCCCTATCCACATTGTCCATGTCTCTCATAATCTTGAACACCTCAGTCAGGCCGCCCCTCAATCTTCTCTGCTCTAACAAAAACAATCCAAGCCTATTCAACCTCTCTTCTTAACTTAAATGTCCCATCCCAGCAGCATCCTGGTGCATCTTCTCTGCTGCACCTCCAGTGCAATCACATCCTTCCAATAATGTGGCGACTAGAACTGCATACAGTACAGATACAGAGCATAGTTGTTATGGTGGCTGAAAACAGGCCCGGCAATGGTGGAGCAAATGGAGGAGGAATGCAAAGGAGGAAAGGTGACTTTGTGGAGGTGAAGTTGGAAGTCACTCAGTCTCCCATGTAACAGCTTCGCCTTTTCTACCTTACTCTGCAACCTTCTCCAGCCTCAGGTGCTATGTATGCAATGTTTTATTTGGTCCTTTGATCATAGAAACCTTACTGTGCAGAAGGAGGCCATTCAGCCCATCAAGTCTGCACTGACAACAACCCCACCCAGGCCCTATCCGCATAATCCCACACATTTACCCTGCTAATCCCTCTAACCTACACATCCCAGGAGTCTAAGGGGCAATTTAGCATGGCCAATGCACCTAACCTGCACATCTTTGGACGGTGGGGAAAAAAGCAGAGCATCCGAGGAAACACATGCAGACACGGGGGAGAACGTGCAAACTCTGCACAGACAGTGACCCAAGTTGGCAATTGAACCCAGGTTTCTGGAGTTGTGAAGCAACAGCGCTCAAACGGGGAATTAGAAGAGCAAAAAGGGGTCACGAAATGTTCTTGGCAGACAGGATTAAGGAGAATCCCAAGGCATTTTATTCATACGTTAGGAACAAAAGGGTTGTCAGGGAAAAAATCGGACCTCTCAGGGACAAAAGTGGGGAATTATGCTTGGAGCCCAAAGAAGTAGGGGAGATCCTAAATGAATACTTTGCGTCGGTATTCACAAAGGAGAGGGATGTGTTGACTGGGAGTGCCTCGGAGGGGAGTGTAGAACAGTTGGAGAAAATCTCCATTACAAAGGAGGAAGTGTTAGGTTTGTTAGAGAATTTAAAGACTGACAAATCCCCAGGGCCTGATGGAATCTATCCAAGGCTGCTCAGGGAGACGAGAGATGAAATCGCTGGGCCTCTGACGCAAATCTTTGTCTCGTCACTGGACCCGGATGAGGTTCCAGAGGATTGGAGGATAGCTAATGTGGTCCCGTTATTTAAGAAGGGTAGGAAGGATAACCGGGGTAATTATAGGCCGGTGAGCTTGACGTCCGTGGTGGGGAAGTTGTTGGAGAAGATTCTTAGAGATAGGATGTATGCGCATTTAGAAAGGAATAAACTCATTAACGATAGTCAGCATGGTTTTGTGAGAGGGAGGTCATGCCTCACTAACCTGGTGGAGTTTTTTGAAGAAGTGACCAAAATGGTTGACGAGGGAAGGGCCGTGGATGTCGTCTGTATGGACTTTAGTAAAGCGTTTGACAAAGTCCCTCATGGTAGGCTGGTGAAAAAGGTTGGATCTCATGGGATAAAGGGGGAGGTGGCTAGATGGGTGGAGAACTGGCTTGGTCACAGAAGACAGAGGGTGGTAGTGGAAGGGTCTTTTTCCGGCTGGAGGCCTGTGACTAGTGGTGATCCGCAGGGCTCTGTATTGGGACCTCTGCTGTTTGTGATTTATATAAATGATCTGGAAGAAGGTGTAACTGAGGTGATCAGTAAGTTTGCGGACGACACAAAATTGGCAGGACTTGCAGATAGTGAGGAGCATTGTCAGAAGCTACAGAAGGATATAGATAGGCTGGAAATTTGGGCAAAGAAATGGCAGATGGAGTTCAATCCTGATAAATGCGAAGTGATGCATTTTGGTAGAAATAATGTAGGGAGGAGCTATATGATAAATGGCAGAACCATAAAGGGTGTAGATACGCAGAGGGACCTGGGTGTGCAAGTCCACAGATCCTTGAAAGTGACGTCACAGGTGGAGAAGGCGGTGAAGAAGGCATATGGCATGCTTGCCTTTATAGGACGGGGCATAGAGTATAAAAGTTGGGGTCTGATGTTGCAGATGTATAGAACGTTGGTTCGGCCGCATCTGGAATACTGCGTCCAGTTCTGGTCGCCACACTACCAGAAGGACGTGGAGGCTTTGGAGAGAGTACAGAGGAGGTTTACCAGGATGTTACCTGGTATGGAGGGGCTTAGTTATGAGGAGAGATTGGGTAAAGTGGGGTTGTTCTCCCTGGAAAGACGGAGGATGAGGGGAGACTTAATAGAGGTGTATAAAATTATGAAAGGCATAGATAGGGTGAACGGTGGGAAGCTTTTCCCCAGGTCGGTGGTGACGTTCACGAGGGGTCATAGGTTCAAGGTGAAGGGGGGGAGGTTTAACACAGATATCAGACGGACCTATTTTACACAGAGGGTGGTGGGGGCCTGGAATGCGCTGCCAGGCAAGGTTGTGGAGGCGGACACACTGGGAACGTTTAAGACTTATCTAGACAGCCATTTGAACGGAGTGGGAATGGAGGGATACAAAAGAATGGTCTAGTTTGGACCAGGGAGCGGCGCGGGCTCGGAGGGCCAAAGGGCCTGTTCCTGTGCTGTATTGTTCTTTGTTCCTTGTTCTAACCACTGTGCCACCATGTCGCCCATGATCAAAGGGAAGACCTCACTTCCTCCAGAAGTATCTTGGAAAATACCAGTCAAGTGGAGGTGACAAACATTAACACTTTGGATCCAGCTACCTACCTCTTGAAGAAATGCTGCGCTGCTTTGAGTCACTTCATTTAATTTCTGTAATCCTAATGAACGAAGAATCCTATTTAAACTAAGTATGTAATCTGGAACTGTAGTTTGAATAATGAATCTTTTTGATTGGGTAAGTATCGCATATTAATTCTACATTAAAAATATCCCACTTGTATATTTATATGAACTCTTCTTCTACAAAGACACTTCATAGAATTTGTGCCATCTCTATATATATATATATATATATGAAGATAAAATGGTAAGCTTTCCATTGACAGCTGTGGTTCCTGACACTTTACCATGGATTTTAATTGTAGTATATATTATGTTAAGTAAAGATGTTAATCAGCTATTTTTGAAGTTGTTTCCTCATAAACCCATAAGTAATATGCAATTTGATTGCTTGTCTCAGTAATAAATTCTTCTCATTCATCGCCTTGAACAGTCTCTGTCCTGGGAATGTTGCAAATTCAGCACAGTGGCACAGTGGCTAGCACTGCTCACATCGGCAGGGACCCGGGTTCGATTCCCGGCTTGGGTGACCGTCTGTGCGGAGTCTGCATGGGTTCCCACGGGCTGCTCAGGTTTCCTCCCACAGTCCGAAAGACTGGTTAGGTGCATTGGCCATGCTAAATTTCTCTCCCAGTGTACCCGAACAGGCGCCGTTGTGTGGCGACTAGGGGGTTTTCACAGTAACTTCATTGCAATGTTAATGTAAGCCCACTTGTGACACTAATCAATCAACTTAAACTTAAAGAGGTCTGACTCACTTTCCTCTTTCTGACTGAACACAGTAATAGATAGAGCTCAGGAACAAAGGTCGGGATTTTCCTGCTCCGACACTGTTGGTCCCACCGTGGTGGATGCAGTGAGCCAGCCAAATTTCCGTTGACAGCGATGGGACTGGAAGATTTCGGTGTGGTTGGGAAACCCTTCCAAAGTTGCTGGAGGGCAGTTAGCAAGGTTTTGAAATTGATCTTGTGGAGAAGTCGGACAGCGAATGCAAGGAGAATTAAGTAATCCAAATTGTAACAGTCATTTCTGTATGTTCATCCTACTGTGAAATAAAGCAGCTTATCATTTCTATCAGGTCTCGTTTCAAAGAATGCTTCATCAGTTCGCCTTCAAAGTCATCAAAGAAGTATGCTTACAAAAGATATGAATATCAAGTCCAAATCATGCAGGGTGCTATTGTTCTACTCCTTGGGCCATGCTATCCTGCATGTAGATAATAAGATGGCGTAAATGAACTATCAAGAAAGCAAAATGCTCGGATCACCATGGGAGTGACTTTCACTATTGAACTGAAATAATACCCATGACAGTTCGTGCATTTTAATCGTTAAATCAATTAACATCTTTATAATTGAGTTGATAACTATCTGGTTTAAATACTGGATTGCTGGTCCTCTTAGCCAAAAGGCAATATAGGGATTGAATTGGAATTCGGAAGTATTGAATTATATATTGTTATGATGATGTATCGTGTGCAATGTGACTGTTAATTATTTGTCTCATTGGCTGGTGTAATGCCTTGGATTGTTTTTAAAAAGGGAAAAAAATACAGGCAGAATTGCAAAGACATTGGGCGGGATTTTCCAGTTGCGAGACTGGAAATTCATGCCCGAGGTTAACGGATCTTTGTACGATTCTCGTGGTGGATGGGATCAGAAATTTTACCCCCCTATGTTTTAAAATGGCTTCATATTACACCTGGCCTACAAATTGGCCAAGTCTGGAAACTTCTGGACATGGATTTGCCAGGAGACATGTCTAGGAAGTTCCCCTGATGGGCTTCACGCCTGCCGTCGCTTGAACTCTACAAAACATGAGGCCTATCGGCCACTAGACTTTCTAATCCCAGAAGCTACCAGGAACAAAAGAAGGACTCATGAAACTCATTATGTAAGACTAGTCTAGTGCTAAGGATCTATTTCAAAGGCACCTTGATCAAAGCTCCTTCGTCAATATGGATCACTCTCCATTGTGAGCTGTAACAACCAGAAGAAGTCTGCAGAGTGGCCCAGTGACATCGTCTCGCTCCCTGTTATTCTCATGTTTAGAACCTTATCTCTGTTACATTTAGAATATATCACATAAATAGAAAATTTCAATCGAAGGGTACTTCAAGTGACTTAACATCAACTTTAGAAAAAGCTGGATTACAGTTTAAAAGAGACTCTTTCCAGGAAAAGTAATCAACTTACATTGGCCAGACAAATGTCAAGACCACCAAAGCAACACTGGAACATATATTTTTAAAATTTATTTATGGATTTAATTCTTATCAATTCCATCCCCTTCATCCTTAAACTTGTTCCGTTTTGCATGCTTGTGTGTATGTGGTGAGATTTGGGATGTGGTTCTACCTTTTTAATAAGTCATACTTTTATCTGAGTGGGTTTTTAACAATAAAAAGCAACTTCATACTTGCTATCTCCAGATCTGGCTGGTTTATTTCTCCATATAGCCTTACATAAAGTCAGGCACATATTTAACTGAAAAAAAACACATTTTTCAAAAGATTCAACTCCGTTATAGCTGACCTCAGGACTGGGGAAAGGAATTTATTCAGCCCTGCAGACTTAATCGTAACTGTATCATTATAATATTTCATTGAGGTGGTTTTAGCTCTTTTTAAACAGTGGAACAGGAGAGCAGTAATAACTGGGCAGCTTAATTTTCTGCCATTTTAATAAATGATGCTGGTTTTGCTACAGTTGAGCCTTCTCAATCTTAAAAATAACTCGGGTCCCATGATAATATTGGGACTTTGATGGTGCTTACAATACTCCGGGACCTGGATTTCTCCTTGCCCTCAGCTGCTGGCCGGTTCTTATTTTCTGCCAGAACCACCCAAGTAGCTGATTGACATTCAGATAAGGCTCGGGGTTACAACCTGCTGACTGAAATCCCAGAGCCGGATTGCCATCTCCCTTGGTTGTGAGTTACAAATTGGTCCCATTGCATCTGCACATAGTCCCTGGATTTCTTCTGCTTTCTTAAACATTAGAACGTTCTCTGAAGCTGTTTTAATTGGTGAGACAGGATGGTGACCAATCACACACAAAAAGAATCAAGTTGTCTTGACCCAGTCCATGCTAAACCTGAGAGAAAAGTACTGATCAATTAGCTTTTAACTGACTATGTTGCGAATTATGGCCTGGGTAGTATATTTCCTTTTGCTAAATGCAATTATGTCATATGGCAGCTATATGTCAAGTTGAAATAACTGAATGACTTTTTTGGGTGGGGGGCTGGTGGTGCAAACATGAACCTAATCTTCACTGTCGACTCACCTGGAGATTGAAGTGGTTAAACCCTTGACCCAGTTATGTAAAGTTGATGTCCAAATGATTGGGTTGCAAACAACTTGATGCGGAAGCATAGTGAGAATGGATTGTGAATTTTTTAAAAATTGAATTGATTTATTATTGTCACATGTATTGGGATTCAGTGAAAAGTATTGTTTCTTGCATGCTGTACAGACAAAACATACCATTCATCCAGCACATAGGGGAGAAGGAAAGGATAGGGTGCAGAATGTAGTGTTGCAGTTACCGATAGGGCGAGGAGAGAGATCAGCTTAATGTAAGGTAGGTCCATTCAAAAGCCTGATGGCAGCAGGGAAGAAGTTGTTCTTGAGTCGGTTGGTACACATTCTCAGACGTTTGTATCTTTTACCCGACGGAAGAAGGTGGAAGAGAATATGTCCGGGGTGCATGGGGTCCTTGACTATGCTGGCTGCTTTCCCGAGGCAGTGGGAAGTGTAGATGGAGTAAATGGATGGGAGGCTGGTTTGCATGGGCTATGTTCACAACTCTTTGTAGTTTCTTGTGATCTTGGTCAGAGCAGGAGCCATTCCAAGCTGTAATGCATCCGGAAAGGATGCTTTCTACGGTGCATCTATGAAAATTTGTGAGAGCCGTAGTGGACATGCTGAATTTTCTTATCCTTCTGAGAAAGTAGAGGTATTGTTAGCCTTTCTTAACTAGAGTATCGCTGTGGAGGGGCCAGGACAGATCTGAACACGTAGAAACTTGAAGCTCTTGACCATCTCCACTTTATCACCTTTGATGTAGATAGGGGCATGTCCTCCGTGCAGTTCTGAATGCAGTTCTATTTGCTTACAGGCATAAGAAATCAAACAAATAAGTTAGAAGCACAAATTCAGGGTAGGGCTTAGAAAAGATTGACCAGAATGGTACCAGGGATGATGATACACTTTATGTGGAGGCCCTTGAGAAGCTGGAAGTGTTCTTGGCGCAGAGAATGTGAAGGGGAAATTTAATGAGGTTGTTAAAAATTATGAGGAGAAACTGGTAGGTAGGTTGGTATTCAAAGTGCTCGGATTTAAGATAATTGTCAGAAGAACTAGAGGGAAGATGAGAACTTGTATTTTTATGCAGTGAGGTGATATGATTTGGAATGCATTGCCCAAAAAGCTGACAGAATGGATTCAGTAATCACTTTCAAAAGGGAATTGGACATATCCTTCAAAAGGGTAAAAATAAATTACAGCATTTAGGGGAAAATGTGAGGGACAAAATACCAGTGGTACAAGGAACCTAAAAATAAGCCAAGGGGAAAAACCTATCGGATTTAATTCCACAAACAGCGAAGCAATTAATGACAAGATCATCTGTTTTTGCTGTTGCTTATGGGATAAATGTTGGCCAGGATACAGAAAGAACACTTTGCTTTCTCTCAGTTTGGCAAAACCTAAATCATTCAACTGAATCACTCCATGTAAACTGCTCCTAGGTTTCTGTCATCCTGTATCTAACAAATGGGATTAAATATCACCCGTGTATGCCAATTAAGTTGAATTCTGCAAGTTACAAATGCTATAGTTTTGTTCTTATTTTCTTTTGTCTGCCAATTCTCACAACTTAATTCATAATGTTATTAACACATTTCATGACAAATAACATGTACTGTAATTAAAAGCTAAGGGCCTCAGCTATTTGCATACGATTACATATAAATTAGGCTGAATAAAATGAAATATCATGTAATTATAAACGTATTGGTTGAATTAGTGTTGTAATTACTGAAAATGTATAATTTATTCGTTGTTTCATTGTTGTTAATGGAACGTAAATAAAGGGAACCCATTCTAGAATGGGAAGAGATTTGCTCAGCATTGAGATCAATGTGTAGGATAATAACTTAGGTCAGAGGTTCACAAACATTTCGAGCTGTGGAACCCCCACTGACCTCCCAAGTGCATCAGGGAACCCCGAACACTCTCAATGTCGACGCCCTTTTCTTTGTTATGAAATGGATGCGAACATAGAAACCAAATGTAAACGAGCCTTTTCTAGCTATATCTATGCATTTATTAGGAATTAGGAAGAAGCACAGTCACAAATACATTCACCAGCTACGTGACCTCCTCACATTAACCCCTGGCCAAGCCACCCTCCCATGGCCCCTTAATACTAACTCCTGGAGGTAGCATCCACTTTAGGAGTGGATAATCTAAAATCCAGCGTTCACTCCGCATTTTGTTCCGAGGCCCACTTTTCCCGTCACTTCTCTGTCCACGCTCATCCAATCAGCTCTGCAGCATTTTTCAAATTTTACCCATGTGTCTGCCCTGCTGTGGACCCCCTGGAAGACCCCACTTTGGGAACTCCTGACTTTGGTGATATTTGGCAAAGATTAAGGTAAAGTCGCCTAATGACCAAAGGCTGCTTTCCCCGTTGATGGAGAGAGCTGACTGGCAGTGAGTTAATGTGAGGATCACCACATCTCAGGTGAGGGGCAAGGTTGAGAAGGTGGGTCTTTATGAATAACCTCTGCTGCTATGGGAATTGAACTCACGCCTATTGGCGTATTCAAGTGCCAATGCATGGCCAATGCATTAACCAGCTGTCCAACCAACTGAGCTAAAGGTTATGGTTATAATCATGAACCTTGATTATGGGTGTCAATTCAGCAAAGGCGAACAAACTCTGAAATGTACTGAAGGATAAAATACAATTACATTGTGGATAATTCTGATTAGTTTGTTCTGAATTAAGGATGTGGGATCCCAGTGAATTTAATTTAGAAGACCTTGCTTAAGATGGTTGAAAAATGGGAAAATTGAAAAACCAAACCAGAAAGAATTGCTTTTCACAATTGATAAATTGTGAAATTTTCACAATTGATAAATCCATAATCCAGATTATGGAGAGGTGTGGAGGTCACAGGGTAGTTGTCATGGGTGACTTTAACTTTCCAAATATTGATTGGAACCTTTATAGGTCGAATAGTTCGGATGGGGCAGTTTTTGTACAGTGTGTGCAGGAGGGTTTCCTGACACAATATGTGGATAGGCAGACAAGAGGTGGGGCCACATTGGACTTGGTACTGGGTAATGAACTGGGCCAAGTGTTAGATTTGTTTGTGGGAGAGCACTTTGGAGATAGTGACCACAATTCAGTGTCTTTCATTATTGCAATGGAGAGGGATAGGCCATACGGCAGGGCAAGGTTTATAATTGGGGGAGGGGCAATTATGATGCGATTAGGCAAGAATTAGGGAGCATAAGATGGGAACAGAAACTGTCAGGGAAAGGCACATATGAAAAGTGGAGCTTGTTCAAGGAACAAATACTGCGTGTCCTTGATAGGTATATCCTGTCAGGCAGGGAGGAAATGGTTGAGTGAGGGAACCATGGTTCACAAAAGAGGTTGAATGTCTTGTCAAGAGAAAAAAGGAAGCGTATGTAAGGATGAGAAAACAAGGTTCAGTTGGGTCGCTTCAGGGTTACAAGATAGCAAGGAATGAGCTAAAAAAAAGGGCTTAGGAGAGCTAGAAGGGGGCATGAGAAGTCCTTGGTGGGTTGGATCAAGGAAAACCCCAAGGCTTTTTACTCTGATGTGAGAAATAAAAGAATGACCAGGGTGAGGTTAGGTCCGGTCAAGGATAGTAGTGGGAACTTGTGCATGGAGTCAGAAGAGATAGGAGAGGCGATGAATGAATACTTTTCTTCAGTGTTCACCAAGGAGAGGGGCCATGTTTTTGAGGATGAGAGTGTGATACAGACTGATAGGCTGGAGGAGGTAGATGTTCTGAGGGAAGATGTATTAGCAATTTTGAAAAACCTGAGGGTCGATAAGTCCCCTGGGCCAGATGGGATATATCCTAGGATTCTTTGGGAGGCAAAGGATGAGATTGCAGAGCCTTTGGCTTTGATTTTTGGGTCCTCACTGTCCACGGGGATAGTGCCAGAGGACTGGAGAGTGGCGAATGTTGTTCTTCTGTTCAAGAAAGGAAATAGGAATGACCCTGGTAATTATAGGCCGGTTAGTCTTACTTCGGTGGTTGGTAAATTGATGGAAAAGGTCCTTAGGGATGGGATTTACGACCATTTAGAAAGATGCAGATTAATCCGGGATAGTCAGCACGGATTCGTGAAGGGTAAGTCTTGCCTCACAAATTTGATTTAATTCTTTGAGGAGATAACTAAGTGTGTAGTTGAAGGTAGAGCAGTTGATATCGTATACATGGATTTTAGTAAGGCATTTGATAAGGCTCCCCATGGTCAGCTCATGAAGAAAGTAAGGAGGTGTGGGATAGAGGGAAATTTGGCCAATTGGATAAGTAACTGGCTATCTCATAGAAGTCATGATGTGGAGATGCCGGCGTTGGACTGGGGTAAGCACAGTAAGAAGTCTCACAACACCAGGTTAAAGTCCAACAGGTTTATTTGGTAGCAAATACCATTTGCTACCAAATAAACCTGTTGGACTTTAACCTGGTGTTGTGAGACTTCTTACTATCTCATAGAAGACAGAGGGTGGTGGTGGATGGAAAATTTTCAGACTGGAGACCAGTTACCAGCGGTGTACCACAGGGATCAGTGCTGGGTCCTCTGCTATTTGTGATTTTTATCAATGACTTGGAAGAGGGGGCTGAAGGGTGGGTCAGTAAATTTGCTGATGACACCAATATTGTGGAGTAGTGGATGAGGTGGAGGGCTGTTGTAGGCTGCAAAGCGACACTGATAGGATGCAGAGCTGGGCCGAAAAATGGCAGATGGAGTTTAACCCTGATAAATGTGAGGTGATTCATTTTGGTAGGACAAATTTGAATGCGGATTACAGGGTCAACGGCAGGGTTCTGAGGAATGTGGAGGAACAGAGAGATCTTGGGGTTCATATCCACAGATCTCTGAAGGTTGCCACTCAAGTGGATAGAGCTGTGAAGAAGGCCTCTCGTGTGTTAGCGTTTATTAACAGGGGGTTGGAGTTTAAGAGCCGTGGGGTTGTGCTGCAACTGTGCAGGACCTTGGTGAGACCACATTTGGAATATTGTGTGCAGTTCTGGTCACCTCACTATAAGAAGGATGTGAAAGCATTGGAGAGAGTGCAGAGGAGATTTACCAGGATGCTGCCTGGTTTGGAGGGTAGGTTTTATGAGGAAAGGTTGAGGGAGCGAGGGCTTTTCTCTTTAGAGCGGAGGAGGATGAGAAGCGACTTAATAGAGGTTTATACGATGATGAGGGGGATAGATAGAGTGGACATTCAGAGACTATTTCCTCGGGTGGATGTAGCTGTTACTAGGGGGCATAACTATAGGGTTCATGGTGGGAGATAGAGGAGGGATGTCCGAGGTAGGTTCTTTACTCAGAGAGTGGTTGAGGTGTGGAATGGACTGCCTGCTGTGATAGTGGAGTCGGACACTTTAGGAACTTTCAAGCGGTTATTGGATAGGCACATGGAGCACACTAGAATGATAGGGAGTGGAATAGCTTGATCTTGGTTTCGGACAAAGCTCGGCACAACATCGAGGGCCGAAGGGCCTGTACTGTGCTGTACTATTCTATGTTCTATGCTCTATGTATACAAAACTGCATTAACTTTTTTAGGTATTATCATCATTACATCTCAAATTGTTACAGACCAATGGCTGGAATTCAAGTGTTCTTCCCTGGATAGCGTTTCTAAATATTTCTTTCTGTAAATCCTTTCTAAATATTTTCCTTTGGAATGTTATTTCCACATTTCATTAATTAGGAAAAAGAAAGACTTGCATTTTATAGATCACCTTTCACAACCTTAGGGTGCTTAAAGCGCTGTACAATTGATGAAGCACTTATGATGTGTAGTTGTAATGTGGGAGATAGAACATTCAAGGTCCCATAAACAAAAACATAATAATGACCAGGATGAGGGATAAATATTGGCCAGGGCTTGGGGGAGAGCGTCCATGCTTTTCTTCACAACAGTGCCACCATGCTGCCAAATGTTGGTGCATGCTGGCCCTTATGTAATGTCGCTATTTCCCACTGCTGTTAACGAGGGTCTCTCACGTGTAAAAATGGATGTGTCGGGCCTACAGGTCACACTTGCAAGTATCCTTGAAGCAGAGTTTTTGGGATCTTTACACCCACATCAGAAGACAGACAAGGCCTTATTTTAATGTTGCCAAACAGAATTCTTAGAAGAGATGAAGCTCTTTTTCTCCCTCTCTCAACCACATTACTGTATTCTGTAGTTATTGGTGGATTTTTAAGTGTGCTCAATCCACGCATCCAGATATTTTCCCCCACATACTATTAGTTGTGTCTGTTTGGATATTTACAGTGATCTCTTCTTTCTCTGTATCTCTTGGATTGATGAATTTTCCTTTTTTATTTTATCTTATCTGCACAGGCACCCACATATTGGCAATGCAACCTAAAGTGTGAATCTCTCGATTAATTTGCCCTGCTTTATCCTGTGTGTCACACTCTAACTCAATTAATGCAGTGTGTGGTAATTGGATTCGTCATCATCCTTCTGACTAGGTGAGATGATGGACATGTAGTGAATCTGTTGGGATCGTTTTGCATGCTGCATTTTTGCAGATGGCTAAAGAGATCAATCTGTGAGAGGCAGATTCTGCCACAAGCACAGCATAGGAGGTAGTTATCAGGTGTCATTGTGCAGTGCTTTCTTCAGCATTGGGGCTGCTATCAAACTACTGTAGCCATTAAAGTTTATTTATTAGTGTCGCAATTAGGCTTACATTAACATTGCAATGCAGTTACTGTGAAAATCCCCTGGTTGCCACACTCCGGTGCCTGTTCGGGACACTGAGGGAGAATTTAGCAAGGCCAATACACCTAACCAGCATGTCTTTCAGACTGTGGGAGGAAACTGAAGACCCAGAGGAAACCCACGCAGACAACATGCAGACTCTGCACAGTCACCCAAGCCGGGAATCGAACCTGGGACCCTGCCGTGTGAGGCAGCAGTGCTAACCACTGTGCCATCGTGCCACCAAATAGTGGTGCATGCTGGCCCCTATGTAATGTTGCCATTTCCCTCTGCTGTTAGCGTGGGTCTCCCACCTGTGGAAATGGATGTGTCGGGCCTACATGTCACACTTGCAAGTATCCTTGAAGCAGAGTTTTTGGTGTCCTGCTGGTCTTCTGTGTCCAGCTACCACCCCACAGAATAACCTTGGGAATGCATCGGTCTTCCATCCATAGAATGTGCTTTAGCCAGCGGAGCTGCCTTTGCTTCTCTGTCGGCAAGTGGCATGGTACCCAGTAGATACAGATGTCAGATTTTGGGCAGGAGATACTGAGGGAACATGAAGAAAAGTTTTTTTTTACGCAGTGAGTGGTAATGATCTGCCACACCAGGGTGCTGAAGCAGAAATAATCAATGATTTTAAAAGGAAATTGGAGGAGCACTTGAAAAAAACAAGATTGCAGGGCTACAGGGATCAAGCGGGGGAATGGGATTGTCTGGAATGCTCCTCGGGAAGCCAGTATAGACTCGATTGGCTGAATAGCCTTCTGTGCTATAAATGACTTGATGATTCAATCATCAGCATTGAGATGTTCTCTGATCAAGACATCTTGTATTTTTGTCCCCACTTTCAATCTGGACACATTACAGAGTTGTCGTCTAATCTACTCTGCGGGTAAACTTCTTCCGTGTCTGCTGTGAATGTGGAAGAAAATGCCAAAAAAAGGGGGACTAGGGCAGTCCTGTTTCACTGCATTCTTCACCCTGTAACTATCAGAAGTGGAGCTGTAAAACTGTACAGTACAGTGCATAGAATCATAGAATCCGTACAGTGCAAAAGGAGGCCATATAGCCCATTGGGTCTGCACTGACTCACTGAAATATCATCTTACCCAGGCCCACCCCACCCCCACCCTATCCCCATTACCCTGTGCATTTACCATAGCTAATTCACTTAATCTACACATCTCTGGGAACTAAGGGACAATTTAGCATGGCCAATCCACCAAGCCTGCACACCTTTGGACTGTGGGAGGAAACCAAAACACCCGGAGCAAAACCATGCAGACATGAGGAGAATATGCAAACTCCAAACAGACAGTCACTCAAGGCCTGAATTGCAGCCATGTCTCTGGCGGTGTGAGGTAGCAGTGCTATCCACTGTGCCACCGTGCCACCCTATATGCGATGCATGTTGCCATGAAAGGAGCCGATGAGACTCAGGAACTTTGGTGGACAGCCAATTTTCCCCAAAACCTGTAGAATGGATCCTGCCTTCTAATGGAGAAGGAGATGGTCAGGAAGATGTAGCAATAGATGGGTTTTCCATTTCTTAGCAATTTGGCTGGAAATCCATTCTTGCTGGGTGCCATTTCTCTTGTTAAGAAATCTATGGCTGGTTTTAGCTCAAGTAATGAGGGTCCTGCATCTAACTCAATCACTACAGAAATCTGAGGGAGAACGTCAACCACAAACTGGGAGCTGTGCATCTCATAGGAGTACAGCTTATAGTAATGTTCAACTCAGCGAGCTATCTGTTTGCTTCTGTTGATGAGTACTTCACCATCTGCTGAACTGAGAGCGAAAACCTGGGTCCTCTTGATCCCAATATACATATAGCACACAGATTTCCACAGGCAGTTTGGATTTATTTACATGGATTTATCCTGTGTTTATTTGAGCAATGTCTTCCTGTCCTTTTCATAATGCCTTGGCTATTTTCAAGTCAAGCGGTGCTCCAGCTGTTGGATTTATGTGGCACAAGAGGCTGGCTTTGCTTTTTACTTCAATGACAGATGTCACCTCTGCTGAGTGGGTCTCAATCCAGTCTTTATTGCGGGTTCCACCTCCACCAAGTGTTGCTGCTGCTGTGACATAAATGATTGAACTCAGTGACTTCCAAACTCCATCAATATGAACATTGACATTTCAGGCAGCGATTGCTCGAGTGCCAGTGTGAACTGCCAGCACTTGGCATCATTTTTTATGTCAGGGATGTTGATGCATGGCGGGCCGTTGTGTTTTTAGTTGCACTTTCAACTCTGCTGCTAACTAGAGTGGCCAATGTCACAATCTGCACCGTGGTAGCTGCAGGTATGGAGAACACTAAGCAGATTGTTCTGGTGCTGATCAGGCCCAGTTGGTGCTAGTGGCCAGATCTTGGCTGATGACATGACACCTTGAGTTGACATTTGCCCTGAAAGAAATTATTCTTCATGCAGACTTCATCCTGGGCACAAAACGTAGATTATACCTTTGGATTGGTTTGTGTTGAACCTTTCATAAATCCACGAGCCTAGATTTTGCAGTCAGTGGCACAGGAATGGCATTTGCTGTCCATTTTGCTGACAGATATCCACCTAGAGCTTTAGAGCAGAGAATTCCTGTCATCGGACACCTATTCAAGTGTAGTGCCCCCTACAAAGGGTATCTGAGCGGGGGAAGGAATAGCGAGGCTCTTCAACCAATCTGATTGCAGAACTTTGACTGAAGGGTGAATGCTGGAATTTTGCCACTCGCCTGCCCGAGGCCAACAGAGATCGCCGTTCTGCGAGCCTCGCCCACCCTGATTCTGGGGCGGGCGAGGCGGTAAAATTCCGACCGAAGAATCCAGTCCAGCAAGTAAGGAACAGGAATTGTAGGTTCGATTTAAGCAACGTACAGGAAGCAAACTGAATGTGAGAAATATACATGGATTGTCGGAAAGAGATGATTCAGTGAAAGTTAAAACCCATGGGGGTGAAAGTGTCGAATTCGTGTAAAAACTGAAGTAAATCAAGCCGGTTCTTTCAGCGAGAGTTTCAAAATGAACCTCCCACACTCTCTGCACTGCACAGTGCACTGGCATAATTCAGACTGAAATTCAGTGTGCGGGGCCTATTCCCACTGGAGAGGCTGGCAGCATAGCGCTGAGTGGGCCCCTGCGAATGCGCTGATCTGTCAGCGCGAGATCAGCACATGTGCAGTGGCCCCTGTCTGCTGGCCTCCCGATTGCTAGCCAGCCCCACGATCCCTGCATCGCCGGCCCTTCCATCCCCCACCGTCCGATCGCTGGCCCCCCGAACATGCCCAGGCCAGCCTCAACTCCTCACGCTCCCAACCTGCCTCGATGTTTCCCTCCCCGCAGCTCTGTTTTCCCAATCCACCCCCGATTCTACTCTCCTGCACTGGCAGCCACGACCCCGACCCCTGCAGTCCCAAACCCCCCTCCCCCCACCCCCAGCAGCCCCGATCCCCCCAGCACGCTGACCCCCCCCCCCCCCCCCCACCCCGATGGATAGCCCCAATCGCTAGCCTCCCTCCCTCTGTCACACAGCCCAAATGCGGAGTGACAGTGGGACCCCCATCCTCACTGATCACCCCCCTAATTAGGCCCCATCCCCTTGGCACTGCCATATGCATGGTGGGCAGTTCTAATATTCCCCCTGGACATTAGCACTTTGCCCCTTGGGCAGTGCTAGAGAGCCCAGGCTGGCACTGCCAAGGTGGCAATGCCCAGGAGGCACCACCCCCCGGCGCCCATCCCTCTGGGGGGGCCTTCATTGCCCTCCCTTCGCTCCAATGGAAATTTCAGCCCTGGGCCCACTAATACTATTTAATATACATGCAAATTACAATTTACATACGTTATGCAGCTTGGTGCTCTTACTCAATAGTTGATATTTTGTTATTGTGATTAATTCTTTTTTATGCATTCACCATGGGATGTGAGTGTCACTGGCTAGGCCAGTCTTTATTGCCCACCATAACTGCCCTGGAGAAGCTGGTGGTGGGTGAGCTGTCTTCTTTAGCTGCTGCAGTCCATGTGGTGTAGGAGCACCCATGGTGCTGTTAGGAAGGGAGTTCCAGGATTTTGGCCCAGTGACAGTGACGGAACAGTGTTGTACTTTCAAGTCAGGATGGCATCTAATTTGGAGAGGAACTTGCAAGTTGTGGTGTTCCCATGCATCTGCTTATCTTGCACTTGTTGTAGAGGTTGTGGGTTTGGAAGATGCTGTCGAAGGAACTCTGGTGAGTTCCTGCAGCGCACTTTGTAGATGGTGCACACTGCTGCCACTGTACTTTGGTGGTGGAAAGGGTAAATGTTTACTGCTTTGTCCTGGATGGTGTCAAGCTTCTTGAGTGTTACTGTTCTGACTGAACTACACACATCCAGACAAAGGGAAATTATTCCACCACACTCCAGACTTGTGTCTTGTCGAAGACAGACAGGTTTTGGGGAGTCAGGATGTGCGTTACTGTCTGCAGAATTCCTAGCTCCTGACCTGCTCTTGTACCTATAGTATTTCTATGGGTGGTTCAGTTCATTTTCTGGTCAATTGAAACCCCAGGATGTTGACAGTGGGGAATCCAACAATGGTAATACCACTGAATGTCAAGGGGAGATGGTTAGATTCTCTCTTGTTGGAGATGGTCATTGCCTGCCTTGTGTGGTGCAAATGTTATTTGCCATGTTACTTAGTAAAACACAAAACGATAAGATCAGCAGTGTGAATGGAAATACTGGTTAATGCTATCCTGGGCATTGAGAGTTAAATAAGGTTTGGATTAGTGAATAATCTTGCTGCAGAGCTCTTTCTTTAATTATCACCATGCCAATTTCTAATCAGTTTCAGTATTACATTTTTAAAAACAGGATATAAATAACTTCCATGCAGGGAGCTCCGACTAATGTAATTAGATAAATGTACACGCTGCCTAATTTCATTTTTCACATTTTTAAAATACAGAAGACCTTTAATAGAAATGAAAATGCTATAATCATATTTCATGGCTGAACTGTAATAATTTGTAAATAGAAATAACTTTCTCCCTCAGTGGAATGCTAAAACAATATTTTGATTCTTTGGGACGTGCAACGTTGTGTTTCCTCGTCAGATCGACTCACAAAACACAACCTTTGTCTTTTTGAATAAATGTTTCTCCAATAAAGATATTGTTTGCCTCGCAAAGAATTGAGAACACTCAGAGTTTAATCTTCCATGGAGAACACATAATTTTCCAATGGCAGTTGTCAGGCTCTTGTTTTGTGCTCTGTCATTTTCAAGGTAAGAGAGATTTGCCAGCTCAAAACTGTAGCTGCAAAAATGGATTTTCATCTTTGCAAAACAGTTGGCACAAATAAAATAAACTTTGCAGTCGTGTTATGATTCTGGAAATGGTTCATCCAGCACTTCATCCCCAACTTCTTCTGTTGTTTGAAGGACGCATTGTAAAAAAACCTTCATACAATTAGCCGTGGCATTGAAGTGTCATTCTGACTGCCGCCCCGTAATCCACATTGGATGATGGCAAACTGATGTCTAGGTGGGGAGGGGCTGTTGTGGTGGGGGGAGGGGGTTGGGGAGACAGCGAAGTGGAGGGTGAGGGAGATGGTGGGTAAGATGATAGTTGGATGCAGTGTCAGGACGGTGGCACAATGGTTAGCACTGCTGTCTCACAGCGCCAGGGACCCAGGTTCGATTCCGTGCTTGGGTCATTGTCTATGTAGAGTCTGCACGTTCTTCCCGTGTCTGCATGGGTTTCTTCCAGTTGTTCCGGTTTCTTCCCATAGTCCGAAAGACATGTTGATTAGGTCCATTTGCCGTGCTAGATTCTCCCCCAGTGTACCCGAACAGGTGCCGCAGTGTGGCGACTAGGGGATTTTCACAGTAACGTAACTGTGCAATGTTAATGTAAGCCTACTTGTGACAATGATAAATAAATTTTAAAGATGATAAAGTTGGGGTGGCAAGGTGGCACAGTGGTTAGCACTGCTGTCTCACAGCTTCAGGAACCCGGCTTGGGTCACTGTCTGTGTGGAGTTTGCACATTCTCCCTGTGTCTGCGTGGGTTTCCTCCGGGTGCTCTGGTTTCCTCCCACAATCTGAAAGACGTGCTGGTTAGGTGCATTGCCTGAACAGACGCCGGACTGTGGCGACTAGGGGAATTTCACAGTGACTTTATTGTAGTGTTAGTGTAAGCCTAACTTGTGACTAATAAATAAACTTTTTTTTAGGGCTCCTGCTGCCACAGTGACAGTACTTATTAAAATAATGTCTGTTTTTCAAAACAAGCTTCTCTTTTGGTAGCAATCATCCAGCAACCTATTCATATCACGGTAGCACAGTGGTTAGCACTGCTGCTTCACAGCTCCAGGGACCTGGGCTCGATTCCCGGCTTGGGTCACTCTCTGTGTGAAGTTTGCACATTCTCCTCGTGTCTGCGTGGGTTTCCTCCGGGTGCTCCGGTTTCCTCCCACAGTCCAAAGATGTGCGGGTTAGGTTGATTGGCCATGCTAAAATTGCTCCTTAGTGTCCTGGGATGCGTAGGTTAGAGGGATTAGTGGGTAAATGTGTCGGGATATGGGGGTAGGGCCTGGGTGGGATTGTGGTCGGTGCAGACTCGATGGGCCAAATGGCCTCCTTATGTGCTGTAGGGTTTCTAAGATTTCTAAGATAAGCATAGCAGGTATTAGACTGACTCCTGGGATGGGCCAGACTGATTCCTGGGGGCGGGACTGTCGTATGCGGAGAGATTGAGGATTATATTCACTGGAGTTTAGAAGAATGGCGGGGGCGGGGGGGGGGATCTCATAGAAATGCTGCAGCTAAGTCAAACAGCCCAGGAAAAGCCTGCTTCAATAATCAATAATGACTGGCTGGTCTCCCAGCTGCATGTGGATTACTTTTGTTACAATTCCACACTCTGATTCTATGAAAGGCTACAAATCAAAGGGAATTAATGGGAGAAAACACACACATAAGGGAGGGAGCAGAATAGCCCATGTTATTCTTAGAAGGAAACAGGAGATAATTAAACGGTTTAAGTGATGCCCTTCTTGCCACCTCACGTTGTTAATGAAAGAGATTCGAGAGAAACATTGAACAAGGCAACTGGGTGAAATGCTGGAGGGTGTGGGGGTGGGAGAGGCTGAGTAGAATTGGAAGAGGAAAATCAAGCAAAATGGAACAAAATCCAAGAGAAAAGCCTGCATTCAGAGCAACAGCTTCTGATTTGTCCTGATGTTTTTACCTCTTGCCTGCATAGAATGTTCTATCGCTTAGTAACATGTTATTCCACACAAGCAATGCTGTTTGATGTAGTGTGCCACAGTATTTATATCAGATTTAATAATCTGTATGTTAGCTGTAAAATGTAAGACATGCTCAGTTGTGTATGGTGGATTTCACTTATCACATTCTGTGCAGTTGATGGTCTCACCTTCTATAATTCACTACGCAAAATGATACAGTAATTTTGCACAGAAGACATATTCTGCCACTTTTCTGTGGCATCGGAATCACAATTTATGAGCTTGTAGATCATGCAATGTTATTCAGGCTGCATTAATGTGGCATCAGAGCACTCACCCATCACCAATGCTACAAACCATTATCAAAAATTCACTGCTGACTTATTTTAGGAATAAATCTAAATGATTGTCAATGAATTTTAACAAGATCTTGGGTTTCAGTTGGAAGTTCCTCATTCCAGGAACCATTCTTGCGAATCTTTGCTGCACTCTTTCCAATACCTTCCCGTCCTTCCGAAAGGGCGTGCCCCAGAACTACCGTTCACTTCATATTTAACATTACCTCCTTGCCCCTGTTATCTATGTCTTAACTGATAAATCCCAGGATACACTTTGCTTTTTTATCCACATTCTCAACATATCTGCTACCTTTAATACCCTTTACACAGACACACCCAGATTCCTCTGCTCCTCCACTTTCTTTAGGGTTGTACCCTTTATTTATATTGGGGGTGATTGGGGCAGATCGCGCCAATCCAGGAAAATTGCGTGCAAGCCTAAAAATGAGTTTCATGCCTGGCGCCAAATGGTTTGCAATCGTCCCTGTCCCTTTCTACTGGCGCAAACCAGACCTCACCCAGAAAGAGCTCGAGGCCGATTAGCATACTTAAAGTCGCATTTAAATATGCTTAGCCTGTTTGACGCCGGATTTTCCCAGCTCCCGGGATCTTCCGACCCTCAGGCGGGGCACAAGCCCAGTGAGAATCACTACTGGTCACCACTATGGATCGCTCTGGTTTCTCCCTGTTGTGACACTTAAGCCGGAATTTTACTGCCCCGCCCATCACGGGAATCGGAGTGGGCGAGGGCCCGACCACGGAAAGGTCTGTTGACATCGGGTAGGATTTTACGGTTTAGGGACGAGTGAGGCTGAAAAATCCCACCCTTGGTCATTTTTTGGGAAAATTCCACCCATTGTCTCTCCATGTTCTTTTTACCAAAATGAATCACTCCACATTTCTCTGCATTGAACTTCATCTGCCACCTGCCTGCCCACTCCATCAACTTGTCTATGTCCTTTTGAAAGTATACATTATCCTCCTTACAGTTTACAATGATTGAAAGTTTCATATCCGCTGCAGATTTTACAATTCTGCCCTGTACACAAAGGTCTAGGTCATTAACAGATCTCAAGAAAAGCAAGGGTCCCAGCACAGGCTGCTGGAGACCTCTACCACAAATCTTCCTCTAGCCCAAAAGTCATCCATTAACCATTACTCTCTGTTTCCTGTCACTCAGCCAATTCCATTATGCTGCTGTCCCTCTTATTCCATGAGCTAATGGGCCAGAACCTTTGAGGGGTGACAGACACAGTCATTGGATTGCAACTCCACTCCTACTTACCTACACTCGAGGTTAGGATTGGGGGGGCTGGTAGGATTTGGTGGGATGGTCAGTGGGGGGAGGGTCAAGTGGTCTGTGATGGGGTCTTCGTGGTCAGTGGTGAGGGGAGGGGTGATCACTGAAAGGGCCACGTGATCAGTTGGACTGGTTTGGGTGGTCAGTGGATGGGGTGTTGGTTATCCAGGGAAGCTTGAATGGTGAATTAGGCAGGAATTGGTGGCCGTTGATTGGGAGAGGCTGTTTGGGGGTAAGTCCACATCTGGCATGTGGGAGTCTTTTAAGGAACAGTTGATAAGGCTGCAGGACAGGCATGTGCCTGTAAAAAGGAAGGATAGGAAAGGTAGGATTCGAGAGCCGTGGATAACCAGGGAAATTGAGGATCTGATCAAAAAGAAAAGAGAGGCGTACGTTAGGTCCAGGCAACTGAAAACAGATGGAACTCCGGAGGAATATAGAGAGAGTAGGAAAGAACTCAAATGGGGAGTTAGAAGGGCAAAAAGAGGGCACGAAATGTTCTTGGCAGACAGGATTAAGGAGAATCCTAAGGCATTTTATTCATATGTTAGGAACAAAAGAGTTGTCAGGGAAAAAGTCGGACCTCTCAGGGACAAAGGAGGGGAATTATGCTTAGAACCCAAGGGAATAGGAGAGATCCTAAATGAATACTTTGCATTGGTATTCACAAAGGATTCACTTGTTGACTGGGAGTGTCTCAGAGGGAGGTGTTGACCCGTTAGAGAGAATCTCCATTATAAGGGAGGACGTGTTAGGTTTTTTAGGTAACATTAAAACTGACAAATCCCCAGGGCCTGATGGCATCTATCCTAAACTGCTCAGGGAGACAAGAGATGTAATTGCTGGGCCTCTGACGGAAATCTTTGTCTCTTCATTGGACACAGGTGAGGCCCTTGAGGATTGGAGGATAGCGAATGTGGTCCCGTTGTTTAAGAAGGGTAGCAGGGATAACCCGGGTAATTATAGGTCAGTGAACTTGACGTCCGTGGTAGGGAAGTTGTTGGAGAGGTTTCTTAGAGACAGGATGTATGCGCATTTAGAACGGAGCAATCTCATTAGTGGCAGACAGCATGGTTTTGTAAGAGGGAGGTCGTGCCTTACAAATTTGGTGGAGTTTTTTGAGGAAGTGACAAAAACGGTTGATGAAGGAAGGGCCGTGGATGTCGTCGATATGGATTTCGGTAAGGCATTTGACAAAGTCCCTCATGGCAGGTTGGTTGAGAAGGTTAAGGCTCATGGGATACAAGGAGAGGTGGCTAGATGGGTAGAAAACTGGCTCGGCCACAGGCGACAGAGGGTAACAGTCGAAGGGTCTTTTTCCGGCTGGAGGTCTGTGACCAGTGGTGTTCTGCACGGCTCTGTACTGCGACCTCTGCTATTTGTGATATCTATAAATGATTTGGAAGAAGGTGTAACTGGTGTTATCAGCAAGTTTGCGGATGACACGAAGATGGCTGGACTTGCGGATAGCGATGAACATTGTCGGACAATACAGCAGGATATAGATAGGCTGGAAAATTGGGTGGAGAAATGGCAGATGGAATTTAATCCAGATAAATGCGAAGTGATGCATTTTGGAAGAACTAATGTAGGGGGGAGTTCTACAATAAATGGCAGAGCCATCAAGAGTATAGAAACACAGAGGGACTTAGGTGTGCAAGTCCACAAATCCTTGAAGGTGGCAGCACAGGTGGAGAAGGTGGTGAAGAAGGCATATGGTATGCTTGCCTTTATAGGACGGGGTATAGAGTATAAAAGCTGGAGTCTGATGTTGCAGCTGTATAGAACGCTGGTTAGGCCACATTTGGAGTACTGCGTCCAGTTCTGGTCGCCGCACTACCAGAAGGACGTGGAGGCTTTAGAGAGAGTGCAGAGAAGGTTTACCAGGATGTTGCCTGGTATGGAGGGTCTTAGCTATGAAGAGAGATGAGGTAAACTGGGGTTGTTCTCCCTGGAAAGACGGAGAATGAGGGGAGGCCTAATAGAGGTGTACAAAATTATGAAGGGTATAGATAGGGTGAACAATGGGAAGCGTTTTCCCAGGTCAGAGGTGACGATCACGAGGGGTCACGGGCTCAAGGTGAGAGGGGCGAGGTATAACTCAGATATCAGAGGGACGTTTTTTACAGAGAGAGTGGTGGGGGCCTGGAATGCGCTGCCAAGCAGGGTGGTGGAGGCAGACACACTGGCATCATTTAAGACTTACCTGGATAGTCACATGAGCAGTCTGGGAATGGAGGGATACAAACGAATGGTCTAGTTGGACCAATGAGTGGCACAGGCTTGGAGGGCCGAAGGGCCTGTTTCCTGTGCTGTACTGTTCTTTGTTCTTTGTCAGTGGTGGGGGAGGTCAGATGGTCAATGGAGGGCATTGGGAGGTCAGTGGGGAGGATGTCAAATGGTCAGAAGAAGTGGTAGGATGGGTCAGGTGTCAGTTGGGGGATCAGGGGGCTGAGTCTGGTGGGCACGAGCATGTCGGGATGTTGGGGGTGGGGGGCATGGTAATCAGGGGAAGGGGAAGGGAGTGTGAGGGTCAGGGATGTAGTTGGAAATGGTGGGAGCATAGGTGTGGGGTGGAGATGGGGCAGTAGTCAGCCTGTCAGGAGGGTATCCGGGGGTGAGGAAGGTATTTGGGGTGTGGAGTGTAGTTGGGGGCTTCAGAAGATGGTTGGGATATTGGAGGTAGTCAGGGGGTGGTGATGTTGGGGATCGGATGTGCAGTTGGGAGGTGAAGGTATTTTGGGATAGGTAGTTGGGAGGGTAGTCAGGCGGCCAATGGGGTATCATGAGGTGGCAGAGTGGTGGGGGGTACTTTGGAGTTAAAAATGGTTTCAATTCTTCTAATTTTCCCTGGGTTACTATTCTGGTAAGAGTGTCGGAACTCTCCAATTTAAATCTCCCATTTAAATTGGATTGTCGGATGGTGATTGCCCATTGGAAGTTTGAACGTCCTGGGCAATTCCCGTGTGGCCCCCCCCAGCCTGTTTTCTGGGGTGAATATGACCACTGGCACGGTGGCACAGTGGTTAGCACTGCTACCTCACAGCGTCAGGGATCTGGGTTCAATTCCGGCCTTGGGTAGCTGTCTGTGTGGAGTTTGCACTTTCTTCCCATGTTTGCGTAGGTTGCCTCCGGGTGCTCCGGTTTCCTCCCACAGTCCAAAGATGTGCAGGTTAGGTGTATTGGCCATGCTAAATTGTCCCTTAGGCCAACATGGTCTACAGTGCATCCTAACTAGTGGCCTTTAAAGGGAGACCACTGGAGGCCATCACCAAAAAGCTATGGAAGGTGCCAGGCTGTTCCCACCAGGTCCACTGCTGTTGCTGAAGACTGTTGCTGGCGGTTTCCCTGATGCTGCCCAATTTTTTCCTCACCCTCTTTAATCTGCTCCCCTCTATCTTCACTGCTCCCTTCTGCCCAACTGCTTTCTCTGCCCTCTTGATTGTACCTTCTCTCCAGCTTGCTTATAATCCCTGCCGGTTACTAGTTTGAGGATAACTGCTATCATTGCAATGGCCTAAAAATTGAGATCAACTTCACTGTGAAGTGCCTAGTAATGCCCACCAGGTATCTGAAGCTTCTGGCCTCATGTAAAGGAGGCCCACAGTCCAATATCGGATGTGCCTCGGGCCTACATGTTCCAGTGCATTGACCTGCCAATTTCTACGCTGTAATGTCCAGGTGGACACACAAGGGGTTAAATTTCCCCTTTTGCTACTTGTGGTGCACGACGAACAGCAATAAAATATGTTGTTTTAGATCAAAATGTGTACATTTGAATATCAGCTTCAGTTGTCTAACTGTGAAATCAGTGGAAGAACTCTGTGGCATTCTCTTTTTAAAATGGCTAAGGAATGCTGCCACTGGAATAGTTTCATTCTCTGCCCTGGCATTTCTCATGCCAATGTGCACAACATTCACCAAAATAGTCTAAATCTAAAGTAAATGATAGCTGATGATACGTTCAGGGGTACAACACACTCTTGAGATTTGGTTGCCATATCAATCATTTAGATTCCTCTAATGATTTATTCACACCGTTCCCATACTTCGACTTTGCTGTAGCCTCATATTCGCTATAATATCATAATATGTTCAAAATACATGAAAAGCAATGCATCATTTTATGTGATCACAAGCTGTATGAAAAATTATCTCTGCAGTTTTCAGATCAGCTATTCCACCTAAGCATTTATTAAGCGTACTCAAAATCTTCACCAGACTGCAAGCAGCCATTAGGGGTATTTTGTACTGATTTTGTAACAAAACATGACATTCCAGTGTGCCTTTTGAGGCAAGGTACAGATTCAGGATACTGCCACAAGATTCCATTGTTACCTTATGTCTTTGGTCAGATCATTGAGTAACAAGGAAACTGAAATGATAATGCCTTCACGTAAAATGTTGTGATCAAAAACCTTTGCTATCTGGCTATGCAGGTTATTGCAGACATTTGGTGCAGGGGACATGCAGTTAGCTTGAATGGGGCGGCTAATTGTTCAACTCACCTGCTGTCAAACAATTAGTGCAGCTATTCAGCTATAAATGCTGCCAATTATATGGTATAAGCCCCTCCCCGCTCTACCAACCTGCCCCAACACAGAGCATTCCCCTCCCCCCCACCTCACCCCCTCTTCGCTTCCAGTTAGCAAAATCTACTATGAGGCCTTGGACAACATGGACCACTTTCTGTACCTTGGGGGCCTATTGTCAACACCGCCTTCAGTGTGCCAGCGCAGCCATCGGTCGCCTGAGAAAGAGAGTATTTGAAGATCAAGACCTAAGACCCAGCATCATGTTCATTCTCTACACAGCAGTAGTGTTACCCACCTTCCTATATGGCTCAGAGTCATGGACCATGTGTAGCGGGCACTTCAAAACCAGGACAAGTACCACTAACGCTGCCTTCGCAAGATCCTGCAAATCTATTGGCAGGATAGGAGCACCAACGTCAAGTGTTCTCGCTCAGGCTGACATCCCCAACATTGAAGTGTTGACCACTCTCCATCAGCTCTGCTGGGCGGGCCACATCGCCTGCACACCTGACGTGAGGCTCCTGAAACCAGTGCTCTACTCAGGGCTTCAGCGCAGCAAGCGAGCACCAGGATGGCAGAGAAAACGCCTCAAAGCCTCCTTGAAAAAGTGCAACATCCCCACCAACATCTAGGAATCCCTGGCCCAAGACTGCTTCAAGTGGAGGAAAAGCATCTGGGAGGGAACTGAACACCTCGAGTTTCATCGCTGAGAACAAGTTGAAATCAGCCACCTGCTCCTCCTACCACCATCTTCCCCACCTGTGACATAGACTGTAGACTCTTTAGTCACCTGAGAATTCATTCTTAGTCTGGAAGCAAGTCATCCTTGACTCTGACTGACTGCCTAAGAAGAAGATAAGCACCTCTCAGGATGGTACTCTGTGCCACTGGTAACTGCTCTACAAAGTTACTGCTATCGATGGCATTAGTGTTGCAAATACAGTACAGGATGTTTTCATTTCTTCTTTCCTCGCACATTGTGCAGTTCTCAAAACAATTGTTAAATCCTGAACACTACAGAAATAATGGTTTGACAACAAGCCCATTCAGTTGTTCATGTTTTATAGTGTCGGTAAACGTGCAATAACAAAATTATAGTAGTGTATCTAAGACTTTTGGCTGGGATTTTCCAGGAAGCACACTCCTCTTTGCTATACCTGCTTCTTATGTGGCTGTGGATTGTTTGGTTCTTGCACCCAGTTGTGGCAATTGCTAAGTGTGCTTGTGGAATGAACCTCGTCCCCATGTCTGGTAGGGTCCCATCTTGTGCATTCTTCTCTCTTGTATGATTGAGGTAGGGGTGTTCCCCTATCTCATCTGCATTCTTGAAAGGTGAAGGCATGGTGTTTAAAGAGAGATGTGCTCATGCCTGGAGAGGGCTTATATACCATCCAACTCTATTCGTCTGATGTCTCTTGGCAGGGTTACGCCTTTAGTTTCTCTGAAGACTAAGGAAATTTGGCATGTCAGCTATGACTCTCACCAACTTTTACAGATGCACCATAGAAAGCATTCTTTCTGGTTGTATCACAGCTTGATATGGCTCCTGCTCTGCCCAAGACGGCAAGGAACTACAAAAGGTCGTGAATGTAGCCCAATCCATCATGCAAACCAGCCTCCCATCTATTGACTCTGTCTACACTTCCTGCTGCCTTGGCAAAGCAGCCAGCGTAACTAAAGACCCCACACACCCCAGACATTCTCTCTTCCACCTTCTTCCTTCGGGAAATAGATACAAAAGTCTGAGGTCACGTACCAACTACCAAGAACAACTTCTTCCCTGCTGCTGTGAGACTTTTGCATGGACTTACCTTGCATTAAGTTGATCTTTCTCGACACCCTAGCTATGACTGTCACACTACATTCTGCACTCTCTCGTTTCTTTCTCTATGAAGGGTATGTTTTGTCTATATAGTGTGCGAGAAACAATACTTTTCACTGTAATACATGTTAATACATGTGTAATACTGTTAATACATGTGACAATAATAAATCAAATCAAATCAAATATTTGCCTATACTCAGAGTGAATGTGCGCTGCCCTTGGTCAAACAGGTTTCTGACATTCCCAGTGTCAACTTACTGAGCTCAGCAAAACGTGGAAGTACCTTGCTAACTCATAAAATGTGGATGAGAGCAATGAGATAGGAGCGAATATGTGATGAAGCAGAACAGCGCTCCTTATGAGCAATGATATGTACCCCTGAAGGCTTCATGTTGTCTGATCATCCTGGACTTTGTAAGGGCCAGGTTTGGCCTTGATGGTGCACTGGTTGTGCGTAAGAGGAGGCATCTCGATATCAGGCAGTCAAGTGCCTGACCTCACCATGCGCAGGTCTCCGCCTCCATATTAGGGTTGGGATAAATGCAGCTCAGGATCCCGAACTTAAAACTGTCAGTGCCATTTTGGGGAATGTACAACAGGGCACTGAGTCATTTCTAAGTGCACTCACAGCAGTGGTTTTTCATCTGTTGCCTTGTCCCAAGTGGATGTTTCTGTTTCACCATTGCTGTAACACATCGTGTGTAGCTGCATTGGTACTGCTGGACCTCTTTGAGGAGCTTGCCAGATTGGAGGTTTAAAATCATTAACCCACTGAGGATTGTGTAGGTTTCCCTGCAACCTGTAGGGTGCTATTGTGGCCGGGATACTGGATAGACATGTGAAGAGGCAGCACATTCTGATGTCTGATGCTGGGGTGTCCTCCTCCAGGTAGCCCATGCTGTTGCGGCTTGTTCATCTTTCAAAATATCAGGACTATGAGAGCTAATAGTGAACAGAATAGGACTCAATGGATCATTTTTGGGTTGGCAAGATGTAACTCATGGAGTGCTACAGGGATCAGAGCTTGCGCCTCAACAATGTATAATCAAAATAGGAAGGCAAATATTGTTTATTGCAAGGGGAATGGAATATAAAAGTAGAAAAGATTTTCTACAGTTGTACAAGGCATTGGTGAGACCACATGTAGAGTATTGTGTAGAGTTTGCTCTCCATATTTAAGAAAGGATATAATTGCATTCAAAGAAGTTCAGAGAAGGTTAACTGAATGGTTTGCTGGGATGAAGGGGTTATCTTATGAGGAAGGGTTGGACAGGTTGGGCCTGTATCCATTGGAGTTTAGAAGAATGAGAGGTGAACTTATTGACACATAGAAGATCCTAAAAAGATTCCATCTTCTCATATAAAGTTCAGCTGAAACTGATCACATGCTGCAATGTGAGTAAATACTCACCTCCCTACACGTTGCTAGATAATCTTCATTTTGAGGAACTCCGCTCTGCCATTCTCGTTGGCTTAGGGATACAAATCTCTGCGAAACTGGAACTGTTTCTGTGATTGTTGTGAGATATACACTTTTCTCAGGATCCCAACTGACCATCACTATAACTAAGTCAATTCATCCATCATTGCGGACAATGTTGATGTTTTAAATTGTGAATCAGGGCCTCGATTATTTTAGAGATGTTTAGAAATATATTCTAAGGTCTTAAAGATAGTGTGATTCATTGCATGCTTGACTAATCTGCCTTACAGAAGGGACATGTGCAGCTCGCCTGTGAAGCTGGCTGCTGAGCTCGAGGGGTGCCATTGTGTGGGTGCCCCAATCTCCAAGTATACAGTGTACACAGTATACTGAGAGATCTGTCATTCGCTCCGCCCCCAGGACCTGCCCTTCAATCTCTGCCCCCTCAGGCCCCACCCCCTTGGCACTGCCAGGATGCTCAGTGGGCAGTGCCAGGGTGTCAGATGGGTGGTGCCAGGGTGGCCGTGCCAGGGTGCCAGGCTGACACTGCTCCTTGGGCACTGCCAGGCCCTGCCCTGACCACCCAGGGGGGCTTCAATGGCCTTCAGTCCCACCAGCGAGGCTAACACGTCTGATTCCTGTTGCTGAGGATCATCAATGATCCTCACCGGTGAGGACCTTCGCCTGCGAGGGGGCTAAGGTGAGTGATCCTGGACAATTGCATCTGGGGCTTGTTACTGACATGTGGAACAAGTCATAGAATCATAGAATCCTACAGTTCAGAAGGAGGCCATTCGGCCCATTGAGTCTACACCGACCACAATCCCACCCAGGCCCTACCCTGTAACCCCATGCATTTACCCTATCCAGTCCCCCTGACACTAAGGGGCAATTTACCATGGCCAATCCACCTAACCTGCACATCTTTTGGACTGTGGGAGGAAACTGGAGCACCCGGAGGGAACCCACGCAGACATGGGGAGAATGTGCAAGCTTCACACAGACAGTGACCCAAGCTGGGGATCAAACCCGAGTCCCTGGCGCTGAGGCAGCAATGTTAACCATTGTGCCACCGTGCCGCCCAGTGTCATTAATATTGAAATCAGCCTCATGCCCGTCCTGGGTGCAAGACTGATTTCGCCAGCAAAACGGGGCCGGCAAGATCACAAGAGGTGAGAAACCGGGCGCAAAACCGATTTTTCACCTCTTCCCCCATCTTATCGGCTCTCCCCCATCTTACCGGCATGGTAAGATCCTGCCTGTTAGGTCCACAGACACCTCTATGTATGTGCCAATTCACATAGCTCCCTTTTCCACCATCCCCTAGAATCTATTTCTCAGAACAACATCAGTGTGTATGCACACAACTTGGAGATTTCAATGAAAAGTCATATCGAGCTTCTGCAAAAAAAAGTGTTGCATCTATATAGCACCTCAGTGCTGCCTAAAGGGCTTCACAGGCCAAACAAACTTCTGAAGTGTAGTCATAATTGTAATATAAGAAAACATGATAAAAGATTATTCTGTATGACAAACTCCCATGAAAAGCCATGAGAAAAGTGACTAGACAGTCAGTTTTAGTGATGTTTATTGATATTATAAATATTTGCCAAGGAACTCCCTTGCACTCACTGAATCGCACATTGATGTGTCAGTCTGGTTTATATACTCAAATCTGTGGAGTGAGCCTTGAACCCACATTGTTCTGACTCCGCGATGAGAGCACGAGCACTGAGCTAAGGCTGTCATACTTGATGTAAGTGTGTGAAACTCTTGAACCTAGGTTTTTTGTTTTTCGCAGGTGGAAGGCTTTCTATGCTTCACTAGTATGCTCTGGGAACCAAAGTGACCCAGTCTTGCCACACGTTTAAGCGTTGGAGAGGTTGCTGCAAAGGTTGCTGCCTGTGCTGCCATTGTGCACAGATGTTGCATAATGGCAGCACAAGCAGTCTGCTGTTTCTCATAGTCAGCCGCATCCTCATAACTGAAGCCCATTCCAATTATTTAAATGAACCTAATCCCAGAGAGCAGATTGCAAGAACACAGCGTGCAGATTAGCTCACCTTCGCTCAGGGTTTAGCTCAAACGGAAAATCTAGATAATTGTGGAACGTGGGAACATGAGGAGGTGTGATGTTGATGTACGATATGATGTGATAAAATATTGGGTGACATAAAAATAAATTAAGTGAGCCACTGACTCAAGAATCACCTGATTGATAGTTTTGTTTGTTGTCTTTGTTGCTGACGAATGAACTGACAGAAGTTTGATGTGCAATGGATCAACATCCAGATCAATCATTTGCCAAATCATTGTGTTCCCTCACTCTTCACAGTTTCCAGAGCTGTTTTCGCTTTTCAAAACAAATGTTTGTGTATTTACTACTTACCTCTAACATGACCACCAAAGCAAAAGAAAAACCCGCTTTTGTGCATATTACAAGTCATTCATAAAAATTGTCGAGATTGAGATGAAAGTTTAATTTGTATGTGCTTCCAGTTGTATTAGTGCGTGCACCAGACAAGTGTCCAAAATTATATTAGTTACATGGGACCCTGGTGCTCAAGGCTTCTAATACTTCAGTTGATGGATGTTGAATATATGTCCATCTAGATCATTTAGGACTCTCAAAATACAAAATCTCTGGACAAAGCTCATCTGAAATAAAGCAACGTGCACTTAAGGGGAAAAGTTCGAAGGAGATGTGAGGGGCGAGGTTTTTACAGAGTGGCAGATGGCTGGAACGTGTTGCTGGGGTGGTGATGCAGTCAGATACAACAGAGGCATTTAAGGGGCTTTAAGATAAGCACATGAATATGCAAGGAATAGAGGGATATGGACCATGGGCAAGCAGAAGGGACTTGTTAAATTTGGCATCATGTTCAGCACAACATTGTGGGCTGAAGGGCCTGTTCCGGTACTGTACTGTTCTATGCTCTATGTTCTAACATCTGCAGTCCTTTTCAGAGAAAAATGACAGAAAATAATGATGCTCCCAGCATTGACAATTAAATGTCCTAATCTGGCAGTCTTAACAATGGTGAATATTTCCATTGGGCAAACCTGGCCTTTTGGAGCAACTTCAATCAATACTTAGGAAAAATAAATCATGTTCAAATACAGATCTTGGAGTAGAATTTTCACTTTGGTCGCAATTGGGAATTGTTCCCAACACTGTGCTTGGAATTATGCTGTCTAGGATTAAAGGTCATGTTGCTGCAAAAATTGATTGACAAAATCACAAACATTGGCCCAACTTTTTGCAGGAATGTATGGGCCTTATTCAATGTGGCACCAGAGCCCTGATTCTGGAAGGGTGCTCCCAAACCTGGCATCCACTGTTTTGACAAGGGTGATGTGGAGATGCCGGTGTTGGACTGGGGTGAACACAGTAAGAGTTTTAACAACACCAGGTTAAAGTCCAACAGGTTTATTTGGTAGCAAATACCATAAGCTTTCGGAGCGCTGCTCCTTCGTCAAATGGAGTGGAAATGTACTCTCAAACAGGGCACAGAGACACAAAATCAAGTTACAGAATACTGATTAGAATGCGAATCAATTAGAAAGCGAGCATTCTAATCAGTATTCTGTAACTTGATTTTGTGTCTCTGCCCTGTTTGAGAGCAGATTTCCACTCCATCTGACGAAGGAGCAGCGCTCCGAAAGCTAATGGTATTTGCTACCAAATAAACCTGTTGGACTTTAACCTGGTGTTGTTAAAGCTCTTACTGTGTTGACAAGGGTGGACAGACGTGGCTACACATGAAAAATGAGTAAGAAATCTGCCTTCTCCAGGCAGATAGAGGCAACAGCACTGCAATCTCAGTGTTTCCTGCTCCTCCCTTGAATTTAGGAAGCGGTTATGCTATTAAAAATTTAAATCTTTGAGAAATAAATTCCAAACAGCTTTTTTATCAAATACAAAAGCAAGATGGTAATGTTAAATTTAATATGCAGCACATTGTTTAGATTACACAAGCGCATTGCCATCCCAAGAGCTGCCGGAAGGCATGTCACAGCAGGATTTGATTTGATTTGATTTATTATTGTCACATGTGTTGGTAGGCAATGAAAAGTATTGTTTTTTGCACGCTATACTGACAAAACATACTGTTCATAGAGTACATAGGGGAGAAGGAAAGGAAAGTGTTCAGAATATAGTGTTACAGTCATAGCTAGGGTGTCGAGAAAGATCAACTTAATGCGCGGTAAGTCCATTCAAAAATCTGATGGCAGCAGGGAAGAAGCTGCCCTTGAGTCGGTTGGTACGTGACCTCAGACTTCTATATCTTTTTCCCGACGGAAGAAGGTAGAAGAAAGTATGTCCAGGGTGCGTGGGGTCCTTGATTTTGTTGGCTGATTTTCTGAAGCAACGGGAAGGGTAGGCAGAGTCAATGGGTGGGAAGCCGGTTTGCATGATGGACTGGGCTTCGTTCACAATCCTTTGTAGTTTCTTGCGGCCTTGGACTGGACAGAGCAGGAGCCATACCAAGCTGTGATACAACCAGAAAGAATGTTTTCTATGGTGCATTTGTAAACGTTGGTGAGAGTCGTAACGGACATGCCAAATTTCCTTAGTCTTCTGAGAAAGTAGAGGTATTCGTGGACTTTCTTAACTACAGTGTTGGCATGGAGGGACCAGGACAGGTCGCAAGTGATCTGAACACCTAGAAACTTGAAGCTCTCAACCATTTCCACTTCATCCCCATTGATGGGTAGATAGGGGCATATTCTCCACTATGCTTCCTGAAGTCAATGGCTATCTCCTTCATTTTGTTGACATTGAGGGAGAGATTATTGTCATCGCACCACTTCACCAGATTCTCTATTCCTTTCCTGTACTCCAGCTCCGAGTTTGAGATCTGACCCACTACGGTGGTGTCATCAGCAAACTTGAAAATCGGGTTGGAGAGGAATTTGGTGCCATAGTCATAGGTGTATAAGGAGTATAGTAAGGGGCTGAGGACACAGCCTTATGGGGCACTGGGGTTGAGGATGATCATGGAGGAGGCGTTGTTGCTTATCCTTATTGATTATGGTCTGTGAGTTAGGAAGTCGAGGATCCAGTTGCAGAGGGAGGAGCCGAGCCCTAGGCCACAGAGTTTAAAGATGCGTTTTGTAGGAATAATGGTAATGAAGGCTGAGCTGTAGTCTTTGAATAGGAGCCTGACATAAGTGTCTTTGTTATCCAGATATTCCAGGGTTGAGTGTAGGGCCAGGGAGGTGGCGTCTGCTATGGAACTGTTGCGGCAATAGGCAAACTGTAGTGGATCCAGGCAATCTGGGAGGCCAGAATTGATTCGTGTTATGACTAACCTTTCGAAGTACTTCATAATATTGGATGTCAGAGCCATCGGGTGATAATCATTAAGGCAGGCTGTCTGGCATTTCTTTGGTACAGGGATGATGGTCATCTTCTTGAAACAGATAGGAACCTAAGATTGGTGTAAAGAGAAGTTAAAGATGTCTGCGAATATCCCCATCAGCTGGTCCGCACAGTATTTCAATGCTTGTCTGGGTACCTCATCCGGGCCAGTCGCTTTCTGTGGGTTCACGTCTGAGAACGCTGATCTGACATCTGTGATGGTGAGCTCAAATACCAGTTTGGCTGAGGCTTCTGGGGCAGAAGGCGTGCTCTAGCTGACCTCTTGCTCAAAACGGGCATGGAATGCTTTGAGCTCACTGGGGAGGGGTGCATTGGTGCTGACGAGAAGGAACATTAATTGGCTGAAAGCGGGGCTTCTACTTGAGTGAGGGCAGAATTCCTGCCTCAGAGAGCTGCAGGCAACCTAATTGGCCCAGCAGCACAAGTGGAATCAATGGCAAGGACTGGGACTACCATCGTGTCCATGGATACAATGTGTCAGAGTCCAAAAACAGGTAAGTCTGTGGAGTCTCACAGGGATTAGGGAAGTTAGACCCAGGGGACTGAATGGAGAGAGGTGTATGGAGTCTTAATGTAGAGGCCGGAGAAGGAGCAAGAACCCAGAGTGGGCAGAGCTTGGAGAGTTGAGGCATCATGTGAAAAGATCAGCTTTGAAAGAGGCACCCATCCTCACCTTACCACCTGAGACCCAAGCAGGATGAACTAACAGGTTTCACTGACAGCCCCTTCCCCCACCAACTCCTATCTCTTCCCCATCCTCCCCGCCCCCCCCCCTCCCCCCACAACTTTCCCCTTCCCTGTCCTTGAACTCACCTCACCAGCACCTCAAAACTGACACCAACTGGGAAACAACCCTCAAGTGTCCAATTATTAGCAACTTAATGTCCTTTGTTAGGAGTGAGTGTGGTTGTCCCTAAGCCTCGCCCGTCCCATGTAACATTGTGGACAGGTTGAGGTTGGGTAAGAAGGCTGCGGGAAGGCCAACCTGGGAATTTTACAGGCTTCCTTGACTGTAAACCGTTGGGGGAACTGTAACATTCTGCCTATGGAGCAACGTGTACAGTTCTGGTCTATAAAACCACTGGGGAAAGTACGGAAAAAAATCTCTCAGGAATGTCGCCAAAATTGAGGTAATGCATCGACCAGGAAAGATTGAGTTGACTGGGGCTCTTTGGGAGGGGAAAAACAAGGAGGATACCTGACCGAGATTTATAAAATTATGGAGTTTGTGCTGTGGTTTAAGTAAAAGTATTTGACTCAAGCATTTGCTATAAGGGAGAGGACCATGGAGTGATAGGAGGGTAGGCTGGAAAGATATAATTCATGAGGGAGGAGGCTCCTGGGAAGGATAAACACCAACATCAACCATTTGGGCTGAATGACCTTTTTGCTGTAGAAAAAACTGTCAAACTGCGATGAGTCTAAATGCAAAAGAAAGCTGTTGGTGACATTTGACAGTGGTTTTCAGCACATCTTAAAAGGGTTTCCTTTTAAGGGCGCAAGAGCTTCTACGTGTTTGTACCTCAGTGGAGAGTTGAGGCCAACAAGCGCAAAGTGAAAGGGATTGGAACATTTTCATTCATTTGCAAATACCTGGGTTTGGCTCAAATTTTCCACTTCATATCTGACCTAGTTTTTAAATCCTTTACGAGCTGGGTTTTTTTTCTCTTCTTTGATAGTCAGCATACATGGAAATGTAGCATCGCCCACGGTGAAGTTGGACTGGCCACCTGGTGCCAGATAAGCACCAGTTAATTTCGCACCTTTATTGCAAACTGCTTACGCTGAGACCATTTCTGAAAGTGCTTCGGCTGTTAGTACTACGAATTCATCTACTTCAGGGTGAAAATCCTAATATCTGTGACAGTGCTGTAACAGCCGGACATGATGTTTTATCCCCCGTGTGGCTCAAAACTCCAAAAGTACAACAACTGGATTTTCCTCTTCTAAACAGACACAACTCAGGTGGTATATGTTCGAAAAACAGTGGGAAAATCAGTGGTAAGGCCAATTGTCCATTCTAGCTGACCTTAATTTCTTTCCATGAATTTGACTGGAGTGGGCCAATATTCAATGCAGTTTTAGAAGAATGAGAGATGATCATATTGAGATGAATAAAATGTTTGGAGGATTTGATGGTCCGTTTCCAGTTCATGGTTATGCTACAGTGACTTGATCTGAATTCACCTAGTCAGACTTTAAGGGTGTGATTTTACAGTCTCGCTCGTCCCGAAACCGTAAAAGCCCACTCGTGGTCAACAGACCTTTCCATGTTCTGCCCCCTCGTCTGCTCCTATTCCTGTGGTGGGCAGGCCAGTAAAATTCCGGCCTAACTGTGTACTTTATTCCTTAGCAGCATAGTAAGGGGATCACTTGTCTTTTGAAGGCTTACAAACTAGCCTTTCGAATTGGAGTTAGATTTCAATTTTACAGACCCCCAAACCCAAATGTGGGAAATGTTTGGAGGACAGTCACATTCCTATGATTCTCTTTCTTTCTGTATCACTTTCATTTTATTGAGTATTTAATCTAATAGTCAAAGGTTAAAATAACAATCGTCTTTTGAATTAGACGAGAAATTGTCCTGGGGCTGTGAAAATCATTATAAGATTGCAAACTCCTGTTTTTCTTCATTCATGCTTTGTAAACTGAAAATTCCAACCACGTGTTGATATAATCCCGAGCAACTCGGTTAACATTAAAACAATTCCACTGCATGTGGGTATTAGAAAATGTTACATTAAATTGGCTGGTCAAGGGTACAAGAGCCCTTTCTTTACCTCACGTCGGAGCTTTTTGGGAGACCAAGTACAAAGGACTCACGGAGACAGTAATTCTGGTTGAACACGTACTTTATTGTCCAGGCCTGGTCCATACATGTAGGAGAATAATTTGAGGTAGCCCAAGCTATTCTAAATTGCATTGTGATCAGTATTGCAATTATACAATTTTCATACCCACCCCCTCTGCTCATCCTGCTGGACAGGAGGCAATCATTATTAGTATAGATCATTTAACTTGACCAATTACGCTCTACTTTCTGATGACATGGGAATACATAAATAAAATTCTTTCCCCATGTCTCCTAGCGACTCTTTATTGGGAAGTTATATTGCTCTATTCGTTCTCCTGTCCGGAATAGTTTGTACTGTCTAGGACCTACATTGATAAGAGGGTTCATTTGCTTCTCTCAGTAGCTGAATTGTTTTCAAGGAATGTGGTTCTTCTCACCAAGCTATATCCCATCATGCTTATAGCAGTGTGTATTTGGCCAAGGTGTATGATTTTATAATATAATGTGTTTTCAAAAATACATGTTTAAATTCTCTAACATTGGTTATACGTGTTTCTAAGCAAACAGTACCTTTGTAACTCCAGGTACTTTGTACTTTTACTATACTATATTCACTATAAATTAATCTATTCTGACCTTTTCGTCTTTTTAGTCCCAGGTTATCCTAAACCCCTCTAAAACCTGACTACCTACATTGGCCAGTCCCTTCTCAAAAATTAAAAAATCATTTATCCGCCCCCTCTGCTCATCCTGCTGGATGGGAGCCAATCATTATTAGTATAGGTCATTTACCTTGACCAATAACACTGTACCTTCTGATGGCATGGGAATGCATGCTGGTTAGGTACATTGACCCGAAAAGGTGCTGGAGTGCGGCAACTAGGGGAATTTCACAGTAACTTCATTGCAGTGTTAATGTAAGCCTTACTTATGACCAATAAATAAACTTTAACTTTAACTTTAATTTTAAAATTCTTTCCCCCTGTGTCCTAGCAACTCTTTATCAGGAAGTTATATTGCTCTATTCGTTCTCCTGTTTGGAATATTTTATACTGTCTGGGACCTACACTGATAAGAGGGTTCCTTTGCTTCTCTCAGTAGCTGTATTGTTTTCAAGGAATGTGGTTCTTCTCACCTAGCTGTATCCCATCATGCTTATAGCAGTGTGTATTTGGCCAAGGTACATGTTTTTATGATATAATGTGTTTTCAAAAATACATGTTTAAACTCTCTAACATTGGTTATATGTGTTTCTAAGCAAACAGTACCTTTGTAACTCCAGGTACTTTGTACTTTTACTATACTATATTCACTCTAAATTAACCTATTCTGATCTATTCGTCTTTTTAGTCCCAGTTTATCCTAAACCCTTCTAACACCTCATTACCTACGTTGATCAGTCCCTTCTCAGTTGCTGCAAGAGTTTAGCAGAAATGGATTGCAGATCATTTGCTGTTTTTCATCAATATAGAATAACTATATAATTAGCTATGAGATAGCCGATATTTGTTATTTTGTAAAATAGCAATGAAGTTATAATTCTTCCATCGATTTTTAGGCTGTGCTTGGTTTTTGAAAAGTGCATTGGAAATTTGCACGTAAAGTGTTAAATGCTATAAAGCAACACATATAATTTAAACAAAAACATTTATTCTGACAGGCAGGGAGATTAGGAAAGCCTAAGATGGAACTATTTGATGTGACATCCATTTAAAATCAGTATAAAAGCTGACACTCTACTGGTATATCATTTAGAACCATTTTCTAAGGTAAACTTTCTGATTGTTGCACTGGAGACTCAAGACATTATACTGCAGAGTGATAGAATGTTGAACCCATGCCTGCGATTGTTAAACAGATTTTCTAATGTTAAAGAAATTACAACATGCTGCTGTGCAGAGGGACCTGGGGGTCCTTGTGCATGAGATGCAAAAACCCAGTCTGCAGGTGCAACAGGTGATCAAGAAGGCAAATGGGATGTTGGCCTATATCGCAAGGGGGATAGAATATAAAAGCAGAGATGTCTTGCTGCATCTGTACAGAGCATTGGTGAGGCCGCAGCTGGAATACTGTGTGCAGTATTGGTCCCCTTATTTGCGGAAGGATATATTGGCCTTGGAGGGAGTGCAGAGAAGGTTCACCAGGTTGATACCAGAGATGAGGGGTGTTGATTATGAGGAGAGACCGAGCAGATTGGGTTTGTATTCGTTGGAATTTAGAAGGCTGAGGGGGGATCTTATAGAGACCTATAAGATAATGAAGGAGCTGGATAGGGTAGAGGTGGAGAGATTCTTTCCACTTCGAAAGGAAACTAGAACTAGAGGGCACAGCCTCAAAATAAAGGGGGGTCAGTTTAGGACAGAGTTGAGGAGGAACGTCTTCTCTCAGAGGGTGGTGAACCTCTGGAATTCTCTGCCCACTGAAGTGGTGGAGGCTACCTCGTTGAATATGTTTAAATCACGGATAGATGGATTCCTGATCGGTAAGGGAATTAGGGGTTATGGAGATCAGGCGGGTAAGTGGAACTGATCCACTTCAGATCAGCCATGATCTTATTGAATGGTGGGGCAGGCTTGAGGGGCTAGATGGCCTACTCCTGCTCCTATTTCTTATGTTCTTATGTACTATGCTTGCAGAAGAAGGGCCCAGGGCAGACTAGGTAACAGTATCATTGGTGAAAAGTCAATGTCACGAAGGACTGCTTTTTCCAATTAGATCAGGAGACTGGGAGGTCTGACGGAGATTTTCACACTTTCACAGATAATAATACACAAAACCGTTGCTGCATTATGTTTGAGCTGATTTGTTTAAGGAAGGTATGATTGTCAGTTTTCTAAAAAAAAACCATAATTGAGACATTGGTGATCACTGCTTGATCGCTGTGCGGAGTTTGCACATTCTCATGTCTGCGTGAGTTTCCTCCGGGTGCTCCAGTTTCCTCCCACAGTCCAAAGATGTGTAGGTCAGGTTAATTGGCCATGATAAATTGACCCTAGTGTCAGGGGGATTAGCAGGGTAAATATGTGGTGTTACAGGAATAGGGCCTGTGTGGGATTGTGATCGGTGCAGACTCAATCGGCCGAATGGCCTCCATCTGCACTGTAGAGATTCTATGATTCTATGACTCTATGATATGTTAAAAGGTTTATAAACATGTTAGAAAAACGCAAAGAGTGGGATATTAGCCGGCGGATTCCTTAATTCTAATGTGGAACTGCATCTTTTCAAAAGTATTCTGTGACATTTCCATTGTAAATGCCATACTTTTAAGATCATTAATTATATTTGAAAAAATATGATTTATGTATCTAATTATCAATCATAATGTGAATTAATAACTTTGTTCAAAACCATCGAAAAGCATATAATCTGAAATCAAAGTCTATTGGATGTAAAAACCCGCAAACATTTGCTAATATAAAGGGTGGGATTTTCCTGACACGCCTGCCCCAAGACCGGAAAATCCTGCCCGAGGTCAATGGACCTTTGCATGGTCTGTGTCCCGCCCACTACGATTCCCGTGGTGGGACAGAAAAACTCAGCCCAAAGTCTTTCAAGTTTGCCTTCCCATGGGGGAGGGGTGTGTGTGCTTGTACGTGTGTGTGTGTGTGAGCACGCATGTGTATGTGTGTGTGTGCGTGTGTGTGTGCATATGTGTGTATGTGTGTGTGTGCGCACGCATGTGTGTGTATATGTAGTTTGTGGGCGATATGGCACCCCCCTTACATTCGCTATTATTGCTATTTTACAATCTAACAAATCGGCCATTTTATGTTATGACAATTATTGTATTTAATTCTCAGAGAGAGGGTAAAAGGGGGAGAAGCTTTTTACCATGGGTTTGATTTACTTCAGTCCAGCATTCTGTCTTTCCAGGCCCCTAATTTATTTTCTCTATCTACTGTATTTTGTAAAATCTCTTATTTCCCTCTTGTCATTCTATTAAAGTACACTATAAATGGCTTATTTTGTATCTAAATAACTAATACAAATCAGATATAAATGCTTTCAGGTTAGTCCTGGGCTGTGGCCAGATTTGAAGATCTTGCAGTTTGAAGGCAGTTTGGAGAATGATTAGGATGCGGAAGGCACTTTAAAAAAAAAGTGTTTTTCTTTAAGACGTTACAACACATGTATTTTTGGCATTTCAGAAGATGAATTGAAAAAGAATTGATGATTGAGCATATCGTTGCAATTACTCATTTCATAGATACTGCAACACATCGTGGTTTTACTTTGCACCACTAGTGAAGTTGTAGCGTCAATATAGCCTGAGAGTAGACCTTGTGCACGGATGTGCCTTATATTGAAGCTTTACTCAGCAGAGAAAAAGGGGGAAAAGAATCGTAGAGTGAGCCAAGCAGTTCACTCTGGTGCACCACACAATGGCTATCTGCGGATAAGCAAGTCTGACCTTGCAGAATAGTATAGACAGAAGGCAAAAAAACCCGGATAATTAGCCAGCCATTTAGGACAGGAGTTTCAAGTAAATTGGACACATTTTTGGAGAGAGAAAACATTTTTAAGCAGGAAAGTGAACTCCTGGGTTTTAGAGCAATAAACAATGGCCTTGCCAGCATTGCTGCATATCATTAACAAAAAGAAACCCGGCTTGGTTTACTTTGAAGGTGATTGAATTAACAATTTCCTTCACTTTCCCACTCTGTGTGTTTGCTTTGTGCAATCCTATGTGGTCGTCCTTCCTGCCAGCAGCACCTCGCAAGTTCAGGACAGGGTACACATGCTAAAAACACTTTCAAAAAGAAGACAAAATATACCAACCTATCCATGCAAAACGTCTTCTAAAAAGTCCAATATTTTACCTGACAGCAACACAGGATCCCTTTAAATATATTTGAAAATTACATTTGGATGAATTAGACTGGAGTTGAGAATGCAGTTTAGTCCATCAGTTTGGATCAATGTTAACTCAGGCACCAAAACAGAATGTAAACAGACTGAGATGGTTATTTGAAAGAAGTAGGCCACATGAGAGGTCTAAAATATTTGATGTATTTTAGTTACTGAATGTGATATTGGCAAACTTGATTGTAGCATATATGATTGGTATATACGCCAATATACTGTAGAAGACAGGGCCCCTAAAACAAGTAATGGGTACTCATTATACCATGAGTATCTAATATTTGTTAATCCTATTAAACATCTTACCAATATACATTACTTTTATTTCAGCTTTTTAAATATGTATTTTTGATTGAAATATCTTCAGGTATTGAATTTCTTGTTGTAACCTGCTACTTGATTTTGATTTTTTATGCTGTTGCTTGGATTTGAATTCAATAAAAATTTGGAATTAAAAGTCTAATGATGACCATGAAATCATTGTCGATTGTAGTAAAAGTCCATCGGGCTCACTGATGTCCTTCAGGGAAGGAAATCTGCCGCCCTTACCCGATCTGGCCTACATGTGGCTCCGGACCCACAGCAATGCGTTGACTCTTAAATGTCCTCTAAAATGGCCCGGCAAGCCACTCTGCTCAAGGCAATTAGGAATGGGTGACAAATGCTCACTTAGCCAGCGATGCCCAAATCCTGTAAAAATGAATTTAAAAAGTTGATTTTGAATCAATTATTAGAAAGTGTGACTAACTGAATTTTGAATACAATCAATGGGCAAGTTAGAAGTTTTTTCCAGTGTACTCTCTGAATACAGTCTGCCTTGATGGCATTCAGATGTAACAGGTCTAGAACAACACAGAACAAGTCCAGTTCTCCAGGGACATTGTCAAAGTGTTGAGTCAAGATCTCTAACAAAGGCCTGTGGCAGTCAAAGTCACTACAGGGCTTAACTTCTTTGGCAGTGACTCCATCCAGGCTGTTACAGGGAACATCAGTCAAGTCATTTCTGTGTTGACAGCCATACAAGATGAAGCAAACTCCAGCTTCCCTTCTCAGTTCCAACAACACAATTCTACGTCCGCCATGCTGCTTATTTTACTTGTGACAGTAATATCAAACAGCTACTTCATAGCATTTATATTTAATACCATTGAAGGTACTCATTTGTGTTTGCATTGGCAGCATTTTGCCCCCAGCAATGCAACAAGAAATAACCTGTTTAAAATGAGCAGCTTGAGGTGCTGGAGCTGCTTCCTTTGTATTACAACACTGCCATCGAGGCAGAATACACTCAGCAGTGGCATTGTAAAAATAAATTTAACGTAAGATATTGATTATTTGCGAATATAAGACTTTTAATGAATTGTTGTTGGTGTTCTCCCACCTTGTTACCCAAAATATGGGTGGATGTATATCGATCATATAGCTCCTGATTTTCGCTGCTAGCTCGGGTCATGAAATTCCCAACTCGCTGGATTTGCCGTATTAAAAAAGCAACCAGAATTATACGATTTTAACTCTCCGTTACAGCTGCATTATTTTACATTTGAAAAGCAGGAGACTGGAAAACCTTCAGATCATGACAGTTACACAGACCTTATCCACATTTCAGCAGCGTTCATGACTTCCACACAGTCGGTTAAGGCCATTGTACATCCATAAAGGGGTCTTTGTGAACTTAGCACGAAGTTCGAAAGACTTGCCGCGTGAATCATGTTCAACCTCTATCTCCTACTAACATGGGGTCAGGACTTCGGCACCCGATTCTGTGGAACTAGTCTTTCTGAATTCGCAAAAATCCAGCATGTAATGTCAGTTAGGAAATATCCACACCTAATTCAATTATTGATGATTATTGATAATTATAACTAACTCAATTATTGATAATTATACATCTAATTAAATTATTGATAATTATTGACAATTATACACCTAATTAAATTATTGATAATTATTGATAATTTTACATGGAATCCATTCTCCCACAAATTGATGCCAAAAGTGGCAGATGATTCATGTGTTTTCCACCATTAGTAATTATGTATGTCCTCTTATTAAACAGCTTATCAATTCTTACTGATGAAACTAATTTCACAATAAATTACTGTGAAGAGACCTAACTATCTCAATATAGAGATAGTTAGATCTCTTCTAACTATCTCTATAGCAAGCAGCACATGTATGAGAACAGCACCATCTGCAAGTCTCCCTTCAAGACACACACTACTCTGACTTGGAGCCATATCGCTATTCCTTTACCGTCGCTGGGTCAAAAATCATGGAACTCCCTCCCTAGCAGCACTGTGGATGTACCGTCAGCAATTCATGAAGGCAGCTCAGCACCACCTTCTTAAGGGAAATTATGGGTGGGCAATAAATGCTAGCCTAACCATCAGCACCCACATCCATCCCATGAAAAAAGACAAAAGATTGGCTATGAATTTGCATGTAAAGATGAACAAGTTAATGAAATATTTTTAAATATTAAGATTACTATCAAAATATCTTAATATAATAGATAATACATATTCCAATGAATACCAATGGTGGTATTGTCACTAGACCCAGAAATCTAGGGCACTGTTCTGGGGACCCAGGTTCGAATCCCACCATGGCAGATGGTGGAATTTGAATTCAATAAAAATCTGAAATTAAACATCTAATGATGACCATGAAACCATTGTTAATTGTTGTAAAATCCCATCTGGTTCATTAATGACCTCTAGGGGAAGAAATCTGCTGTCCTTATCCGGTCTGGCCTACATGTGACTCCTGAGCCACAGGATGTGGCTGACTTCTAAAATGCCACTCAGTTCGAGGGCAAATTTGGGATCTGCGACAAATTGTGACCGTAAAGCGATGCCTAAATCCCAATAAAGAAAAAAGGAAAAAAACATATTAAGTACTTTGATACTGTTTGCTTACAGAAGTGGCCTATATATGTGCCACTTTGAACTTTGAACTTAAGGAAGAACATGAAGGAATCTGACATTTTCCGTATTGTCAGCTTAGCTTCACTGACAGTTGCTGACATTAAATTGTCCGTAGGCGTTGATTAAAGAAGAGATAAAGGATTCTAAATAATCAGCTTCAGAGGTTCTAAATTAACATGTGGTTATGTGCTGGCAATTGCTTTTACTGTAAAGTTCAAACATGTTGAAAAGTGCAAAACACCGTTGTTGTAAACCAACAAAAACAATTACGAGGCCAAAATTCTGATGGTGAAGCTGTGTCATTGGGAGTGAGGTGGAATGCATCTGACCTTGATGGAAATTGTGGAGTCAGATGACTAACATTATCGGAAATGTGCAGGCTGTATAAATTTACTACAACATCTTATCATTTCCAACTCCATTATATGGGCGTATATGGTCTATCTAAAGTGAACTGCATTGTAAGGGGAGAAACATGGGAAGTAAAATATTTCCTTTCCTGAAACTGCTGAAAGGCGGTTTGCAGAATCTTCCCTTAGCAGAACAATGGAGAAAAAATAAATGTAGAAGATACAAGTTGCGTATCAGAAATGGAGACTAACCTGGGTGCATTAAGAGTGAGGAATTTAGGGAAATTAATATCAAAGGAAGAGAACTGGAAAACCCGAGGTGCTAAAATCCGACAGATCTCCAGGACTGCCTCACAGCGCCAGGGACCTGGGTTCAATTCTGGTCTTGGGGGTGATTGCCCCGTGTGGAGTTTGCACATTCTCCCCATGTCTGCATGGGTTTCTTCTGGGTGCTCCGGTTTCCTCCCGCAGTCCAAAGATGTGCAGGTTAGGTTGATTGGCCATGCTAAATTGTCCCTTAGGTTAGTGAGGTTACAGGGTAAGCCTGGGTAATAGTTGGTGCAGACTCAATAGGCTGAATGGCCTCCTTCTGCACTGAAGGTATTCTATGATTCTACTTGATGGTCTACGTTCTAAAAGAGATGGTTGCAGAGATAATGGATGCACTGGCTATGATTTTCCAAACTTCGCTCAATTCTTGAATGGTCCCAGAAAATTGGAAGTTAGCAAATGTCACATTGCTATTCAAAAAAGGAAGGAAAAGAGAAAAAAACAGGGAACTACAGGTCAATTAGCCTGACACCAGTCATCAGGAAAATACTGGATTCTCTTATTAAGGAAATCTTAACAATGGACTGAGAAAAGCTTGTGCAACTAGAGCAAGACAAAAAATTGATGACAAAGAAATCCTGTTTTACAAATATATCAGAATATTTTGTTAATTTATTCATTAACCTGATGTGGGCATCGCTGGTTAAGCCAGCATTTATTGTCCATCCCCAATTGCCCTTGAAAAGTTGATGGTCAGGATGTAACTAATAGGGTAGATAAAGGGGAACCAGTAAATTTAATATACTTGGATTTCCAAATGGCATTTGGTAAAGAGCTATGCAAAAGGTTAATACACAAGAAAATGGAGTAGGGGGTGATATTTTAGCAGCGATTGAGAACTGGTTAAAGTACAAGGAGCAGAGAGCAAGGATAAATAGGGCATTTTAAAGTTGGCAGGCTGTGACTAATGGAATGCCACAAGGATCAGTGCTGGAGCCTCAGCTATTTACAATCTATATTTATGATTTGGACAAAGAGGCAGAGAGCAATGTATCCAAGTTTGTTGATGATACAAAGCTAGGTGGGAATGTAAGCTGTGAGAAGGATACCAAGAACCTGCAAAGAGATATGGACAGGTTAAATGAGTGGGCAACAGGTTGACAGGTGGACTATAATGTGGGAACTGTGTGGTTGTTCACTTGATCATAAGAATAGAAAAGCAGAATTTAACAAAAAGTTTGAAAATTCAAAATGTTGATGTTCAGAGAAACTTGGGTGATATTGTATAAGGAGCACAAAACGTGTGCATGCAGGTACAGTAAGCGATTAAGAGATCAAATGACATGTTTGGCCTTTATTGTAAGAAGATTGAAATACCAGAATAAAGAAGGTGTGCTATGATTGTAAGGGGCTTTGTCAGAGCACTGCCAGAAAATTTGCTTTCCATATTTAAGGAAGGTTTTGCTGGCATTGTAGGCAGTACAGTCAAGGTTCACTAGATTCATCCCTGGGATGAGAGGGTTGTCTTATGAACAGAAGCTGAGTAAATTAAGTTTATGTTCTCGAGTTCAAAAGAATGAGAGGCAATCTCATTGAAACATACAAGGTTGGGAAGGGGCTTAACAGATTCTCCTTGCTGGGGAATCCAGAACAAGGGGGTACAGTCTCAGGATAAGGGAATGATCATTTAGGACTGAGATGAGGAGAAATGCCTTCAGTCAACGTTATGAACCTTTGGCATTCTCTATTCCAGAGGGATGTAGATACTCCATCATTGAATATATTTAAGGCTGAGAGAGACACATATCTGCTCTGTTGGGAAATCAAGGGAAATAGGGAATGGGTGAGAAAATAGAATTGAAGCCTAATATCAGCCGTGAGCATAGTGAATGGTTGAGCAGTCTTGACAGGCTACATGGTCTTCCCCTGCTCCTATATTTTTATCTTCTTGTTCTTACGTAATGGTTCCAGTTAAAGGTGATATTTAAACAAATTTCTTGGTTCAACAACTCATTCAGGGAGCTCACTTCTCTTTTCTACCATCTGAACCTTCTGGCCACAATCAGATACAATTTTGACACAGCTTCTGGAGCAATATATTTCTCACTTCTTATGCAGTCATTTGCAAACATTCCCTCTTTTCAGGGTGGCCTCATTCTCTGCTAGCACCTTGTTTCGCAGCAATCCAGCATGTATTTTTGAGCAGGTTGAACTTTGTCACATCTGATGCCCCAGATTCAGGCCCCCTACAGCAGAGCTAACCCTTCTCTTCCACAAAGTGCAGCATTTTAAGTTCTTAATCTGTAAGCTCCTTCTCTTACTTCTGATGTCCCTTGTATGTTAGCCTAATTTGGTTTTATTCATTCATAAGATATGGGTATCGTTGGCTATGCCAACATTTATTGCCCATCCCTAATTGCTCTTGAGAAGATGGCAGTGAACTTCCACTTTGAACCACTGCAGCCCATGTACTGTAGGTGCACGTGCAGTGCTGTTAGGGAGGGAAGCTATGAAAATTGTGTTGTGGAGTTCGGTAGACCACGACATTGCTAGCTGGTATATAGTTCCAAAGCAGGTCTTCTCCCAGATCAGTCAGGGCAGATGCACCAGTGAAGGACAGAAAAGCACTTCAAGGATGTGCTGAAAGCCAACATGAAGAAATGCAAAGTTGACATTAATTCCTTGGAGATCATCACCTCAGATCAAACCAGATGGCAGCAGCAGAGTCTGCGGGAAGGATCCCAGCATTTTGAGCCCCAAGATGACAAAATGAAGAGGAAAAATGAAAGATGTGAAAAGAACATGCCATGACATGAGCTTCTCACACATGACCAGACATCCCACATGACAGCAAATGCCCTACATGCCTTACAGTCTGCACATCTTGAATTGGCCTCATTAGCCATCTTCAATTCAGACTCACGGAAGATAATCATCCTCACTCGTGAGAGATAGCCATTAAGATAGCTGTCACACTTCTTCAAAGTAAGTTCCTGTGATGTTTATTAATGCTTCACATCCAATGTTGGAACTAAAATGCCCAAGTACATCAGGCAGAGAGAAAAAGATAAAAGAGGATTTCAAATTAATCAGTTATTTGTAACATTTTTCTGATGGTAGAGACCATGGGTTTAGAAGGTGCTGTTGAATAAGCCTTGGCAAGTTGCTACAGTGGATCTTGAAGGCGGTACACACTGCTGTCACCGTATACTGTTGATGGGGGGATCAACTTGCCAGGTGGTGGATGGGACTGTTTTTCCATGGATGATATTGTGCTCCTTGCATATTGTTTGAGCTGTGCTATTCCAGGAACATGGCAAGTATTCATCGGACTCCTGACTTTTGGTGGACAGGCTTTGGGGAGTTAGGAGGTGGGTTACTTACCATGGAACTTCCAGCCTCTGACCCGCTCTTGTAGCGACTGTATTTATCTGGCTGGTCCTTTTAAGTTCCTGGCCAGTGGTAATCCCATGAATATCAAGAAGAGATGGTTGGATTCTTTCTGGTTGGAGATGGTCATTGCTTGGCATTTGGGTGCTGTGAGTTCCACATGACACTTGCCAACCCAAGCCTGAACTTCTCGCTGTGGGCAGGCATGAACTGCTTCAATATCTGATGAGTTGCAAATGGTACTAAACACTCTGCAATCAAACGCACTTTTGACAGTATGTTGAAGGGAAGGTCAGTGATAAAGTTGGGACTAGAACATGACCCTGAGGAATTCTGCAGCAATGTCCTAGCTGAAATAACCAGCTTCTAACAACCACAACTGTCTTCCTTTGTGCTAGGTATGACTTCAAACAGTTTTGCGCCTGATTCCCATTTACTTCAATGTTGCCTCAATGCCACAATCGAACAATTGCTGTTTTGATGTCAAACACAGTAAATCTCACCTTACCTCTAGCATTCATCTCTTTTGTTTAAACCTAGGCTGTAATGAGGCTGGAGCTGAGTAGCTCTGACGTTAACTGAGCTTCGGGTGAGCTGGTCATTGCTGAATAAGTGCTGCACTATTATACTGTTGATGACACCTTCGATTGAGAACAGACTGATAGGGTGCTAATTGGCCAGATTGGATTTGTCCTGCTTTTTGCAGACAGGACGTGGATCAATGGTGGGCGCATGTGGCCCAGCAGGGTTCTGAGTGCAGCGCACATGACATTTTGTTGACCGTTTCCCATATGCAGGGTTGCCACATTCACCTGATTCCTGTCCGCATTGTTTTTTTTCTACTGGCATGAGGGAAGTGATGCACACGTAATGCAAGGACAAGTGAAGTGAGATGCATGCTGATTGCCCACAACATCGACTGTGAGAGCCCTCTGTGTCTCATCAAAGTATAAATATTTCTTCTGTTTTTTTCTGTTTGAAATTGATGACAGTCCTCCCAATATATGAGTGATTAAACATTTCTATAACTTACTATGGAATATTCGGTGTGTATTAAATGTATTTAATCTTATTCATGGGGTCATGGTTAGTGAGCATTCCCAATCTCAGTCTTGCAACCCACTGAGATGAAGGAGGCCCACTCACTAGCCTAGGTTGCCGATCACTGCCCTAAGATGCCAATGTTGTAGTTGTGCTGGAACAGCTTTGCTAAGGGCACTGCTAGTTCTGGAGCATAAGTCTTCAGTACTACAGCTGGGGTGTTGAAAAGACCCATATGATGGGGCATTCCGCCCCCCCCCCCACCCCCCCCCCCCCACCCCCTTCCCCTGAAGCATATTTTATGGCAGAGGAGGTGACCTGCCACCTTTCGGTTACGCTACTGTCAACAGAGCTTCCCATGGTTCAAACCCTCTGCTGTCGGGGAACCCACAGCATGGAAGCCATCGTCGGGGGGGTCGGAATGTCAGGAATAGCTGGAAAATTCCACCCATAAGCCTTTGTGGTATCCAATGCCTTTAGCTGCTCTTGATATGATGTGAAGTAAATCAAATTTGCTGAAAACTGGCATCAATGAGGGTGGGCATCTCGGGAATGCCGAGATGGATTGTTTTCTCAACACTTCTGGCAGAAACTAGTTTGAAGTAACACATTGTCTTGTTGTGTGGCAAGTGCTGCTACCAGATGGTACACTTAGAAAATATTTGAGCAATCAAATATGTTGGTTTTGTGTGGGATTCTTACTTCTAATTAGGGGTTTACCTGCTAAGTATGTCTTTGCAGATGTCTATATGACTAAATTGGTATGGTTAACTGTACAGTTAGTGGTTCTTTAAAGTTGGAGTGAAGCTACCAAATCGATGGATAGCTGGAACAACTTCTAAATATGGAGGGTAGCTGCAAAATAAGCAGGACCTCTCCTGATGAATAAGCAGACACAGGCCATGGCATTAGGGTGTTTAATGTCGGGTGAGATAGAGAGCGGTGCCTCTAATTCATTCGAAAGCCCCGCATACCAACCTTACAGCACCCTGTGACATGACAAACACATGGGGCAGCATGGTGACACAGTGATTAGTTCTGCTGCTTCACAGCAGAAAGGACCCAGGTTCAATTCCTGGCTTAGGTAAATGTCGGTGCGGAGTCTGCACCTTCTCCCCGTGTCTGCGTGGGTTTCCTCCAGGTGCTTCAGTTTCCTCCCACAGTCCGAAAGACGTGCTGGTTAGGTGCATAGGCCAAATTAAATTCTTCCTCAGCGTACCCGAACAGGCGCCGGAGTGTAGCGACTGGGGGATTTTCACATTGCAGTGTTAATGTAAGCCTACTTATGACACTAATAAATACACTGTAAACTTTATCTTCACAATGTGTTATCGAAAAATTAAAATCTTAACTGATGCAAAGACTTAATAGGTGCACAAAATATTTTTTATAGAATAATTTATTTTATACTAAAATTCAAGATGTAGTTACTTGTTAAGAAAACTCACATGGCTAAGCGCTGAGGTGAGAACTGTCTTCTGACATACACGCAATTTAACAAATGTCCTTTCAGTGACCCCACTCAGGAAGCCCAGTGCCATACTGTGATTGTTTACCACATATAGTGTAGCTGATTCCATAACACATTAGGAGGAAGCTTGACAATTCTAACACTTCTTGGCGACCTTTATGTGACCTTCTTCATGCTTTTGTAAAATCCCTTGCATCGGTTAAGGTTTTAATTTTTATATAACACATTCTGAAGATTGGAACGTGTCCATCAAATTTCTCCAGTGACCTAAAAAACCCCCACTATTTTGTAAAATGGGCCTGTGGATTAAATGTGTGCTTTTGAAAACTCCATACCTATCATGTTTCTAAATGGCCTTGTACAAGTGTTCTGAAAAGTTTCGAGCTATATCATAAATTTTGAAACTGATACTTGACTTTATAAAATCATAAGAAATAGGAAGAGGTTTTTCAGCCCATCGAACCTGCTCCATCATTCAGTGAGATCATGGCTGATCTGCTCTGGCCTTATCACCACTTTATTTTCTGTCCCCCATAATGCTTGATTTCCTTATCAAGCAAAATCAGTCTAAATCAGCCTTGAATATATTCAATAATGCAGCCACTTAAAAAAAAAACCAGAACACAATAAATTGAGTGCCAACTTATACTCGCAGTTAAACTGAAAGAAGCTGTGCTCGTTATATATGCTGAACTGAGAGCCCAGATTCGTAACATAATTATGTCAATAGGTGCTTTCTGTTTTGCAACTGTTGACTTTGCTTGATTGACATATTTAAGTGGTTATAATTAGTTGTTTTTCTGTGATCTCTTTTGTCAATGTCTCAATGTTTATTTGCTAAAGATTAAGAGGTGGGAGGGGTTTGAAACCTCTTAAGAATAGCAGTTTTTTTTTCAAAGAAATACTTGTGAATGGTTTTTTTTTCTGAGCAGTACCACACGTGTTATTGTTATTATCTGGCTCACTTGTTTCTGCACTTGGTGTATGCTGGCTGAATGAGCATGGAAGGGTCATGAGTTGACATGGAGGGCAGGAGGGGTCTGGGGAGTGTGTGTGAGGGTGGATATTGATATGGAGGGCATGGAGAAGGCGTGGGGAGTTTTTAGAAGGTGATGGCATGTGAAGGGTGAGGGCTAGATGCCCTAACAACCTTAAAGTACAACTGGGAAAATTCCGAAAGAACAGAGGTCGGTCTTCTAACCAGTTTGCTTCCACGGTTGGTGGATCCCCCTAAAGTGAAGATCGTGAAAGGGGCCTTCTACCAAGCAAGTCGGGACATTTTCTGGCTCGAGCTACCCACCTCAGTAGCTCAGCAATAAAAAAAAATGATTGAAGAAAAGCTACTGGAAGAATAGACACTGTTCTTAAAGAATAAAGCCTGTCTGTTCAATAGGTTGTAAGACCTCTGAATTGGCAGGATATACAGTAAAAGGGCAGGGTTAATGCTGTTTGCAAGTCTCTGACCGTAATAATTTTGAACTACAGGTTGGAAGGTTAACAACTCATGCACCATTTTTGTAGGAGTATATTATCAGGCAACCAGAGTTTGCATGAGTAGCATCAGGGTTTAATGAATACATTTTTTAAAAAGTTGGATGTTTGAGCACAATTTTGTGTACACATATTCACCAAGCATCTGGCAGTCAGTTTAGCTTACTTGGCTGATTTGATTTGATTTGATTTATTATTGTCACATGTATTAGTGTACAGTGAAAAGTATTGTTTCTTGCTCGTTATATAGACAAAGCATACCGACCATAGAGAAGGAAAGGAGACAGTACAGAATGTAGTGCTAAAGTTATAGCTAGGGTGTAGAGAAAGATCAACTTAATGTGAGGTAGGTCCATTCAAACACCGGATGGCAGCAGGGAAGAAGCTGCTCTTGAGTCGGTTGGTACGTGACCTCAGACTTTTGTATCTTTTTCCCGATGGACAAAGGTGGAAGAGAGAATGTCCAGGGTGCGTGGGGTCCTTAATTATCCTGGCTGCTTTTCCGAGGCAGTGGGATATGTAGACAGATTCAATGGATGGGAGGCTGGTTTGAGTGCTGGATTGGGCTTCTTTCAACTGGCCAGTTGGTTTGTGATGCAGAGCAACTCCAACAGCACGGGTTCAACTCCTGTATTAAAGCAAATTACTGTGGATACTGGAATCTGAAACCAAAAGAGAAAATGCTGGAAAATCTCAGCAGGTCTGGCAGCATCTGTAAGGAGAGGAAAGAGCTGATGTTTCGAGTCCAGTGACCCTTTGTCAAAGCTAAAAGGCATAGAAAGTGGGAGATATTTATACTGAAGGGTGAGGGAATGAAAGATGAGTCATAGCCACAGAAACCAGGAGAAAAGACTGCTAATAGCTGTCCACAGAGAGAATAAAGGGTGTGAATGGCCAAACGGCAGAGAAGTTAAAATCAGAGGGTAAGCTGTGACAGATGATGTGTGGGGGGGGGGGGGGGGGGGGGGGGGTGGGGGGGGGCGGGGGGGGGGGGGGAGGAATGGGTGAGAGAGAGGTAAAATTTAGAAAAGGGGGAGAAAAGATAAGGAAAGAGGGGATGAAGTAGGGGAAAGAGTTGGGGGAAAGAAAAATGAAGAAAGACAATAAAGAAATAAAAGGTAGAGGACAGTAAAAAATAAAAAATAAAATGAAAACGAAGGGGTTGAGGTGGGATAGAGCTAATAATCTGAAGTTGTTGAATTCATGTCGAGGCCTGAAGGGTGTAAAGTGCCTGGCCAGAAGTTGAGATGCTGTTCCTCCAGTTTGTGTTGAGCTCCTGTATCTGGCTGAGGTTCGCATTCTTAATCTTGCCCCTCACCTGATGTGGGTGATTCTCAGTTAAATCACCACTGGTCAGGTTTCCCATTTGAGTTGATGGCTATCTGTGACTGTAGCAACTTTGGCTGCCACCACATGGATCATTTTCGTGGGACTGAGTTGTTAATTATCCAGCCTTTAGTTCAAAATTATTACACAAACAGACTTGCAAACAACATTAACCTTGCCCTTTTACTGTATATCTTGCCAATAAAGCCTATTGAACAGGCAGGCATCTGTTCTTTAAGAACAGTTTTTGTTCTTCCAGTATCTTTACTTCAATCATAATATTTTCTTTTTGCTTAGCCACCTTTTTGGCATTCATCTGTTTATTTCATTCCATTTAGACCTGCGGCTCTTTGATCCATTTTGTTTTCATTTGCCTCATACTGATTTAAGTATTATCAAATTAAGAGCTGAACACATTAATTCAGAACTTGGTGGGAAAATGACCCAACTTTAATGCAAACACCCATATTGGTGTACAAGTTAGGAAATAGTTATAAGTTGACTTCATCCTTAAAAAATGAGCTTGCCATTAACTTCCCTAGAGAATTATTGCATTTGTGCTGCTAAAATGAATTGAACTTACTGTAGAGCTGGCTGTCAATCACGCAAGGGGTCTTCTGATTATGAGATTTCTGTTCTTTCACTGTAGTCAACCTATTCAACCCAGAAAGAGAGCATTTGAAACTGGAATCTCATTCTTACAGGTGGTAAATTTTTCTTGGAGGCTTTGAAGATTTTAGACATTTATTGGAATTGTTTCTTGCTTTCTGTTTTGTTCCCTCTCTTGTTCCAAACTTTCATTCTCTTGCTTTTTCTCTGTCTCTAATTTGATTCTAATTCACCATATTTCATCCCTTCCTCCATTTCTTTACCCGTCTTTAAATCTCACTGGTTAAAGCGATTGACTGTTGGTCTCATCATTTACTAACCCCAAGTGTCTCGTTGACCTTATTGTTACCAAATTGCAACTCCAACAAACAAATCTGAGCTGAAGGATAAGTATATACTGAACAAATTGGGCACATTGTGAGAGGCCCCATTGCAACAAATTCTGGGTCATGGAAAGAGCAAGTACAGGCATAGAAATTGACAGATTCATTTACTGTCCGGTCAAATTTAATTCTCATGCACAAATGGATAAATTTGCGCAAGTATATTAGAATTTTTGGCTTCAGTTCTACAGCTTCTCAGTTTTGCTTTAGAATCTGAATTAAAGATCAGGTTGACTTGGGTGGATCAGTGCAAAGCAAATGCATGCCATTCCTCTCATGGGGGAGCCTTTTTTTTCATGTGCTACTGAAGTCAATGCGGGGCTAATATCAGATGTTTCCATCCAGTTGATTCAAACATGACTTTGAGGGATCAGATCACCTGCCTGGCATTTTGCCCAGATGTTGAAGCACTGAAGTAATGTGGACAGACAAAACCTTGTTAATATGAAAATGGCAGTGGGATTTAGAAGGGAAAGATGTACCATAATCCTGGCATCCAAATTTTAGGATTGTCATTGCAATGATGATTTCATGACTGTGCCACTTAATTCTTGTGCGGCCTTAGCACTAGTGCCTAGAACGAATGGTAATCTCAGCAGAATTGTAATGACAAGCCAGGAGCATAGGATCGATTTCATGGATTTTTTAGGGAGAAGAATGAAAGTCACTAATGTATTCTACAATCAGCATGCCAACACAGAAAGTATAAACTTTAAATTGGACCTAATATAGAGTGATAGAATAGCAAATCCTCAAACTCGAGTACCTACACATGGCAAATGCACAATGCTTGTGACTATTGACTTCTTAAGGTAACTGTTGACTTGATAAGTTTGAGGCAGCACGGTGGCACTGCGGTTAGCACTGCTGCCTCACAGCGCCAGGGACCCGAGTTCGATTCGCAGCTTGGGTCACTGTCTGTGCAGAGTCTGCACATTCTCCCCCTGTCTGCGTAGGTTTCCTCCGGGTGCTCTGGTTTCCTCCCACAGTTCGAAAGACGTGCTGGTTAGGTGCATTGACCATGCTAAATTCTCCCTCAGTGTACCCGAACAGGCGCCGGAGTGTGGGAATTTCACAATAACTTCATTGCAGGATGAATGTAAGCCTATTTGTGACACTAATAAATAAACTAAAAATTTAAACTTTAATTAGACATTCTCTTGGATACAATAGTACTGCAGTGCAATTCCTGTATATTGTCTGACCAGCTTATATTTGTGGGTTTGCATGTACTGCCCAGTATCTTATGTTATGATAACATAATCCAAAAGTGTAATACCCAATATGATGTTCAGATCTTCTTGAGCTCTGAATTGGAAATGTGTGTGTTTCTTGTATAGCTCCTGTAATCTTTCCAAAGATGAGAAAACATTAGATAAAATGGGCCTGATGCAAATCATTACTCTACTTTATTTCGTAGCAAATGAACATACTGAACAACTGTTATGACGAGACTCACTCAGTTCAATCAATACGTCTTGTGTTCATATAATAACAGAAAATAATGAACATGCTCTGCTTCTCCATTTCAGTGGATCGTCTTTCTTTTCACCTTGCTCTAATACTACTCCTGCATTCCAGCTTACTGAACAAAGGTATTCGCTTTGCAAATTCCATTTAGGTACCTTTCAATGAGTGTCTCCTTTTATCTCAATGTTCACAAGCTGATGTGTTGATCTGGGATCAGCACCCCCCAGTACAATTGATGCAACATGTTTGTGGATAACCAAGACAAGCAAACAAATTACTTGGTATTTACTGTCCTTGAGAAACCATTTTGAAGCTTTGCTTATCCACTCTCGGTGTTTTTTCTTCCGAACTCTTTTGTGAATTCACTGAAATTTAAATGCAATTTGTAAAGGGTGGCTGTCTGTGTGGAGTTTGCACATTGTCCCCGTGTCTGCAAATCATTACTCCAGTTTCCTCCGGGTGCTCCAGTTTCCTCCCATTGTCCAAAGATGTGGGCCAGAATTTTACCACCCTGCCTGCCACAGGAATCGGAGCGGGCGAGGGGTGGACCATGGACAGGCCCGTTGACCTCGGGCGGGATTTTACTGTTTCAGGGCATGAGAGGCTGTAAAATCCCACCCATGCATGTTAGGCGGATTGGCCATGCTGAATTGCCCCTTAGTGTCGCAGGATGTATGGGTTAGTGGGGTTAGCGGGGTAACTATCTGAGGTTACTGGGATAGGGCTTGGGTAGGATACTCTGTCGAAGATTCGGTGCCCAGACTTCATGGGCCAAATGGCTTCTTTCTGCACTGTAGGGATTCTATGATTCAAGTATCTTCAAAATCCTTTCCATGGAACAAAAGGAAAGATCAAACATTTGGAAAGATGACTATCTGATTAGGCTATTCTGTAGCTAAAATATCCAAAATAAATTATTGCAGCATAATTGTACTAATTCAAATGTAAAGTATAAAACAGTCTCCAGCAATTGCATCAAGTACAATAAACAGTCAGGTTAGCCTTGGCTCTGTGATCTGTTGTAATAGTCTTGTTTGCAACTAGTCATGATTTATGACTCTTTACAATTACATGTTCATGATTCATATTTTGAGAGTAATGCATGTTCTTGCTTAAGGAGCTGACTGAATGTATTGCTTATCCAATTCCTCATGGCTAAATGCTAAGGTATGCAAAGATTTACAACAATAAGAAAAAGATAATTTTTTTTGGAATGATGAACATCAAGTTACTTCAGTATGCTTAGGGTTGTCAACCCTCCAGGATTGGCCTGGTGTCTCCAGGAATAGAAGAGCAATCTCGAGGAAAAAGCATTGCAACTTGAATTTTTGTCATTTTCTTTGAACAATTCTCTTCACCAGAATAAAAATGATTGGAAATCGCGGGGGGCGGGGGGGGGGGGGGGGGGCTGCGAGGGAATGGCTGTTTGTCTGACAGTCATGCATCATCCATTTGGCTAATGAGTCTTTTTCCTTTTTGGGAAGGCAGTGCGTCACAAGGATGAATGTGTTGGCCGACTAATGGCTGGAGCGTGGGTAAAGTCATGTGACAAAACCTCCAGGGATGCATTTAATCACAGCTGGCAACCCCAGAGGGAAGTCATCTAAGATGGATAATTCAACAATGAAACTGAAGCTGAAAAGGCCTGCATTTACATAGTGCCTTTCAAGACCATTGGATCCCCCAAAGCACATTACAGCCAACAAAGGTTTTTTGAAGTGCAGCCCCTGTTGTAATGAGGCAGCCAAGCTGTGTGGGGCAAGCTCCCACAATACCAATGTGATAGTGACAAGTTAATCTGTTTTTCTAATGTTGATTGAGGGATAAATATTGGGCAAGAGATGGGACCGCTCCCTTGCTCTTCTTCATAAGAATGCCCTGGGTGGCACGGTAGCTCATTGGTTAATTAAAATATCCAGAATAAATTATTGCAGCATAATTGCCGCCTCACAGCACCATGGACCCGGGTTCAATTCTTGGCTTGGGTCACTGTCTGTGTGGAGTTTGCAAATTCTCCCTGTGTCTGTGTGGGTTTCGTCCGGATGCTCTGGTTTCCTCCCACAGTCCGAAAGACTTGCTGGTTGGGTGCATTGGCCATCCCTCATTGTACCCGCATAGGCACCGGAGTGTGGTGACCTGTGGATTTTCACAGTAACTTCATTGCAGTGTTAATGTAAGCCCACTTGTGACAATAATAAATAAACTTAAACGATGTGATATTTTACGCCCAGCTGAGAAAGCAATCATGACCTTGGTATAATGTCTCATCTACAAGATGGCACCTCCAGCAGTATCACCTGCTCTCAGTACTACATTGAAACCTAGATTTTATGCATTGAAAAGCTGGAGTGTGACTTGAATCCACAACATTCTGATTCAGAGGTGCGTATGCCACCAATGAACTGCATGCAGGTGGGCTGTGGATGGTGGGTATTAATTGCTGAGATTTAAACGAACCCGGCTAGATGTTGACAAAAGAAGGAAGGATTTAATTAAACAAATGACAAATGTAAGAAAGGTTGTGGAAGGAATGCAAAAGTATTAATACTTAAAAATAGCAACTGGTCTTGGAAAATATGCAAATAATTTAAAGAAAATCAGTAGGTAAAACAGGCAATAAGGAAATATATTGATTTCCCTTTTGCAAATGGAAGTTATTATTTCGCTCTGGTTTCTTGCATGTGATACATTATTAATGCTTGATAACTGAATCGATCTTTTAATTAGAGTTTCATACACATTGAGTTCTTGCAAAATTTGACAGATTATAAAGGATAACGTTTTAATCTACCGATGACCAATGGGTAGATTTCTTTGTTGGCTTGGAACATTGCTCTGCTCATATTCTTAAACTATTTATATTCACTTGCACAGATTAGAAATGTCAACAGAATTGAGAGTTTAAATCATTAGCTTCATGCGAAATAATTGGGATAGAAATGAATTTGCATTGTAGTAACAGTTGGTCATTATTAAAAGGAGTAGCAAACTCATATACAGTAAATACTGAAAGGTGCATTTAGGGAAAATAATTCACATTTTTAATATAACATTATGATCTCCAAAGAGACTAATATAAGATTAAAGAGAATTTTGAACTGCTAGTTATTAGCTAAAATAATGACATGTCAATATTTCATGTTTTTAAAGGGCTTTCACTGTGTCACTGACAAAGACAAAACACTATAAATTAACCATTTTATTTTCACAAGCAACATAAATTTCAAACAACCGAACAAAATTCACCTCTTTCTACTTTACTGGCAACTGAAGATCCCAACTTTGTTATGCTGCTTGTTCTCTTAAGTAGAAACTGACTTCTCCTGGAATCAATACAACTTATTTTGCAATTCCCAAGGGTTTGACTTCTGTTTATTTCCTTTCCCCATACTGTCTTCAACAGAGAGAGTTTTCCTGGAGATTCCCCCTGCAGCTTCAGTTATGCAAACTCCCTAATGCTTGTTTTAGCGCCTCATGAGCTTGGTTGTCGAATTGACCGTAAGCTCCCATCCACAGTTCACATGGGCGGTCTTGAGCCTACTCTGGTCCTTCGCATGAATGGTGGTGGGGACTCAGGATTCGGCAAAACCTCAGAAGTCATGGATCTCACCGGTGAGATTGCGACTTCTGATTTTCACCACCCCTTGCTGGTGACGTAATTAGGTTTATGCCCATAACAGGTATGAACCAGATTCACATTCATTTTAATAGATTTAAACATTATTAAACACCTCCCCTGCCAGATATTGGCCCTCCGTCGTATGCCGTCACGGTCCACAACAGGTTCACACACATTCCCTAGGGGATCGTTATGCTTTCGGGCAGCGGTAAATTGGCCAGTGACCTAGCAATGCCCCTTGGTACAGCTTGGCACTGCTGCCTGACACCATGTCACACTGGCAGTGCCCATCTGGCAGCACCAACCTGTACCGGGCAGTGCCAAAGGTGGACTCCAGTGGGGGAGGGGGATTCATTTATTTGTGGTGGTGAACGGGAGTGGACATCAGAGCTGGAAATGCCAGCGATGGCTGTTTGAGGGGGATGGGTGAGTGCAGGCATTGACTGTGTTGGTGAGGGGTAGGGGGGGAGGGGTCTGATTTTTTTGGGGGGGAGGGGTTGCCGGAACTGACTGTGTGGGTTTGGGGTTGGGGGAAGTGGTCTAATGTTCGGGGTAAAGGGGGATTAGCTGGCATTGACTGCTTGCTGGAAGGGGAGGTCTGATGCTGGAGGTGTTTGGGGGGAAGGGGGGGCGGTGGGTGGCTCCAATGGGGGAAGGGTGGGTGCTGGCTCCAAGCAGGGGAGGGGGAGTGGGATTGGTGGGGGGGTGGGGGGGGGGGGGTGCCTCTGAGACCTCAGAGACCTTGGTGGTGGGTGGGGGAAGGGAGGTCATTGTTTGGTTTGATCAGGGTGCTTTTCAAACATGGTGGCCCGATCTCAGTGCAGCCAGGTTTTGCTGGTGTGTTGAGGCCCTGTCACTCTACTTGACAGCATGAAACATGCTCTGTTTTTTTTGTGACAGAATGTGGTACGATCTGGAGAGAGGAACAACATGTTTCTTTGGAGAGAATCACGCTATTTTTCTTGCCAAAACCAACATTCTGCAATTTTTTGGCAAGATTTCACCCCATGTGTTCAACAATAGAGTTAGCATTTTCTTTATTTAAGCTGCAGGCCTCGCCAACATCTAGCTTTTGTTCCCTTCTCACAATTGGCTGCAGATCACCCAAGATCAAAACTGCAAATCCTTCTCTCTGTGGTATTTCTGGGGAAGCCTGCAACCGGATCTCAAAATAGCTTCCTCTATCCATTTCTCTATGGCAATGGGAAACACATTAACATTTCAACTTGGATACAGAACTAATCAGATATCTCGATTGTGATGTTAGTGTACTTTAAGAGATATTTTTTAAATCATGCTCTCACAGCCTCAGCTGATGTCACTTGTTGTTGGCTTATCTGGAGATGTCCTTTCATTGCTGCTTAAGTGGGGGTTTGTTTATTTTTACTGGGATGTTTATGACTCTGCATTGACTGGAGGAAGAATGATTGCAGGTCAGATGACAGGAGCGATTTCATTTTCAGTTTGGAGCTGCAGGTTTGAGTTGTAGTTTTTAGAAGGGGCATCAAGCTGAAAAGAAGTGTCACTCTCTCTCTTCCTGGTTTTGGAAATTCTGCTATTAGCTCGAAGCAAGGTTTCTTGCTGTCCTAAAGTGGAGAATCTGCTGTTGATGGCTCGACCAGAGTCTACCTGGGGTTCTGAAAAGCTGTTCTGACTTCAAACTATTCTGGGTGCGTCAAGAGAACTACTAGAACTTACACGACTCAGAGTTTTCAATTCTCCAACCAAAGGACTCAATTTCAGTATCAGGTGAGCTTTAGTGTTTGCTGTATTCAACCTGTTTAAAGAGTTTTTGTCTGTGGCAAGGGTTTTGTTTGATTGGAACATTTTAGATATATTTGTTAAGGGTTATACATTATTGTCATTGTTTTGTTTTTGTTTGTAATTGATAAAAGTTCTTACTAATTTTCTTACTATACATGTTAACTATATTCTTACATAAACTTTGTTTGATAGGAGCTCCCTAATCGCACCACCATGAGCTTTGCCTTCAACTGTGCAGCCCCAAACTCTGGAGCTCTCTTCCCTAAATCTCAGCACCACTTTTAATCTCTCTGCTCTTTTATGAGTCATACCTGAAGAGAAACCTATCATGCTTACTCTAGCCAAATTCAAGATGCAAAACTTATGATCCAAGTGGGCTCCATAAAACACTTTGGAGTTTCTGACCTGAACCATAACACTGTTTACCACTGCTTTTCATCTCAGAAAAAAGGGACAGACTCCATCACAACTATTTATGACTTGAATCAATAGCACCTTTCTGGATTTTAGGAGACTTAGGGACTTCTCATTCTGGATCGAGAAATAACTGTTATTGTCCCCAGGTGTTAACATTTGGCACGTCCATCTCAATATCACAATGTGATCCTCTTTTTGACAACTGAACCACCAAGGGTTACCATCAGAAAGATGCCAGCACCAGTCACATGCTTTACTTTAACCTCCATTTAGAAAGATACAGTCCCAAAAAAATGATAATCTTTTGAATCAAAATACAAAGTCCGAAAACATAACAACCGTACAAACTTCACACTTGTAACAATGGGTGGGATTTTCTGTCCCTGCGGGGTCTTCCAGTTCTGCCATTATCAATGTGATTTACACTCCCCACCTCTGGAAAACCCACGGAGGAGGGTTGCTATCAACAGGACCGGATGGTCCTGCCAGCAGGAACGTGCAGAAAATCTCACCCAGTAAGTTATACAAGATTGATTAAGAGCACCCAGAGAATTATAAAATCTTGCATCTTAATGCTTGCTGTCTTTTTATTTCTTCTTATGCTGCTGTTTAGCACAATGCTATTTTTCTGTGCCTGGCAGACAAGAGATTTTCAGGGTCATGAACCTCCTCACATTTAGTGTCAATCCAGTTCCACGATCGATGAGACATGTTGAATTGGAGTGACAGGAGCACTGATGCTCTACCCTATATCATTCTGGCTGGGAGGTGAGGAACCCAGCACCTGAGCTCTCTGCCTGTCTGAAATCATTATCAGATAAACAAAGCAAATAAAAGAGATAGTCAGTGTGAATAATGCTTGATATTATCATAAACTGAATATAAAACGTCTAAAATAAGTTATCCTGTTTAAGCATATATAATATATAAAATGCTAGATGTCAGTCCCATGTAAAACAACAGGAAGGTGTATACATGTGGTATCCTTAATTAATAAACAGCCCAAGCAGCTTCAGAAAAATGTTATCAAACAAAATTTGACACGAATATCACTGGACTTTTTCATGACAGAGGTTCAAAAGCTTGGTCAAGGAGAAATTTAAGGAGCATCCTAAAAGAGCAGAGAGATTAAAAGTGGTGCTGAGATTTAGGGAAGAGAGCTCCAGAGTTTGGGGCTGCACAGTTGAAGGCACAGCTCATGGTGGTGCGATTAATAGAAATTGCACTCAAGGCCAGAATGGGGGAGCGCAGAGATGTCAAGAGGGTTGTGGGGCTGCAGGAGGCTACAGAGATGACCATGGAAGGATTTGCAAAGAAGGATAAGAATTTTAAGATTAAGGTGTTGCCAGACCAGAGCCAGTGTAGACCAATGAGTATGGAGAGATGACTGCACAGAACTTAATACGAGTTGGGATACAGATGTTAAGGTTTTGGATGAGCTCGAGACAGTCAATAGGACAGTCAATGTCACACGTTTAACCAGCAATTCCCTTAAAAAGATCATTGTGATTAACCGTACATTGACAGTAAACTCAACGCTGGCGTGAAGAAGGGTGCAGATGATGACCATGTGAGTTAATTGACAATGCGACTTGGGAAAGGTAAAATCGATCCACGTTGATCATAATCACTGACTACTTTTATGGCACTTTACTGATTGTGCTAGGCAAATTTTCCCACTCTGATTTTGCCTCTGTAATACCATGGGGATTTCTTCTGTGTTAAGAACACTCTATAGATGCAGGTTGTTAATAGTTCCACTTAGGCTGCAGCGCTCATCATTATATGTTGAAATTCTAGTGATAACCCTCAAGCAGATTCCAACAAATTACTCCTTCAGATTGTATCCCTTGACTTAACGTTGATAAGTTTCCCCAAATACAACAGACACAATGCTTGTCTCCAGACAATTCAATAGACTATTTCACAATCCTGCAAATCTCTCTGATGTTCTCATTTTGAAGTTCTTATTTTGAAGTATGCATAGCAGTGTTAGTGGAACATGCCAAAATATTGGTGAGGTATATTAAAGCAGTGTTGTCATATTTAGGAGAGTTGTACTGCTCCAGAAATGTCACTTCAAAGTTGTCATGTTAGTGCGAGGGAACATTTGATTAGTGTATAAAATCAACTGTGGCTACAAAATTTTGTGATGCATTTTTCATGAATATCTTCATTTAAAAAAATTTTTGCAAAGCACTTGATTTTTGACCTGATGGTATTTTTTTTATTTCTTACATAATCTCTTTGGAAAACCAAAGCTAGCAATGGGAAGAGAGCAGTTGCAGAGTGAGGAACTAGTTGCCAATAATTGGTAGGTGACTCTTTCTTGTGCTGAGGTATCTGTGCTTCAGTTGGCAACCCCCAAAGAAGGGTAGCAGATATCTGAAACTCAGTGAAATGAATGATCAACCTAGCACCCCAATCATTCCTGGTACAGAAAGCTAAGTATTTCAATGACGGAGATGGCATTTTATGAGATCATTTGTTTGACTGGCAGCCATGCTGAGAATGGGTTGGAAAGTCAGAGGCAACTGCGCCTTAGCTGTTTTGGAGAGCCCTGCTCAGATTCTGTGGCACTCAGGCAACTGATGAGCTGCCATTGGGCCCCTTGTCCCGAGTATGAGTATAAACCAGTCCTAAAGGGTGAGAAAGATAGATAATGTGAAGGAAAAAAAATCACCTCCTTTCACCGAACTCCTCCATTCACCAAACTCCAAGCTTGTACTCAGCTTTCAGCCCCTCTAGTTCCCCAAACCATTCCTGAGACTCCCATTAAATTCTGCCCACCATGCCATCATACATGTACCTGTAACATGACAGATGCTGTAAGAGGTATCCTCCTCAGGGTGGGGATCATTAAAGTAGAAAAATAACCTAGCATGGTGGTGCAATGGTTAGCACTGCTGCCTCATAGTGCCAGGGACCTGGGTTCAATTCTGGGCTTGGATGACTGGAGTTTGCATGTTCTCCCCATGTCTGTGTAGAGTTCCTCCGGGTGCTCCGGTTTCCCCCCACATTGAGGGACAGCCTAGAACAAGGGGTCATAGATATAGAGTGAGAGGAGGTAGGTTCAACTGAGGTGAGGAGAAACTATGTCTCTCAGAATGCTGTAATTCTGTGGAACTCACTGCCCCAGTGTGCGGTGGAGGCAGAATCAATCAACTGATGATTGTGGGTGGCACAGTGGCACAGTGGTTAGCACTGCTGCCTCACAGCAGCAGGCACCCAGGATCGATTCCCAGCTTGGGTTACTGCCTGTGCAGACTCTGCATGTTCTCCCTGTGTCTGCGTGGGTTTCCTCCGGATGCTCCGGTTTCCTCCCACTGTCCAAAGATGTGCTGGTGCCACATTTGCATGTACTGGAAGCTACATATGTTAATACACAGGGTCCTATTCTTTGTAGACAGAAAGAACAAGTACACACATTGCATCTGTTTCAGCTAAACATATAATTGACAGATATCTTCAAAGCAATGTCATGACCAATTAGGGTCAAGCTACTTGGTTTGAATTTCAAACAACGCTCGGCAGTTAGCTGTCAGTCATCATGAACTGGTGCAGTCTCCTTAGCAATGCTTCTGCCAATCAGATTCCACTTGCCAACCAGTTCAGCACTCTCTTCTCATTCAATATAAATCTGTTGTTTCCCTTACATTGGTATTCTTGAGAATTGTCCGAATAAATGCAACTTAAAAATCTTGGGAAAATGTCCCTTTTTTCAGCAATGCATCTTGTTAAATTAAACCTCATTCTATTATGTTGGATTTCACTTCAGTTGAGGGTCTGAGATCATATTCCACTTTTCAGTTTAAAATCTGAGATGTTTGCGACATTTGGAAAGAAATATTACAGTGGGGCATGAGATTGTTAAGATGTTAGCTGTGGCTAATCCTCATATTTTATTAGTTGTATTGGTAAGGTGTTGGGGGAAGGTGCAATTTGTGCCAGTGCTGGATTTAGAAATTTGGAAAGGTGAAGTGAACTTTGATAACACGTAATTTCCCTGGGTTGCTGAGAAAATTTTAATTCTTGATTTGTTTTTAGTGCAGTTTCCTGATTACTGTGGTTACTTGATGTAAATGTTTATTGTAAGTTATTTTGCAATATTCCCTTATTCCTAATAGGATGGCACTAAACCACCTCCTACAAAAAGATCATGCCATGCACACAAAACCAAGCTTAAAATGGTCAGATGAATTTTAAAGTGAGTGATGAAAATAAAAGTCACCCTTCCTGAAACTTCAGAAATGCCAGTCAGCCTATCTGTTCCTGGAAGCTTTTAAATTGCATTGAAATCATAGTCTATGCACTCAGTGAAACCAAAATGGCAGGCCTTCCAAAAACATTCAGCAACTAATGGGCAAGCTAGACCACATGCCTTCCCAATGTCAAAAGAGGAGGTTACTAAGAAACTAACTAAAATCATCAGTGGATAATAACAGAACCTTTAAGCTGTAACATGGCACAGTGCATTTTTTAAAAAACACATCTTCACACTACGCTGTTTTTTACACTTTGGGGAATAGTGGTGGGAAGGATTCCCAAGCTGATCATCAGCCCATTGAACCACATTGAACACTCCTTTCATGGCCAATAAGTCCTAGCATTGGACTCTAACCCAGAGCTTCTGGTCCAGTGGTAGGGGTGCCGCCACTGCACTGGGAGACCATCCAGGAATGCACTGGAGCATCTATGAAAACTACATTAGAACAGGTCATTTATGATGTCCATTCAATAACTGTCCTCATTGTATTGCTAGGAGAACAGTACAGCTTGACCTCTGCACTGCATACACAGGACTCAAATTAACCCAGCTAATTGTGCCAAGCTATTAAAGCAGATTGCAGCAAGTTGTTATAATCCAGGTCAGAAACTCCGAGGTTTTTAAGAAGTCAGCCTCGACCATAAGTTTTGCCTTTGAATTTGACATGGGTAAGCATAAGATATTTCACTCCAGGTATGATTCAAGTGACCCACTAGGGAGTTTTTAATCAAACAAAGTTTATTTAAGAATATTGTTAACATATAATAAGACAATTAGCAACAGCTCTTACCAATTACAAACAAAAAAAACAAGCATGATATTGTACAAACCTTAACAGCTAAACATACTGTTCCAACAAAACATCACTATAAACATAAACCCCATTCTAGGCTTAGCACAGAAAGTATGCTCACATGATTCTGGATCTTGCAGCTTTGCAATACCTGCTGCGAATTTAGTCCTTTGGATATGGAATTGAAACGCTGAGGCTTTCCGGCTCAGGAACTTTCAGCACACCTCAAGAGACAGACACCACTTGCTTCTAACTTCTAGTTAGCCAGCAGACATCAGAATTTCCAATATCAGGGAGGGAGACAGATACACTGCATCCAGCCTGCAATCTAAACAGCTTCTGCCAAACTGAAACTAACCCTTGAATTTTTCCCTCTGAAAAAAGAAACAGTCCCAAGGTACCACCTGACCTGTCAATCATTCTTCCCCCAACAATTCAAAAAGGGTCATAAAACTCCAGGACACTTCATTAAATTAAAAATAAACATTGCTTCAATTATCCTGCTCCAGCAACCATAAAAAATACCAGTACAGACAGCTCAGTGCCAAAAGAATAGGCCAGGCCTGCTTGAAAAAAACCTTGTGCAGAGAAACATGATTAAAATAATTTCTTAAAGGCACAGCACCATCACAATATGTAGCCTATGAAAAATAAACTCTGTAACACTATATTATCTAATATCCTTACCATCATAAATTTCAACATCACTTCTGGCATTATTGAGAACAGCAAGTTTTGCAATGTCAGTTTCACCATTAGAGAGTATAGTTCAAAATAGATCCTTTCTGGATTCTCACTCCAGTTTCTTCACCACAGCCACTGAGACTGTTGAATAATCACACGGGTGGACCCATGGTCACTTGGGATTGACATGATTTGTGGCTGTCTCATGATTCCCAGTATTATTAAAGGACCACAAAAGTCATGGAGCTTCATCCTGCAGTCCGGAATTGATCTTTCCTCTTTCATTCTGTAACTGATATTTTCAGTTTTGTTATCCAGAGGCCTGTGAGTGTGACAGAATCAGAATGATCTTTTAACTGGGGACTCTCCTGTTTTGTGAAGATGAAGAGGAGAGGCCACAGGGGTTACAGTGCGTGAGCAACATGGTCAGTGATGGGATCAAATTCACTGCAACTCTCCACTTCCCCACCCACCCCCTACACATACCACCCTCCCCTTCTACCCAAGAGCGTACAGGAAACTAGTTCCAAGGAGCTGCACAGGCTGTTCTTCACTAGAGAAGCAATTGGTCACCTCCGTAAAACCACAGGGGAAGAGCTGACATGTAATGAATTCACTAGATTGATTCCTGGAAGGAGATGGCTATCGTATGAGGACAGATTGAGTAGAATGTGTCCATATTCTCTGGAGTTTAGAAGAGTGAGAGATGGTTGTTTAAAATATATAAAATTCTCAGAATGCTTGACAGGGTAGATGCTGATAG